>NC_141356.1:11997580-13350080 GCF_057382095.1 Aulonocara sp. 'chitande type north' Nkhata Bay | reverse complement strand
AATGTTTAATTAATGAGCGTGTCGAACACACACTGAGGCATGCAAGTGTGCACAGTTAATTTTTTATTCAAAGCCGCACTCTTATGCACACTTGGCTCCTAAACAGGTGCCAGCAGACACACCAACATGAGCGTAAACACACGCACATACAACAAACACATAATCAGGCTGACTCAGCAAAACACACCAAGTCTGCCGGCACTCTTCACGCCTTCATGTCCTCTGAAAAGCAAAGTTTTAAAGCTGAAGCTGTGATTTGTGCCAGACAGTTGTGATAAACACTTTATGAAAAAATATGTAGCTAACAACTAATCTATGTAAAAGTAAAGGGTCAAGAGACTAAGCATCATTGGCAGAAATACCACAGGTAACTAAAAATGAACAGAGTTAAAAAAAAAAAAATAAATATATATATATATATATATATATATATATATATATATATATATATATATTATGAAAGTAAGAGAGAGCAGATGTGCAGTGAAGAAATGGCAAACGAAGAAGGAAAGAGCATCTCATTAATATTTAAAGGGCAAAAGTCAATGGAGCTGTTTATGTCACATTTCAAAGAAAAGACAGGAAAGAAGAAAGGATTTCTTTTCTTCTTATTTTATTGAGGCTGCAGTGCACACTTTGAACTGCCTGAGCTTAATTGCAATCACTATGGAAATTGGAGATGCAATTTATTTCCTTAATTATCTGAAAGTTGAACATTTCTCTTCTCTTGAATAAATTTACACTGGCTGGTATCCATGCATGCTACAGAGTGACAGGGACTTTCTGACTTTTTACCCTCCAAAACAAAACCTAAAGTATGTTGTTACATATTGACAGACAACACACTAAAAGATTTTTAAAAGAAGATACCCTGCACAAACACATTCAAGGCCTGCTGGCACAAACACCGAATCAATTCTTTCTGGTCACTGCTGAATAAACAGAGGACCTCAACTTCAAAGCCTGAATGAGAAAGCAGGAGAGGCTGAAAAAGTCAAGGAGAGTTGAGAGCATTGCTCAGTCTTTATCGAGCATTTTACTTAATCTTCCATGTGTACCTGCCTTTTTACATTAGGACATCTTTCATCAGACAGCTCATCACCTACTTTACTTCTGTGGAAGCTCTTTTATCCATTCCTGGCTTTTGTGTGTGCGTGCGTGCGTGCATGTTTGTATATGTGTGTGGGTGTGTGTGTGTGTGTGTGTGTGTGTGTGCGCACTGGATTATTCCAGCTCTAACTTTTAGTCTCTAAATCAAACAAACGTCACCAAAGATCCCAGATTTCTGCTGGTTTAGCTTTATCATATTATCATTATTAGCACGTAAACAGTGCATGTTGCTCCTAATATATTATTTTCCCAAACTTCAATATAGAGGGCATTTTGTATTCTTTACTTGTGGACCTTTGGTGTATATCAAGACCTCATTTAAGGTGTTTTTGTATGCAATGTCCCATTGGTCAGTATAAATACACAAATTCCCTTTGACCTATCTGGTAATTTGCTACCCCAGCCTTTTTCCAGAGTTCTCTTTTAAATTCAATGCTATGCTAAGCTACTAACCTTTAGCTTTATACTTAATGGAGAGTCATTTCCATAGTATTGATCTACTCGTCTAGCTCTCAAAAGGCAATAAGCATATTTCCCAAAATGCCACGAAAAAACAGTTATTTCATGTCAATAAAATGTAATTTTTACAGTGCAATAGGCAGCACAGGTGACAAAAAGATTCAGCAGCTCGCCGAGCTTTATCCAAATTGTCAGCTGTAATAAGCCTTCCACCCTGAGTTGAGCACAGGGCAGACAAGCCAATCAGTGACATAAGCAGGGTGTGACTGGCTAATTAGCTACTGTGCTGGTACTATATAATGTAATTTACAACCACATAAATGTTGCTCCTGCAGTTTCCTTTGAGAAGACTATCTAAGGCACTTTCAGTTTGGTCTAAAAAAGGGAAGAAGAACGTTTAGTGGAGTAAGGTCATGATGCTCATTTTTCCTGGAAAAGTGCAAATATCTTTTTTACTTTTAAACCAATGGGGGGGGATCCATCTGCTGCAAGAGAAGGTGGCATTTATCCCCAAATTTTCGGTGCATTTGTCAGAGATGCCCTGAATAAAGTCAAGCTAAAAGAGGATGTTTTCCATTACAGGAGATGGTATCTAGTCTTTTAAGGATACGAGAGTTTCAGTCAGCCCTTAGGAGAATGAAGAGGAAGAAGAGAAACAGGGGAGAGGTAGATGCAAAGTGTGCGCATTTGAGTCTTTAAATGTTTAAATATGCCATCTCTTCCTGTCTTTCTCCATCGCTCTTCTTCTTCACATACACTATCTCTGTCCCTCAGAGGAATTAGGTGACTCAGAAACCAATTAAACTGAATTGCTACTGCTAGACAGAAGAGGAGGAAGAGGAGAGTGGGGAGGTAGAAGAAAGGGATTTAGAAGGAGAAAGGGAGGTAGAGAGGGAGGTGAGGAATTGGAGATACTGACGAGAAGCAGAATTTCAAAACAGACGCCTACATTATCCTGCTCATTAAAGACTCAGATGCTTTGGTATTAGAGAGCTGTTTCTGGAGTGTTTGTGTGTGTCTGTGTGCATAATGTGTGGGTGCATTCATGCCTATTTGCGTGAGTGTATGTGTGCATAAATCTGTATTCATAATGTGCATGTGCATGTACAGTATGTCTTTGTCCATGGTTGTTTGTTGATATTCAGAAAAGTGTTTGCTTATGCAAATCAGATATGAATAAAATCCTTTGAATATGAGCATGTTGTAGTTACAGCAAGTTCCTCTACTCAAATCTGTGTGGGGGGGAACTTGGCAGGAATACAGCAGGAGTTTGGTGCTACTAGATGGAAAACAGCCTTCCTAAGAATACTAGGATGGAATAAACATGTCTTCCATCTTCATCAATACGATGTGTATTCACTTTTTGTATCTATATTTCTGTAACTTTAGTAGTAGTATGCAGTCAGCAGACATTTCACATATGATGTGGACACTGGCATAAATGAAATCTTAGCTGTGCGCCTTTGAAGGATGGGGGTTGGAGGATTTGAGTTTAAAGTGAGCGCCACAGTGATGCTACTTTAGAAACGTGAATAGATAGAAATGGAGGCTGCCTGACTGCTCATCGGTTTATTATCTGTTGATGTTCAGGGTCTGGCTGCAGGATTCACTCAGCTCACTCTGGGTTCTTGGCTAGCCTAGCATTAGCATGCTGTCCGTGGCAGCATAATTCAGCTGTTTCTCTGCTGAATGCAGTTTGAAATTTACCATCATGCTCTCGTCCTTTTGTGTATAAAAATAAAAGTAATTCACGTTGTAGACTGTGGCACTATTCAGCTAATCCAGCACAACTCAAATAAGCTGATTATAGCGCAAGTGCAAGTGGAACTGATACCCAGGCATGCAGACTACTGAGAACCGGTTCTCTACAAGAACCAGGTCGCGATTCCCATTCCTGCTGGTATGCCATTTAAATTTACTGCATATGACAGATGCCCACAGCAAATGAACCAATGCTAATATCCAACTCAAATGTTGAGATATGTAGATCTATCCTGACCACTCTCATAGTGCAGTCTTGAATTTATTTATTTTTTTGTCTACAGGCGATTGCTTGTGATTGATCAGCTGTATCACTGTGTGTCTGTGTTGTGTCATTTTGTCATCATTGATGACACAATCAGTCATAATTAGTTTAACAGATCTGCGCCAGCACTGCACTGATTATTTTACAATTTTCTTTTATAATTTAGATTTTTTTCGTTTTCTGTGACATCTCTTCTGCTCTGGGTCAATCTGACCTGCAACATAACAGGACGGTTAAGAAATATGTGCTCCTCGTATTTCTTGAGCAGATTAGAAATTTCAATAAACCCAATTATCCAGTGTTTTTGTTTACCTCAATTTACTGTCCACTCTGAAACTGAAAAGTCTTTCTCTGTGAATTTCTGTTTTTAAATATGTTTAGAAAACACAATAAACCAAAAGTCATAACTCAAAATGTAGCTCGGAAAAATCAGCTCAGTCTGTTCTGATATATAACACATTTCAACTAAATAAGTAAGCACCCCTTCAACCTTTCAACATACTCACCTGTTGGCAATATTGCACTTCCTGTTTTCATCAATGAAAACACAAATGAAACCAAAGTGCCAAATCTCAAAGCAATGATCCCAGCTGGAAGCCCTTGTAAGTTTCCTTTTATGTTTTGTTTGTTACTGCAGGTACATTGCTTAGGCACGTATTCTCCGCAGTGCAAATCCACATTGTTTTCTGTCTTAAAAGAGTAAAATACAAACCCAAATAAGAGAAATAACCAAAGCTAACATTGTGTGCAGCTAGAAGACTCATTCTTCACTCCTGGAAGTTTTTCTTTCTATCGCTCTGTCTCTCTTTCTTTCCCTCCTCACATTTTGAATCCATCTGTTCTTCCATCTCTTTCTGTGACACTCGTCTGCTCTTACCCCTCTTCTCACTCGTTCTCAGGAACGACCTGTACTCCACACAAATCCTCACACTCTGCTGTGCGTGAGAGTGTTCCTCTGCATATGTGTGTGAATTCATGCATGTGTGTTGTCTCCCAGGTTGTTATCTGTTTGATGTGTGATCAAAGGGCCTCTCAACTAGGATGAGCAGCCAAATAAACCAAGCTGGGTCTGTGTGTATGTGGACGTGTGCTTTGTCTGTATGTGTTTGTTTGGTGCATTATTTTGTATGTTCATTTTGTTTGCATCATATATGGACTCAATGGTATCATCCCCCCATGTCGTGACATGGTCTTGTATGAGGACTGTGTAGAGACATGCTTGTTTGTATTTGCCTATGGTTCACTGGCTGCTGCTGCCATGCTTATACATGCAAAACACAACAAATGAGTAATGGATGCACTTAGGGTATCGGTGTCACAGATGCAGCAAGAGGCATTTATTGTTACATGCGACCAGTTTGAAAATATAGCATATATATATATATATATATGTGTGTGTGTGTGTTTGCATGTTTATATGTATTTCTAAACATGCAAACACAATCACACAAACAATGAAATGTAGTATTAGATGAAAAATTGATGACATTAAATAAAAAAGATTATGGTAAATGGCCTGTATTTGTATAGCGCTTTTCTAGTCCCTAAGGACCCCAAAGCGCTTTACACATCCAGTCATCCACCCATTCACACACACATTCACACACACTGGTGATGGTAAGCTACATTGTAGCCACAGCCACCCTGGGGCGCACTGACAGAGGCGAGGCTGCCAGACACTGGCGCCACCGGGCCCTCTGACCACCACCAGTAGGCAACGGGTGAAGTGTCTTGCCCAAGGAAACAATGACTGAGACTGTCCAAGCCGGGGCTCGAACCGGCAACCTTCCAATTACAAGGCGAACTCCCAACTCTTGAGCCACGATCGCCCCAGATCATATGCCAAAGGTCAAACTATGGTGAAAAAGTGAAGCTAACACGTCTTTATTTCCTTGAATCAGGAAGACTGGTTTCTTTCATCTTCGGTTACCTTCAAAAGTGAAGCCATTCCTCCGTTTCAGAGACTTTGAGAGAGCTATCCATGCCTTCATTTCATCTCACCTCGACTTTTGTAATAGTCTTTACTCAGGTGTCATTCTGTCATCAGTTAGCCGACTGCAGCTGGTCCAAAACGCTGCAGCACGGTTACTAACTGGCACACGCAGGCAAGAATACATATCTCCCATACTAGCATCCATACACTGGCTGCCAGTTAGTTTTCGAACTGATTTTAAGATTTTATTACTCGTTCTTAAGGCATTGCACAGGTTAGCACTCTCATACCTTTCTGATCTTTTAAATTGGTACACTCCTGCAAGATCACTGAGGTCTGCAGATCAATTGGTCCAGATTAAAGCACAGAGGAGACGGGGCCTTTGCTGTGACTGCTCCTAAATTGTGGAACAAACTGCCCATTTATATCAAGACCTCCCCAACATTAGACACTTTCAAAACCCGTCTGACAACCCACTTTATTCCTTGGCTTTTAACCTCCCAGGACCTGGCGTCCACATATGAGGACATCATATTTTGGGTTGTCTAGACCACAATACTAAATTTTGCTCTACAGGGGCCTGATATCCACTTATGAGGACATTATACTGCCTCTGTTCTATCAAAAATTAAAACGAATGAGCAAAATCAGGTAAAAAGATAATTCTTTGTTTTTACATTCATCAGGTCCCGATCAGCCCAAATAGCAAAGAGAAATAAAAAAATACATGCCATGAAAGAATTGGGGTTTTACGAGGTTAAATCAGAATGAGTTTGTACTACTTTTATTTTTCTTATTTCTTACTCAAATCTTCTCATTTTATGCTTCTTTTTCTTAGTTTTTATCATGTCTTCCTATGTTTTTTTTAATCTCTTTTGATTATCTTAAATGTACAGCACCTTGGTCAACAGTTGTTGTTTTAAATTTGCCTTATAAATAATTTTGACCTCGACTTTGAATTCCCGCCTGAGCCTGGTTCTAAAAGCCACGATCCCCACGATCTCCATGTTACAACTGTCCACTTTTAGAACTGATATATATATATATATATATATATATATATATATATATATATATATATATATATATATATTAGGGGTGCAACGATATTCGTATCGATATTGAACCGTTCGATACAGTGCTTTCGAACAATACAACATTTGTAATTTATTTTATCAATTTTCCTTCTGACGATGCTGTCTGTGTGGAGCGCTCAGTGAATCTGTGTTCGACTACTCCGCCTAGGCTGCACTGTCGAGCGCAGATCCACTGAGCGCTCAACACAGACAGCATAGTCAGAAGGAAGAGTGCAGGGCAAGCTAGCGAGACAGAAGTTAAGCTCTACTTGCAACAGGCAAATTGAACCTCATTCAGATCTGGCGTTTGGAATTATTTTGGTTTTCATGTGACGTATGACCCTGAAGGTAAGCGAGTCATGGACTAAAGTAAAACAGTATGTTGGATGTGCCATGCAATGCTCAATTACATGGGTGTGAACTAGTGTGTTAGAGCAGTTAGCTCGTTAACGTGTTGGCCGTCTAGCCCCATGCACGGAGCGATCGGCGGTAGCTCGTTAACGGAGATTTGCCGTGTTGTGGCGTTAAGGTCATTTCAACGAGATTAACCTGAAAGCACTAGTGGGAACACAACGAATATGACTGCACATTTACGCCGACATCATCCTAGTGCAAAGACAAAAACAACAAGCATGCTACTAACTTTAGCCGAGTCATTTAGACAGCTGTTAGCACATGATTCTCCTTATGCTGTTGAGAATATAGCCCAGAAGAAGTGGATAGTATAGCTTTTATTTTGGAAAGAGCCATTTCTCTGTAATAAACTCTCTTTTCCAAAGATGAGTGATTCCTCAATCAGATACAGGGCTTGCAATATCGCTAGCCCGACGTCCTGGAGCTAGCGATTTTTTTCAGTCGGGCTACCAAAATCTTTCTCTTCCCTGCCCGTCGGGCTATTGTAGGAAAAATATATGTCAATGCTTTTGCATTCTTTCAGAAATGTAGCTGGGTAATTATGTCATTGGCATAATTGTCAATATGTGACATATTGAAGTCGCGTTTGAATTTGCGCTTGTTTTTTTGCTTTCACTTTGCAATCGTGCGAACTGTGTATAGAGAGCGACAGCACTGATCTGTGAGTGATGATAATTTGTGCACCAATTCCTCTGACATCGTCTTATTAATCGTTAGCTTACTATGCAAACATGACAAGTGAAATCTCCCGTAGCTTACACATGTGAGAGGTTGATCGCGCAGAGAATCGCTGAGCTTATGTGAGTGAGTGTGTAAAAGCATTTCAGTTCTGCTGAGCCAAATAAGACAGGTCAGGGTGAAGAAGTGACAGCCAAAGAAAAGCTTACCACAAAACGGAGAAGTTATGACAAATCAGACTATAAGGCAAAAAGAAAGTGCAGCTTTATGGTTTCATGGACAAAAGAATTTCTGTGGCTGCGATATGATGAGCTAAATAACCAGGGCTGCACATAAGTGGTCCGCAGGTGCGCATTCGCTGTCAAAATAAAAAACACGCACAAGGGTTAGGGTTAAATTTAAAAACTGTACTTTTGAGTTAAAATATATATTTATAATTTTAATAAATGACAAATTAAAAATGCATGAACATTTTTTTGTATCGAAAAAATATCGAACCGTGACACCAAAGTATCGAACCGAACCGTGAATTTTGGCCAGGTATGAGGGTAGGTGCCAACTAGGCCACTACTTGTTGACATCAATGAAGTGAACCTTTTGAATGGATATTTGGGGCATTTTTAAATGAGTTATCTGCCAGTTAATATGGCCTTCTATGTGATTAATTGAACCGTCGATCAAGGACATCTGTGCTCTGTTTCTTGCACCATTTTTATCTACAAAATGCACGTTCACTAACTAGCTGTGGATGTTACAGTGACTATGTCCATCTTTTATTTAAAGTGTTTGTGCACTCATGGATACTTGGGTGAAAAATAATGTAGGAAATAGTCAACAGGTACTACAGGAGCAGTAAATGTTTTTTAAAGGAATGCACAATCAAACAACATAATGAAAAACATTATCAATATAAAGTTATTTGTACTCAGTTTAATAAAATCATTAATTCAGTGCAGAACAAAAAATAAGAGCTTCATCATGTTTTATGTTTCACTGAAGTCTCTAAACTAAACCTCTCCTTACACCTTCTTTTCTGGTCTGCAGAGGCATTTATGTGGATTCACATAAATGCCAGAGATATCCTAGTTACCAGCTTTGTTCTGCTTAACGGCTGAACAAATTTTGTGTTTTTTTTTATGCATAATGAAGCTGCAATGAAAACAAATTTACAGCACAGTGGTGCACTGTCTCATGAATCATGGCCCCTCTGCTGTTTGTATTAAGGTGCAGATCTGGACAGATTTGTTGTTGTGCTACATTATGTGTTATAAATGTGACCGAGACACTAGAAATATTACTCCAAATACTGCCAAGTAAATATGTGGGAGAAAAAAAATGTGTTCTGATGCATTATGACTATTGCTGCTCTTTGAGGTTGAACAAAGTGTTGAATTATGTTGGAGGCTCAGCCACTTTGACTTTGTGGCTGAAGCAGCACAGTGGTTATGAAGACTGACCTTAAAGGAAGCTCAGAGAGCTTGGAAAACACACCTAAGGAACTGGAACAAAATGAGAACGAGATTGTTTACTCATGTATTATAAACACGAGTGCATTAACCTCATTGTGGTTTGGGATTTAGATGCTGTATTTGTGCGAGGTGGGTGTTTGCATGCGGGTAAACATGTGACTGCACATACACTGTAGTATGCATACGTAATCTGCTTATGTGCTTGCATGTAGGTGTGTCATTATGTGTGTGCTTGAGTTTGTGTGTCTCTTCTAAGAAAGAAACCTGCATATGTCAGTCTCTTTTCCTTACAGTGAAAGAACAAAGAACTATTAAAAAGGTTTCATCATAAATAGAAGCCATCTATTTGGGACAGGTGTTCTGTTAAAGCCAGTGGGAACCCACTGGCTAGTCTGCTGACTTAGTCTCTTGGTGCAGATACCAATTTAACCAGCAGATATCTGGGCCAGGACTAAACACAAAACTGTAAACTGCTGTTACACAATAGCCGATGCAAACAGTCTGTTTATCTGCATGAGATCAGTCTACTCAAAAGTGATTGGTCAAAAGTGCTCTGACCACAGCTGCACCACAACCACAGACTAGGAAATGTATCCTAGTCTCATTGTCATTAGTTTATTGATTATTTGGAAGTCACGAAGGTCCAATCAGACCAAATAAATGGCTCGCCAGACAAAATTGACTTAGATAATGAAAACAAAGTAATAGTGGAAATACAAAGCAAGGAATACATAACTAGAATGTGCTAAGGCGATGTAAAATCCTAAACTTTACACACATCATCTCAAAACTGCCAAGAAATCTTAGGAAAATATTACACCACCAGTCAAAAACAAAGACTGGCATGCATAGCTGGTATATTAGGTTAGAAACTACCATAAACTCCACCTCATAGGACAAGAGTTGCAGTCAGTCATGAACTTCGGGTCTATGTCTGGTATTGAATAAGAGAAGTGCTTTTACATTTGGGAAAAGGTTCAAATTTGGCATTGGGAGATCGGAGCTGGAAAAACCAAAACTTCCACTCTGTTTCATATACAGTATACAAATTTCCTTGCAGTTTTAGGATCGACGTGTAACTGTGTTGGTTCTGGGTCATAATGTATATAACTTTGGGCATTAAGATTGTGAGAGAGTGCACTAAGTCCTCTGAGTACGAAGTTGCATTTATGGGTCGTCTATGTTAAGAGATTTATGTTTGTGATGTGTGTCAGATAAACAGGCAGAGCAGGTTGTCACTTCCTAAATGGAAAGTAGGATACCCTCCGTGCACACCAACGAGGCCAATGATATCACTCCCTTCCCCTTTTTTCGCTTGATTTCAAAGGATTGCAGCATCCACTCAACTTGAGGGCCCTCAGGGTGCAAAATCAGACATCCACATTATAAAGCAGCAAGGGAGCTGAACTCTAGAAACAAGGCCAAGACATCATCACAAGCTATCTGTTAAACATTGCAACAGCTCAAGTTGATTTAAAATATCACTCAATTTGCTTCTCTTGCTTTTATGCAGTCCATCTGAAGTCAGTCACGATTAATGTAGCGACAAATTAGTGACACACTGTGCCTGCTTTAATTGTCCTTGACCATCATGTTCTTTCCAGTTATTTTTCTCTTTCGACTCTTACTTGGTTGCTGTTCAGCTGATTCCAGATGGTCAGTGAAACTTTATATCAAAATCCATCAAATGCTGTACTTTTCCCTTTATGTCAGTCCGTGGCCATGCGGATGGTCACGTAAGCTCAGTTGTAGTAAAAGCAGCCTTTTGAGTCTCCTTTTTGTTGTTACTGTTTTTTGTATTTTGTATTTTTTGCATTTGAAAAATTCCCAGATTTGCTAAAAACCAGATTAGCGTGCCTGGTGCAACAACAGAAGAACTATGAGTTAGGCAGTCAAAAACTGCATTTCTCTGTCTGAACGTGATGGCCTTTTGCTAAATGTTTAAACAGATTGCTCATGTTTCTACTGTTATGAGCAAAAGATCTGTTGCTCTTGGGGCAGTGAGCACCAACAGCAATGACTTTAGCAAAGTAGAACCAAACTTATGAGTGTGTAATCCTGTGCAAGACAGGTAACCCTACGCCCTACCCATCACATGCAGAAAGACATGGAGAGAACGCTCTTCTAGATAAGGAAGTGTGAAAAAGCCTTATTGTCCTATTCAGTAATGGAGGTGGTCAGATAAAATGTGAAAGATACATTTTATGTTCCAATAATAGACATATTCTCTTAATTCTGATAGCAGCAGGGTTTAATACTTTAGCCCCGAGGCTCATTTTATGTTGGGCTTTGTCACTCATCTGTAGTCCAGCCTTGTTTGATTATTCCCTCCAAAGTGTAAAGTTGTCAGTTTTAAATGTTTTACATGAAGTCATTTTTGTTCTGAAAGCCAACCAAATGAATCTCCTGTTTTTTGTTGATCTTATGAATAACAATTGACAATAAATGACAAGTGATGCTGCCACTGAACTCTAGCACAGCTCTCTAGTTATCTCCCTGTACTCATGAGCAACTTCACTGTAAAATGGATCTGGATAGAAATTCAGTATAGATATCAACAAAGGGAACAATACGTCTATTTTAGAAAGCAAATCCAAGAGTGAGCGGCCACTTAGAGTGGTTAATTGACAATTTGAACCCTGTGTATTTTCTTTAATTTGCAGCTTTTGGCAAAACAAATGTGGACCATTTGACAACCACACAATGTGAAAAAGACTAAACAAGTGACTAAGTAATGCAGTGCAGAAGTCTGTGTGTTGCTTGCAAGCTTCATTTACACACATTGGAATTTGGCTTAACATAGTGCTGGCAGATGATAGCTTTCTCTAGCTTATTATTCCTCCCCTAGACTCTTTGCAAAGAAGAGATTATGCAAATACACACTTTCTAAAGTTTCTCAGTGCCTGATTCTTTCTCCCCGTTTTCACATTTTCTTGCTATATCAAGGTCTGTGGAAGTAGGCCTCTTTGTCTGTGTGTCGAGTGCATGTTTATGCATGACAGCCCAATAGATCTACACCCCACAACCAAGTTTAAACCAGTAATGATGAAAGTTCCATTACTGGTTTTTTGTGGTCTTTGTTTGCACACATACAAATGCACATGTGAACACAAAGAAAAAAAAATCCACAATCCTCGTTTAATCCTTCCACCGCCCTAATTCCCGGTGTTATTGCTGCTGCTGGGGATCTACAGCGGCAAGCTGGAGAGTGTATGAACATGCACACATAAATCCTGTCCAATAACAAAGTATATGGTGGCTTAGATAGTTTTACGATGCAATTTAGTAATCTGAAACCTAACTATGAGAATGTTTTTTTTGTTTTGATGTCAGTTCACACTGTTTGTGTATTCAAACAGTACAGAGAGCCCCTCCTTCAATAAAGTTTTACATGCTTTCTTAATTCATTGGAGACAGGCTGTCTTGTCCCAGTTTTGAAAGGTTTATTAAATGCTTGAAGTAGGAGAAGAGGATTGTGGGCAAGATTTCTCATGCAAAGAAGTCACGATAGAGAGGTCATCCCTGATAGGTGTACTTGAAAAGTCCTGCCCTATATGCAGTGGTTTTATTTGCTCCCTACTCTTATTACTCATCTTTATTTTTTTAGTTTCTTTTCAATCATTTTTTGCCCAGGAAAAAAAATATCAAATGAGATTATAAAATTTTTTTTACAAGGATGTCCTGGCCAGGATGAGACGCAACACAGTGTGCAAAGTGCAAAACAAGCCAATTTATATACAAGAAGAAGATAAATTGTCTTCACATGGTTAAATTGACTCATTAAAAGTCAGTTAGCAAAGAGGGAGTTGCATATTCTAATATGCCATTCTGAAGGGAAACTGATTAATTAGTCCTATAATATAAACTCTGTTTTTATATATATATATATATATATATATATATATAAATGTATTTCACTCATTTTCGGTCCTAATTTGGTCACATTAACTGTCACAGGCAGAAAGTTGGTATTCTTAGAGCTGATGTTGTTGAACTCTACTGGAAAAGATTTTTTTTCTGTCTGTTTTATAAATATCTTCTGAAATCATGTAATCGTGTGATTTTTAAGATGTGTTCATCCCAGCGTGTCAAATACTGACAGATGTTATTTCTTAGAAGTGAATAGAAGCTTCCTTTCTGCAGCATGCGCATGTCTCCTTGCAAAAATTATAGTCTATCAACACCAAAACATTGAAATTTCATGTGGTAACTATTGTGTATTTATCTTCAGTGAGAGAGTTAGCTGTATTGCTAACAGCTAGCTAATATTACACTGCTAGCTACAGTTAATAACGGTCAATAAACAGCACTACAAGACAAAAAAAAGAGAACTTTGATTTTGGAGTGACAAGTTCCTTTTAAATATTAGGAAAACAACATGGTTTGGGCTAAAAACATCAACCTTTCACAATGTAAAACTGCAGGTTGAAAAATTCAACTTACAGCAAAGAAAGACGTCCCCGTAGGAGCCACCATTGCCACAATCCAGTGTGTCTCTGTGCAAATGCCAAAGGGTATCTTGTGTGAATCTGTGAGAAGCGAGCGCCTTCACAGAGTGGCAGCATTTGACACCCTGGGAATGAGAGGAGGCCAGACTGTGAGAATAAACTTTAGACTGTTTCCAGCAAACTTGTAACCACATGATTAAATTATTATTATAAAAAAATGTTCACCCTTTTTCATATTTACTGATAATATTTCAAGAATGCTTCCTGCATGAAATACCCTACTGCCTTTATCAACTAAAGTTGTATTTTCTTTTTTTCCCCTCCCCTTTCTCTTCCTGGAATTATCTTGTGCTCATCCAAATAGGTAAGTAATAATTTCTATTCACTACCTACATGTCTAGCCTTCCATCCATCCACTACATCTTTACATGGTCATTGCCCATGGACACATTCTCCTAATGTGACTGAGCATAAATCTGCACAGAGCCGTGTTCAGTCAGTGTAATAATCCACGGATGGTGTTGCTATTCGAGTGTGCAGGGGAGCAGAGATGTGCCAAGGCCTGTGTGTTTTATGTTCATGCTGTCTAAATGGCCAGCAGCCACTGCCTCAGAGGAGGAGGCCTTTCCTTGCCCTTGCTCTACTTTATCCTGTGTATAATCGCAACTTCTGAAACAAAAGGGAGAGAAGAAGCAAGAGAGAGTCACTGATGGAGAGATCTAGCCAGAATTGGTGAAGTGAAAGTGATTTTTTTCTTTGGAGAGCAGCAGGGCCTCACACACTGCACCGGAAATTAATTATTTTGCATATCCGCTCTGAGACACACAAAAACATCCCAACTTGCAAAAATGTCACAGCAGAGGTTGGAGAATGAGATCATCACAGTCGGAGCCATGCGGCAAAGGTTAGGAGTCATCCTCAAGGAGATTTGAGTTGTCTGTAATTTAGTATTCCTACCTTTAGTGACTTGATAAAAATGGAGGGGAACGAGCGCAAAGAGTGAAGGAGACAGAGACAGGCAGAGCCCAGCAGGAGGGGCAGATGTGTGAAAATCGAGGGGCAGGATGGAGACAGAGGGTGAAAGAGAAGTGAGAAACAGAGACAGAAGGAGAGAGGACAAAAATAGCTCAGCATGGAAGGAACAGATGTAAAAATGGAGAGAGGAAAAAAGGGGTGTCAGAAGATGATAGGCCTTAAAGAAATAAAGCATTCTAGAAGGTATATGCTTTTTTTACTGCTTATTTTCAGAATTACATGAGAGCGCTGAAATCAGTCTTGTATATGCAGCAGAGTACGGAGCTTCTGTCTGCCTTGTTTAGCATAACTTAGCATAAAGACTTGAGGCAAAACAAGCTTGCTAGCTTATATACCAGGACCTCCAGTTTTACTCATTAAGATATATATGATTGGTTTGTTTTGTGCAGACCATCTTAAAAATATGTTGTTTTAGGGGACATTTGTGTGCAGCTTTCTGAATTGTCAGCTCTAGTCCACTATGCCTATGCACTGACCTAAAGAAATTATGAAAGTTTCATTATTCATTATTAAGTGGATAATTGTTACCGTCAGAAATGGCTGCAGTCACACTCTAAATCACATAATTTTTACAGTTCTCCTTTTTTTAACCTTAAACCCTGTCAGACTAATCGGTAGCCGGCTTTTTGCTAAAGCAGGCTAAATATCTCTCACTCTATCATTTTATGTTTATCAGGCAAAGACAAAATATTGTCATTAACTTGCTCTCATGAAAAATAAATCAGTGTAATGTCATTATTTTAATGAAAAAAAAATCTAATGAAGAAAAAAGATGTTCAATAACCTTGCCTCGTACCTTCAGCAACCCCCTTTTCACTGTGACTTCCTCATCTGTTCTTGTGCTCATCCGTGGGGTTTGAAACATGAAAAGGTCTCTGTGCATCTTTGCACTTTTTTCATCCATAATTGATTTGTGTCACATAATGAAGGAGCTAAAAGACAGAAATGAGTCACTAGCCAAGGCAGCCAGTCTGATATGGTTTCAAAATAGCTACCAGGGCAAATTTCTAACGGATCTTGCCCCAAAGGATCCGTCACTGGATTTGTAGAGGGAGAAGGGGCGAGACTTGAGACTTACAGAAGCAGACTTTATACACAGACGTGTAAGAAGAAGGCTTGAAAAAAAAAGTCCTTTTGGCGAAGAGGAGCAATGGTTGTCTTGCCTTTGGGCAGCTGTCTGAGAGGGGTTTGCCTTTTTTTCTTTTTGAAAAGGGTTTAATCCATACATATTAAGCTTGGGCTTCCATGGCACATGGTTAGCAATGTCACTTTGCACATCTGATAACCTCCTCCTTTAACTCTGTTTGGACAGCAGACAACCAGTAGGAATTGAAGAATTTGTTAAATGTCAAGCATCTGAAGCAGGCTGCATTTTTAAATCAATAGAATCAATAAATAAAATCTGTCAGGTACTCACATTTTTCACAATTTTCAACCAGTCAGCTCAAAATGTAAGCTTCAAGAAAATAGGAAAGAAAGGGGGGAAAAAACACATTTTAGAAAAAAAAAGTTAAGTAATCTAAAAGTGGTTTATAATTTCCATGACGGTACCCCCAACCTGTGTGTTTTTTTTGGGGGGTTTTTTTGGGTTTTTTTTTTTGGGGGGGGGGGTGATAGAGACATTACATTTCAGCAGCTCCATAAATTCTTCAACAGATGAAGTACAGAAGAATCCTGCAACACAGAAAGTTTAAAAAAGTAACACATGGTTTCTGTTCCTTGAGGAAAGAATTTCAGCTGATTGGTTAACTCCCCACAGAAAAGTCCAGACTCAGCTCACATCTGCAAAAATTCAGATTTTAGAAGATAAAACAGAGACGGGAAACAGGTGGTGGGTATGCATGAATATTCAATGAGATTGCATCACAGAGAGGGATTTGTCTTGCTGACATAGGAACATTGGTGGTGGTCTATGAATGCATTATTTATTTGTTGAATTTTCTTTATGAGAGGCAGGCAGATTTTTTTCTCTCATGGAACTTTGGCTGACTTGGTTCCTAATCCAGACTTGCCAAGTCAACCCAGCTTTAGACAATAATCAGTTTAATAATGTGAAGGTTACACCGCACACAAAACAAACAGACATAAAAAAAACCCTATAACCCCAGCTAGCTAGCACTGGAATTGCTTTAGGTGGTAATGCATTAGCCTCTTCCTCGCCTTAAATTAGGGTTAGAGTCTAAAACCTTCCAAAACGAGAACTGTACGGTTTTTGATCCAGTTACATCCAGTTACATGTGATGCACAAGCAGCCAGCTTTTAACAGAGAAAACAAATTATGTTATTTTAACACAAACTGCATAGCATGCTCTCAAAAATAGCAGGTGGTTTTGACTGGCTACTGCTCACTCATGTTAATAGGACTACTACCAGGAATAGTTGTACAGTAATGCATCCATCCATGCATATATGTAATATGTCTGTGAAGGTTCAGTCATCCAGGTCATCGTAGTCTAAGGAGCTTGGAAAGAAAAGCGTCTGGACTTCTTTAAGTTGCTTGAAGACGTTTCACTTCACATTCGAGAAGCTTCTTCAGTTCTAAGGTCAAATGGCGGAGAGTCCCAGATTTAAACCCAGTGGGAGTTTCCCCCCAAAGAGGGACAAAAGGACCCCCTGATGATCCTCTACCTAATCACATGAGCCAAGGTGTGAAAATGGGTGTGGGTCACAATCAGCCAGGGTTTCGGGTGAGCTCATTGTCAAACCTGGCCCCACCCTATCATGCGATTTCCTGAGGTCAGATGGCCCAGGATGTGAGTGGGCGTTAAGGTGTCTGGGAAGGGAACTCAGAACTGGATTATAGATGGCAGACAGTTGGTGTCGTAAACCACCGCCTCTGTTCAAAGATGGTCGCTCATAGTGGACATAGATGGCTTCTTTCACTCCTCTTTCAAACCATCTGTCCTCTCTGTCCAAAATGTGAACATCAGGGGGTCCTTTTGTCCCTCTTTGGGGGGAAAACTCCCACTGGGTTTAAATCTGGGACTCTCCGCCATTTGACCTTAGAACTGAAGAAGCTTCTCGGATGAGAAGTGAAACGTCTTCAAGCAACTTAAAGAAGTCCAGACGCTTTTCTTTCCAAGCTCCTTAGACCATGTATGTAATACATGCATGAATGGAGCAAAAAAAGCTTTATCTTTAAGCAGGTAAAATGTCCCTATATCACTTTATTTCAGTTCAGAAAATGTACAAATATGTACAAAGAGAAACACACATAAACTCACTGTCTGTCTCTGCCCTCTCCCTGTGTGGTAGACTAGGTCTTTTCCTGGCCAGCGTCCCGTATCGCTGCAGGCACTGCAATCTTAACCTGCTTTATTTATGAATCCTCCTCAGCAGAGGGATGAGAGAGGGGAAAGAGAGGCAGATACAGTGAGAGGGGAACTGTAGGACTGAGGGAGTGATTACTACATTTCTGTGCATGTATCCGTCTTTTTTGGGGTAATTGTTGTTTTTGTGCACAGTTGAGAGGTTAATGAGCTCTGCCTGGTTACATTGCACATTTTTCTCCATTTCACAAACAAACACACAAACAGACACACACAAATATTCCTGCACAAGCACAGTTTCCAGCAGCAGCTCTGCTATTTTGCCATCGCCTTGCTTATAAAAAATGTAAAATCCGATGCAGGCGTGGATGAATCCATGTTGGCTTGTTTATTTCCGATTCCACTTTGTGTCTGGCCATGTTTGTGACACGTGCAGTGTTTCAATATCTGCAGCAGCATTACTGGCACTTAGGAGACCCAACTTCACCTACATGTTATATAACAAACAGCATTACCGGCGCTACCGCCAATCTCACTGGAAAGGAACACTGGATATTGTGAGCTTAATGTTTGTGTTATTACAAGGCTGTGCATGGAATTAAAGATCGAGGTTAGCTCTGCTCAAATGCATCTCAGCATCAGGGATCATCTTACATCTTGTCTCAGTTTACTTGTGTTAGTTTGCAGCAGAGGCACTGCTTAATACACTATACAGTGTTACGATAAAAACACACAGAGCTATAACCGTGGGCTAGCTGTAAAAATTCTTGTATTCTTGTCATTCAATTTATTTATTTTATTTATTTATTTATCTAATTTCACACGCAGAGGCTTTTCATACTTGCACCATGCTGGATCAGTCCTTTCTAGTGATGGGATTTCCGGCTCTTTTGGCTCCGAACCGGCTCTTCATTTACCTGTTACTACCACACACCCAATCCCATTGTTGGTACTTCCTGGCTTGTGTAGCCACTAGGTAACAAAAGCTCAACACGGCCCCTAGCATCCTGGAGCACTTCCGTTGTGTTATATGACATAATAATGCATGCCATTTCACCTTATAATAAAACTACAAACAGGAAATTGATATTTGTTTGGAGAATTTAGTGGAAAATGGTATGCAATAGTTTTTAAAAGATATGAATTTGGAGTTGTAAGAGCCTGTCTCACCTGGTAACCAAGCTGTAAACACCTGAAATTTACAAATTGTTCCGTATCTGCACAAATATTAATCATGAACAACATTTAAAGAAAATACAAAAAGTGTTTTTACTAGTAACACTTGAAGCATTTGGATATGTGGCAGGTCTGAAAACACTATTGGTTGTTCTATACGGCAGTAACAGTAAAGTATATTTGTAGCTTAGGTAGGAGGACATGATGGCATGTTAAACACTGACTCAAACCAAATCGTGCCAGTGTCAGTATTTAAATATGAATGATGTGAACATAGACTGTGATACAGACAAATCCTGTTAGAAAAATCAGACAGCTTTTTCATTCACCTCATGTTTACCCTCCGACATCGAATCCATTTTACATGCAGATAAAATAAAGTGTGTCACAAAGATGTTATTTCCACTGCCTGAGACACTTCCTTTATGTTTAATGCACATGCAAAATAAATTATGCTCATAATGCAAATGTAGCCTTTAACAATAAAGTGAGTTCATAAGACTAGTGGTAGTGCTTAGTATTAAACTGAATCATGTTGGTTTATTCATGTTAGGGCTCAGTTTGCATTCATCCTTCCTTCACAGACAGTGATTACTGATAATCCATCTGCAAAACTTCACAATGAAAACACCCTCTTATTTACAGCATCACACCTTCACATTCAGCAGCAAGTAAACAGACACATGTATATCTGCACAATAACAGTCAGGGCAGGTGAGGCCTCTATGCAACAGTATCTCTCACACCTTTCCTCTTGTGCTTCACTTTTTTTTCCTTTTCACTTCTTGAGTGTTTTTTTTTTTTCCGTTATCTACGGAGCTTTTCTCATCCTACCTGGCGAAAAAATGTGATGACACAGTGTTGATTTTTCACAAGTGTGTCACACGAAAGCACACACATTCAATATCTTATTGTGTAATGTGTGCTCTTCTGCCCTTGTTTTACTTCTGTCAGTCATAGCATGCACCCACCTATCAAGTTTTAAAAAAGAAGAAAAGTGTAGTAGCTGAGGGAGATAATAGACTTAAAGCCAAGATCGGTAGTAAGCAAGTAAAGTAAGAAAGGCATTCCAGGGTCTTTATTAGGAGAAATGATTAAGCTAGGCGGATAATGTGTATTTAGATTCATATGTGTTAATAATTTCTGTTTAAACGTTCATTTTTATGATTATTTTCTTGTTTGCTTGAAATAAAATATCACCCTCTGCTGGTACTGCAGCTATCACAGCCTCTGTGTGCGTGTTTCATGTTTTACAGAGGCTAATTGTGAAATGGACATGATGAACTGTTGCATGTTCTGCTGTGATATCATCTGCCAAAGTCTTACAAATTTAAAGAAACTGATCAACCATCACATTGAAATTGATTCGGTTCTTTTTTTACCCATGCGTCACCTCTGCACTAAAGACTCAGTTCTCACCTTAGTGAGGTCACTATGTTGTATCTACATGTGTCCATGTTTAGGTTTGTACTCTGACACATTTTTAGTAAAAACATAGCTCAAACTATCTAAAAACTGCTGTGAAGTTATACTGTATTTCAAATAAAATACCTCCCTTCCTTCTTGAACCTCCCGTCATTGTCGCTTCTTTGGGATAGCCTGCTCTTTGTGTATGCAAACATTTGGCACATAATTGTTGTTATTTTATTTTACGAATTGACTTAATTGAACTTGTATCTCTCGGCTGGCCTAGGAATGCCTTGGTGTTCCCCTGGATAAGAGTAGGAGGTGGCTGGGGAAAGGGAGGTCTAGGCTTCTCTGCTTAGGCTGCTGCCCCCGCGACCCGGTCCTGGATAAGCAGAAGAAGATGGATGAATGGATGGATTTAATTGAACATTTGAAGAGTTGATGCACTTGTTAGTAAATTGTTTTTCACATTGATAGATTTGTGCATACCCTTACAGAGACACTCTTCATGTCAAGTCTGTGTATGCATGTGTGCACTGGTGTGAGTGTTGCTGCTGTATATGTTTAAGACTAAATTCAATACAATTGTATTAGAAACCCATCCAAGCTAATCCAAATACAGCCACTTTGTGCTTCATAAAACACAAGAATGCAATGGCCACATTGTGTTGTAAGAATTATTCTGTGATATCATGGTGACTATATCCACCATTTATTGACAGAGTATTTTTAAACTGTGCTCACCAAAATATAATAATATTTGGTTTTATACAAAATACCATTTGGAATGAAAATAAACTATATAGGTAATGATTCGTTTTTTTCTTTTAGGAGCAGAAATTTTTAGTTTCAGAAGTAAATTGCTTGAAGAACAATGAAAAATCTAATTTTCATAGTAAATATAGTTGTGTTGTCGTCTCAAATGACAGGATATTAGAAGATAAATGACTGATTAAAAAATAAACTGAGGAAGTGGACTGTGGAGAACATTCAGCCTACTTCATGGTTTTTTTTGTTCCTGCTGAAAGCCAGCTGACAGGACTTGAGACTTTAATCCATTTTTTAGTCACATATATAGTTAGGGCCATAAGTATTAGACAGTTGACAGTTTTTCTCATTTTTGTATGCCACCACAGTGGGGTATAAGTGCAACAGGTAAGACGTTTCTGAAGTGCAGACTTTCTATTTTAATTAAAGGAGTTTAACAAAGTAATTTCATTAAATCTGTAGGAATTACAGCCATTTTTATGTATAGTCCTTTATCTTTACTAACTGAAAAGGTTCTCTATTGGGTTGAGATCAAGTGACTAACATCAGTATTGAAGAATGCTCCATTTATAAGCCTTGGAAATTCTCATGTTGCCATGTGGTTTAGGCCAGCTAACACTGTGGAGTCTGTTTTGTGTGACTTGGCTGCCTTAGAGTAGAGAGTGTAGTCCTGTACACTTCAGAATTACAAATTACTACATCGTTAATACTTATTCAGCTGTCACATCATCAATAAACATTAGTGTCCAGTTGCACTGACAGTCATACATGCCTATGTGATACCATTGATATGGTATCCATCAGATGGGCTGTTTCTCTCTTTCTACATACTTGCTGGTACAAATAACACATCAGAGCCTGGTCTGGTGTGCAACATGTTGCCTTCATGCATGTCTCTTGATTGTAGATTTTTCATAAAGAAAGGCAGAATTCTTAAATCAGCCACTTTAGTTGTCTTCTGTGGTCTTTCAGGCCTTTAGCCTTCTTTTTAAGAATGTACGTGTCACGTACCTGTACCTGTACCTGTCATGACAGTACCAGTTTATTGATACGGGGACTCAAAAAGGTTTTGCTGTCTTACTGAGGAGTTTATTTATTACTCATTCACTCATTAAACTACTGATGTTCTTATTTATTTACATTCATATCTCTTGGGACCTTATATTGATAATTCAAGTGAATGGCCAACAAATCCAATATCAAATCAACTGTGATGGATTTTAATATGTGCAGAGACAAAAATTCCTAAACCTTTGTAATCATCCAAATACTTCAGGAACTAACTTTATGTACACATAACACACTTTTTTCATATATTTAGCTGTCTTGGGCACAAGCACAGTTTTCTAGACTTCTGGACACCGTAGGATTATTCAAAGTGACTCAACACTCACCATACAACAGGCACAATGCAGCTCCTAACAGACCCAGGTCAGTTGTTGTCCTGAGTGTCTTCTGAGTGTAAGACAAAGAGGAAAAGCTGGAGGCTCACAGGAGAGTCCATCAGCAATAAGAGGTCAGCAGAAAAATGTATTATCGATTGTGTCCCATTCACAAAAGACTTATGGCTGCTCGTGTGAGCCCTCTTAAGTAGACACATGTGCACAGACAGTCAAAGACTTACACACATTTTGAAAGGTGACAACAGCAGGACTTGACACACAGAAGCAAGGCCAGAAGCCAAAAGAGGTCCAAGTGCACCAACGCAGGCACTTGTAAGTGATACGAAGAGTCCGTTTGACAAGCAGAGAACAAGATGGTGTTTTATCAATCAGCAGAATGTTGTAATGGTAAAGACGCAGCCACAAAGCTTTCGAGCAATTTCACTATTTCTCTCTAGTTCTCCTTTTATTGCTCTGTCTATTTGTTGTAGTTTAGGAGAAAAGCCATAAGGTTTTAACAGCCCTATTTATTCTTTTTTCATGAACCCTGGGACTGGCCAGGCTGATAAAAATGGATTGTGTCTCTGGAGTGCTGCCGGCATGCTCTGTCTCAGGGGCTAGAGCTCCTTTGAGAGAATTTAGCTTTCACAGGTTATAGAAATGGATCGAAGAATAGACACTTGGAAAAACACCAAGTACCAATCTACAATATACTTTTAATGAAGTTCTGTCTTCGTGGAGCTGTAATCATTGTGCAGAAAATCTCTGCCACACAAGTGCATAGGTATTTCATTATTACATTTTAAAAGATTTCAACACTTGAGCAGTTTCAGTCAAGTACTAAAGTCAGTACTGAAATTAGATGATTCAAAACCCTGTTATCTCCAAAAGACAAGCCAGTGCTTGAGTTAACATTAAAGTGCAATGTATGTGTTTTGTGGTGCTTAAGAAAAAAGTTAGCATGGCTGAGCTTGGCTCAGTAAAATAAGATTTAATACTCAGGTAGAGCATGTCATGAAATAAGATTGACATCCTTTGCTGGGGGAGTGTCGACACTTTCCAAAGTAAAAGGCGGCGTAACATCCCCAAATCAGCAGAGAACTGCAGCAAAGCTGAATTTGCCATGAAGCTACTGGTCATGGACTTAAAGCAACAGAAGGAGGTCACAACCCTGAGGTGTCTGTCTGGATGGAATATCTGGACTTTTTTTTTCCAGAGTAAAGCAACAAATGTTTCTGCATTTCCCTTTAAGCTGTCTCGCTACCAACATTTACATGAGCGAGAGTGAATGATTCATGAAGGATCAGAGTTGCAAATAATATCAGATTCTTTATTTACTCTTATTGATGTGGCAGTAATATACTAAAAATCAACTTATGGACATATTAAGGTCATGAAGGGTCACAGACATGCAAAGGCACAATACATAGAAATGTCAAAGTCAACTGAGTCAGCTCTTTAGTTGAGCTTCCAGTGATTGTGGTGAGAAGTAAAGAGGTTAAAGATAAGCAGAGTCCAGACTTCACATAACAGAAGTCATGTGCCTAAAGCAAAACTCTATCAGCAAGTGAAAGACTGTGTTGCGAATTTCCATGTCAAAAAGCTGTCTCATTTTTTTATTTATTTATTATTTTTGTTTGATGGTCTGAAAGGTGATGGAGCTCTGTTGCGACCTAATGGAAACAATTTATCCAGCGATAAATGCTCAGGTCCTGGACCCCGATGCAACTGAATGTGTGTGTGTGCATGTCTGACAGACAGAAAGAGCATGACAGTACTTTTGAACCACAGCTCCAATAGCACTAAATACACACACACACACACGACAGGGTGAAGAGTCTGCTCCCACTGTCCGGTAGTAATGGGGCTTCTCAGCACAGCTGAAACACTCAGTCACACTTTCAGCTGGGAAATTGATTTTCCCGAGGTTCCCATTCCATTTGTATGTGCACTGTGTGTGAGTGAGAGTGAGTGTGTGTATGTGTGAGAGAGTCCAACCATCAAAATCATCTTAACAATAATTGTCTCCTAACCTGTATCGATGATGTTATTTTTGGGATTATATCAAAGCAGACCCTGTTGGTGAGAAGGAATAGTTCCAGTATACTACTACTATTGTATATTAGTACTATAAAAAATCCCAGTCCTATTATTTTACATGACCTGCAACTAATTACACTATGTAAGGTCAAAAGTCCCTGTCCTCGTGTTTTACACCTGCCAGGATAAGGTTTTGTTCAGCCACCGCCATCCTCTTGTTTCTAATCCTTCTGCTCACTGAAAATGTTGACTGGATGTGAGACAGTGTAATACCACTTTGGCTAAATGTTGTTTGCTATACTGGCCAGTGTGGAGTACCTGATGATAGAGGGAGTGGGTTGCCACTATAAATACAGAGCGTTTGATTCACATAGCCTACATGGGTCCTCTCATTCATCATCTTTTGTTCTTGAGCTCCCACGAGAGAGGAGTTTGTGAAAAAAGGAGAAAAAAATTGCGCAGAGAAGTGAAATGAGTGAACACCGCTGTTTGTGTGTGTTTGACACTGGCTGGGTAGTGTATATTGTATCAAGGTGATGGTAAGTGGTGCTGCCGCTGAGGTAAGACAATATTGTTTCCCCTGAACCGTGATGCTGAGCTTTATTTTCTTTATTGTTGCAGTGTCTTTTGGATTTATTTCAAGCGTTTCAATTTGGAAATAGTTTTCCTGATGTGAGCACTGTATATGTAGTGCAAAGACCCAGGATTACAAGGAGCTCACGCTCCTAAAGCACGTTAAGTTTAGTCGTTGTGTTTCATCAAGAAAAGAATGAGGCATTCATCCCAGAACTCACCAAGAACGTATCCATTCGATCACAGTGACAATTTATTTCTGTCCTTCCCTCACACATATGTTCTTTATTGCAAGTACATGTGTCTTTCTGAGCTTTGTGTTTGTTGTGTGAAAGCGAGGGAACACAGGGTAAGAAAATGAGAAGCAGACTACAAACCACTGAGAACAAGTAAAGCGCCTTACATCCCATGCTGAGGTGACAGACGGTAACCATGGCTACTTTGCCCCACTCAAATATCTGCCTAACAAATCGAACACTTCTTAGTCTGCTTTCTTGTTGGTTGGTTTTTGGTTTCCCTGCTACATGCACAACAAAAAAAACCTCAACAGCCCCCATGAATCCAGCTCAGGGAGGGGTAGTCATCTGTCATGCCTGAGACTGAAGGAGAAATAAACAAGGGAAAACGTACAGTAACAGGGACAAAACATTTTTTAAAAAATGTTAAAGTTAAAAATGCAAGACATGGTTAAAAACAAAGTAACAAGTACGAATATACAAGAAAAAAGCAAATACTGTCACCTTTTAGATGTTCATTTCAGAAGAAAGAAATGTTTAAGAAGATATATAAAAGACAATAAGGAGATTGACATTGTGATCTCAATGAGGGGGGACTGTTCCACAGTTTGGAAATTCTCATGGCAAATGCCTATTAACCTTTGTTTACTAGCCGAGACCATCCTTTTACCAATGTAGATAACGAAGGGGCAAATCCTTGAGATGCAGCGTAAGACCATTTAATGCTTCAAATGTCATTTGTGGAATTTTAAAATCAAAGTATTGGAATATATTTGTGAATTCGCTAATACGGGAGAAATATGATCATGTTTTTTGAAACCAGTTGAAATCTAGGTAGCAGTGTTCTAAGTTTGCTGGAATCTGTGAGCCTGTGTGCCTAAAAGCTTGTAACTTATTTGAGGTTGAGCAAGCCATTTACTAATTGGAAAGTTGGTGGCTCAGTCACTGGCTGCTCCAGTCTGATTGCCAAATATCTTTGGGTAATATATTAAACTTCAAGTTGTTCTATGATGCATGTGAATGTTAGGTAAAACAAAAAACAAAAAACATTTCAGCATAGGAAAAAGTGCTTTGGTGAATGAGGCAAGTTGTGTAAAGTGCTTTGAGTTCTTAGGTAGCTTGAAAAAGTGATCCATGAAAACATTTTCTTTAGAACCAATAACTAAAACCTTGGATTTTTAATGACTGAATTTTAGTTTTGAGATAGCCAGCATTGGATGTCAATTAGAAAGGTAAATAGATTGCCAAGGCTACATCTACATGATGTACATCTAAATAGCTTTGGTAAGCAATATTCTGGCTATAAATGGTCTGGCTGAAAGGAAGAAAGTATACTGAAAACAAGAGTGGGCCAAGGATAGATCCTTGGGGAACACCATAATTAAAATGAAAAAGGGAGCATTATCTATGGCCATGGAGACGGTTCTTTTAGATAAGTACAATCTCACAGAGCACTTAATCCCAACTAGTACAAAGACTGAGCTTTGTCAGCTCTTAATACTCATTCACAAGTAGTAACATTCACAAGGGCAGTTTTCTGTGATAGCTGAGAAATGTTAACAATATTATTACTATTCATACAAAGACTAAAAGTTGAAATGATTTTCTTCAGAACCTTAGAAAAAAAAAACAGTTTTAAAATGGTTTTATAATTATTAAATAACTGAGGATCCAGATTAGGTTTATAAGTGAGGGCTGAATGACATCTTGTTTAAAAAAAACAGCTTTAAATAACAACTGGAAAAAAGAAAACAGAAGTTAAAGATCATTATACTATTATATAATTTTATTATGATAAGAAGAGAAACCGTAAGAAATATTTATTTATTTATTTATTTATTTATTTATTTTATTTTATTTTTTGCGCCTGTCCCGTTTGGCTCTTTTGCCATCAGAATTGTTGTCTAAAGGCAAAATATCTATTTAAAAAGAATCAGCTGGAATCATATCTGTACTACGGGGGGGCTTCATTAGAAAAATGATTATATTTAGAGATGAGTGGTTTGTGGTTTAAAACTGAGAGACTGATAAAGGTAAACAGATAATATGAATAAGGCGCAACTTGTGATCAAATTGATAACATTTTCCCAATAATGGGGGTTGCAAATTTTTCAGGCCAGTCAGATTCAGGTGCAAGATCTGTACATGGAGTTTATGACATTGACGTCATAGCCACAAATATTCATAATCTTAGAAAACTTTAATATAATATACTGATCTTACATCTTTACATCTTTAACTGCTTTCTGGTAGATTTTTCATAGATTCCCTCTCAGTATTATTAAATATATATAAATATGTAGGGAACAAAATTGCATGTGTAATGTCTGATTTTTCTCCTGGTAACAGAATATGTTGAGAATGGTGCGTTTGGCAGGTCTGACAGAGTGGATGAAATGGCACACGTTTATGTCTTTGTACGCCAGCATGTGGTTATCTATAGAGCCATAAATAGATGAAAGCATGCATTACATATCTTACAGCTGGTATCTGGATGTTGGGCCTCCAGCCCTTGCTCTGGATCAAATCATGAATACCCAAAGGCAGTGAAACAGACAGTTCCATCATTAGAACAATTACCAATGCAACCTTTTCATGACTGATGAAGCTTGCATCAATCATGTTACAGCCAATTTACTATCTCTGTGTGACTTGCATTAATGTCAGAAAACATTCTTCTTCTTTTTTTCCCCTAAACAGCGAAGGTCCTTTCTGGATCTGTGCTACCACTGATCCAGTGGTAGCACAGATCCAGGAAGGGGAAGACTTGAGAATGTCAGAGGGAAGTAAATATTCCTAAATATAGCATGAGCCATTTATCATTTTCCTTCTCATGATGGAAAAAGGCTATACCTTTACAAGGTTTGGAGAAAAATTGATGGAATGGAATGAAAAGTAAGTCTCACATCCTCTGTGCTTCACCATAATTTATCCATTAGAACTTCCGTGACTGCAGTTACGTGACCTCATGTTTGCTTACTAACGCAGTAAAAGGTTTTCTGAAAGCCATCCCTCGTTGAGTCTTGGGGAGTAGCTAGAATGGTTTGGATCAACTGCAGTTCCTAATAATTGCCATTTAGTGTCAACTGTTCTTCTTCCTCAGCATGAGCAGGAAAAAAGAAAGCACTGCTGCCTGTTGTATAAACTGGTTTCTCTGTTAACACTGAGGGTGGTGACAGACAGGCAGGTACTGTTTATTGTTCTTAAACTTCCCACTGTTTACATTTTACACAAGGTTCCTAGTAGAATTCATAGGTGATGGTGTTAAAGGCTGTGTGAAAGATAAATCAAAGACTCCCTGTGGTTTTAATGTGAAATGTTACTGTTTATTCCAATAAAATAAATAAATAAATTGATGTAACAGCTTCTGCGAGTATAACCACCATTTTTTTTCCTAATATGTTTTTCAATAACAACATTTTGGCTGAATTTAAAAGCTTTTTCATGTTTACTTGCCTGGGAATGATATATGTTGAGGGGGTGTTTAAGTACTCTAGCTTCTGGGCTCACAGACATAAGAGGCTATCGTATGAGTACAGCTGTGTACACATATCACCTCTTCTCAAATTGATGGGCAACACTTGTTTCACAGAGTCACTGAATATACTGTATGTGCATGCTCAACCAATGTGTCCCACTCTACAGGACTCTTTGCTGGTGTTATTGTGCTATCGTGTTAATGAGTTCTTACTCATCAAAAGTTAACTTTACTCTACTCTGTGCTCTTTGTTGAATGCGACAGATTAGTAAAAGTTTTTTGTCTGTTTTTTTAAACCACGAGAATCAAAGTAAGATTAATGTTCACCAGAAAGTTCATCTCTAAAGTGAGTGCTGTTGCTTTATCAGCCATATCTATTTATCAATAAGGATCTGACACAATGGACGTGCAAGTGAGAACGTAGAAGTGAAAGCTTGTGTAAGGAGCTATGTAATAGGATTGAGGGCCATCTGCCTCCCTGTGATACCCACAGACTGCCTACTGTCCCCAGAGGCACCCAGCAGCACTGGCAGCCAGGAAAAAGATAGTGCTAACTTTGTTTCCTTAGAAAAAGTTGAGCGAAAGGAGGTATTTAGTCATCTTCTTTGAATGTAACAACATTTTGCTATACAGTATATTCCTCGAGAAAAAGCTCAAAATCCAGACAAATAATTTTTGGTAATATGGGATCATACATATTAGTTAGTGAGAACATGTACTTAGAAACTACCATGCAGTAATGAGGCCTACAAGTGACCCACTGCCCTCATAGCTCTACACACAGCTTGTGCAAAGTTATTCCCAAAAGAATGTTGTAGCTTTAAGAACTTGAGTAATATTCATCATACACAGCCTCTACCAACAAGGTGCTGATGAAGTGTGTTTCATCAAAAAGAAAAAAGAAGACTGTCATTATTTTTTTTCTTTTTTGGCTGGGAGTAATACTGAAGCTGACAAACACCTCACTGGCACACGGGAGGCAGTGAGTTTAGGAACTGTTGTATTTTGAATTATATTCAGTAAAATGATCAGAATGTGACCTCTGATCATTTTTCAGCCAGCGATCACATTGCTTTGTTAAAGTAACCGGGGACATAATTAATTGCATATAAAGATTTAATTGTAAAAACATGTAATATCCATGACAAAACAGAGATGTTTTTCAAATTTATTGATGAGAGTTATCATGAGAGTTATTTAAGCCAGCTCTTGATGTGAAGTGAAATTAATAATCAACTTGAAAATGTTGAAAATGTTTAATTTTGGGGGGAAAACGGCTATATGACTTCACCACATTGACTTAGAGAAAACAAAACAGCTAGGATTTTTCTTTTCTAAGAGAAACATGTCTCACATGCTTTTCTTACACACACAGTGGTTCTACTAAATGCAGGATGTAGGATCATGCAAGTACACACTGCCCAGGTCTGTCAGCAGGCCACCATGTGGATGTCTGATATTACCACAGCCTGATGCAGTTACTACATTTAGCTTGCCGTTAGCAGCTCATAAACAGCATTTTTAGCTTGTTGTTTGAATGCTTATGGTAATAGTTTGTTCATTTTAATTATATTGATATTGTGGTAAATCACAATTCCAGTCAATTACAGTTACTTGAGCTATTTTCTATATCGTGACAAAGACTTTACAACTATACAGAAATAAATCCAATGATCCCTTGTGAGCAATCTTATTGATCTGCTCTTTAAGCTGTGACCACTAAAATCCTAATCTTGCACTGCCTACACTGCTTAATATGCAGAAGAGGTAAGCAGCAAATTAAGTTTAATTAAGAAATCAAACGAATCAGACGTTACTTCATTCATAATTCTTTGTCTTGGATCTCAGCCCTTGTTCTTCAATCCCCTGTTTGGAGCAATGTATTCAGGAAAGGAGAAAACTGGAACCTGAATCATATATAACAGCAGACACTTATTTAGCTCCACAGACTCATAATTTCTCAAACTAAGCAGAGCCATTGAGCTCCCTAAAAAATTTCTGCATTGCTGTGAATATATAATCAGGGTCTCACAAGCAGGCAGGCAGCCACAGGACTAAAATCATCACAACACCATTTCCTTCTAGATCCATAATAGATGACAGTCGCAACCAAGCCATATCTCATCACTAGTTCGTAGAGGGTCAAAACCCTCACTGTAATGCAACTAGAGTGAGCTAAGTGGCATTGAATGGATATAATCTGTCACGTCCAATCAACTGAAGCTCTCAAAAATGATCGGAGAGTGAGGTGGGTTAAGGAACGCAGTGAGGAAAATGGGAAAGGCAGAGATCAGACCCACAGAAAAGGCAGAGGAGTGGTGGGACTATTGGAAAATGAAAGATGGAAATTCAACTGCATAGACAGAGAGAACTTCAATCAAAACCCCCACTTGAATAAGTCATGTCTATCTAATAGACTCCAGGAAATAGTCATGAATATATAAAGAGGAAATGTGCATTAATCAGATCCGCTTACCTCCTCCTTTTTGTGGGCATACAGAAATTTGTACCTTTTCAGTAACTAATCTGGCACAGTGACAGACTCAACAAGGAATAGGGAGCGATGAGTGTTTCAAAGTTTTATCTGCAAGCGAGTTATGCAAATATGTAAAAATATTCAATTAAAGGTGGGCATTACTGGCACGAAAGTTTCACAAAATGTTGTTTCCAAAGCGTCAAAAGCATTTTTTTCGAAATATTTTATGAATCACAATAATAGAGATATTTATTAAAGATAAAAGACGTTCAGGCAAACAAAATGGAGCCGTAAGAGAGAAAAGTCTGACAATAAATGAAACTTGATGGCTCTTCTCAAGTTCCATGAAACCTGTAACCTTTTCAGAGAAAAGGAGAGGGAAAAGAGGTGAGATGGCCGTTAGAGTGGAGGAGATGGGCAGATTAAAGTGTCTATTTTTATTTTGCTACATAGAAGTGGGATGCTTTCTTTTCACTCTACGTGTGTGTGAGTGTGTAAGGGATAGAGAGAGAGTTGCTGGCTGAAAGTATAGTTGAGTTTTACAAAAGTTTTACTGCTTTATTTTCGTTTTGCCACTGAATGCATACATGGATGGATGAATGGATGGATAGACAGACAAACAAATTCTGAAATTAGCTGAATAAACTGTGTAAGGGGAATACAGGGAGATAACAGTGCTGTAAGAAACCAAGATAATGAGTGAAAAGAGACAGTAAGCTAACATTTGGTGGAAAGCGCCAGCTGCCATTCCCACTTTTCTTCCATTTTTTCCTTCCTCTTTTGCTCCTACAATCTCTCTTTATCTCAGTCACGATCAAGATGCTGTGGATGCACTAGCATGTGTGTGATAATATATGTGTGTGTGAGCTTCGTGTTGTAGTGCATGGAATGATACTCAGTGTGCTAATGCTCATGCTGCCTGTACCTCTTTATGTCACATTGTTAAAATGGCATGAATTTTATGGGGAAAATAAACAAAATTTGCTCACCAAACTCAAATTGTGTGGAAGAAACTATCTCTAACTCTCAGTAAATGCACAAAATATCAAATAATGGAATGCATCATGCCATCTGACTGAGGCCTCATACTGTTATGTTTAAAGTGCTGTCAGTGGGGGAACACATTTTAGGGAGCAAATGGTAATTAGAAATAGTGAAATGGGATTTTGCTCTTTTTTTTTCTTTTTAGTCTTACTCATTTACAGTCATCAACACAGGTGGCAAACATTAATCTAGTCAAAGGCAGTAATTATTAACAAAGGCACTAAATATCAAAATTGCACTTCATTTTTCAAATAAAGCCAGTCTAACTTGGAACTAATAGTTCATTTATGATGAACTTCTCAAGTAAATCTGCAAATAAAATTGATTTTTGAATATGTGTTTAAATATTCCAGCAGCTAAACAATTTTTTCATGGCTGCATTTCATATTTTATGAGTACGACATGCAAAGTTGGCTAAAAATGAGACCATTTGCATAAGTGCTCTCAGCAAATTCATCATCATTCTTTTAGATTAAGCTCAACAATAGCATGCAATGTAATACACGATACATCATAAATCTTATTTTCCATCACAATTTACCTCTAAAGCAATATCAGTGTTGTGAATCATTATTTAATTTGACACACACATGCACACCACTGGTACCCAAAATGTGATTCTAAATTCAGCACAGGTCACTATTGATATTGCATTGTATTAAATTTCATATTTTTTTGTGTCTCTCCTTCTCTATTTATATCATTCTGCTTGGTAACTGCTGACAGAGGGGACGGAATATATTACATGGACAGTTGGGGTCTCAGCCCTGCCATGGAGGGCTGGATACAAGGTCAAGGAGAGGGACAATAAGCACCACAAGTGGCAGATAAATAATGGAGTTTGCAATATTTTAAATTGCTAAAGTCACTCATCCATTGTTATGTGTCCTTCAGATTGCTTCTGAACTCTTACCTGCCCCCACAAAGATCATTTGTGGACATCGACCCTCGTGACAAAAAGCAGAAATTTATATGTGTAACTGTCGAGGGAACACCGAGAGAAAAACCTCACTAATTACGCTGCGTGCAATGTAGAGAGGTGCAGCAGAGAAAAGAAAACACGTAGGTAGGTATGCTGACCATGAGGTTGGCATGGCTCATTAAGGCTGTCAAAAATACAGGTGAATTGTGCATGAGACCACAATGGATTCCTAACAAAACCTGTGCAAGAAGCACAGACCCAGAGCATTGTTTGTGTTTCTGCATTAGAGAAAAAAAGATGGAGTGTTGAATGTGTCACACATTTCTGTTGATCCAATTATCATTGTCCTGTCTCCTCCATCAGAGTGTTTCTCCAGGAACCCCACCGAAAAAAAATAATTATAAATTGCTTTTTCATAGCAACACATTTTTCACATTTTTGCTTTGACAAAGACAAACAGCCAAATGATGCAGCATAAGTTCTCTGCCTAGACAGCGTTCACTGGTTATGTGAATAGGTACCAGGGATCAGCATGCTGGGGAGGGAAATGATCTCAAATCACTGAAATGCAAAACTGAAGTAAAAAAATTGCCTCAATGTTGGCAGTGTTGTTTTGTTTTGTTTTTTAATTTTGCTTCATCCGTCAAATCCCCAAACATGGTTCTTGTCTAAGACTTCTAACAGAATTTCAAAGGACCAATAAAACCTATGGAAGCCAAATTTGTTTTCCAAATAAAATATAACTTTAGGATTATTTAAAAGGTTTCACAGTTGTTCTATATATCTTACACAATTTACAGCTAAATGTGTGTTGTGGTGCATGCAGATATTATCCAATATATTTTTGATTAGTAGTAAGGTTTCATATTTTTATCTTCAACAAAGATTGTTATCATTAAAGGCTGGTAAATGTATTAGATTCAGAAGCATACAGCATGATAACTTGCGATCATGCCATACCGAATATATTTTTAGCATTACTCTTTAATAGTTTTATTTTAAAGACCAATGTAACTTTATTATAATGCTTCTCTGGAAGACCAGATATACTGCAGGATTGGATTTTGAGCATCTGCATTTGCTTGTGTGACACGTGTGCATGATAAGCACCATTTAAAGTTTCATCGTAGCGGTAGTACAGATGAACCAGGAAGAAGGAAAGAAAAAAAAGCATTACTCCCAGCTGTGCCCAATGCAATTCAATCCAAAGTCTGAGTAAAAGAGAAATGAATAGGACTTAGTCAGTTTCAGCAGCTGAACCGTAGTCTGTTTACAGTATAAATTCTGACACATGCTTGCACAGTATGGAGGAACCATCCTCAAGCTGTACTGTCCCTCAGTAATTTCCTTAAAATACATGCCAAATATGGTTCCACAACATGAAAGAGGTACTTGCAGTCTGATTACAGAGCAAGCTGCATGTGGGGAACTGGTTCCCTATAGTTCAGTTCTTGAAAGTGTTAATCTGCTCGCCTGTAGAATGCACTTATCGGTTCAAGCTTGCGCTTCAATCAGCTGATTTCAGTTTGTGTGCTGGAGGAGGAAATTAGTGGCGCCCTCTACAGCATGGAGATGGATTTTACTTTTATTGTTATTGCACAAAAGGACAAGAGCACGATGCTGAGGTGGACCTGCATACAGGTGCTGCTAACACAACTGCTCTTTGCAAACATCTGCACAGACAGCATACTAACGCTAAGCTAGCCAAGAACCAGAGCCATTTTAAAGCTAAATGCATGCAGCCCAGCCGCCAGTCCTGAACTTAACAAACCAATGAGCATTTGAGCTGCACCCTATGTGCCTGTTAATGTTTCTAAAGTAGAATCACTGTGGCGAACGCTTGAACCTTAGGATGCATATCTTGTTTTCTTGCAATATCTAAATAATGATAAGTTTTTATAATTTCATGCTCCAGCTATTCCTCAAAAATACACGTATTTGTTACCATGCCATTTACATTTTTCACTTACACTTTATACCTTTTACAAAATTTTGTTTTTTGTATTACTACCCCAAACTACTCTAAGTGTGTCAAAAATGACCTGCATTCATTACCTATAGGGAATGTCATGGGAACCACTGATTTTTTATCAACGGTGACTGTCAGGAATATATAGTTTATATTTGGTCCACAAAGACTTCCACCCTTTAACAATATTCAGCATTCAGTCAGCGATGCATCCCCAGTGACTGTGTCATTGTAGATGAACAGCTTGTGCCATTCAGGTTCATATTTGTACAGTACATGTCAATCAAGTATGGCCTAAAGATCTTGTGAGTTTATTTTTGTTAGCACAAGGATGGGAGCAGCACAAGTTCTTTGCATAGATGAAGTTTGTGATGCTTGCCTAAACTAAGCTGGTGTTGTGGTACAACTTGACATTGGCCCCTGAATGCGAATGAGCACCGTGAATTAAAGAATGGCATCATCAGTGCATGATGGGTCTTCCTCACGGAGCTCTCAAAGGTGCTTTCCATACCATGTATGAGAAGTCAAATGCAAGGTTGCCCCCAACTGCAAACCACGATCACTGAAGCAGTGGGAAGGTGTATGGTGACAACAGCCAGAGAGAGGAGTTGTGTGGACAGTTGCACACACATGCATACACACACTCTCTCTGTTTTAAAAATGTCAAAAAGCTAAGAAATACTAAATATTTCAAACATAAAATCATTCTTGTGCAGACCAAAATGTAGTACAAAATACAAAGGCATTAATTTTAACACAGGTCATTTTTCGACCCACTTATGGAAGAGTGTAGGGTCCAGTCAATCATGTGTGTAAGGGTTAAAGTCTCTTTGTGCTTGTTTGTGCTTTGTTTCTTTGCTTTGTGTTCATGACTAAATACTCAGAGAACATCATGTGTCTCCATTAGGATAGGGACTTATGTTAGTGTGCACGATTGTAGCCCATAGGTTTATATTGTTAAATAGTAATTGTGAGACATTATATTTGAGGACATTTTATTGAGAAAAAGTAATGGAGTAATACATTTTTTGAGTAATAACCCTAACACTGATCACAACAAAGAGGGGAAATAACTTCAACATGCACAAACAGGTGACCACACAGCATATAATTAATCTGCACAAATGTAATGTCCTTGATATGCTGCTTAGTGATGGTGGTGGAGGTGGAGGTGGATGGTGGAACCAATTAGAGCTCAATGAGAACCAGTAACAGAATCGATAAGGAATTGAATCAATAGGTGATATAGATAATGAAATTGGAATTGCTAAATTTATATCTATTCACATTCCTAGCTGCAACTCGTTTATCACACTGAAGTGAAATACTATGTCAGTCTTTTCTGCCTTAACATTATTTTCCTAGTAACCTAGCTTTAAGTGTACACATAGGGACAGTGATGACTACATCCATCAAATGTGCACATTCCTTATACAATGTCAGCTAAGTTTAGAGGACAAGAAAACAGAAAAAAAAGACCATCATCAAGAAAAATGATCTTTGCCTTCAAATGAGAGATGCCTAATGGTTCAGTAGGAACAGCAGAGGAGATACCTCTCTCAGGCCCAGCGTGAAAGGACAAAAACATTTATCATTAAAGTCTAATGGGTCAAGTATTTAATCTTTCTTTAAGGAGCTGTCACTTCCCTGTCAGTCTAAAAGAAAACGTCAACCGAATTAAACCACCTGGCATGACAGTTTAAAGATCAAATGTTAAACCAGAGTTTTAAGGGAATCCTTAACAGGGATTTTCTTTCCCTTTTTAAGCTCAAATAAGACATTATTAAAGTAATATATTTTGGAAGTATTTTAAAGGAAGTGAAGACAAATTTGTGTGTTTTGTATTTTACAGATAAATTCACATCAATTTTCTATTCAATTCAATCGAGTTTTATTTGTATAGCGCCAAATCACAACAACAGTTTTCTTAAAGCGCAAGTTAAGACCCTGCAATAAGCAGAGAAAGCCCCAACAATCATATGGCCCTACGAGCAAGCCCTTTGGCAACAGTGGAAAGGAAAAACTCCCTTTTAACAGGAAGAAACCTGCAGAGCCCAGCTCAGGGAGGGGCGGCAATCTGCCACAACCGGAAGGGGTCATCTGATCCAGCCCTAACCATGAGCTTTATCAAAAGGGAAACGCAGAGAGGGTGTGTGTCTCCCTAATCTGAACAATGAAATTCAGTCGACTGCACACAAGTAAAAAAGTAAAACATTAGCAAACATACACTTAATTACCCTGTACAGCAAATAATGTTTATGGTGGTTTCTCGAAATCTGAATGTCTGTCGTAAAGAAGAAAGTCAAATCTAAGAACTGTGGTCTCAAAGAACACAAACACGTAGAAATCCCAACTTCATTCTAAATCTGTACTACAAAAGTATTCTTGGTTTAGTGCAAAAGGGCTCAGACTTGTTTATCAATACATTGTTTATGTCATGTTCTTTTTGTGAATAAATAAAAACTCCAAATAACAGGGGTTCAATATTGATGTTTATGTAGAGATTGTGTGTTTCATTAGTGGAGCTTTTCTCCACAGCACAGAGTTACTGCCCTAGGTGGTCAATGGTGAGTTAGTATCTCATGCAATGGTCTGAGCCCAGCAGTAGGTCTCTGTGGCAGATAATTCCCTGTGGGTTGCTGCTGAAACCTCCCTCATCTCTCAGACCCAGTCGCAGATTAATGGCCTTGTGGCTGAATTCAGACGCTCTGTCTGCTCTGATAATCTAAGGCAGAGCTGAGTACTGTTACGTTAGTTTGTTTAACAATTACGGGGAAAAAGTAAAAGAAAGAGAAAGTAGAGATAAGTGTTGTTTGCAGTTGCAAACTCACCATAAAGGCATTCATGGAATAAGTTGGAGAAAAAGGCTGTAGTGTGGTGTCACTTAGGGCCTAATCCCAAAATACGCTGCTCTGCTCATTAAAAAATCAAACTGTTGCAGTCTGTGCCTATGTAACTCATTTTTATCCTGTTTCTTTGCCTGCATGTCCACAGAGGAACATGTGATCCTCGTTCTAACAGTGCAGTTAGTCTCCAGAAGGGTGAGAGACAGAGGAAGAGGCTGAGAAATGTATTCCAGTACTGTGGTTCTATTTTCAGCAGTGCACAGTCAGACCAACACTGTTGGCTTCGGCTAGCAACAGAGTAAAGAAAAAGCTCCCATTGAAGCTTCTATGCATGCACAGTATGAGTAAAGATTTCCTGTTATTTAAAATTCAGTCGGGGTGATTTATTGCAGTGTTTTATTTCACTGAAACCAACTCCAGTCTTGTGAGAAGTGCAAGATAAGACAAATGGGAAACCCTGCATCCCTGTACTAATCCCTTGGGGCAGTGCACTTGAGTAGGAGCTAGTGGACCAAAGGAAGTTGTTTTTCCTTTCTTTTTTTTCTTTCAAAAAACAGAGCAGACAATGTGAATATGACAACTGCTTGAAAACAAACTGATATTGCATGCATACGTGAAATTACTACAAATTCTAATTCAGACGTAATGTGTTAAAATTGAGGCAAACATTGCCAATAGATGATCGATTAGGATCTTTACCATGGTAGGAGGATTACATCATCATCATCATCATCACCACATGGTAGCACTGCAGCGGCAGCCTCAACTTAACAATATCCAAGTGAGTACAAATGGCATGGTGTACTAGGCGTGTTTTGTTTGTCATCACCATAGTTAGTCAAAACAGTACAGCATGAAATGACAGAGACAAATCAATAGATGCCTCCTGATGGCTTAGAGTCTGTCCTATGATTCAGCTGACGTATTGAGACCCGGCTATTTGACATCCTGCCTGGTTTTGGTTTTAAAGGGATTTCTGGGAACTCTTGTAATGCTGACTAATACTTCTTTAGTTGTCTGGATGATTCTTCGGAACAGTTGGTGGCATTTTCCATGTTTTAATCAAAACTAATGATTCATATTAAGTTTCCTTCTGCTAACTGTACAAAAGAGTGAGAAGATGCCACATTTGCTTTCTCATTTAGCTCCTAGTGCAACTTGCAACAGAAGCTACAGGTACACTTTAACACAGGAGAGGAAGTGAACGTTGAATTCAACATGTGAGTGAATTGTTGACAGTTATAATAATATTAATGATGATGATGCATTCACAATGAAAATTTTAAAGGTGTGATAACTGTTTTAAAGTTAACAATGAATATATACTAGTTGGATGTATCTTTAAATGTTTAAGATATATATTCCTTGCCAATTATGAGTTTATAATATAAGGTTTGTTGCCTTTTAAATGATTTCTCACCGTGTTACCATTACTAAAATAAATAAAAGATTGGGAATGTTAAAATACCCAGAAATGTTTATCATCATCAATCAAAACTACACAGATCATGGTGTGTTAGTTTCTGTTCGAGTTGTGTTGACTGTGGAGACATCCAGGTGTGTGTGTGTGTGTGTGTGTGTGTGTGTGTGTGTGTGTGTGTGTGTGTGTGTGTGTGTGTGTGTGTGTGTGTCCAGCAAAGTTATTGCATCCATCTAAGTGATGCATGCTCCACTGTCTTGTGAATGCACACATCAATCAGTTGAAGAGCTAAACGTCTTCATCATAATCTGACGTCTTTCATTCAGTTCAGTGTTTTTTTAAAACCTCCTTAAACTTAGTTCTGGTTTTTGTATTGTAAGAACATCATGACTCTTTTCAGCTCTCATTTTTTAATCATGTTCATCAAAGACCTTATTTTTGCTGCTATGATAACTGTAACACTATTTTGTACCTTTTGTCACTGAGACAAACTAATTCGGATAATCAGATAAAAAGGGGTTTTCTTAAGGTAAGTTACTCAAGGAATAAACTGACACTTAAACCTGACCCCAAGGAGGTTTCATTTAACTTCCATGGATTACTTGGTAGACCCACTGATTATATGATAGGATGAAAGTACCTCAAGCTAGACAACTTCTTTCAGGTCTTCTTCTGACTTTAAGACATTTCTGGGAAATACCCCTCAAAGGTATTTGTGGAAAGGTTTTAGGAATATCACAAACTACAAGCCTAAAACCCCCCACTCCACTGATGACTTGCTCTTGGCCAACACCCTTAACGACTTCTACTGCCGTTTTGACGAGCCATCAGGCAGCCTTCACACCTCCAACGGCCCCAACAATAGAGGCACTTTGGACACTAATTCCCCCACCTCTCCCCCCTCCATAGAGCCATCACCACCTTCAAACTGTTCACCTACAACACCCCCCTCCTCACCCCACACAAAAGAGGATTTCACACCACCTCCTCCCACCACAACTCTTCATATTCATGAAGCAGATGTGAGGAAGCAGTTTAAGAACCTGAATGCTCGAAAAGCTCCCGGCCCAGACGATGTGTCTCCTGCCACCCTCAGACACTGTGCAAACGAGCTTGCCCCAGTGTTTTCTGCCATTTTCAACTCCTCACTGCAGGCATGTCATGTGCCTGCCTGCTTCAAGTCCTCTACCATAATCCCTGTCCCCAAGAAACCTAGGATCACTGGACTAAACGACTACAGACCCGTGGCTCTGACATCTGTGGTCATGAAGTCATTTGAGCGCCTGGTTCTCTCCCATCTCAAGACCCTCACGGCCCCCCTCCTGGATCCCCTGCAGTTTGCATACAGAGCCAACAGGTCTGTAGATGACGCCATCAACATGGCCCTACACTTCATCCTGCAGCATCTGGACTCCCCAGGAACCTACGCCAGGATCCTGTTTGTGGACTTCAGCTCTGCCTTCAACACCATCCTTCCAGACCATCTCCGAGGCAAGCTTTCCCAGATGAATGTGCCTGATCCCATCTGCCGGTGGATCACTGACTTCCTGACGGACAGGAAGCAGCATGTGAGGCTGGGAAAGAATGTCTCGGACTCTCGGACCATCAGCACCGGCTCCCCTCAGGGCTGTGTTCTTTCTCCTCTGCTCTTCTCCCTGTACACCAACTGCTGCACCTCCACCCACCAGTCTGTCAAGCTAATCAAGTTTGCAGATGACACCACCGTTATTGGGCTCATCTCGGACAGGGACGAGTCTGCCTACAGGAGGGAGGTTGAACGTCTGGTGTCCTGGTGCAGCCACAACAACCTGGTGCTGAATGCCCAGAAGACAGTGGAAATTATTGTGGACTTCAGGAAGCACACAGCCCCACTCCCCCCCATCATCCTGACTGACACCCCCATCACCTCTGTGGACTCATTCCGCTTCCTGGGTACCACCATCACCCAGGACCTGAAGTGGGAGCCCACCATCACCTCCGTCATCAAGAAAGCCCAGCAGAGGATGTACTTCCTGAGGCAGCTGAAGAAATTCAACCTGCCAACACGGACGATGATGCAGTTCTACACTGCAATCATCGAGTCCATCCTCACCTCCTCCATCACCGTGTGGTACGCTGGAGCCACTATCAGGGACAAACAGAGACTGCAGCGTGTTGTGCGCTCTGCTGAGAAGGTGATTGGCTGCAGACTCCCATCTCTGCAGGACCTGTACACCTCCAGGACACTGCGGCGTGCAGCTCGGATCTCAGCTGACCCTTCTCACCCTGGATACAGTCTGTTTGACCTGCTCCCCTCAGGCAGGAGGCTCCGGTCCATTCGCACCAGAACCTCTCGCCACAAGAACAGTTTCTTCCCCTCTGCTGTTGAACACATGAACAATAAACGTACGACTGTTCCCACCACTAACACATGACCCTACGCTGTGTTCACTGCATCATTCCATGTTTTGGCACTGATCACCACCTGCACTCATGCATATATCTTTCTACGTAGCACTTTTAATTCTTATTCTTACTTTTATTTTTTCATGTCTATTTAAGCGCAATTTATAACAGTATGTTTGCACTGAAGCACCGCAGCAATTTCCTAATGTTGTAAACCTGCTCAACATTTGGCAATAAAACCCTTTCTAATTCTGATTCTGATTCTGATTCTCAAACCAGGGAAATCAACCTCAGAGATTAATAAGAAACTTGTATTCTACTTTAGTATTGACTAATAGATTGGGCTCAGTAACTACAAATATACATCATTAATAAAACCTGTTATGCAGATAAATATATAAACATCAGAACAGGTCCCATACTGTGAGTCTATCCAACACTTGATGGAATAACCATATCGAGGACAGATTTCAGTCTGTCCATAAATATTTTCAGTCTTCCATCAGTTTGGCTTCTGTCTCCATAACGAGCTAAACCCATTGTTTTTATTCATCTTCTTAATTTAGATTTCAAGTGGTCTTTTCCTTCAGCCTGAAATCAAAAAACACAGCAGGGAGCTGAGACCTGTAGACAGCAAGAGACTGATGAGGGAGAGGAGCTGAGCTGACATCCTTTGAGTTTCTCCCCATGGTGACTAATTAACCTTTCAGGTTCCCATCATCACTGCAGTACTAAAGTGTGTGTGAGTCTGTGCATGTGTGTAGGATCATACTGGCACCATGCGTATGCCTCCGCAGGGGCTTGTGACATTTCCTCTGGACTTCTCTCTGCTTTTTCCTTCCACTGTCCTTTCTTAAATTCCTCCAGCAACTGCGTCTGGCCTCTCTTAAGTCTAAAGCAGACTTCAGAAAACTCATTATGTTCGTAATCATAAGTGATAGATGTATTTACTTCACTGATGGTGTTACTAGCCATTAGCTCTTTGCTTACTTGATGAACCACAGTGGAATTTATTGTCATTTTATTTCATGTCATTAGAACTATTTTTTTAATCTAATCAATAATGTAATGTTTTTATAGAAATTAAACACGTTCTAAACTGCGTTTACTATAATAGTTTTTGACTATCAAAGTTGAAGCTATTAATATCCAACATGTTTTGCAGGCAGGTTTCTTTCTCTCTTTTTTACTGAATGCTCTACTTTGTTACTTGGTCGCTAGCTTACCCTTCATTTCAGTGAGACACTATCTATCTGTGAAAGAAGTTAATTGTCAGTTTCCTGTTTCCTTGAGTTGCTACAGTATTTCCCTTTGTCGACACCTTCCGTGTCTTCCTGTTTGTCGGTCTGAGGTTATTCTGTGTCTCTCTTTTATTTTGAAGGTTATTTCCTTGGGTGGCTTGCTGCACAATTGCCTCCTCCCTTCTTGGCTTTGTTTCAGTTCACCTGTTGGTCTGTGTCCTTTGTTTCAAAAATTGGTCCACTTAACTTTAAAAGCCGTGACAAATATTTTGCTGAATAAAATAAGTTTTTGTTCAATCCTCCAAAATTATTCATGTTAAAAACAGCGAATGAAATATTTATTTACTGTGCGCCAGGGTTTGTCGCCAAGCTTTTTTGATGTTTGCAGACACAGCTGGATGTGTTACATTTCCCTAGAAGCTAAAACAAAACATTTAAAGCAAAGATATGATCAATGGACGACAATGTATCTGCTAACTGTCTGTCCTCCCTCCCTGCCTTTCAATTCATCAAATCATCCCTCCAGACATCTTCATTTGTCTGCTGTACTCTGTCTCTTCATAACGTCTGTGTTTCCTGCAGCCACAGTAAAGATTTTTATCTTATGTCCCTTGCAGGAATAATGGAAGGGAGGGGGCGATGGACACGGGGAGAAGGGGGGATTTTTTTTTTATGTAAAAGAATGCACTCGAGAGACAGATATACCCTGTAGAGCGTCTCAGATCTGGTGGCAAAAAGAACTGCTGGTGCAGCTCAGGTGCTTCATTGGAAGATCAGTGCTTTTCCTTCCGAGTGTAAAACTCGGGCAGAATAAAAATCACCTTTATCTCTCAAATACATTCAGTTTTATCATAACAGAGTTTGTACTGGGGGATCTTGGGATTATCTTTCGACCAGTGTGGTGAGGTCAAGAGTGTGCATGTAGTCTCATATTTGCAGAATATTAGCTAGCGTGTACATATTGAAGCTGAAGTGAAGCAATCCCCTGCTGAGCTACTGTATGTGATGTAGATGTGCCACATTTTTACAAGCATTAACCTGCATTGCATCGACCATTGGGGAAGCAATATTTTTCATAAGATGTACTCCCTTTCCAGTGAGTAGTTAAAAGTTTAATAGGATGTAAACTCACCTTTTCCACTTTCTTAAAAATGTTCAATAAAAGCCAAAATATTGCAAGTGATGAAGCTCTATTGGTTTTGCCTTCAGTCTACCTCACAGTCTTTTTTGCAACTAAAATTCATATCTAATATTTGTTTAACTTCAGAAATCCCCCATGTGAGTACGAACCCTAACAGATACAGTTTTGGGTAATATGCATTTCAGAGAAATTCAGTTTAAAACTCTTCTCAGAATACTTTTCATTGGTGATGTTGGATTTCTTTTTCTTTCAGGCATTTTATTTATTATCATTATTCTTGTAACTGTTTTTAATCAGCTTTTAATCAGTCCTTGTTTGTGGCATTGTTCCCAACTGATGATCGTTTTCTTATTATTTTGTTTCTTGTTCTCAGGTCTCTCTTATAAAATATTTAAATCTTAAGACGGCCTGATTAAACAAAGATTTGGTGACAGAAGTAATTGGATTTAAAAACAAACAAACAAATATTTTGGGAATAACATGTTGAAATGCATGTTCCATTAATCTGTTGATTATTTTTTAAATTTTGTTTATTTATTGGAGCTTCATTACCATCTTTGGACGCTCGTGAGACCACATAACTGCTCATACAGGTCTTACTCAGAAATAGTTCTTTTGCAATAACTTTGCCATGAAGTCCAGAGTAGATGTGGTCGGAGGTATCTGCTGAAACTGGAAACTGGAACTACTGGTGTGGGCTGTAATCTGACGTGTCACTGACTGTCTTTCTCTGAGGCTGAACTTATCCTCTGCAGTAGAGGTAACTCTCAGGCTTGGTTTTGGTGCTTTTTTTCTTTCTTTTTCTAACAGAACTTGAGCAAAGTGTTGAAGTTCTGAAACTCCTAAATTGACTGAATCTCATGTTGTAAAGTTAAAGTACGTAATCTTATAGAATAGAATACAGTAGAATAGAATAGCCCTTTATTGTCATTGTACATGTACAATGAAATAATGTGCGCTCCAAGCCAACTGTACAGGAGTAAAATATAAATAGTAAGACAGCAGGAATATATACAAAGTTATTTTATAGTTATGTTTGAAGTCATTTAATAGAACAAAAGAGTATAGTGCTCATAAATATAAACTGATTAGTGTGTTATTACCTCTTCTTACAAATTGATGCATTCTCATAAATACCAGCAGGCACTGGTTTTAAAGTCAGGGCTAGAACATGAAAACTGGCATAAACATGGTTATTTAATTCCAGTATTGCCTCAATAACTTATTGGACGCAAATTTGACAAGTGGCCCTCCTGGCGAAACAACAACAATAGATTTTTATAAGCTAACATTATGCCAGCTAAACTCAGAATGTGTCCTAAAAAATCACACTTTTCCTCTGACAAACAGTTTGAATGCAGTCTTACGTTGTGTAAGAGTTTATTTGCTACTGTAAATGTCTGAGTCTAACAATGTCACACCGACTTACATCACAAGTCTATTCGTCTATTCATTCCCAAATGAATAGACGTCTCCTGAGTTAAACAGCAGACTCACAATCTCACTCAGATGAATAGCGGCCTACAGTGATCACGTAAACAAAATTCAGTTGAGTGAAATCTACTGACTGTAGAAGTGAGATCTTACAAACTGTATCTTTAAAGTACAAGAAGATACAGTGGAGGTCAGAGCCTATCCCATTTCTCATAGAGCAAGAGACAAAGCACATCCTGGACAGGTCTCCATGGAGAGACAGCCATACATGCTCACATTCACACTCATGGCACCAGTTACAGTAACGGCTTTGGGAACCCACACAAGCACAGGGAGAATGTGTATACTGGTGGATTTGAACGTGGGACCTTCTTGTTGTGAGGCACCAGTGCTGCAACACTGTGCCTCCCACTTCAAAGCATTTCTAATTTATACTATAATATAGTATACTAATGTACATATGTTATTCTTTGAAGAAGTTAAAAAAGAGCTATACATGATTTAATTATGCCGATTGGCTTAATTTGATAAGTTGTGTGAACACTCAGTAGGGCACTAACTTCAATCAGTTCATCAGGTTAAGTCTTGACATTATAGTTATAATTTTAATTTATTAAGGTCTTTATGAATTGCACACATCACGAAGTTGGGGGAAAAAAGACTAAAAGATATTTTACTAATGGAAAACGTTAATCTCTTTTCATTTAATGATCCACAGCAGTCAATCCACAACTGAATGGGTTTCTGTTTACAATTCAAAACTTCAAAAGCTGAAATCACAAAACTGGGATTATATAGTATTAAACTAAATAGAAAAAGGAAAGACAAACACACATCATTCTGACTCTATTCAGTTGCCTGTCTCAGCCTCGAATCCAAATATCCCCAAACACACAAGCATTGATGGGCACACAAATGCATTTAGACACACACGCAAGTACACGGTGACACACCATCTCATATGTGCACAGCAGGTGCTTTACAAGAGAGAGTGGGAAAGCTCTATTACTCTTCCTCCTCTCACAATTTCTCAGGGGGTCTTAAAAAGTAATGTGTTTTCAAATGCAGGGTTCTGGCTTGTTGCATGGCCTGGCTGACTGTGATATATGATCAGAGAAACAAGTGAAAGGGCATCCACAGCCATATCGAGTAGGAATTGAACATAGCCAAGGCCCCGGCTTTTTCTCCTGTATGTTATTGGAATGTTCTATACATGAGTAATACAACAAAAAGGAGATGAGAAAAAGATAACGGGAGGAATAAAGACAAAGGAGAAAGAAGTCTTGGTTAATAATATGGATGATTTGCTGAGTGTGTGTGTTTTGGAGAGACTCTGCAACATGCAGATAGATGACAGCTGAGTTACACTTGTTTAATATAATGTTGTATAATCTTAAATGGGCTTTTGTTGACTCTGTTGTGTTGTAATCCTGTGTAATCTGTTCCCGTTTGCTCTAAAATTTTTCCAGTATCACCAAGTTGAGTCAGCCTTGCTGCTTGTTTGACCCCGTGCTTCACAGTGATCCTACAGCTAATACAACTGGAACCTCAATCTCTCCTGCAATTAGAATAGACATAGACATTTGCAAGTCACTTTTTTTTCATATAGTACAACAAATATACTGTAGCTTTTAGATTTAGGGAGTATGTGGTGATGTGTCATGTATGTGAAATACTGTTTTGACAATGCCAGTTTTCAGATCTGGGGTCTGCGAGGGCAAAACAAAAGTTTGCCCTCAGTTTGGTGGACAGAGCTTTTTATTAATAACATTTCTATTCTGAGTTTGAATTTTAAATTTTAGAAAGTGTTTTTGTCTTATCCTTTACCTCCATTGTTACTATTCAAGGTTCAAGGTTCAAGGTTCTTTATTAGTCACATGCATAGTTATACAAGTATAACACACAGTGAAATGTAGCCTGACACGCTCCTCGACATGTGCAAAAATTGGGGGGGTGTAGAGGAAGAACATTATATATATATATATATATATATATATATATATATATATATATATATATATATATATATATATATACACATACATATAGTATATACACTGGGTGAATGTCCAGTAGTAGCAGCAAGCAGGTGAATTCTGTACATTAATATGAATAGACATCTGACTATTTTACAGGATAGACAATATAAACATATTTAAAATTAAAGGAATTGAAATGTACATTGTGCCTTGGTTTAGAGTGTCTGGAAGAGTCCTGACTCAGTCAATTATAGATGATGTGAGAGGGCGGGTGTGTGTGTTTAGAGCACGGATGGCTTGGGGATAGAAGCTCCTCTTGAGTCTCTCTGTCCTTGCCCGGAAGATGCGGAACCTTCTACCAGATTGCAGAAGTTGGAACAGTTTGTTGCCTGGATGGGACGGGTCCTTCAGTATCTGCGCTGCTCTAGTCCGGCATCTCCTGGTGTAGGTGTCCTGAAGCGGGGGGAGAGCAATCCTGCAGCAGCGTTCTGCTGTACGGATCACTCTCTGGAGAGCTTTATGGTCCTTCACACAGCTGTTCCCAAACCACGATGTCATGTTCTGTGTGAGGATGCTCTCCACAGCGCCTGTATAGAAAATCCTGAGGATCTTTGGAGAGACCCTGAACTTCCTCAGTTGTCGTAGGTGATACAGGCGCTGCCTAGCCTTTTTGGTCTGGACCTGAATGTGGGCAGCCAATCTTCCAATCTTCATCTTCAGCCTATAGTTAATAATGATGATATCCATAATATTTGTGAGTGAAGATAAATAGTAGATATGTATAATATGATTAATTGATAAGAAAATGCTTTAAAAATACACTACAAATAGTAAAAAAAAAGCTTGTCTACCAGTTTCATTTAGGACCTTTTCACATACATGTTGTACACTAGAAGAAAAGGCTGTAGAACAATATGTACTGCATATTTAAAAGCATTTTTTAAAATACCATATTTAGAGCATAGATACATATATCTTTAATCTAAATGTGCATTTATTGAAGTACTAGTATTAGAAGTACTAGTGCTAGTCAGGCTAAAAGTCAGGTTAACATTTAAATCTATACTTTATTTGTCTACCTTGAGGCTATAATTAACATGCTGAACACTTTTACAGAATACATGAAGTATCAAAAAATGTCAAATGTAATTTAAAAATGTGAAAGTTACAGGATGCATCAAGTGCTAAAAATATATTTCTGGTGTAAAAAAGTGCATGTTTTTGCCCCTGGGTTGTCCAGCCTGATCTGCAGCCAGACATCTTCTCGATGCCATAATCAGCACTGCATCCCTGAAGGGTATTTTAACATGCCTCCAAATGTCTTTATTTATCCACCATCATGCCATAGCGCTGATCGTTTCCCACGTTCTTTTCTTACATGATGTCTGTCGTTGTGTGTGAGGTGGTCATTGAATGTCTGTGGGGATTGTATTGATTTGTGTGATTTGTTGTTAGTACCATTGATTTGGCACGGGCCATGTTGATGGTTTACGCACGACAACTTGTTTTGCGCGGTGCTGATGAGCTGCAGAGCTTGTCAGAGACTGACGTGCTAATTCACTGGTTCTTAAAAGAGGGAATGGATATTACCATTTAAGGTATTGAAGCGTAGCTACAGAGAGCACTGAGAAAACCAATTAGAAAATCCAGTTAAACCTATAATCACAGAGAATGACAGTGCTTCATCTTGTCCTATTGTCGAGAGCAAACGATGAAAAAAGGAGCTAGGATATGTCCAGTGCATTTCTCACATGGCTGTTTTTCATCAGAGAGTTCTCAATTTAGCATCACTTTTCATATCTAAAACCTAATTAACACTTTCACATGGCGTAGACACAAACACCTAATTAACCACAAGACAGCTGCACGAGATGTACAAAAAACAAATGTGAAGCGTTATGATGACACACTGTGCTTTGATCATTTTTATACCTTGATATTAGAGTTGTTATTATGTAATAACACATGGAAAATCTGCTCATAGCAGCCGTATTGTAGGAATAAGACACAAAAACCTTTAGTCCTACATTTCCGCATTCCCCATCGTATGTGCTTGTGAGTGCGTGATAACAGGCACCTATATAGTAAGGTAAGCTCTAATTAGCACGCACTGTTTGTGCTTCCTCCTTTTTCTTCTCTCCAAGGCACAATCTTTCTGTTCTGTGCTGCACTAAACAAAGAACTTTGAAGTCTACTTTCAGAGCAAGGCCTAAAAATCCAAAAAAACAACTCATGTGCCCCGATTGAAACTATAACATAAGCAGTTTTGTTTCTTATCAAGTTTCATCAAAAAAAGGCTTAAAGGGAAAATCACAAGAATTACATTTAATATTCACTTTCATTGCTCTGTCATCATTTCACTTTTCCATTAAGCCTCCAGAAGCACGTACGTCTCAGTGGGATGAGAGTTCTTTGTTTTTCCAAGCGTATCCGGCAAAATGGAAAGATACAGTTATTTGAGTTCAATTACTCTGATTTGAGAACAGCAACAAGCTCTGCAAAGCTGGATTTTGTTTTACTTTGCTTAGAGGAAACCCTTGTGTGGAAAGTCTGATGATGTGCAAGTCTTGTCGGCCTGTTTGATTTGTCTGTCCCACTAATCTGTTACACCGTCCCTCCCTGCTCACCACGCACTCAGTGTCTAGCTAACAGCCATATTGCTGGAATAATGAAATTAATGTTTCATAGGCCATTACTGGGCCATGACAAGATGGATGAGAAAGAAGAAAAGAGATGAGAGGAACAGGAAATCAGGCCCGATGGAGAAGAAGGGGAAAAAACAACGTTATTTTCAGGGCTATGTGCTTTCTTGTTTTTCTTTTGCAGCTGACAGAAAGGCAGTATCGAGGATAAAGCTTCTGTGTGCTGGTTTTGATTCATTGTATTAATATTTTGTGAAAGTTGTCCATACAAATTGCAAAGATGTTAGCAAAAATGAGACTTTGAGATGGTCCAAACTTGTGATGGAGCCACAATGAGCAAGAGAAGGGGTGCACCCTAGACCGATTGGAGTCCATCACTGGGGAAATTCAATGAAACAGACCAGATTAGACATCCTCATCCACAGCGTAGCTCATTACACCAGAGTTGTATAGAAAATATTTTAAAATGCTTGTGTAGTTTTAAAAGAAAATAAACAAGCGCAGCCTTTTATCTTTTCCACTTCCTCACTACAGTAGTAATAAATAATAATTATCTTAACAGGTTAGTGTTTTTCACAGTTGTGACCAAATAATCTTCACATTCACTTTTTTTTTCCACATTTAAGTCCACACAGTGAGGCCATGAGTGAGTTGGGATAAAGATGACAGAGTACTGTCCCTACTGGCCCTGATGCTGATGTGTTTACAATATTTATATGTATCCTGCTTGACCTTTAAAATCAGAAATGCGATTTTATGATATGGTCCTAAAGTCATTCCAAAGAATGACTTTGCAATTCTGCAATTCTGCAATTCTGCAATTCTTTAAGATTGAATGTATTGTGACAGGCATTTGGGACACATCTTGAAGTGTGTATATCTCACCAGGCAAGCATAAACAAGACAGTTTAAGTGTCTGACTTGTTGATTTGGTAGCTGACTGGCAGGAAAAAACATCTAGCAGACAGACTGGCAGACTGACTGACTGACTTCCTGGATGATTGGTAGAGACTCTTTCTAACTGGCTGGTTGTTTGCTTGATTGAATGGCTGAGTGACAGACTGGTTGACTGAGAGCTAAAAGATGGACCGCTGCAGAAGCAAAAATGGGTTTGATGTGTATACACCCACACAAGTATCATGATTAGATATTGTCCATGCCCATTGCCCCCTTAATGTGATGGTCTCTCAAAGTTTGCCCTACTGGCAAAGGAGCTGGAAGTGCAGATGAGGGATTTAAAGAGGCCATCAGTGTGGGTGGGACAGTGGTAATGAAATGCTGTAAACAAGTCCCTTTGTCTTTGTATGCACAGACAGAAAACACACATGCACACACAGACAGAACCGGCCGCTATTACTCTGAAGCACAGTACACTAGCAACAGTCACAAGAAATCCACTCACAGCCAGTTTATGAATTTTTCAAAGCTTATATGGTAGATCGGTGAGGATTGGATTTTACATTTTACTCTGCCAGTAACTGAGTCTAGAATAGTGCTGGCACATTGGAATTTGCTCAGAGTTAATGCACAAGTTGTCCTTGATAATCACTTGTGGAAAAGTGGGGTTCTTGTGGTTATGCATGTATAGGAGTAGTAAACAGACTCAGGAAAACCTGAAAGTCTAAAGTATAGAAAATGTCACTGCTGGACAGCAAGCAAGACAGACCTCATCAACAATTCTATGTGTATTTACAGCTGACCATAAAATTGACTCTGTGTTTGTTAGTCAGAATGTAGCATGTGAGAGGAACAGGTCAAAATAAACGTCATAGTTTGAGATGAAAGCGAAAGTGATTATTCTTCCTCAATTCCAAGGATTTGATCGGATACGTGCTGATTTTCAGATGCATGTGTTTTGGACTTAGAAAGAAAAAGCAATTTGAATCTAAATTATTAGTATTTATTATTAGTATTTAATAAATGAAATACAAATTTAATGTGTTCTGCTTTATCTAATTTAAAACATCTGTACTTTTGGGGTATATTATATGGTTATTACAGAGTGGATTTTCAGTTTTTCATCAAATGCATATATTCCACAAAAAAACAAGTTAAAGAAATGGTGACATAGTCAGAGAAAACGCGTCCCCTGTCATATCTGTTTTGTTTTTTTTGTTTTTTTTGCCAAAAACAAAGCGTTGGCACACATATTTAGACAGAAACTCAGATAACTTACAGAGATGTACATTCTGTCTCTCCTGATCATTTAACTGGCCATGTGCTTCAGGGCTTTATAAATTATAGTTGCTGAGAGAGTAAGGCCTAGATTTCTATCACCAACTGTGCTTTAACTTTCCTAAAAGGCATCCCTTAACATGTTTTCATTGATCAGGAGCCTGGAGCGCTGTAGGACAAGGTGCTTGGTCAGAAGTTGAATATGTGTGTTCTTTTTCTGAGATGTGTCAGAGTTTATGAGGTTGTGCTGGGTGTATGCTGTTAAACTAGTGTCATCTGTCTTTGCACAGGCAGACTTGGCCTGTTGTGTACTGTTTAGTGGTTTTGTGTGCCTTGCATGTGGGAGTTTGTCAGATGGTAAGTTTTGGCCCAGTTCACTTTTAGCTTTGAACAGTCTAGACTTTGGATCTTTTGAACACAGATAAATGCTTCCAGTCCGTTATAATTTCTGGAGAACAGTAATGCTCACCAGGTGCTTTTGACAGCACCGGGTAATCGTAATAGTGAGACAGCATATTATAACCCAAAATTCTGGTTTTTTGGTCTTTTTTTTTCTTCTCTAAACCTAATCAGCAAGAAACGAAACTAAATTGAAACATTACTGATATAAGAAAGCTATATAATACAGCAGTTGCATTTGCCTGACTGTCAAACCTATGACTGGAAATAACTGGTTTCCAGTGCATTAATTTATTTATATCTGACATACTTAAAGAGAGGTTAACTTTCTGAAAACTTAAAATAGCAAGTGTGTAAAATACAAAACAGTTAATAAATAAACTGAATAGTAACATTTATATATCCTGTTGAAGTTGCTTTCACTTCTGTGGGACCACAGGACACCCAGACATGCCCACGTTTCCTGGTGGCCTGAGCTGTACCACTGCGGTGTCAAACTAGAGGCAGTAAATGCACGTGATCCAGTTTAGCCACTTCATACCAGCTTACATTGCAAAGCTTTTTCACAATTGGTAAGGGTGCATGTTGGTGTTTGCACTGGAGATGAAAACTAGTGGGATGGGAAAAAATGTGATTAAGCTTAGCTCATGAAAGAGTAATAACATCAAACCAAGTCATTACTTTTATGCAACTGGCCTGTTTCTCATTTGCACAGGAGAGAGCCTTACATAGAAAGGTAATTCCAGCTCTCCAGGAACCAGCATGCATAATGAATGGCTGTTTAACTTGATACATGCCACTGTAGCAAGCTGCTTTGCATGCTGGAGGTCCCACTTTGGTCTTGTGCAGGTCATAATGAAGCAATATTTTTGACAGATTTTGCACGTGTTCAACCAATAAAGTGTCTGAAATCCTCACACACCTCCACTTCTAATACCGTGGCCGACATTCCCTGCTTAGAGGGCCTGCCTGGGTGAGGCAAGATAGCTCCACCTCGTCTCTTGCCCTCTCCATTGACAAGACAATCACCCACCTCTTCAATAATTTAGACTGAGAGGTGTTTCTTTCATTTCAATATTCCTGGCCAAATGGCATTATAGGGCGGTCTTGTCGAGCTCAAATGCGAAAACAATGTCTTTAATTATTTATTTCCTAAGGTTTTTGCACTGCCTGACTGTTTTTTCCTGTTTTTCCTTTTCCAATCTCTCTCCCTTCTGCTCCACTGGACCTTGGTTGAATGGTCTCTGTTTCTCCTTGCTCCTTCTTCTGCGTATTAAACAGGTAAGTTAGCTTGATCACACCATATTTATAGAGTCATGCAATAGGCTCACCTCACACTGTATTATTTAGTGCTGTGTACCCAGAGTTACGTGTCGTTACCTGACAGTGGGCTGGGTCATGTATCTCTTGTACTTCCCTCTGAACAGTAACTGTGGTCACTGATGTGGAGCAGAAAATCCTTGCTTCAGTGGTATTTATTTTCACAGCTTTTCTAAGGTGGCTTTAGGGATGCTGAGTTGTTGTGACCTTATTTAGCTGATGAACGTCTCATCCGTAAGGAGACCTAATCCTTTACTCTATGTGTTAAAATGAGCAGACATTGACTCCTTTTACACACAAATTTGAAGCATGGTGCGGTTTTGCAAAGAGTACTGTTGGGAGAAAAGATTGTGGTTGGTGCAGCAGAGCTTGAAAGCGTTGCCTTAAATGACAGAGGTGATGTCAGAGTGATCTCATGAGGGAAAAACGCATGACTAATGAGAAATCAAAGTGGGATGTGTCATATCAGACTGATGTAAAGCCTTTAGGGGTATGCACTGATATCACATTAAGAGGTATTAGAAAACAGATTTATATGGAAAGTCTCATGTAAAAAAGCTTGAATTACCCATTCATTCTTTTTTATTTGTCTGTAGAATTTTACGAATACACATGCAACACAGCAATAGTCACACTGAACTCACAGGATTCTGACAAAAACAATTCTGGTTTTATCCATCAGTGACACACACATTCTGATGATTCACTGTATAGAAATTATAAAGAAAAAATATAAAAATATAAAAAAGTTTGTTCACACTCACACTTCCAGTAAAATAATGCAACAAAACTAATTTGATAGCAAATTGATTGGAAAAAGCATTGTGATTCCACCAACCAGCTGTTTTATTACACTACAATACACAAATAGTGCATGGTCAAAACATTGTAGAGTTAAGACTTTATAACATAATGTCTGTGTATGAGTAGATGTAGAAAAGAAGAGCAAAACCTGTGTTGATGTCTTTTTACACTAAAATAGCTAACTTAAAATGAATAAAAGGTAACTATTGGTCTTTTTTCCAGCACAGAAAATTTAGAAAAATATAAAATTATCCTATCTTATCCACCTATTCCACATGGAGTAGGCAAGGCAAGTTTATTTATATAGCACAATTCAACAACAAGGTGATTCAAAGTGCTTTACAGAGACATTAAAAACAAAAACAAATAAAAAGCATGATTTAAAATTGATTTAAAAAAACAAAACAAGAAACAAACAAAAAAAAACAGTATATAAAATCAGAACAGTAGATAAAATCAGCAGTTAAAATGTAAGTTTTAAAATTTAAGCTTTTATTCAAATGCAGCTAAGAATAGGTGAGTCTTCAACCTGGATTCAAATAAACTGAGTGTTTCAGCTGATCTGAGCCTTTCTGGGAGTTTGTTCCAAATATAAGGAGCATAAAAGCTGAATGCAGCTTCTCCGTGTCTGGTTCTGACTCTGGGAACTCATAAAAGACCGGATCCAGATGACCTGAGGGATCTGGAAGGTTCATACTGGGTCAGGAGGTCACTGATGTATTTTGGTCCTAAACCATTCAGAGCTTTATAGACCAGCATCAACTTTAAAGTCTATCCTCTGATAGACAGGCAGCCAGTGTAAAGACCTCAGAGCTGGACTGACGTGGTCCACTCTTTTGGTCTTAGTGAGGACTCGAGCAGCAGCAGAGTTCTGAATGAGCTGTAGTTGTCTGACTGATTTTTTTAGGTAGATCTGTAAAGGTGCTGTTACAGTAATCAAGCCTACTAAAGATGAATGCATGGACTAGATTTTCCAGGTCCTGTTGAGACATCAGATCTTTTATCCTTGAAATATTCTTGAGGTGATAGTAAGCTGATTTTGCTATTGTCTTAATGTGTTTTTCTAAGTTTAGGTCTGCATCCATCACTACACCCAAATTTCTCGCCTGGTTTTTGGTTTTTAGGTGTATAGATTGAAGTTCTCTGGTGACCTGTAATCGTTTTTCTTTGGCACCAAAGACTATTACTTCAGTTTAGTTTTTGTTTAGCTGGAGAAAATTGTGTGTCATCTGCATAGCTATGATAGTTTATTTTGTTGTTCTTTATAATCTGTGCTAGTGGGAGCATGTAAATGTTAAACAGAAGGGGTCCCAAGATGGAACCTTGGGGAACTCCACATGTGATACCTGTCTGTTCAGATGTGAAGTTACCTATTGATACAAAGTATTTCCTGTTGTCTAAGTATGTTTTGAACCAGTTTAGTACAGTTCCTGAAAGACCTGCCCAGTTCTCCAGTCGTTTGAGTAATATGTTGTGGTCAACTGTATGAAATGCTGCACTGAGATCCAGTAAAACTAGGACTGACATTTTTCCACTGTCTGTATTCAGACATATGTCATTAAACACTTTGGTCAGAGCGGTTTCAGTGCTGTGGTTCTGTCTAAGACTTGACTGGAAGGCAGAAGTTTATTTTTGGCAGCAGATGCTATTTCCTATACATATATAGACAGTTGGAGCCTGGGAGAGAAACAGCAAAGCAGACAGTCTGAAGCGGCATGAAAGCAGGAGGTGGGTTGCAAAGTGGCTTGTACCTGTAGACTAACTCTGTCCAGGCTTGAATAGTGTTAATGGTGGTATCAGCTAATGTGGGCTATATCTAAAATAAATGGGTTTGATGTGTTTGATGTGGTCACAGCTAAGTGAACAAAACCTATGCTTAGTTTTTCAGCGGAAGTCCCTTGTTCTCCAAAACTGTGTCCTGTGAGTAGTACTGTCTAATGATCAAGGCCAAGAAGGACTTAACTGAGCTTCAATTTTGCTACAACATGATGACCAAATATCCTGTTATTTCCAGTCTCCACTACTACCATTGTACAAATCTTTATTTAAATAGTGACAGTGCAAGTCCTGGAGTAAAAACCGAGATGGTCACTTTTTCAAGTTCAAGTTCAAAGTTTATTCGCCACATGCAGTGGCAGGTTGCCCTGCAGTGGAATGAACCCGCCCCCCGACTTTACACACACAACACAGACATCACATGGGGATACAAGTCAGAGAACGGTTGCATTACAGAAAAAAACACTGAAATGTACACTACAGTGGGAAAGGTACAAGAAGAAAAAAAGAGACCTCTACTCATGCTGGGCTACAGGAGGACAGCATGAGAACAGGAAACAAAAAAAACCCTCCTCTGCACAGAAAAGCACATAAACGTCCACAGTACAACATTATAGAGCACGTGACCAGCAACAGGGTTGGGTAGGAGTAATCCCAGTAATCCCAGGCAACACAGCAGTCATCCTGCCACTGCGCCGACTCTCCAGCGTGGGCCCAGACCCGCCTCGTGTTCCCAGGAGGCAACAAGCATCGAAGGCTCCAGCCTTCGGCCTGAGCAGCTGGCACCGTGGTGTCCATATGTTGAATATTGTTGATTTCTCCTTTATGTGAGCAGCTCCGAATTTCAAGCTATTCTTTAACACTCCGACACTGGTCTCTCGATCTCCCGTTGGAGAGCCGCGAGCCTCCCCATGATGGTATCAAACTTCTGTTCCGTGGTGTTGTCATTCTGTTGATTCTGAGACCCCACAACTGCAGTGAGCCGTTCTGCGATGTGATCCAACTTTCGCTCAAGGGTGTCATTTTGAGCAGGCCTCTCTTTGATGTATCCCATCATACGCTCAATGTTGTTATTTTGAGTCTTCACGGCAGCCGTAAGCGTCTCCAAGGTGTTAACCATGCTGCGTTCGTTGTGAGAGGTCGCGCCTCGTCCCATCGCTTCAATTCCAGCGGGCAGCCTTGGGGGGGTTTGAACAGCCGGTTCTGCTCTCTTATTTCTCCGATAAGTCAGGGCCAAGCCAGCTCCGATCAGCAAGAACCCTGTTATCATGGTTCCGAATAGGTAGATACCTTCAGCGTCCTCGATCGACAGTCCCGCCAGGCACGTGACCCTCCAGTTCTGCCACCCGTCCATCGTGTATCCGGCACGGAAAGTCCCTCCAGGGCACTCGGGCTCTCCCGGGCCCAGACTTCTCGTTGAGAAAAGGGTGTCAATAGCATTCAGAGACCAGTTGATCAAATCCATAATTCTCTTTTCGGTTTAAGAGAACGACAGTGAGAGAGTGTTCCAGGGAAAGTAATACACATGAGACAAGGCAAGGACACAAGAGGCTAAGCAGGGAAGATAAGGGTAAGGAGGAGAGGAGAAAAGTGCGACTGCCTTCGCTGAGAGCCAAACGAGATTATTTTACTGTTATTATGTTTCCTAAAAAATGACTTCTCACATTATATCAAGCTAATGTCTTATGGCTCCAAATGGCCCTAATCCTGAAGCATCCTGTGAATGAACAGGACTCCTTGAGTTCTGGGGTTATTTGATAAAGCAGGGCTGTTTGAAAGCTGGGTCAACCATGTGTGATCGCTAAATGAAACCAGGAAACTGAATGGAACCACACTTGTATCTCGAGTGATGTGACAGTCAGAGCTTTTATTTTCCTTGTACAAGACAGGAACCTAATATATATACCTAAACAATGCTGTCACAAACACGCCAGACTGAGGATTAAAAAAAAAGTTTGTGACAAACAGAGAAAAGATCAAACCATTGAAAATAGAGAGGATCAGTGCGTTTGTCTGGATGACAAATGATGTCTCACACTTATCGCTGTAGGAAATCAAACTATGTCAGAGAGCACAGAAATGATGACAGAGCACAAAAGAAGTTTTCAGGCTATACAGACATATCAAGAGAAGACTTTTGAACAGTGTAACATTTGTAGTGACAACAGTGTAGTGTTATATTTCTGAAGGGATGAATGGAAACTAAACACTAGAGGACTTAGGTTTAAGATTCAGAAAAGCCTTGTTTTTTCACTGAAGGCACTACATGAGTTGTAGGACAATGAACACTCAAATACAATTTGGATTGATATGAAGTACTACTTGACTTTTTGCAGAGTCAGAATGAGTAACACTCGACGTGAGCGTGTGTCACTGGCGTAGACTCAAACCACATTGTTTGAGAACAACAATACCTCACGTTGAAATCAACGGAACAATGCAAAATATTTTGGGTCCAAAAAGCATAGTATGCTACACTTCTACAATGCATTCATCATTTTAGTGATGGTGTATACTGTCCTTTAGCAGCTTAGCTCAGTAGCCAAAATGGAAGTAACAAGATCCTGTCATAAATCCAGAAAAAGTGCTGGGACATCAGCCATAAAGGTGACAGGTTAAAAAAAACATTCTGGAACAACAGCTTGAGGAACGAGACAATCACAGTCCACCCATTCTGTCACTCAGACTGTAGGATATATTGATGTAGAGTATACAGGATGGTGCGGATAACTAAGTGGACTAGTTCTTACATAGTTCTTTTCTACTTTTTTCTACCTGACCACTCAAAGCGCTTTATACAACGTGCCTTATTCACCCATTCATACAAGCACTATTCTATGCTTAAGTGCTTTCTATCTAACATTCACACACTTCCACACTCCGAAACCGCAGGTTGCTTTCTTTCGTAGGGCTATTTGGCATATCCCACCCCAGTGTGTGGCTGCGTGGGACATTTGAGGAATGGCAGTACAATGGCTAATATGGACCACTTCAAACATATTCAGCTTCAGTCTGCAGGAATCTTTGTTTTTAGTCTTTTAGAACTTGAGCAACACACCTGGAATTAATTTATTTTAGTTTCATTACTGTGAAGACAAGATTCACTTTGGTTTTACAATGTGATGAAAACAGTCAGTGAGTTGTAGACCACAAGCCAGATGGACGATATTGGCAGTGGAGCCTCTGCAATCTTTTTTAAAACTCAAGATCACAACAGTCTCACAAAAGGTTTTGTTAGATTTAGGTCCACTAAAGAGCCACTAAATTAAAAACCAGACAATGTCTATGATAAATGTATACTCTAAGTGTTAGGTTATACTTTTAGAGCACTAACTTGTGTTATTTATCTTAAATTGATTCTGCAACTGGATAATAATTTTTTTGAGTCCAGAGATTCTATTAGTAGCAACTCAAAGTGTGTGTGTGTGTGTGTGTGTGTGTGTGTGTGTGTGTGTGTGTGTGTGTGTGTGTGTGTGTGTGTGTGTGTGCGCGCGCGAAAGGTGTGGAAGCTCCTGTGTGTAGTGCTGTGAGCATGTGCTGTGTGCAGTCTGAGCCTAAACCTCCACTGTGGTCATAGGAGCAGCCTAATGGTATTTTCCATTTCCTCGCTGTGGGAGACGTCTTTATGGATAGTGTGTGTGTTGACTTCCATTGAGGATTCATGGTCATGGCCATGAGGGGAGAACATTGGATGTGTGTTTGTGCATGTGTGTGTGGTGGAGTTGATGTGCTACTACTAAATGTAATGATATGTGAATGAACGAATGGAAGAATTGCTATAAAAATGACCCCCTCACCCACCCTAAATAGCCTAAAAAATCACCATTAACCATTTAGCAGCTTAGACCAGTGCAAAGAACAGACAGATGCATAACCATCCTCAAAGACTGCATGTTATTTGCGTATAAATTTAGCAAATTAGGTAAGATTTTAATATAAATTTTGCATCAGTTAAGCAGCTATAAAGCAATAAAGTAGTATATCTCTGACTTGTTCCTCTTTATCTGGATAACATTTTCTGCATAACAAGAAGTTATGCAACTTAAATAGACAAAAGTTGTATTCTGGTGGCCACTGACTCTAATGTATATTGCATGATTTTCCACCTTATAGAGTTTATAATCTCCGGCTCGTTGTGCAAGAGAGACAATTTGTAAACATCTGCTGTTTACTGCTCTTAACATTGATTTCCCATTGAAATAATCTCTCTATACATGAGATTCTAGGAGTGTAGATAACCATTAGTGAGAGGTAGAGCTGGGGATGAGAGCAAGAGAATGGTTATAAGCTGGAAATAGCTCGGATAGAGTGAAATTCAACGAGCAAAGAAGGGTAGACAAAAGAAGCGGTGGATAAATGGGAAGAAAAGGGGTTGAGTTCATGGTATGCAATTCATGACCGCCTTCTTTTATTTCTTGTTGCATTGTCCGTTTACATCAATTGTTCAAAATTTCGTCTTATTCAGATGAAATTCTGCAGGTGGGAATCACAGACAGGAGATCTAACTGGGAGCTTTCCATTTCTGTTGCACCATCTCTCTCCCTTTGTGGGGAGGGGATCAGGGCCAAACAGAGCAGTTGGAGCAGAGATAGATGAAATCGCAGTGTGCCTCACATTGCTACCCTTCCCTGACAACAAGATTAATTTTCACTCTTCAACCATGATCAAAGTCCCTTGCCAGCACCACCTCTTCCTCTTTTCATCTCTCGCCCCCTCTCTCCTTTCTGCGGAGGATAGTTTCAGAAAATGAAAATTAAAATAGATTGTGAATGAATACACTACCTCATTGTAACAGGAATGAAACTTTAAAGCAACACATGAAGCTATGGGACATTTCACTCCCTGCAAGAGCAAAGGGAATCAAGAAATGAAGGGTTACTGCGCAAATTTAACTTTTTTCATTTTGGTAATTATAGGAGACGCTGTGCCTTGTAAATTGATATGTTTCAGTGAGATAGACAAGGTCTTGGAATCATTAAATCTACTTGTATTACCTGAAAAGCCTGTTTTAGACAGAAGTGAACGTTTGACAGATAGGATGCATGTAGAGGAAAATGCATTAGTGTTAAACTCTTTGGAATATACATTTTCTTTAAGTTTAGACCCTCAATGCAAAAACTGTCAAGCCCCCAGTGATGTAGTAAAAGACACACATCCCCTTTGTGGATGCACCAGGAAGGACACCTGGTGTAAACCTCTGCCAAATCAAACATGGGGCACTACCAGCTGTGAGACCCCTACGGTGAGGGATTAGCTGAAAGCAGCTAATCGTTTACAGGCAACCATGTGGCCTGTTTTTAAATTTTTCCCTATATAATATTTGTCCAATTCAAGAACGGAAGAGATTTATTTAAGGAGGAGAATGTTTGGTATAGCCACTTGAAATGGCATCTTTTAAACCCACAGTGTTCCTCATCTCTCCAGACCAAAGAAAGGAAGTGAAAATGAGTCTTTGAAAGACTTTAGGTTTGACTGACAAGTTCTCACCATTACTGTTACAGAGTGAAATCCCTCTATCCTTTCATATATTGGTTTTAACCTTATATATTCTGACAGTGATGTTATTTTGCGCATATCTCTCACCCATTGTCATTTTCTCTTCACCTCCTTCCATCTCAGCCTCCAGCACATCTGGTTGTGAATAATAGAACAGCTCTGCAGCTCTTTGGCACGGTACACTCTGTGTGTGTGCGAGCTCTTTAGTGCATACATGTTATACGGTGCATATTTGTACAGTAGTTTACAGTAATGTATGCTGCTCATGTGCTATGTGTGCTATTTCGCATCTGCATTGAGTCTGTGTTCTGAAGGTGAGGTGATGGTGAGAAAGCTCTATTCAAGAAGAAAACACATATTTCTCTTTGGGACCGTCAGCGTCAGGAGAATGGCAGATAAAACAGAGGAATAGAAACTCACATCGTTTCCAGAGCTGGAGAACAATCACAGTGGGGGATAAAGAAAGGGATGAAACTTTTAAAATCTTCAGCTGAGTCCTTTGCTCATGGTTGAAAAGTGCTAGTGTGCTTGGCTATTTTGCCCTTTAGTTTAAATCTCAATGCTTTGGCTCTCTAATCCCCTATTCCCCCCACATGCCCACAAACCAGCTTCGCTCTCCTATTGTTTAAATCTGAGTCCCCTTCAGAGATGGATCATGTTTAAACCCATCTCAGAATGGCATGCTTGACATCATGGTGGGAATTTGGGACACTGTGGTGCGAAACAAAGAAAATACTCAAATATATGTACACTGCGGTACTTAAAGAACTAATGAGCTTTGTGTAATCTTACAGAACAATTATAAAATTGACTTTATCTCTTTAATTATCCAAGTAATGCCCAAAGTCTTTTTACTAATGTATTATAAAAACTGAAACTTGTATTCTTCTATTTAAATAGTTAAAAAAAAAAATTAAAGTGCCAGCAAATCAAGCTAGTGCCTTGCTTCAGGGAAAGAGAGCGAGTGCCGAGAGGCACACAGCTTGACTGTCACGGCTGGCGGAGTGAGCCGTGTGGTGTGGAGGAAAGGGAGGACCCAAAATGCAGCAGTGACTGATGATACGAGTGATGTTTATTTACAAAGTGACAATGGCAGAAACAGGCAGTGAGGCATGACAAAACAACTGAAGAAACCTAAACTGGGAGAACTAAATGACAAACCTGAGACCATACAAAAGGGGTGCGGGGCAGAGAGACGCAGAGACAGGAACACCATAGAACGCAGACGAGCCGACAATGAACACAGACCGACACCCACTAAATATACACACACAAGGTAATCACACACAGGAGGGAAGAACAGCTGAACCTAATACACATGAGGACCGGAGGACACAAGCTGAACACAATGACAACAGACACAGACCTTCAAAATAGAATAGGAAATCCAGAACATGAGCCTTCAAAGTAAAGCAGGAACACACAGACTGATTTACAACACAACACGGGGACATGAACAGAGCACCAAGGACAGACACAGGTAGGGCTGAATACACACACCAAACTACAGGTTCAACCCTAAACCAATACAAAATCAGAATAAACACAAAGCACAAAAATGAACTTCAAGGAAACACAAAACGCTGGGCCAAAATGACCCAGGACCATGACAGTACCCCCCTTCCAAGGGCTGACTCCAGACAGCCCAAAACAAAAACAGATGACCAACCCAGGGCGGGCGGCGGGGGCCCAGGACGGAGGGACCAACACCGAACAAAAACAAGCCCCAGCGAACCAAGTGACCTGTCCAAAACAAACACACATGCTGGAGCACAAGGACAAAACACAGTTCAGGAGGCCGGCCCGGAGGCTGACACAGATCCAAAAGCCGACCGAGCGGAAGGCAGCGGTGGCGGAGTGGAGGCAGTTCAGGGGGCCGACCGTGCGGACGGCAACAGCGGCGTGGAAACAGCTCTGGGGGCTGACCGTGCGGACGGCAACAGCGGCGTGGAAACAAGTCCGGAGGCCGGCCACGTGGAAGGCAGTGGCGGCGTTCTGGAGGGCGTCCACAGTGGCGGAGATGCCCAACAAGCGGCCTGGCAGATGACCGACGATGTGAAGGTGGTAGTAGGGGACCTGAAGGCTGCGTGGCCCCTGCAGCCCAAGGCGAAGCGGAGGCTGGACCAGACGAGGCGGAGGCTGGACCAGACGAAGCTGATGAGGATGCAGAGGCTGGACCAGACGAGGATGATGAGGATGCAGAGGCTGGACCGGATGAAGCCAAAGCAGACGCTGGACCAGGCGACGAGGATGAAGCCAAAGCAGATGCTGAAACCGGACCAGGCGAGGCCGAAGACTCTGAGGCCGCAGCAGGCGAGGGTGATGAGACTGCAGCTGATGGCTGGACGGGCTCCTCGGGCCCCCCAGCTGACGAGGCAGAAGGCTGGACGGGCTCCTCGGGCCCCCCAGCAAAAACAGTCTCAGACCCAGTGGGCACTGGAGCCCCTGGCACACACAGAACAGAACCAGCAGGCACGCGGGCCTCTGGCAGGGACGCAACAGAACCAGCAGGCACGCGGGCCTCTGGCAAACACAAAGCAGACTGCAGCTGCACTGAGCAGTGACTCAGCTCAGGCAGCGACAGTCCGGTGCAGTCCTCAGCTGGCTTCTTAACCTCCAGGGGTCCAGAGTCGGCTGGGGGCTGGAACCCAGCCTCTGGGGAGGCCCTGGAGCAAGTAACAGTCTCTAAACTAGCCAGCTGTTGAGGAACGATTGCATTTTTAACGTGTTTGTCTCTCTGCAAATAATACTTACTAGAAAAAGAGTCAAAAATGGGAGGCACGGACGCAGCCTCCCGTACAGAGGGAGTCTGTGAAGACGGAGACGGCATGAATGACTGGGCTAGCGGAGATACCGGAGTCCGAGTTGCTTGCGGCTGTGCAGCTAAACGAGGTAAAGACAGCTCAGCAGGAGAATGAGCAAGCAACACACCGTTCTCCTTGTCGTCTGCTGCACCAAAGTCCCTGGATAAACTGTTCCACAGTCGATGGCTTTTAACCCCACCACTTGTGCCCTTGCGTTGGTGGTGTGGGTTACCCAGTCCATCAGGCGTCGGATGCGTGCGAGGTCGCTCTCTCCAGACAAAGCTGCTGGGTCCATGTTTGGTCGGCTCGTACTGTCACGGCTGGCGGAGTGAGCCGTGTGGTGTGGAGGAAAGGGAGGACCCAAAATGCAGCAGTGACTGATGATACGAGTGATGTTTATTTACAAAGTGACAATGGCAGAAACAGGCAGTGAGGCATGACAAAACAACTGAAGAAACCTAAACTGGGAGAACTAAATGACAAACCTGAGACCATACAAAAGGGGTGCGGGGCAGAAAGACGCAGAGACAGGAACACCATAGAACGCAGACGAGCCGACAATGAACACAGACCGACACCCACTAAATATACACACACAAGGTAATCAGGTAATCACACACAGGAGGGAAGAACAGCTGAACCTAATACACATGAGGACCGGAGGACACAAGCTGAACACAATGACAACAGACACAGACCTTCAAAATAGAATAGGAAATCCAGAACATGAGCCTTCAAAGTAAAGCAGGAACACACAGACTGATTTACAACACAACACGGGGACATGAACAGAGCACCAAGGACAGACACAGGTAGGGCTGAATACACACACCAAACTACAGGTTCAACCCTAAACCAATACAAAATCAGAATAAACACAAAGCACAAAAATGAACTTCAAGGAAACACAAAACGCTGGGCCAAAATGACCCAGGACCATGACATTGACAAAGTGAATGGTCAATTAAAAATAATAAATAATAAAAGTGATTGAAAAATTATTGGTAAGCTCCACGTTTTGAGTCCTGGGAAAACTGGAAAAAGCCCAGTTAAAACCACAAGAAGGTTGGCAGCTCTGCTGCAGCTGTTAGAGGTTTGCTTTCAAATGTCATGACTTTAAATGAAATATTCTGCAACTCTGGGACAGCAAGGGAATGGCTTGAAGATGCAACAGACATAATCTAAAGTCTTGTTTTAGCCTCTTTTTTTATTAGACTTTGTTAAAGTCAAGCAACACAATGCTTGACTTTAACAAAGTCAAGCATTGTTAAAGTTCTGACTTCTCAGATATCAATCAAGGACCTATTCAGGAATCACTGTTAACCAGCAGAAACACTATGTTTACTGCTCAGAGGAAAGTTTAAGTACCTGTGATTCTTCACTGAAACTTACATTAGTAGACAAACTTTTCTTGGGTAAGCTTCTGTTTTTATCATATTTTCAATGGTATTTTTTCGTTCACCTGTCCATAGCTTCTTGTTCTTTCATTTGCCCAAGGAGTAAGTAGATTTTCATTTCTTTCCCCCGTGTTTTGAGTTGTGCTTCCTCTTTGTGGCAGCAAAAGGCTCAGAAATCGATCAGTTCATAAAAGGGTTCCCTCCTGCCGTGTTGTTATTGATGCTTTTCTATTAGGGTGCCAATGGATAGGGATGTGCTTGTATTGCCTTTGTTATGAGCTGTATTTGGGTTGAAGTGTGTGCAGCAGACAGTGTGTTGGTAAACACTGTATTCATCTGGAAAATTCCTTTCATTTCAGAAAACTCCTGCCTTGGCAATCCAATATAGCCAAAGGAATGTGTGGAAACCTTTCACTTGGACTACAAGATTAGTGTTTGTACCACCAGTTCTGTACTAGCAAATACTTTTCATGTGTCATAGATCAAACACGAGTGCACTGCTTGTCTTTCATGATATTTTTTTTTTTTGGTTTTTCTGACTACACATTGAAAGTCATGTATCTGTGCATGCCCGCCACAGCTTCAAGCACAATTACTGACCATTGTTTTTTCTAACATCTTCACTGAATCTACAAATAACAACGAGCATGTTAGCAGCTATATGGGTTGATAAGCTAATAAGAAGAATAACTTTATCCAGTTATTCAATTTGCAGTTAAAAGTACTGTTTTAATGAGGAAAAAATAATGTAGAGAATTTTTAATAAATACAGGCTAATACTAGTCTTATTCCAAAGCATCAATGTGTATTTCAAAAACATGGCCCCTACTAAATGTAAAACTAAAATTCATAGTGGCGATAATGAGCTTACATATGAGGATCTGCTGTAACTGAGTCAAACTCAGTATTTAATGATTTTGATGAGAGTAGGCTTGTGGAAAAACACTGACAGCCATGCTTATGTTCCAAAATATTACTTTAATTAGCTTTATTGTTTCTAGTCATCATTGTTTCAGCTATTAATTTGGTTGCTCTAAGAATACAGATGCTATTTGTTGTTGGAAAAGCTGTGAATGTGAGCACCAACTTGTGGTCCTGACCTCTGAATAGTTGTGACTACAAAGTAAAGCTGACTTTAATAGTTTGACTTCACTGCTTTCAATGAGCAGATTTGATATAACAACGCATAGCTGTGAAAATACAGGTTTAATTCCTGTTTTAAAATACCACATATTACACTTGGACTGACACCAGTATGATGTGTCCTTCAAAAGGCTCAATCTCACTGAAAACATAAATGCTTCATTTTCTGCTCTTTTCTGCTTTTTGAGGATAGTTAAAGGAAAGTTAACAGTTCCAACTACAGAGAAAAACAATCTCCCTTTAAAACATCTCATTAAAAATGTCAGTATGAAACTTATTATTATGGTAAAACTTTTTTCAATTATTTTTTTTTTCTCCAGTTAGTAGACAGGAAGAGCAGTCTGTTATAAGCTTTCTCCCATTTTTTTAGCTTCTTTTTCAAGAACCAAAGCCCATGTGGTGACGTGAAATACTTAAAACCGAGTATGCAGATGCTGAGCTAACCAACACTTGAGTTATCCATATTTGTAACCTATATACAATATTAAAAAAACAAGGTTAGTAGATGTTATAAAAATAGTGATAGTTTTAGACATCTAGTAAATGGAATTTGAAGCTGAACGTTGTACATTTTTATTACTATTATGCAGACAGCTGTTAAGAAATTGGAGTTGATGTGAAGACCACATGGTAAACCTGCTGCAGCAAATTTAGCTGTGCAGTCAAGGAGAACTGATGGAAGAACTGTGACTGCATCCAGAATGAATGAATTTTTTTGGAGATAAGACATTTTCTGGTTCACATCCATTGACAGTTATAATTGTTTGGTTCTACAGTCAGGGGTGCGTGAAGACTGCAATGCTGATATGCCTCTATGGAGCAGAAAAACCTCTACTCTAATGTGTCAGTATTTACATACTGTAGTTATCGATGTATCTTGCCCATGTGGGATACAAGGATTTCCATTTTTTTTTTACATTTACATTTAGGGCATATAACACTCTTTCATTTGCTGTTTTCCTGTTGTTCTATCAATTATGAATAATGTGTGTGTGTTGTAAAACGTAAGTGAGTGACAGGTAAATCCAAGTTAGAATCAGAAACTACACTACGACTTACAAAATAAACACTTCCCATGCAAGTGATAACAGGAATCTGACAAACATCCATTCAAACAGCTTCTGATTCGATATTGCACTTTCTGCATTTCCAACCATTAACCTCGTCAAGTGTCAAGTATATTTGATATCAATTCTCAAAAGAAGTCACAAAAATGATGATGGCACACAGAGTCACACAGAAACATAAAAAGAGACACCTGACTATGTCAAATCAAAAATCAGATTAAACCACCCATACAGAGCCATGAAACCTTCCAGAGAAATACAAAATTTCAGGTTTTGGGTGTATAGCAGCATAACCAGATAATCCCAACGTTTTAAAATGAATCTTCTGAAATGGGGAAAGGAAAAAAAAAGCCGAGTGTTTGCTTGGAAGTTAAAAAGAGCTGTGGAAGTTAATGATTGCTCCATCTTTCCCAGCTGCTTGTATGAACAGGCAAATTACCTGTGGGATTAGACTAATTGTAACCACATCTTAGTGATTTCTCAGAGTCAGGAGTCACTTTTAGTGCTAAAAATACTTTGTGAATCATTACCTTTTTTTAGAAGTTTCCCTAAATTACCCAGCTTCAAGGTGCTTTTATCCATTGTGAGTGTGGCCCAATATTTTCTCAGGTGAAGAACACAGCACTGATTGATCAGCGTGAATGTGTCATTTATGCCTCATAAGGATGCAATGCCTTTCCAAGGCGATGCTTTGCAAACATACTGTAGATAATCCACACACGCGCACAGCTTCATATTATATCACCTATCATACTTGTGGTGTTTTATACTGTCTCCCTTTGGGTGATTCAGTCTTAAAATTAACAAGATCTCCTCCATGGTCAGCTACTCTCTGAACAAAGTGACAAGGTCTCTAATAAATCAAAGTATGTGTGTCTGCGAGATACTTTGACCAGTTCACCAGCTCAGATAACACTATATAAAAAAATACTAACTGTTGCTTGATGGCAGCGCTCCTTTGACTGCACTAGAAATAATGAACTGGGTGGCTGAGATTGTTTTCACCATGCTGAGTTTGAGAACTTGAGCCAGTCGGCATGGTTACACATTGCCCATGTTGCCTTGCATGCAGTAATTTAAAAAATATGGTGTATAGGAAAAGAAAATGGTATTTAAAATATAAATTTGTATTTTATGGTGCCATATCAGTCAAACAAGACAAAAAGCAGAAAGGTGTAAATGAAATGAGAAGGTCAGAGTGACATTTAGAAAATGAAGTCAGAAATTATGGCTCACCAAAAGTGTGTAACTAAGCGCGGTTGTTAGAAACCCAGAGTATTATTTGAATTTTACTTTTATTCAGAACTTTAAATATTAAAACACTGCAGCAGATTGGATAAGCTATAATTTGGTAATTTGGAGGGAATTGTTTTAACTTCTAAATATTATCTGAATGAAACTGTGGTGTAAGATAATATCCTGTTAAATTAAAGTGTTGATATTTAGATTTGTTATACTGTGAATTTTTTATTTACCTTTTGGTAAACTACAAAAAAAACAACATAATGTTAAAAAGTGTTTTAATTCTGTGCTTTAAAAATCGAAGCTTTTCAGTATAATACTGCCAGCTGTGTGGTTTTACACAGATATCAGATGAATCTCAGGTATATCTAATTACATATCATCATCCTGCCTCTTCCTGCCTCTCTCGAAATGTAACAGGGCGTTGAAATTGTTGTAACTCTCCCGATTTTTTCACTTCACAGTTATTGCAGTAAACAAACGTCTTGCTGTACTGAACATTTTAACAACTGCCCTGCAGATGAACACTCGTTACATGTGATTAATCACTAATGGACTCTTGGAAATGATGGCCCCACACTTGCTAACAGTGTGTCTAATAAAAGTCTAAAAATGCTTTAATAACACTCAAATGTATCAAAATGAATGAATTTGCAGAAAAGAGTTCATACTGTAAGTGTGCAAAATGTATTTTTTTATAGCAATTGCTTCTAGTAAGTGGCTGTAGTGAATAATGTCTATAAATGTGAAATTAAGTGCACTATGTGAGGTGTTGCTGCTGAAGTTCAGTTGAAATGTGTCATGATGTGGCTGGCAGGAGATAACGGCTCAGTGCATTTGTCCTCCATTCAACCCTTGAAGTGTAACACTGGTCAATCACTGGCTCCAGATGCCTATCAGGTAGTGTGACTCATCCATTTCATCATCAAATTGGATGGCTGCATGGCTACAAGCAGGTGTTTCCTAATGAGTAAGGGAATGGTGTAAGGCTATTTATTTCTATATTTATTTATTTTTTGTTTTTTCCTCTTCTGCTTCCTCTCTGTCAGTAATTCGATTTCTGGGTGGATTCGCAGATTGGCTTTGCACCAAATCAGCGTCTGGCAGTAGCGATGTTGCCTGTACATTTTCATTGTTCTGGCAAATGTTCTAGGAATAGATATGCTATAGCTGCTTCTGTAATACTCTCTCTGTAGATCTGAGAGTTTGACCTTATAAACCCAGCTGTAGGCACATTGTTATGGTACTACTACTGTACTTCAAAATCAGAAAAACAATATAATCTGTTTTGGTCCTTATATCAGTGCGCACATGAAAGCCTTCAACCGAAAAGATATATAGCCAACAACTCCAGCACTTATGTAAATGTCAGCATTAATAACAGCCTGGCAATTAAAATGAGTAGTGCCATATGAAAAGGCTTTAGCGAAATTAATTGGGCCATGTGATATAATGTGCAATGATATTACTCATACAACCTTTTCATCTTTGTCCTTTGCCCTTGTTCATCGCTTTTTTGTCAATTTTTTAGCTGTGAGAACATTGCTCATACTGAGGCTACTTGGAAGAAGAAGGAAAAAGAAAACATTTAGTGTGCCAGAATAAAAACTTGTAGTCATTGTTTATTGAACCTAAACATGTATGTGAAATTGATCCAATACAAAACAAAGGCAATAGAAGGGACTTTTGGGCATAGTTGTAGCATGTTGAAAGGCTATAAGGCAATCATTGTTACATACTGAAATAGGAGGATATATGCTCATTTAGGTGTCATATATATTTGAACTCCTCCAGCTATCAATCATGAAAAATATCTAAACTAGTCCCTCCAAGTCCCTGTAAACCTGGTCAAGTTTAAATAAATTAACAGTTAATATTGAAATAAATATTTGTAAATGACTTTTGAAAATTGATCAGGAAAACTACACAGCAAATAATTTATAGCTAAAACATCAACACTTTAGTGGTATTTAAATTATTTGGCAAGGTTAGTTGTTAAATTCTAGTTACTACTAACCTAATTTTCTTGTACAGAAACTTTATTGTGATTAAGTCCAAAAACTAGTCGTCCTGAACACGTCCATCTACTTTTTCTGCTTATGTACTTATGTACTGTGCTAATGTGTGGGATGCATTGGGGGTGCAACGTGGACAGATATAATAACACGGCAGAAAAACATTCATGCTCACCTTCACAGCCAGGTTAGAATCAACAATTAACCTAACTCCATTCATGTCTTTGGACTACTGGAGGAAGCTAGAGTATCTAAAGAGAACTCATGCAAGCTTAGGGACAGCAGGCCAACTCTACATAGAAAGGCCCACTTAGATTCAAACCCAGGACCTTCTTTCTGTGAAGCAACAGTGCTAACCATCGCACTGCTGTCCCGCCCAGTCTGAGCATTTTAGTAAAAAAACAAACAAACAGAAAGACACCCATTTTTAACGGTCATAGCAGTGACATTTTCTGCAGTCACATGTGTGAGAATCGCCATTTGACCGTAGCATTGTTATCAAATGGGTCGGCTATCCTGACCTGGTTCGACTGATGTTCATGGTCTCTAACTTGAGCCAAGACAAAGTTGCCTCCCAAACTTGTGCTAACTCAAAGTTCATACAGTACAGCTTTCATGTGCACTATATGGACATTGTCAGTTAACATCACTTCATTAACAGGCAACATCCATGCAGCACACACTCATCCCTTTACAGTTTGATTCAGCTTGATGGCTGATTCACACGATTCAAGCAAATGAAAATAAAATACAGCCATTAAGTTTTAATGCTTCACACCACCCACACAGGCACGAAGCACAAGGACAGATTTTACCAAACTTTGCAGACAGCATTGTCAACTACAAGGGAACAAAGACAACTAAACTTTGAGAACTTGAGCTGTATTAGTAAACAACCGTTCCAAATGATAGACTCATGGCTAAATTTGTTCTACCCAAGAGGCTAAGACATTTTTAATGAGAATGAACATCTGTCTTCTCTGTATCCCATTGGGAACCACATGACAAGTGTGAACTATAAATATAGTTCATTCTTTAATCCCACACAAAGTAATTGCTTATACAGCAACATGCATTATAAGGTATACTTTTCAAAAGGGATACTAAATAAACAGAGGTGAGAATCATTTTAAATGTCATGTTATTTTAAAGCGAAATATTTATATATGACTTTATATGGTAAAATTGGAAACTTGCAAAAAACCACTAGGGGCTTTGTGCTGGTGGTTCTGCTGCATTTAGCCATGGGCAAACCAGCACTGAGGCCACATGCGATTTATGGCTGCATTTCCAAGAGTTGACTGTAACTAATGAGATTGACTGAATCTCCAGAGAGTTGCATAGGGTTAAGTACATTGTGGTCCAAAGCATGCAGTAATTACAGCAAGGGACAAAGGCAACCAAAGCCCTGGGATGTACAGTATGGCACTGTGAAATTCCTACTCCGGGTAAGCGCTTGACATAAAAGCTTCTTTGTCTGAGAAAATGTAGCAAACAATCATCGACAAAGATCACAGCTCCTGTTTGAAATTCAATCCAACCTAGAGCAAGGGAGACGGGTTTGGGGGAAAAAAATTATTGAAAGGGAAGGAGGAAGAGGTAGATGAAGGGTGAGAAAAAGCAATAGTCTGAGGGAGAGAGAAGATGAAGGGCTTTAGAACTGAGAAGTCAGGGAGAAGAGAGGTCAGAGCTACCTTTTAGAGTCTCAGAAGTGGAGTGAGCAATGTGTTTTGATGACTGTGCTGCTATTTTTAAAGACCAAATTGAATGCATGTTCCTATTTTCGTTATATTGTATTTCTGAAGCTAACCGAGTTGTCGGTATGTGTTTTTTCCCGCTCTGTGTTTGTGTGACACTTGCAGTCTTTAGCAAGTTTACAAAAGTACATTTGTTAAAAACGCTGCTGCTAAATTATCACACACACACTGTTAATAACAGTCCAACTGCCATTAGTGCCTAACAGGACTGCTGAAAATGAAGGCTTTGGATTTAGTGATGCACAGAGTGTCTCCTGGTAGATACTGCTGTTTCCAGTTCTGTCAAAAAATATCAGTGCAGCTAAGGGAGAGTCAGAACATATTTTATTTTAGGGGTTTTTAAGGGCTTATTTATTTATTTTGTTTTCAAAATGAACTCTATTAAACCTATTTTTTTTTATTATTATTATTATTATTATTATTAGGCCAGCATTTTTTAAACTTGTTTTTTTTTTTTTTCTTACATCCACAGTTCTTATTAAGAGGTGTACCTTACAGTTGTCCATCCATCCATCTTTTTCCACTTATCCCGGGCTGGGTCGCGGGGGCCGCAGCCTGAGCAGGGAAGCCCAGAGCTCCTCTCCCTGGCCACCACCTCCAGCTTATCCGGGAAACACCAAGACACTCCCAGGCCAGCCGAGAGATATAATCTCTACAGTGTGTCCTGGGTCTGCCCCTGGCCACCACCCAGCACACATTGCACCCGACCCCCACGGTGCCCCACGGTGCAGGGTGGGCCCATTTCCCTTTTCAGGCTATGCCCTCCAGGGCGGGGACCCAGTAACCCTATCCCAGGCAGGGTGAACTGTTCCCTTGATCTTGCACTCATAGGGGTCTTCTGAATCACTCTTTGTCTGGTCTCTCACCCAGGATCAATTTGCAATGGGAGCCCCCAGACAACATAGCCCCTGGGATTCCTGCAACACACAAACCCCTACACCGCGATAAGGTAGTGATTCGCGGAGGCGAGACCCCAGAGTAGTACCACATGAAAACTACTTACCTATATTATAGCTTCCAAACACCACAATAAAAATAAGTGCACTTTAAGGACTCGTTGCTTTAGCAGTGTCCTCAGTGCTAAAAGTTTCAGCGTCCCTTCGAGCTCGTTGCAGTACGGTTTTATTTCGATGCCCGATGTTGCTCTCTTTGCTTTGAAAAAGAAAAAAAATCATTTTTTGAACTAATCAGCTTGCGATGGAGCTCAAGTGCACTTTGTGTGTGAATGTGAAAAGCCCTAAGACTGTCTGTACAAAGGGTCCTGCTGAAAAGAGCTTACACTGAGTTGGATAAACACAGAAATGTAGTCCCGGGGAAGGCAAGCTCTTCTCCAAAAATTTCAACATTAGGGTGTATGTGTGTGCATGCTACAGGGAAAATAAGGGGAAGCAGGCATGTGTCAGACATGGTCTATGGTCCATTAGTGTGACATACTGTTGCTTTTCAGAGCTCCGTTATTGGGGAATTCTGTCATGGAGCCAAACTGGAACTCCCAATGGACACAATTAAAGACACACATCCACAAACATGTACCCACACACGCATACAGACACCAAACCCCTCTGCCAATAAAGGTTATCACAACACTAACATTGTCTAATGATTAGGATATGATGGCTAATGAGCTGTAGCAGCCTCCTTGTGGGGCTACACCAGCTTTTCAAAGTAGACATCTATCAATCTGTATAAGGGGAATTGAAGAATACAGTGCATAGCATGCATTATTCACATTATGTTATTTGATCGTTTTACTAGTCTATTTCTGCCTGGTAGCTACATCTTTTATCTATTAACAGTGTCTTAACCTTTCCTGAAAATATATGGATTAGATGCTGTATGTGTCCAATATGTCAGCAAGGAAAAAATGATTTTAACAAATCAATTCAGATGCATGTTGTGAACAGGATTTGAACCTTTACCCTGGTGTGTAGGAGGACTTCAATGTCATGACTGAGCTATATGCTTCTACACATACGTGCATGAGTGTATGTGTATATTATAATGTGTGGGCATGTGTGTGCATGGGTGTATCTAGGTGAAACACACAGGAGGGTGTATGCATTACTGACAAGCTGCTTATCTTCTATGCTGTCCGATCTGCTCAGACTCTTGTAGCTAAAGTTTAGTGATGTCCCATTAGACTTTTATTTGGACTGTACTGTGTTGTGTAATAGACCCACAGCGCAGTGTCTCTCTTATGCTCACTCTTTTTCAAGCTAGTATATATTCTGTCTGTCATATCATACAAAGTTGGACCTTTATTTTCCACCTTCTTTGGCCACTAAAAGGCTCCATTCATAGAGTGGGATAATTGAATTGCTGGTTGTTGTTGTTGTTTCATTGCTGACAAAAAAAAGTGCATTTACGGAATTTAGGGCACTTTAACCCTTTTAATTGTCCTGCTCTGTAAAAGTCTTTGCATGATGTCATGTAATGGGGATGTTTAGAAGTGATGTGCTGTGTTTGTTAAGGTCTTGGGAAACTATGGCAAACACATATTCTGACAGGCACAGTCGGATTTCTGTCACCAACCTGCTGTGATCAGTAGAAAATTTTAAATCAATAGTCAACTGTTTAAAATTAGGCCGGCAGTAGAAGTAATGGGAAAAGTTGTTTGAATAGACAGTTTCATTGAGTAGCTGGGGCCCTTGTTTAACACACAGGTCTATGCATGGAAAATACTAAAGGGTAAAACCTATCAGTTGCATTAATAAATTAAATAAGGCTTCACAGCAAACTAGAAACTCTTGCCCCCTCATCACACATAGATTTTTTTTCTCCCTCACTGTGGAACAGCCAACTAAGCTTTTTAAAAGTTAAGGTGTAATTGTTGCATTTAGGACAGAGCGAAATCGATCAGCGTTACCGAGGCAAAAAAGCCACTCCATATTGCCCGTAATGTCAGACAGTAGGCACATGTAATGAGGGCCATTTGGCCATCGTCTCATCTTTCCTAATGGTTGTAGTCATATCTATTTCCAAAGGAAGCTCATCTCTTTCTCTTTTGCCTTTTGATCCCTTGAGCAAGTGCATTTAATCCATGCTTTGGTCTATTTGGGTCAGAATGATTGGGATTGATAACAGGCATGTCCTGTGTACAGCATGCGTTTGTGTCACTGTGACGCACAAAAGTCTCCCAGAGGTAGAACAAAGAGTACTAAAAGGCAGAAGATTGCTACGACTACTGATTTCACTCATGCCAGTAATTTTAGCCCGGACAGGAGTTTGGCAAATCCTCACCTTGTGTTGCGATTGGAAGCAGATTAATTGGAAAACTGACCGGAGGAAATAAGGTCCAGGAAGAGACGCAGAATAAATGGAGGAAGAGGGAAAGCATGAGTGGAAAATAAATGAAAAAAGGAGATGATGATGGATATGTGGTGAGCAGGAAAAAAAGAAACAGATTCATATATAAGATGTTTCCGTTCTGAATGGATATTGTGTTTGAAATCAATATAACAAAGTTTGCAAGATTTCTTCCATTCTTAATTTGCAGATGTGTGACAACACTTCCTTGTTTTCTGTTTCTACTTCATTTATTCTCCCTTTACTCCTTCCACTGATGTCAGCCTAATTTATGAAGAAGCAGCAGTTCATCAGACAAGATGCATCGCTGGCTGGCAAGACTTAACTCCCAACTCTTAGACTCCGTGTGTAAGGATGTGTGTGTTGTACCCCCTGCAGAGGACCACACTCAATAATGCATAGCTGCAGGCCTAACTAGAGCAAGCTCAGGCTCCCAGTCCTGTTCAGGCACATCCTCCATTTTGTCCCTAAAACAAAAGTGCATAGCTTGTGTCAGATTTTGCTTCCACTTCTTCCACTTGCTTATATAGACATTTATAATGCAAGGACCCTAATTACAAAGCAACATGACATGTATTAAACATGACCTTAATTACATCGAGACACAAAGAAGACTCAGGAAACAAGGGTCATAACATCACATTAAGTTACGTATAATTGTAAAGCAAAACAAAGAGCATCTCCGGCTCTCCTTCACTAAACGAAACAGTGCATTATGAAAGGATTTCAGCCTGTCAGCTTGTGTTTTAGATCGCAAATATTAACTGTATCTTCACAGTAACCCAAGCAGATCCTCTGCCGGGTCATTTCAGGTAGCGTGAAGCTATAAGTAAACCGGGAAGCATAAACATAGCATTTAATTTAAGTTGTGATGTTTTTGGGGTTTTTTAAGCAGACAAGCAAAAACACCCTCAGCAATTCATATTTTAAACTTTTACATTTACCTGTAACTGGTGCATTCCCCATCCATCCATTTTCCACTGCATATCTGGGTCATTTTGCAGCAGATTAAGCAAAACTGACATTCTTCTCCTGCAGCTCTTCCTCGGGGATCCGAGGCGTTCGCGGGGCACGTGGGGAGTGTAGTCCTCCTGGCTTGTTCTGATCCTGACTCAGGGTTTTCTTTTAGCTGGAAATATCAAAAATACTTTGGTAGAAAGAAAAATATACTCCCAATGAAAGCAAATGGTCAATTTTAAACAAACGAAACAAAATCAAAGATGGTTAAAAATAACCAAATGCAAATACTAAATGAGTACATGTGCGGAGCAACACACACGTGATTTTTTTTTTTTTTTGTCATGTGGCCTTTTGTTTGCTTGTGTTTCACTCTTATGTGGTGAGCAGCAGAATCATAAGGCACAGGTTATGTAGAATAGAAATATAATTAGCTCTAGCATTACATTAACTTTCTTTTTCCTATAACTTCCAGCATTGTTTTTGTGTTTATAGATTACCCTTGATTGATAGATCACTATTCAAAAATAAATTTCCACTGGGAAAATTATTTGTGCAGAAAGTGCTCTGGTTTGTCACCACAAGACACACACAGATAAATATGCTTTGGTAGCTGGGGTCAAAGACTAAATTCCTCACTTTTTTCAATGTCGATGTTGTATGCTCCCCGTGGCCCTGCAGCAGTGTGAAAAATGCGATTAACAGTCTTGGTGGGCAGCGTCTGTTTCCGACCTCTAATCTCACCTTCTCTCATCTGTATTCTTTGGCACTCGTCTCACCTACTGTCCTCCGCAGAAAGACGAGTATTAGGATCTAACTAGAGACGAATAACATACAGCGGGAAAAGAAGAAAGCGTGCATTATAGAACAGGCAATACATCTTTATTGCTCAAATGTATAAATATTCAAAATTGTGTTACATCTCAGTTATGACATCATTTCAAAGTGGTCAGCATGTTCTCATATCTCCATCTCGTCCTCTGTTCTTGCAGGAATATGGTTACAAAGAAATCACCAGAATTTAACACTGTTTGTAGTAACTAGCACTACAGAAAACAATGTTTTGATGAGTCTAATGATACACAGCTGTATGAGTTCAATAGATTTTTTTAAGATGGCTGCATGAATGGCTGTGGAAAAGCAAAAATACTAAGAGTCCTCAGTCTCTGCCTGCTAAAGTAAAATCAAGGAGAAGCAAAAGCAAATGAAAGAAACATAGGTCTTACATTACAAACATATATAGAGTTGAGAAATCTATACGTTTATGAGAGCATCAGAGATAATATCACTTTCTTATGCAGATGATACACAGTTGTAGTTGCAGTCTTACAATCTAACCTCTGTTAACAAACTAAGCTTCATTGATGACATTAACTGAATGATGTCCAGAAACATTTTAGAACTGACAGAGACGACACAGAAATATGTGTTGTTTGTTCAAAAGGTCAAAGATTGACAGTTTGAGTTTTTTTTTTTTTAATTCATGATTCCTGTCTCTGAAATACAGGTAACGAATCAGAAACCTTTGGGTTCTTTGGATGGGGATCTCAGTTTTGAAAAACGTTTTATGGGTACCAGAAGTGCTTCTGTCAGAAAAGTTGGGAAATTCATATCTTAAATTGACTTTAGCAGGTTAAACAACTGTGATGCTCTATTTGCAGGATTATCCAAATCAACAGTAAGATGACTTCAGCTCATTCAGAATGGAGAAGCCAGTCTTACAGGTTTAATGAAGAATTACCTTTAAAATCCTTCCTTTGGTTTATAAAGCGCTCATTTGTACATCTCTGACTTGAGTTTATCACACAGCTACACCTCTCAGGTCATGGATCTGAGTTTCTTGCATGCGCTTTAAGTTAATGTGGCCTTGTTCTTTGAAACAAGCTGCCTGCAGACCTGAGATCAGTTACATTTGTGCATACATTAAAAACACACACACATGTATGCACACACATAATTGTGTGTAAGTTTATGTGTTTGTGTGAATGCAAATGTGTATGTTACCTTGTATTTTCCTTTAAGACTGTAAACCTACTTAGAGTTTCATGGTTTTATCTTTGGTGTTAAGGACATTGAGTTCAAGTATAATCAAATATCTTAAATAAACTTACCATTACCATTAGTGGAAATTTCATTAAATAGAAGGATTTTGCTTTCTCAGTTAGATGTATGTGGACAGTAATCGCCGGCCAGATTACATTTAGAGGCAACATTTAATTTTAAATAAATGAAGGCACATATATCTGAGCTGTTCTGGAGTCAGTAGGTGACTGAGAGAACTGGTGGACATACTCTGCATAGTACTCCACTGTGACAACAAAAGCACTGGTTGGTTGGGGAAAATTGTGTTTTTCATTTAGTCTAAACATGTAGGTGAGTGATAAATTATTCCCTTTTACCCCTGGGCCAAGCAGGCCATCTTTCCTACCAGCAATGAAATTGTAACAGGAAGTTGTTGACCTATTGTGTGTGTGCGTGCGCGTGTGTCCTGTGGTGATAGTAGGAGATTGGAACTAACCAAGGTTGATAGGCAGAAGCCAGATAATAGTCTGTGTCATGCATACAAATTGACAAAAATACACCCACATGCACATGTACACAGAAACACAGGGAGAGAGGCAGCTGAGAGTGATGCCTCTGATTGAAGTCCAGAAGAGGAAGGTGAGGGGCAGTAGGTTTCCCCTGCTAGCTGCAAAAACTTTTTAAGCTTAACCACTTAAAGGATTTACTTTGTTAAAACTGTGGGGTAACAACAAAGCTCCCCCTGTGCATTCCTAAAATTTAAATTGCTTTGAGAAAACAAAGATCTGCTTCTCTGTAGCAACCACCCGTTCATTTCCCTCATTCACCCCTTTGCCTGTCTTTAAATTAATGCATTTGACAGGCGATTAATTTGGCACAAATATGCAAACAGATTTGCTCACCTACACAAGCAAATAAACAACTCAGCCATGGCTGTTATCAAAAATATTACATGGTGTACTTCGCCAGTTTTCCTCATTTCACTTCACTTCCCTTTTATTTCCCAGCATTGTGCTGACAGAGACCAAAAAACATATTCTAATGTTTAAATATTGAGTAAATGTGGATACACCAAGGGATGCAATTTAAAGTACATCGATTACAAAATTAAATTGGAGGGCAAATTTTGTGTGGCTAAAAATAACTGAAATAAATTTGGAGTATCGTGAGTCAGATGGAAACGTTCCAAAGCACAGGTAAATGGAGGCTGAATTAGAAAGATAGGAAGGTAATGCCATACTGGAAAAAGACAGCCAACAAGAAAAGGGAGGACGACACATTCAGACACTGAATAGGGTGAGTGAAAAGAAGCACTGAATCACTATAGAAAGTGTTACTTATGAGATTCTAGATTGCAGAACTGCAGCACAGCCCGTATACTCAAACAGTGGGGGAGGACAAACAGGGCTAGGAAGCAGATGAATACGAAGGAAAATGAATTAGTGATTGAATGAGGGAGGAGTTTGGTAAATAAGATGCTTAATGAGGGGTTGAGGGAGGGAGTGATTGGCAAATAAGGTAGAGAATGACTAATTCCATGTCCACTTCATTAGCTGGCATCATGTAAACATCCAAATTGTAATTGGAAGCTGGAATAAGATGAAATGAGAATATGAGCAGAGACAGTGATAGTTATGGAGACGCAAAAATAAACCAGCAGTCAACAGTTTACCGTAGAGGAGAGCTGAGTAAGATGAGCCAGTTTTTACTTAAGTTGGCCCAAGGCTAAGGGAATATCACAGAGAAATGAAGCTAACACATACAACAGAAATCAAAAGGAAACATATAGGCTCCCCTATAAGTAATCCTTTGAGTCAGTTTGGAGTAACAATTTGTGATATGTGAGAAAACATTTACACTCTGCTGTGTTAACCAAATGTTTAAATATTTCTGGAAATGCAAGCATTAATAATTAAATCCTGAATCCTGCTTCTCTTGATGATCATAAAATAAATATTACAAGTAAAACTTTTAATTTCTGCATTTCAAAAGGATGAAGATGCTTTGCCAAGAAACACAATGAAGTATTAAAGCAAGACAAAACATGACAATGTCTGTGAAGGTTCTCAGTCATCCAGGTCATCGTAGTCTAAGGAGCTTGCAAAGAAAAGCGTCTGAACTTCTTTAAGTTGCTTGAAGACGTTTCACCTCTCGTCCGAGAAGCTTCTTCTGTTCTAAGGTCAAATTTGCAAGCTCCTTTGAAAACATGACAATCTATTTTTTCAACATCATTACACACTGATAAAGATAACATAAAAGACAGCATAAACAAAATGCAATACGTATATGTGTAACTGCATAGATGGGAAATTTGACTTTAAAGGTCAACAAGCTCATAACTATTGAAACATAGTATGTAGGAAACAAATGTGGTTGAAAACTATATGACAAAAAACCTTTTATGGTTTCCCAGAGGTGTACAGCTATGTGTTGATCCACTCTCTTCTGTGGATATAAGCTTTTAGAAACTTCTTCAAACAAACCAGAGCTGTAGCATTGAAAGATAATAGAAGATACAATAGAATAACTGCACCTGAAATGCATTTCATTAAAAATAGGTGGAGAAATTTTTAGACACAACATTCAGAGCAAACAAAGTTGATGGAAAAAGCTGCACAGGAGGAGAGTGCAGCTCCACAAAAGCTTTCATTGACATTTGTTCAATTATAAATCTATATCAACAAGGGTTTTGGTCGCTTGTGCATTGATACATGCATGCTAGTTTGGATTTATATTGACTGGAAACAGCAAGTAGCAGCTGTAGTAGCAAGCATAATCGTATGGATACAAACTAGAGTGAAAAATTGCTTTGTGTAAACAGATGCAGGATTGTGAAATGTGATTTGTTTTGATGACCATCACAGAGAGGTTTGAAAACATTTTCATTTACTGTCCTCTCAGCTGAAGGTTAGCTTTCACTTACCAACGCAGAGAATTCACAAATCCATTAATCCCGTCATTCATACATCCAGCTAGAAACAGAAATTCAATTCAATTCAATTCAATTCAATTTTATTTATATAGCGCCAAATCACAACAAAAGTCGCCTCAAGGCGCTTCATAGATACAGAGAAAAACCCAACAATCATATGACCCCCTATGAGCAAGCACTTTGGCGACAGTGGGAAGGAAAAACTCCCTTTTAACAGGAAGAAACCTCCGGCAGAACCAGGCTCAGGGAGGGGCGGCCATCTGCTGCGACCGGTTGGGGTGAGAGAAGGAAGACAGGATAAAGACATGCTGTGGAAGAGAGACAGAGGTTAATAACAGATATGATTCAATGCAGAGAGGTCTATTAATACATAGTGAGTGAGAAAGGTGACTGGAAAGGAAAAACTCAATGCATCATGGGAATCCCCCGGCAGCCTACATCTATTGCAGTATAACAAAGGGAGGATTCAGGGTCACCTGGTCCAGCCCTAACTATATGCTTTAGAAAAAAGGAAAGTTTTAAGCCTAATCTTAAAAGTAGAGATAGTGTCTGTCTCCCGAATCCAAACTGGAAGCTGGTTCCACAGAAGAGGGGCCTGAAAACTGAAGGCTCTCCCTCCCATTCTACTTTTAAATACTCTAGGAACAACAAGTAGGCCTGCAGAGCGAGAGCGGAGCGCTCTAATAGGGTGATATGGTACTACAAGGTCATTAAGATAAGATGGGGCCTGATTATTTAAGACCTTGTATGTGAGGAGCAGGATTTTGAATTCAATTCTGGATTTAACAGGAAGCCAGTGAAGGGAAGCCAAAACAGGAGAAATATGCTCTCTCTTTCTAGTCCCTGTCAGGACTCTTGCTGCAGCATTTTGGATTAGCTGAAGGCTTTTCAGTGAGTTTTTTGGACATCCTGATAATAATGAATTACAGTAGTCCAGCCTGGAAGTAATAAATGCATGAACTAGTTTTTCAGCGTCACTCTGAGACAGGATATTTCTAATTTTAGAGATGTTGCGCAAATGGAAGAAAGCAGTCTTACATATTTGTTTAATATGTGCGTTGAAGGACATGTCCTGGTCAAAAATGACTCCAAGGTTCCTCACCGCGTTACTGGAGGCCAAGGTAATGCCATCCAGAGTAAGAATCTGATTAGATACCATATTTCTAAGATTTTCAGGGCCGAGTACAATAACCTCAGTTTTATCTGAATTAAGAAGCAGAAAGTTAGCGGCCATCCAGGTCTTTATGTCTTTAAGACATTCCTGCAGTTTAACTAATTGGTGTGTGTTATCTGGCTTCATGGACAGATAGAGCTGGGTGTCATCTGCATAGCAGTGAAAATGTATGCTATGTCTTCTAATGATACTGCCTAAGGGAAGCATGTATAATGTAAACAGAATTGGTCCTAGCACTGAACCCTGTGGAACTCCATAATTAACCTCAGTGTGTGAAGAGGACTCTCCATTTACATGCACAAATTGGAGTCTATTAGATAGATATGATACAAACCACTGCAGTGCAGTACCTGTAATACCTACAGCATGTTCTAATCGCTCTAATAGGATATTATGATCAACAGTATCGAACGCTGCACTGAGGTCTAGCAGGACAAGCACAGAGATGAGTCCACTGTCAGAGGCCATAAGAAGATCATTTGTAACCTTCACTAAAGCTGTTTCTGTGCTGTGCTGAGCTCTGAAACCTGACTGAAACTCTTCAAATAAACCATTCCTCTGCAGATGATCTGTTAGCTGTTTGACAACTACTCTTTCAAGGATTTTTGATATGAAAGGAAGGTTGGAGATTGGCCTATAATTAGCTAAGACTGCTGGGTCTAGAGATGGCTTTTTGAGTAAAGGTTTAACTACAGCCAGCTTGAAGGCCTGTGGTACATAGCCGATTATTAGAGATAGGTTGATCATATTTAAGATCGAAGAATTAATTAATGGCAGGACTTCTTTGAGCAGTTTTGTAGGAATGGGGTCTAAAAGACACGTTGATGGTTTGGAGGAAGTAATTATTGAAGTTAACTCAGAAAGATCAATTGGAGAAAAAGAGTCTAACTTAATATCAATGGTACTAAGAGTAGCTGTAGATAATATTACATCTGTGGGATGATTATTGGTAATTTTTTCTCTAATGATAAAAATTTTATTTGTGAAGAAGTTCATGAAGTCATTACTAGTTAACGTTAAAGGGATGGTTGGCTCAAAAGAGCTCTGACTTTTTGTCAGCCTGGCTACAGTGCTGAAGAGAAACCTAGGGTTGTTCTTATTTTCTTCAATCAGTGATGAATAGTAAGATGTTCTGGCTTTGCGGAGGGCTTTCTTATAAAGCAGCAAACTATTTCTCCAGGCTAAATGATGATCCTCTAGATTTGTGACACGCCATTTCCTCTCCAGATTACGAGTCATCTGCTTTAGGGTACGTGTTTCAGAATTATACCACGGAGTCAGGTACTTCTGATTTGAGGCCTTAGTTTTCACAGGAGCTACAGTATCCAGAGTCGTACGTAGTGAGGAGGTGAAATTATTAACAAGATAATCGACCTCTGTTGGGGTAGCGTTCAGATAGCTGCTTTGCTCTGTGTTGGTACAGGGCATTGGAGATGATAACAGTGGGTGGATTATATTCTTAAACTTAGTTACAGTGCTTTCAGAAAGACATCTACTTTGATAAAGTCTACTCTTCACCGCTGTGTAATCAATTATTGTAAAAGTAAATGTTATCAGGAAATGATCAGACAGGAGAGGGTTTTCAGGAAACACTGTTAAATGTTCAGGTTCGATGCCATATGTTAAAACAAGATCTAGGGTGTGATTAAAGTGGTGGGTGGGTTCTTTTACATTTTGAGAGAAACCAATTGAGTCTAATAACAGATTAAATGCCATGTTGAGGCTGTCATTTTTAGCATCTACATGGATGTTAAAATCACCCACAATAATTATTTTATCTGAGCTCAGAACTAAATTAGATATAAAGTCTGAGAAATCAGACAGAAACTCTGTGTAAGGCCCAGGTGGACGATAGATGATAACAAGTAAGACTGGTTTCTGAAATTAGTAGATATTAGATATACTATAGATGCAGTAAGAAAGTATTATACTCCTCATGATTGAAAACATGTGCTTTACAATAGAAAACAGCTTTTATACATCATGTAAACGCAGCAACACATCGGCTTATTTTTAATTCGAGGGATAGTTTGCCTGTTTTGACCGAAGAATAAATTTAGTTGCAATTATTTGAAAAAAAAAAATAATACAACCATTTAATTTGGGAAAATACATTTTATGGAAATGATTGTCACTGCTATGGCACTTTAATCTATATGAAAAGGTGTTATTTGTGCATTTAAATATTACTGGGAGGGAAAGGGATACTACAAATGACAATTAAAAAAAGAAAAATACAGATCATATCTTTGGAAAACAAAGAACAAGAAAAGTTTGTATGAATGAGCAGTAAAGTGAAGAGAGGATATAAACTTGGTACACCGCAGTGATAAAGTGACTTATAAAAGATGACAAGAAGAAAATATGCTCTTGAATTTCTGAGCATGCCGGGAGAGAAAAGGATGAGGATAGATATCTTTACGGATGACTTGATAGTTACCAAATAAAAGAATGATGTATATTTTAAGCAAGGAAAGACAGATGAGCAAACATAAACAGAAATTTGTGGAGGCAAGGCTAGATAAAGATAACAGAGTGGACAAATAAATCCTAATTTGCACAGAGCCTGAAATAAGCAGCAGACATGGGATTTGTAGAAAAGAAAGATGGGCAAATAAAAATGAAGGGATACAAATAAATGAAAACAACTAGAGAAAGACAAACCAGCATAAAGACCTTTAATTTTGTAAAGGAAAAATATGTTCTGTTGATCTAATTGATAATAATCTTGCATTTGGGCAATTTTCTATGGAGATTGTTTTCTGATGCAACCCTGCTTCGAGTGTGGTGATAAATGTGGTGAGTTACAGCGACATTATTTTCACTTTTTTCTGGTGTGCATCATTGTGGCACATTGCTCCACACTTGCTAATAAGGGGGGGAAGTAATTACTGAGATAATAAATTTAACCACCTAAGACCTAGAAGACATTAAAACGCAAACAACCTGCACGAAATGTTTGAGGCAAGAGGAAAGAATTACACAAGGAAGAATTAAGCAAAAAAGGAAATAAATAAAAAACACTACCAATACCAAAATTACCTTTTGATATCATTAAGGTAACAGCAGAGCTGGAGGCCAAATTACCTTTAAATGAAAGTTGCATTCACTGTCCTAGAATGAAGACCTACCACACAGCGGAGCTAAATAGTGAATGTTTAAAAATTGTTGTGCTCTGAGATACTGATGCCTCCTTAATCCTCATGTGCTCAGCTATGATGTATATATGTGTTTTAATACTGACTGCATCATGCTGAGAATGCATAGCTTCCCCATGTAAATCATCATCATGTATTCGCTGCTTGACAGTAGAATGCAAAGTTGTAGTGCAATTTAAAAACTCCTAAATCCTGCTCTGGGTGTTTGGCCTTAACAGAAAGGAGCAGTAGAATAAGTATCCATGAGTGTATTTCTTTCACTTTCTGTGGGTTTTGTCCATGTGACATGTCCATTAGAATACACTATGTTTGCTCCTCTCATTCTATACTGTGGACACACTAGAGGCTATATTGATCCACCGTTAAGTGGTTTTAAGCTGCTAGATGTTGAATTTTTGACAGTTATCTCTTTCTTTAACATTGTTCAGGTTTTAATTGTTATTAATCCAAGCAGGGCGGGGCAATATGGCCAAAAATATTTATCACAATATATATTTGAAAATTTGCGATAACGACATAACTGACAATATAATTGACGAGAGACAAAAGAATTTACAACTCCACAACTTTATTAGTGCAAACCCCCATCAGTTTATGTTAATTTAAGCAAGCAGCTGCTTTTACAGGGAGTACTTGTTGGTTTCTGCTTTTTGCCACGATGGCCCACTTGCATGTTCTAGAAAATTGTGCTTAGGTGTGTATCTGACGGGCGAAAACCAAATCAGTTCCACACCACAGAAGTTCCACCATTTTCACAAACCAATTCTGGTTCATCTGTTTCATTCAACGATCTGCTTTCGCCCCTGCTCATTCTCTGTCACTGCCATGCTTTTTCCACACCGTGAGTATGACCGTATGAAAACAAAGGCACTGCGCATGCATGTTTTACCCATATTCTATGGCGACATTTCATTTTCTTATCATTGCCTAACATTGTACCGGTATTACTGTGAAAGATATAATATGGCCCAGCCCTAAATCCATGGAACTAACATTTTTTTAGCCATTCTGTTGTCCTTGGATTAATATCCTGTTGTATGACCCAATTAGGACAGACCTGGACTCCAAATCATTATCCCTCCACCGCCATGGTTGACTATTGGCATTTGATGATATGCTGTCTTTGGTTTTCACCAAACATGGCGCTGTGCACAGCCAAACATCTGCGCATCTCTTGCTCCATAAATCTTATGGTTCAAACCTAAGCTGGAAACCTAAGCTGTGCTTAAGAGGGGTTTTCTCCTGGCAGCATTTCCAAACAAGCAATACTTGTTCAGGGTGTTTTTTTTTAAAATTGTAATGTTAAGAACTTTCTACCTGAGGCTGAGGTGTGGGGAATTCTCTAAAATGTCCACTCCTGGGAAGATTGTGCCATTGTGTTAACACACACCTGAAGCTCTCGACGAGCAAACCGCCAAACATCTGCTGTTACAGAGGCCACGACACTTGCCGATTATAAATCGAGTGCATTTAAATAGCAGTACCTGGTTGCTACTTACCCTCTTCACCTTTCACATGACCTACGTTTTATAGTGGGTTTATCAGAAATGTGTTTATTGGAAATAACAGTTAAAAAGTGAGCAAGCTTTCACCACAGTAATGTAATTGAGGATGAACTGTTGTGTTTAGGGATCTTTTGCATTTCTTTGTAGGTTGTTTTGTAAAAAGACACAAAATAAATCCTGATTTCTCTCTGGGAATATTGTATCGTTATTTTTTTCCAGGATTACAGTTAATTTCTGTTATAGATAATTTCTTCAAATGTTATGGGGATTTGGGCTATCAAAGCTTTTCATGTTCAAACTAAGCATCACAAGTATCTGCAGCTGCTTTCATGGTCGTCCCCTGTGGGCTTAGCTGTCATTGGACTAAGTTTCCAGCACTGCATCCTTGTCATTTGCACGGGTTCAAATCCTGCCTCCTGCTGTGATGTGTGTGTATTTTGTCTCTGCTCAGTTCCTGTCTCGCGTTAGTACTATGGACTGTCAAATATTTGTACAAGTGTTTGACAACTTGCTCTCTTTTTGGAAAAAGAAGCACTTTCATGAAGAATATTTTCAATCTAAGAATCTAGAGTTTTAAATCAACCTGAAAAGAAGTTTAGTCTAATACTGGATGAAAAAATGCAGAAAATATAGTATTCCCAGATTATGAATATCAGAAACTTGCTATTGGAAACAAACTATGGTTAGATGTCATGCTGTTGTGTTAGCTGCTGTCCATTGTTTGTCAGTTACACTGATTTAGCATGCTAATTTGTTAACTGGGAACCCAGGCTGATGGCGTGCAGTAAAACAGATGAGCAAAAAGCCATTATCCTTAAACTAAAAAAAAAAAAATCTATATGTTCTTCAAAACAGCCTTTGGGAAAAAAAATCCAATGATGTGAGAATATGAAACAACACACAGACGTACCACATGGGGCTCGCCAGCCAGAAAACTGTAAACATTTACTACTACAGTAGGATCAGAATCCCTGCATCAAACACAGAATATTAAATTGTATCCTATAAAAACGTTCTTCAACACAAAGCAAGTCACAACATGTTTGGTGTTCTTAAGATCCATCAGTTGTAAGAGAACAAAATAGATAAATAATGTATCAGTTCTACCTCAAGGGATTTGGAGCTTTAAACATTAGTTTTTCAATATACAGACCTGAGTCAGCAGCAGACGCCCAAAGCTTCTATCCCGTGTGTGTGTGTGTGTGTGTGTGTGTGTGTGTGTGTATGTGAGTGGCTGATGAATCTACCAAAGGCATGTTTACTTTATAGAGAGAAAGCTTTGTTTGTATATGCGTTTCCATCAGACTGAGGAAAAGGGAAATTTATGAGAGTGTGAAAATAGCAATCTTTCACTGTTTATTCAGATTTGATTTCAGATCATATGTCATGTTGAATGATGGCCTTGTTTTGGAAGTTTGTCTCTTAAAAACTGAAAATAAGAAACAAAATCCTGTGTCCTTAAAAAAAACAAAAAACATGCAAATAAGCATGATAATAAACATGCTATAAAATGCATAAAATACTTTCTGTCTGGTAAAAGTCATGCCTTTAATTATGACCAAGTATTGTATATGTTTTATTAAAAAGTCTCATTAAGATAATGCTGTTGATATTACTAGTGTTGTGGTAGTTTTGCATCATCCACCTAAAACACATTTCATATGTTGAGAATTTCTAAGTCAAACCAAATGATTTGTGTATAAAACTATTAGAAGTCTGGATCCCATGATCCCTATCATAAATATGCATATACTTTATATTTAGCTGGAGGTCTACAACAACGATCTACAAAGGCTTGGGTGTGTGTAAATAATGTGTAGGAATCTCTGCTTTTAATGTCATCATCAGTATGAATTTGCAAAGGTAAGCATAGTTCCTTGATCACGTTTAAACTGCACTTTGTGCAGGGCACTTTTATTTCCTGCTCTAGTTTCTCAGACTTTGTTCCATTTCCTTCTTGCATGATCCATTTTCTTCTTTTCTCTTCAACAAAATGTCCCATTTGCTTTAAGCTAGCTTGGAAGAAATGAATGCCATTATTGGCTGAGAAGGAAATCATTTAGAGTGGAATGGTGCTGACTCCAGCAAGCTAAAAATCTTGCACCTGTCAACTCAGCTGCAACCAGAAGTTCTCTTTTTTTCTGAGAACCACTCCTTTTAATACAATTAGGCTAATGGGGTGTCACCAATACATTTCCAATTTTATTAGACAAAGATTTAGTGCCCCTATCTAGGCATTTCAGTTACTGACATGTTCATCAGATGGCTGACTGGCAAACCGAACACCAAAACACAACAACAACATCCAGGCTGCTGATATTGATTGAGAAAAGTGACACACTTGCACGCACAGCTTTCCAGAGTCAGGCCAGATAGTTGGAGAAACCTCAGAAAGACACATTTTATTTTAGATCCACATCAACATGCTGCCAGTGACCACTGACTGTCCATTCCTGCCTGTCCAGGGGCCTTTGACTACTGAGAAAAGCACAGCGTGATTCACTCCCACACCTCTGTTTTCCCCCCTTAATCCTTTCTTCCGCAAGCCTGCACATGTCAGCTTCATCATACACATATGTGGCTTTCAGGGGCTTTCAGGTTTTGTTTTTTTTTGGGGTTTTTTAACACATTATCCATGGATGAACGCTTCTTTTATCTTTTTATAATGTCTTCAGTTGCTCTTTTCTGCTCTAGTATCCATTCTTCTATCCAAGTGAAAAGTAGGAGGGCGGATAGAAGAAATCAATCATGGCTCTTTAGAAAAAAACTCTCTGTTCTCTGTTGAATCAGCTGGTAACCTTTCTTTATGACAAATTAAACAGGATAAACAAAACATCAAACGAGCTCTTCAACTCTAAATACAACAGGGGCACTTGTCCAAATGCAGCGGGCTTTTGAATAGCTTTGGAGATGAATGGTGGCCATTATTCTGTGTGTAAGCTTGTAGATGTCTGTATTGTTGAATGCATGTTGGAGGTAGCTTTCATGTGACATCACGCTGCAAATTACACAGAGACATCACTGCGAGTGTGTTTATGTGCTGCCTGCTTTGTAAAGACCAGAGAAAGTCAACATGTCAGTTCTTTAAAATACTGTTTGGGGGTTTAATTGTTCATTTAAGTTGAAGTCACCATAAAACATTTAATTCAACATTACTAACTTGTCAACTGCTGTGATGAACTGCTAGTAAGGCACATACTGCATTTTCTTTATTGTACTGAATATTTAGTAGTTGGATAACAGTGTTGGATATAGTGTTGGATAATATAGAAGCATTGGTGAGGTATTAGTACTTGCCTACTTTATAAAGTATTACTAATGTAGTAGTAATGCTTTATAAACAGTAACTTTTGAAGTACTCCAGCTATGAACCATTGCGTGCTGTAATGGTTCTGACATGGGACAGTTTCCAATTTTGTTGTACTATTGTGCATTATTGGTATGACTGTGCAATGACAATAAAGAGTTACCTCTTATCTCTCTTAACACTTCCTAGTTGTTTGCACATGAATATTAAGTTTAGAAATTGGGAATCTGCTACATATGAACCATGCAAATACTGTTATTACATATAATATATATGAACTTGTTAATCTGGAAAAAAAATGTTGTTTATGAATTACATACTAATGTGTTTTACTGTAGAAGAAATGATCAATTACAAATGTACTAATGCATCACTAACGCTCCATACTGTATGGTTATAAACTGTTACCTTGGTTGGTTGAACAGGCAATTTAAATGGTGGCTTACATGCTTAAATATTCCAGTATTATATTGACTAACCTATTGAGATAAAAGACGTCAGTCACTGCAATTCTCCATTGCACTCTTCAGTTAATATTTTGGTTGGGAAAGTTGTATCTGTAGAAGTCCTCACAATTGCAGAAACACAAAGCTATGTGTGTGCTGTGGCACCACCAGTGAGAAAGGGAGCTGTGAGATAGCAGACGCAGATACAGAGCTTCTCATGTTCAGCACGAGACAGTGTGGTGGGGAATATTCAATTAAATCCTATCAGATATGTATCCGGTGTGTGTATTTTATGCGTGTGGCCACATACCTCCACGCATGTGTGCCGGGGTTTATTGCACACATGTGGATATCTGACACAAGCCATTGTTCTGTAAGAGACGCTGACTGATAACATCTCAGCATAATTGGCCTTTCAGATGCCTTCAAAAAAAAAAAAGAGAAAAAGCTATTATCTCCAGCCTGCAGTGGCTGAACCTACAGATGGCACTGCTTGCTGAAGCTGTGGTCTCATTGTATCACACTATCCTCAGTTGCCTGGAGTGAAAAAGGGACTCTGTGTGTATATAAGTGTTATTTATTCTTATCTCAGTCATGGATAGCTTATAATAGCAATAATGTACACAAGTCTTTCACAAGAGAGTCAAGACTCTCTCCCAGACCACAGACTCATAATACAAGTCAGAGCTTTATTGCTGTTGCTCACTGTGGTTCAAGTGTCCGCTCAGACACATGAAAAATTAGAGGGAACTTTGGACAGGACCCACGCAGACACAGGGAGAACATGCAAACACTGCACAGAGAGGCCACAGTCAGCTGATGATCCAGTTGTGAAGTGACATTGGTCACTACTGCATTACTGTGACATCCATTTCTGTATGTTTAGACTGTTAACCATTTGGCTTGACTGACACATTTTGGATCAGGGTCAACTTTGCAGTGACCACACCCATCTGGGGGCGAGTGTGCGCTGGTTTGGTACAGTAACTGGAAAAAGAAAAATATTGTTTGAAAACCACTGATAAAGAGACGCCAAATTTTGCACCATGATGACTTACAGTGAGCTTTGCTTTTCTTTGGCCCTGTGGTTCCAGAATAGATGTATTTGCTGAAAACAAGAGAGCAAAAAACAAATGAATAAGTAAAAATAAAAGAAGAATGTAGCTGTTTAAACGAAATGTACTTAATTAAACTAGATGAAAGTTGCAAAAGTCCTCTGCTGCTGTAGCACCAACCTAGACATGGGGTCATGATTAGGTAAGGCATGCATGTTGCCTGATGAAGCACATCACACTGGAATTACAAACATATACAACGTTCATACAGTTTCCCGTACTTCTAAGGAAGAAAAACACTATATATCAGAATCTGTGCCATTATTAACACTAATGTATAAATTATAATAAACAATTCCGAAGCAAAGTGAAGGAAAATTTAAGGGAACTGCATTTTGAAATTCTGACAACTAAATTAGATGTTACAATTTCTTACAAAAGGAACACCAAACTGAATATTTTGATTTTAAGCATTTCTTTTTGCACTTGAAGCCGATACTTTTCTTGTTAGGCTTGTCGTGCCACTGTCAAGTTAGTATTTTATTTATCTGTGATCCAACCATCACTATGTCTCCTTCTGAAAAAAAAATATCAATCATCATCTTCATATTTATTTGGAAAACTAGGAGCAAGGGCGATTGTGAGACATAGATGGAAATGGATGATCACAAATGCTCTTCAGAAATCAGATGCATTCTAAAGCCACGCTATATGGAAAAAAATATATATGAGGCATTCGCTTGTGCTATGAAAATGATACCTCCATTCTACCACTGAGCAGGGGGGGAAAAATCCCCAAAGAAAAGGTAATTGATGGATGTCTGCGTGTTTATTTTGCTTCTCGATGCGGAATTTTTAACAGTGATTTTCCACACCAGCAAGCAGTGGCCTCTGAAATGATCCCCTCCTCGCAGTCAGCAAATACATAATCTTCAGACAGTGAAGCTGCTTTGTGGAACGCAAATGAAACACACCTGAATGAATTTTATTAGGGATAGCTGCTGCAGAAGCTCTCTCGAATCTGGACAATCTAATGTCGAGGGATTTTGATATGAAGAGGTTACAGTCACATAGCCTAAATATTTCACATGTGATTCGATTTCTTGAACAATCCACACACTGCAGATCCTTTAAATCCTTAACTATTTGAACTTTTTTTGTAAAATTCCCCCTCGTTCATTCAAATATACTTGCGCTACAACCACTGCCCATGTCAACTAAGAATAATCAATGTAGGCTTCAAGGAAATTGGGAGATTACATATTATGTAGAACATGGTTCACTTATGGAAACCCAGAACTTCAACCAGTATAAAGAAAAGGACTTACTGGTTTGTTTTATTTTCCCTGCTGTCTGTCTCTGCTTCATGGTCTGGAACTTTACATTTTTGGACTGTGTTGACGTATTATCTCAGGAGCTCCACATGGTTTTTAAGGCTACTTTTGATGGAATTTATAATGATAATGTGTGTGTCTTTAAAAAAGGGAAAGTTGATGTCACCTCCACTGACATGGAACGAAAGAAGAGGAACAGGTGCAACCAGCCAATAGCAGGAAATAACCAGTGGATGGTTGTAAATGCTCTGTAGCTGGAGCTAATGTAACATGAATCAAATTCATCTTCTATGTTCCCGTCACGAGGAAGATAAGTCAATCCTTCTTTCCATCTGTAGGAATGACGAATCTGCCGGACATCCATTGCCTTAGGTCGGGATAAGGAGGTCCCTCAGTCTGAACAATGTTGATGTGCTTTAATGCTGTCCATGTGCATGTTGAATTACCTCATTAACCTTTTCAGAACCAGGGCAGGTGAATTATTTACAGGTGTTATAATTTAAAACCCAGGAAGCTCTGCTTGCTGAGAACGTAATGCATTGTCATCCCAGATTAAAGTGTGTAACGGCCTGCTGGTCCATTGTAGGATAGCCCCCCTGGTCTACTCCATATCACCTTTCCCCTTATGCTGGTATAAAGAGTGCATGTGAATGAATGCTCAGTAGATAACTATGAATTACCAACAATGACTTGGTTAATATCTTGTGGGCACCTAGCAATTTGGGTGCGGGGGTGGGGTGGGGGGGTGGCAGTGAAGCATGGACATGTAATAATGATAATACATACTTTCCCTATTGTAAACTTTAAATTCTGGTACTTTTTTTACTTTTTTACTTTTTCATCTCACTGACTGGGTTTGTGCAGAACCTAGAGATATATATAGATATTTCCATATCTAATAGGTGCTTCATTTTTTTAGATAGTTCCACTTTTTTATTAGTTTGCCAATCAATCAATTTCCTTTTCTGTTTAATTACTTTTTAAAATACAGATTTTCTTGGTTTTCCGTGGGATCGTAATTAAAAATAGTCAATTCTACTGTGAAGTTTTAATAAATGATGCTATTTAGTCAGTTATTGATTGTCATTAGTCCTAAATTAAGTCTATCACAGTATCAAGGGAAATAGGGGCCTTTTCATTTGAAAGAAGAAAAACTTCGTTATCATCTATATGAGTAATTATTAAAAGACTGGCTTTGACGTCAGAGCTACAGATAAATGTCTTATTTATACCACACATAAAAAGGAAACCTGATGCTGCAACATTACAAACCTCAATCCAAACAGCAATGACCATCCTAGGAGTGAAGACCATCAAAAGCTGATGTGACATTCCAAAGCTTGGCTAAAAACAGGAAGGTAACAACTCTCTGATCCGATCAAACGCTAGCATCCCCTTATGAAAGCGTAAGGGTAATTATGTGCTATGACTGTCTGTAGTTTTTATTTCGTTGTTTATATATTTTGTCAGTCCTCGTACTAGTATAATGGGAGTTCGATTATGTTGCCAGCAACAAATCCCAGTTGTTTGGGTGGGTGTTGACCTCAGCCAGAGCTGCTGTTTGTCACTCATTATGTTGATATTGTCTATGGATAGAATTTCTTGGTTGAGTTGTTGGGTTCAACTGCCTCAGGATCTTGTCTCTGTTTTTGACAGATGCTGTGGTTCACTTGGCTTCATTGAGTCATGACCTTCACCTTGCAATGTGGTGATTTGCAGCTGAGTGTAAAGTGGCTGGGGCGAGAATTAGGCCCTCCAAGGCTGAGGCCATGGCAGTCAGTTTGAAAAGGGTGGAGTAACCTTATTAAAAACGCATTTCATATTCATTGTTCTGGGTTTGGAATTAGTTGCTAACTGCCTTTAAGTATCATGGTATTCATTCACAAGTGAGAGGAGAGAGGCAGTGACAGAGGACTTGGTCTGACAGCTGATCAGACTTCCTAACCTTCCCTATGGTCCGGAGCTCTGTGTCATGACTGAAAGAATAAGATCACCTGTGAAGGGTGTCTGTGCACAGCCTTAGAGATGGGGCGAGGAGCTCATTCAGGAGGGCCTCAGAGTACAGCTGGTACTTCTCAGTTTTGAAATGACACAGCTGAGGTGGTTTTGGAATTGGACCAGGATACTTCTGGAACTCCATGCAGAACCAGGACACACTGAAGAGATGATGTCTCTGGATTTACAGTTATACTTTTACTTTAAATGATAATTATACAACTATTAATGCTTATAGTAGAAATGTTGCTTGCTAATATTACTGTTGGTTTGCTATTATATTTAAATCTTGCAGTAAACTCTTCTAGGGGTTATTCTTATTCAGATGAATAAAAAATAATAAAATAATAAATAAAAAGATCTATGATCACATTACTGATACAATAAACCACAAACAGTTAAAAAATGTCCCCAGCTGTGGAGCTTGGGATTCAATACCAAGTCGGGATTGACTGCTGTGCAACAAATCAAAAAGTACCTACTGATGTATAATTTCTGGTAAGTGGCTACTTTTCTTAGCAACGTTTATGGACGAATGTTGGTCTTGAAATGTGAAAAAAGCTCAATGTTCAGATTCTACCCTGGTTGAAGAAAAAAAAGCTGCTTAACATAATCAGTTTGGTGATCATAAGGAGCTTTAAAGGTTCCTGTTAAGATGGGAGAAATGTTTGCATAGAATGAGAGCGTGACAATAAAGGTGAAATTATGTGTCACATATCAGATTTGTCAGCATGAGCCCTGTTTATGGTCACAGCTTAAGGGTAGAGAAAAACTACTTACTAGTGTATCATTTAATGCAAAATAAGGCACCTCTTGAGGGATAGTAGGGTTTATAACAGCAAAGCATGTATGCTTTCTGTTATACAAGGCTGCCAAAGGAATAAATTTCCTTTGGTCCATTTTCTGAAGCACTGATGTGTTTTAACAAAAGATTTAAAAAATGCATGTGAATAAATCACACAGTGCCTCACAGGGCTTGTGTGTCTCCTGTATGAATGACTGACAAGGTTGTTTCAAAAGGCAAAGACACAGCCACACATGACTGTTCTGCTACCGCTTCAGCACGCCGCCTCTGTCACTGTGATGGATCTCCTCCACCTGGTGCCTCCCTTTGCTGGCTAGGATCAAAGACAAGGTGTGTGTTTCTTAGTGTGTGTATAGAGTCAGTAAAAAAGCAGAGAGAGAAGAAGAAGCAAAGGATGTGCAAGACAGGAAGTTTGGATATTTGTGTGCACTTGGAGTGATTATTTGGTTGTTTTGTGTTTCACAATAGTTGTGGTCATAAAAGAGGGAGCTCAGGATTCTGTGGGGACTGCATTTGGAGACTGGGAAATTACACAGAAAGGAGAAGGGAATTAATTGTTTACAAATAGGCAGGTGAAATGAGAAAAACTGACACAATCCTCAGTGTTGGAAAACCTAAAATAACAAGACTGAAGCAAGCCAAACAGATGGCATCGTACTGGGTTGAATGGAGGAGTTAAAGCTGATGCTACCAACTTTTAAATGCTCCAGGCAGACTGGCTAGGTACTCCCAGTTGCACTGATTAACTCTACTTACCAGGAACCTGCAAGGCAATACAGAAAAACAATAGGTGAAAGAATTCAGCAGGCTCGGCCAAGGTAGAAGAGCTGTCACAACCCTCTGGGCACCTTTTGGCGCAGCTTTTTTGGAGGAATTTTTAACGTTTTTTTTTTTTTTTTTAAATTTGTGCAGCATTAATGTAAAGAAACGAGGTATTGTAATCCATATCAAAATGCTCAAACCATAACCAAGTACTTTTATTCCAAGTAAAACTCAAGTCAACTCAAAACTAAACAGCAAAAAAGCCGAAAAGAAAGCTTAAAAAAAACCACAATGATGATCCAAATGTACTCTGATTCACCAAAACAGACTCCTGACATTGACTTCATCGTTATTTTAAAGTGGAAACTGTCTGTTGCTGTGTTTCACTGTCAAGGACACCTTGTGCCCTTCGGTGTCTCAGAGATGCCAGCAGCTTTGACAAAATGGCAGTTCTTGATGCTCCCCGAATGAGAATGGGTCGGTGTGACAAACACTAAGAAATCAAGAGCCTATCATCAAAGTAAAACTTGGGTAGAAAAGAGGACAGAGTCTTGACTTGTCAGCTTATACAACATATCATCATTGGTCACTGTATTGTGTTCTTGACCACAAAATTTTGCACGTTTCCAGGTGTTTATCTGTTTGTTTTAGTCTGATTTCTGTTGTGAAACATTCAAAAGATCAAGATTAATTAGCAGATTTTAATACAATTTAATACAATAATACCTTTATTATGCAGCCACTCACATCTTGAGCTTTTTCATGCTTAACCACTGAGTAACAGTTTGGATGATGACACGGCTCAGCAATTCCCCAAACTGGCATACCTCATTAACAACAATTTGAAAAAGCTGTATAAAACAAAGCAATATCCCACCACAGTATGACCTACTTCCTGTACAGGGTACTTAAAATGACATCTGTCTGTTGTCCGACCACAGTGAGCGATTGCTGTACCAAGTCATTGCTTCATTGAATTTTATAGCCCATATTAAGATAATGCATCTGTCCTGCACTCTGAAAGCTAGTAGTGCATTTAGAAAATGGAAAATACATCCAGAAACTAAAATGGGTTTTGGCTGAGCTGATCTACACCGAACTGCCCAAGATTATAGAGCGTGTCATTTTCTGTCTGGGCCACACAGGTTTTTCTTGTTTTATTTTTTTTTTATTTTTTGCTTGTTTATACCAATCAATATGTTCTTCCTTTGCATATATGCATTTCCATACTCTTCCTTTCACTTTTCAGCATAATACAGTAAAAAAAAAAACCAACCCATTAATAAATATAATAGCCTGAAATTTTTTATTCAGTAAAACTATAAATGTATAAGGTATTTCCTTAGGTAAACTATAAAGCATTATGAATTGTTTTGTGTTTAGTAAACATATTTTTGAACTGATTAGCTGCTGCTGTGCATTTAAAGCTACTGCTAATACTGTCTGTTTATTTTCCTCGTAACACTGATAATATTTAAACGTTTACCCAAAAAATACTTTATTTATCTATATATGACATAGATGTCACTGTACTGTGTTCTATATGCCTGACTTTATCTTGGTACACAAAATTACTTGAAGTAATAAATATATGTCATATATCTGATTTGTAAAGTTCCACATCTACAGCTTTCTGTGGGCCACAGTTGGTCCTAACTGATGCCATTATCTCAGGGTGAATTTGATTCCTCCTTTACCTGGGCCAGATGTCAAGTGTGCTGAGACATCTGGACCACTCAAAACATGCAGTAACTGATGTGAAGCCCAGCTGATGACTTTTGTATCACATCTGGTGCAAGCATCATTTGTCCAGATGCCTTAATGTGTCTCCTATGGACTCTGTGGGATATAATGTATATTTGACAAACTGATAGATGATTTGTCAAAAAAAAAAAGTTGTGGCAACTGTTTCTGGTTAATTCACTTCTTTTTGGGTAAAGGAAAAAAACATCTTTGAAGTTATAAAGGATGATATCTATTTAAATTCAAGGTGGATTTGGTTTCTGTCTGTCTGCTGTATTACTTTCTCAACATTCCTTAATCCATTACACTTCAAAGAAAGCACTCACCCACTGCATTTCATTTCTATTATAGAAGTCAGACATTTGGACTGGTCCTTCTGTTATGGAACCATCACATGTCAAAGTATGAAACCAAATGTCCCTGCTTGTTTTACATGCTCATGCAGCAGCTTGGACTTCTGTACCACGTTGTTACTATGCTTGTCATGTAATTTAGTGTATAGCTTAATACACTAAAGCTGCTAGTAAATGCTCACCTATTGTTTTGATTCACAATTCTGTCCTCAGAGAGGGACATTCATGGAAAAAATACATGAACCAGCAAGATAGAGATTAAACACAGAACAAAAGAGAGAGAGACAGGACAGAGTTGCACAAAAGAAGAAATAAAATAAAAACCTAAAGTGTGAGATTAACTTTCTGTTGCTCTTCTCTGACATATGATTGAGATTTCAGCAGGTGACATGCCTTTGAGAAAATAATAGATATTTAGTTCAGTGTGTTTAGCTATCTTTTGTCATGACCTCAGGCTACATATGTTATGCTTCCATGTTTGAGACTTGTGGTGTGTTTTGTAGAATTTGGACTCCATGGAAAACAGATTAACTCACTGTCATGTTGCTTTTTCCACTTGCCTTGCATTGTGCTGTGGCCAACCCGGGAGCAAACTGCAGTCATGGTTAACAGATGTTATAAATAGTGTTTATTTACTGTTGATTGAGTCCAAATCAAGTTAATATTCATGCAGATGTGGCATAAACAAACAAGGGAAAAAGAAGGAAAAGAAACACAGAATGGTGCATTTCTTCTTCCAGTGGGGTTAAAGCTGGTAGTGTGGTTTTTGTCACTACAGCAAATACATTATTGCAATTGCAGAAGAACAGAAAGCCATCAGGGGACTGCAACACTCTGCTTTAAGACTAATACTTAATAAACCTATACAGCCTCCCAGTGACCCCAGTCTGCAGTAAGCAACACACAATGGAGTCCCCATGTCCTATGGGGAGCATCAGTGTTCAAAGATTTGGTGGCATTCACCAAATGTACAGGGGAAATGTCGGTCATGTGTTCAGTTAGTTGCTAAGCAACAAATGAAAACCTTTTCAAAGACATGGGCAATTTGTTATTCTCTGTTTCCATACAGTTGTTATAATTGCCACATTGGGTTTTTCTGAAACGCTCTGTGCTCAAGTGCTTGATTTGTTTTCAAAATGTAATTTCTGGTAGATTATGTTTTTAATTGCACATTTCTAAGAACAGCATTTTATTGCATATTTAGTTGGAAAACACCATCATAGCTGTAGCAACTTGTTTGCTTTTGATACCTTCCTGAGTTTCTGTGATTTCAGTTCATTATCATGCCGCAGCATTGCCCTCACTGTTGAATTCTCTTCATTCCTTACATCAACACTCCATCACATGGTGCAAAATTTTATTTTGGTCTCTTGTCTGTGGACTGAAAATGTCAAGTTTGTTAACACTTCTGGCTAAAGTTCAGTCAGTGATAGCAAAGCTAATATTTCCCGTCAGGTCAGCACTATCCCAAAGAGCCTAACGAGACTTGATTAATCATTATGTTGTGCCAGCTTACCAACCTACACAGGTGTTTGCACTTATTCTGACTGATTAGATTAAAGGTTGGATGAGCTATGCTGAGGGTTACATGAGGTCCCCGGACCGGAAGCAGCAACAACAGGCAGCTGGCATCAACATCTGCCAGAAAAAAAGGTAAACCACTCTGTTGCAGGAATTGAAACATTAAATACAAGTTTTCCATGAGATGGTGGAGAAGAAAACTGAGCCAGAAAGCGATTACAGTAACATTAATTTTATGGTCAGAAATACAAACCTCAAAGGAACACTTATGTTTTTACTTGTTGCATGACTTTCTTTCTGCACAAAAGTTAATAATATAATAATAATAGGCAAAAAATATACAGCTTTAAGGCCATAAAGGAAATGATCCTTAAATAATCTACCTCTCTAGTGCAGCATGTGATCTTGTGAATATTTTAAAGACTCTTTTCCAACTGAATTAAACTGAAAGTTGCTCTCCTCAAAGACCATATTAACAGTAGGAAGTCTTAGATGAAGGGTTAATTGTTGGCAGACAAGCAGTCACGCTTTCTCTCTCTATCTCCCTCTCTCTTTTTGTATGATGTGATTAGAAGCCCACAGCCACTGGTGCCACAGAGCGAGGACAATTGAGTCTGTCCCAAAAGTAATAGCTTCTTCTCAACTTAATTAAGGAAACTCACTCTGCATTCCATGTAAGGGTAGTGGTGGGGGCTAACAAACTGATCATACCATCTGTGTGTGTGTCAGTTTGTGTGTGTGTACACGTAGAAGACATGAATCGTGTCCTGTTTAACAGTCTTTTTCTCTTTAAATGTTGCATTTTTGCACTCTCTGCGATATCGTTTCATGTCAAGTTATCATTGTTAGTCCCTGTTAATTAATGTTTGATGGCATGTCACTGGTAACACTTTATTCTGTGTGTTGACAAGTTATCCATGATGACTGTGAGAAAAACCTCATATAGATGGAAAAATTCAATAAAAATCATATCTATATCTAAACCCTTCTGAGACAAGGCTTCCATTAATAGACCTTTTTAGGATCTAAAGTTACATTTTAAAGCAAGTGACATGTAGAAGCTGTGAGAATAGCTGCATGCACTGGCATTGCTTTTCAGATAAGGAAAAACTCAGCTCAGTTCTTTCTTAGAAAATGTAACATTCTAATGGACATTTTTAACACTGCAAATTCCATTTTTGGGTTTTAATCCAATACATGATCTTTTGATGCAAAAAGAAAGCGATGTGTAAAAATACCGCCGGAACAGACAAACTCCTTTTTCCAAGTCAAACGTTGGGTACTCCCTGTGATTTTTATCACATCTTGAAGTACAATCATCCTTATGTCATTATAGGCATGCTTACATGGATTGTATCAGATGGGAGGACAAATGACTGATATTATCACTTAGAGGACACGCTAGACTAAAGGAAAAAATTGAACATACAAGTTGTAGAAGTTAGGAAAATATAAGTATCGTTTGGTAGCACTTTCTATTACAGTTTGCTAATAAAGTTGTAATAGTAGGGTAACAAAGCAGAACTAAGAATGTAATTACACTTAATAATGTTAATATCCAGTAATATTATGGTAACAACAGTGGTTACAGTAAAGTAATATTACACTGAAATTTATATACTAGTTTTGCATTTTGCAGCTCTAGTTCCTGCTTATTAAACAGAAACTAGCAAGTTTCCATTTATTAATCCAGAGCATTAAACTAGTTGGGAATGTTGGGAACCTAAGGTAACCTTTTCACATTATAACATAGTAATACTAACCAAATATGCTAAAATAGCCAGTATTATCTCGTTATTATAATATTATTACAATTTAAACTCCATAAAAATGTGAAAATTCAAAGACATGGCCTTCATATTTCTAGCAGATTTGCTTATTGTTACCATGGTATGCTAATATTACTACTTGGTTTTGCTTCATGGGAATGTTTTTATTTTCATATTTTTACCTATAGTTTTTTGGACCCTTATTATCCAGTTACATAAACATTAGTGTAATATTACTCAACTGTTACCACTCTTGTTACCACTCTTGTTACTTGGTTATTAACTGTTATTACTTTAGTAACTGAGTGGTAATAACTTAGAAATGACCACATTATTACGTTCTTGTTTCTGCCTTGTTATCCTAATATTACCACTTTAATATGCAGTTGTAACCAAAGTTCAACCTATTATTTTATTAATATAAAATTTGTTGTTGAAATTGATGAAGTTAAACTGAAAGCATTCGCAGGGTAAGGCTGCTCTTATTCAGTACAAGGCATACTGTCAGCCTCAACCTGCATAAAGTTTGTATTTGTTGGCTCCAATGTAGCTCTACTGCAAAAACTACAAATTAAGTTTTTCACTCAAAGAGACCTCGTAGGGATCATGTTTGCCAGTACAGTGAAAAATATTAAGTTACAGTTATTTAGCTCTCTGCATGTACTCTCTCCTTCTTTATGTGCATATTGCTGAAATTATGTTCTCCCATAGCTCATTTGTGTATGCTCAGGCATCATCAGAAGATCAGTAATTGGATTTTCTGTAAAACCTTACTAAGAGTCTCTAAGGAACAGTAAACTATTCATATTGTCAAGTTAATTTGAATGCTCCATGAATAAGAATAAGAAGTTCCAACACTGTTGTTCTAAAATATAACTTGATAAAAGGCCCTACTGAATCACTCTTTAAGTTCTCTAACGAGTTGAATATTATACGTCTAAATACTCTTTTAGGATTGTTCCAGTATGATTAGTGGAGAAATGTAGAATTAGGACAGAAAATTTTCAGAATACTTGCTGAATACTATGCTGCTTCCATGAAAACAAAGTCAGTTTACACGGTGATGGTTGCATCAGCTGATCACATCTAATTAACAAATAAATCGAAAAATACCTTCAAATGATTCTATATGTAAGGTGAGAAAGAACCTTATGAAATGCACATTAATTATATGCACATGAAGAGAAATTTAAATTCCTGTGAGGTGGAACTGACAGAACACATTTTGTATTAATGGGGTTTCAAATATTAATGTTACCTGACATATGCCATGAATTACGCTTGTTTTAAATGATGTTTTTCACCACCTGGTGCTATTGTCAAATGGTGTATGAAGTGCCAGCATCTATGTGAAGATTTTACTAAATAAATGTAAACATTATTGGGATGCTTTATTCAGCAGAGCTGTGGGCTTTGCCAGCATATAAATAGTCTTATTATGGGTACTTGCACACCACTGTATACTCCCAAGTGACATGACAAAGAGCAAATTCTAAAATGTGATTGAGATGATAAAAAATAGTTCTGCCAGCATACACTGCAGCTGTTGATAATGGGATTAAATCACCTGTTTAGGTTTATGTCTTAAGCAAGGGTCGTACATATAGTGTGGGAATGTTTGGTCTTTTATTTTTCCATACCCAAGACAAGCATTTATATAAGATTCTTTCAGATTTAAACATGTTTCTATCCATGAATGCATATGCATAAACATTTCTGTAATTTATTTGTTCACATATAAAGCAACAACTATAATATTCATAGTTTTCATGGGAAACCATATGGAACACTAGCCTGAATTGCTAACTTGCTACATATAAATGAGCAAGTTAGCAAACTCTGTGACGGCGCTCAAGGGTCACTTAGAACTGGACAGAGCAGATAGAGAGAAGTAACCTATGCCTGCAGAACCTGCACCATAAATCACTGATGAGCATTTCCATGCTTTTATGGATGGGGGCTTCCTCCTATGCAAATCTGAGTTTGTGAGAGGGGGGATGCACTGTACACGAATAAAGCAATCTAAGTGTGTGTGAACATTAAGTATTTTGGTAAAGCTGGATAAGACCTACAACACCCATAAAGTGTATCCTATTTGAAGCCAGGAAAAAAAATCACCCCCAAATCCCCACCAAGTTATTTTTACAGAGATAACAGTATTATTAATACTACGAGCTACAGCTGTTAGCACGTGATCCTCCTTATGGGGACCTGATATGTTTAATATGCTGTTGAGAATATAGCCCAGAAGAAGCGTATAGTATAGCTTTTATTTTGGAAAGAGCCATTTCTCTGTAATAAACTCTCTTTTCCAAAGATGAGTGATTTCTCGATCAGATTTATTTTTTCGTTTCAGCAACATTAAATTTAAAAACTGTACTTTTGAGTTAAAATATATATTTATAATTTTAATAAATGACAAATTAAAAAGGCATGAACATTTTTTTGTATCGAAAAAATATCGAACCGTGACACCAAAGTATCGAACCGAACCGAACCGTGAATTTTGTGTATCGTTGCACCCCTAATATATATATATATATATATATATATATATATATATATATATATATATATATATATATATATATATATTATGATGATTATAACAAATTCCTCTTTGACCTCACCTCTGTTTGCAAAAAGGGAACAGTTAATCATATCCTGTACATAGTAAACATGGGTTTTAATTTCAGGTGTATAATTTATACATTTATTTATTTATGGTGGAAAGCTAAAGCTGAACCGATTGGATAAGGGATTAGGAGGGTTCCCGATGTAATATAATCCATTCACTCTAACCCTACCGGGTGATACTTTCATCAGCACTGCACTGTGTGTGTATGTATATGTGTAGGTGTGTGTGTATATATATATATATATATATATACACACACACACACACACACACACACACACACACACACACACACACACACACATATAGACACAGAGGGAGAGAGGTACCTTTTTGTTGCAGTGCAAGCAGAATTTGTAGGGATGATAATGTCAGACAGACATGAACTGTTGGTATGAGCAACAGCAGTGGCTTCAGCATTCACATTCACATTAGCAGCCAGGTTGTGATTATAATCTCCAGTGTCAGAATGAAGCCTGCAGGGATACAAAGTCAATCCAGAGAGAGTGTGCTGAAGCTATCACCTGGAGAGTAATGAATTTCTCTGTTATTGAGCCAGATGGCCAGGGGACGGGATGAGGCCTGATACTTAGCACTATTTATTTGGCAAAGCCTGGAGGTGTCCTGTGAATGCGATCTGAACAGAGAACATGAAGCATTGGGGGGACTTTATTGGCCAGGCAGGGCTGACTGACACACGGACAGATTAGCAGAGGTATAGCGGGCCTATCTGCACAGAGCAGGTGCACTTAAAATGAGCTACTGGAGTGTGTGTTTATGTGACTGTACGAGCCCGTGCGAGGAAAGACTGAGGGAGAGCGGGAGGAAACAGGTAGTATCAGATTTCCATGATTAGCCTGTTGTTGACCGCAGAGCTATCTTGACACACTGCCATTTTGTTTTTGTTTGGCTGTACAGTCAGAGCACGGAGGCCAGCTCACACACATCTATCTGTGCCATGCCACACAGGGCCAAGTATCTGCAATGCAGTGAGCAGTGTGGCTTTGCTCTGCTGCCTCTGTGCAACACTCAAGACTCCACATAGACAGACAAATTGAAATGCACGCACACACACGTGCATACACTAATTAACATTCACATGCAGATACACACAAGCGCTGGACTGAAGGAGACAGCTGCTGTGCATTTACTTCATATGAGGGATCATGAATGGAAATTCAGTGTCATCATAGACAGTAGCATATGTACTATACACTATATATTAATCAACGTTGCACTAACAAGAAGCACTGTTACATATGCTACTGTTACTGATTGATGAGTTACACACATGCACACACACTCACACAGATGTATGCATGGAGAAGCTTAACTTGACTTTCATCTTAACTTGAGATTTTCATCCAATTTGTTTACCTGCCACACAAAAGCTATTAAATCCAATCCAAAGCATCAGCAATGGAGCCATTCAAAGCAATTTTAAAGAGACACATCACATCACAGACTGGTGCTCTTATCTCAAAGAGCTTTGCTATCAGTGAAGATGACTTGGTGGATATTTTTTTGGACAGCTGCTCCGTAAGAGCGAGAATGAGTGGGAGAGAAGTGAGGTGTGCTGTTATCTTTATTGGATCATGCTGTGCAATAATGATATCTTACCACCACCACAGCTATACTCAAGCTATGAGAACAGTGTCAAGAAACTGAATTTGAGAAATGTGTTGAACGTCAATGTCATGGCAAGCTTGATAATGAGCAGAGCTTCTGCCAAAGTATTGGAAGCCTGCTGAGGCTAAGCATTGTCATTTTTGTAGATAAACTACAACTGTCAGGTTAGCTAATGCATCTTTTTAGCCTGTTGCTGTCAAACTGTATAAAAACATCTTGAATGTTAAAAAGAAACAAGAACTAGCCAGCTATTAGGACTTGATACTCTGTTAGCTGATTAGCTGTTAAACATTTTCTGCTGCTCAACCAGCACAAGTCTGGGTCACAGGGAGGCAGTCTAAGCAGAGGAGCACAGATCACCCTTGTTGCTCGCTTATCCAGACAGAGACCGTGAAGTTTCCAAAGCAGCCATGACACACAGCCTCTCCAGCGTGTCCTGTTTCTGCCTGGGGTCTCCTTTACATGCTCAAAACACCTCACCTAGGAGGCGCCCAGGAGGCATCCCAGTCAAATACCTAAACCACCCAACTGGCTCCTTTTGATGTGGAGTAGTAGCAGCTCTACTTCAAGTTCCTACTGAAGGACTGAACTCCTCACCCTATTACAAATGGAGTCCCTACCCACCCTTCAAAAGAAGCTTGTTTGCACCACTTGTGTCTAATATCAGTTCATTTATGTATGCTAACATAGGTTAAATCATTTATCACAATATGTAAAGGATCTCCTTGGTAAAGCTTTGGATTACTTTGTCATAATGCTAAAAAAATATTTGCTTCTTTCTGCCTCCTTCTAAACCTGTGTGTGTCATGCAGTTAGCATTACAGTGGGTGGATAATGCATTAATCAAGTACAATGTTAACTCATGCATCATTCACTCCATTAAAGCTGTTGAGCTCATATTTCCTGACAGAAACACACATGCGCTGCTAATTTAGAAACAGTGCGTTTAAAATGTTACCATTTTAAAACTGGTTACAATTAATCGCAGAAGAAGAAAAAGCCAAACGAACAACGACAACAAACACAGAGTGTGCTCATGGAATTCATGCAGCAGTCCGCTAAGTCAGACAACACATAGATGTCAACAATACAGACTTGACAGCAGTTTCTGCCACAAACATGGAGTCAAACAGAGAGTTGGCACAGTTTTTACACACAGCATTGTGTGTGCAAAGTGTTACATTGCTACAGAACACACTGGTGATTTGTGTCTCCTCTGGAAAGAGAGCTAAAACAGGTTATTTAGATGTTGCACTGTGAGCACTTCGCTCCATGTAGTCCTCTTGGATCAGCTTCTCTTTGCCTTTGCTCTGAATGCAGATTATAACCAGTCCATTTGGCTTGTTTCTCTCATTGTGTTCAAAGTTCTCAGCCACTGAGCAGAATGAGTTGTTTGAAGTCATGAGAGGTTGTTGAGTTAATAAATAAAACTGGAAGGTTTTGCATAGAGGTTCCTTGCACAAGGTAATTGTTAAAAACACAGCTGGGAGGTCGGCTGTTGGTGTTTTAGAATTTAGCCAGGCCCAGCATGCACTGGTCGGTCGTTGTGGGTATTTTCGATTTAGCCCAATTAGCTTGGTATACTAAACCCGTGATTATTGAAGAACTGCCAAGACCACAAAAAAGTCCTTCATTAAACTGCGTTATTGTGTATTTTGTACATTTTAAGCATCAGTCTATCCCAGATGTGCACATATTTTAAACATTGTAAACATTTTTATGATCAAAACATAAAAAACCAAGCTGTCCAACACATGAGCTGGATAAGTGATTTAGCGTATCCAGCAATAATTGCAGTACTTGCAGTGTGTTGACCTCACAGGAGTGACTCTTCTCTTTGTTTTAAATACAAACATATATAGTTCAGTTGTTTTTCATTGTCTGTTGAAGATGAATAAAGAAATTAAGATTTTATGTAATTTTCCCAAAAAAGAGAGGACACATTTCTAGTGTCTTTGTTGTTGAAGTGATGAACTGATGGGCTACAGATGGTCAGATAGGCAGTAAGCAGGACAAGAACAGCTGAATGGAATGAAAAAAAGAGGTGGGAGCAAAGAAGAAATATTTGTTCTTTTGACTACTGTTTGAAGGATTGTTTGCTGAGCATGCCTGCAGTGTGTTTGAAAAGTGCTTTTTTGATTAGGAAGACTTCAAATTGATTGAAATAACCCAGAAGTTTCTGCCAGCTATGACAAAAGCTTGTATTTTTACTAGATTTTTAGATTTTACTAAAACAGGCAGCGGCTGAATGACCAGTTTTACTTACCAGAGCAATTTCATAACACTTTGCGGAGGAACTTGACATGAATGACGGTAGCGTGATGGTGAATCGAATCATGTTGAAGAGGAAGACAACTGGGAACACAAATGGTCAATTAGTCATAATCATACACAGGTATACAGGATTTTAAAAAAGGAACAAGAGTCTGCATTTTCTTTCTATCATTTGAAAGCAGAGATAGTGGTTACAGCAGCACTTCAATCAACATTAGGTTTCTAAATGGAAATTTCACTCCTCACTCCCCCACGGTGCTTTGAGCCTCAGTAGAGGTATAGCATATCATGGTATATATTTTTGACTGCAGTGAAAACTATGTCTAAAGTTTAAGACATAGACAGTTTTGTATGATCTGTCGAGAGCGATGTAAATGACTCCATAAATCAACATCTGTTGGAGGAACAGAACCATCTGAGTCTTCATGCATGGTTCTTTTTTATTTGTCTTTAACACCTTTCAGATGGTTTTTTCATAAATGCGCAGTGTATGAGCCATCAGATGGCGTACGCTGTGTGTTATCAATTAAAGACACCGCCTAGGCATTGAATGAATAAATACTCTCATCTGTTTTAAACAGGGAGTGTGAACATAATCTAAATATCAGCTTCACTGATTCAATTATCACAAGCAGTGACTCCAAGTTATGGAACCAGTTTCAAAAGTAAAATTTATGTTTACTTTTTCTTCTTGACAACTGCTTATATACCTATGTTCATTTTGTGGAAATTCGTTTAAAACAAAAAAGAAAATATAGTATAAAATATCATTAGCACACACCAGACTTATAAAGGCATACTGACACTTGTCAAGCCCAGTAATGTCATGAGTCAGTTCTCTAGAGCAACGTCCTCCAACTCAAACAACAAAGTCCTCTAGAGTGTCCAGTAGAAACAGGACAGCAGCAGTACTCTTGTCTCTGACTGCTGACTGATGAAGTTGCCTAACGATACCTTTAACAGTGTAAAAGAACTGTGTTACTACTACCTGTTACATTCAGTAACCCTCCGTTCTACAATAGAAAACCCCATGTATCCATTTTTGTTAGTCTTTTTTGTGTAGTCCCTGTTTCTGACTATTTCCACTCCCAGCACAAATCAATAATCAGGCAGGGTAGAAGCAGCTTGCCCGAGACCTTTGCTATCAGTTAGCATGAATGCCTTGCTGGCAAGCTGTTGGTCTGCCACTTGGGAGAATTGTCAGCCAGGAAGTACACTATTACAGGCCTCCTCATGGGACCTCTGTGCTTCACCCACAACAGCCACATCTAGGTATTGGTACAGATGCATATGGTGGAAAACACATGAGGGTAGACAGTGTCAAGAGTGATTAAATATTGCCAAAGAATGTTACATATCAGCTAACTAATGCTAACCATAATATAGGTCGAGGAAGATTGCCCCGGGTGCATTCAGACAGTTATATATGGTTATATAACTACTGCCTTCACTAGCAATGCATGCTCACCACATCACATTACAAAGATAACACAGATTATTCCCTAATCAGTGCTTTGTTGATAACTGTAAGTGCCTGATAAATTATGACTTGAATATAGCTTAAGCAGATTTTTGTATAGCTGGCATTTCTCTTTTTCAGATAATGCATTCAGAAAAGTTTTGCAACAGCAGCAAAGAGAGAATTTGTGTTTTCATTTGCAACACTTTGGAGATGCTCTGTTCTGTCTAGACTGCAGAATTGTTGACAATTTAACCAACTGAACCGCCTGCACTAAGCAATATTATATATGAATTTATTCAAATTTATTGTAACAATGAGGAGAACGTCTGAGTTTCTTTCTTTCATTTATGGTTTGGTATGTAGCTCTGTTTTACATGTCTTTGCATGTCACACAAAAAATGAACTATCCAATATGGCATGGCATGTTTTCTATAACAGTAGTGAGGAAAAAGAGCTGTAAATGAGGTCTGCAAACATAACTTTGTTTGACCATTACCTTATGAATATAAAAAGGAAGGAATTTAATTTGGATTGGAGGCCAACACATCCATATTGAAGGGATTTTAGGGCTAATAGTGGTGCTTATGTCCTGAAAGTGCCCTCTCATCGTTTCTCATTTTGAAGGGAAATATTTGAACTACTTAATAAGTGGCTGCTGACCACATACCCAAGGGCCTATTTTTAGCCTACGTCAGCACTTGCTGTTAAAAGACAGAGGGAATGGTGGTTCAAGTATGAGAAATTATCCTACCTGTGCCAAACTTATATGGAATACACAACAAATAAACAAAAAAGGGAAAATGGCTTGGGAGAGAGATTTTACTCACTGCTGATGGTTGAGCATCGTGATTTAGCATAATGTTTAATGTGCAGGATCGCCTTAGAGACTTAGGTGAAGACGATATAAGTGAAGCTAATAGAATAAGCTTGCCTCCTAACATAAAGTTATTCTGAGTAAAAAGATGTGAATGAAAGTACAAGATCCGTACAGGAAAAATAACAACACCTGGGCACAAAATTCCAAAGTCTGACTTTTTACTCTATTGCCCCTCCACTTTTATATAGGATCATTTTTTGATTATGTACATCCTTACAAAGATGCTACTCTCCAGCTCAACCACACTTAAATATTACTCCAAAGGGATAGACTGGGGATTAAAATGCAACAGCAGGAGGTCTTAACAGTTTCTCTCTTCTGCTTAAACTCTTTACCCTCTTAAGAATTCTACTTCCTGTTCTGAGCTGGTATTACTGTTAACAAAGTCTAGCCTTAAGTGTAGGGGGAATTTTTTGAAGGATTCATAATTCTTAGACTTTTCTTAGAGTTTCATCACTGGGAGCATTTTGTTTTGCAAATATGGCTACAAATCTCTGTAGCAGCAATGTCTTACTTTGCATAAAACATACATGGTGATGAAATTTATAGTGTTAAAGTAGCAATATTAGAATTATTAGTATTATTTGAAGTAGACAAGCTGAACTTCTGAAATTCCTTCAGTATATGTCCCCCCCCCCCCCCCCCCCCTCCCCCTGTTGATCTGGATTTCCAAAGTCGTAGAACAAAAATGAAATCATGAATACTGCATCACCTGCACTTACTGGTGGTTTGATATCCTTCTAGCTAATCTCTTCTCATCTTGAAGTGTCTACTGAAGACATCTGTGTCATAGTTAGAAGTTCAGAAAGAAAAAAAAAAAAAAAAGAAGTTCAGAAAGGACCCTGATTGCTCTTTTTTCCATCATTAATTCTGTAACTATTACATAAATGGCTACAGCTTCCTCTACTCCACAATCAAGCAGCGCTTTGATGCAGAGGTGAAAATCAGCAGCTTTCTTATTCCTTCCTCATTTTCTTGCTTGTAATCAGTGAGAAGGAGAGAAGGAGAGAAGGAGACAAAGGAAGGAAAAGACGAGTTGAAGTGGAGGGTTGTGTTATCCAGCACCCAATGGTTTATTGATCCTTTCGGGGCCTCTCCAACCTTCTCTTCACATCATAGTGGAGTAAATTGGACTGTTTTCTTCTGTAGTGATTGACGCCTGATGTCTGCGGGCTATGTTTTTAAACTTGCATTGATATTTCCAGCAGACTGAAATTACTGTTTTCAGTCTACTCTGGCATTCTTTAGAATGATACAATTCTTTGAGTGCATACAGTGTCTGAGCTGACAGGTGACGAGTGTTAAGCTAAACAACCTACAGTGCATTGTGACAACTCTGTCAACAAAAAAACCAAAGGGAGACGATGACAAATGGCGCTTCTGTCACTTATCGCAAAGACTAACAAAACAGCATAACCCAGTCCAAGCATGAAATCGTGTGTGGAAGAAAATCCTTTGTTTCAAAAAAGATCTAGTGTTGCAGACTGAGTGCAAAGAAAGATTCAGCACCGTTTTGTGGTTCAGGCCTTTGTTTTAATGTCTCTGTGGGCAGGATGTGCTCCACTGGAAGGCGAGGCATCTATGTCTGGACATACCCAAGGAGATAGTTATTGTGAATTCTCTTACAATCATGGCTTCTCTTAATCTCTCTATTTGTCCTTGTCTAGTTGAAATGCTGTTTTCAGAATGAATTCATTCTCACCGTTACCTTGTGAATCCACAGGATGCGAACAGCAAAATAATGCTGCTTTCTTTCCTGCATATGTTCTCTCTCCCTAAACCTGCTTGCCATGATTGAACAATATGTGTTTATTATATTTCCCAGATTATTCAAATGACACTGGTGACTTTTTTAGATCTTAGCCACAGAGCCAGAAACTTCGACACTAACTGGTATTGGTTAAGGCTTTGGTCATGCCACTGGGTACAACCACTGTTTGCATTGTTTTGTTGTTTTAGAGGAAGTGACAGCTTCACTGTCAGGGTTAAGAAGACCTCCCTGGATGATTAGAGAACTCTAACTTTTGTCCGTAGCACCAATTGTTTTCAAGCTCAAGCTGAAACCTTTTCCCCCTTTTTGTTCTTTTCTCTTAATACTAATCGCTATCATCATTATGTGTGGATTTTTAAAGCTAAAATTTGAAAACCATCTGAAACCAGTCATGGTAATTTTTTTCATATTTTACCCAAAGCTGGGTAGTTGTTAAATTGGATACACTACAATTTAGTTTAGACAACTCTAAACTAAATTGTAGTGTATCCAAACTTCAAATGGCAAACTTCAAATCCTGTCAACCCAGGTAATAACAGGTCGGTATTTAAACTGAAACAGATATTCAGAAATATTTATTTATTTGTAAATAATTCATTACTCTGTACGTGCTTTTCATGTCAGCCTCGGATCCGGCGTTGAGCGCATATCGCCATGTTGTCCAAGCTACTGGAAACCTCAGTTTACCCCTTTCCTTAGTTCCCGGTTCAACTACTAACTTTAAACCAGTCTCTCATCTGCTAATTATCAGTGGTTGCAGAATATCCCTGGGGTCTGATCAGCACCTAGCGTCTCATAAGCCAACCCACCACTCAATCCTGTGGTGCCTCATACTGCTGATTAAGGGATCTGAGCCCATACAAAAATAACTCACCTCTAACTCACCTCCACAGTCCTCCCCTCTCCTCATTTCTTGATTGAAAAATCTTCAGTTCACTTGGATGTATCTTCCACACATCATTAAAGAACAACCTAATACAGTGATCAGTACTCTTGTGGAAGTAACAGCATCCTCTAAGTAAAACTGATTTTAATCACTGAAGCATAGTGTTCTGGTTCATCACAGTTCATCTAGCTACTTTAAGAAAAACATAGCTGGGATTCTGCTAATGAGAGCCCTTAGCAGACTCATTTTTCATTTGTAAGCACAAAGGAAAGAGTCAGGAGCCCAGTCTGGTATTAATAAATCTGCAGATCAGATTTCTCCCTGCATCTGAAAGCTTGATCGGCTCCATCACAGGCTTTCTAATCAATGCTGATCTTATCCTCAACCAGCAATAAAATGCCCATAACACCATTATTTCATTGATAGTGCATTTTTCTTTCTCTTGAGAAACTGTTTGTTATTAACTGGAGATTATGTATCGGAATTTCAGGAGCAGGACCACGCCTCCAAACACGCTCCTTCTGGTTGTCATCTATATAGGTTCCCCCTGTTCTGCAAGCTGTTCATTCTCGTTTACGTGCCCCTCCCTCCCTTGTTCTCAATTCTTTAACTTCTTCATTTCTATGTAGTGCATGGGGATCTGCCAGGCCCGGGAGCCATCGCCAGTTCCCTTCGAGGCCTTCCCCAAACCGCAGCTCAATTCATGTCAAAGCATTCACTTTTACCTACTAAAACGCTGTCAAACCTAAGATGAGGACGTCGGTCCAGCTAGTGAATTTCAATTATGAGGTCATTTATTAATATACATCGAGCAGATTCCCTTAGATTTGTGTACTACGCACAATCACTCACGCAAGTTGTGATAAATCACTGGAAGAACTGATGTTCTCCAACAGCATTACTGCAACTATAGAGTATTAATCATAAAGAGACAGATTATTACCTGTCCTCCATCCATCTTTTGCTTGTGACATCGCAGGGTCTAAACAAACAATCGCATGTTGGTTTTATGTTTGGCACAGACAAACTGTTCTTATGCATCCTTGGCTGGCGCCAAACAATTCTGGTATTTTTCTACTGTAGTTCAAGATAAAACCATGATTTATTTGAAGACACGGCGAGTGAAAATGAGGTCCTCTCTACGTGTACACAGGTATTTTAGTAAACTTAGCTTATTCTTGTTTTAGTTGGGTAAAAACTGAGCTTTTGAAAAACTCCCTACAGGGTGAAGGAAGGACACCGTGCTTGTGACTGACAAGATTTTCTTTGTTTGTTCTGCAGCATCTCCAACTGTCCCTCCGCTACACTCGGAGCATTTCAAGCCCTGTCATGAGAAGGACTTGGCCTACTGCCTAAATGGTGGCGAATGCTTTGTCATCGAGACACTCAGCGGGCCTCACAAACACTGCAAGTAAGTGATAATTTATTGAAATACCTCTGCTTCTTTCCTTTTCTTATGTTCTCTTTCCTGCATCCATTCTCCAGAGATTTATGTTGTGTCTGCTCGGTATATGGTTTGTTGTTCTGACATTTAGCTGTATACTTTGGATTAGATACTTGGTATATCATCATGCTACATATATTAAAAGTGATAATCAGTTAAAGGACATGCATACAAAATAGGCAGTTTTTCCTGTCTCTTTTCTAAAGGATAGATGGGTTAGGTTTTGTTCAGTGGTGCATATCTGGTGTAAATATGTGTGACGCAGCTATACACCAAATTAGGGCAGAGCAATATGGCCAAAAATATTTATCACGATACACATTTGAAAATTTGCGATAACGATATAACTGACGATATAATTGACACGAGACAAGATACTTTACAACTCCACAACTTTATTAGTGCAACCCCCCCCCCCCCCCCCCCCCCATTAAACCTTTAAAGCCGGTCGGTTTGCGTAACTATTTTTAAATCCTGGTAGAACTGCAACCACATAAGCTAGCGCAATAATTTTTTTTGCATATGAAACCGGAGGAGTTGTACTTACATCTTATGCCATCAGCTTGTCCTCGGTCACGGTTTCCTTCCACATATAGCTTTGAAAGAAATTGCATATTAACCACTTGCAGCAACAAAAACATAATATTCCAGAAACACGCTTTGCTGATCCGAGCAGCTGTTCGTAACACTTCCTACCTCAGAATAGACATCAGCGCAAACTACCGCATGTCCGCCATTACCTGCCTGGAACTGGAAGTGAAATCATTTTCGCGGAAATGTAGTTTTTTTTTTTTTTTTTTACCTTCAGGGCCTTATAAGACTATACTGGTGTTTTTAAAAGTTATGTTTGACTTTATGACTTTCTGTATCGTTCCTGGGATGCTTAGAACTCAAATTGCACTGCTGGAAATAGTTTATTTTGATGCATATGCTGTTTTTTTGCAAATTTGCATTATAATATTTATTTTCGTTTTTCCTGCATTATATAAAAATTGGTGTATTTAAAAAAAAACACTATGAAGACACTCAAAATAAATTTCCTGTGGTGGGTAACTATTTTGTGCAACTTTTTTGTATTTACAGTTTTGAGGGATAAGCCTCTTAAATTTCTCTAACTAGAAATATATGTTAAAAAAAACCCAAAACGATTTTCAATTTTTTGTAGTTTATTGCACTTTTTTGCAATTTATGTAATTACTATGCACTTAATGCAGACATATTATTAAAATTTGGGCTATAATGATTGTATTGATGTATAGCAACTTCAAATGCTCCCAAAAATGGCACTAAAAAATGTAAAAATATAATATAAGCTCTGGCGGACTTGGCTCTATGGTAGGTCTTAAAGGGTTAATGTATTTTCACTTGAACAAGCAGCAGTTTTTTTATATGCATTAAAGCTATATAAAAAACTTAACAGTGCAAATGCAAATTCCTTGCTGACAGTTTAACTAAAAGATATTTCCAGTGGAAATTGGCCGACATATCCTCAGCATAACGATGTATAATATCCACATAACTTAAAAAGAGGTTATACACACACAATACGGTAATATTATGTTAAAGCAAAGTCCATATTACTGACTAGGGTAGCCGTAATGCTCCAACAATCAATCAAGTGGTATGGCTTCATAGCTTCGTACTAAAACATTTTTTGACAGATCTTTGAGCGCCGTGTACCACATAACATCGGTTCGAGGTCAGTAAACACAACCAGAATTCATACATGAGGTGCACCAGATTATAAGGGGCTCTGTCGATTTTTCAGAAAATCAAAGGATTGATTTTAAGTGTGCTGTATTTTCCGAAAAACACGGTAATAACGACCGCCCGCTAGCATGCTCTGTCAAACATTGTGCTTTGGTGTGTATCTGATAGACGAAAGCCAAACCAGTTCCACAACCACTGAAGTTGCACATTTTTACAAACCAATTCTGGTTCATCCGTTTCATTCAACTATCTGCTTTCACCCATCTCATTCTCCGTCGCTGCCATGCTTTTCCACCATGTGCGTATGAAAACAAAGGTACTGCGAATGCATGTTTTAACCATATTCTATCGCGATATTTAATTTTCTTATCATTGCCTAACATTATACCAGTATTACTGTGAATGGTATGATATGGCCCAGCCCTACACCAAATATAATAAAATATGCAACAAGTTAGAGAACGAATCTCCCTGCCAAACACTCAGATCACCTCATCGAGAGGTTCGCAAGATGATTCTCTTTCTTTCTTTAAAGATAGAAGCTTTTATTCACAGTGGTTAACGTGAACAAATGATTGGAGTCTTAGAGGTCAAGACCTAAAAAGGCAGCACACTCTCCTCTAATCCACTCTGCTGTTTAGTGTTAAACAAATACTACTAATTTCTCAACAACGGCTAAGTATGCTTCTTCCTGGTTTCACCTCCTCCTGCCCCAAAAGCTCTGCAGGTAGTCGCATATTGAATGATCTACTGGTTAAGGAAGGTTTGTGAGATACTGAACGTGCGCACCAATGACTATAAATGCTGTGAATCTATGCTGGCAACTGCCACCCACTGTGAAGGGGTAAGCTAAGAAAAAAATCCAGTGAATGTAGTGTATTTGATATTGTAGCAGCATCTGTAGGGACTGCTTCTTTATTTGACGTACTTTATCAAAAGATTCTTGCATCTTTGTCTTCCTGCTATGTGTCTGTGAGCATTATATTAATATCTACGTGCACCTTATTTGTCCCAGATTTGAGAGTAGAGCTCGTGGGCATTTAGCCCCTTTAAATGTGGGGCCTTTTACTAATTAAGTCCCAGAACAACTTCTTCCAAAATCTAACCTCCGGACTTCCATCCGACCTCCTTTTCAAAGAGTGTGTTTTTCCAGCCCTGAGCTACGACTATACATCCATACGCATGTGAAAGTGTGCATGTGAGCATCCACAAATGAGGAGGGATTCTACTCAAGCAATGGAAGACTCGCTAAGCTGGAAAAATAAGATCAAAATGAATATGAGATGCAGTGGTCATTGTGCATTTGAACACCACACATGCACTCGGTCTCTTACACAAAAACAACAAACCACAATACTGTGAGAAGTCATCTCACATGGGAAATTTGTTATTTTCTGTTTACAAGTCTGCTTGCATGCTGCTGGCCAGTAATCAGTAGCCGGTCTCAAGTTGAACATCTGCAGGCAGTTACAGTTTAGACTCACAGATTTCGGCCAACAAATGGACTGTTATCATGCTTATGGGGTCAACAGAGCTACGGAGAATCAGACAGGAGGATTTGGACTTTACAGATAAATTATGCTGTTTTTTGGGAAGGGGGGTTAATTTTTTTCTGGAATAGGTTATTTGCCATATAAAATATGGTTCAGATATTAGAGGTTGCCCTAAATTGGTTAGCCACTTCTGTAGTTTTCAGTTGATTATGCACTGTGAGGTTTAGTAAAAACTCCACCAAGCCCAGAACAATCTGTTTTTTTTCCTGTTTTATTACAAGAACAGTGTTGTAGCTTGAACTATGATAAGAAAAGCACAGAAAAGAGAAAATGGGTGAGAAAGACCAAGGTGTAGGTGGATGAGGAGTTGGAGATGGGGGAGGACTGTTGTCCTCCCCGGCTCGCTTCTGTTGCCATGACAACCCAATAATCTGTGGACAAGCTCAGCTGTTAAAGAGAGGAGGGTTGTAATGTATGCCGGGACTGCCTTGATCAGGCTGCCTGCTAATGTTAATGCTTGTGAGGTAGAGAACAGCAGAGAGCTTAATCGCGTGGCAGCGAGCTTTCTAAAGGAATTGTATGGACCATCGAGCAATACGACATTCACTCTGGATCTGAATAACAGCTGGTATGACAAAGCAGTAAAACTAAGTGTGTTGCTTAAAAGATAACATTTGGAGTTTAGAAAGGATCATCTTTAATATTTAGGAACTGGTTAGACTAAGATAATGCTTCATAGGAATACTTCAGAAGTTGATCTACTTCCTGAGTGAGGCCTTTAAATATTACAAACCCTATAAAAGAGGATACATTTTGTTTCAGCTTACTCGCTTTGAGACATTAATTTATCATCATCAACAAAAGAATGATGAATTTCACCGCAGGCGTGAGATCAATGCATAATCTGATTCAGTTTGTGTTTACAACAAATTGAGACAAATCCACTTATAAAAGTGTGATCAATTCAGACAGTAAATGGGGATAAATTGAGCCGGTTTGTGGCATTATTTGCCACCGAATTAATCATTTTTTGTTAGTAAGACGAAACCTGATCCTTTTTGCAATGATTTCCTCCGACGAGTATCAAGTGGTATTCCCAGCCAGCTGTAAAACAGGTGTAGATTGTCCCCGGGAGCATTGTTTAGCGCTGACACTGTGTGCAACGCTCGCGTTTGCCATCCTTATGGGATGGCTGCAGAGTCAGAAGGAGATGTGAGTCATAAGGACTGCTCGTCCTCTCACACAGAGACCCACCGTGCATACATGCCAGTGCTCCATGCTTTGGGCAACATAGTCAGGCATTCATTAGTGCTCAGCTAACCAGGAAATTAGTCACTGTGCTAAGATAATATTTTAAGAACATGGCAAGAGGCCAATGCATTGAGTTTTAAAAGTATGTGATACTGAATTTGATTAATTACTTTTTGAGCTGAGCGTGATTTTTTTTTTCTGAAGAGGACCAAAGGTCTAATAATAGCTTTGGTGTAATTACTGCTTCAAACAATGTCTGTTTAAATATCTTTCTGACCATTTTTCCTAAACACTTTTACAGTCATTTATCTCTTTATTCTTATCCTCTGATTTTAGAGAGAACTGTTGGCCCCGAGTAACGATTCTGCTATACGCTGATTCCTACTGAGCCAGCGATCCAGGAAATTTCACTTCACCACTTCTTTCTTGGAACAGTTTATTTATTCTGTCTTCAGAGTTGCATGCAATGAATTTGGTTTCTGGACAGTTTAGTATTTATTTCCTTCTGCCAGAGTGACCAGGCAAAAACTGTGTCCTTGTGCCTAGTTAGCTAAGCCCGCCTCACTGCCCTCTGTTGAGAAGCTATTCCAAAGCGTCAGGAAGGAAATCTCACCTGGCAAGTAGAGATGGTGTGGGTTTAGAAGAGATCCTTCCAGAGCCCGAGCCAATGAGACAGGACAGTGACACAGATACTCTCTGGAGGTTGGAACCAGATATATCACGCACGAACCCTGGCGCTGCTTGCGTACTGCCAGCTACGATGTTGGTTCAGTGTGTGTTGCGGGTCATACAGTCGACCTCTCATTCAGTGAGGGTGTTTTTGAGCAATGTAAAATCTTACTTTGGGACCCATTGTAAACCTTTTTTAAAAACACTAAACATGATGGAAGGGGGCTTGCTGGCTTTTAATTTGCACTTTTTTGCTCAGGGGTCTTTTTTGGATTGAATGAATGTGGAGCACATTGCTCAAGAGCACTGAATTGAAAAACTAAACAGCCGTGTAGCTTTAAAACATTATTCAAGACAAAGAGTACTGATATAAAGGGTACTGATGTTTCAGATTTTATTTGTTTGATATCTGTTTTTTTGCTTCATCATTGAGAGTGAAAGGCCACACGAGAACCTCTCCACAGTTGTAAACTTGAGCATTTCATTATTTCATCATTTATTCATTTATTTATTTATTTCACACTTAATTAAATGACCCTTGAGCTGATATGTTGTGCAGGTACAAACATGCAATGGAGGCCGCGTCTAAAGTTTAGATAAAACAGTATGAAAAGAACGAATAGAATATTTTGTAGCGCCCATTCGCCAAGGATTCCTGTGTTTCCTGCACGACGTGAAGAACGAGATGGGAGGGGTAAGGCTCCACTGCTTTCTGGAGTGTAATCCTCCTTCTCTTACTGACAATCCTCCTCATCTTCCCTCCTATCTCTGTGGACTCCAGTCTTGTCTTTTCCTGGATGACCTTAGGCTTTTCCAAAGCATTCAGCCATGGATCAGCCCCACTAGATTGACTTGGGCTGCACAGGTGCGAGGAGCGGCTGCACAGGGGAATAGATGACTTTACTTTCCCTCCTCATGCACACATACACACACTTACAAGCCAATTAACAAGAAGCATGCATGAAATTGAAAATATAGCAGCCATAACACACATTTAAGCTGCCAGTAAACAAGCTGATTAAAATGTATATGGAAAAACACAGGCGTGTGACACATTTGTGTCAGAATTCCAGTGTCATGTCATGTTCACTATATATGTTTTTAAATATAGCATAAATTGGGAAAAAAAGAATGTTTTCAGCAAACTGCACAAACTGTCCTTTGGGTTTGTTATCGTGATGCTCTGGGTGATGGGGATAAAGATAGACATGAGGTAAAGAACCATGTGCTCACATATAAACACAGTTTGATGGGGAATGTTTTAAGTCAAACCAAAATGCTTTCCTCAATCTATCCAGCTAATTAACCAGCAAGTAAAAGCATAATTAAAAGGTGAGTGTTCCCATTTGATAATTACAGCCTTTAAATGTGGACTGTGTTGCTCGTTAAAAGGTTGCTGTGCCTGGTGTGTTATGGCATCAATGCCAGGGACACCTTGTGTGTATCTCTGCATCTGTAGCAGCATTTAATAGACTGGCTTTGACTCTTTATGATGACAACACATCAGGAAACAGGTTTGCATTAACGAGTATCCATTAAAATGTGATGTGACACAATGTTATACATTCTTTGTTGTTTTTACAAATATGTTACTTTATTTTGATGCCTGATCATTATGCAGAATTTGTTTCCCCTGAGTGAAACCTTTGCATCTTCTGCCCGTTACCTTGTAGTAAAATATCGACCATCGACAGCACGGGATTTTTTGCTTCACATCAGATTTTTGTCTCATTTCCAGTGTTAGCAAGCGTGGTTTGGTTTAAACATTTTTTTCCAAATATTCAAACAGTGTTTCAAGTGGCATTTAAATGCTGTTGAGCCAACGGTTATAAATAATGTTTGATAATCCTCTGCTTTTCAGCCATTTTTCAACCAGTGCTCACTAACTCCAGAAAGCATTTCATACTCAAAGCTCATGAGACTTTAGTCAATGTCACATTCCGCTGCCCTGAACTCTTTGCTCTGGGCATTTGGAAAAAACCCTTAATGCAATCAGTCACACAAAAAAGGACACATGTGAAAGTTATCCCAAGATACCCTCCGACATCACATTCCAACTGTGAGTTTGTCAGGAGTCAACGAGTGTGTATATAGAGGTCAGTGCATTCTGGGAAATATTGTTTCTGTCAGCAGGGATTTACCTTGACTGGATAAAGGTGTGTCAGATGCTCACTACAGAGAATATTTGTTATAAACAAAGCAATGTCAAAGTATTTTGTCATTAGAGAAACAAAAAAATCTGTACTGCTAATTAAATTCACAAACCGCTCGGATGCTGATAAAAAAAGAAAATCCTTCTTTTTCTTAGTCACTTCTTCTCCATCTTTCTTCCCTTTTCTTTCTTCAGACGGCCCTCCCTCTCTCTGTTCTCTCCTTCCCCCTCTCCTTCTCTTTTGCTTTGTCGATTTCTCTAAACCCTCTTCGCCATCTGTGCGATAATAATGGCACACCAGTGGGAGTTCCACAGGTGTCTTTCTGACAGTAATAAACAAGGCTGATGCCATGGCATGCTTTCGAGGTGGGAGAAAATTAAACAGATAAGAGACCACATATTGTGGCTAGAAGGCACCGCTTTTGGTGAGCGAATCCTCCAAGATGCAAAGAGGAGCGCTCAACGTGCCTGGGAATGAAAAGCAGAAGCTGGAAAGAAGACAATTTTGGACCAGGAAACAAGCAATTAAAGGGCCTTTTGGGTGACATGGTGACTGAGAGGGGCTGAACAGAGAGCGGTAGTGGCCAAATGTTAGTGTGTCACTGTTTGCTGATTAAATTAGCACACAATGAAGGCTTGATTATCACTTGGCAGCTCAATCAGCTACCATCAAGCTTCATATTGTGGCTAAAACTAAAATAAAACATTCAAAACTAGCTTGTTTTCGTTGGTGTAAAATCCCCAGTCGGCATTTATTTATGGTTTTGCTTTACAGCGCTCAGCATCACACTGAGCAACCCAGGGATAGTATACATGTACTGATGGAAACCCAACCAGACACATATTCACAAGATGCAGACATGCTCACCTTGCTATATTCAGCCTATTTATATCAAAACCAGACCTTTAGGACTCTAATGCACATTGTGCAAGCGTCTTATGTCCATTTGAAGCTTTTGCTGAAGAGCACGATGACGTGCTCAGATTTGGATGGTAATTATAGAATTATGTCTGATTGGTGTTATTTCCAGTGGTTGTGAGTTTTTTCAAGCTGTCTTCTCAGTGCCATTTCTTAGTCTCAGCAACTTCTGAGCGTCTTATTGATTTGTATTGATGGTTTTGTTTGTCTCAATTAGAAAGATTTACCAACTTTAATTGTGCAATTGCATTAGTTGTCACTTAGTTTGGTAAACAGCACAAAGTATCCAATTAAGCCTCTTTGGTGAACATACTGTACACATGCACTGTGCATGCACGCATGTGCACGCATGTGTGGGTGGGAATGAGTATGTAAGAATGTGGAGTCTGTTTATCATAAACATAATATGAATTATGTGAATGTATTGGTAAAAACTGTTTCTGGAAAAGAATCTACACAGTTGTGTTTGTTGTTGAATCTGTTATGACAGTGATGGGGAATCATGAACTGGGATCTGCACTGTGAGAGCGCAGAAACACTTGAAAGCTTGAAATAATTGTCAAATTCAACACTGTTATGAGTAATAGCACTTACACAAATTATGATCATTAATCAAAAAGACATTTTAAAGGTAGTTTGAAGGTAGATGAAGAATATCCTGAAGCGATTGGGTAAAAATGCTTTAAATACTTTAATTCTTGGGTGACACTATTGTATTTTTTAAAATCTTTTTCTTTTCAAAATACTGCACTAGAGTATTGCTTTGCAGTAAAATGACATGTGTCACCCAACTCAAAAATGATAGAAAGTTGGTAAAATTAGCATAGATAGCACATGCATGAAACAAACACTTTTTGGGATGCACAACACAGTGATTTTTGTAAAGATCCACTGTTTAAACCCACTTTAAAAAACACTTGAGATTTGGTGCCTAGACTTGAGAGACATGAGGTTTATAGTTAAGGTAATTACATAAAAAATGAAAAATAAGCATCATGACTTGAATTTTGGGGTTTAGTTTGCATGAATTTCTGTCTGCTGTGACAAAAATCCTAATCGACTTTCCTTCTGGTATGCACCGTTTCTGTTTCGTGCTTTGACGTGAGTGACAGCCAGGATGTTTTTCATTATAAGAATCAGTGATATAAATCAGTGAGCTGAAATAGGATCACATTTTTATTCCAACACCGACACAGACTCATCATTCGGAGGCTCATAACTTACTATGATGCCATTTGCCTCATTCGGTCATAGGCAGTAAAAGGGGTATAAGCATTTCAAAGGTGTGTTCGGACACACAACACACAAACGTACGTCCAGATATCATACATGTCTGACAGCTCTGTCAAGGCTGTCAGGGATACACTGAGGAAGGAGAAAAGGCGCCTAACCTCATGGCGCGAGACAAAAGCAAGAGGCAGAAAAATAAAGGCGAGAGACAGAGATGGGGTTACAGGAAGTGTTTGGCACATCAAAGCTTGAAGAATATTGCAGCGGTATCCTCGATAATGATGCACAAAAACTCACAAGATGTGTAGCGCACAGTAACAAAACTCAGAGTGAAAGGAGATAGTAAGAGGTATGGGTGGGGTGGAGGAGTGGATGAGGATGTAGACATACAATAATTTGGTGGTGTTCCTAATCAAGGCATCCCTTTCAAGTCAGCAGGTTTGATGTGGTAATAGGATGCAAATGTATGCAAATGAACCTTCTTTTCCCTCCAAACTCTGAATTTGCTTTGCCCCTTTATGCAGGATGGGAGAACTCTGAATAAACAGGCGAACAAGGCATGGGACTATTGATTATAATGTATTTATTATAATTATTTTATAATTATAGGGAAAGTTTTAAGTTGGCACCAAAGACACTGTAATTTACCCTGCCTGTACCTGAACTCAGGTATCGAGGTGAATATCAGCATGTACGCCATCGAAAAAGAACTTTTATAATGAACGCAAAAAGCAAAAGGTGTTGTAAAATATATATTTACATAAGGAATTGCTGAGGAAAGTAGAAAGGCAGGAATATGGAACATAGAGACGGAGATTGCAAGCGACAGAGAGGGAGAATAGAAAAAAAAGAATAACTGAAGACAAGCTGTGCCTGGAATGTTAAGCAGGTCTGGAGTCCCAGTGCTACCTGGGAGCTATACCAGCCTGCTGATGTGTGTTTTCACTGTAGTGCACTTCACTCTGAAATGGCAGCAGCGCCCTAAGCCCAGACATGTCTGTCTCCTTCTCTGACTAACAAGAAGCAGCCCTCAGTCAGGATATTTTCAGAATAGCGAGGCTTGATTACACATGTAATCACACATGCAATGCATGAACCCTATGGCAAAACACCCACACTCAGATGCTTTACAAACCTTGAGAGGGCTCATGCATAGTCCCTGCATACGGCGGCTCCCTCATGCACCTCATTATGTGTTCATGGATTTTTTATGTTTTCCCATCTTGTCAAGAAGAGAATCTGGTGAAGGTCACTGTAACACTGACACTCGGCTAATGGTCAATTTGACAATTTAATTCTCTTTTAAACATGCTTTTTCTCCACTTACTGGCAATTAAGTATTTTCTGAAAAGCCAGAAATCACCTCTGAAGCAGTGTTATTAGACCTGACCCAATGCATAAGCTAACTAACCGCCTGCTTGGGGTGCCTGTAGCCACAAGGGGGCCCACAAGGGCACTTGTCTCCATTTGAGAGTGAATTAAAGGGATAATAATAGGGCACACTTTTGTTCTGACCTGGCTGGGCAGTGTAGCTCTTGAACTGTGTGACCTACTAGCTGAAAGTCACTTCCGGGGCTTTATTCAGTGATATATCACACACATTTTTAGTCAGGTTAAAAATATCCCATGTTAAACTATTCTGTCTCCCGGTAAACTATCTCGGGTCAGAGTATAAAAGATATGCTCCGTATTCAGTTATCTCGGGATTTTATATAAAAGATTCAGTTTAATAAATAGTGCCTTTTTATATTTTATTATCTTTGCATTCTTAGACTGAAGCACAGGTGCAAACTGTGGAGGAAGGATTGCAGTGGGAGTAGAAGAACTCAGGTGTGAGATGCGACTGTGTGGCACTCGAAAGCAGCATTTTTTTTAGATCCTCTTTGGAACTGGTGCCCAGTGCAGAGCCAACTGGTGAAGCTTAAAGTAGCGCAGCTCCTTATTGTTTGTGCTGGAGTGAGGCTGAACTCATTCCAGCTGCACCTGCCTGTTGTTAGGCTTAAACTCCATCCTCAAAAAGGCAGAGTGATTGCCCTGGAGCTGACAGTTGGTCACAGGGGGGCATTCCCGGTTTTGGTTGTGGAAATAACACTTTAATTATTTCCCACTTCACAACATTATCTCCAGCAGTTATTTTTGCCCTGCTATGAGTCTCTACCTACATTGTATGTGCACGCCTTTAAGCTTAGGTAGGTCTAACAATGGACGTTATAATGAGTTCACCCAGTACTGACTGATTCTCTCATCACAAAAGAAAACCATTTGTGTGCACACTTATGGATGTTACAGTACACAAGAAAGCACCAAGCGTTAGCTCATAATGTGAGTGTATGTTTGCTCCCATACCAAATATGGACATCTTGAAAACAGAAAACCCCATTCATGCATTGCCAAACAGCAGGAATGTGTATATAAGTAAGTCTGTAAAACCAACACACTGGTTATAGTTTTACAGTTTTATTCTTATAGCTCCAAACCACAACAGCAGTTGCCTCAGGGTGCTTTACATTCACAGAGATCCTACAATAACACAGAGAAAACCCCACAGAAGAGGGGCCTGAAAGCTGAAGTACATTTAGCCCAAAGTTGATGCGCATCCATCTGGATCTAGTAGAATGCTACAATTCACTGCATCCCAATTCCTGTCAGGCGTCCGTCAACTCTCTCTACTAATGCAATGAAAGGTTTAATAATGGATTGCACTTATATAGCGCTTTTCGAGACCTTCAAAGTGCTTTACAATTCCACTATTCATTCATTCACACTGGTGGAGGCAAGCTACAGTTGTAGCCACAGCTGTCCTGGGGCAGACTGATGGAAGCGAGGCTGCCATATCGTGCCATCGGCCCCTCTGGCCATCACCAGTAGGCGGTAGGTGAAGTGTCTTGCCCAAGGACACAACGACCGAGACTGTCCGAGCCGGGGCTCGAACCGGCAACCTTCCGATTACAAGACGAACTGCCAACTCTTGAGCCACGATCGCACGGTCGTTTAAATAGTAAAATGTTATTTTGGTTCAGTGAGACAACTCACTCAACTATTTAAATGATCAGAACTCCAGCAGAAAATATTCTATTGCCCCAAATCATCTCCCATCATTCTCTACAGATTAACATACATTTGGGGAGTAATGAAAAAGGCTCAGGAGGAATAAAGATTCCTTCTGAGCCTAGAAGTATTTGCTGGAATGGCTGAAACAGCAGACAGTGATGCAAGGCAGCAATGACACTGATGTTTCAGAGGGAAGATGTGAAACTTTTATAGTTTGGTTAGACTGGATATTGTAATATTGGAGCCTGTGTGACTTGTGGAGAATGAGCCATATTATGTTTGATATGGTTAGTTTTTAATAGCAGTATATTTTTAAAATACATCAGGGATTAAAAAAGGAGTTTGTCTCACGAATCTTTCTACAAATTCACATACTGTGGGGGATCTTTTGGTTCAATGACAGGAAAATTCCTCTGACATTGTGATAATTGGATAAAATGACTTACATTCCAAAACATACTAATGACAGCAGCAACACTTTCAGAATAACAGTCATGTAACATTATATTATTGCTATTATTGAATTATCACAGATAAATCTCAAAGATGAATCAGTCTGCTTACTCACGAATTGTTTTGTATTGAATTTGAGTCATGAAATGGGAATACCGAGTACCAAAACTTGCAGACTTCTTGGAGTAATATTAATAAAACCTAAAGATGATGAAATATGCAGAAATAATTGGATTCAATTTAATCAATAAATGAAACCGTCATTCCATATGATTTGTAATCGGTCTTTCCTAATCTGCATTTAATATGTTTCTCATTCATTTTCAATTTTATTAGAATGTGCACATGAATATGTATATAGGTGTGTTAGGGAGAGAGACAGAGAGAGAGAGAGAGACTTTAAGTGTGATTGTTATATGTGTATAAACACTTCTGACTATAAAAAGATCATCATGTGCCTGAGAAACATGGCTAATAATGGAGCCATTGTTTTTCTTCTTTGGTTTACTGCAGCGCTGTTTGTTATTGACCAAGAGTGAGCATGCTATTTCAGGGTTGCAACCCCACAATTCTTTACTCCAGGCTGAGACTGGGCATAAAGGAGGTTTTGCCTCTTCAAGCTGTGGTCGTGAATGCCATAGGTTGAACGCAGCATCTGTCAGGAGATGTCATGCTGTTCCGTACCTGACATCCATTTGTCTGTTTTCAGCTTGTTAGGGATAGAGGTGAGTGTAGGTGCAGCCTTGAACACCTCGCTGATGTAAGTGGAAGAAGGAAAAAGTATTTCCAGAGAGATTTGGAGTACAACGGCTAGAGAGAACAGAGGAGAGGACATAATGGCCGTGATCCTAATGGATACTGACAGTCCTCCCTGTATAAGTCCAGTGCTTCTCATTCACTGGAGATCAACCTATTTTCTCACACATCGATACATCGATTTCACATATGACATCATAGATACAAACAACACTTTAAATATTTAGTAATTTAAAAAAATAAAAGTAAAAACTCACCAATTTGTGATATAGTGATATAGTCACGACCTATAATCTACCAAGTTGTTTCTATCAATCCATTCTCATGTGTAGTGGTTATAGTTGGTAGTTGGTAGTAACTATATCACTTGGTTAGGGTTAACTGTAGGCATTAGGTGCAACTTGGTTAGCCTTAGACATTAAACTATTTACTTTGGTTTAAATTATAAGCCAGCCACATATTATAAAACTTTGTTTTCCTGGTTGCCATGGTAACACCTCCTGCTTTTTTTTCTCCAAAACAAAATATGTTTCTCACATGAAACCTATTTCCTATTGAAGGGCATTACTTACAAATCTGTGCTTGATATCATGAAAAAAACATAGGAATTAATGGAAGTCAACATGAAATATGGATTACTTTCTTATGACTGTTCCACAAACTGTTGTGAGACTGGGCTGGGCTCACTCTCTTTTATTCATTTTTTTAAGACTTTGAGAGTGGAATGAGCACTACGAGAGTGCCAGTTAGTGCTATCATATTCAAGAGGAATGGAGGCATGTCTACAGTTAATGTCTCCAAAACTAAGCAGCTCACATCAGAAATATTCATATAAATATAAATCACCAAAGACCAGCAATAAAAAAATGTGAATTTTATTTGGGCCAAGTGGTATTTTGAGTTGTTTATTTAGTCCCAAAAAGTTGATTCTGTTCATCTGACTTCTTTATACTGAAGAAGTCACTTGGATGAGTGAACATTTGGCTCTTTCTCCCACTGAAAACGTTTCGTCCAGATGGAAAGAATCAACTTTTTGGGATTTACTTACCTGCATTAAGACTCTTTTGTTGTGCCTTAATCCCCAACAAGTCCAAAAGTCTAAAACTTTTGGACACAATGGGACACATACAAAAGCAGAAGAAAATTCTGAGTCACAGTTGGACTGGAGCCTATCCCAGCTACTGCAGAGCGAGAGGCAGGGTGTACACCCTGCACAGTCACCTCTCTGTGTTAGCCCAATCTGTCGCAAGGCTAACACAGAGAGACAGACAACCATTCACACTCACCTTCACACCTACAGCCCATTTAGAATCCTGTTTTTCCACACAGATATGGGGGAGAACATGCAAAATCCAAACAGAAAAAAACGATATATTTTGTCTGCCATCCATAATCAGTTTTTTAACATTGGCTCCCCAATTGCATGGCTAGTCATGGGACATGGGACAAGTTTGGTCTTCATGTTGACATCTCAGAGTTGCTTACTTTTGTTAGTTCCTCAGCCTGAATGTATTTTAATGTGAAAAAAAAATAATGAAAATGTGGAATGAAATTGGGGCACAGTTGCCAAAAACATCCTACTGGGACATTTAACAAGTCTGTGTTCCCTTATGAGTTTCTCTGTGTGTTTAGAAGCTATTCTGAGCCAAAAACCAGAAGGCTATTAAGTTTTTGTTACACACAGGGTTTTCTTTACATGCTTGGTGTTTCGCTCCCTTTTTCATGCTGTGGCTCCAGTGGCTAGTCCTTGTTAAAAATATTATCTCATACTGACACTCTACAACATTAATTGTCTCTCAAAGAGAGCACACAGTGGCATTAATGTGCAGGCGCAGTGTGCTTCTAAAAACTGTTGGCTTGTGATTGGTGTATTTTTTTTTCTTCCTGCAATTATTATTAGACTAAATATAAAATGACACTACTGAGAATAGCATTTAAATTTATAGCCAATATATTGCCAAACAACATTTGTGGTCACCTTTGAGTACCAGCTATAAATTGTACTGCTGTACGTCCAATCTGTAACATAGTTTTTCACATCTAATAATGACTTTTATTATTAAACAGTTTAGCACTCACCTAACAGATAAGCCAGTGACTTTCTAAACTTAAGGTATTTTAACTTTAATAATTTTGATGATTATAAACTACTTCTTTGTGCATTAATCATCAGTACAAAGTCATGGTTGATGAGTCTTCTGTGATATATCCCATGATAAATACATCTTTCTTTCGCTGCATAATAAAAGAGCAAATGCAAAAATATGCTCATTGATCTAATATCTGCCATGTTAACCTCCCAAAATAAACTATTTTTGCATAGTCTTCACATTCAGCTCTAGAGAGCATTATCTTATTGCTACACAGATGGCCACCTGGCTCCCACTGAACTAACATGGGATGCACTCTCCTGATGTTATTAGCTGCACTCAGATGTCCTGTCCTGGTTGTAAATTACTGTATTTCTGCAGTGGGACTGCAGTGAATATTTTGTAAAAGAAGAGAGAGTGCTTCATCATACCTTCAGTATCCAATGGAACTGCAGCACAGCCTTTGCATTGTGAAACAGTGAGAACAAAACCCTCAGAAATGTCAGCTGTGGATACAACCTAAAGCCTTTGTTGTGCCAAACGTTTTACTGTTACTGCTTTGTTGAAGGGGCCGGTGGGGGACTTGCTAATTATCAAATTTTCAAGTTACTAAATATTAAGACCTTGCAACAGTTCATTAAGCTTTTTTTTTCAAGTCTGTCTCAACTTCCCCACAGTACATCTTGCTGACAAATTCTATTGTTAAAATAAAATGACCTTCGGCTTTTTGTGGAGGCAGATTTTTCTTCTGTTTTTCTTCCAGTCGAAACTTTTTGGTGACATTTTCAACACATCCCTTGAAAATTGCTCAAACCAAATCTTTCTCCTAGCTCCAGCATAACCTCTCAACCTTACCTGTCTTTTTTTCAATTTTACACACTACATGAATTCTTCCTCTTTTCACTTGTGTACTTCCAAACCCTTTCTGTCATACTCCTGAGATGGAAGGGGACTGCCATTTTCATGTGAGAACTAGTGTCACAGTATCATGCAGACTGAACAGAATCAAGAAGGGAGAGACGGAAGTCCATGTGGGTGTTGGAAAGACTTTAAGCGTCTAGTGCAGGTTTGGATGTTTGCTTTTATGGCATGTCAATGTGCAGCTCACCCGCTTGATTCAAGAGTCCGTAACAGACTATAAGAAAAACTGAAGGTTTTATTAAGGTCACAAAGTTACTTTATACTTCCTCTATTAGTGTACAGCACCAGGCTTATGGAGATACAAAGGGCAGATCGATGAGCATTGCAGATGGAGCAGCGCTGTGCACAAGTCAGAAGATTTGCTTTGATATGTGTTATAAATCAGCTAATGCTGACAGGAGAGCTCACATGGGTGGCAGCTAATGGTTCCCAGTGTGACAATATAAACATCTGGTTGCAAAAATAATATTACAATGTCACACATGCTTACACATTTTAGTCAAAATCACTCTTATGCACACCATCTTTATCCTAGAAGTGACTTACTAATTAGAAATATGTGTGATCCAAGGGTTACTGAAGACTAATTCATCATTTTTGACTCTTCTGCCAGCTAATTTTAGTGTCTCTTTCCCCATTCCTTGGCTCTGTTGGTAATCCATACACACAGTGTACATGTACAGAAAGTGACCAACAAACATACGTGTTGTCTGGTCACTGTGTGCCATTTTAATTGCTCATTGACATTGATTGTCCAAGTCTGTTTTGGAAGGATCATTCTTCATATTTTCTCATTTGGCCGTTTTTATGGTGGTAGTGGTGAGCATTTGATGACACATTAACCTAGAATCACCAATAGCTGTGTGATTGTTTTGATCTGATGGCGATAAAGGCCAAATAATTTTAAAACTCATCAAGCATCCGGTGAGAACTTGTAATCTATGCATAGGGGCAAATTCATTGTGGGAGAGATGATTCTCATTAGCCCTGTTTCATCATTCATCATAGCATAAAGTCAAAACTCCTTTGCATTGATTTACAGTGACACCTAACTTTTAGCAGACTAATAAACACAAACCATACCAGCAATTCTACCCAACGCATAAAAAACATTTCCCTTCATATGTCGTTTATCTTATATATCAGGGGGGTTTTGGCGGGGGTGGGCGGCTTGTAGGAATAAGACAGTCAAAGGAGCTTGGAAAGAAAAGTGTCTGGTCTTCTTAAAGTTTCCTTGAAGACGTTTCACCTCTCATCCGAGAAGCTTCTTCAGTTCTAAGAGCCATTGGTGGAGAGTCGCAGATTTTAAGCCCTATGGGAGTGTCCTGAAGAAGTTGTGGACCCCCTGTTGATCTTCTGCCTAATCACATGAGCCAAGGTGGGAAATCCTATCATGTGATTTGCTGAGGTCAAATGGCCCAGGAAGTGAGTGGGCGTTAAGGCTTCTGATCTCAAAACTGGATTATAGATGGCAGACACGAGTCACACCTTGGCTCGTGTGATTAGGTAGAGGATCAAAAGGGGGTCCATGAACCTCCTAGATACACTCCCATAGGGCTTAAAGGACTTACTGCTAAGATTTTAGAAAAGGTTGTGGCTAAGCAGCTCACAGCAGTTTTAGAGAAAAATAATATTCTCAACTAATTTCAGTCTGGCTTTCGTAGAACTCATTCTACTGAAACAGCCCTTCTTAGGGTCTCCAGTGACATTTTGATGGAAAACGATGCAGGAAAATGTTCTGTTCTGGTGATGTTGGATCTCACATCGGCATTTGACACCGTTGACCATCACATCCTACTTGAAAGGCTGAAATACTGGGTTGGTGTAACTGGATCTGCCTTAGAGTGGTTCTCTTCATATCTGTATGAACGTTACTTTTTTGTGGCAGTTTCTAAATACAGGTCATCTTCCACGTCCCTGTCCTATGGTGTGTCACAAGGCTCTGTGCTGGGGCCTTTATTGTTCTTAATATATCTACTTCCCCTCCAGCATATTTTGAGCCCCTTTGAGGACAGTTGCTACCACTGCTACGCCGACGATATTCAGTTATACATTTCTTTCAAGCCCTAAGATGTTTCTAAGCTGCAGATTTTGAATGAGTGCTTAGAATCAGTTAAAGTTTGGATGGCTGACAACTTCCTCCAACTTAACGAAGGAAAGACTGAAGTCCTCATATGTGCTCCTGACAGACACGTACCTAAGACAATGAATGCTCTTGGTCGTCTTGCAACATTTGTGAAATCATCCATCAGGAACCTCGGGGTAATCTTCGATCCGTCTCTCACTTTGGATGTTCACGTCAAATCTTTGGTTCGGTCCTGCTTTTATCACTTAAGAAACATTTCCAAACTAAGCCCCTTTGTATCTTGCACTGAACTGGAGATTATCATTCATGCTTTCATTTCATCAAGACTGGACTACTGTAATTCACTGTTTACATGTTTAAACAAAAACTCCCTGGAGCGTCTGCAGATTGTTCAAAATGCTTCTGACCAAAACATCGAAGTACTCACATGTGACACTGTTGCTAATACAGCTGCATTTGCTCCTCGTCGCATTCAGAGTCTACTTCAAGATTCTGGTACTGACTTGTAGAGCTCTCTATGGTCAAGCTCCTGCCTACATCATTGAACTTCTACAGCCTTATGTTCCTAGCAGGGCTCTTAGGTCATGTGACCAGGGTCTACTTGTCATTCATTATACAAAGCTGAGAACTAAGGGAGACAGAGCTTTTGCCACTGTGGCTCCCAGACTGTGGAACTCTCTCCCACTGAGCATAAGATCTCTGGACTCAGTAGCTTCTTTCAAAAAACAACTAAAAACACATCTTTTTAGAATTGCATTTTGTTAACTGTTGTCTGTTTTGTTTTATGCTTTGTTATCCTTGTGTGAAGCACTTTTTGATCTTTTATCTAGAAAGATGCTATAAAGTTTTACGTACTTACTTACTTACTTACTCTCCACTAGTTGCTCTTAGTACTGAAGAAGCTTCTCGGCTGAGAGAGGGAACATCTTCAAGGAAACTTAGAAGCTCCTTAGAAGACGATGACCTGGATGACTGAACTTTTTTAAGTTATGTTGCTTAAGTTATGTTGTGGCCAGGTGCTTATAGGGGTAGTAAGTGAAACCACCAAATGATACGCACAGCTAAGGTTAGAAAAATAGGTGTAAATAGTCCTATTTTTAAAATTATGCTGTACTAGAAACACAGTAGATGAGAGATTTAAACTGTAGTGAGCCAGAGCAAATATCCATTTTCAACAGTTTGTGCTAATTTAGCAGATTTTTTTTTTCTGGGGTTGCCGAAATTCTTTCATTGTGTGTGCAAGTTCATACCATGCAAAGCCTAACTCAATGTTTGGTTTACAGGGACAAAAATGAACTAACATTTAAACACAGATTGTGTTTAAATGCAAATGAAAACAAAAATCGCTGCCTGTTTTTTATCCTTTAAACAATGTTTTATGAAGCACCGCAATTTAACACAGTTTCCAAACATAATTAAGCTGTATAGTAACTTTTGTGGCTGTTTGCTCTCAGTGTTGCCTTTTGGTAACGACTTCCTGTCATCATCTGTCACTCACGGGACTGATTTGAAGATGTAAATCAGTTTGACATTTTTAATATTTTTGCTTTACAATGAAGGAGCTCATCTTTTCTTTTTATGAATTAAGCATTTTCATTCTAAAATCAATTGTTTTCTAATAAAAACAATACTGGCAGTGGCCAGTGGTACCTCTTCCTCCTAGTAGGTTTAGCTCTTGTCTGAATTTCAAAGTTCTGTGTCACCTTGTTCTCAAGTTATCACATTTATAGGATTTTCAGAAAACTTGACCTCCTGAGGTCATGGTCTAATGCCTGCTCAAACTTTTAGAACATACACCTGTGCTATCAATTTAAAACTGCTACATTGCCTTGTTCTCGTTTTATTCTTGTCACAAGATTTCCAAAAAAAACCCCTTTGACCTTGGGGCTGAGGTCACTCAGAATCAAACTCATCTGAAATTTGTAGTAGATAGAGCTATGGTATTAACTTGAAATTCCTACATTTCCTCGCTCTCAAGTTATTGCATTCACAAACGTGGTTGTCCATGTCACCCACCCCGTCAGTTTACCCCATCAACCTTTTATGGCTGAGGTGTAAAAACTACAAAACTATAGCTAAACTTTTAGGATTTTAGTTAGTTTTCCTTTGATGCAAACTCATAATGTCTAGCAACAAAATCAGACCTGGGAATTATCATTTCGGTGCAGTGCCTGGAAAGAAGTCATGTCATTGAGGTCATGTTAATATGAAATACAGGAAAGAGCAGCAGAGACTGCACCTGAATATGTGTGTGTGTGCGAGTGTGTGTGGTGGGTTGTGTGTATATGGAAGAAAATTCTGGGAGTACAACCTACATCAGGTCAGCCGGTCAATCTTGGAGAGGTAATTAAAGAATGAGGACCTTGGCCAAGTTCAGCACAGTGGAAAGAACAAGATGTGTTTACAAAATGTTTTGGCAATCAAGATGTATGTACACTGTTTGTTTTTTCACACGCACACATCCATCCATCCATCCATCCATGACAGTGTGGAAACCATTGTGATGTAGGATGATATGGGCAGACATTTACATTGTAGAGATTAATTTGTTTTTATCTTCATAACTTCTTAATCAGACCATGATATGAAGCGAAGCTGTCAGTCCGGTAATGAAGCACCTATCGTCTGTAAAGGGCACCTTTGCTGTAGTGCCACCATCAGTGATTAGTATGCTTGGTAACTGCTTTGCTAACTTTGAGGAGGTGTTTCCAAAATTATGCAAAACACGCTGCAAAGCAAGTTTACATGATTTGAAGCAAAAATGCCTGAAGCAAGATCAGAGGCACGACTGACTTCTCTGCCCCTTTTGAAAATATTGACACAGACCCACACTAGAGTAAGTCTCCTCGGACTCAGTCAGGAGGCTGTTTTTCGCCTTTATTCATGCTCTCCAGAGAGTGTGATACGGTGAAATATGTGTGATCCTACTCTGTGTGTCGAAAATAGTGAGCATACTGACAGTAAAATTAATCTGAAGTTATAGAGTAAAATCAAACTAGGGAATGAAAATATCTCTCTGGAAAATAATTGCCCTGCCTTAAATCACTCTGAATGGAGTTATCCCTGTGAACCACGCTGCTTATGTGTTTGAGTGGATTCACACTGCTTATAGTATCTTTGTACTAAAAAGCAAGCAAAGCCTTTATGCAGTGAGTGTAAATAACATCCCCTTGGGGTTTTAAGATGCTTGGCCAGTGACTTATGTCATTATTGCAGTTCTTGTTTATTTGCAAATGTTTCAAAATACATTTTTCAGGTTGTTTGCCTTTATTTTTCAACTCCACATAAAGTGTGGTGGGCTCTAGTTCTAAATAGTCATTAAACTAATTTGCCTATTTTCTGGGCACCAACTCTAATCATAATAAATCCAATCATATTAAATACAGAGGTAGATTTTTGGTCTGGGTTAGAATTATGGGGTAACGTTGATAACGTGGGTAAAAGAAGTGGGCAGTCAATCAGACAAATGAACTGCCTATTTGCAATTTTCTCCCTTTTTTCTTGTCATTTTAATTTGCTAGTTTATTGGGACATAGGACTGATTGCTTAACTGATGGTGGACAATTGGTTAAAAAATACAACTTCCTCTGTTAACAGATTTTAAAGTTTAGACTTAAGCTGTAGATTATATTAAAGTTACTGCCAGGGTGAGGTTTATACTAATGCTGGTTGCAAGGCTTAACTTTGAGTGATTAGTATGTGAAATTGCTGTTTTCTACATAAGTGCAAACACTAGTTGCTAATGAACTGGTGCATGCTTTTGTGCTTTGGCACGCTGGGAAAACTCCACTTACCTGTTTCCCAGCTGCCCACTTCCACATACTGCATTTCTATTCCTTTCACTTTAATTCAGTTTTATTTGTATAGCATTAATTCACAAACGCTCCCTTCTATATAATTTAAGGTAAAGACTCTGGGGTTTGCTCTGTAATAGCATAAAGAGGAGACCTTTGGCAGAACCAGTCCCAGGGAGGGGCAGCCGTCTGCTGTGATGTGTTGGGGTTTGAGTGGAGAAGGGAAAACAGAAGCATATTATAATACAAAGGTTACCAGAGTATTTATTATATTTATCGGATAATTAGGTGCTCCACATAAGTCAAATGACACAACTGACACAATGTTTCATCATAAAACAAGAATATGTTGCAGTAAAATTGCCAGTGAAAAAGTTAAAAGCAGAACAATGTCCCCTCAACTGACAAAAAAAAAAAAGTGTGTGGTTGTATACATTATGCATAGACCTCCCGAGTGGCTGTGCAGTGATATTTACAGCATATTGGTCGGTGAGGAGGTCACTTCTTTGCCTTTGCACAATAACACACCTTTCTGCTCCTTTGCCTGCATAAATGCATGCCTTCGCATAAAATGCCTGCAAGAATGTGACACATGCCTAATGAGGAAGGGAGTGAGTTTTTGGTTCGTAACAGAATCGTTATGCTTCATATCCAGTTTGGCTATGAAGACAATTATCCAAAGTTGAGAGACATTTTAAAACATTAAGGGTCATTTAACAGTATATCCAATAAGTGAAGTGAGTTAAAGAGTCATCCGATGTCCAAGAAATTCTGCAAAGCAAACTGTTGCGCAGCATTAATTGCGAGGGCAATATTTCCAGGAATTGTTAAATAATTACAGCTCTTGTTCCTCTTCTCATTCTTATTGGTGCTTAATTATTTAAATTATATCTTGTCCTTTTTCTTCTCATTGGTTTTCTTATCATCTTTAACACTTATGACACATTTATTTTAATATTTTCCAGATTGTTGTTTTTTACATGTTATAACTGAACTGTTAACCTTTGGTCTTCATACACTGCTCATCACAGCTTCAGTGTCAACAACACCAAGACGAAAGGTGTTCCTTTCTACAAATAATCAACCATTTACTGGGCTTTCTCCTTTACATTAAATATAACACGGAAAAGAAGATTACAGGGTGCAGGAGGCATGACTGCAGTGAGCACTGTTTGAATTCTTCCTTGTTCTTCATGTTTAACAGCGAAGCCAAAGAAATACAGAAACAAGGTAAAGTGCCTGGTCTCCCCCTCTCACTCTCTTTCTTTAAAAGAAAAAAGCTTTTGCTGCCTGAAACCTGCTTAAATTACTATAAGAGCATCTATGTCTGTGGTATGAAATTTCACAAAATTAAGATCTGACGTTAGAAGCCTATATGGTAAGACTAGTCTGTGTGTGTGTGTACATGTTTAGAAATCTTTGTGAGGATAGAGAATTTGTATGCTACTATACTTGTGGGGCCCAACAGCCCTTATGAGGACAAAATACCCGTCCCGACGCGTTGGAAGGCATTTTTGAGCCTCAAAATGAGGTTTTAGTGTCAGGGTTACAATAGGGTTATGGTTAGGTTTAGGCTGGGTGTTAAAGTTAGGCATTCATTTTTGATGGTTAGGGTTCGGGTAAGCGGCTAGAGAAAGCATTATGTCGAATGAGATGTCCTCACTAAGATACGAAACGAGTGTGTTTGTGTGTGTCAGTGCATGTTCATGTCCAACCGTTGAAGTAGGCTTGAAAGCCAAAGGTACAAATGTTGCCATGTTGTCAGTATGTCCAGAGTTCACACCTTTGAACAGGTGTTTTCCTGCTGTGGAACAGAGGAGAGTGAAAGAGTGGTCACGAAGGAGGAGAAAGAGAGAGAAAATGAGAACGAGTGTCAAGGTCAGAGAGTAATTAGGCCTTTTTTCTGTCAGGCCAGGGAAACTGTCGAGCCTTAGGGATGAAAAGTGATTATATGGGAGCATGAGAGTAATTGAATTCAGTTGCAGAGCCAAAAGAGAGGATTGGAGTCTGAGGAAGGAAAAAAGCATGAATATAATTTCAGCACTAATGATACTTGTCGTTTGATTATTTTGATTTTAAACTGATGCCAAATCTAAACCCTATAGCAAACCAGGAGAAAATGAACCTGTGTGATTTTTATTGTTCCCCACCGTGATTTCAACAGAACTCCAACAAGCGCGTCTTGCCAATTATACCTGACCGTTTCGTTCATTTACAGTGTTTACTCAGAGTAATATGGATTTGTTTCACTGCAGTATATGAGCTGCATGCAAATAAGTGGACAGATGTGTGTGCCAGAGCGTACTCGGTTTGTCTTGGGTAATATGTTTTGTGTGACACATTTAATGGATGCAAAAATGATATAAGAGTTTCACAGTCAGAACATATTAACACTAATTTGTCATGACAGCAATTCAGTCACTGAAATTAAGAGCAAACAAATAAACAGACAGTGTTGTGTTAAAAAAGTAAAGTAAAAAGTAAGTAAATGGATTTGAATGTTGCACTTCAAATTGAGGTGGCCAAGCGCAGGCTTGTACAGCTTTGGTTTCCAATGCAGCACAGTTTGACCTCAGTGGAACCAAACATCAAGCTGCAGCACTTTTAATAAGGCAACCTAGCTGTCGCACTTTATAGTTAACAGCCTTGAATAGAAGAGGCTTTGGAGTTTTCCGGGTGGGAGAAACGATTGACCTACCAATTAAATGTTAGACTTTTCATATGAAGAAAAAAAGTTTTATCATTACCAAAATGTTAAATTGCAAATTTGGTCCAAATTTCCTTTTTCCAATTTCTATTTTTAACATTGGAAACTTTCATCTTTATTGATGTTTGTATAAACCTTTCATTAACTGTCTGTTACTTTATTTCATGAGATTTATGGCTACAATTTTATCAAATCTAAAATACAGAACATCTAAATGTTCCAAAATGATCTTTTAAAAATAGCTGGCACACTGTTATTAAATGATTCATTATCCACTAATGAAGTTATTTAGCGCTTTATTGTCTATTAAAAATTGACCAAAAGGAGGTTTAGTTTCCCTCGGACGTAACACAACACGTATAGCTTAATTTCCTAGTACAGTTTAAATACAATACTTCCACAATGTCTTTAAAATAACAAATGGTGCAATGTTTTGTATGGTAATTGCCTCATATAGTGTACCCCTGTTGCATATATATGGCTTGCAAATACTCAATTCTTCTTGTACCAATAAGACATTTTATTTCTTGGTTTTCATTGAGATGCACATTATCAGGAGGCAAATGTCCCTGATGGCAGATTTATGGCGGTATTGGTAAAGGTTTTATAGGCCAGTTAATCGCAGCTCAGTCCATAGATTGTCTAAATGTGTAAATAAGACATTGATCCCCCTCAGAGTGAACCCCTTCAATAAATATGACTAATGAATTAGTAATGAGAGGAAATGAGCTTTGGAAGAAAGAATAAAGGAAGGGGAAGTTAAAAGAGCAAGTTTGCAAAAATAGGAAGTATAGTCAGAAAGGGCACAAATGGAAGCAGAGTGTTTTTCTGTCGTTTGGTAATTCACTTTGAAACCGACAGATATTTTGTAAAACTTTCCCTGCTCGAGATTTATTTTGTCACTGTAAAATATTCCATATATGTCCTTCGTTTCCTCCCCTCCTTTCACCCGTTGCTCCCGTCCGACTCGCGCTCCGTTAGGAATTGAAGCTGATTATATGAGTATAATTGAATCTCTCTGATATGCAAGGCATCCATTTCTGGTGCAGTGCAGCGATCGATAGAGCTAAGGCTAATTTAATATGCACTTTATCACCCTGCTCATGAAACACTTTATCTTCGTCCACGATTATACGGTCTCCCTCACTGTCGCTGTCTTCTTGTTTAGTCATATAAACTGAGCCCCGAGTGCCGATCTTTCCATGGGTGTCTTTGCCTATAGCTTTATGTCGATGTTTTTTTTTCTCCTTTGTGTTATTTATGTCTACATAGCTTGCAGGGATACAAAAATGGTAAATGGTATAAAGCAATACCACTCTCCTCCCCCAGCGCCTTTCTATCCTGCTTTCAAATTCAAATATTCTATATTGGCACAGTGGGAACAAGACAGTTACTCCATCTTATCAGTGCAGTATTTCATCTCTCTTGCACTCAATGTATTCTCCATGTTTTTCACTCAAACAAATACAAAGTCACTGTATTAGTTTAAGATCCAAACTGAAACCAAATCTGAGGAATATTGTAGTTTATAATTACCGCTCTTTGTTTTTTTATTTGCATGCATCTTGTGCCATTTCGTTTCTTATTATTCCGCCTGTTTTATTGAACATCAGCAAAGTGTCCAATAAAAGGGAAAGCATTTTTTAATGTTGGAGTCTTGGGGTGAGATGTTTGGTTTCTGGTGAGCTGATTATTAAGAAAACTCACTCTATGACAAATAAAAGGAAAACACAAAGTGACCTATAAATATGATTGTTGTGGGTTATTTTAATTATTTTGGTTGTTAGTGTTCATCTTTTCCTTATGTTACTCACTTGCTTCTCTCTGGGCTTATGGGCTTTTCTCATTTCACTCTTTTGCACGTCCTCCACCCTCTACCCTCCTGCCTGTGACATGGAAATCAATCTTTCTTTGCAATCTGTAGGGATGTTTTAATTCCTACAGTGCAACTGAAGGACAGAGAAAAGGCCCTTTTCAGAGGAGCTAAGAGGACTATGCTTGATGAAGACATGCATTACCCATCACTTATCAAAGAGGCATGATGTACAGGTGATGTACATGGAGGTCGCACATCTTTGTTAGCTGTATTTTGTAGCCATTGTTCCTTCTGTTTGTATTTATAGTTTGAGCTTCTTAGCATGGAGTTAAGCAGCACATCCTGCCAAAGCAGCTTTAGTCCACCTTGGCACTGATTCTCAGAGTCACCAGTGAGAGGATAAATGCTATTATTCTCAAAAAAGATATTCCCTCATTTACTGCTTTGATGATGATGGTGGGAGCAGAGCCTAACAAGTTCATCCAATATGTGTAGCACAACTAGTTTAAGAGTGTTAAAGTCATAGCATATGATTCACATCATTTTAACACTTATCAAACCATTCAGTGCTCTCTCATGCTTCATTGATATGGGCTTTGTCATGTTGGAAGAGGGCCCTTCTTTTTGAATGTTTCATCATAACATGAAGTTGATGACTCGGAGCAATTTTATACCGGTCTGCAGTGACCTTTACCTCTAAAGATGCAAGTGGCTCTAAATCATGGAGGGATAATGTTCCCTCCAGTGTCAAAGAGCCAACAGATCCCCTCAATGTTGGTTTCTCCTTTTTATTTGCCTACAGTACTTTTAAGTGAATAAATGAATGGAGTAATACACATGTTTATGTATTTATTTATTTTTTTAAATAAATAAAATAAAATCCAGATGACTACAGTCAAGCAGAAATGGAGCTTGGTTTTCACCATTTTTTTTTATGACTGAAGGCTGGTGGGCAGAACAGCTTCAGTGAAATCACAGGCTTACATCCCAGTTATAAGAATCCAGCCATTTCAAGGTACATAGCCCTGAAATGTCAACTGCTATGCATGACCTGCAGATTACCATGGATTTACAATTTCATTTAGAGCACCCAGGGTGATTTTCAAAATAATGCCCCAAATAAATTCCTCGAATATAAATCCAAGCTCTTGTGAAAACTACTAATCTGACCCACATCTGGCTGTCACTGTAGCATTTTATTAGACCGTCATTTGTTTGGATGTTGTTAGCAAGATTATTATGATTCCCTGTAACATTTTTTTAGAAGCTGTTTGTCTGTCTCGTAGCACTTTATAGAAGATAGGAAAAGGTTTTGTTAGATTCATCATAACCCCGTTTGCCTCGCTGATAAACCCAATCCCTCCAGCCAGCTGATTAAGTTGACCCCCAGCTTTGAGGCACATACAGAAAGCATTTGATACCTTACAAGAGGTCAATAAATCAAATGTCGGATGACTGACCTAATGAGACCCTTCAGGGGATGGGAATGGTTCATGGACATGCCTGAGCTATACAGACGCCATGCAAAAGCATAGAAGGGATGAGGAAAAGGTTTAGTGGGGGTGGTGAGACTGTACGTCATGCCAGCATTGCCAGTTAATGGGATTAATTAGTGTGAAAATCTGTTAGCACATTGCACATCACACCCAACATGTTTTAAACAAAGATACTTTGTACAGTGAACTTGATGATTGATTTTTGCAGTAAATAATAAAATGACGTCCCATTTCAGACCCTGCAGGATTCCACAATTTCCAAAAAGGATTTTGGGATCAAAATATTGAGATCTTTTCTACTTGTCCTAAGCCCAGTATTAAAATGTCCAGAAATGTGATGTTTCTGGGTCCTGATTATAGGTGGTAGATTTTCAGCTTTGTAACTATAAACTGTGTTTGCTAACAATGTGTTTTGGAAGTAGTCCTGATCAGAGCCATTCAGCAGTGGTTGTCATTCCTGTCACTTCACTATAAAAACATGTAGTCAAACTGCTAAAAAGTAGTTATCTAATGATCCTGACTGGCACTGTAACACATTGGTATCACATACTACCATTGTCTGTTACCAGATAATATTAGCCAGTGTGTTAAGGCACTGTATATCAGAAGCAATGGGAGTATCTAACAACCTGGGATGAGAATGCTCTGCTACGTAGCCAAACATTGAGAAGTAATGATGTCAAAACCACCATCTTTTCTTGACAGGAAGTTAGAACAACTAACATGCTGTTTGAGATAATAGTGGGATTGCTAGAGTCATGTGGTTTAATATTTCTGTGTCTAAAACAGACTTGAAAATCCAAAACTCAACAAAACCATGATCCACACATAATAATACCATTTATATGATGACATTTACTCTTTTTTTTCCCGACTCCAGCTTCTCACTGCAAGTCATGCAATAATCTACAATTCTCTCTGTAGTGAGCTCAGCTCAATTTATGCAAAAAGGAATAGGGAATTGGATTGGTTGTGTGTGAGCTTTTGTACACATATGTAAAAGCTGTTATAACTCTTGTACTCATACTCGCACACATATAAAGAGAAAGACACAAAATGCCATGTAATAGGACTCCTGCTGCAAAGGAGATTGGTCTAGCTCACCTACTCTGCTGCCTCTCGTCCAAACATCCCAAAGGATTTTTCATCAGCTTGAAAACACTACGCCACCTGACGTGCCGTGTCGCTCTCACTCCCTCCCTTTTTAAAGATAATGAATGCAACAATCACAAATCAGTTTTATTCAGATTGACATCAAGTCACGGATGAGGATTGCTGATGCTGTCTCTGTGCTGAGGAGCAGAACAGTTTGATGCTGTCAGTGAGCTCGATGTCTGCTGTGGAAATGTTCAGTGTGGAAATGCTTTGTAATTGGTTACAAAGTTGAGAGACAGTCGTAAAGATGCTCTGGGAGGAGAGCAGTTGTTATGGATTTATGTAAAGATATGCAAAGTGCCTCTGAATATTCATTCATATGAGTTAATTGATGAAGATTCTGACTGCAGCTGATGTTTGCAAAATAGCGTCTCAGAAATGTTTGAGCTGTGACCATGTCTGCACTGACAGCTCACCTTCCATTTATGTCTACTGGCACAGAAAATTATGGGGCATAACTGGGAATTTAAAGGCATGTGGAAAAAAATGTGACCTCCTGACTTAAACAGGTTTAACAAAAGTAGGTGCTCATCATGACAAAAACTGAAAAGGAAGCTTGAAAGAACAAACTGCATCTGTGGTTTTCATTGCAATACACTGTAAATCTCTGCTGATATTATCTGATTGAATGTGACAAGAATTAGTCAGGTGTTGAGGCAATTCATGGTGGATGACATGGCTGAGCAAATATATAAAACATGTGGTTTTTAAATGTTTTCATTTTAAACCTGCACATGCTTAGACTTGTTTAAAAAATGTGTTATTAATCAAAATCTGAAAATGGTTATTCACAAAACTATATTTAGAACCTGAATTAAATGGTTTATAAAATTCCTGTTGGCAGCAGTTACACAGTAGCCAGTTGTAAAGCCTCTTTAAGCTTTGCAAACCTGGACTTGGGTCGTTTATCCCAGTCTTCATAATGGTGCCCTAATAATGATGAGAAGTATCAGTGACCTGCCAACATCAGTTGTCCTGAAGGGATTTTTGATGGGGGTTATGGCTGAGCTTTGGCTTGGTGTCACTCAATGACAGTCAGAAGCTTATCCTGAAGTCATCCCTCCAAAGTTAGGCTGTATACTTGGGCTGAACTCATTCTTCTTTCATTTCTGACCAGTCTGCAAATCTCCACCACCAAGAAAGAAACTCATCATGCAACCACACTGCTTCACCATAGTAATGACCCACACCTTGTTTCACATCTTGGCTCATGTGATGATGCACATGATTAATAGTAAGTCAACAACCACCTCCACCTCCTTACTCGTGGCGTCCTTTAAATACTTAACTCAAAGTAGGCTGTCATTGCTTGTTTACTCAAGAGTCTTCTTCTCTCTAGCCCAGGGGTGGGCAATTCCAGGCCTCGAGGGCCGGTGTCCTGCAGGTTTTAGATCTCACCTTGGGTCAACACACCTGAATCACATGATTAGTTCGTTACCAGGCCTCTGGAGAACTTCAGGACATGTTGAGGAGCTAATTTAGCCATTTAAATCAGCTGTGTTGGTTCAAGGACACATATAAAACCTGCAGGGACACCGGCCCTCGAGGCCTGGAGTTGCCCACCCCTGCTCTAGCCCAATAAAGGCCTGACTGATGGAGTGCTGGTCAGATGGTTTGGTTTCTAACAGGTTCTCTTATCTTTGTGGAGGACTTCAGAGGCTCAGTCAGACTTTTCATTGTGGTTTCAGGTGTCTTTCTTCTCATAGTTGCTGAAGCCTCCATGCCTCTTAGAAAACACATCTTGAAAAGTTATCTTAAACTGTTTCATTGATCTGTGCCTCACTACAATTTTACTGACAGCAAAAATCTTAATAGTTTTATAAGAGATTTCATTTATACATTCATAACTTCCAAATATGTGCCACAATGAAAGGGCTGAAACCCAAAGTCTCAGCAGTACAAATTCATACATTTTGGGAAAGCAACTATTTTCTGATGATTTTTCAGTTGTAACAGAAGGGCAGGTCTCAGCCTTGGTGACTGATTTTTTTGTCACTGAATAGAGATTCAGACATATTCCATGATGCAAAAGAAAGAGAAAAAATATTTCAACCTTATGTTCTTGTTAATACATTTTGTACCTTAAATGTCTTAAACATATGCTTTTATGTGGAACCAAAGTATAACCTGAAAACTTGATTAAAAATGATTTACATTTATAGATGTTTCAAATTAAAGAGGTCTATGTATACATAACAGGTTGGTGACTGCACACACACACACACACACACACACACACACACACACACACACACACACACACACACACACACTTTCTACTTTCAGCCACTAAAAATGTCATGATTATGAAAATGATTCAGTGCTTGATGATAATTTTACACACACCTGACAGCATTCATTTGTGGCATTAAAGTAATTACATTCATTTCAATGAAAAGAAAATCATCTAAGCCTAATATTAGTTTTCTATTCAGTATTTTTTGTGACTTTGCTTTCGTGGATTTATTGTTATACAGGACATAATGCATTTGGCAATTTCTAGTCTTTAAAGTTTGAACTTTGTATTTTGAGTGATGATTAAGCTTAATACTGAGGATCTCTGCTGATTAGATACAATGGCTACGGCAAGTGAGGACAAGAGAGAAAAAAAAATCCCCATTTAACAATGTCGTTAAAATACTCATACTCTCATTTTAAGAATAACCCTGACTAGAAATACCCCCCCCCCCCACACACACACACACACACACACACACACACACACACACACACACACACACACTCCTTAACTATTTATTACCCCTTGGAAATAAAAACCTTCTTTTCTTTTGTCTGATCAGAGGTTGCTCCTTGCCTTGAATTATTCAGTTGAGAAAGTCTAAAAGAAGAGAGGAATTGGGAGCAAAAAAGGACGTGAACTTAAGGGGTAGAGTTAAGGCAGATAGAGGTTAGAAGCAGAAGACATCCGGGGAGACGTGACAAGAATGATCTCAGTGTTCACCTCCTCTATCCATTTTTGAAATATTGGAAGAATGCACAACTGTACGATGCACCTGTGCTCTTTCTTTGGGCCTACAGGCCAGTGTATGATGACTGTCCTTACTGGAATCTGTGCCGCTGTTGCCTGCTTTGGCTTTTCTTGCAGAAGAAGGTTCATGAAGTGTGATTACATATAACATTGGTAGTTTACAGTTTTAACCTTATCCTGCCATTGTGAGTCAGTTTAAATTGCTAATTCAGATGACAAATACTGATGCATACAGACTTACACTAAGGGAAGCATAAAGCAGATGCACAATACTTAGAAATGATTAAGTCACGTGTAGAAAAGGGAAAAATCTAAACTAGCTTCAGTTGCAAGTATGAAAAGTTTTCAGGATTAAGGAATTTGGGTCATTTTTGGATTGTGCTGGCACAGATAAAAGTATCCAGTTTTTAAATGGAAAGGGCTTTTTAGATATACAGGGAAATCTCTTGACCTCATCCCTATTCCCAGAAATGCAAAGAAATACAGTAAATGTGCAGAAGACAAGAATCATTAACATGAATAAATACTGTAGAAAAAGCATCACAATAACAACACAAACAGGCCATGAAAAAGTCGAACTGTGAAGACACACGTGAAGAGATGATGATATTAATCAAACTGATGACATCATTTTTTGAACCAAACATAATGAGGCCAAGAGCAAGCGAGGAAAAGAAGCACTTGGGAGTATTTCAAATGTGTCAAGTCACATGACCACATCTCGCAGTTGTGGTCAAGTGAATTGCAAACATGCAAAAAAAAGTTGTATGTTTGCAGTGGCCCTGCAGGCTATGGTAGCTCTGGAGTAGTAAATACAGGCCAACATACAGGTTGAGTGCATCCCTAGTAAAATGCCCCTGCAGTGAAATGGGGGGGGGGGGGGGGGGGGGTCCTATTTCACTGCAGGGCAACCTGCACGTGGCGAATAAAGCCTTGATTGATTGATTGATTGATTGATTGATTGATTGAAATGCTGCCTTATCTACTGTCATTAGTTACTTGGGCAAACATGCATGGCGGAATGCCTTGTTTTTGCTGCTCAGTCAAGTCATTTTTATAAAATGCTGTCACATTTATATTTACCTGAAATCACATTTGTCAGCACTAATCCTGGCTGCTCACACGCGGCCACACACGTCCAAGTGATACAATGCCACAAAGTCAAATGCGCATTTGCACACAGTTAAGCCTGTGTGTTTTCCCCAGTATTAAATGGTACTTAGTACACAAAATAACGGTGTCCTGGCTTCTTAGACAAGACTAATCCACTTTCATGCCATGACACTCTGACGTGTCAAACCTTGTTCGGCGTCCCTGCCTCATTAATGAATAGCAGCATCAATTAATCGCATTAATGATTCATGGAGTCTATATGCAAATTCTTTTCTCTTGTGTTAGAAAATCCTTACAGCCACACTTGACACATTGACAATGTATGTGCTCTTAAATGCTGCGTTTTATCATGAGCTACAACTGCCTTGTACCTTCAGTACAAAAGCTCTTCTGTATATACTTGTGTTATGATGTTATGATGTTAAGATGTTATACAGCTTGTCATGTGTACATGTCCCAGCATTGTGGTGTGCATTTTATTGGGTCACTTGCGTATTCACTGTTGTACTTAAGATTAAAAAAGAGCAGATGGCTTTTGAGTGTATGGGAATCTTGTGATCTATTCATATCCTCAGTAAGTTCCCAAGAAAAGCTAATAGATGTACTTTGATGATGAGAATATCTCAGTACTCACAAAAGCAGGTTGTCCAACTAAATAAGTGCCCATTAACGAGTACTATACTGTAACACTGGCCAAACTAAAACCACCACTTGAGAGACAAATATATATGCAGTAAACCCACACATTTAGCCTATAAAAGATTATGACATGGCAACGTTATTTAACATATCATGAACTTTTAATAAGATACACTAACATACTGTCAAGGCCTGCAGTCAATAGCAGCCATGCTAGCAACTTTGTTAGTGCTTCAGTAACTTCAGTAACCCTACAAACGTCACTGCTGTTTAGTTTTCTGTCTTCATTTATGTTGGAAGTGATAGCAGAGCTGTACGTTTTAATTTGTTTCCAAAACCCCGCAGTCAGGACATGCTATATTGTATTTAGATAGAAGCTAGCGAGCTAACTTCCTGCTAACTTCTAACTCCGTTAAATGTCATAAATTCCGTTTTCATGGATGCCTGGATGTTAAACCTGGTAAAGCAGAACGCTGATCATTTTATTAAAGATGAAAGACTTTAGACAGTTTTTCAACTCTCAGTAATGCCATAGTGATCGTTTGATATATGGACCTGCAGCGGAGTTTAAGCCCAGACGTGGCTTGTGACGTCAGACTTAACGACCGGATAATAACATTAAAGCAAAGACCTGATGTTGCTGTAAGTTCTTTTCTTTACTGTTAACTAATTTTCACAGAAGAATGACAATAATTGTAGCTAATTGTAGCTTTGACTTCTGTTTCTCCAGTTGCTTGGTTGCTATTTGTGGTGCCAACCTTTTGAACAGAAACCATGCAAATGATTGTAATCACCATGTTGATTGGTTTAACGTTCAGTATGCTTACAGGAAGACTAATAATTTGATTAGCACCAGATCTGAACTGAGCAAGTTATCTTTCATGAAGCTGGAAATTAGAGGCAATAAAACCCAAGTAGTCGACTTGGAACACTTGTCACTGTGATGAATTACAGTGTTAAATTTACAATGGCTCAATATTTGAGTGAAATGGATTTGAAGTGCTTCATATATTAATAGCAGCATAGAGCTAGAAAAAGAGCCTGGAGTAAATTCTTTTAAGAAGATTTATCAATGAAATAAACTGGGAAAAACACAATGAAAACCCCTCATTTCACTTCTTTATTTTCTGATTTAAATCAAACTCCTCCGGGCTACTTCCCATCTGTCTGCACACTAACCAGATTATCACACGCATCATGTAAAATTTGGGAAATCAGGTTAGTAAGAACCATGAAACAACTTTTAATCAAACAATTACATAATCTTGTATTACACAGTGATCGCTGGTGTTTAAACTGTGTACGATATCTAAATATGATACTTATCATAGATAAAAAGAAAGATCAAAAGCATATACAAGTTCAGGACATCAAACACACACACACACACACACACACACACACACATAGGGAATTCATGGAATGCTACTTTATTATTATCATTATGATCATCTGAGTCACCTGTTAGTCAACTGTTGCATGTCATGTTAGTCTATCATGGGCCATTGGTGATCCTGACTTAAATGAATCAGAAAGCACCACAGGGGAGAGCAATGGAGCAGTTATGATGGCATTGTATTACTTCTACTGCTTGATGGAGTAGCTGTCCATGGTGCTGAATTAAGGGAAACACAGTTGGCTTCTTCAGCAGCTGTTCTCTGGTAGGTTTGCAAGCAAGTAACACAGAATAATACCCAACACTGGATTATTTAAAGTATAAGAAGCGTGTGTGTGTGTGTGTGTGTGTGTGTGTGTGTGTGTGTGTGTGTGTGTGTGTGTGTGTGTGTGTGTTTGTGTTTAAGTCATCTTTGCAATAGTCATTGTCTGCATCATTTTATTGTCCATGCTCTGGCACACCTACAACAAATTTAGAATCACCAGTTAAGCTAAGCCAAGTCTGTTTTTTGGACTGCGGGAAGAAACTGCCCAAAAGAAACTCATGCAAGCATTGAGTGAATATGCATACTCCACACAGAAAGGTGGTTAGCACTGTCAGGCAACAGTGCTAACCACCGTACCACAGTGCTGGTTTTTCCAATCGTAAAACCTATTTTTCAAAGACAACAGAGTTTTAAAACCTGCTTTGTAGGTCACAGTTGTGAAATACATCTGAAAACATAAAAATATAGCATGAAAACAGTAGCAGCAGCAGCTTCAGCAGGCATACCACTCAAAGAGAGATGCACTGGATTTTATCCCTGAGTAGAAGGAAGAGAGGGCTTTTAATTTGCTGAGTAGGATACAGCAGATGCAGGAATTTGACCTGGTTAATTAGAGCTGGCACATTCCAGATAGTTATGCAATACAGGATTGACACACTAACTGAGGGGAAGGAAAGTAGCAGCTCATGTGCAGTGCAGTAACTGTGGCACATATAAAATTTACATATCAATATTTTTGAATCCACAAGGGCTACTATTTTACAAATTTATGTAGTAGGAGATTTGAAAGGGTACAAACACACACACACACATACACATCCATGTATCCAGACATGACACCTTAATCCATACCTCAACCATGTTTGGTTGGCTGGCTCTAAGGTGACACACAAAAAATTTAAATTATCGAATCGTGTAGTACAATGCTGGGTGAAGCAAAGAGGAAAAAGTTCGTGGCATTTCTTGTTGCCATTTCCATGCAAATAATAATCTGACACATGTGCATAAGCCCCACAGTTGTGTAGTTTAATAACCTTCTACACACATCAAGTTCACATCAAGGAACACACACATAGAAACACACTTTGGATTTTCATGATTTACATCTCTGTAACATGATCTGTGTGCTGCCATCACTTGATGCCTCCTGATGATCCCATTGGCTGAGCATGTTTTGCATCCTGGGGCCGGATCAGTGAACTCCTTTAATGTTCTGCATCTGTGCGACAGGATAAGAGAAGATGCCACTGGCAAGCACACTCTTCTGTGTTGGTGATGGGGGTTTGAGCCAGTGATGTGAGCATGTGTGATATGCTTGTGATATAAATGTGTATATCATATGATAATGGGATAAGCTAATCGTATTCAGCTTAGGTAGTGCAGGTATCACTGCATGATATGATAAGGCCGGTGATATACAGTACTTGCATTACATATATATGTTGTTTTTGATGTGGTTTGTTTCTGCGAGCTGGGTGAAATGTGTTCTCATTCATGAAATGTCATTCCTCTCTGAAGCCACAACACGGATGACACAATAACATGCAAACAGGGATGCCTATGAGGTCCATGAAATTAATATCAGATGTGCCTTTAAATAATTAAAACAATACCAAATAAGAACATAACTTATGCATTAAGCGGCAATAAACACGATCACTTTTGAAGTACCTTCTGGTAAAAATTTCTTGCTCTACACATTTTATTTTGCTGGTGGTTTGTATGTTGCAAAAGGATTTTAGTGCAGTAGTGACATGAACACCCCGACTAGTTTGTGTTACTATAAATTTAAATAAATAAATAGTGACCCTTCTTTTGATTTTATTGCCCTTCGCCTGATAGCTAGAGAGCACAATCTCAACATAATACCCAGAGAGGCCCTCGCTGAACATTTGTCCATATAAATAATACAGTATGTCTCCTTTCTGAGCTATGGTACCCAGCGGCATTTAGTTTAGGGATCAGCCCAGTTCATCAATGCAGATGTGGAGATTTAAGAAATATGGGGCTTTTGGCGAAACAAGCAGGGAGCTCTCAGAGGTTATTTCTTTGTGAATATAATGTACCTTATGCTCACTGTTTCTGAATAACACTGTCAAACGAATTTAAGAGCGTTCTTCTATCTAGCCCCAACATCAAGGGTACAACCCCTTCCCACATTATTTATGAAGAAAACAGAAAAATAAGGAAAATCAGCTGGTATGCCTCAACTGCTGGGCCTTTGATGGATAAATGGGAGGGCTGCAACAGGAAGGGATTTAGGTGTAAAAATGTCTGCCAAAACAAAGGTTTGTTGTTGACCTTGTAATTACGTGGGAAAAAAATCAAGTAGCAAAAATTCTTCCAAAATAAAGTCACCAATAGTCCGAAGCTTCTATTGTTATATCCTAGATATTTAAAGTTTGCTTAGCTTATCCAGAAATGGAGCATTTTCTAAATCTATCCAGTTTGCTTTGGAGCTTAAACCTTACTCTTTCCTCAAACTCTTTGCTTTGGGTCAGTTTTTCTACACAAAGTCATGGATTTGTTTAGATTCTTGATTTGTTTATAGACATGGTTCTCTAATTACACTTAAATCTGACAACGACAGATTAATTCAGGCTAATTTGGAGTTAAGTGTCAGTGCGTTTAGAGCACTTTGTTTTTTATGCAAAACACAGATACATCAGAGGATGTGTGATGGTGTCATAGTGTCAAGGTGAAAACCTCTGAATGTAAACAGTGTATGTGTTTGAATAATTCATGAATCCCTCTGTCTTTGTGCTGTTATTGCACCTGAACATATTCCATTTTTACAATACATGGCAATTCAAATATTGCAGATTTCTGGTATATCATATCTTTATTGTTCTGTGATGTTATTGATACCACTATAAGACATCAGGAAGCAGAAGTATGCAACACACAGTGGATGAATTATATTTGTGACATTTGAAAAAATACTGCAGACTAAGCACATAAATCACTGTACACCATCTGGCTTCTGATTTACTGCATTTCTGGCACTAGTATCAGAAATGCATTATGACTTCAGACAGCAGTTAGGAATTTTTACTCTGGGGTAGATGAAAAAATATAAATATATATTTATTGACTGCAAATAAAAATCTTGTTCTGGAGACTTAAATTTAATATTTTGCTACCATCTTTTTCATATACTCTTATAATTCAAATTTGTAAAAGACATGATAAGAATAAATCAGCTGTTCTGAAAAAAATTATGAATACAACCTCAAATGAATACCAATGGTTGACATGCTACATTGTGTCAATGTATGTTTAGTAAAAACTAAACCAAAATGCTGTACTCCTGAGCCAGTTGAGGTGGTTGATGTTGCACGTGGTTAGGGTGCCTCACTTTGAGGGTATACAGGGAATGCCCAACTGTGAGGAGACCCCAGAGTAGAACCAGAACCCACTGGAGATATGTCTGGTTTGGCTTGGGACTGTATTGACATTCCCTGCGAGAAACTGAAAAGTGTGGCTGGGAAAAAAATGGATGGGCAGGTCAACCTTGTAGATCAACCTTTAAAATAAATAAGCAATTAAAGGGCTTTTCAGTCTCTCACATCATTGTGGAGGATTTTACATGCTCTTCTTACAACACGGCTGTATTTCATTGAGTTTTGCAGGAATCAGTTTATGCACAGCTCTCTTAGGGTACCACCACAGCATTTTGGAGTTGTGGTCTGGACTTTGATTGGGCCAAGGCAACACCTTTATCTATTTATCTATTTATTCTGTTTTAGATTTACTGCTGCGCTTGAGGTTATTCTTCAAATACATACCTCCATACATACAAACCATTACATTTGACTCTAGAATACTGTGCTATACAAAGGAGTTCATGGTCAGCTTGCTGCACAGGTGCTGTGAGTGTGAAATAAGCCCAAATCATTACATGTCCACACCTGTGCTTGACAGTTGGTATGAGGTGTTTATGCTGATATGCTATTCATCTTCTCCACTTTGGACTCTTCCATCCAAAACACATTTTTCTAGGAGTGTTGTGGTATATTCAGGTGCAACTTTGCAAACCAAAACCATTCTGCCATGTCCTTTTTAGAGAGAAGAGCATTTTTCCTGCCATACCTTTTTTCCCTACTTTTCTTTCATATATTTTAACAGTTAACATGCTAACTAAGGCCTGTCAGATCAGAGGTTTTGCATTATGAGCATTGCACAGTTTGATCGTGTAATTAACTTGCTACAACATCCACTCCTAGGACCATTAGCACCGTCTTAGCGCCACATGTAGATCTTTCTCACTGCAGAATGTCATAGACTTGAAATTGTTTTGAAATGGTCTTTAAACCTTCCCGGGGCAGCAAAAGTTGCTTCTCTAAGATCCTTGCTGACGTGTTTCCTCCTTTGCATTGTGTCGAGACCAGCTTGGATTTGATTAGCAGCGCCTGGGTGCTACTTACCCTCTTAAGTTCTATGGAAGCAGTGAGGGCGTAGCACAGTGAATAAAAACAGGGGAAGATATCAATGTAGATAAGTATAAACTTTCTTTTTTAGTGGATACTGGAATTACCTCTTTATGAGTGTGTGTGTGTGTGTTGAGAGATGTGACATATTAGAAAAGTAGTACTTTTGCTGAGGTCTTTTACACACACACGTTCACATACTCATATTCTGAATCCAGAATTTACGTACACAAACACACATTCATGCACAAAGTGAGGGTGGATATGTGGTTACTATGGCAACCATGTGAAGGTTGCTGGGGAGTTTAACAGCACTGTAGAGACAGGCAGAGAAAGAGAAAGAAGAAATATGAAAGAGTATGGAGGGAAAAAAATGCAGTTCCCCCGAGACCTTGTGTTTCTCGACTTGGGTTCCAAACAGCCGCATAGAAAATGAGAAAGCAAAACAACAGACAGTGACAAAGGCAGCGATAAATAAATCCAATCTACAGGGCTGATGTGGGAGGGAAAAAAAAGAATTATAAGGGATGCCATTTATTTCAAGGCCCAATGCTTGATGGTGGAAATTGTTAAAGTGAAATGCCATTATACATTAAATAATAATAATTTAAAAAAAACACCAAGGAGAGGTTAAGTGGCCCAATTACTTTGGGGGTTTACCACTCATGGCCATTTAATATACTATAACCTTCATACATGATTAGTTGGATCCAGTTTAATGAAAGTGTATAGTTTTCCTGCCTTCTGGTGCTGTGCCAGATGCCAGTGGAGGACTGATGTGATTCCAGTGAATACCAGACATAAGAAACCTTTGCTGCATTTGCATTCAAAGCAATTTTGGTTCACAGTGTTTAGCCCACTCTTATTTTTAGGCTTTCAAATATTTGATGTTTTGTCAACACTGCTGGCAACTCAGAGATATTCAGAAGGTATTATTTGTCAGTGGTGCAATTCCACAACACATTATATCAGCGGTAAGATGGGTCTCATTCAGCTCTTGTCACGTCTGAGTCACATTTAGATGCATTAGGTAGCATAAAAGGTTAGAGTTGCTCTTTAACATGCTGGGTGAATATGTTAAATAGCATAATTTAACCCAAATAACTTTGCCTAAGTCTAATTTCACTGTCCAGCCAAGTATGTATAGAGACTAAACCAAAGCACCAAGTAAAACAAACCTGTGACACCGTCAACCATTTAAACTCACAATGTGAGAGTATGAAAATGATCTGTTCCTGTCCAGTCCTGCCACCAGTCACTTGCAGGATGGGAAAGTTAACAGTACTTGTGAAATTCTTTTATTTTTGTTGGTAAGTGGATGACAATTTCCATTGTGCCACATTAACATCATTGTCGCTAGGATCAACTAACAAAGCAACTGTGTTTAATAATAATATTAATAATGGATACTTTATTGATCCCCATGGGGAAATTACTTGTTTTTCTCTGCATTTGACCCATTCACTCAGTGAAGCAGTGGGCAGCCCACTAAGCAGGCGCCCGGGGAGCAGTGTGTAGGGACGGTACCTTGCTCAGGGGCACCTCAGGGTAGCCGTTAAGTGGATTCGAACCGCCGACCTTCCGATCATGGGGCGACCACTTTACCTACTGAGCTATCCCTGCCCCTAGAAAAGGAAACGCGAGTGCACTTCCCCGCCCCCCGCGCAGGGCCGTGGCATTGAGTTCGTGGGGGGTTCGAACTGGCGGAGTTCTGTAGCAGGGTGCTCCGCCACATGTCATGCGCCAAACGGCCAGCCAAAGCTTCCTTTACAAAAGGAAGCTTAAAATTTTAGATAATAGTGCACATTACTTTTTGTTGTTGTTGTTTTGAAGTTTCAGCCTATTCGTTTGATCCCAGACTAAAATGCATTTTCTAGTAAAACTGAAATTTAAACAAAAAGAGTGATTTTTTTTTCTTAAATTGACTGTAGGTTGTAATTATTTTGGATTGGTAATTCTGTTCTAAATTTGCTAAAATAAATGTTTTGTGATTTTTAAATCACAATCCATCTTTAAAAGTTGCCTTTGCATAGCTTAACAACTTTTTGTGATTTGTACGTCAGTTCAGAGTTGTCCACTTCAGAAGTGTTTCCAGCGTTGGTCAAAACACTAACAGGCACCCTCGCACATTAAACATGCAGGTCACTTAGCACTCACAGTGTAACAAGCGAAGGAGCATTCCTGCTGCTTGGCAGTCATGGATTGATGTGTTGTGTTCTTGCCTGTGAGCATGCACTGTGTGTGTGTGTGTGTCTGTGTGTGTGTGTGTGAATGTGTACTTGTTTGTATGGGGACTGTGTAGATGCTGTCACGCCCCATGGCTAGCCTTGCTCTGTCATATCCATGCCAAACCTCCCAGCAGCTGGCGGCTCATCCTCCTCGTCCAAATCCCACACACACACAGACACACACACACACACGCTCTCTTCCTCTCGGTCTTTGTCATCTTACCCCCAGTACTACCACCACCATCCCTCCTTGATATCTTTGGCTTCCAGTGGCTTGATTCAGTTATATGTGTACATACTGTGTGTGAAACCGTGCGTGCATGTGTAATCATGCATGTGTGGACGCGCATGAGGATGGCAGAGGGCCTAGAGCCCCAGTCTGCCCATTAAGTTGATCAGGGAGTGGGAGCATGGTTATGGGGCTGTAATTTGGGCTCTGAACAGCTCTGATAAAACAGCTTCCTCCCCCAGTCCTTGGATCGTTGTGCTGGACTGGCCACAGTTTCTCTCTTATCCTCTCATGTCTTTCTCTAACAGCTTTCCATATTCATAACCTACACACGGTCACCAGCATTTTTTTCTTGACCTTGATGCTAAGTGAGATCACTCTTTATGGGAATTATTTGCTCCTCAGTTGTTCAAGTTAATTGTGCAGCTTCCATCTTACTTACTGAGAGATTTGTGTAATCAAGTTGCCACAGAAACTCGCCCACCAAGGACCACCGTGTACTCGGCCACCCTTTGCACTTGCACACTCAAGTTACACTTTCAGATCCAAGTCAGCCTGCAGTAGCCTCATTCACTTGGAGGAATAATTATAAAGATGTGTTTGCTCAAGTGTGACTCTTTTATAGGGCGTTTTCATTCCCATTTTTCAGGTCTATGTTGACTACATTCTCTTGATTGTATAGATCTCTACTGGAAAACAGCTCCATATATGATGTCAGTAAACATTTTCCTGATAAGTTCATGATCTTGCTCACTAGTGTGTTTATTCTGTAAATCACACTTCACATAGTGGCAACCAGAGAAACACGAAGAACGTCAAGCTTTAGCATTGGTTAACCTTGACAATTATGAATGTGCAAAGCACCTCAGTTTTTCTGTCAGGCCCACTTTTCAGGTTCTAGCTGGTTTCAAGACATTACGATGGCGATGCCAAATATTCCCAAAGATGGGATTTCACTAACCAGTAGTGAGTCTAGTTATCCTTGATGTTATTCTGGTGTTAGTGGTAGGAAACTGTCTTGTTGACCTACCTGAGGTTAGGTAGTGGAAATAAAACAAAACATAAATCTAAGTAATTACTCTTCTTTGGTCTTTGCTTTGGTCTACCTTGAGAAAGTATCTAATCCTTTCTATCCTTCACACATTTGATAATCAGCTGTCCTGATCAGCTAGTTAAGCTAACCATGGAATTCTGGGCAGCCCGCATGTTTATCAGAGCTTGAAATTAGGGAAAATGATATTTTTCTGAAGTTTTTCATCAAACATTATTGATCTTCCCACGCGTGCATTAAAATCATCGTTTGACTTCACCCGGCCGGATCAGTGTGGTTATTCTTCGATCACCTCTTGTACCCTTCCTCAATATTGAACCCTTAACATTTTGGTAATTATTTTGTGTGTGTTCAGTAATTATTGGCAGTATAGCAAATACTGAGTTGTGGAGATTGAAAAGAATTTCAGTCAAGTAAACATTTTGTTATAGTTAGTTTAAGTTCCCATAAGTAGCACAAATACAATATATGACTTTAAAACCTTTGGAAATTTAACACCAAGTCAGAGTTTGGTCTTCATGCGTGACCTTGGAGGATGCATTGTGTGTGTGTTTGTTTGTGTGTGTTCAGTCTGCTGCAGATGAGCCTTGGATAAGATCTGCTCATTTATTATTCAATTAAAGATTGCTGAGGTCATGGCAGATCATTAGCCATGGAGGTTATTTCAGAGAAGGCAGACATAAATAAAACCAAGAGACCGATGGACAAACAGAGCAGGGTAGAGACCCACGAAAAAAAAAGGAGATCAAAAGATCTAAGAAAGCCAGAAAAAGTATTGATTAATTGATTGATTGCTTGTTTCATTATTTTCTCTGGTTTATTTTAAATCACATTTCCTAATTACTAGATTGTGCTCTGGCTAAAATATCTGGATTGGTTCAATTGACGACTTTTCTTTTTTCATTAAACTGAAGACAGCATATATTGGAAATGTGTCATGAGGTCTGCAGTGGAATTTCTAAAGAGATCCTAAAGTGATCTGTGCTCTGTGAAAAATAGGGAAGAGCAGTCTAAAACAAAAATAACCCCAGCTCAGCAGCAGTAACAGCTCAAACACATAACGTTCATTGTTGCACCTCCAGCATATAACGCAATTAGGAGAATTTCTTATAGCCTCAGAAACTTTAACAGAGACTATGCTATTGATTTTTGTTTGTTTGTTTGTTTTTGTTTTGGCCCATCAAATGTTGAGTTTGGAGAGAGAGGAACATGGCCTTTGATGTCTCCAGCCTATGGTAGACGTGTCTTTACTGTACGGACAGAAAGGGGTGAGGTCTCACTGTAGTTTCCATAGTAACACTTATGGTATTTTCTATAATAAGCTATAGAAACATATGTCTGTCACTTCTTACAAGCCCATTAGGGAATTTAAACCCTTCAGGCAAGAATAATTGTCCCTCTTGAACTGACAAAAGTAAGTAATAATGATATTTTAGAAAGTACAGTATCTTTTCAATAAAAATGACATAACAGTATATCCTCGAATAGAAGCTAAGGATTTCATTTAATTTGACAGGAGGAATCGGGTTTAGATTTTCTCTTTTTTCCCCAGTTCTGATATTTTGGTAAGAAGCATCCAATTTTTTGTTGCTTGTTTTGCTGCTGTTTGGAAGTATGTACAAATATTATTTTTAGAATTATATTGCCTTATTTCAAGTATTTATGTAAAAAAAAGAAAGAAAAAGAATTAAGATTAAGCAGAGTGCTGACATTTACATTATTTGATACCCTACTTCTAAGCAGCTCATCAATAGCAGCTCATAACTGCATCATCTTGGTTGGTGTTTAATCACTCTGGTGGTTATAATGAACTCATATGTTCTAATCCTGGTATTAAATGAGGTGATAAAAGTAACCTTTTCCACATTCCGATAAAGAACGTATGAATAGAAAAAGCTCTGCAACCTAATTACTCCAGAGACGAGAAGGTGCCAGTCTCGTTAAGCAGCAACACATTGAAAGTGAATAATACAGTTTCTGAATCCAAGTCTCCACCGCAGTGAGAGTTGGATCTGTTGTTTTTTGAAACGACTCAAGTCCCATAAAGCTTTTAATTTGCCGATCCACCCCTGTCCAATTTTATGTTTGCACTGTTCATGTGCAGCAACCCTTTAAGCTAAACCTACAAAATTATTTAAGTAAGGAGACACAAGACTTTTTGTGTATAGAAATGACATTTTACTGAGACATACAGACAGATCGGCACGTCTCTGTCAAAGTGGTAACAACAGGTGTTGTGTATCATTTTTTAACAGGAAAATATCCCTTGCTATCCTTAATCAGTGACCACCTCCTGACTTCTTTGAGGGATTTTTATCCAACGAGCATGCAGCGCTGCTCCATGTCACAATCAAATACACCAAAATGGTAATGCTGAAAACACAGAGCTTTAGTAACTTCACAATGGGCACATCCATCTTTCTATATTAACTAACTGACTGACCTCTTGAGAGCAGTTGAACCCTGACCCTTAAACTTGAACAGGGCATTGTTTTGTACTGCTGTGCTGGACTAGTGATGACTTGGTATAGTTTTCAATATCTCAGCTAGAAAATGATTTATACAAGTTGTCTACTAGCTAGCTAGCATACTGAACTCTGAATCTCTGCTCAGCCTCATAAATCCTCTTTGTCATGGATGCCGGGATGTTTTGCTTGAGAACAGTTTAAATGATTACTTCCTGAGTTAAGTGAGTTTCATTTTTTTAAACCTGTATGGTACTTCTGTTTACGTTTGCCTTTGGGAACTGAAACAGCATTTGAAGCCAGGATCGGCTAATTATATCAGACTTAAAAGGCACATAGCAACACACTCTGTTTGTGGACTAATGATGTTGCCTGTGTATGAAGGCAGAGTTAACAATATGTAAGTTAAAATAAGAATCTGCAGGCCGTGCAGAAATGAAATAATTTGCTCATGCCATCTGTCATATTTGCTGCTCTTTGCTAGCTGATTTAGGCAGAGGAAAACAATTTGGGATGACATAAATGTGTGTATTAGGATATTGTTTCCAAAGAAACCACAGACTTTGGACACTGCCCAGGTGGGAAATTAAAAAGCTGTGTTGGTGGTGGCCTTGATATGTGTTACAGACAGATGAATCAGAAATAGCACCAAGGTTGTGAGCGGAGGAGTCGTGTGTAATTATGTGCCTGTTGAGGTTACAGTCAAGGAAGAAAAAGAGACAGTGCGAGAAGGACGCTGTATTCGAGGGGGGCGGAGGTGTGTTTTGAACGATCGTTGTCTGGCCAACCGTCACCACTCTAACCTTCAAGAATGTGACAGATTGGTGTGAAAATTTATAATTATGTTTCTGATTGCAGTCAACATGCCACTTACAACTGCAAAGTCTCTGTAGACTCACTTGAATGCTAATCATCATGTTTGTGTTAGGCATGATAATACTGTGCACATATTCTATGTGTTTGGATCTTGCATGTCAAATAAAAGAGAATTCCCCCACGCAACAGATTATCAATCACTCCCCAAAATTATCTGTCAGTCTTTAACTCTCATTTACTTTACAGTATAAAGCAATCAATTCAACTCTTGCACAGTCCAAATCATGGTTGTTTCCTTAAATTAAAATTAATGACTGCTGTCATAAACTCCTTTTTTTTCCTCCAAATATTTTTAATGACTGTTAGCATCCTGTTGAGCAGGGAAACACCTTAGTATGACACTTGTGTTGATAAGCAGCCCAATTACCGACAGGCTGGGTCAAAAGTTCACTCAGGAATTTAGGAATTTGAAAGAGAAAATCTTCCCCGACTCGGTGCTTGCAGCCATAGAAATAATGACTGCAGTGCTCGTGCCAAAGGGATAATTAAACCTGAAGATTGTGTGAAACCGAAACTAGATCTGTCTCTTATTCTGTTTTCACATGGTATCGAGTTAAATCTGTTACACTGAGGGGCAACTCGGGCTGGGAATGGGTTATTGACATGGAGTATACAGTGTTAGATTGGGCCTGAGGCCTGGATGATGAGGACCAGTCTATAGGCTTCAACAAGGAATGCCATTTAGTGCCAATTATTTTTAGAAAGCTAGATCGCCGAATATTGTTTTTGTTCAATCTTTTTTATTTGTCTTTCTTCATCCAGCTCGCAAAAATACAGCAATCTGTCTTGTTCACCCTGAAGCTGTACAGCGTGCCTGTTTCGGTGTGTGTTTCATGGCAGCAGGAAATTCTAACACCAGGCCTTTTCAAAGGCAACCTGTCTAACTGTTATGTGACAGAAAAGCCCATTTTCACTGCCAGAATACTTTACCATGCAACTCTGGCACACTTCCACTAACCAGCCTATTATATTAGAATATCTCTCCATGCATGCCACAATAACACATTTACAACCAATGAGTGTGGGGCGTTCTGCCCTAAATTAGCCGTGACTTGCTTTTCAAAGGGTCATAAATAGCTGTGAATGATTCATAAACAGCCCACAGAGGCTGCATAACAAAACAAGAATACTGTTTAACCGGATATGTTGTCATGACAGCGTGCAGCACTTGGGGAGACGTGAGCAGTCTGAATTATCGAACTCGTGCACGTTCATTGTCATGGTAACTTTGGCAAAGTTACATCTGGGATCGGCTCAACAGATCTTCTAACACATACTGGATAATTTTAGCGTAGGTGCACGCGTGTATATTATTCTACTCCACACATGTGACAGCTTTTCATGTGTGAAGTGGTGTGTATTCACATGTGGGTGAGATATTCTGTGTAATAACAGTTGTCATTTCCCTGCACTTCATACTCTCACTGTTCATCACTGAAATGAAATTATATGTCTTTCCAACAGCGAAGCACAGTGTTGCACGGTCTCTCCCGCCATGCAGCTCAGAGAGCATTATCACAAAATACTGAAACTAAAGAGTATTTAGGTGTCCCAGGTGCCAACTCACTGCGCAATACAAGTCAGACACATAGTGTTTAGAGAGAACTGATATGAGACAGAATTTAATATTGTGAGTAGTACCTGAGTTATAAAAACACATTTTTTAGATTATTAAAGGAGACAAAATGAACCTCTTGATATTTCTTGTTAGACTATCTTGTTAAACCATGTGTCTCTAAAAGCATCTCTGTCAAATTAATCATCAACATGTGGAGTTTGCACAAAATCCAGTGTGGCTTTTAATAATTTAGCTAAAGAAGTAGTTTCTTCTCCAGTTTGTGAAGTGATGTTTAAAAAACTTTTGATTCCATCTAATGGATTTTATTAGCTTTGCACAAATAATGCTTTACAACAATGCAAATATCCTGGCTGGGGAAGAAGCACTGAGAAGCTGGTCACAGTTTTCCCTTCTCCTCAGGTTAAGAGCCTTGGTGTCATCTTAGACAGTTCACTTTCCTATAAATCTCACATCAATAATCTCACCCATTCTGCCTACTTCCATCTACGTAACATTAACGGATTGCTTCCTTCTCTTTCCACCCAGTCTACGTCCATTCTTGTCCACAGTCTTGTTACCTCCCGTATTGACTACTGCAATTCTCTTCTGCATGGTCTCCCCCAAAAATCCCTCCATAAGCTTCAACTGGTTCAGAACTCTGCTGCTTGCATTATCACCAGAACCCCCTCCTACCAGCACATCACCCCTATTCAGGGTGGCTGGCTGGGGGGCTCCTTTGCCTCCCTCCTGCTGTGTGCCCAGCCTGGAGGCTGCGGTCTGTGACCGGCTCCCGGTGCAGACGGCTCCCTGTTATAGTGTTTCCTCACTTGGCTCATGTGAACCCAGCCCAATTTTTACTCTTTAAGTGTGCGCGTGTGTGGGTGTGTGTGGGTGTGTGTGTGTGTGTGTGGGGGGGGGGGGGGGGGGGGGATATGTGTGTATTCACATCATTTATGTTAATGAGAGTGTGGGGAGGGTGGGGTGGGCTGCTTTTAACTCATTCACTGCCAGCCATTTTCAAATCAGGTAACTCCCCACTGCCAGGGTTTTTGAGCATTTTTACTCATTTTTGAAGAGCCACAGAAAACTGTGTGTTATGATCATATAAACGCTGAACCTACCAAAATGAAGAACAGACTCTCTTCTTTCATCCAAAAAAAAAGCTTGTTTCTACCATTTCCCATTCTTTAGTAATCAGCTGTAGAAGAGAGGTGGGTTCCACCAAAAATGCCTGTTTTGACCAAAAAAAGGGAGAAAACGAGCTTTTTGTGAAAAATACATTTCAAGCAGAAAAGTGCCTTTGACACTAATATTTCTTGCTTTGTGACACCTCTAACATATAAAATAGTTTTTCACTTCTATAAAACAGAAATAACACTGAGAAAGGTTATGTTTTATCAAAACAATTTATTTACAAATATACGAAAAAATAAAATTCACTGACAAGCTGCCCGAGGTTGTATTCTGGCCCCTCCCATTGAAAAACGTAATTGACGTCTATAGACGTCAATGGCAGTGAATGAGTTAACTATGTAAAGCACTTTGTGCCACATTTTTTGTATGAAAAGTGCTTTATAAATAAAGACTGATTGATTGATTGATTGATTCTTCAGGAACTTCACTGGCTCCCTGTGAAATTCCGGACAGTATTCAAACTTCTTCTGCTCACCTTCAAGGCCATTCATAACCTCGCTCCTCCTTACCTTTCTGATCTGTTAACCACTACCAGTTCTGCCCGTTCACTTCGATCTTCTTCTATCCAGCTTGCTGTACCTTCCTTCCGCCTCACCACCATGGGAAGCAGAGCTTTCAGCTGCTCTGCTCCCAGGCTGTGGAGCTCTCTGTCCCCAGAAATAAGAAACATTGGTTCTCTCCCCCAGTTTAAATCCCAACTCAAAACTCATCTGTTCAAATCTGCATATTCACTGTGAATCCACTGTTTGTTAATTTTATCTTGTGCTTTTGTTTTATTGTTCTTATTCTGCCATTGTTTTACTAAGTGTTTTATCCTATTGTAAAGTGTCCTTGGGTGACTTGAAAGGCGCTCATAAATAAAATTTATTATTATTATTATTATTGATCCAAAAGGCAAGCAGACTAGCAAATAACCTCCCAGATTGTCAGCTATAGTAAGAATTCACTCGCTGTTTCATTTGGTCAACATAGGGACCAAAACTATTTGCTTAGGTTCTCGGACAGGATCTTGGTTACAGGCTGATTATATATTTTTACAATGGTTTTAGGTTAAAAGAGTTCATACAACAATGGTTGTTAAGAACAGTTTGTACAAATCAGGGTGCTTCCTTGAGGAGAGCAGTCTTTGTGATAGTGTTATTGCTTAAATGCTAATCTGTACATAAAAACTACAAATATTCCATATACCTATCTTTTGTAGTTGCCACTCCAGAGCACGTAATATTATTAAAAAAATCTAATTCTCCAATAAAAAAAAAAAATTATACAAGCATAACTTTGATCAAACCTAACGCCCCAAACCAAACTCATATATGCTTGTTTTAGAATGATGACCCTCTGTGGATGTGGTACAAAAAGATTGTTGTTAAAGTAAAGCAGCAATCAAAAGAAAGTAAATTTTAGGGCATGTGACGGGCTGCAGGGGAAATAAAATATTGTGCAATATCGCCTGCTACGTTCTGAATAGCATTTGGGCCACTTGATGTCAAGAGTAGGGGATATTTGTCTACTCGTGCAGATTTGCTCTGGTTTTTATTGGGACAGTAGTCCAAAGTTTGGTCCCATTTATGTGATCAGCCCACTCCCATCACTGCCAACACAGATGCAGCCCGTGTAGTCCAGCCCTTTATGTGGACACAGCCAGAGGTGACAATTTGATAAATGTAGGCGACAGGATTTGCCAGGGAAATGTAAAATCTGTCCATTTTTACACCCGTCAACACTTTACTGCAGGAGGTGGGGGTGGTTGTGGAATTTCTCCACTTTTGGAAGTGTGGTTTGCCAGTGTACGCTCTGGATGTGCAAGGTGGTTTTAACGCACAGCTTTCAAACTTTCAAACCCTCTTGAAAGCACATATTGGCCTTTCTACATGAACAGACTTCACTGCTGTTGTTTAGATTTCTCCTGGTTGAGGACTGACAACTCTCTCCTTTTTTCATTTTTTTTTCCCTGCCTGCCTATGTATCTGCCCATCTTTATATCTGTCTTTCCACAGGCGGTGAAATATTTCTATTGAGGAAACTAAAGCTTGAGCTTTAGCAGAAGGTCAGTTGTATTTAGCTTTAGACTTTCCTTATCAGTCTGAGACAAAAGGATGCACTGAGCAGAGGACACCTCTGGTTATGGATTCCACTCACAGCCAGACACTAGTAGTCCTCTGTGGCAGAGGCTCACATCTGGCAAGTGCTTGTTTATGAGAGCAGTTAACACTGGATCAGGGAGGCTTTATAGCAAAACACATACACACGCAGACAGGCTTGAGCTCAGGCAAACAGCAGACACACACACAGTCACACACACACGAACACAGCACCAGCAAGTACAATGTAGGGAGTCGTTTGTCCTTTTCCAATTTGTAGACATTTTCTGAAATCATAAGAGTCATAATGACTTGCTACATTTTGTTCTTTTACTCAGCAGTGAAGTAAATGTAAAAACTTTTTATTTAATGTCAAATTTCCCACTACAGAAGAGAAAACTTATCATTTCATCTACACTTATTTAGCTGGTTTGGTTGTAGTATCACCTGACAATGTAGACTGACATAAACATCCATGCTTATCAGCTAACTAGCTGGCTAACAAGTGAGGGTACCCTGAGCCTAGGCAGTGTGTTGCACCCTGAGAAAAGTGAGTGTTTTCATGACTGGTAGACATTGGACTTCGTTGTTGGCTCAAAGCTAAAGTTCAAGGTTCAAGGGAATTATGACACAACACACTTGTAAATTTGTGTAAACAGTCTCTCTCTCTCTCTCTCTCTCATATATATATATATATATATATATATATATATATATATATATATATATATATATATATATACATATACGTATATACATATATATATATGTATATACGTATATACATATATAAATATATATGTATATACGTATATACATATATATATACGTATATACATATATAAATATATATGTATATACGTATATATATATATATATATATATATATATATATATATATATATATATATATATATATATATATATATACATACATATGAGATTTTTTTGTTTGTTTCTGCGAAACATTAGATCCACACGTGAGGACAGAACAGTTGCAGTATAATGTCCTTGTAAGTGGATATCAGGCTCATTTACAGCAAAATTTTGTATTTTGGCCTAAACAACCTAAAATGTGATGTCCACATATGTGGAAGCCAGGTCTTAGAAGGTTAAAGAACAAGTTTCTTACTAGGTATTTTGTTTCCTTTAACCAGTCAGTTAGTAACATTATTTTAGCAGCAATGGTCTTGCTTGAAAGCATGACTCAGTATCAGTAAGCTGAATATTTGTATGACAGGTCTGGATCATGATGAAGGTCAAGTGAGCACCTTTTTTCAAAGATAAAAGCACTCATCACCTGCAAAGATGACAACAGGTTTACTGGGAAAGCTCAGAAAAACAATCAGACCATAAACAATTCTAGTGTACGTGCACACACACACACACACACACACACACACACACACACACACACACACACACACACACACACACACACACGGTGAAAGAGAGAGAGAGTTACTCATCCTTGACTGTGAAACTGGGTTGATGGGGGGCAGCCTATCTCCTATGGCTCAGACCGTGCTGACAGGCTCATTATAGTGGAGTTAGAGTGGAGACCTTGGTGTGACAGAACCAAAGTCACTGCGGCCAACTCCCTCCAGCTTTCTGTCCCACTCACTGTAATGCCTGACCAGCATAGACATCACGGCACAGGCCTGTTCATCCAAACCATGGATCCCCCAAGGAGAAGAGCTTGTTCAGACCCCAGCAACACATTTCTGAGTGACTGAAATGCATCTAAATGCTTGACAAAAAGCTAATTTCGTGTCCAACAGTTTTCCCATAGGAATGCCCACTGCGGTTGGATTTCTACTTTCTTTAAAAGCTTTGACACTGAAAATGGAGTTGAAACAAGAAAGAAAATAAGGAAGGAATAATAACTAGTGTGTGTGTTTGTTTGTCTTTTTAATTTGATTGGGTTTTCTAGTCACAAAATTGGATAATGCAAAGAAAAATCAAATGTGATCTGGAAATTCATCCAAATGTAAAATATTAGCATTGTTTAACATCAACAAACTGTCTGCCATTTATAATTCAGTTTTGAGATCCCTTCCCAGAGGCCTTAACTCACATTCTGGGCCATTTCACCTCAGGAAATCACATGATAGGGTGGGGCTAGGTTTCACAATGGGTTCAGAAACCTTGGCTGTTTGTGACCCACACCCGTTTTTACACCTTGGCTCGTGGGATTAGGAAGAGGATCAATAGGGGGTTCATGACCCTTTTGGGGACTGTCCCATAGGGCTTAAAATCTGGGACTCTCCACCAATTGCTCTTAGAACTGAAGAAGCTTCTTAGATGAGAGGTGAAACTTCAGAAACGTCCAGATGCTTTTCTTTCCAAGCTCCTTAGACTATGATGACCTGGATGACTGAGAACCTTCACAGACATTAGCATTGTTTAACATGTGATCCCATAGTAGAGCACTTGTTAGCTCAAGAGTCACGCTGGGAGCCCTTTCATTATCCAGGTAAAAGACGGGTGTGCCCTACTTTTGCAGTATTCTTGGTCTCATTACTTCTTATTTTCAGCAATTACCAGGAACTTCTTAGCATCTTGTATATGACTCTTTTACGGAGTGTATTTGTGTGCACACCAGAGGGGGAAATGAATTGCTGTGTATTACAATGGGGTGTTGCATCCAAATGCATCTGTTCATTTCTACAAGAGTTTAAGTCATCCATCACCCAACTGCAAGATGACATCAATGCACCGAAAGGAAAGGCATATCTAGGAAATGTGTCACATCGGCCGCATTATATTACCATATCACATTGTTCTGTGACTGACTGGTAAGGTGGTGGAGATCATGGAAGCTGACTATCACTGGAGGGATTAGCGATAAATCCTTTTCATGACTTGCAAGCACATAACACCCCCTTCTCCCTTTAAATCTCTCTCCCGGCAGCTTTTCTCAATCTATTCCTTGATACATCACTCTGTCTCCCAACTAGTTCTCCATTTCCACTTCTTTCTTCCTCAGAGCCAGAGGCATGCTAGAAAAATAGACTGCACTCTAATTGCCAATGTAATGATGCAGTCCACTCATCTCACCTGCCTAATTAATACTACAGCTGCCACCCCTGCACTCTTTTTTCTTTTATAGTCTCACAAATGCACACATACTCTTGTGTAATTACAGGAGATGGCATGTTTTTATGAATCCATATCACATATGTCTGCCTTTATATACTAAGCCTTCTTTTTTTTTTCTCTCTCTGACTATTCCTTCTTTTCCACACTAAAACATTGGCCTGTCATTCTGAAATAACACATCAAGATGTACTTTTAGAACTGTAAAACTACTGCTCGCGTAGCTCCAGTATCCATGGAGATAATTATTACTCAAACTCTGTAACAAATTACAACCATTAAAAAAAAATCACAAGTATAGACCCTAAAATATTGAAGAATTGTGATAAATCTGAAACACAGCCTGGGCAGACAAGTTTTTTTTTTCTTTTATATTTATAAGTTAAGAGAATGTAAAATGTAGCCCCACTATCACTTGAATGGATTGTCTCATTGTTGTACTTCATTTTTGTTGTGACAGATTTGTTAGATGCACCACTGAGTAGTTTCAATGACATGAGTATTATACAGCAACAGCTTTCTCCAATTTACATGTACAACGTTGCTGTACTGAGGTCTGTTTTTGGTGGACGCGTCAGTTAATCAAATCTCGTCTGGTCTGTTGTTGTTGTCATTACGCCTCGGAGGTGGTAATTCCAAAAAAAGTCTAGGATTTAAGAAATGAATGTTCATATAAACCAGTGGTCCCCAAACTTTTTTTGCTAGGCCCCCCTTTGTTTTACAAGAAAAATGTTCATTGCAGTTTATTTCACACCTCAAACATTTAGTAAACAATTAAGGAAATACAAGTAATCTGCAATAAATTACAGGTAGTGATAAAATAAACTACTAACTCTTTTAGGCTACGTCCGCACCTACACGGGTATTTTTGAAAACGCAGCTGTTTCGTCCACGTAAACGGCGTTTCGAATCACCGAAAACGGAGATTTCTTAAAACTCCTTTTTTGCGTTTACGTGTGGACGAGGAATACAGAGTTCGTCACAGCGTCAAAGGTATGTGCCTTTTTTCACGTCACGCTGTGCGCCACGTTATTGTTCACATGAGATGAATTGCAGAATGGCAGATAGAGACAAAATACTGTTAATCTGACTATCTGCAGGTTTTACACGCTTACATATACACACGCAGTTACTTTCCCTCCATTTACAAAGGCAGAGGCGTCACGGTGTAATTATTTTACGTGTAGTTGTTTTTTTTTTCCTGTGTAATAATATTCAACATTGCTGTCAATACATTTTTCAAAAAATGCCTCTCTGTGCAAAATAGGTTTAAAAACATAAACAGCTGTGGGATCCTGTTTGTCCATGATTTGAACCGAGGGGACAAATCGTGGCAGGATCAGCCTGATGTTATTTGTATCCCACTGTAACTTTACTGTATAAAGAGCTAACATCTCCAAAATGTCAGGAGTAGTTAGTCATTACAACAAGTGTTTGTGAACTAAGAATCAAGAATGTAGGATTCTCTTTGTCCGTGATTTAAACAGCCCAACGCTGCTCCCCACGAAGGGAAAACCAATCCTGCAGGGGAGACCTACCTCGGCACTTGTGCAGGTGAAGCCAAAGGGAAGATTTGCTTCACCATATTTTCTAGTCTTTGGCTTAGAATGAAGTTGGTTTGGAAACATATTCAGCGATGCTTCATCTCCTGCTTTGCGTTTGTGTGGGCGCCCCGTGCTAGCAGTGTCCAAGCGTTTTTTTTTTCCCTTTTCATACCGCGTCCCCCCCTGCAATGGCTCTGCGCCCCCCCCCCACACACACACACACTTTGGGAAGCTCTGATATGAACAATGAATGAGTTATTAATAAAATTAATCAAACCCATGCTGGTTTTGCGATCCCAAATATGGATTACTTACACATAGGTGTTAGACTAGCACACTACTGAAACTCCTTATTTCTATATCGACATTAATATTAATAGGGGGGAAAAACACCCACTAATGAAAAAACACTTATTAAAAAACAGCTGGTGTGCAGGTGCTACATAGTATAAAGATGAAATGTTAGCAAATGTTTCCTGTCAATTTCTGCAGTAACAAAAAATCTTTTCTCTTATTACCAAAGATGTGATTTGGCAGATTTTACTCCCTTTTTCAAGGTATTACAGCAAAAACAAAAAACAACATTTAAATCCTAAAACAGATATGGATTTACATGTGTTGAGGGGAAAGAAGTACATTTGTAATTATATATTTGCAGTTAATACTTTACCTGGTGGCTCGAGTTTGTGAAATAATAATGTGAGACTCTCTGCTAACTCTTTATTCAGTTCATTCAGTTTTATTTATATAGCACCAAATCACATAGCAGTACTGAGGTGTTTTACAATATAAAACACCTTGAAGGTAAACAGCCTGCAATATTAGATAGTGCTGACTCATAGGGGGCCAGCCAGTCCATTATGTTCAAGTTCAAGGAGAAAAGTGTCTCTTTCTAGTCCCTGTCAGTGCTCTCACTGTGCCATTCTGAAGGCTTTTCAACCTGATGAAAATGAGTTTTAATAAAATATCTAAATTAGTTTTTCAGCATCACTCTGAGATAGAGGATATTTTTAATTGTAGCAATGCTGCACAAAGTATCTTTACAGTGGCTTGCAAAAGTATTTGCCCCCCTTGAACTTTCCCACATTCGGTCACATTACAGCCACAAACATGAATCAATTTGATTGGAAGTCCACGTGAAAGACCAACAAAAAGTGGTGCACACATGGGAAGTGGAATGAAAATCATACATGATTCCAAACATTTTTTACATGGATTTTACATTTTGCAGTTATTTATTTGTAAAAAATGTTTGGAATCATGTATGATTTTCATTCCACTTCCCATGTGTGCACCACTTTGTGTTGGTCTTTCACGTGGACTTCCAATCAAATTGATTCATGTTTGTGGCTGTAATGTGACCGAATGTGGGAAAGTTCAAGGGGGCCGAATATTTTTGCAAACCACTGTAAAGGAGGCAATGCTACATATCTGTTTAATTTACATGAATCAATTGGAGTCTATGATATAGATTGACAGATTCAAACCAGTGTGGTGCAATTCCTTTAATTCTGCACGATCCCTGTAGTAAAACATTGTGGTGATTGGTGTTGAATGCTTGCACTTATTTCTAGCAGGACAACGATTGGGCAGCACTTATAACCCCCTTTAATGGAAGCAGTAGTGCATTTGCTCTGGCATCCATTTCCTTTTTTCTTTGATGAAACTTTAGGCAGCATATTTTTCAGAGGCCTTTTTTGGGTCACAAAAAGCGCTACAAGTTGCCAGTCCTGCGGCACAGCGGAAGTCTTGTGTAAACGGCTGCTCCTGGAGTCTAGTAATTATTTCCTTTTGCCTTTTTCTTGTCCTCGTTACATTAAAGAATGCTGTTGACAACACATTTTCACGAGGTTTACTTTTGCTTTTGTTGTTGCAGCTGTTTTCTTTTACTTGCTCTTCTCTTTATTGGCTACAGTCTTTTTGTAAAATATAATGCATAGCTGTTCAGAATTAAAAACAATGAGGATAAAAAGACTTGTTCAAATTATACAAAATGTCTTCTTTTATTCTAGACCCTTTCATTCATTATGAGAGTGGCTGATACATGCTTCACATAAAAGAGGATCCGAGCTCACTCAATTCAAAAACTGACCTCCTGTTTCTGTCTTGTGTTTATCTGTTCTGTTCTTATCATTTTCTTAGTCTTTTTCCAATTAGACAAAGTAACCCTTGTTATGGTATTAACATAATTGGAAATCCATCTGTACAGATACAGTCTGAAGGGCAGAGTTAGTTCAAAGCACTGTAATGCCAGTTCTCATGTTCCCCTCAAGAGCCTCACTAGCAACTTGACGTGAGAGCTTTTGTATAAAATATGGATTTTGTTTAATTTTCTCCTCAGGATACCTGGTAAAGAATGGCTGTGATATGCCCTTTAACAACTTTGTCCAAAATAATGTTGTTAACATTCAATGTCTAATAGAAATTTACTAGTAATATTTAAAAAAAACTGACATGCACATTTCAAAATAATAAATAAATGCTGAAATGTGTCCCTTAGAAACCCACAGTCGACTGTGAATGTTGCATAGACCAGTTCTTAGAAGATGATGACGAGGATACTATATCTGTATACCAGATACAGCAAGCCTCCACTTCAGCTCACCAGTGATAAAGACTCATATGAGCTATATTCTTTAAATACACAGGAGCTTTTTTTTTTAAGTCATTTTATCTCATCTAGCAACCATTTCAGTATATGAGGTCAAAGACCAGGTCATGCATTTGGGGGCTAGGCCTCTAAAATATTTAATTTTCCAATCCACATCCCATATTTGTCTATAGCACAATTGTGTCATCAGGATTCATTCTAGACAGCACCACAAAGCTGAACTGAGCCTTTTTTCATACCTTTGATTCTCTTCTTCCTGTTGAAGATGTACTCAACAATTCATGTCTCTGTCCATGAAAGCAATCCTGCCTTTGTTTGAGAGTTCATACAGAGGGTAACACAAGAGAACAGCAAAGGTCATCACTTTAGGTTTGAATGAATGCAAATCACATTCCACTCTTTTCTGCTGTGAATACCAAGTTTCCTTGTGTGATCATGTATTATCTGATATCACAACTGGCAGAATAGGCATCTTTTTTCTTCATATTACCCTAATCTATCTTTGAGCTGGCACATTTGCTTTGTATCAGTCCTTATCAACTTTCGCTTAATGCCGATTTACATTTAATTTGTATTTTGTTTGGTTAGAGAAATTTTAGTCCTCAGAGATGCATATTTTTGTATATTTTCACAAACAGCAGAACCAAAGCAATCAGTTGAAAATAATCACCTGTCAAGTGTAACACTGGCTAAGGATTGGATTGCTCTCTCTGGGAGAGCTGCTGCCCCGTGTGAAGGACTCCGAGTATCTGCGGATCTTGTTCACCAGTGATGGGAAGGTGGAGCGTGAGATTGGCAGGAAGATTGTTGCTGCACTGGTAGTGATGTGAAGGCAAAGCTTTCGATTTACAAGACCGCCTACAGTCCAAGTAGGCTTTGTTTGTTTTTCTATCATTTTTGAAGATAACTTGAATATTTAAAAAAATTGCACGTACCAGTCAAGTCATGGCTGGAGATGCGCTTTTCAGTTTAGTGCGGCTATCTTCCCTTTCAGACTGTACTGCAGCCTCAGTTTATGTGCAGATGTATGGCTGAAAGTAACTATCCCTAATGGCATACTTTTCTGTTGCTGAAGCTACATCTCTAACCAGTAGAAGTGCATCCCAGTCACTCACACAGATGCAATGAGGCTGGTGTTATGTTGCTGAGGTAAGCACTGGTTGAAGTGTTGAGAACTTTATTATTCATCAGTTATCATTATTTGTCTACTCTTGTTGGTAACATGATGTTAGCTGCTCCCCTGCTGTGTGCATGTGGGATTTGTTCATACAAATTTACCAACTCTCTACCATTTATCCACAAATAATACCGCATTCTTGCTATTTAAAAAAATCTATGGATATACATTATTATCATTTAATATTTTGCCCTGAAAATGTCATGTTGTGACAGAAAGATTAATTTCATGGATGTCAGAGGTTGAAATAAGCCATCTCGGTTGGGTGTTCGGGCTCAGCCTCAAAGACGAGACGAGGAACTCCAAGAATTGGTCCTCCCTCACATCAAAGAAGCCAGCTGATATTGTTGGCCATCAATATGCCTGCTGGGCTCCTCCTCTTGGAGGACATGCCCAGTTGGGAGGACACCATGGGGTAGACCCAGAACTCACTAAAGAGATTAGAAATTTCATCAGGCCTGCTAGTGTGCCAGGGTTCTCCAGGAGGAGCTGGAATATCGTGTTGTGTAAAAGGACATCTGGTATACCCTGCTTAGTATGGCGGCACTGCAACCTGACTTTGATTAAGTGGAAGAAAATGGATGGAAGGAAGCGAGGCAGTTCAGGAAACAGATGGACTTTTGATAGGATTTGAACATTTTTCTTTTAGCTAAATGTTTACTTCAAAGTCCTTCATCATCAGTAGGGGGGAAATAATCCTCTAAAAATTGGTAATGCCCTGTAATATAATCCCTTTCTGCCGTAGGGTTTGTTTTGATTAAACTCAAATTCGCTCATAGAACTTGGGGGTATCTGGGCTTTATGTGGACTCTTCATATCTATAAAATATGAAAACATTTCAGATTTTATGACTAATCATTTGCAACAATCTCCGTGGTGCTTTCTAAGGCTGGGTTACATAATACTGAAAATGGAGGCCCAAGTTAGAGAACAGAAATCCATCAGAAGACAAATTTGAATTCCATTTCAGAGAGTTTTTTTTCCCTCAAATCGAGTTTTACAGCATTTAAGAACATTCAGGGAAAGGTTTGAATTAAGGACTGTTTCCAAAATGCATACCTTTCCCTGACAGGAACCCCTGTTTGCTAGGTGAAACATTACAGCATCTGTTTTGTCTTGGCAGCATTTGTTTTGCCATTTCCTGTGTTTCAAACAGACTACTTCTCTCTAAAAATAATTGGTTTGCAGGCTCTGTGATGCTGCTTTCAAGTGCACCATGTAACCAGCTTTTGCTGTAGCCAGCTTTTTCCTTCGTTTGAATTCAGCTGGTCTTGCACTCGAGTGAGTTGGGTAACAAATAATGACACAATGAATCACAGAGCATGTTTTTGCTTTCGGTGGCTTTTCACAAATTATTTGAAAACCGAAGCAAAGACAACTACAAAAGGATATTGGAAGTAATGATATCACATCAAGTACAGCCGAAACAGATTCCGTTGTGCAAACCAAATGTAGTCAGTAATCATAAATAAGAAATTACATTTAAAATTTTCATCAGTTGGTGGTTCATCCATCCATCCATCCATTCGCTTCCGCTTATCCTTTTCAGGGTCGCGGGGGGCGCTGGAGCCTATCCCAGCTGTCATAGGGCGAAAGGCGGGGTACACCCTGGACAGGTCGCCAGTCTGTCGCAGGGCCAACACATAGGGACAGACAACCATTCACACTCACTCGCACATTCACACCTAGTGGCAATTTGGATTATCCAATTAACCTATCCCCACAAGCTGCATGTCTTTGGACGGTGGGAGGAAGCCGGAGTACCCGGAGAGAACTCACGCAAACTCCACACAGAAAGACCCCGGCCTGATGGTGGAATTGAACTCAGGACCTTCTTGCTGTGAGGCAACAGTGCTAACCACCGTGCTGCCCGGATTCTGCCTGGATTCAGTGTCTTTTTACTTTGCTGTGAAAGTTGCAACAAAACTTTAACATAAAAACTACAAAGCGATTATACTTTATCTATACACCGAAAAACAACATCTTTATACACATTTTTTTTCACTTCAGTTATTTCTAATCTATTTTCAGCCGCCTTCAAAGATGTTCGCAGTAGCACTGTTGATGTTTCTAATCATCCTTTGAACCCGTTTTGTGTGTTCCAATAAGGAATGGCGCATTGTTCAAGCAGTGAAATTACATTTTACATGCATAAGAATTTTAAATCCCACCATCAACATTTGGGAGATGAAGTGGCTGCCAGTTTCCAGAAGGTTATAATTTGAAATTCCTTTGTGTAGTATTATCCTTGGCAAACGCCTTCTTAAACATGCCCTCTAGCAGGATCAGCACAAGGGAGTGACTCTTAAGTGAGAAAATATTTCTAAAGGGACAAAAAAAATCATCGGAAACAGAAGGGAAAAGGGGTAAGTTTAATTATACGATTACCCTGACGGACTTTTGTGCTGCTTAATTTTGTCCAAAGGTCAAAGCTTTCACGAGACCGTTGTTCTTCAACATAAACTGCACGCTCTCTTGCATAAATCCTCCTCTGGCATTTGGGTGTTTTGCTAATTTTTCTGAAATTGGGATGTGATAAAACTGTCACCCATGTGGTACATTATTAGCTAAGCCATTGTTTCCCTTGTGTTAATTTTCCAAAGGGCACTCCAGAATCTCAGGCAAAAAATAAAGAACACTCAAGATGGAAAATGATTGTCTAGAATAAAGATGATATGCCAAAAAGAAAAATCATTGTAAACAAATACCGTTCTGGTATTAAAAAAAAAAAAAAAAAGATGAATATCAATAATGTTTTTTTAAAATTCCCATTAGACTTTTTTTTTCCATCACATCATTCCATTTAAAATCCTCTGCAAGGCAGCTTCACCATGAACACATGAAAGAAGCTAGTTCAACAACTTTAGTGAGCCAAGTAGCTGCCTAGCAACCAGCTATTGGCTAGCTCCTTGCTGATTTCATTGTTCATCCCCAGAGGTTGGTGCTGAGGTAAAGGCCTGAAAAGGTCAGGTCCGGTCAGAGCTTCTAGGGCATGGTGCATTTGAGTGTTGTCTGATTGAAGTCTTTTGATTTCCATTTATAGGTACAGCTGGTTGCCAATAGTGTAGGGTATACTTGGTTCCTTCATAATTGGATGACCATACTGTTTGTAACATTTCTCTTGTCCTTGGTATAACCTAAATAACAACTTGTAATCAGCATTTTATTTCATCCCCAAGATGCTTATGGTCATGATGAAACTGTGTGCAGACCAAAGTACTTCCAGATCAAATTTTTGAAAAAAAAAAAAAAAGGAAAACTATAGCATAAACTTCCTTACCTATTCAATTTAACGGATATCTGTGCATAGAGTACAGGTTGCTAGAGGTAAAAACTTGTTGCCTGTCAAAGTCGGTGATAGCCATTAAATTGTTTAATCCAAGTACCTTGATACCCCTTTGGCATCAAGATAAGTAAAAGCGATATCCCCTGAATCTCATTCTTGACTGTATGAAAAAAAATCTAACATCTAATCAATGTGACTAAGAGGGAATCATTATGCACAGAGATAAGTGGTCTAAGTGATAAAGTGTTAATATTTAAAAAGGGAGAAATTCAAAGAGAGAGTGTGTAAAACAGAGAGGGGGGCAAAATAAGAAAAAGATAAGGGTTGGATTCGAGCCTTATCTCACTGTTAATGGTATTTCCAGAAGAGCTGAAGTGAACAGGGAAGACTTCACCAACCTGAGGTGTTCCTCCTATAATTTGGGCAAATCTATGCATTATCGCTCTGTTTATGGTCTTTTCTCTTCACTCGTTCCCTCCTGATTGTGTCTGGTTAGTGAAAGATCATGGTTATGATGACAAAAATACCTCAGAAATTGTCTGCTGAGTATAAAAAGGTTAGTTTTCTGTGAATCAATTTTCGTTTTGTTTTTTCCATCATGGAGTATGACACCTGCTGTCAGTTTGGAATCACAGTGGCTTCAGCTGACATGTTTACTTGTTTCAATTATTTGTAACAGCCAGTTCAGAAAAACGTAGCAATAGGCAATAAAAAAAATCTGCCTGTCCTAGTTACAAATGTGACTTGTACATTTCGTATTCTAGTCAACATATAAGCTTTTGAACAACATAGAAGTAATTAATATACTTTTAATTAACTTAATTCTTTGACAATGGCTTCATGACTTCTGTGTTTGACAGTAGGAATGTTTGACATAAAGATCAATGTCACATTGTATTCATTGCATGGATATATTATATGTAATTAATGTGTATAAAGATTTCATTAAATTCGTCAGAGTGCTTTTATTAGAGAATATGGTACGTAAAAGCAGATAGAGGAGGACCAAGGTGAGAGAAATGAAAGAAATTGGCTTTCTTTGTTGTTGTTTTTTATTTGAGGGCCAGTGATCAGTAAGAGCTTTGCATTATTAAGTAACCTCTTGTCTCTCGTGAATGAGTCGGGATGTAAGTGAGGTTTCAGAGGAGTGATGGTGAGACGGAAGCAAGGCTTTGCAGCATGGCCTGTATGTAACTTTCAGTGTGATACATGTCAGAGAAGCTCGGCAACTGGAAGCACTGAACAGCTAGAAGCTGCAAACTTACATATACGTGACATATGCAGAAAAGAAAATGCAATGATTGATTTTCTCACTGAAATGAGCTGCTATCAGAAGTCATCCAATTGAACTGGCTTTGGAAATGCTTGCAAAAGGAACATGCTCCTCTTCACCTTAGAAATTTGAGGCCTGCTCCAAAAGCTCATTTAGTAATTATATCTCTGTAAAGGCAATTTTCAGAAATTAAACTGGAATTGCATCAGACCACAATTACACAATCACAGAGGAGACACAGGAGTATCTTGAGCAGTAAATGGATTATGTGCCTCCTGTTTATTAGACAGCACAGGCAATTTAATTTTGGGTTAATGGTGACCAAATAATTGGCCTGTTGTCACAGTCCTTGTTTACATATATTTAATAATCATTAGTATGTACTAAGTGGAGGCCTTAGTGGAGCTCAATCTGATCTCTAAACAATTTCTTCCTTCCAAAATGCCTTCATATACTTTGAAATACAAGATATTTGTGTGTCCCTCATCAGCCACAACAGTTGATTTGGATGCTGTCTCATTAGTTGGCTGATACTAATTGTAATCAGTCGCATAGATATGACCAGTAGGTGCACTCTTATGTACTAGCAGACTCAGTAGGCAGTTGTCATCTATTCTAAGCATTGTTAAACACAAAGCAACCAAGAATATGTAGGAGTCGTCCAAATGCAGTACAATGGAAAAACCTAGTCGCCCACCCTTATCCTTCTCTAAATGTTACCTCCTTTTTTGTCATTTTTTTCTTTTTTTCTGTTCTTTATTTTGCGTTTTTGGACATTAACCAAAAGCTTTTTTTTTCATATTCTGCAGCAATATTGTCTGCAATAGACAAAATGGTAAAATCCGCAGGACGATCTTGAATATAATCCAACTTGCCTTTGACTAAGACTAAATGTCAAAAAGCCAAACTATGTAGACCAAGTCAAACAGATGTGAAAGAGTTTAAATATTTAAGTCTTTTTTACCAGCTGGACGTTGTAGAGCTGTCCTGGTTGACACGCCTCTACAATGTTGCGTGGAGTCCAGGGGCAGTACCCCTGGACTGGCAGACCGGGGTGGTGGTCCCCATCTTTAAGAAGGGGGACCAGAGGGTGTGTTCCAACTACAGGGGGATCACACTCCTCAGCCTCCCTGGGAAAGTCTATGCCAGGGTGATGTAAAGGAGAGTTCGTCCACTAGTTGAACCTCGGAAACAGGAGGAACAATGCGGTTTTCGTCCTGGTCGCGGAACACTGGACCAGCTCTTTATCCTCTCAAGGATACTTCAGGGCGCATGGGAGTTTGCCCAAACAGTCTACATGTGTTTTGCGGACTTGGAGAAGGCATTCGACCATGTCCCTTGGGGTGTCCTGTGGGAGGTGCTGCGGGAGTATGGGGTGTCTGGCCCATTGCTACGGGCCATTTGATCCCTATACAACCGTTGCAAGAGCTTAGTTTGCATTGCCTTTCACTTCAGTGGCTTCAGAGTGTCATCTCTGCTTTTCGCGGATGATGTGATTCTGTTGGCCTCATCGGGTGAGGGCCTCCAGCTCGCACTGGAACAGTTCGCAGCCGAGTGTGAAGCAGCGGGAATGAGGATTAGCACCTCCAAATCTGAGGCCATGGTTCTCAGCCGGAAAAGGGTGGAGTGCCCACTCCAGGTCGGGGATGAGTTCCTGCCCCAAGTGGAGGAGTTCAAGTATCTCGGGGTCTTGTTCGCGAGTGACGGGAGAAGGGAGCCGGAGATCGACAGACGGATTGGTGCGGTGGCTGCAGTGATGCGGACGCTGCACCAGTCCGTCGTGGTGAAGAGGGAGCTGAGTGTAAAAGCGAATGGCCATGAGCTGTGGGTAGTGACGGAAAGAATGAGATCGTGGATACAAGCGGCGGAAATGAGCTTGCTCTGAAGGGTGGCTGGCCTCAGCTGAGGTGGTTCGGGCATCTGACAAGGATGCCTCCTAGGCGCCTCCTGGGGTTGGTGTTCCGGGCATCTCCCACTGGGAGGAGGCCCCGGGGCAGACCCAGGACATGCTGGAGAGATTATATCTGGGTGTTATTTTTGACTCTGAGCTTGGTTTTATCCCACATGTTAAACATGTAACCAAAATTGGATTTTATCATCTAAAAAATATAGCCAGAGTCCGCCCTATTCTCTCTCGGGCCAACACGGAGATGCTGATGCATGCTTTTATTACCAGTCACATTGATTACTGTAATGCCCTGCTCTCTGGTCTTCCTAAGAAGAATATTTCAACTTTACAACTCTTGCAAAACTCGGCAGCTCGTGTGCTGACGAAGACCAGAGGGCGGGCCCACATTACACCGGTTTTAGAATCGCTGCATTGGCTCCCCGTGTGTTTCAGGATCGATTTTAAAGTTCTTTTATTGGTCTTTAAATGTCTTAATGGTCTTGGGCCTTCTTATCTCTCAGATCTGCTTTTACCATACGAACCCTCGCGGACCCTGAGGTCCTCTGGTGCTGGCCTTTTGATTGTCCCTAAAGTCAGGACACATACTCACGGAGAGGCAGCTTTTCAGTGGTATGGTCCTCGTCTGTGGAACAGCCTGCCGGAGGAGCTCAGGGCCGCAGAGAACGTACATGTTTTTAAGAACAGGCTCAAGACCCACCTTTTTAATTTAGCTTTTACTTAGCGTTTATTTATTTTTTATGCTTATTTATTCTATCCTGTTATTCTATTATTAATTTAGGATTTACCTAATATTTATTGATTTTATTCTTATTCATTTTTTAATCTTCTTACTCTATTTATATTTATATTTATATTGTATCCTGTTCTTATTTATTTTATCATTTTACCCTGTATATATCGTATTGCGTCATATCTCCAGTGTTTCCTCGGAGGGCGCTCTCTGCACCGGGGCTGTTATTGACCGTGGCTGCTGGGTCTCTGGGGTCCTCTCAGCCTGGTTGGGGGGCTCCTTGGCCTCCCTCCTGCTGTGTGCCCAGCCCGGAGGCTGCGGTCTGTGACCGGCTCTCTGTTATAATGTTTCCTCACTTGGCTCATGCGAGCCCAGCCCAATTTTTACTCTTTAAGTGTGCGCGTGTGTGTATGTGTGTGTGTGGGTGGGGGTGGGGGGATATATGTGTATTGAGAGTGTGGGGAGTGAGTTGGAGGGTGGGGTGGGCTGCTTTTAACTATGTAAAGCACTTTGTGCTACATTTTTTCTGTATGAAAAGTGCTTTATAAATAAAGATTGATTGATTGATTGATCTCTCGGCTGGCCTGGAAACGCCTTGGTGTTCCCCCGGATAAGCTGGAGGAGGTGGCTTGGGAGAGGGAGGTCTGGGCTTCTCTGCTTAGGCTGCTGCCCCTGCGACCCAGCCCAGGATAAAGCGGATGAAGACGGATGGATGGATGGATGTTCCAAAGAGACATTACAAGGGAGTTATCAAAATGCCTGTTACTCTACATTTAAAGGAGCCAACTCAGATAGCATGGCTATCCAACCAGGATACCATTGAGGCACCTTGACAGGAAGGTATTCAAAGCAACGAAGAACAGGAGACCTCAGAGTAGTCTCCTGTTTTTCACTGAATGGATATCTTCTGGGATTCAAATGCTTGACTAAGGATTGACTAAGGATCAGGACACTGTGCTTACATCACTGCCTCTGTGACCCATAAGTAGTGGTGAATAGTAGGATTATATGGAGATAATAATGGGTTTAGATGTTCTCAAAAGAACATTTGTCATGCTAGAGTTCCTATGACACTGTCCTCCATATACCTAATACATACAAAAAAAAACTGTATGGATAGGTATGCTGGCAAAAACTTCCAAGACAGCCTTTGGTAGAACATGTCCATAGATACACATACACAACAAGAAATATAATACACACAGTTTCACACTGTGCCTGCTTGAGACACACTGCCCTAGATGCATTTCAAACAACTAGTCTGGAAAAATGAGAGAAGAGACTTCCCTTCATACCAAACAAAGCCATATTTTCATTTCAATCTTCTGTCCCATCAAGCAAGAGAGGAATGAATAGCAACGCATACAACGAGTGATATGTAATGTCATTAGAGTAGAAAAGTAATAATCTCAGGCCCACTTTAAAGTGAAGACTGTGATTTGTATTTGGTTACCCGATTAAACAAGCTGAGAGTTGCTATTAACCCTTTAAAGCCGGTCGGAAGTGACGTCTTTTTTGCAGAAATGTAGTTTTTTACCATCAGGGCCTCATGAGCATATACTGGTGTTTTTAAAAGTTATGTTTGACTTTATGACTTTCTGTATCGTTCCTGGGATGCTTAAAACTCAAATTGCACTGCTGGAAATAGTTTATTTTGATGCACATGCTGCTTTTTTGCAAATTTGCACTATAATATTTATTTTTGTTTTTCCTGCAGTATATAAAAATTGGTGTATTTCAAAAATAAAACTATGAAGACACTCAAAATAAATTCCCTGTGGTGGGAAACTATTTTGTGCAACTTTTTTGTATTTACAGTTTTGAGGGATAAGCCTCAAATATATGTTAAAAAAAACAAAAAAGATTTTCCATTTTTTTGTAGTTTATTGCACTTTTTTTGCAATTTATGTAATTACTATGCACTTAATGCATATATATTATTAAAATTGGGGCTATAATGGTTGTATTGATGTATAGCAACTTGAAATGCTCCCAAAAATGGCACTACAGCATGTAAAAAATATAATATAAGCTCTGGCGGACTTGGCTCTATGGTAGGTCTTAAAGGGTTAAAGCCCAGCAGACACATTGGAATTGATTTAGGATTTGATTAATCAAATTTTGTACCTTCTTTGATTTCCACAGTAACAATTCCTAAAGTTAATTATTCAAACTAATCCTAATTTAGACTAAATGGTCTAAATGACTTGCCAAGGAAAGTTAGACATTTGTTTGGATCATTTGTCTTTTAAAAATAAAATCATGGTGCATCTTTGGTATCTAAATACAATAGAAGAGGGTTTTTCATGCATTTCTTTTAGTCACTGTGGACTGGATCATGCCAAAAGAGTTCTTGGACATAATCATTGACGAACTCAGCTGCTTGCCCCTAATTCCTTTCCTTTCAATCAGTATTATAGGGTCAGACTAAAGCCATGCTGAAACACAACTCTACCTGTGATTTCTGGTGCACACCACTAAAGTATTATGACAGTATCATGCATGGTTACTTTGTTATAGCACTGACAAAATATTTCCACAGACATCCAAACAGTCAAACATAATACCTGCCAAAGTACTCACAGCTTCCTGGTAGTTTCTGGTGTTCTCATCAGGACCATCACACCCAGAGAAAATAATACCAGGTATGCTGTAATAACACTTCTATTCTTCTGTTAAAGTTTTCCACAAATACTTAACTTCTAAACTGCTTTTCTCACACTGGATCCATGTCTTTAGTCACCAGTTCATGTGTTTTCACACTTCCCTTTACAGAAATTCATCATCCTCTGGGCGGCATATTTATATTTATCCCAGGCTTTGTGTTGCTTTGTACACTTCAGAGAGAAACACATGTGCTTACACACATGCATGCATGTACTTGCTTCCTGTTTTCTTTTAATTAATGACTGTGGTGTTAATTAGAAGGCATGGAACTCTTCAATACCCTCCCACAGTCTGTCATCCATTCTCATATTCACTCCTCTGAGCTTCATAAGGCAACACTTTGAAGTGTTTTGATCTCAGCAGCAAACGGCATAGGCAAACAAAAAACAGAGTTTGAGGGATACAAGAACTTCATAAACTGCACAGTCCTAAACATGATACAGAAGGATATTGCAGCTGTTTATGGTGCTCCTGGCCATTTAACCGGGATGCTTTGTCTGTTCAACTGTGCATAATTGTGCGTATTGTCTTCTCTCTTGCCTTTTTAAGTATGTTTTAACAGTGGCTAGCATTCACTCTTGCTTCCCCTGTTCCACCTAATGAGCATGAAACACGGGCACTGTCACCATGTTAAGCCTCCTTTCTTTTAATTATCTTTCTTCACATCAGTTGGGTTGACAAAGGTTGCCTCTCGTCGAAGTTTAGTCGGCTTAGCACCATGGAGGGATGTTTGGTAAAGAGAAAATGTCCATCTGTGGTGTAAGTGACCTGTTGACATGATATACTTTTACTGAAATGTTTGATTTGAGTTAGGCTTCGTCTAGCCGGAGTTTCATATGCTAACTTGGTTTTCTCCTTGGGCATCAAATAACGGCATTTTCTTGCAAGCTGCTGTTTCACAGTTAATAAGCTGTTGGCTGTATGTTGAGCTTTAGGCACCAGACTACTTGATTAGGTTTAGGAAAAGGTCATGTCTTTAACTATTTGACACTTAACCAGTGACACATGTGTGCTTAAAGCGGTCCTGAATAATCATCCATATGTGACAATTTGTGAATGAGACCCTTCTTACCATTGCCATTACCCAGTGCATCAGGGATTTGCCAAGGTACACCTTGGCATATCTGCCAGCCACTTTGACAAAGCAGTAGTATAAAGAACAGCCAGTGAAATCACGCTCACCTACATCTGCCCCGGCAACGTTATATAAAGTTGTGGAAACGTTTATCATTTAAAATGAATTTCGTCAAACTTTTGAAGCCTGATTTAGATCTCATCTTTAAAACAAAGCAACTGTATTTGTTTGTGTTTGTTTTGTTCTCCCGCTCCCACACAGAACATATTTGGCATCACACACTGAGATGCTAAAAGCTGAGAACAACAAACTTGGAGGAGAGGTGGCAAAACTGTTGCCTTGACAAACAATGGGATCTTTGAGGCCTCGTGATGTCTCCTTATGTGATACAAGACTTAACCAGTTACCAACAGGTTATATTCATATATAAAAGAGAAGTTGCCAAGCACCTGTATGTCATTTTGGAGATAAATCACTGTCCTGCAACAGGTGCATGGATGAATTTTTGTTTCAAACCTATGAGGTTTTGGTTAGACTCTGAATGTATGAATGAGAGTTTCCATGTATATATACAGCAACTCACAGCCACGGGTTTGCAATTTCTGCTGATTTATCACAAACAGATCCAACTGCAGACAGACTGACTGTCTCATTGCTGTTTCATTGCTTTCTTGATGCATCAAAGTTGCTTTGAAGATAGCAACAGAGTGCGTGTGCTTGCAGACCTGGTCCCTGCGTTGGAAGCAGCCATTTTGGAGGCAATGAAATTCCAATTAAATTGCACATGATTGCAGTCATTTTGATCATACCGTGGTCTCCAGCCAGCGTTTTCCTTAGACTTGACTGTAGCATTACAACATTCCTATATTGATTTCATGTAAATTTTGCTCAGCTCAGTTCCTCATAACATAGTCACGATATGCTGAACTGGTTTAAACTAACTGTATTTGTGAAAATGCACAAAAGAGTTTCACGTATTGGTGAGGGCTATTCAGCATACACAGCAGCACTAAAAGCGAGACAGGAACAGCACTGCTGCCACCGTGCTAACAGTGACAGCAATGGCAAGCACAGTTATGTGGAGATTTCTCACACTGGCTCCCTCCCCCAAGCCTTCCAACCCCCCTGCTGGACTAGATGGCAGTTGAGCATCTGTTACTAGACCACACCACTTACTTTGGCATATTTTGCATTACTTTGAGCAATTCGTATAAAAAAAAAAGTGTCGATCCATTATAGAGCATATAAGCATGCCATGTTTGGCAGTCTTCACAGAATTCTATCATTTTTTTTTAATCCATGGTTGAATAAAATCACTCGGATTGTTAGGGCCTGCACAAAATCATCACATGCCGGTCCACATTCCCCTCGCGGCAGTACCAGTAGTTCTGATAAAGCTGCTGAATGTTTATAAGTATAGACTTCACACAGTGTCTGCTGTGAAGCCTGCAGTGTGCTTAGAAACTTCGCATTACACCTGTGCTTTTTCCGACTGTGAACCTGAAAAAGGCAGATTGACAGTATGTCAAGTGATTGATAAAAAGTGTCAGGATCTCACCACCACCAATTTCTTCTAATGCCTTACAGCTGTGAGAAGCTCCTCCAAAAATCAAGCATTTTTTTAGTTTTCAGAGTGTCACTTGACAATACACTCAAAACCTGCATGAGCGAGCTGTGTATCAGTGAGTCACAGCTCCACCCAAAGTACTTTAACTCCATTTTCAAACCAGTTCAAGATTTAAGCATTTTTTTTGTATATACATACGAGTTTCATTCAAAGTTTGCATTCATTGCCACAACACTGCTATGTCTTTACTTATTTCCAAAAGTAAAGACATATGTACCAGCAGCATGCGCAGGCGAATCACCCCACTCTAATTGATTAAAGAACTGAAAATCACAAAACAGGCTTGCTATCGTCATTCTGCTCCAAGCAAAAATCTTTAATATGCCACATTCCAGTTCTTGTAAGCTTGATGTCTATGCAGAGCTCCAGTGTTTTGTCTGGTTGGACAAAGATGTTCTCTCAGATTTCACTTGCAGGCATCAGTATTTTTGCTCTGCTGTCAGCTTGTCAGACCGGATGCAGATTGATTCTGTGAAACAAAGCTGCAAGGGTAATCTGGTGAGACATAGGGATACAGGTGGAGTAGAGATGAAAATTAAGGCATAATGAAAAAGAATTATTAGAAGATTTATCAATTTTTAAGTAATAGTGTGGTCAAATTTAAAGCAGCATCACTATGTCTGTTTCTTAGTTAATGTTTTGCATGGATGAGATGTGTATTTTCTGCAAGAAGGAAGCAGAGTACATTTGGCCAGAGGCAAAATTGATATTCCAGCCAAGTGCGACACCCAGTTAGGCCTCACGCCCTCATTGAAGTCTCTGTGCTTTCTATCTGTTCTGTAAGATAACGCTACACTTCCATGTGTTGATAAGGAGATGGTTATTGAGCTAAAATTAATTAAAAATACATCCTGTCTTTTCTTGGGATACTTTCTGAAGGGCAGCCCAAGCACATTTCAGAATTCATTAGCTGCTTAATGATCATTGCCAGACTGGTACTCTCACTAATGTGCCAATCATATTCAACAGTTTAAATTTCTTTAAAAGTCTGAGGGCTATCCAGAAACCATGGAATGTGTCTTCAGTTAATTTAGCACACGCAAGGAGAAAAATATCACAGCAGATTCAATGTCATTGGAAAGTTCATATGCATTTCAACAATGCTCTTGCACTTTGCCTTTGTAGGAGAAATTCTGCATTTTATTCATTGCATGGTGCATCTAATGATGTTCCTCTGACCAAACAAGGAAACTGAAAGTCATTAGCTGTGAAAAAGGTCAATGCACGCTGGATCCACCTTTTCTTCTGCAGCACCCATTGTGATTTTGCCTAGGACACATTTTTGCTAGTAGAGAGTTCTGCCCCTAAAGATCACCCCACCAATAATTTCTTCTTGTCAGTTTGCTTCCTTTGATGAGGAGGCTGTACTCTCTTTGTAGCTCTTATGTTTACATCATTTTAAGTAAGAAGAGAACTGTAGAAAAGATCTAAAAAACAAAAATGAGCATGCAGAATTATTTTTAGTCCCAGATGAAGGAACATAGTAGATACTTCTGTTCATCTGGACGTAGCGTTTTCAGTTGGAGAAATATTTCATCATCGTCCAAGTGGCTTCTTTAGTCTCAGGTGACTGCAGGTTTCCCCAACCTTTTAAACAGTACCTTTGCACAATGACTGAAACTAGCACCACTGACTAACAATGAGCTATGAGGTCAGTTTCTTGATTATCTTCATCTTGATATGCTAATTGTCATGACCATTGGTCAACAACCACCAATCAAAGACCATGAGTACCATTCACAGAGAGTTGGGGAATGGCTGCAGTCACAGAATTGTATGATGGTTACCCTTAGGCCCCTCCTCGATTCAGAGATGGTCTTTCCCTTTTCACGTAAATGGCCTCCTTGACTCCGCGCTCAAACCAGCGTTCCTCCCTGTCCAGGATGTTACATCCTCATCATTGAAAGAGTGTCCACTGGCCTGTAGGTGTGAATAGACTGCAGAGTCCTGGCCTGATGAGTTAGCTCCTCTGTGTTGTGCCAACCACTTACCCAGAGGTTGTTTGGTTTCCCACTGAAACTTTTCTCTCATTGAAAATGTTACATCCAGATGAACGTAATTAAGTTTTTGGGATTTCCTCACCTGGATGATTGAGCATGCATCAAGACATAGTGATGCTAAAGTTTTGAATGAGATGACTTGCACAATGTGGCTGATGAAGAAACTAGAGCAACAAGAAAAGCTCACATCACCAAGAAAAATAGTGACCGAACCTGCGACATGAGGGGAGATGTTATGTTCATTTCTAACTCTTTTGTTTTGTGACTCAGTGAGAGTAGCTATCCATGATTCACGGTTTAAAATCAGTCTTTATTGTGTGTGTGTGTGTGTGTGTGTGTGTGCGTGTGTGTGCGTGTGTGTGCGTGTGTGTGCGTGTGTGTGTGTGTGTGTGTGTGTGTGTGTGTGTGTGTGTGTGTGTTATACTGAACAGTGGTGTTTCCACTGTGTTCATGTATGTCTGAAACGAACCATTTCAGCTCCTTTCCACCAAACTTTAAAGACAACTCTCTCCTCTTATAGGTTGTCACTAAATTAACCATATCAGTGATATCTACAGGAAAAGCCACTGGGATTACTTTTACATGTGTCGACTACATATAAAAATAAGCAAAAACATAATAGGCCCTCTTAAATTAATTGAATGTATAAAGGTCATTTGCGTAGTTTCCCAGCTAGAGTTTTTGATTACTTGACTAATAATTATGTTCCTGTTTCCATCAGGTGTCGAGAAGGATACCAAGGAATCCGCTGTGACCAGTTTCTGCCCAAGACTGACTCCATCCTGTCGGACCCAAGTAAGACGCACTTTGTTTTTCTTTTCTTTTTTTTAACCTCCAGTGGATACAGTGTGTCTAGATCTATGATACAATAAGTCCATAAACTCAAACGTATAATAAAGAAGTGAACACGAGAGAAAGAAAGCTCATTCTGAAAGGGTCTGGGTCCATAAGATCTATTTTTCAGACTATTGATCTACATCAAAAACCCAAAAGGAAAAATGAAATATTCACTAGCATATATTGAGAGTTACTGAGCATGTCCTTGCTGCCGCTCCTTGGTCTGCTATGCAAACCAGACATACTGTGTCAGTATGGTTCATACAGAGTAAAAATAGGAATCTTTTCAGTGTGTTTGACAGTTTACATTTAAAACTTGTCATACAAGCATATATCATATTCCTTCAGAGGTGTTATTAATCATGGCAGCAGCAAAGCAATCATGGAAGGGCTTTTCCCCTTGAGCGAAAATATATCTGGATATTACATTTAGTTTGTACCCTGAAATGCACATGCATTGTATAAAGTAGATTTCTTTTAATCTTAGCAGCTATTATTCTACTTGCACTGATTACTTTGTTTCCAGGTGAGTTTGACCTCCTGCTTTGAATTCCAGCAGGGCTGTGGGCTTAGAAATATGATACAATATGATTCCTCGTCAGATTCAGACAATGTTTTCTAATTTTTTGATTTTAGACAGGTGAAGACGCTGAGAAAGATAGATGAAAGCCAGATATCAACATATTCCACATTCTTGACAACAATCACCAGTAGTTCAACAGTGTTCCTTCTTTTTATGTTTAGGTAGCAATAATTTATAGAATATTCAGCATTCCAGCCTTGGCTGTCCTTCCTTCTAATGTTCGCTGCACTTTCTTTACACAAACTCATAATCTGTCCTCCTATTACCTTTTCATTTTCTCCTCTCTTCAGTGCCTTCTCAAATATCCTCTCTGAGTCAGACTAATGTCACTTCTCTCATTTCTTTATCTCCCAAACACACGGTGCTCTCAATGTCACACAGTTGAGGGAAGAACACAAATTGCCCTAACTTATGTCCTTACTCCTCACTATCTATTCCATATTAATTTCCCAGGTCTCCTCAGCTCATTCCAAAAAATATGCAACCTTGTCACGCGGGCACTAACGTTGTGGCAGTACAATAGCTTATCTGTGACTTTTTTACTAACAAGCACCATGCTGTAATAGCACTATTTACCATAAATGGACAGAGATACGCCTTGGAATTTTTACCCCATAGACATCCAATGACCCAATGTCCAACAAAGGAGACTCACTGCAGTGTTATTAAAATCTAAATTCCCTGTTAGGAATATGAAGTGTTATACTTGATTGCAAAGGAGAATGAGACATGTTGATTAGATGTGGCGAATGCAGCATTATTGCTCGCTATTTGTTAATATCCTTTACTTTCCAGATCATTAATTAAGTCTCTGTAATGAGGTTTTTAATTCCAAATGAGTATTAGGGTAATTGTCCTTGTTAGAACAACAGCAGTGTTCACTGAAGTGACACCCATCGCTTTGTTTGTACACCAACCTACTGACCTGAATGTATTGGTAGCTAAGAAATGTTACCACCCCCATCACTTAGCTAAGCAATTTGTCAAATGTCAGAGAAAAACAGCTCCTGATTGTCATTCTGCTTTGTTGATCCAACTGAAGGCACATTAGACATGATGTTCATAGCACCATTGTTCTCTGAAACAAAGAGGAGGAGGGGGGGGGGATACTGCAGCAGGTACTTGTACTAAGAGAACAAACTTATTTGATGGTATTTTGATAATTACCCCTTTGATCTGTACAATACCTGTAAATTTAATAAAAGCTTCCAGAAAAGTCTCGGAGAATTTGGTACACGTTTAAAATTAATATTATTTACAATATTCATATTACTTTTTAGCATGCACTATTAGTATTATTAATAGTACATGCTAAAAGGTCTATTAACTACACAACGGGAGACGAATATACAAAAAATACTTGTAATTTATCTCCATATAATAGATGGAAGTTAACAAGTGCTCCGAAACTCACCAGAAGTTTTGCTAGAAATAATATTACTAAGCTGTGAAACGAATTCAGTCAGTTAATTAATTGGGGATTGGATGTTCAGGTTTATTTCTGTTTTGGGTTTTTTTTTCTTTCTCTCTCTTGCCAGTGACATGCATGTTCAAGCAGGTTGAGGTCAGATGTCAGACTTGCACCTGTCCATGAGTAAAACTGTGCATAAGAGTGATTCGTGAATCTTTTTTGTACTTTCAGAGAAAAACTGCATGCACTTTTTGTTCTTTAGAAAAAATACTTGTAGGACATAATGTCCTCCAGGGGTGAAGGAATTAGCATTTAAGTGAGAAAAACCGAACTTTTACCTAACAAAGAACCACACGGTAACCATAGCTTCAAATTGGTTTTCTTATCTCACCTACTATTTCTCTCTGTGATAATAGCCAGGATTCTTCGAGGTGAATTTCCATACAAATTGTCTAAGCATTACCAAGCCATTATTGTGCATTGAGAGACCTCAAATTAAATTAATCCAGCACTATGAAAAAGGAAAACAGGGTCCTTTTAAAAAAAATGTTTCTAAATTATTCTGGCAAAGACAAACACACACAAAAAATAAAAATAAATAAATAAAATAAAAACTCCCACCTCCCCCACACCTTTCTGTTTGCTTTAACCTGCACTACTCCATCATTCACTTCTGATCTTTTTCATCTATTTTTGCTACTTTCTCCAATTCTGTGCCTGTCCTCAATTCCTTTTCTAAAGGAGAAAAAAAAAGATTGTCCTGCTTTCAGGTCATTCTCAACAGTTTCTATTTCTTTTTCAGCCAGCGGACCCATTTTTGACACATCTCTGTTTTCTGTTCTCTACAATGTTGTCTAGGCAATGGATTTCTTTTTTCAGTAACACCATCTTTTTTCTTTCTTTTCCCTGTTTTATTCAACTACGTTCTCCTCGAAAAGTTGGTAAGTGCAAAGTTGGAAAAGAAGAGTGGCAGATTGTGGCCTTTCTTCTTTCCTCAACCCTTAGATAATCTTGTCACAGCATCACTCTCCTTGACTCCTTTGCTTGTAGTTAATCAAATCCTAATTTCTCAGGTTACCTCTGTGTCTCGTGCTCGAGCTTGCCTCAGTGTTGACATCCCTGTTCCCTCTTCCAAATTTCCCTCCAGACAGCCCTCTCGCCCCCATCTGTCTCTTGCTAACCTCCTCCGTGCCATCTTTTGCTCACCACGCATCTTGTCCAAGCATCAGACCTTATCCCTTCTCCCCTGCCTACAGTTTTCTGTCCAACTCATCTCCTAACACTAAGTGGCAGGGCCTCAGATGGACTGAGGTTTGAATTGCGCCAGCTAAAAAGGTTCACCAGCAGGGCAGACAAACGCTGCCAAGGACCTCTGGCAAGCTGGGGTCTCGGTGGAAAGGAAGGACGGGCACGAACGAGGAGGAGAGAGGCCGGATGAAAGTGCACGTCTTGTGAGGAGGGCTATCGCACTGTCTCAGGGTCTCCAAGGATGAAAGGAGTGCCGTGACTCCAGTGACTATACAAGCAAAATCACAAGGCAGCCAATGAGGAAGAAATTTTGTCTTCTGAAGGAAACGGGCACAATCATAAGTTGTATTATAAAGTATTGAATAATGGATGCGTAATCAAATGGAATATAAGAAATGGCATCAGCCAGGGTTACATTTAATAGATAACCTGTAGAGGAAGGAGGTAAAAGATCATGTACAACATCTTTATTAATATGTCGATATGATTAAGTTAATTATTATTATAATTTAAGCGACGATACATCAAAACACTGGGGAAGCTTTGAGAGTAAGAGCTGCCAGATTGATTTATTTTGCTCAGTAGTCAAAAGTAGAAATATTACTTTTGCTGTTAGATAAAACGTAGAAATGCAGCACATTCTCATTTCTTCTAAGTTAAATTTTTATATAACAGCTTCAAGCTAAACCATTTAAAACTGTGGGTAACCACTTAAAAGCAGCCACATGCAGCTCAAAATGCAAACCCAGAGAATTATAATGTAAACTCTTTTCAAATTATCAAAAGACGCAAAATATGCTGGAATAATATTTTATTCCTTGGAATTTCATTGTTTCAGTCTAGAGATGGGCAAACAGGAAACAATTATCTAGAATATTGTCTGTAAGTCAGTGGGAATGGGGAGTGGGCTGACAGAGAATTTTGCTCGTTTGGCTCTGTCCTGGTGTAAAAATACTACAAGCTGAAAAAAGTCAGCCTTTCAGTGTCGTATGAAATAAATGGCAACAGTATAACCATTTCAAAATAAGGAATGTGGATGTTGTGCACACCCATTCCCAGGTGGGTACAGGACAAGGTCACAAAGGGATGTGAGATGCTTTAATATTTTCTCTGGCAGAGAAATGATAGCACCTGGCAGTCACGATTTCTTAAAATATGTGGGAGAACTTGGAAAATACAGGGTTTAAAAAAATATGTGGTGTAATGAGGAGCCCAACTTAGCCAAGTCTAAAAGAATAAAGGCAAAACTTCCAAACTATACGGAGGCTGAGCACAGCTTATACGTGACTCACTGATGCACATTTAGTTCTCTAAATGCTGGCATGGCTTAACACTGTGCTTGTCACCCAACTTGTTTGACAGGATGTCTTTGAGATCAGAGATTTATTTAGGTTTCCCCCGAATCTGTCAAAGAGCAACAAAGGCTTTTTGTTGCCATCCTTACATGCAGTATGTCAAATCTTTTCATTGCTCAAGAAATTGAGTTCAAACTCTCTTCATTGTCAACAAAGCTTTTGTTGTTCAAACTGGAAGGTTGCAGTTTGGCACTACGTATCCTGAAGAACTTTTACAGTATTCAGGAACAACCACAGATGAGACCCAGACCATATTTTCTTTAAATAGTTTTAATCTCTTCTGGCTTCCTTACATTAATCTCCTTCTTTACTGCTTCCATGATCTACATGGCCTTTCAATTATTGTTCTGGCCACATTGAAAAACATATCGAAAGCTTCTGAACTGAAGGCCCGGGAGCCAAGACGCTGTAGTTTTACAGCGTTGTAAGGGAGACTCAGAATCAGCATATTTTCATCTATAGCACATGCATCATATCACACCCCACAGACGCAGTGAGAAAGATTTACTGAGTTAAACCAGAGAACAAATTTACTTCACACTATCTTTATGAGATCTGATTTCATGCTTTGCAGGTTTGTGCGCGCCACAGACAATAACAGTGCAGTAATCATGCAAGTCCAATTTCCAAAAGAATACAACCCTGTATTTCACATCATACTGCATGTTTCAATCCGTAAGATATAAAGGAAACATAAAACGTGTGATTTCTTTAAGCTTCCAGCTTTTATCACTGACCAACTGTTGAGGCAACAAAAATATGAGTCACCTTGTATAATTGTGGCTACAATAACGATCTGCTGAGCTTGTGATGAATGGTGTTTGTTCACCGCCGTGGAAATATCTGCGAACAAAAAGAGACCACAAACTGAAAATCGCTCATCAAATGTACATATGCAGTATTTTATAAAAGAACTACGCATGAATGGTATTTCAATCTAAGGCTCCATAGCCCCCAGTGAATGTTTCAGAAGCAATGGTCATTTGGTTTTCCTAGAAGTTAGACACGAAAACACAAACTTCTGTGTTCAGTTAAAATAAGACCAGACACATATTTATATACAGGCAATCGCAAAGTAATTTGTCATCTTCTGCTCCCACTGGGATTCAGGAAGAAGGCTTCTTTTCTAATATGGGTCTTCTCAGATCAATATCATTAAAAGAAACTAAAAATGCTAGCTCTTAAAGGAAAGCAATGTGTGTTTCCACTGGGCTGAAATCAGTCCTGAATGATCTGTCACCTGTAGGTGATTTTAATATTGCCTGTTCAGATATGGTCATTGCAATAAGATGCAATGTTGCTCCAGCTCTAGATGATTAAAGTCGTTCTTTGTAGGCGTTACATTATAGAACAGGCAGTATAGATGACTAGCTCGAAAAACATAGAGCAGTAAATGTCTAAGAAAGCAGAACAGTTAGCGCATACAACGCTTCTACCACATCCTTGGTTTACTCTTCTCAAGTGAAGCTGGCACATTTCTTTAAGTGAAGGTTTGTGTTTTTAAAGGGTGAACTGTGCCTTACATTTTTGCATTCATGTTTCTGCATGCTTGAGTCCCCTTCCTGGCATTGTCACACAGTTTCAGAAAGTGCAAAGTGGAGTCTCACGAGGCACCCTGTTGAATTTACACCATATGAAAGACAAGGAGGAAACGAGTACTGATACCAGCAATAGCTCTGGTATCAGCCCTCCTTATTACACTGACTCATTGTGGGAAGGTAAATCCATATCCTACCACAATATGGACAAAGAAATGTCAAGTCTGCATGACTGACAGCTTCACAATACCAAAGTCTGAGGGGGTCTGATCGAGTCTAGCGCTTAAGATGAGAAAGTTAGGAAAGTTGTATAGAGAAGCAGATTAAAAGCCTTTGAATCTTGGCTCAAGAATGTGATATATTTTACCTGAAAATATTTTTTAAAAAGATATCGCTTGCTTTGTATGGATCTCTACTTCTGAGGCACAGACTACTTTTAATTGGCATTTGTCTGGAGTGAAGAAAATGGCCACATTCACATCTAGACTACCCATTAAAGACAACAAAAGAATCCTCTTTTTGACAGCAAGTGTCTTTGAAACCAGATGAAAAGAATCCATCTTGCACATTTGTAATTTTCAGCATCTCCCCCTCTCACTGTGTGTTTGTTTGTGCATACATGCAAGAAGCTGCATGGGATTACAAATAGCGCAATAATCTATGAGCTTCTGTTGTTATCCTTCAATAATCAGGCAGCAATTACACTCAAATTAAAAAAAGAAGGTCCACTTCCATGGATCCAAACCAGCACCAGAGTAAATATAAAGCTGAGCTACGTTTGTTGGTTACTAATGTAAGTGTCATTTTATGTAGTAAATGTTATAACATGTTAACTGACAAATGCTGTACGTCTCCTGTAGCTATAGAAAGTGAAATATTCTTCATATGTAAAAAGTGGCTTTGTTGACTGCGGCCCACAGTTCCACACACGGTGTTGGCTCTCTGGAATAGCTTCCTGTCACACCGACATGTTGTCATTATTATAATTAGTTCCACCTGCATTTTTCCTGATTAAATGAGTCACCAGTCTGCAGGAGTTCACCATATCATGACTCAAACATAAAGAGGGAACAGGCGGCAGTGGTGTTGCTCCTCAGCAGGGCTCCACAGCTTCACCCTCGCTCTCATCAGAGACCTAGGCCCTGCTGGAAGCAGCACAACAGATGCGAACTTACTGTGCACTGCAGAGAAAAAGGAGATCGTAAGAACAGAGAAAAAAAGTGAACAACAGAATATAGCAAATAATGTTTATCGTTTAAGGAAAGACGCACTGGAAACTGAAATAGCTTATTGTAGAATCTGAGGTGTCCTTGTGGGATTTTGAGCACGTCCAAAATGAACTGTGCCTCACCTAAAAAGCAGATGAAAGCAGGTGGCAGCAGCACGAGTCTGAGGCATGCAGTCTAGTGAGACTCGCACGTCATAGTGTCATGTCATCAGAGCCCAATCTGTACTCTGTGTTCAAAAGTTGCAATTATGACAGACTATCATATAATCACATTACACTTTAGCATCAATCTGACAGTTTTTCTTCTGGTCTCAGAATACTTCTTAAAGAAAAGTGTCTGGACTTCTTTAAGTTGCTTGAAGACGTTTCACCTCTCATCTGGGAAGCTTCTTCAGTTCTAAGGTCAAATGGCGGAGAGTCCCAGATTTAAACCCAGTGGGAGTTTCCCCCCCAAAGAGGGACAAAAGGACCCCCTGATGATCCTCTAATCACCTGAGCCAAGGTGTGAAAATGGGTGCGGGTCCCAATCAGCCAGGGTTTCGGGTGAGCTCATTATGAAACCTGACCCCACCTTATCATGCGATTTCCTGAGGTCAGATGGCCCAGGATGTGCGTTAAGGCCTGGTAAATGACCTGTATTTGTATAGCGCTTTACTAGTCCCTAAGGACCCCAAAGCGCTTTACACAACCAGTCATCCACACATTCACACACTGTACATTGTAGCCACAGCCACCCTGGGGCTCACTGACTGAGGCGAGGCTGCCGGACACTGGCGCCACCGGGCCCTCTGAACACCACCAGTAGGCAACAGGTGAAGTGTCTTGCCCAAGGACACAACGACCGAGACTGTCCAAGCTGGGGCTCAAACCGGCAACCTTCCGATTACAAGGCGAACTCCCAACTCTTGAGCCACGATCGCCCCTAAAGCTGGTTAAGGCGTCTGGGGAGGGAACTCAAAACTGGATTATAGATGGCAGACAGTTGGTGTCGTAAACCACAGCCTCTGTTCAAAGATATCTGCCATCCATAATCCAGTTTTGAGTTCCCTCCCCAGACGCCTTAACGCCCAATCACATCCTGGGCCATCGGACCTCAGGAAATCACATGATAGTGTAGGGCCAGGTTTCACTATGAGCCCACCAGAAACCCTGGCTGATTGTGACCCACACCTGTTTTCACACCTTGGTTCAGGTGATTAGAGGATCATCAGGGGGGTCCTTCTGTCCCTCTTTGGGGGGAAACTCCCACTGGGTTTAAATCTGGGACTCTCCGCCATTTGACCTTAGAACTGAAGAAGCTTCTCGGATGTGAGGTGAAACGTCTTCAAGTAACTTAAAGAAGTCCAGATGCTTTTCTTTGCAAGCTCCTTTGACTACGATGACCTGGATGACTGAGAACCTTCACAGACAATACTTCTGATAGCACAGAATCCAAATTTCTTCATTTTGCCAAATTAAAAGGTTTCTATAAATCAGTAATATGGCTGAACTGGTACCTAACTCCAGCTTTTAGACCAGGTGAGAGTCGGGCATCGCCATGCTTTGAGGGTGACAATGCTTTGATCTCATTTTGTCTTTTATCTTGATGTCTGTCTATTCGCATGGCACCAGAGTAAGATAGCATTCAGTCAAACAGAATGAGTCTGTGTAGCTCCAGCACATGCCTGTGATCAGCTATGAAGTATGGACCTTAGCAATTTTCTACCTTTTTTTTTTTCAGAATAGGTCAGGCATGAATCCAGTGATCCTCTAGGTGGTCTTTTCTTTGAAAAGGTTCAACGGGAATTCTACAAAGTTATGACTTGCTGTACAATGCCTCAGTGCCTGAGGAATGATAATTGGTTGGTTTAGGCATGAGGAGGAAATCTGAGGCTCAGTAGGAGCAGAGCCTTTTTTTTTCTTTTTAGGGTCACAAGGGGGCTGGAGCCCAGCTGTTATGGGGAAGAGAGAGGGTAGCCCCTGGACAGGTTGCCAATCTGTTGCAGGGCTAACATGGAGACAAACTATTCATGCTTACATTCACACCTACAGCCAATTAAAAATCACCAATTAACCTAACCGTATGCATGTCTTTAGACTGTGGGAGGAAGCACAGACACAGAGCGACCACACAGAACGGCCCCTCACAGGACTAACCAAGACACTATCACACTGCCCCAGAGGGAAGGGGGGGAAACTGTGAAATAAAAGCCTTGTCCAGTTTTTGAACTTAAGTCAGAAAAATAAAAAAATTAAAGGTGACACATCAAGATGAAAATTCTGGACCTCATTAATTTCTATACTCTGGTTCCAGCACTGAAGGCTTGGTTTGTTCTTTTAGCTGCAAGGGCACAAGCAACTTTGCCAAGCACTGCAGCAACCAAAGGCTGGTCGTGCATGGTAGAAAATCGTGGTCCTTAATCACAGAAATTATGCAACATTTGTGAGTTATCTTACAAATGATCCTTTACTCATCAAAGATTGCATTCCTCATGATTCGACTGCACTATCCAAGTTGCACTTCTCTGCCACTGAGCACTTGGAAAAATGAGAAGACAGTATGGGTAAAGTATATTTAGATGGTGGCTGTAAATTCTCAGCAGAGCTCTGTCCTCTACACGAGCTTGCCAAGTTTTGCAAACTGTCTGACGGTGTTGCTTGCTGCATGACAAAATAACCTCCTTGCAGGGAGACAAGGTGATGCAGGACATAGCCGAAATGTGTTTATCCATTTCACTTTCTCATTGAAAATATCCAGCAGATTATTTCGAGGCAGGTAGATTCAGTGCTGATATTTTGTGGAGGAGTTCACCTGCACACACGTGAAGTTTCTTTTTTCAGAGCCCAAAGTGGGAGTGTCATTTATAGCATGGCTGCTTGGGTCCAGGTCCTCAGCAGGGCGTTGGCAGTTCGCTGCTAATAGCCTTCGCCTGTCAGCTCCTAATGAAACACACGAATATAGACAGGGGTTAATTAGCTGCAGGTGTGCCTCATTGACCACTCGGGCCAATCCTGGCTCACTTGAATCTCATCCATTTCTCAGTCTCCACCTGGTTCACCACAAAGCACAGCACATTAGAACACACCGCCTGTTAAACTGCTTTCAAGAACCACAGAAATGTCACAGAACAGGATTAACATGGCTGCTGTTCCTGTGGGCTGCGGCTGGTGAAGGTAATGAATGAATAATATAGTAGAGCTCACATTACTGGGCCATATCATTAGACACAATTAACGGGGAATTAATTTAGAAGAGAGGTAAAGTCTGAAAGTATCGATTTGCACATGAGTGATGGCCTGATCAGTTAATCGCATGCGTTACGCTCGGTATCTAACATTAGAATCAACAGTAATCGCTGAATCTCTCTTTTTATTTCCCTATGCTTACAATGACAGAAAGCATTCTGCATTCATCTCCTTTTAAATGGGCAGAAAACACATGAAGCTTTATTGTCCTCTAACTTTATATTCCTCCCTTTGTGGGTGAACTCTGTGGCAAATGCAAAATCGACTACTACAGTGAAGCTTAATGGATACTGATTGCTGAGCCCAATTTATCTTCCGCCAGTCTATTGCCATGGACAGGGATGGCAAGCAGTAAAAAAAGTGGAGGGACATTCTGTAGTCGACACATATCACAACATATTTACACATTTAATAAGCCACTCATAGAAAAGCAGATTTTCTGCTCTCAGTGAGTCTGCTGTCATCACTAAGAAACACGACGGTCATAAAAACTAGAGAAACTCTATGTGATGGTTTCTTAGTTTATACCTTTGGTATCCTGTGGCAGCACACGGGTAATGTCTGATGTCTGTCTGACAATGATTCAGATCTCTGCCTCAGATGAAATAATTTATTTGGAGAACCAAATTCATGGCGTGATCCATTCTTAATGAATTTGAAAACAGTTCTTCCTGATGAAAACTGGCAAATAAGACTAGAAAAGCATTCTGTAAATGCAAATCCATTATACTACAAAATTTAATCCAAAGACTATCCATCAACCCTCTGCAATTTTCTCTTTTTCTCTTTTTGCAAAGCAATCCAGTGGTGTGGACTGGATGCTTTGGCAGGCCATATCTCGCCTACAGGCTATATTTCTGGCTCCTCTGCTATAGAAACTAGAAGATATGAGACTCCAAAAATATCATTAATAACCAGCTATGTTTATGCCATCGAGTCTTCTATCCTAATAACCAAAAGGTAATACTACGTTCTCAACGATACCGCCAAAAGGACTAATGCAACTTTCAAAAATCATTGCTCAAAAATATGCAAGACATTCAGGATGTGACAGTGCTGCAGTAAAGGTTCGATTCGTTTTAAGAAGGGGATCGAGTTCATTGTTTTGGTAAAATTAAGTACTCTAAGTAAATTAGAGGGCGCGCTTTGTCATAGTTTGCCATAATTACTAGAGCTACCTAAGGGGGTTGTTCCTAGAGTGTGAGTTGAAATGACTGACAGAGCCAGGAGAGGTCACTTGACAATACATATATGATAAGCTGCTTATACAAAGGACCTCTGGGAGTATTTTTGTTTATTTTGTGTTTTTAAACAAAATAATTACCTAATTTGTAATAATGATAGAATTCCCCATATACAGTGTGTATGAGTGTGATAATGGCAGAAAAGTACCTGTTTAATTCACTTACTATTAATATTAAGACAAGTAGCTGTGTGTGTGTGTAATAAACCAGACAGCTTTGGTGATTTTAAACAACTGTCTCATCTAAAGCCTTCCTAGCTGCCGCAGTGATTTAAACGATTATGACAACTTTCCACAAATGCAGGTGGAGAACGTGCTAATGGTGAGCAGACCTCTGTGATGGAACAGTTGGATGAGGGAGATAGTAGAACAAAATTACTTGAAATTGGCCTCTCCAAATGGCTTTTTAATGCTCCTTTTTGAAAGCTTTACCGCTTAACAACTGAGGTTGGTGTCATTTTCTGTCAGCGGGATCCTGTTTGTTTCAACAATTTGAATCTCACTTTTTTGCCGTCACTTACACAGAATCTTTGAATGCTTCTCCCTGCCTATGATTAATCAATAGTACGAGGTATCACTAAGTGCAGTTCACATTATGTACGACCAAATGTACCAAGAATAATTAAGGCCAAGCCCAATTGATTTGCTTTGGCTTATTTATGAGGGAGAACAGAAATGCAGCTCTCTTATGTAACTCGGCCTCTAATTGAATCTAAGAAGTTTAAGTCAATTCTAGTTGGTAATTTCTGTTTATGTGAAAATTTAAAAACTAAATGCAGAAATGCAGTAAGTTATTCATACTTATATTTTTCAGACCAGTTTTGCAATCATGTGCATCTTTATTATTTTTCATTTTAAGTAGTTTCTGGGTCAAATTTTGTGTTTTTAGAGTCAAATTTGATTACACTTTCAATGATAGGAATTGCAAGAAGCATGATAAAGTGTTTTTACATAGCATAATGTTGCTGTTTAAATACATTTACCACCATTGATTTGGCCATAGTAAAAAATAAATCCCTACTATGCTGTATATATATATGACTGGTTTCCCAGTTTGCTTCACTTTTGTATCCCTGGAACAAAACTGCTCCATTTCATCAGTTAAAAATAATAGAGAAACTGAACGTGTAACTAACTGAAGTATGCACCCTAATAAAAAGCCAAAGAAATAACATTAGAGTTGCTGTTCGCTTCTATGGACAAACAATGGACTCCTCATTTAAAGTTATCTGCTCTAAATTGGAGCCACTTTCTTTCTCACTATATTCCTCTTTGTTTCTGTCTTATTCCCTCTTTCGTTCTGATTATAAGACTGAATTCATTACACCCTTTCTGCTTAGCATGAATGAAGATTAGCTCATGGGTATATTAAGATGTGCTTCCTGCTTTTTGCTTCACCTGGATGTGGCTCTTGTAGTCATTAAACTACCAAGAACAAAAGGACTGATCGGGGATCAGTGCACAGGTCATATGGCCATATTAAAATGCACTGCAACAAAAGGCAGAATGATACTAAATGGCAAGTGGGAATAAAAGTAACTTCTGTTATCCCAAGATTTTTTACCCTCCTTCCTTGTATTCTTATATCATTTTAATACAAATCTGTTAACCTTTGAACGCACAACTTGAGGATGTACCATTATAAGATAATAGCCTCTAAGTGTAAAAAGTTGGAGACTTTCCTCTTCTCAGCAGTTAAAGTTCTACTCATTTGCTGCACAGGCAATATTAGCAGTATTGTAACACTGATGGTACTAAATTACTTACTTTTGGTTTGATGGTTATGCTTCAGTTCAGTTGTATTTAGTTATAAACCTGGACTATTGTTGAGCTAACTTTTGCTTTTCCATGTTTCCTATTACATTAACTTCCATTAGCTCATGTTGCAGCCTTCTATATATCTATATTTTCAACTGGCAAAGTAATTGGAATATCAATTACTGGGAGGGATTGCTGGGACCGTTGACATACTAGTCAGCTCACTTAAATCGTTTAAATAGCTGGATAAAATCAGACACGCCTGAACAATTAGGATGCCTGGATCCAAGTTCAGTTTGAAACACTGGGAGTCAAAATAAATGTTTGGCTTAGGTGGTCGAGTGAGTGGTCCAAAGGTTTGATCCCTAGACCCCAGACCCTCCAGTAACTCATCTACTTGAGCAAGACTAGAGAAATTTGCTCTAGCTGGTTGGCCAGTAGCTTGGACAGCAGCTGTGGCTTTAGAGATAGTGCAGGTCAGAAAATTGATGGATCAGTCCCTGGCTTCTCCAGTCCGTGAGTATGAGTGGAGTTTGCCAGAATACTGAACCCTGCATCCAGCTTTCTGTATGAATGGCTGAATGTGGCTTTGTGCTAAAACCTTTTTTGTATTCCAAAGGAAAAACAAGTGTTATCTAAAGGCCAGACCATTTACGTGTGTGTGGAAATCTGAATGATGTAAGTGCACACTTTTATTATTTGCTCCCAAATGGAAATTTCATGGACAAAAATCCCTCATGAATCCAAAGGCTTCACCAACTTCCTGAAGAGCTATACTATCTACCTTCCGTATAAGCAGCCTCTCACATAGTTTGGATCAGCATATCTTAAAAAGCCCAAGTGGAGAGTAGCGGAATTGGTTATTTATCTGCCATTTCAACTTATTTCTGGGTAATGAAATAGAGAGTGAAAGAGATGATAGACATAGAGAGAGAGGGGGGGTGACAGTCACGAAACTCTATGTGACTTAAGTGTATGACATGTGCCTTGCCCTGCTGAATCATGGCTTGCCCTCTGTCTGTCTCCATCCCACTCTCTTCCACCTTCTCCTGTTCCTTCCCTTCTCTTTCTCTCACTCTTGCTCTCGCTCACTATGCCCTTAAAACTTAAACTCTCCCTATCACTTACCAGAACTACCCAAACTCACTTTTGACATCTCTTGCCTGCCTCTTTCATCCTCCTCCACCCCTGCCTCCTCCTTTATTTCAGTGCTTGTGGGAACTGCTTACTCTTCCCTACCTCCTCCTCTCTTACTCATTCATCCCTGTGATGCCTGCCAGCGAGCCACCCTCTTCTTATTCCTTCCTTATAGTTTCCAAAAACACTTACCAACCTTGCATTGCTACATCTAAAGACTGGCTAACTCACTTGCTCCTTTCACTTTTCTACAACTGTGATTTAATCAGCACACATGATAACTTTTTAAAGGTGTTGATTTTAATTTAATATCTGCAAAGATTATAATTTATGGTACAGATTGAGTCTTCAAAAATTATATTTTTTGTTTTGTTTGAGTTTTAATTGGTATGTTTATTTTTTTGTTGCCATCCTTGCACTCCAAGTCTCTTGATGAGAGTGCAAATAAAAGCTTGGATTATTTAAGACAACAGTACACGCTTGTAAATTCACTGAGGGGAAATATAGCTCATATTTCTGCCATTTAAAATTGTGTGATGTTTAATAGTGATAAATTACAGAATAATTAGGGAACGGCAATTTACATGGTGACTAATTGGCATATAATATCATATCAAAATAAAATTAATCTCTTTGACAGGTTTTCAGCAGCCTGGATGCTGATGCAATGGGAGCTAAATTTGAATTCCTCACAAATCTTTCATAATAAAAAAGAAATATCGTCAGTTTTGTGAGTTATACTAGGACAAAGTTAACTTGAAAGCCAACTCATTAATTTGAAAGTCTGAGGAGAGGTCGTTCAGAGATACTTACCTTTGAAGTTTTTTATTTTTAACACCATAGAGAATATGTAACCCCAATTCCAAAAAAAGTTGGGATTGTGGAAGTGGAAACAAAAACAGAATGCAATGACTTGCAAATCTCATAAACTCATATTTTATTCACAATAAAATATAAGAAATGCATCCAATGTTTAAACATCACATTTCATGACAAATATTCGCTCATTTTGAATTGATGGCGGCAAAATGTCTCAAAAAATTTGGGATTAACTAGCAACAGGTGAGTAATATGATTACAAATGAAACAAGCATGTGAGAGAGGAGAGTTTGTGACAGCGGTTTATCAATCTGTAAAAAAAAAACTGCACCTACAGTTCGCTCAGCCATGCAATGTGGTCATATGATCCAGAAACACAGCCTTCTTCTCTGGACCAAAGCCTAATGGACTGAGGAAAAGTGGACAACTGTCATCTGTAGTCACAAAACAGAATGTGAAATTCTTCTGTAAAAACATGGCTGGACTAAAGAGAAGAGAGACCATCCAGCTTGTTTTCAGTTGCCAGCTTGCACATATGGATACTGCAATTATTACAACAGCATGACATCATAGAAGAGTCTCCATCCCGAATTTCTTGAGGTCCAGAAGTTTCACCTGTTGAAAACATTTGTGGCATCATTCAATTTGATTTATTTATGTAGCGCCTCAAAGCATTTTATATTATGAAGAGAAAAATATGACAAAGAAAAAACAAGACTGTTGAGCAGGTAGAATTCCATATCAGACAACAATGGGACAACATTCCTCTCCCAAAAGTCCAGCAGCTGATCTCTTTAGATCCCAAACATTTATGGACTGTTGTTAAAAGAAGCGAGGATGCTACAGAGGGGTAAATATGGCCCCATTCCAACTTTGAGACATGTTGTTACCGTCAAATTCAAAGATGAGCTAGTTTTTTAAATGTCTAAGTTTAAACCTCGGATGCTTTATTTCTTCTGTCGTAAATAAAATCTGGATTTACAAGAATTTAAAACCATTGTGCTGCATTTTTATTTGCATTTTAGACAGCACCCGAATTTCTCTGTGATATGGGTGGTAATAATTTAAATTGACACCACAACCACAACTCTAAATCTTCTTCTTTGTTTCACTCCTTATATGCCTCACCCTCTGAACAAGACAGCCCAAGCAGATCAAGTCTGTGAAAGAACACATCACAGTTTTAAAATGACTTTTAACAGTCACACAAAAAGAAATCCAATCTCAAGGAAGCAGAGGGATCGATTTTTTTGTACCGTCACGAGCCTCAATAAAACCAGAATGCAACACATTACATCATGCTTTTTTGAATAACAGACCCAAATCATCAACTCTTTTTCTAGAGCTATAATTCTCTTCCTTTTAATGTTCCACTTCCATAACCTGTGGAGTCACTCCTTCCACCTACACTTTCAGCCCGCAGCTGAATAGGTTATTTTCCTAGCCTTATTGGGAAAGGAACTATGAAAAAGAACAAGCAAGGATACATGTGGATGAAAAGGGAAAACATCAAAGAGATAAATCACACAAAAAATTACAAAATAACAGGAAATATCATCCATTGAAGACAAATGGCAGTAAACAATATATAAAGGGTACATGGTGTTATGGAATATTTAAAAGTGAATCTTCAAACATGTAATTCAAGGGTTGGATTTGTACATTATAATCTGGGGGCTAGAGAGGAAGATGCGTTGTCAGTGATGCGACCCCAGTGATGACTGACAGCTCCCTGTAGGCGTTCCCGCGGTGACTCAGAAGTTTTGCTGACTATTTATGTCTTCATTTTGATGAGTTGAACAGCACAGATGATGCACAGCGGCCTTAACAGATTGGACCAATTACTGAGTGTCTAAATAATACAAAGTCCCATCACCATGCGAAATGTTCAAACTTTGGATTAAACAGCATTTTTTGACATTTAGAATTTGTCCTGTAGTGAAGGAAGGATGTGCATAACTTTTTCTCCAGCTTTCATAAACAGTTCTCTTTGTGAATACACTTCAGGCCCATTTAACTTCAAGGCTTTCAAAAAACATCCCTGGTGTACAATTTGTCCTTCTGCAACTCAAAAAGGGCTCAGTCAACCAATTTTGAGAGTGAAAGTGATTTCAACCCAAGTCCTCGCAACAAAAGTAACGTCATTTAAAAGCTGTTGTCTCCTATGGTTGGACCTCTCTGTCTCGTTTTGTGTCACTTTGTTTTAATGCTGTACGTAGGGTACAAATTTGAGGGAGGTCACTGTCGAATGAAAGCGAAGACTGCAATTCCATCAGCTAAACACAAATGCAAGGACAAAGCACTACTGTGTTTAGACTGGTGAAAAATGTGCAGTTTATAGAGAATGAGCATTCTTTATTCCCTTTACTAGCCACATTCCAGCATTAATGAAGGGATAGGGAATTATTTTTAATATATTATTCACTGAAACAAGATCTCACCTGATTTTTGTATTCATTTTGTATATTATTTGAGGTGCGTGACAAGCATTCCCAACCAAAAATAACAGTTTGGATGAGTCTGACAGTTGAAATAGTGAAGAATTTCCATCTGATACTGGTTATCTGAAGCTGCCGTGTTCTTGATCTATAGTTATTCTTTTTTATCCCTTCGTGTTTTTCTGCTTTTCCATTTCATTCACAGTGGGGCTGGAGCCTATCCCAGCTACCATAGGACAAGAGCCAGGGTACGCCCTGGACAGATCGCCAGTCTGTCACAGAGCTAACACAGAGACACGCTCACGTTCACACATGTGGGCAAATTAGAATCGCCAATTAGCCCAACCTCTCTAATGAAATGCCTTTGGCCTGTGGGAGGAGTACGCAGAGAGCACTGATGCTGACAGAACAGGAGAACAGAAATGCTCCGGCTAGACTGTAGAGGTGTGGTAACAGTGCTAACCACTCCTCCACCATGCTGCCCAACAGAAGCTTTCAAAGTAATACATTTCTCAGGAAAAGACAAGGATAGATGCTAGAAAGAAAGCAGTTTGAAAAGTTTAAAAAAAGGATATTATTTGGCTCTAAAAATGAAGCCAGTGTAGCAACTGCACAAACTGTAGTTCCCTGAGTGGCCACTAAAGGCTCCAAAAGTGACTCAAAAGCCAGCTGCAGAAATAAGCATGTTTACAGCCTGGTATAAAAGTCAGTTTTGCTCCTTATAGCACATGAGAATGAAGGTGTCATTTTTCCCCCTGTACTCAAAAATATAATATATACAGAGACACCAGTTTGCATTTTACTGAAACATAAAGGTGTGTGAGTGATTGTTGCAGGTTGTTTGTTTTATTAAGGCTTTGGCCAAGAATGCAAATTCAGAGGCATTAGAAATGCAGCTTTGCCATGCAATCGCTGGTTTCAATGTGACATACACACAGTCTGTTAGTTAAAAATCAGCTCTTGCTGAGTGAAACAGCTGTTGGGTTAATTCATGAGAGTGCTGAACTAAATGTTAAACCAAAACAGTGAGCTAAAGGATGTTAAATAGCTCGGCAGCTTTATGGGTTTTGTGATAATTCAGGTCATACAATTTGGTCAAATGAAAACGACTCAAGACTTTTGGTTTTATTGCTCAGTCGTGCATAGTTTTCGCTGAGTGTGTTTAAGGCATAAAATAAGCAACCCCAGCCCCAGCCTATTGTTTGGACCACTCTTCTTTATGGATGCAGAGCAGACTGTTCAGATGAAAGACTTTCCGCCACTTTTGAAGATGCACATACCTTGTTACTATAGCAACCACTTTGGGTAAAAACAACAAAAGAAGAGGGGGTACGAGGCGGGGAGAACAAATGATGAAACGATAAAGCAGGTCAGTGAAAGATTGGATTTAAATTCAACAAAGACTGGAATTCAGCGGATAGTCCGCTGATGTTTAAACACCCTCCACTCACGGCCGTTAATCTGTCAGGCTGCAGCGAGCGAACAGGATGCCTCCCATCAGCCCAGGGCAGACTTGTGATCTGAAGCAATGTGTGAAAGCAATTTGAAAAAAAACAAGTAAACCACTTTTAGACTGAATGCTATTATTTTCCCAGTTGCTGACAATGTTGTGTTTTAAGAGCAAGCGCTAGTCAATTCCCCTAGACTTCTATGTTAAAATGTCCAGTTTTAGCAATGACGTTAGCAGAACAAAGTCGTTTTAGAGGATTTTACATATATGTAACTTACCCATGTAAATTCTAAAACTTACGCACTGGTAGTTAAGCAATATTAACATAGCTAGTTTGGTGGTTAACCAAACCAACAACTTGTCCAAGTATGTGCTCCAGTTTTGATGACTGAAATTCTTGTAAGTTATTAATATGCCATCAATTAGCAGATATTTCACACTTTGACATCACAGTGTCTACGGATGCAGCTTGCTAACTTGCAAGTTAGCATCAGCACTCCGCCCTTTAATCTAAATGTTGTCACTTCTGAACAAAACTTTTTAAAAAGATAGCGGTGATGGTGCTAAAAAAAACAATGAATATGTCCATCTTTTATATATTTATTTATGGGGGTTGTTTTTGTTTTTGTTTTTTATTTTTTATTAAATTCAAAGTAGCTTTTTTGAAGTTTTTCTTTTCTATTAATATTACAAATATAGAATTTTATATTAAGTACATTAAAGAATAGATTTTGTGTTTACTTCTTTGCACAAGAATAGGCTTTTATCTCACAGAACGCGCATAAACACACCTGCAAAAACTTGTAAATGACATAATATTGTGTAATGCAAAGCAAGAGAGTCCCAAATTGAGAAACCCAGATTCTCTGTTGCATCACATGATTATGTGGCTTATCCATACTGAATTTCATCAAAGCTGAATAGTGGACAAGGCAGTGTCATCATTTACTTTCCCTCCAGTCCTACAGAGCCGCCAACTGTCAAATATCAATTTACTTCCTGCTCTCTAAAGAGTGCTGAGCCCTAATTGGAAATAGCATGTAACGTATTCTCTGTTCTGCACACATGGAGAGTGAAGCTATCAGTCAGTCTGAGATATGAATATGATGCACTCGCTCCCTCAAGCCCATCTGTGGAACAATTCATTTTTTTATCTGACAGAGGGAAATAAGAACGATGAAGATTGTGATATTGTGTCTACTGGAGTGCAGATGGACAAGCTGCAGCATGAGTATCGTCTCTATTTAGGAAAGACCGTCGCTACTTGTTCTGGAGTAATGTCTTGTTTCCTTAATGGCACATTCTTAACGAACTGAAACAGAAAGTGCTAGATGCTAAATCTACTAAATTTACTAAGTTAATGCTAAAAATTAAAAGAACAAAGCAAAACTCCAATCTCCCTTTTGCTGACGTTGTTCTTGTGCACCCCTTACACTTTCTTTTTTAGTAAGCTCATCCACTTCTGCTTTCACGATTTCATCATAAACTTCTAACTTGACAGTCGCTGCTTGCAGGGAGCAGACATCAACATCAATTTTCATGCTGAGGATTATCAGTCGTGATAAGAGCATGGTCTCCAGTCATGACCCAGATACTAAACAGCAGTTTTCAGTGAAAGAGTTCCCAGTGTCCAACCCCAAAGGTAGCACTCAGCTGTGGAGCGTGACCAGGGGCATACTTCCTTCGTCCCCCAGTGGCAGACTGTTAATGCTGCAGTATTATTTCCTGAAGAATCTGACACGAAATATTTGCATCACACAAATTTGTAGTTTGTGTCACTCTGCACACAGAAAAAACTTTTTTTTTCACACCGAAAAAATTCTCACCATCCTACGTTGCTACCAGATTTGATTCGTCATGACTTCACGACATGTTGTTTTTCCCAAAATGATGGGGTCACCATTCTGACACAGTAAAAGAAATCCAGCCCACATCACAGATGGACAAGTGCAAGTGGTCAGATCTTAAAATAGCAGCTGCACTGGAAGTGGCACAGAGCTGCTCAACATGACCTTAAAAAGAAGATAAGCCACATTGCAATCAGTTTTACATCAGCAAAGTCCCCGACCTTTGGCGAAGTATTCATAGAAGTGAAATAACCTTAAACATGTCACAAGCTCAACAATAAACATGACTGGAAATAGAGACATTTCCCTCATCAGTGGCTAAGATGTGAAGAAAATTAGGTAGTCCTGCAGATACATCCTAAAACCGTCAATTAAAGTGCCCTAATGAGTTAAATTCAGTCAGACAGTATTACAGCTTTTAATCTGCATCCATCACAAGATGAGTAACTCTAGAAGAGTTCATTTTGACTTTTTTCTCCTTTTGATTAAAAATCCTATTATCATTTTTTTTTCTCTTAACTCACTTTTACTTTCACTACTTTGATAAAGGCTACATTTGGATTTTTTTTTCAACAGCAAGGACCCAACCATGGTCACCGCTTTTACGAGAGGAGAATAGACAGCCAGGCTATGCTCATCATGTTTCAGTCAGGAATAAAAGATACTCTGATTGATTGCACTCCTCTTTTGTGTACGTGGAGTTCATGCCCCGTTATGTCCTGTGCTTAATTAATCAGCAACCCTAAATCTATTCTTTACATTATTTTAATGCCTTATGATGTATATGGTAGTGAATTCAAATTAATGCAGTCTGTAAAACAACTGTGTGTGTTTGTGTGTGTGTGTCCCTGTGGAGGTCAGCTAATCTGTCTTCCATTGTCAAGCTCACTCCAGAGGTGGAAATACACACACACACACACACACACACACACACACACACACACACACACACACACACACACACACACACACACACACCATCCCTGTCAACATATGAGTGCCCACAGGGAGAGGAAGTAGGGCAACATGCTGAAGACTCCCTGCCACCCACACCTGCCTACTCCTCAGGCTGCAAACACACACACACAGTGGGGAGTTTCCACTTTCTTACGTTTTTCGGGGAGGGGGGGGATGCTTGGTTTATTTTCCCAGGAGACAACAAATGAAAAGGATTAAAAGCTTGAAGGACATTGTCTCATTTTTGTTTTCAACAGCACTTGAGCAGAATTAAACGAATACATTGGTTTTTCAATTATAGAAAAAAATACTCGTCCTAATTGTGGTTTGGCAGCAGCTTTGGCTGTGTTTAAATAATACTCTTGAAAATAAGAAGCACCTGCACTGTGGCATTTTTTTTGCCTCTACTAAAAATGATTTTTATTTTATCTTAAAGCTGATTCACCTTTTATACACTGTATATATCATATTTTTGCAAAATGCTATCATTGGGAACAAAATTAGAAATGGATTTTGTCTTGTTTCTTGTTTCCTCCTCAGAATCAGTACTTTCAGCTGTCAGCCTTCATTTGCAGTTTTGACCATTTCATCAAACAAAATATTCTGGATGTCCTTCACATCCTCTTTTCCCTGTCCTCAAATATGGAAGTTGTACTTCAGCGTCTCTACGTTGTAAGATTTTTGCAAATTGTGTTTTGTGATTTGCATCTTATCAATTGTAAGATAATATTACAAACTCAATCTAGAGATTGCAGCAATCTCTCTTTGCATTGCATTTGTTACATGTGTTATGATGATACCAGCTAGAAGTTTCTTCATTTCTGTTGTTTGGTTAGTAGGTGCAGGTTGTAGCAGCCATCACACTGAAAGCTAAAGATCAGAAAATGTATCCAATTATCTTTATATGAAAGGTTATTACAACGGTCAACTGTGAGTTTCTCTCACACTACAACAGGGGGCCAACGTTTTGGAGCCTCACAATTCTTCCACATCTGCAACATTTTTTGATTGTGTGTATTTAAGCTCCTCTCTTTGATAATGCTTCTTAGAGATTACTTTTTTTTGAATGAATGAATGAATGAATGAATGAATGAATGAAAAGATGTCTTGTTCCGATCAGATGTGACATCAGGTGCGGCCGTTCCTGCAGAGCATAGTATTTATTAGGGCTGGGCTATATCATACCGTTCACGGTAATACCGGTGTAATTTTGGGCAACAATAGGAAAATGACATATCGTGATAGAATATGGGTAAAGCGCGCATGCGCAGTGCCTTTGTTTACATACGCACATGGCGGCGACACAGAATGAGAAGAGCGAAAGCGGATCGTTAAATGAAACAGATGAACCAGAATTGGTTTGTAAAAATGCTGCAGCTTCAGTGATGTGGAACTGGTTTAGCTTTCGTCCGTCACACAAAGCATTATTTTTGGTAGAGCATGCTAGCAGGCCGTCGCTATTACCGTGTTGTTTGGAAAATACAACATACTTAAAATCAATCCTTTGATTTTTCTGAAAATCGACAGAGCCCCTTATAATTCCGTGTGCCTTATGTATGAATTCTGGTTGTGCTTACTGACCTCGAAATGATTTTATGTCGTACACGGCGCTCGAAAATCTGTCAAATGTTTTAGTGCGACTTTGCTAAGCTACGAAGCCGCACCGCTTGATGGATTGTCGGAGCATTACAGCTATCGTAGGCAAGAGCCTCGCGGAGTGATACGTACTGTGCTTCAACATAATATTACCGTATTGTGTGTTTAACCTCTTTTTAAGTTTTGTGGATATTATACATGGTTATGCTGAGGATATGTCGGCCAGTTTCCACTGGAAATGCCTTTTGGTTAAACTGTCAGCGAGGAATTTGCATTGTTACATTTTTATATAACTTTAATGCACATAAAAAAACAGCTGCTTGTTTAAGTGAAAATACATTGATGGGGTTTTTTGCACTAAAGTTGTGGAGTTGTAAAGTATTTTTTCTAGTGTCAATTATATCGTCAGTTATGTCGTTATCGCAAATTTTCAAATGTATAACGTGATAAATATTTTTGGTCATATCGCCCTGCTCTAGTATTTAACTTACAACACCTTGTGGGTTCTTCCAGCTAATGTGGTTTACAGTAGCAGAAGTGCATACATCTTGAGTATAGCCAGCCCCAGTGGGAACTAAGTCTTATATCCTGACAGTGCCGGTGCTGATATATACTCTACCAACCAAGCTATACAGAAAATGAAATCCCAAACCTTGGCAGCTTTAGTGTTAGTCTCTTCTCTTTGAGCTCCATGGGAAATTGAGTTTCCAACCCAGCAACAGCGCTTATAGCTCTACCCAAAGGGATGAAAAAGTGCAGAATTTCAAAGAACAGATCACACCATCATTTTCTTGTAGCTGTGCAGATATCAGCGAGGTCACTGATGCTAAAAATATACGTGCACGTGTGTCATTATAGAAAGAAATGGAGATTAACTGTCTACCAGAATTGCAAATAAAGAAAAACATTGTGCATTTTTTAAATAAAATCAATGAATAAATATATAAATAAACCTCTCTGATGTCAAATTGGGAATTAAAAACAGTTGCCAAATATTTGGTAAAATGCAGCTTATTCCAAAAGCTTTTACTGCACTGTTTATCTCGTTCACCTCCTCATGTCCTGCATCACAGGCTTTTTTGAAAGGAGAAATCAAGAAGGCATTGGAGAGAGGTCTCTGGGTCACCGGCAAAGTGAAAAATGATCCGCTTACATCTGTGCTAACATTGCCCGATAAGACTGGGGGCAGATTGGACAGAGATTTTCGCATTAGAAAGACCAGCTCACCCACTCTAAGATGTAGGACAGGGCCACTTAGGAGATAAAGTCACTGTCAGTGCGAGAGAAGCCATCGGTAACACCACAGACATCTGCACTTCCTTCAGATTATGTCTACTAGTCGGTGACAGGAGTTTTTCCTGTCTGTTATCCTTGTATAATATGTGGCAGTGTGAGAGTGATCATTTGAAATTGGATCTAATCAGAGGTGTCATTTTACTTGACTATTTGTGCAGTGGTTTTTTTTTCACGGAAGTCATGAACCGATTTTTAGGGATGAAATAAGAAATTCTGCTCTTTAAAAGCACAAAGTTGTAAATAAGAAACAGAAATGGTTAAAAATAACAGATCTTTTTGTATTATTTTACTACTAATGGAATCCTGCAACACTGGCCACCTTTGGTGAGAAGTTGCATCAGTAGCGATAGTTTGGAGTGGAAGCAGACGAGGCTTGGTACACGGCTGGTTAGAGCTGGCAGGAGAACCAGTGGGAAGAGCGTAGAGAAAGGCTGGCTGGTGGGCGTTGATTGGAGCAGAGAGTCAGACAGGCAGGCTTTATCCAGGAAGAGATGATGGTGGAAAGCGTGCAAGGCAATTGGCACACTGATGAGCAATGGAGAGCAACCCATGACACAGAAAGAAGGCATAACTTTGAGACAACTTGACTGCAAACTGTGACTAGAGACTACAGCTAGTTCAGCTGCAGTGTCAGTGCCATGTAGAAGGACTGAACAGGCTGAAATTTAAGGTTCAAATACTGCTGGATCTTAATGAGAGGATGAGTTTCAGATGTGCCAGTTGATTGGTCAGTTTCAGGAACTTCACCCAGACAGACACGCATGGAGAGAGGGCTTTTCTCATTTCTCTGTTCCTTGCCTTCCTGTCTCCTCTATCCTCTGTCCTCATTCACTCTGTGAATCACCTTCAAGAACGTCTCATCTCGTCAGCTCAGTCTCAGTGTCCACACTGAGTCACTGTTACAGTAAGTTATTGAGGGCTGTACCATTGTCAAAGTGTGCAAGGGCACCACAAGAAACATTTCGAGCCCTTCATGCACACTTTCGTAAGTCTGCATTTCTGCAGACTTTACCATATGCATTTACCCTCAGTTCACAGCGTTGTTACACTACTAAGGGATGCCACACAGGCATTAAAAGAAAACTGTATACAAAGAAGACTCCTTGAGGGTTACAGGATGAAAGGTGACATAAAATTACAGGAATGCAGCATGTTTTATCACAAACCATGCTTGTACATTATTGTTTTTCAAGTTTTATTTAGTAAAGAAACATGACAAAAATACTAGAGAGAATGAGGTACCTGTCGTTCTCGCTATAAGAAAAGAGCTTTGAATATATTTAAAAACACATGCAGTCTCCATCCCTTTAGATAGTCAGTAAAGTGTGTAAAGCCATGTGCTAAAGTGCTCTTGGACTTCACAGCTGTATACAAAGGAGACGTTAGGTACCCTCTGTGATGCTCTTGTGCTTAGGTCTTAAGATGGATATCGGGATCGGGCTCTAAAATGTATCTGGAGACGGGAGCAATCAATAGAGAGAAGAGTTGTAAGACGAGGATATCGAGGATGACCAGGTGCACCTTGAGAAAGTCTTTTCAACCATGTCATACAAAACAGCTGTGCCAAACAGCTGGAATCTTTAAAGCATGGTGGTAGAAGGATTTTACAAATACATGTGTTTATTGTTCACTGGTTGTGTTGGTTATCAAAGGAAATCATCTCTACCCTTCAACATTTGTGGGTGTGATGACTAAAGGAAGAAAAATATATTATGTGTGCATTCTTGTCACACTGGGAATTGAATATAAACGGTTTGTTTTCATGAACACTGTCATGCTCATCTGACAGAGATCATAAATAACAGTAGTAGTCTTAAAAACCCCACAATGAACCGATTAAGAAGCTGTGCACTCCTCATTCTACACTGACACTGTCTTAAAATGACAGCTCAGAAGCAAGGATGTCTCATTTTGTTAATGCCTCCTGCCTCAAATCCTCTCTCCTCATGCCTCTTCCTTGATTTCTAGTACTGAGATGAGGACCGTATAGAAGGTATGGCAGCCATGGCAGTTTGTCCTGAAACAACAACAATAATTTCCACATTTCGACTTTTTTCTCAAAAGACATTTTCAACTCTAATCTTGAAATTTCCACTTCTGTGAAGTCGACTGTGAGGAGGCGAAAGAAGCTTGAATTGGTTTTATTAACGTGATATTTACCATCTGCATGTGTCAGCTGTATCAGCTGAGCCAGTAGCGGATGGGGGTTGGCAGCAGGATCCGCTGATCTGCTGTAACCGTGGCTGAGCTCAAGTTTGTGAATGAATTTCATCCTCAATTTTTTATTCATTTCGATGAGTTCGCAGGTGTGCTGGTTGGCTGTGATATTTTTATGTGTTTAAATGTGCATTTTTCATCTAAATACACTCTGATACAGCTAATTTGTTTCTCTAGTTTATACTTAAGTGCAGCATGACTGGTACAGAACTGTTTGGTTTTGAATGGATTGAGTGGTTAGAGTCAGGAAAGTACTTTGGTTAGTGTTATGAAAACAGCGTGAGCGATTTAAAGTAAATAAAAGCCAATCAAACATTGTATTTAATAAGTTCTATCAGTGCATCGTGTAACATATAAAACAGCTGAAGTTACTAGACCTGGGTTTGGTACTACTGCCAAGTCAGTACTTTGGTAGAAATCAACACTAATGACTGAAATGTTGAAAAGTTTAATTGATTTGTGTCTTATTGGTTAACATTTTCTAACTATGATTAGATAATAGAATAATTAATGAACTAATTAACTCAATTAACTAAACAAAGTTACAAAATAAATACAAATGCCTCTAATTATAAATATCCCAATGTATTACACAAAATTAAATATATATAGTTGTCACTGAGGTGCCCCCTCTAATATTGACTTTATAATTTTCTCTGTAGAGGATGTGATTTTAAGGGGGTGCAAGTATTGCATTGTGTACTTTAGAGCAGCGGTCCCCAACCACGGACCGTGGTTTTTGCGCCACGGACCGGTTTATGCCCGACAATATTTTCACAGACCGGCCTTTAAGGTGTCGCGGATAAATACAACAAAATAAAACTAGTACCGGTACCGAAAAAAAGAAGATTTATTCATAACACACGTGAAAAGACCCAGGAAAGCTGAGTTAATGATAAAAACGATAACAAAATAACGCTGAAAACCGATAAAAACCCTGAAAACCATACATTTCACACCTGAGCCTCAACTCTCGCGGCCCGGTACCAAACGACTCACGGACCCGAGGCCCGGGAGTTGGGGACTGCTGCTTTAGAGGGACCAATTGTAAAGCCAGATGCCAACAGGCAGGAAAGATTTAAGTCACACTTTTCTATATTTGTGATCGCAATTTGGTGAAGACAAAATGTGTTTGTTCAGAGTCAAAACTAGACAGTTTTAGGCTGTGGATGAACACTGATAGTGATTTTTTTTTCTCTCTTCTTTGTAACGAGTGGATTCTATTGGTGGCCTTGAAGCCTTTTTCCAGCATCTGTCAATTTTACTTGTGTCTGCAGAAATGTCAAGGTCAGAAATCTGAGCTGTAGGTAAAAGATTAGAAAGCATTTTATCTGAATGAAGTGATGAAGAAAATATTAGTCTGGAAGGAAAGCCTGAGAGCTGGAACAGTGTGAGCTGTAGTAGTTCTGCTAAGATCTCTGCTTGGTTTGGTTCTCATTGGTACAAAATGACAGTAAATAACACCACTTACATGTGAGGCTACTGAAGTGTTCTTTCTCCACCGAGTAAACCGAGTAAAGTATAAAATGATACTGACAGATTCAAATCTCTGAGCCAAGTTTATCGCTTAGGATCCCAGTTACTGTGATTCCTTTGGTCTGTGGTTTGATCCGATTTGACTGACAGGGTGCAGGAAACACAAGCAAAGCCCACAATACTGTCATCAGACATCTGTTCAAATGTTAATAATTCTTGATTTGTGCATGGGAGAGGATATAACAACTTTTTCAAACAACTGCGGTGTTCATAGCGTGAACCCGACTGAAAGAGTTCTGGGCCTTTAAGCACGAGGTTAGTTCAGATCCAGCATTATTATCTCTGAGGGTCCTCACGCATGTGTGTCATTTATTGTGTAATTTTACTAACATGTGTCTTCTGACCTCTTGTGACAACAGATGACTTACACACATAACACACAATGCTATTGTACGCAATTCTTAATAAAAGCTGTTTTCTTTTCTCTCTCTCTCTCTCCTTCTTCCGTCCTGCTGCGTGAAACAACAGATCACTTGGGCATCGAGTTTATGGGTAAGGAAGCTTTTCTTGTCTTGCATCTGTCTGAGTCATAACTGTAAACATCACCGCTTTTCATATTGGATAAACAATACACTCTGAGGGCTCAGATACAGAACAAATTGTTCATAACAGCCAGCAAACGGCATAAGTTGGATGTGTCTAATTACATATGGCACTGTGACATAATTTGAAATGTAATCAGGAAAGCTGTGGTGAATACAAATATATCTATAGTTATACATTAACATATTAGCTGCCGTCAACCGTGCGTGCTGCACTGTATTTTACACGCTGTCTTAATCTGTTTTTATCCTCCTTACACATATGTACTTGCGTATCTTTACTCCCCGCACCATTTCTATCTTTCTGCTTTCTTTCTCTCTCTTGCACTATCTCTCTCTTTTTCTCACAATTGCTCATGAAGTGTCCCACCAGAATACCAATGTGCTGCAGTCTCCTTGGAAACAGTGAGAACAGAGAGGCGTGCAGGGTGCAGTGAGGGAGTTTTTGTGATGTTGGCACCGTTACCAGTCGCACTCCTCATTAGTATGTGTGGGTATGTGTGCGCATGCATGGCACATGCTCAAAGTGTGTGTCTGAAGCCCTAATGTGAGTTTGATGAGATCCTTCCAGCGATTGTGTGTTGAATGTTAGTGTGCGTTTCCCATGCACACGCTGCGAGGCTGTGAAGGATAGATGCCAGCGGCTCCACCTCGTCTTCGCCAAGCTGCTCGCTCCCGGTTTTGGCTCTCGCGGACTCTGTGTCGGGTATCACAGCTGAGAAGCGCTAGTTAACGACATGAAACTTGTTAACCAGAGCCCCTCACTCTCTCTCAAAATGTGTCCTCTTTAGGTTAAAAACAAATCTCTGTAGTATCAAGGAAAATGCTCTTCCTCTTGCCTGGCTTTACAGCATCTACATGCTCAAAGTCAAATTTCACAAGAACAAGCACTGCTGCATCTCTTTCAGCTGCCCGATCGCTGCCTAAGCAGTCAAACGAAGTAAAGCTTTTTTTAGAAAACCTGCTTAGACTATGCAAACTTGGCAGTGACAGATGATATTTTCTACAGAGCTATCTTGCAGGTTTCCCCATTTATATTCAGCGAGAGGTTTTATGCTTCTGCATCATTGTTCAGGCTGCCACATTTTCATTGCCGAGCTGACGTCTCTAGTCCTGCCAACGTCTTCCCCCAGCATTGTGTTAAGCAGCGGCTAGATAAGAACCTCCCACACTCAATCCTGGTGTGTCAGTGTCTGTGCCTTTGGAAGCTCTTTGAAGGAAAGAAATGCACAGACCTACTGTAATGCTCTTTGTCACAGATTATTGTCATTAATGCAAGTGAGAAAATATACTTTACATAGTAGATTAAACTACAAACTGTCACTTGAACTGCCCCATCCTTTCTGTCAATAGCAAGTGATAGCAAATCGTTATTTCACTCTAAGACACATTGCATCAACAACAGGATGATTTATAGATACCATTTGACCAAAAAGGCTCTGATCTGAGGATTAAAAAGGACCAATCTCAGTTGCTGCTGAGAAACTCGCCCTTAATAATAAATAAACAGATTTTTAGTTTGGAGTAAATTTAACATTCAAGTAAAAGGTTTGAGGGATTGCAGGGAGCTCTAGCATGAAGACATTAGTGTTTGAGATGAGATTTAAAAAAATGTAATCTTGGGCCCCAACCTACACCAGATGTCACTGGCATCACTATAAACAGCAACGAAGTCACATTTAAACACATGGGGTAGCCGTAAGCATCATTTGACAACTGTCGAGAAGCGACACATTTATTCCCGACCATAAATGTTACCAGCGACTGAAAACAAATGTAAAAAGTGAGCAAAAGTAAAAGAAATCCATGAGTGCAAAACACAAATCACCCAAACATGACAGGGTCTGACTCACAAACCCATGACTTTGAAACTGCCGCCCCTCAGGCAGACTTTGTCACTCTTTTAAAAGAGAACTTTTATCTCTTTGTGTCCAATGTTGCCTCTGCCAGCGTGTCTCTGTGATGCCAGCAGCTGCTGACAGAACGGCAGTACTTGACTCCAAAGATGAGAATGTGTTGGTCAAACTTGGCATTCTTTGCCATACAAACAAGTAAATATTAACATGTGGGGTTTAATTTTGTTGGCTTCATTGGGTGAGGGCCTCCAGCTCGCACTGGAAAGGTTCGCAGCCGAGTGTGAAGCAGCGGGAATGAGGATCAGCACCTCCAAATCTGAGGCCATGGTTCTCAGCCGGAAAAGGGTGACCACTCCGGGTCGGGGATGAGTTCCTGCCCCAAGTGGAGGAGTTCAAGTATCTCGGGGTCTTGTTCGCGAGTGATGGGAGAAGGGAGCTGGAAATCGACAGACGGATTGGGGCTGCAGCTGCAGTAATGCAGACGCTGCACCGGTCCGTCGTGGTGAAGAGGGAGCTGAGTGTAAAAGCGAAGCTCTCAATTTACCGGTCGATCTACGTCCCTACCCTCACCTATGGCCACGAGCTGTGGGTAGTGACCGAAAGAACGAGATCGCGGATACAAGCAGCAGAAATGAGCTTCCTCCGAAGGGTGGCTGGCCTCTCCCTTAGAGATAGGGTGAGAAGTTCGGACATCCGGGAGGGGCTCAGAGTAGAGCAGCTGCTGCTCCACATCGAAAGGAGCCAGCTGAGGTGGTTCGGGCATCTGACAAGGATGCCCCCTGGGCGCCTGCTGGGTGAGGTGTTCCAGGCATGTCCCACCGGGAGGAGGCCCCGGGGCAGACCCAGGACACGCTGGAGAGATTATATCTCTCGGCTGGCCCGGGAACGCCTTGGTGTTCCCCCGGATAAGCTGGAGGAAGTGGCTGGGGAGAGGGAGGTCTGGGCCTCTTTGCTTAGGCTGCTGCCCCCGCGACCCGGCCCCGGTTAAAGCGGATGAAGATGGATGGATGGATGGATGTTTTAATTTTTGCTATATATATTTTGCTATATAACATTGCACTGTCCACTTTCTGTTGTAGCAAAACAAATTTCCCACGTGTGGGATAATAAAGGTTATCTTATCTTAACCCAGTTGTGGTTAGTTTTACAGATAACTTGAAGCTTTGTGCCTGTTTTATAGAGAATGAACTTCTCCCCTCCAAGAGACTCAGTTTCTGGGGTTAAAAGGAGAAATCTCTCCTCCGAGGACATCACAGCCTGAAGCCCTGAGCCGAGACCACCTTCAGGAATTCTTTGATCCAGTTTTCCTCTTAATATATTTTCTGGTTACTTGGCAGAAGTTGACAAATTTGACAGCATCCAGTCAGTCAGTCATGTGGTCATCAATATTTCTAATATGACTGAGCTGTGACTGGAAGCTTTTGCACTGACTTGTAAATCAATGTTTGAAGAAAGTGTTACAAGCAGCTACTTTTGAAGGGCAGTAGATGTATTTTAAGTCATGTTGATTTTCAATTTCCTTCCAGAGGGTTCGTCGAGTGATTGTGCTGGAAGGAGGCTGGTTAGCAAAGGCGAACAGACCTAGCTGGACGCATTTGTTTCTTTCTGTCATTTACTTCACATCGTGATAGAAACTGGCGAGGTAGAAAAACTTTTTAAATCACTCACTCAACTTTGGTAAGCCGAGAACTAAAATGCACTGAGAATGCTAAATATTAAGCCCGAGTTGTTTGGTATGACAGAAGAGAAAGGAGATAAGTAACACAAGGGAAGAAAGACAGAGAGGAATTTATAAACTGCAATCACTCCGGTGTCTTCCCAGAGATCCCTTTTCTATCACAATTTCATTTATTTTTATTATACTGAGATTTTCTGTGAAGGGTTTTGAATTCCTCGTGGTGCAACTTGGCTCTTTTTGAATAAATCGGTGTTGCTTCTAGAAACATTACCTTTTTTTCCTATAGGTTCAGGATTAGAGAATTTTTAGTAATAAAAAAATAAATAAATACTCCGTAATATGTCCCATTATTTTTTAAGAAAATTGCCATGGGAGAATTGGCCCTGTTATTTGCTATCGTCATCTGACACTGATGAATAATGCATCCAAAAAGCTTCTGCATCCAGATTCATCAAAGTTAATTATCCTTTAGTTGTGCTGAAGTCAGCCTTTAGTAAAATTGTTACGCAAATCTATCCGTAAACCAACCAAACCAAAAACAGGCAGACAAAAACATAGCATTCAGGCACTGGGGCATGAGAATTTGAAGGGTTAAAGAATCTGTGGTGCTTGATGGTGGATCCAAACAAAGTGCTTGTTAAAATCAATTTCATGCCACACTAGAAGGACCAGCCAGGAAAAGCCGGGGCGATGAGCTCTCTCCTTTTAGTGCCAGTAAGAAGCCAAACGGCAGGCAGCACACAGAAGAATGGCTACTACCAGCACATACTGAGCTACAGTAACATCTTCCGGGCTGTGGGACAGGAGAGAATATTATGAGAAGCAAGAAAAAAAAGTGATAGAAAGAAAGAAAATTGCCAGCGATAACAATATCTCCAGTCACCTAAATAGATTCAGTCTGTAAATGGGTGAATAAAGCTATCCAAGTAATAGAGGAAAGAACTGTGACCAGCCAAGAGAGCATGTTTACTCTAGCACGGCAGGCCTGCATAATAAAGGTTTTATCCACCATCAGCAGTCTGTGCTGCGGCACATGGAAATTCTAATGCTCAGAGCTGCGGAGAAATGGCAACATAATCCCACACTCTGTCTGCATCCTTTGATCTTTGCTTTTTCTTATGTCACTCCTTCCATTCATCCATCCATGTCAGTCTTTAATGATCATGACATTTATCATGGCCTAGACTGGGGGCATGTGATAAACAGAGCATCGTTGGTATCAGAATGCTCATCTTTATATGCCGCGCTTTGACAGTAACAAACTCTTCTTGTGCACTTTATGTAACCGTCTCGGCCCGTGACAATGGGCAACCGAGCTGTCATTGACATGGACTCGTAATAAATGATCTAACTTGATAAAACAATGTGGAGCATAAGATGAAGACAAATTTGTTATCAAGACTTAAGAATCAAAATGGAACTGCATAATGTACATTATGATATAAAAAAGGTTTTTTTTAATCTCATCATTATGGAACCAAATACTACCTTTAAAGGATTAAAACAGCATTCTCATAGGGCTGAACCTTTAAATATCAGAATTTATTTGGGCTTTTGAAAATGAATCAATCTACAGTTGTGTGTTAAACGTATTTAAATCACTGTTTTCTTTTTCATTGTTTGTTCTGATTGTATTGTTGGTGAACAGTCTGCAGCTTTGTCTCAAGGTTGGTACCATTTTACCTGTTTTAGATGAAGCCAAGAACCAATGCCAAAACAGTTGCTTGAATGGCCACTGCGAGTCGGTCTCCATCGACTCCTATGTCCCATGTACAGGGGTTTTATTAAGGCTTAAAATGGAACAGGTGAAGGCCTCGAGAGCGGTGTTTCCCAACCATTTGCAGCCATGGCACATATTTCCCATTAGAAAATCACACAGCACACCACCAAACAAAAATGTCGCAAAAAGCATATTGATCATTTTTCTCCGTGAAGCCGGTATAGCGGAATTGGCTCGCTTTGTCCCCAGTATACCTTTTTTTTTTCTCACTCATGCACGAGCCTTCATCTGGGTCCGAATGTTCTCCAGGACTCAGGTCAGACTGACTACTTTTTCTTTTTGAAACACTTATCTTTTGCTATGACGTGCTGTGTTGTCTCACTTGCAGCATGACCATGTCATTTCTTCTTCGTCTTCTTCTGTTTTACTGGCAGTTGGTAACCCGTTTAATTGGAGTAAGAAGTTGTACTGCCCTCTAGTGGAAAAGAATATAATTGTTCTGCCCATTACTCACGCTGGTCAATTACAGCAGCGGTCCCCAACCCCTGGGCCACAGACTGGTACCGGGCCACGAGAGTTGAGGCTCGGATGTAAAATGTATGGTTTTCAGGGTTTTTATTGTTATTTTTCAATGATTTTTATCATTAACTCGGTTTCCCTGGGTCTTTTCCCATGTGTTGTGAATAAATCTTCTTATTTTGTCACCTGTACTGGTTTTATTTTGTTATATTTATCCGCAACACCTTAAAGGCCAGTCAGTGAAAATATTGTCAGACGTAAACCGGTCCGTGGCACAAAAAAGGTTGGGGACGGCTGGATTAGAGTACCAATCAGGTGGATAATCTTTCACCGCACACCTGATCATTTCTCGCGGCACATCCAGTGGTTGCGAAACACTGCCCTAGAGGGTCTGAAAATTCAAGCTGCTGAACTGCATTGCTAAACCCTGTTTGTGGTATTGGTGTCTTTTGGAGTTTTGTCTGACAAACATTATGGTTTGTTGCATTGTTAACTGTCCCATCAGTTCATCTAAGAAGTTAGTGCTCCAGTTCTCATGAGAGAAATTCTAGTATTTTATTTTTATTGTACTTAGCACTATTAGCTCGATGTGCAATGCTACCATACAGTGTCTAGATGCACATTCTCAGTCATATTTGCTAGCCTTTGCTGATAACTTGCATTGGAACTTTTCATGCAATTATGGTCACTTCTCTTTCCAGCAACATAACAACATAACAGCAGAGTTGAGGCTTCACAGCAAAAGTCTACAAACAATGAGTAACATCAAAGGGGCCGAGTCCATCCTTTCTATTACCTCCATTTCTGGTAGTCTCAAAACCTGGTTGATCAGTAGCTTCTATGCTAGTATGCCAACACTGACTGTTTGACCAATCAATCATCCAAATTCTGCAACAATATAAACTTTGAACTGAATCCAATGTGCTGCCAATCAGCATTAAATTCTACTACCTTCAAACTCCAGGCCACAGTTTATTCCATAATTGTACAAATGAAATACAACTGAATAGTCTTTCACCTAATATCTGTAACAGTCCTTGACAGTGTCGGTGCCTGCCAGCTGCCTGACTTGTCCATATGTTTGGTATTAGATTAAAATCCTTGAATTACTCACTAATCTGGCACCCTTTGTCACTAAAATAAGGGTAAGATTCAATGTGCAAACACTGCCTGGATAGAAAAAAAATTGAAATCTCTTAATGCACAAGAGCTTTTTTTGTTTGTTTGGTTTTTTTTAACTTTCAGTGATTTTTGAGGGGAAAACTGAGTCGATCCTAATGGACTTGGCTCAAAAGCACTCCAAAGGAGAGGGCCACTACTGATGGAAATGTGTGTGCTGGAGAACTGCCAAGTGCATTTTACTGTCCACTGTTTCTGTTTATATGTCATGAACTCCACCAGGCAGACTTCAGCCATCTCATCAGGGCTCAGAGTCAGTATGCCTGAGAGATATGCTGTCAAAATGCCACCTCTCTCTGTCGCCAGACTTTAGTCTCCTCTGTGTGTGAGTGTCTGTGACTGTGCTCTCACCCGCTATTTGATTGCACTGTAATTGTTTGTGCTTATTTTGAGCATCCATGCTCTTCAGGACATAGGTGTGCATGTTGTATGATGTAACAGAAAGCTGGTCATTTCTCATAAAGAAGCTCAACTCAATCATTTTGGATAATGATTGAAAGAGTCGGCACACAAAATCTGAGTTGTTTTGTTTTTAAGTAGGAAATGCGCACAGTTTTTCATTTTTATTTTCCCATTCAGTTATTTCACATAAGCCCACTTAAATTGTATTTCTCCAACTCTTTCTCCATTTCTTTCCGGCTTATCTTTCTGGCACACTCAACTGTGCGGAGTGTATAGCAGCTGTAAACACGCTATGAATGTATATGACTACATACAAAAAAGGTCACAGCAGCCCTTCTATATTACTGCCGCTGCCACTTTTAGTGTAAAATATTGATCATATTTCTCTATAATGTGGCTGTGAATAAGTGGCCGGCAGGGCTCTGCAGTGCAGAAGTGGAGGTTTCAAGTGGAAAGTAATAGAAGATGTGACCTCACGGCTCCACAGATGGAACATGAACATACTTTCCCTCTCATGAGCCATATGATTAATTCATATCACGAGAGGGTGTTTTTTTGTTTTGTGTGTGTGTGTGTGTGTACAGCTAGTGTGACCAAATAAGCACGTGGGAGGGGAATCTAAGGTATTGCGTGACCTTGGACAAGCCAAAAACATATTTATGACTAACCAAATACTTGAAATGCTGTATGCATATGTAAATATAAGCCAGACAGTGTGTGATATACTGAAGTTTTGCCCATTTCTCTACTCAACTCGTAGCTGTGAATGCATGTATTCATATATTTCTGTCCCTACACACATTAATTACCACCCAGTTTTCTTCAGGCATGTTGTAAATTCTGAAAAGGCTAAACAGTGGCAGCCAGATCAGTCAATACGCTGGATTTATCAGATAAAAATCCATCTTCCTTCCTTACTAGCACCTGGCTGGTTGATTTTTCCTCACCTTTGCTTTTCGTCTTGGTCTCCTGCCTCCGTGTCTGTTGCTCTGCCGTCCCTGCAGCCAACCGAATGTGCCCCAGCTCCCTCTACTGACATAATTGTAGCCAATGAGCAAATCTGTTGCAGCCTGATTAGCAGCATCTAAACAGCACTGGCCCCGGACATAATTTAGACATAGATGGAGGGAGAGAAATAATGGCACAGAGGAGAAGGGAAAAATGTACCGAAAAGACACTAATAGGTTCTGCAACATCTGTTATTTTTAGGGATTATAAATGATATATTGCATGTACGACCGGTTGTGCGATTTCTGTGGGGTACACAATAGCTTAAAGGCTGCTGTGAAATGCTTGGACCGAGAGATCCCTGTTTTAAATTCCCTGACAGGCTTAAAAATATTGATGTGGTTGTGAATTAGTAACACTCTCCCTCGCTGACTGCTGTCAGGATGCCCTTGAGCAAAACATAGTGGCTGCAGCTGTGTTGCGGTTTTATTCCTCAGCTCGCGGCTGTGATTTTTGTGAGTGGTGATTATTTTTTTTGCGCTAAAGTGGCCATTCGTGCCCATCCATGGTGAAAATTTGTCTCAATCACCTCAACGTGAAACCTCAACACCTGTCATCGTCATTGTTTTCCAAGGTCTGAGCCTTGCTAAATAAAACTTGATTGATTGCCTATTAATGTATCTGAAGGCAACTATGATTTACTTGTTCGGAACAAACAAGACAGCTTCCATTTTTCTCCACTAATGGCGTTCCTCCGCACCATAACTCTTCTTGTCTCCATGTATTCAGGCTCCATTACATGTGGCATCCATTTCAAAAGCAGTGTCTTGTGTCTGTCGGACCATTACTCTATGTGGGAGAGCTGATAAAATGAGCCGAAAGGCTGTGTGGTAACTAAGAATAGCAAGTGTTGCTGGGGAGTTGTAAAAGCGTGTTTGTTTATTGCTGTTTTATTTCAATTTTATTTGGTTTACGCAAAAGTAATTACACTTGTAAGAATCTGCAAGACAGATACAAAAAAGCCTAAGAGAGCTGTTGCACCACAACTGCTTGTTCGCTGATTTAAAATGGCTGTTTGGGTGCTGTAAACAACACCGTTAGAAATTAAAAATGGGTAAGTGCAAATCTCAAACCCATGTTTAATTCTGCGTTAGGGTGAGGACTGTGTGAATATTGACTGTGGGATGTCTGCAGATATACACACTCGCACAGATGCACAGCCCACTGTTTCCTCTCCCTTCCTTGGTCTCTCGCATAAACACGTATCAGCAAACACGTGCGTGATCTATAGCTTTATTTTCCCGAGGGTCTGTTGTTCAAACATTAATGTGACTTCTTCCTCTGTTTATTTCTCCACAGAGAGCAAAGAGGTGTATAAGAGACAGGTGCTGTCAATCACATCCATCGCCATGGCAATTAGCCTCCTGGGAACGCTGTGCATGGCCCTCTACTGCCGCAACAAGTGAGAAAATAAACTCACAACACCGCACATAAAGTCTACAGATGGCTGTTAAAACTACAATTCAAATCTTTTTCAATTCAGCATACTTACTAGCTTATTACTTACTTCCTGTAGGTAATATTCAAATTGCACTCGCGCAGTTAAATGCTGAGATCTGGGAACAACACTTCAACAACAAAGTGGATCAGTGAACAAATCTTTCTTTGAGAAAGAAGAAAGTTGTGTAAAACTGCTTGTTGTAAATGAACTGTCACTAAGTAAACTTTAAACAGATTGCAGTGCACTGCCAGCGAGCATTAAAATCTACAAACTTCAAACTAGAGGCGACAGGTTATTTCATAATTGCACAAATAATGTGTGAATCTCCACCTCTAAGCATTATCTTCCTAGGAATTATGTTTCAGTACAAACAGCGAGCAGACTACGTAACAGATGGAGACGAACAGGTGTTATTTTTAATGTATTCAAGCTCTCTTTATCACTAATGTGTGAATGGTTTGTTAAGTAACATCAAAAATCAGACTTTCTTCAACCCTCTTTGTTGCATCTAACAGCCTCTAGACTTGATTTCATTTCTGTTAAAGACTCGGGTCATATTTGCCCCACAAACTGTTGCATTTGTGCATTGAGCCGAGGTCCCAAATGCCTTGGCTTAATGCTTCTCCTTTGCTTTCCTCATGACACGCAACAAAAAGCCAGACTAGCCAGCACTAATTTAAAAATGGAGATCACTAATCACTAAGCCAATAAAAGTTCTGGTTCCCATTGCAAACAGACTAACACAAACTTCACAGAAATAAAATGAAAATCTGATGTGGACTCAAATCATATTTTGCTAGCAATAACAATAACAGGGAAGCATGCCGTTATCTTTGGAAGCCCACCAGCTCAAAATGGACAAATTGTCTTGCATCAGCGGGACATTCAGTACATGAAGGGATTTCCATTTAGTTTCAGAGAGTTTGAAAGAAATTGATGCTGCACTGATGAAGCGATGTAATCTTCCAAACACAGAGCATCCACTGGTTGTGTTGTGTGCCATCTATGATGTCACCAGGGCCCTATCACCTTGACACTTGAAGTTTGCTAGACTTGCTGTAATAAACTCTCGAATGCTAGATGTCACCACTCGGACAAAACATCACCACTGGTATAGAAGTAGAAGAAATTGAAAATGGAAAAAAAAAAAAGCTTTTCTTCCAAGTTTTCTGCAGAAAGTCTCATCCTGTCAAGGTTTTACAGCATCTCTCTCTTAGCCCTTGTCCTTGTATACCATTAAAAGGGTGGCTAAAAACTGTTAAGATCATACACTTGTGTGCACAATCATTTTCACCTAACGTAATCTTTCACTGAATATGACAAAAAATTAGAGATTGAGTTCATGAAGCTATTTATCCTAGACTTCTGCACAAGTAGAAGTCTTTATGCAACCAGACGTCCTACCCCCTGCTAGCCATTAAAGCATGCAGGTTTTAGTCACTTCTGCATTAGTTTCACTTTTCAGCCCTGGAAGCAATCTCTGTCTTTTATACTGTCTATTATGGCTCATCAGCATTTTGGCTGTTGCTAGCTGGCGCAGGCAGTGCAAGCATGCACAGGGGTGCAGCTGCAGCTCAGTCAGTAACTATGCGTGTCATTAATAACACTGGTTTTCTGGATGCTAAGCAGAGAACTTTCACAGTATTTGGCAAGCTGTGAATATGTTGCTACTTAATGCATTTATATGCTCACTGACAAATATCCAAATGGAAACATTGCAGGAGTCCTCAGTTTTCCTGAGTTATAAAAAACAATTACTGCTGATAATTCAGGTGAGCTTGTTTTTGATTATTGGCTGCTACAACTTGAAAATGGTACTTGGTCACTTGATTCTTAATTATTTAAGTAAGCAAAATGTATATTTATAAGTGATATTGCTGATTGTTTTTGTGAACAATGTAGTTGATGTCCAACACAACAGAAAAACAGGAACCACTATGACATTTTGTCAGTCTCTCCTCTGTGAAGCGGCACTCTGCATATCATAAAGAGTGTTTCAGTGGCTTCGTGACACAAAAACGACTGAGGTTAGAGCTCATGGTGGGTATTCAGCACAGATAAATTTAGTTCAGTTCTACACTGGAAAGACTGAAATTACAAGAACTGCAGTTGAATTATTACTCAGCTCCTAGAGTGACAGCATTTCCCCTTTTAATATGTTGACAAGTAAATTAGCTGTAGTGACATGAAATTTCACCATAACCAGCAATTTCGATTTTTTTCATGATTTTCCTTTGATTTGAAAGTGTCTACAATGACTGACATTCAAACTTTTAAGTAATATTACTGCTGCTACATTCTGCCACTGGTCCCTGAATCAATATATTATTACTACATGTGGAAATAAGCCCTATTGGGTGTGGTCAGACCACATGTAAACAAAGACATATTTAAATTTAGTGAAAACTGAGGCAACATGTTGAGGCATCCTGCATCTTGGATGAAATCCCAGACCAGGTATTTGCAACAATTTGTAAAGCTCATTATACACATATTCATAGCCTATTATCACCCAAAGGTCAGCTCATGTGACTTAAGCCTTTCTCTGCTCTCTGCCTGTTTTCTGCAGGGTTGAAGTTAATATGTGTTCACAGTAATTGGTAAATGAATAGTCATATATATATATATATATATCCCTTGTGAAGGGAATCTCAGCAGTATGGGTTAAACATCTGGTTCTAATGGCAGTATGCCATTCAGAGTATGTGGACTATGGAGCAAGCTATGATAGATGGCACTGTAATTCCATAGGCTTTCCTCAGTAATATAATGATGTGAGTGAGTGAGCAGCCTGACAACAAGATAATCGGATCAAGCGATGATGGACAGGCGCTTTCAGTGAATCCATAATTGAGTTAGGGAACTTGCTTGTTCATTGGAGAAGATGCATACAGATTGGGATGAAGGAGCAAGGGAGCGGATCTGAGTGACCTGAATAAAGATAAAGTCAAAGGTTTTCTCACACCGAGAAAAAAGATCCCGATAAAAGTGCAGCTACATGAAAGACAAATGTTTCCCACTTCATGCTAAAACAATAACAGAGAGACATAGAGTGTGTTTTACATTGTAATATCCATCACTGCTGACTTATCTGCTTTATTGTCCTTTAAAAGTTAACATTAACTCTATTCCATGAGTGTTGTGAAACTCACCACTTCATAATCAACATTTAACCTTAAAAAAACAACAACGACAGTCTACGAGCTTATTTTACACACTCATTATAAAGTCATGTTTTTATCTAGTTACTCTAATGTCCTGATTTTGCTACTCAGTTAAAGCGGAGTGTACCAAACTCCAATCTATCATAAGATGGCAACATCAATATTTAACCATTCTGCAACATTATGTGCACTGACATGTTTATATTTTTTAATTGCACAAAAGGTGCTTCAAGTAAAACAATGATGGCAAATATGTAATAAATAAGCAGGACTAAAATATATTTTTTTTAAAAATGAACTCGTGGTCTGTAAATGGAGGTGGGCTTCAGTCTCCTTGGTAAAAGTCAGACTTAACACAAAAACTTTAGAATAGATCGCCTTGAGCTCTGTACCCTTTAAGTCCCACCTCATTCAAAATATGTTTTGCTCAACGTTACTTAACGTGGCTGTTTGACCTTCTGTGGTCTTTAAATGCACATACTGTATGTGATGTGCAGTTTGACACCAGCAGACTGTTTTCATTTCTGCTGAAGTCGTTTTCTCAGGGCTAACCTTGGATCTGATGTGTGTGGACAGGAGCAAGATTGTGTTACATCACCACTAGTCATGAAGCGAGTCATAGTGTGGTATGCCACAATGCTGAGTCATTCCCCAGCACACATACGCTGACAGTGAACTAATCCATACCGTGCGGTGACAGTGGAGTCAAACTTTTCTTCTTTAAATAACTTCATCAGAAGCAATTTCTTTTATCAGGCAGATTATCTCCATAGGTTTTTAAGTTGCCTCGCTTTAAAATACTGCTTGCATTGGGACTAAATGCAAAAAGTCAGCATGATTTATCAGTAGTCAGCACTGTTGCCTTGCAACAAGAGACTCCTGCATGTGTGTGTGTTTGCAGAGGATGTGAATGTAAAGAAGTCCTCTAATGCAGACATAATTTTCCTGGTGTACTTAGTTGTTTTTTTCTAATTATCCTTCTTTGGAGAAACAAGGGTAGCAGAATATTTAGGAGTTAAGTCTCCTTATTGCTCTCTACTTGCGTTCTGCAATAAAGGCATAAAAAGCCATTCCAACCATCAGATACTTTAAGGATTATGAACCTGCTGAATAAGAAGTATAGTAGAGTAGAATTTATATGAAATGCCAAGAATTAGTATTAGCTGCGTGTCAGTGACTCATTCAGGAGATCAGGCTGGTTGCAAATATTTGGTGCTTTTGGTGGATATTGAGCATGATTTTATTATAAGTTTTGTAACGCCACCCTGAGATAACAAAGCCAAATTTTCTCTTTTGCACAAACAGTGAGGGATGCAGGGTGATATATGGCACATCTATCAACAAACCTACAGAGCTGGATGTTTGAGATTTTTGTATTTCATGGCAGCAAAAGCATATGCTTCTATGACAAAGAGCACTGATACCCTTTTGGATCCTAAAACGGCAAGCAAACGAGCAGATTGCGGGAAGGCTTTAGAAGAGATAATGGACCGTTCCTATTAAGTAAACACTTTTCCAAAACTAGTGTGTACCAAATGTCACAGCCTCCTTCTAAGAAAATATAATTAAAGGCCTCAGAGGTGGAGAGGATAGAAGCTTAGCATGCGGCAGTTTGTAAACACTTCATTACGTCACTGTCATTCAGCAGAGTGTCTGACAAAGGACAAGTAAAGGCTTCATCAGCTGCATCTGGTAATGAGCATACCCCTGGCACAACACAATGAAGTTGTGATACAGAGCTTTTGTGCTCCAGGTCAGTCTAATTGCACATGTTTGGGTAAGTGGTGTAAAAAATCAAGTAGATTTTTAATGTCTACTGGTCAGAATAGCAAACCAAAAGAGGTTCTTTCAGATGAATGGACAAAATCGGCTCACATCCTTCAGCTACTCCAGCTGTAATTATCCCGCTTTCTCTAACTTGATTACCTCTAAACCTTTTGTCATGTAGTCAGCTGCAAGATTAGGGTCAAACTAATTAATGTGGCTGTCAATGACTTTAGTCCTTCAGTGTATTTGCAAAGAATGTTATAAAGATATTCTTTGTAATATTCAATTTTTTTTACTAATGTAAGGAGAACACATCTCAAATGAATAGTCACAGTTCTACATATCTATGCAGAAACTATTAAATGGAGTCAATTCAATTTTATTTATAGAGCGCCAAATCACAACAACATTCGCCTCAAGGCACTTTATATTGTACCGGTAAGTCTCCAAAAGTTGATTCTGTTCATCTGGACGTAGCGTTTTCCCAGCCCATTGTTCCTTTAGTGGGCTGGTTTCAGTCATTATGCAAATGTACTGTTTCTAAGATTGGGTAAACCTGCAGTCAGCTGAGACTGAAGAAGTCACTTGGATGAGTGACGGAGCGTTTCTCCCACAGAAAACGCTACATCCAGATGAACAGAATCAACTTTTGGAGATTTACTTAGCTGGATGATTGAGCATGCATCAAGACGTTTATATTGTAAGGTAGACCCTGCAATAATACATACAGAGAAAAACCCAACAATCATATGAGCCCTGTGAGCAAGCACTTTGGCAACAGTGGGAAAGAAAAACTCCCATTTTAACAGGAAGAAACCTCTAATGGAGAACCAGGCTCATCGGTCATCTGCTATGACCAGTTGGGGTGAGAGAAGAAAGACAGGACAAAGACATGCTGTGGAAGAGATACAGAGATTAATAACAAATCCAAACTTCATGTCAAGTGTCATTATATAAACGTCTATTAGTTTGTTTTAATCACCGATCACAGAGAAATCAGGTAAAATTATATTACTGGTAGAGAGCTTCTCAGGAAGCTCAGTTTCTTCCACTCATCCTTCTCCAGGGAAATCTTAGAAACCAACTCTCCTTCACCAGGGAGCCAGTGTCTTGGTTGGAGAGGGAAGTAAATAGATTATTTTAGGAATCGCAAAGGATGGTAGAGATACTTTAAAAAGTAAGCCACGCTCATAAATTCAGTTGGTGGAGTTTCTTCTGTATAAACTTGGACTTAAATCTGTCCCTCCTTTGTTCCGTCCTAAATACAATATTGAAAATGCTGCTGCACATAATGTTTCTGAGAACTCTTGAGATCACTGTTGGATTCGACTGGCTGGAGAAAAGAGACCTAAAAATTCTCACATCTCTGGCTGCAATTAGCAGCTACATATGTTTAGTTTGTTGTCTGAGAGGAGACCTGTAGAACACTACTCGGTGAGATCTGCATTTCTGAAACAAAGGCAAGGGAGCAGACATCATTTTTCAAACTGATTATAATTAGCTGTTTGTGCCAAAGCTCCAGTTTTGAATTAATTAGAGCAAAATTATAGACTGGTTACAAGTGAGACTTGCTAATCTCAAGATAATGAGTGCAAAACATAATTATGACACTGAGGAACTCGATACAGGTTGTACTGGAAGAAAACCTCACGCTAATATCACGCTAAAGAGGAACTGGTATGGATTTTTGAGTGGAAGCAACTATGGGAGGTTAAAGGCCTTTTTAGCCAGCAGGTGTGTCTCTTATTTCTTTACAGTCAAACAACTCCAAAGCAGTGTTAACAGAAAACCCTTTCAGGATCCACTAATCTCAAGTGATGTAAAAATTTATCGATACATTTCGAAAAATCAATACCAGAGTGAGAGATGGAGCTGAATCTGTTTGGAACCACGGATTCAAATCAAAAGATATAACAAAAATGACCTGAAAACTGTCAGTTAGCCTTCACTTTTGTTTGTCTGACCTTTAATAAGGAAATGCCAGCACTGAATATATGTATTCAGTGCTGTATAGAACTTATGATGGTGTATATGATTTACTCTGGAGACTGACAAAGGTTACACTGTGCATGAATATACCACGTGTGCTAGTGTTTATGAGAGGCATATTGTTGGGCATTTGAATATTGCTGCTAGGAATAAAACCTGTTAACAGTTTCGGTCAACATGCATACGTTATTAGATTGTCATATAGAAGCTAAATTTAAAGTGAACATCACTTGGACGGATTGGAGCAACCCTGAAATGTCAGTGCCTCCTATTATTATGTATTTATAGCTGTATAAACACATACGAGTATTCACTAACATTAGATGCTGATTCAGTGGGATAAAAATCTGGAAGCGTAAACATGATCCGCATTCATTTAGCTAATAGCAGCACTTACTCTCTAGAAATCAAAGGTTTTTTTTTAAATAATATGAAACCATTAGGCTACCCAAATTGAAAATATTTGCATCTCACTGAGTCTCTAAACATACATATTAGCCTAATAAATTCAACTTCAGTAAAAGCAGTAAGACGATGTAAAAATCAGCAGCTTTTGACTAGCTTGCTAGCATTAGCATCGCTCTATGTGCTAACAGCCTGTACTTAAGCACAAAATTCAGCGGTGGTCCCTCCATCCATTCTACACTCAACGTTTTGAGTTTTCAAAAGTCTATATCATAATGCAGAACACACGTCTGCATTTAAATCTGATTGTAAGTGCAGAAGTAGCCTGGATGATATGAGATGCAATCAGCAGGTTCACTTGTTCAGTCTCGTGTTAATCTTCCTGTCTTAAAGATGAATTTAATGCATCACTGTTACGTCCAGATACAACTCAGCTGAAACTCAGCCAATAAACGCTACTTCTTAAAGCACTCAACTGGATCCAATAACTTTTTATCTCAGTTGTATATTTTTTTCCTTTATGTTTAGGAGGCGCAGAGAAAAACTCCAGGCCCACCTGAAGGAGAGTCGCAGTTTGAAAAACTACACTACTAGTTCCCATAATGCCCTAGAAGCCAAAATGAGGGCCTCTAACACCAACCTGCAAATTCATGAGGTGAGTACATGAGATGTTTTTTCTCTTCTTTTTTTTTTGGTGCTTATACATGTAAACACATGGAAAACTGACCTCATGCAGAACTCCCGGTGCTCCTGTTTTGTGAAGACTGTTGGCTCGTTTTCACATGTGCACTGCAACCTGGAATTTTTCTATAGGAGCAATATAGGTTTACAAGACAGGATAATGCAGATGGCATTGGCCAGTTGAACATCAGCAAATCTAAAAACTGATCATCATTTAAAGCAATACATTCTCTTATTTACTTACCTCCTTACTTTTAGTTACGGATTTATGAAAGAGTAAACATGAGGCTGTACTTGTGAGAGATTACTTCTTACAATGAATGTAGCAACATCCAGCTCTCTTCCAAAAAAATTTGTTAAAGCTGGAAATTCAAATGCAGGCTCGTGTTTTAATATAAATCGTTCGTTTATCATTGTTGTGGTAGCTTTTTTTTTTATCTCACCCATAGAGGCCAGAGTTTTTTGTAACAGTTATAAAGCCGTCCCTGGCTGAATTTCTGGATGTTGTTGTTTTTTTTAGGTAGGAATTTTAAAATATAGCCTTGGGCTTCAGGGGTTGGTTATTATTTTTCAGTAAATTAGTTGGCATTAGCAGGAGTCAACAAACATTAAAACATAAATCTTAATCTGAAAACCAACAAATATTCAAAATGAGATGTCTGCTCCCTAAAGTTATTATCACTGAGCAGACACACACCTCACACACGACACCGCAGAGGATTACCATTAGATTTATGGCTGCCTGCAGTTTGTGCATGTGAATAAGTATGTATTGCTGTCTCCACCTGGCCACTTGCAGGAGGCTTACAGGTCTTCTTGAGAGCAATCGTTCAGTGGTTTGGGAGCATGCTGCTGGCTGCCAGTGTCATTCATCATCTCCTCAGTGCTCTGTGTCATCGCGCTCCCAAATGTGCGTCCGGGAGTAGCTGGCATGGACATGAAAATTACCTTAACATGAATGTTGCTCCTGGGAGACTGTCCTTGTGTGTATTTCTACACCAATCTGCATAAATTAACCTTAAGCATTTTTTACAGTTTAATCATGTAAATCCCTCAGGCACTTCATTAGGTACACCTATGAGATCTAACATATTCCAGTACAACATCTATACCATGAATTACTGTGTTTCCAGCTTGTGATTTTCTTATCTTTATTGCATAGGTCATAATGGGTGCTGGTAGCGCTCCACCAGACTGCATTATATTTAAATGGTTCCAAATATTTTGTCCACTCCACTGAAATTAATACACAAGTGTGTAAAGTATTAGAAACATTTTTAAATGCACTGTTGGTCTATACACAAGGGGCTCCATCATAAGCGCATTAATATGCAGAAGATGAATAAATCACTGTGTGGGAAAAGCAGTGGAGATAATTACATTTCATGCTGGCAGTTCGTGATACAGCTGACAGATTTATCCTGATTTGTCATCATTGCAAAGACTGTCCTCTGAAAAAAATACATCAGCGGTTGTTATTTCATTAAAAAGCTTGAAATATAATATCTTCACCTGTAATGCCAAAGAAGGGAGTTTTGCAAAATGGGTTGACAAAAAAAATAAGATAGATGTCAAACATACCAACTATATCTGGATACATCTTTGGTTTTGACCCCAGAAGCCACAGTTGCACTGCACTAGTTTTTGACACCAAAAATGCAAAGTTGTCCATATTTTATCTGACGTTTTAAAAGAGACCTAAAGTAATACTTAGACTTTGGAAAAGTAAGCTATGGTAACTTGTGGCTACAACCTTATACTTACCATACAGTCACCAGCATGGTATCAATATTGTCATCTAAATTTTGACAGCAACAGAGAAAATTTCCTTTGTCTGTTATGGCATATTTAAAATTTCAGATGACTCTGTTAAACAAATGAGTAGTTTTGCGAGCATAATAGTGTCATACTTGATTTGAAATGCAGAAATTGAGATTCTGATTTTTTTGTATCCACACTTTCATCGAAAAAAATAACAACGAAATGAAAATGTCCTGGAGACACGAGATCCAATCAGAATGAAGCTGTATACCTTAAAGGTCGGTCCGTGAAAATAAGCCCGTCCATGGTGCAAAAAAGGTTTGGGCCGCTGTTGTAAAGGATAAAGCACCATCTTAGGGTAAAACCTTGGCTTGTACAACCAATTTAATTCAGTTTTATCAGTTTTATAGCACAAAATCACAACAAAACTTATCTCAAGGTACTTTACATTGTAAGGTAGAGCAATTATATTATTAATGCTATTATGTTACGCTTACCTCCTCAAACAAATCTAATCTAAAACATCCACTTGGCTGCTTCGTGGTCTCCCAGATGTTTTGGTGTTCCCAAGCTTGCGACTGCATTTTAATATCGTCCCAACTTGTTGATTTGTTGACTGCATGGTTCCCTTTGTCTCTTTTCTTTCTTTCAACTCCAGACCTTTGATCTCCTTATGAAAAAATAGGTGTGTAAATCCGAAATGTATCAACCATTCCTGAATGTTTTTAAAGACTTTTAAAGCTGAACGTCTACATATCAATCACATTTTGATTGTTTCATTTTAGTTTTAATGTCAGCCTCAAATAAATGTCAACACATTGACACTCTTGCCCGAAGCCTCCACCTTCAGTTTCAGTTCAGACGATTCAAGAGTGTAAGACATGGCTCGGAGACAGACTTAACCAGAGTTTGAAAGCAATCTGAAAAATCTGGAGTTTGTAAAGATGGTGTGTCAGGTGCGTCTCCTCAAATTACCTTCAAGGTAAGAGGTCTGTCGAGGACAAACATACTGGCTTCCCAAACTAATGTAATGATCAGAGGAATAGCAAAAGTCCAGCCTCCAGCATAACTGCATTGCACAAAATATGCCCAAAAAACAGTCAATATTATTTTAATCTCAAAGGGCAACATTTATATTTCAGACAAATAACTGAGGTATTGTTGGAAATTGTGCAGCCATTAGAAGTACATCACATTTCATTTCACTTTCAACCTAAATGTCAGAGTTACTGAAAACAAATGCAAATAGATTTCTGTGTTTATCGACCCGATGAGAGAGAAGGCACAGGAAAACAGATCAGTTATATAGATCAGAAACGAGTCTGGGAAACTTGAATATTTTGTCTGCATACTTATGACTTGAAACTCCGTTCTGATTTTCAGCTGTGTAGCTATTTAAGGACATTTTTGTTATCTTTTCACTTTCTTATCTCCTTTTGTTTTATGGAAGTCAACAGTAGGAATGTTGTATTCCTTTTTCTTCTCGTTTATAGAAGCTTCATTCAAACTTTAAGTGGGTCACTGTTCTTTATCTCAGAATTTCCACTTTGCTTTATCTTTTTTCACTTACCTATTTTTTCCAACATCACTCTGATACATGATAATATAAATGGTCCAGTGCATGCAGGGACATCACATTAAATGTCACATCACCTAACATATTCAGCCACAGCCTAGTTTATCGACAACACAGCTGCTCATTGATTGTCACTGAGGCATTAAGCTTGTCTAAACCACACTGCTTCACATCTAGTTTTGAAATATCATGTTGTATTGAGAAAAAAGCTTTTTCTTGTTCTAGTTAAGAAGCCCACACTCGCTCGTCTTATTGATGAGAGACACCAGATTAGTAGCAACGCTCTTTTTACTAAAACACGTGTGTTGTTGACAGTGCCTTTAAAGATGTCTTTGTCATTTAACGGATAGTGATTGAAGTGTAAATGACCATTATTGCCTCCCTCTTGTGGTGCACTTCAATTATTATTGTGTTATTTTGCAATAATTAATGATCTTTTCTGCAAAGAATTGAAAAAAGTAGACTATAATCGAATATCACATGCACATTGCATAAATTTGTACAGAAAATTATTTAAAATAAGCACTTTGGCTTTTATTTTCCTTACTGATTATTGTTTACTGACTCCAAAAAATGTTTTGTGGTGGAAAAACAAGGCGGATCTTTAGTGCATAAATGTTGCTTTGAAATCTTCTTTTATTTATTTAAATTCTACAACAGTCTTTGGGGAACTTGCATGCAAATGAGCAGCATTTGTTTATTTTGTGCCTACGCACCCAGAATCACATTGATTTCTGTCTGCAGGCAATCAATTACTAAAATTTCTGAAAGGAGAGCAACAAGCATGGGGTCAATGGTGTATTAGGATCTTACACACACACAAAACAGCCACACACACATTCATTTCTGTGTCATTTTTTCACTACACAGACACATTTCCGTTTTATTATTATACCCAACTTTCATTTAGATTCATACTTTTCATCTCATTTTGCAGTAGCTACAAGTAGATCTAGACCCCTGTGATCATGTGGGTCACGCCAAAGTCGGCAGAACATTCCAGCAGTGGCCAGCAATAGAAAATGAACACTTCTGATTAGCACCGCAGGGCCCTTTGTTGGAAGTATTTGATTAAGCAGTGAACTAAAGAGCAGCTCTGAGCGAGTCAGTCTTTCTCTATCAATCAGGTTTTACCACCCTATCATGAATTCTTGAGGTGTCCCACAGAGTCCGTCTGCCATTTCCGCATAATTAAAACTGCCCTGACTTCATCATGAGCGGCGCTGTACTGAGCCCGCTATGCTAAGCGTATTTCTGAGACTGGAGTGCATGTGTTTAGCTGTGAAACAGTTAAAGACTCCATGATGGCTGCGCGAATCATAAAACCATCTCTGGTTCAGTCCACATAGTTTGTCAGTGTTTAAAAAGATGAAAAGAAAAATTCTAGAGGCATATAGTGCCTATCTTAGAGATTAAAACATCTATTAAAGTACATGTGCGCTCGCTCACGCACACACGTAGCTGTTTTATGTGCTCCACGCACCACGAGCGTCCAGACTGGGCGCAGAGTCACTGTCAAAGCCATGATTACTTTTGCTGGTTGTATCTGCTCACGTTTGTGGAGCTAAAGAGTTTCTTTGCCTGCAGCTGTGCAAAAAAATATTACATTTATATTGATGACCTCTATAAACAGTCAGTATTGCTGGATGACGCATGCACACAGTTTCCAGTTTTTCCTCAGGCGATCTTTCTTGAGCTTAAATCTATTTTCAGACTGAAAAAAAGTGGCTGCTGAACCTCGCAGAGTCGGCATTAACAGATCGAAGGCACTTTCCTCTCTTTGAGCTGCTAGGCAGCGAACGGGTAAATTCATTTAACGCAATACTTTGTGTGTTACTGGAAAAGTAAAGCATTTCCTATGACTTACCTTGGGCATTCCTTTAGTTATGACTAGCACAGGTGGATACAGTTTCATCCACTGAATTAATTAACAGGTCACTGGTGCGATTTCCCCACTCTTAAATGATCTGATTTCCTGATTTAAGTGGCCGGGGAAAGAATAATTTCTCACTGGTAGTTTCTGCATCAATTAGCGACTCGGATGTACACGGTGTCAAAACGAGAGCAGAGCCTGTGATACAGCTACATGACGATTTGGTTTTAACTCATCGTTTCTTAGAAATCGTTTCATTTTTTTATTTCATTCCATGAGGGCAAAACACAGGGGAAGTCCTTTGATTTACTATCGCAGTTGCAGATTGTTTAAAGATTTACAGCAAACCAATCAAAGTAGCAGAGGCCGAAACATGATTTTATGAAGCTTGACAAACCCTGGAGCATGCCACTGCATATAAAAGATGGACATATTACCCGCTGGTTTGTGAAGTCCCATTTTGAAGCCATTTTTCTGTGACATTCTTAGCTTTTAGGGGCAGGGATAGCTCAGTAGGTAAAGTGGGCGCCCCATGATCGGAAGGTCGGCGGTTCGAATCCACTTAACGGCTACCCTGAGGTACCCCTGAGCAAGGTACCGTCCCTACACACTGCTCCCCGGGCGCCTGCTTAGTGGGCTGCCCACTGCTTCACTGAGTGAATGGGTCAAATGCAGAGAAAAACAAGTAATTTCCCCATGGGGATCAATAAAGTATCCATTATTATTATTATTTTGGAAACCAAACATCAGATACCAGGGTTCTGTGTTCACGAGCCTATATGGTCAATATATATTGTCTAGCTTAAGGTAGCAATGCCCTAAGAAATATCCTCCTTTTACAGAGGCCATGAATCAAGCGAGCACTCTGATTTTCTGCATTATTTTATGGTAGTAAGTGTAGCCCAGTGATAAAAGTTTAAATTGTTTGCAAATACATTTTGATAATATTCACTGAACATACTCTGATCATCTGATGCGCCCACTTTAGTTCAGATGGTAGCCTATATAAAGTATGACACGACTTCAATAATTATAGAAAGTGTGTCGTGGCTTTTGAGGTACAAATGAGGTTTTCCACTGTCTGCATGGTCACATCACCATGGCAGCATCTGTGATGCTAACGAGACTGGTGTCCTGGAGAGGGTCCACTAAAGGGACTGTGTCTGTGACAGTCTTGTTAGTCAGACATCAAACTGTAGAAGACATAAAAGTAAGTTGGGGGAAAGAATTGCACAAAAGTAGGTCTCGCTTACTTAAGTTACAAAAGTGTGGAAGTTACTGTCTAGACGATGGCGAGATAATGCTGAGGAGAGAAAACTGTCACCACCAGACAGATCCAAACCACTGATACGTATGTGTTATAGATAAGAAATCAAATCAGCAGTCCTCTTGCATCTTTAAGCCTTTTAAAGTTTAAAGCTCAAAGCACTTTCTTGTGCTGTCCTGTGTTCTTTTCAGGAGTTCGCAGCTGCCATGTAGCTGACTGAGTTTGCTTTGTCAAGCGCATTGTGAAGTGTCGAATCAAAGAACTGCTTTGTTTTATTGCATATCTGTCCCTCCAGAGGTGGAACGAGCAGAAGGAGAGTTAAAAGAAAGAACCTGAGACCCACATAGTACAGTGATAGAGCTAATTTAGACATCCTGCCATGAAGGCTGCAAGATAGAAAGAGGGGATAAGGGATCAATGTGGATGAGAAAGCAAAAGAAAGAGAAAGCAGTAAACTGAGAGATGTGTTGGAGTTACGCAGGACGAATGGATAGTGGACAAACTGAAGGACGTGGTAAATTTGGTCAAATACCACCAAGACGACTTCTTCACTAAGCCAACAAAAAAATGGCAAAATAGCACAAAGAGCAGACCAGTGATGGCTAACATTACTTTTAAAAATAACATTTTACATTAGAATATTAATGTACTTTAAAAAGAAACAATTTTGCTTCAGTGCTACTGAGAAAAATAATATTTTAAGTTAATTTTGTAAATGGACTGGTTCTTATATAGCGCTTTTCCACTCTTCTGAGCACTCAAAGTGCTTTACACAACTTGTGCATTCACCCATTCACACCAGCACAACTGACATTCACACACATTCATACTCCGATGAATGCATCGGAGAGCAATTTCAGGTTAGTATCTTGCCCAAGGATATTTGGCATGCAGACTAGGGGAAGCCGGGAATCGAACCACCAACCTTCCGATCAGTAGATGACCTGCTCTACCACCTGAGCTACAGCCACCCATATTTTAAGTTAATTTTGTATTACCTTTATTAAACATTACTTTGCAGTTACTTGCTTGGAAAAAAAGCTTCTGGACTTCTTTACGTTTCTTGAAGACGTTTCATCTGAGAAGCTTCTTCAGTTCTAAGAGCAATTGGTGGAGAGTCCCAGATTTTAAGCCCTATGGGAGTGTCCCCCCAAGACGGTCATGGACCCCCTATTGATCCTCTACTTAATCACATGAGTCAAGGTGTGAACCACAGTGAGCCCCCCCCCCATCATGTAATTTCCTGAGGTCAGATGGCCCAGGGTGTGAGTGGGCGTTAAGGCGTCTGAGAAGGGAACTCAAAACTGGATTATAGATGGCAGGCAGTGGGTGACATAAACCCCCGCCTCTGTTCAAAGATGGTCATTCACACTGGACATAGATGGCTTCTTTCACTCCTCTTTCAAACCGTCTGTCTTCTCTGTCCAAGATGAGAACATTGGCATCCTCGAAAGAGTGACCTTTGTCACCAAATGCTCTTAGAACTGAAGAAGCTCCTCGGATGAGAGGTGAAACGTCTTCAACATCTTATATTGGGCAGTGTGTTGCCCACTGTCCATCTCTCCATGAGTGTAATTATTTATATGAATAGTGGAATCATTGAGTCTTAATGTTGTAAAAAGTAATGTTAAGTCAAGTAAAGTGGCTGTATTGCCATTCCAACCATGTGCAGTGGTTTAGTACACAGTGAAGTGAGACAACGTTCCTCTAAGACCATGGTGCTACATATGACATATAACATCAACACAGGGTTACATAAATGTGCAAAAATTACAAAAAAATAAAACAAAGACAGTGCAACACCAGACAGAACAGAACGATACACACACCCGACAGTGCAGACACACTGGAAGTAAGTCAATAATGTTGCCTACTGAGAAAAGTAACTCCAAGTACTTCTATGTTACTGAAAACACCTCTTTGCCATTAGCTTGAGTACACTGACTACATTGTCCAGGAGTTGCTTGCCCTAGAGTACATTTATTTCTGAGTGTATGGGTTTTATTTCATTGCATGCCAACAACAAGCTTATTAATTTCCCCTGGAGTAACAATCTGAACTAAAAACTAGCCAGGGATTTTCTTTTGTCTCACAAAGAAAACCACAAAGGAAAATGTACACACTCACCTGTTAGTAAATGTAAAATCCTTTACAGTACTGTAAACACTGTACTAAGGTGATGGGCAGCTGATTGTGTGTTCAGCTTATTACCTTATTAATGATGAGAGATGAATTATTGTAATTGCAAATGCCTGAATTACACTAAATACAGGAACAAATTGTCTATATCGCCTCAGTGTATAATTTGAATATATTGTTTAGACATCAGTGCTTTCAGTGGGTAACACAGTGGGCTCATGTCATCAAGGTTTTGGGTACAAATCTCCTCTTTGCATTGGAGTCACTGTCGAGTTTGAATCTTCTCCCTGTGCGCATTTCCTCCCACATACCCGAGATCTGGTCTGGTGGTTTTTAAATTAGCCGTAGGTGTAGCTGTGAGTTGTGGTCTATCTGTATTAGTCCTGTGATGGACAGTCCAACTGTACAGGGTGTACCCCACCTCTCATTCATGACAGCTAGGATGCTCTCCTGCTCCCCCAGGACCAAGAGTTGGATATTGTACCTCAGATCCATGATTTCCTTGTTTTTTTTTCCCATCCATGTCTTTTCTCAGCAGTGTGCATACACGGAGCAACATCCCTGTTTTTCTATTACTTCCCTCCATATGCACCATTATATGACACATTTGTCATGTTTGCAGCTATGGGACTGTGTTAGTGTATCGCATCTGAATAACTCATAATTTCTGGGTTCGTAATATTGTGCAGTATTCCCAGCCTCACACTTTCTTCTTCAGACACTCTCAATCAAACACAATAGTACAAATGGTTTAACATGCCAGAATTAAATCCCCCATTCAAGTGGCGGCATTTGACCAGCTGTGCCACTTAACTTCAATTTTTAATATGAAATGATGTAAAAATGCTTTGTGCTGTCAGTTTAGTGCAATGTTGTTTATTTCTTTATAGCAGAATCCTAAGGAAACATTCCACAGATGATTTTTTTCTCTTTTTCTGCAGACATCGCTATTTTTTCTTTTTCTTCTTCTTTTTTAAGCTCACGTTTGTAAATCTCCATACAAGGATGGAGCTTTTCTGAGAACAGCAGCTGACTTTTAGGAGTAATTTGGACTTTTGAGAGTTAACAAACACGATTCAGCTCTGAAACTTTCTCTTTCATTTTACATGATGTAAAACTGCAAGTTCTAACTCTCAATGGCAGTGAATGACTGTCAAGGTTGGGTTGACCTTTTCACCCAAGAATCTGGCTGTTCCTGTCCATCGGCCCATTGCAGGAGCTGCGCCATCAGTTGCAAAGCCAACAACCTGTGCGCATATCGTTTCTGCAGAAATGCTGCGCTGGTGCATAATTCCAAATCGCAGTTTCACACACTGCAGAAAAACATGGAACGATGTATGCATTCATACATGTGGCACAGTAACCGCACCAACACACCAACAACTCGGAACCTTACAGTAAATAATGCCAATGTTCTTCCACATACATTATGTTGGCTTCTAAAACTAGATGTCAGGTTTACATGGAGGAATAGTTTATAACAATTTAAATTTCTAACACCCCTGAATCATAAACATACTACATACCGATTCTTTTTTGGCCTCCTCTGATTTATCTGAACTGTCACACTATTTTCAAAGAGAAAAAAATGTGTAAAACTCAGTCTAGGCTGATACCTGATGTGTGGCTCCTGAAAGCTTCGCTCTACACATCTGATGGAGATGACAACAGATTATCAGTTATTTACTGTCTTATTGCAAAAAGATTGCATGTGTGTGACAACTTGACCTATTTCAATCAAGAACTGATAGTAGACACACTCGATCTTATTGCCGTTCTGTTGCTGCCTCAGCACAGCTGGTTTGAACACAGCAGCTGACTGCAAGTGGTTTCAGACCTGATCGCGCTTCCCAAAGCAGGGAGATCACATGGTAGCAATAATTTCGGTCATGCCTCAGTATTCGACCACTCTTTAAACTAGTGTGACTGTACCCTAGGTTATAAATGCACAGAAGATAAACTAGTGATTAAATAAAAAATAAAGTTATTAGAATTTCTGCCTTTTACCTATAATATTCACTTAAAGTCAATTCAGGCTTTTTATAATGTGAAGTAAAGGCCTCAAAATACTACGATCTCCTATGATCCCTGCACATGCTGCAGGGGTATATAAACATGTTGGGAGGGAGGAGAGGTGAGTGGAGAAGAAGTGCTCAGTGTATGACATGAAATCCTGCAGGAGTCCACAGCAGCATAACTAAGGGATAACCCCGAGACCCTGAATCATCTTAGTTATGCATACAATCACAATGCAGCAATCCATCTTGCCTTATTTTTTTTTATCTTTTTTGCCTTGTTGCAACATAAAATATTCAGAAATCAAGGGTATCTGTGACACAGTTCATTGTTGCTTGAAGAGCTGTGGCACAACCAGATGCCTTTGTGCTCTTGAATTCATCAAGATAGCAGCAACCTCCACACAGCACAATACACCTCAGTCAGGAAAGAACTGTGTTGTGAAAGGTGGGAGAAGACGGAAACAGCATAAATTGACTCTTTCACGATCAGCCCCCACAATCGAGGCAGAAGACACTCCTCGTCTAAAAAAATCTAAATATATTATGATTAGAAAGGAGCAGATTCAGTCTGAGCAAACTTTAACATCATATGTTAAAATGCATGTGAAGGATTCGTCCTAATATGTTGCATTTATTTTGCTTTTTCTCTTCTGTTTCCCCAGTGCTGCAAACGGCCATCCCAGTCTCGCCAGGGAAACGTCTGCGAGTCCAGCTTTTCACACTGCAGCATCACGACTGCGCCACCCAGAAGCTCCAGAGGCACAGTAAAACATCACAGGTATGACATTTAATTGCACATGCAGAGACATCCAGGCTTTATGTTGTACTCCCCCTCTGTTCACTGCAGGAAACGGTAATAATGCAGAATATAGCAACAATGGGCAACTTCAATGTCCTTTCCTGTAATCAGCATAGACTCAGTGAAGAGAGAAATTGAATTATCCACATTACAGTGCAGACAAAGCTAATTGCTGATTTATAGAAGAATTATAGTAATTATAATTATAGCTATAAACACATTAATAAGCATATCCATAACAGTCATGAACACAGAGGAGATGAGACAGAGATAAAATCAGAAGAACACAAGCCAGCGCAGACGTGTATATCCCAGTCGGTCTTTCCTCACAGCGTTCAGCGGTGTGTCAGAGCTGCCTGGGATTTTGGCATGTTCGTCAGCAGGAATACACTCAAACATGCACACAGGAGTGTCTGCTTCTGAGAGTTCACATTCAAATCCTTGCCAAAGCTGTTTTTTTCTGTTACAGTACACACGAGCAAACACATTCACAGCACTTTGCAGGGAGCTCCTGCAGATTGAGTTTATACATTAGACCATTTGCCGGTATTTTGATTTCACAGTTCAAGGGAATTTCGGTAAACGAAGCACTGATTTAATAGCAGATTTCATGTCAGCATGTGTGTGAAAAAGACTTTCAATTTATCATTAAATCTAAACTCAACCCCTTTTAAACACTGACCCAGTTGGAAATCGTCAAACATCATGTGTAATGCTTTTATTTTTGGCCTTCTCTTCACTATGGCAGTTCAGTTAAAGGCATCCGCCTGTCAGTGCACACATGGATTTCTACCTGTTACTGCTAAGCAACTCCAGGAGCAGCTGGGGGTTAATCTCCTTTCTTCAAGTGGATTCAAGCAGTAGTTGAGATGAGATTTTCCCAGACAAACCAGAAATAGGATCAGACAACCTTCCAACCACAAAGTCCACCTGTCTAACCTTTTGGCTAAACTCCTGCAAGACTTTCCTCCCTCCTTTTTCTCTATATGTGGTTGTTCTCTGTGAAGAAAAACATTACTTGGTTCCTCTTACCACAAATGATTTTATTAGAAACCAATCAGGGTTTGTTTTTTGCAACCTCATCAGCTCAGGGAGAGAGTTAGAGGCTATTGTTCTGGGACACCACAGTCTAAAATAGCTGGGAAAAAAACAGCCCAAGACTAATTCAGTGTTGCAGGATTTATCTCACATAAAAGCCTTTATAGAAAACTCTGCCAGCACTATTAAAAGTCTGACTGTAAGCTTCCAGTTGTTACAGCCAAGAAGCCCATTTTTAGAGGAAAATCTAACCTTTAAAACTGCAGCGTTTTATGAATGAAAGCTTGAAATGGTGTTTGGACAAAAAAAAGAAAAAACTTTAAAGCTAAACTCAAAATACAAGAGCAGCATGAAGAGGGAATTTGCTTCTTGAGTAAAGCAAGTTTCTTCAAAGGTGTTTTTTTCCTCTTTTTTCTTCTGATGAAACTCCGAGCACATATCCTTTTTCTGCTACATGACCTTCTGTAGTAATCATTTTGGAGACCCTGGAACTTCAGCACAGAGAGCTTTTTTTATCAATTTTTAATTCTCACTTTTCACACTTTCATCACACAACTATAAAGATCGGCGCTTTGGTAGTGATCAACAGTGAATATTTAAAGGTTCAGCCAGCAAATGGGGGTGGAGCCACATGACATAATCAGCATATACATGAAGTTAAAGATGATGAATGTGCTCAGAAAGACTGTTAGAAGCAAGAGAACGTGTCCTGGCTTTTTCACTTATGAGGTGAACAAGAGAGAGCAAGAAACATAGAAAGGTGTTTCTGGGCCAGAAGAGCAAGAGCTTGCTGCAAAGCAATACTGTACATGGATGTTCTGCTAGGACCAATGGATGAACTCGCTGCTAGTAAGCTGAAGTAGGCAAGTTTTAAGTTAAACTTTTCCCAAGTTCAAGACAAGTACTTAAAGCAATGGCAAATGAGAGTTGACTGACATATGAGCAGCTAGTAAATAAATAAACTCTAGGGTTACCAATTTAGCAACTAGAGCTGGAAATGAGCATTAGCAACACGCCAGCTGAAAGAAGCAAATTTAAAATGAGCCATGATCAAAACAGAGCTGTAAGAATCAATGTGCACTGCTAGCATAACATTACAGAGTAACATGCCAGCACACGTAACTGCAAAAATCTAATTAAACAGCACAAATACTCTTTTTAAATTAATTTAACTTCTTTTATCTTCCTCAGAAGCAGTTCCCTGTCTCACAGCCCTGACCAGAGAATGCGGGCAGCCCATTGGTCAGCTCCTCGCCGGACTCCACCCATACCCAAAGGAAGATTAAACCCAATTGGAGTTTCCAAGTATTCTGGCCCCGCCTACCAGCACCTTCAGGAAGTGGATTCATCTGAGAAGGAAGCAGAAGCACAAAGAGGGTAAGAATTTACTGAAGGTAGATACCTGCAAATGAAAAATGTTAATCCACATAAAAGAATAAATATATATATATATAGACACTACCAGTCAAACGTTTGAACACACCTTCACATTTAATGGTTTTTCTTTAATTTTATTACTAAAAGTTGGAGGTACATACTGAAGACATCAAATATATGCAAGATATATGGAGTTATGTAGCAAAGAAAAAAATGATAACTCCATATATGTTTTATAATTTATATTCTTCAAAGTAGCACTGGCCAGCTTTGGCCTTCTCTCAGTGAGCTTCATGATGATGTCACCTGAAATCGTTTCACATCACAGGTGTGCCTTGTCAGGGTTCATTTGTGGAAATTATTGCCTTCTAAATGGGGTTGGGACCAGCAGTTGTGTTGTCACAAGTCAGGTTGGTACACAGCTGACAGCCCTATTTGACAACTGTTATGGCAAGAGCCAATCAGCTAAGTAAAGAGAAACGACAGCAGTCCATCATTACTATAAGAACTGAACTAAACTACAGTAAATTCCCCAAGTGCAGTCACAAAAACCATCAAGCGCTATGACAAAACTGGCTCACACGAGGACGCCCCAGGAAAGGAAGACCAAGAGTCACCTCTGCTGCTGAAGATAAATTAATCCGAGTCACCAGCGTCAGAAATTACAGATAATGCCAAACAGAGATCCAGACACATCTCTACATCAACTGTTCAGAGGAAACTGCACAAATACAGCTTTATGGTCAGATAGCTGCAGGAAACCACTACTAAGGAAAAGTAACAAACAGAAGAGATTAGTCTGGGCCAAGAAACAGAAAGAATGGACATTAAACCAGTGGAAATCTGTGCTTTGGTCTGATGAGTCCAAATTTGAGATCTCTGATTCCACCCGCCATGTCTTTTCGCAGTGCAGAAAAGGTGAAGGGATAGTCTCTGCATGCATGGTTCCTACCGTGAAGCATGGAGGGGGAGGTGTGATCTTGTGGGGATGCTTTGCTGGTGACACTCTTGGGGATTTATTCAAAACTTGAAGACGCACTGAACCAGCATGGCTACCACAGCATCCTGCAGCAACATGCCATCCCATCCTGCTTAGTTGGACCATCGTTTATTCTTCAACAGGACAATGAAGGAGAGTGATGGAGTACTACACCAGAAGGCCTGGCCTGCACAGTCACCTGACCTAAACCCAGTGGAGATGGTTTGGGATGAGCAGAGTGAAGGCAAAAGGGCCAAGTGCTCAGCATCTCTGGAAAATCCTTGAAGCTCATCGAGAGAATGCCAAGAGTGTGCAAAGCAGTAATCAAAGCAAAGCGTGGCTTTTTTGAAGAATCTAAAATATAAAAGATGTTTTGAGTTAAACTGTGTTTAGTTTTCTCCAGACGATGCACAGTGCATTATGGCCAGACATTTCCACTTTAGTCCCATCTTTCCAAAGGACATTGTTCCACGAGTCTTGCGGTTAGTTCAGACACACATGTGCTGCTGTGTTCTTTAGAGAGAGGTTTCTCCTGTCAGCCCTTTAAAACAAGCATGTTCACTTGTCTTCTAATTGTACCGTCATGAACTGAGGCCTGTAGAGTATGACAGGTTTTAGGTGTAAGGATTGCTTCAAGATCGAGGATGGCTGGAGATTTTATTGACACCTCATTCTTGGGTTTGTTTGGAGGTTTTTTTTTAGATTTCTTTCATTCTGTATCTTCCAAATGCTGAGTCATTTCAATAAAAAAATCATTAACTGAAAAATGCAGCCGTGCTACAGACAGACAGTTTTCAAGAGCGAATATTTCAAAGTCAATTCTGTTTTTATATTTTTAAAAGCCAGCATTTTCTTTCTTTTTTGTACTTTTCTCCCCTTCATCCATTTTGTTTCCACTCTGCTGAGAAAAGATAAAAACGAGATCACATTATGTCGTGGTCTGCAGCAATGTGGCACAAGTTCAAGGGAAACATTTCACCTGGTCCGTGCTTTTAAGGACTAGATTCAGACTGGACATCTGCATCTTGTCGTACTCTGTCAGGTAAATCACAGATTTCAAATGTAACCCTCCTGTGTTACATGTCTCAGATGAAACTGTATGTGCTTAGCAGCCAGAGCGAATGATTAGCAGAAATTTATTCGGTGTGAAAGATGCCGTGCTCTGACCCATTTTTTTTGAGGGGGGAATCATGAGTCACTGCTTTACCCACCTGGACTGGCAAGCTTCACTTCAGGCATTCAGGTCCCAACAGTCCCAGCTCAGGATTAATCTCTGCATGACCTACATGCATACTAAAATAAAGAGGCAGAGGAGATGGACACAGCTGGACAAAAAGCTCTCACTCATATAACAGCGTATAAAAATTCAGTGATGTGCATTGGAGGTGAGCTCCCCCTGCTCCTGAAGCTTTATTTACACATCATTTGCATGAACATCGCTAAAGAGCGACTGTTGAGCTGCATAAGTGTGTCCTTAATCAAATGTCCCATTCAAATGGCTCTCGGGTCAACTCAAGTGTTTCCTGCAAATCCTAAAGTCCACCACCAGAAATGAAAATGTCAAACACGAATTTAACGGAATCAGTTACTTTTTTGTTAAATTAATGTAAATAATCATAGTTATTCTTATAGAATTCAGTTGTTTAATTGAAGGAATGCAGCAAACCCACCGTAATAACCACCAGAACTATTTCAGCTAGCTGTGGATTGATATACTGATGGCTAAAACAAGACAACTGACCCAGTTTGGTTAGGCTATGAAGTCTTTATTTTACAACCAGTTTTCCTTTATTGTGTTCAACATTTTCCGAACTTACAAGATGACTTTAAACAAATTGTACAGATCTGCTACATAACCAGAAACTTGTAACAGGATATTTTACAGAGAATTCAGCTTTATAAACAATATGCAAGGACCAAGATTTATAGTCCAGGTCTTAATAACCGAACACGTTTGAAGAGACTGTTGATGCATGCTAGAGAGCCATTGCATTTGCTGAAGTGCAATCTTAAACCATTTTTATTACCGTTTTTTAAAATTATCTACATTCTTCAACAACAACAGATAACACAGTAAGAGCTCTCAGCCTGGATATGGCTGTACTGGAATCCCCTTTAAAATTAACCATTACGTGCTCAGTCAGCAGATTAATCAGTGGCGTCCTAGATTTAAAGTGAAGTAACTGTCTGGTCAGAACAAAAGTGCCCACATGAGCTCAAGTGTTCTCTGATCACAAACCAATCAGCTCATATGTTAGCCCAAGGCTTCTGTGGTAGCTCTGGTAAGCCTGGTAAGGACTCTCTGATTGGGCCAAATAATTCCTCTTTTTAGCCCAAGCAGTCTGTGAGAAACAAACCCTGGCAAACCAGACTTGGATTGGTCCAAATTTCATCAGCTTCAAGTTTATCTTGGTTATCAAAGGGCTCCCACTGGTTGTGATGTGCATTCTGCTGGATCTACGTTTAAGCTTAAATTGAGTAAAGCATTAGTTTAGGCGGGCCAACATCAGAGTATGGGGCATAATATTTGAATGGGGAAGGAGGACCAGAAGAGGATGCTAGGGGATAAGGTGAGATAGAGCCAGAGGAGCTGAAAGAAGAAGAATCCGAGTGCATTTGCTGCACATATAGAAGATGCTGTAGCTCTCCCTTTCATATATATGTTAGTGTGTACAATAGTACTGGCAGGTTAAAGACAAAGCCCACATAATGTCTGAATCCACTGATACCGGCCAATCTACATTTGCCATTTATGTGTCTCCTACATGCTCTTTGCAGGCAGTTCATCACCTAAATCACACAAAGTACTTACTGTAGTGTCATGAGCAGTGTTGGTCAAGTTACTTGAAAAAAGTAATCAGTAACTAATTACTGATTACTTCCCCCCCAAAAGTAATCCCATTACTTTACTGATTACTTATTTTCAAAAGTAATCGGTTACTTAGTTACTGAGTTACTTTTTAAAAACACGATTTAAAACCTGAAGAGGTGATAAAGCGATAGATCTTTCAGCCCAATTCTACTTTTTCTGCATAATCCATCATACAAAATGTAATCAAATGGAAAAGTCTCTTTTTTTAACTTGTTTTATTAGTTTTAATCTTTTAACTTTATGCATCAAGCAAAAATTACATTATGTGCAACATTCTCTGACTGGAAGAAATTAGTTTAACATTTAAACCTATTTTCTGCACATTCCAGCACATAAATAAAATATTTTTTTGTTTTTACACTCAGTCTTTCAAATAGATGCAAGTAAAACACAGCAGAAAATAAATAAAGTCAAAGACTAGCGGTCCTTTTGCTCTATTTTCACCTGTAAAGCAGGAGTGGGGCAGGCGGAGGTTTACCCTGGTGCAGGTGAGCCGCAGCGGTCAGTGGAAGAGTCCGCGAGTTTCTCTGTGAGTTTCCCATTACGTGGTAGCGCACTCCTGCACTCGATATATTATCCATTGTTGATCTGCACACAGCTCTTGTCACGAATGTCACACTCGTTTACGTCACTGTCGTGAGACATTCTCGCAAAAAAATCACGGTTTGAGTAACGCAGTAACGCAGCGTTCCTACAGGAAAGTAACGGTAATCTAATTACCGTTTTTGCAATAGTAATCCCTTACTTTACTCGTTACTTGAAAAAAGTAATCGGATTACAGGAACTGCCCATCTCTGGTCATGAGGAAAGGATAACTGGGGAAATATCCTGGGTTGATTTTTTTGAAGTAGTCCAATGTTCATGTGCAGAAAAACAAACTAAGAGCTTACGTACCCTTTGGTGCTCAAACTTGGCTCAAGTCCTTCTGCCCTTGTCCAGAGAATATCCGTGCGCTCCACTGCACTGCATTCCAACTCCCTGTCATGGAAACGCACACTCATGCATGCTTTCACAGATGCTGCATGAAAATCCCACATAGTTCGGGTACGAACACGTGAGCAGGTTGTGCAAAATATACAGGAGGTCATGCTTACTCGCTTACTCAGTCTCACACTTAGTACTCACATGCTCAAACGCATGTATTCAGACTGAGTCACTGACCTGCACGCACTCGCTCACCTACTCGCTTACTCGCCACCTAATGTAAGATTTCACATAAGAGCAGGTGGACCGACAGACAGCAGCATCGCTCTCCCATAATACGGTTGTCTGGGTTGCCATGGAGACATTTGGCCATTGCTGCATAGAGTCTGAGTGAGATAGAGAGGCATAAGCTTCGGGATACAAGTAGTTTGTTTTTTTTAAATGCAGTAACCTTTAAGAAAACGGCAGCAAAGAAGTAAAAAGTCATGAAAGAGAAGACAACGTGACAGTTTGGAAATGTTTTAAAGAAAGGCTGCTCGTTTCTTTTCACACCTCTCTGGGAAACCTAGTGTTATCTCAACAAAATGGATGACGGAGAGAAGTTGCATGAATTTATTTGTTTTCTTTTTCTGTGGGACATGCTGGATTTCCCCTCCTCTCGATTTGTCGTATATGCACAACCTTCAATTAGAGAAAACACTGCTTTTTTAAGTCTTGATGAGTAGGCGTGCACACCTACCTGCAAATAAAATGCACGCATGCTCCTTCTTTGTACGTTTCTCAGTGTTGTAAGATGACTGCGTCGTTTAACAAAAGGGATCGTATTCTGAATTTATCAACAGAAACAAGGGATATATTAAGAAATGATCTGTAGGGCAATAGATTAATGAAAATGACTGTTAACACTTGTACATGTAATGAGCTCCCATTAAAGATAAAAGGCTGGTCACTTATCTCACCTCACTTGCACACAATCTCTCTGTAATTCCCCCGTAGCTGCTGCCGCTTCGCTCCGGGGTCTATATTTGAACTGTGCTTCATAGACTTTTGCAATCTGATTGTGTTTCAGCCCATCAAAAGAGAGATTTGTCTGTGAATGTTATCTTGGGAATTAGCACCCTCACATCATCCTCTCTTATCGCTTGCAGGATCCTCTCTGTGGGCCCACTAAACCTCCGCTGTCGTTTTCGGAGAGGTTTTCATGTCTCGGAAAAACACTGCGGAGATAAAACAAGGATGCGATTTCCTTTGAGTCTGAAAAGGCACCTTCTCCACCCACCGCTATTTTTGCACACTTTGATGGAGAGCAGAAGCGTGTGTGATGAGGGTATCATAACGAAGAGGGACCCCAAGTTTAATCTGAACATGGCAATAAAGGCTTGGCTTGGCAAAGGATTATGAATTATTACACAAAGATAATGAAGCTCTGCTCTTGATTACAGCTGAATTTAAACACTGATAATGCTGAGGGGAATGGTCAGTCCTGGAAAGAGGACGAAAGCGTTTATGTTCAAGAAAGACAGAATAACAAGACCCAAGTGCCTATACTGTTGCACAAAAAATCTGACTTCTCCACACTTTTATTCATTTTCCATACAGACGCTCGCCATAATTGACACAAAGAAAGTAGAGGCTAAAGTTACAATGGAGATAAAAGTGTGGAATAACAGTAGTGGTTTAATAAGCAGTTATTGCCTTTATTGAGCTGATACAGGCAGGTTAGTGCCCGCTTTCTGCATAAGCGAGATTTTTATGTCTATATAAAGAAGACAAACAAATCCTCTGATTGCAAAAAGATTGCGTACAAGTCTGTGAGAAAATGACCCTACTTCTTACTCGATTTGTGGTGTCAGTAAATATTTTGCTAACATGTTTATGCTCTCAGTTATTACACCCAAGTATTAGCTTTTACAGCAGGATGTTTTGCCTTGTAATGTATAGAGTTATTTACCAACTATAGCAGGTATGTGCATTAGCATATGGACAGGGTGACAGCCAAAGTGTCAAACTTACACCTTCAAAGACGTCCAACATTCTCTGGTGCTTAGATCCATCTTTTTGCACCTTATTGCTGACTAAATATTAGTTAGGTTTCATTTTTTCACCATGTAACTGTAAGCTAGCAATCGGTTTCTACTTCAAAGTTCATGATTTCCACCCAGTGCCAGCATTTACAAACATATAAGGGTGTAAGTCATGTTTGTGGACTGATCTCTGTGAGTTCTGTGCCAGAGCTTCAGTTAGCAATCACAGGTGAATCACAAATCACAATTATCACAAATAATCATGATTTTATTTTAATATCTTCAATCATAAGCCTTTCCTAACTATTACCAAGAGTTGTATCAGCCCAATATCAACTTTGTCTTTGCAGCAACCAAATTTTGGGGCACTCCAAACGACAGTGGTATCTCCGTCTTCCTTTCCCTCTCTTCCAAAAACGTCTCACGCATCTATAACCTTGCATCGAACCTGCTTCACATGAATATGAAAATGCAATGAGCCTTTTATATGTCTGTGTATTAGCAAATGTTCATCAGTATTGCTGTTGGAGCAGTGCAACAGGATAAGTGACAGCAGTGCATCTTTGCATCAAGCCAGACTTGAAAATGACACAAATACTGATGGTTTCGGTCTCTTTTGGCAGTCAGCTTTCACACCCCAAAGTTAAAACTGTTCTGTATTCTCACTGTGAGGAAGGTAAAAGCAGTGGCTCCTGTTACGTTGCTGTCTCACCGCACCTTTTACTTTGAATGCTCTGACAACAAATAAATAAATAACACTCCAGACAGCAGTGTTTTTTACTCCGTGAGCCGATCTCTGCCTGTAACCTGGTTTCTTGTGTTCATGTAAATGCCGCCACTGATTGTGAAAGAGTAGCGGGCACACAATGAAAGGTATAATTTGGCTAGGCTGAGCACGAGGACAAACAAGCTAAGGCTAACGGGAACAGACAGACTAAATCAGTAGAGCACAGAAATGGAAATGGACTGAAATACTGATTTACCCAGCAGCGCCATTTGAACATACAGTACTATACACGGGATGTTGACAGGTAAAGCAGCACAAGTCAGATTTGTGAAAACATTCAAATCTGAGGGGTGAGGAAGGAGAAGCAGGCACTGAGTATTATGGTGCTGATTTAAAAACGTGAGTGCTGTTTTGCACTTTATGTGCACAAAAGCTTTTCAAAGTGAACGATCTTGACCGAAAACCACTTTCTGCTTTTTTTAAGGAGGAAAAATTAGCACACATGATGTGACTGCCTCAGTTGTCCTTGAGAAAAGCTCGCCACCTTAAACACACACTCTCCGACACAAACACAGTCATTAAAATCAATAATTAAAAAATGAACTCTCTGTTACCTCCTTACTTATGTAAAGGAGTTGAGGGTTTTTTTGAGTGCGTGTGTGCAGACTTGGATATAAAGAGATGAAAGAAAAATGTCAGACTCATCATCTTCCCCCTCCGCATCCGTGGTTAGCCTGTGAGATGGCAGAGGGCGGAGAGCTGCGCCTGTGTGTATTCTGTCAGGGCTTCAACGTGGGAGTTTGAAAAAGCGATTGAGTTGAAAACACACCCGAGACACGATGACTTCTCCAAGTGAAGTGTGGAAGTTTTTATCCAGCTGAATAACCTTCACTCCTTTCCTTTTCCTTTTTTGTCTCTGTCTTGTTTGTCTTCATTCCCCAGTGTCCAAGTGCAGGGAGAGAACCAGTGTGATGACACCTTCCTACATATGCAAGCTCCTGCGATGCAGGCATTGTCGCCATCGCCTTGGAGCGGCTGCGTGGAGGTACGCGCACATCTGTGTCCTCCATCTGAACCCAATCCCACCACTCGCAGCCTGAGAAGGCCGGGACGCCGTCAAAGCCACTCCCCACCTCCCCCGTTCCGCTCCTGCTCTATTCCCATCATTCCATCTGTGCAGTGTCACCATGACAATGAGGTGTCTTGCATGCAAACCACCCCAGCGACCACAACGATGTCAGTCACCTGTGGGGCCATGCCTTGCAAGGAGGAGAAGAATGAAATGGCAGCGCACGCCCCGTTGTTTTCATCTTCCTGCTCGTCTGCCATTGGACGGCAGCAGGATGAGGTGGCCCTGCTGCTCGAAGAGGCACAGGAGCAACTCAGGGCGTTGGCGCTGGCTCACAGGAAGCAGGAGGGGGGCGGAGTCTTCACCGGCACCTCAACGGTTGCACTGGTGGAAGCCAGAGAAACTGTTTGCTTCCTGAACGTTAACGGAGGAAGTGCCGGGGCGCTGAGCTGTAACGGACCCACGCAGACCCAGCTACTCAGCCCCAGCCTATCACACAGAGACCTGGGCCAAACCGGCCAATGAGAGGGCACGATTTAGGACATTCACTTACTGTTTTACACTGTTTGACAGACTCTGGTGTTCTGCATCTGTGGGATGAGCATGAAAATGCTGAATTAAAAAACAAAAAAGAAAAATGTAATATCATGGATAATCCGAAATGTGCTGATGATATGCATACTGTATGTACACGAGCATACAAACACTTCTCGAGTGGCCGCCTTTACACCGACTGACAGTATGGAAAAAGAAAAAAAAAATATTCACATGCATTTATTTACCAAACAAGAGAAACACTTCTACTTAGACAAAAAGAAACCAAATAGTCTGTCAGATCCATGGTGTTTTTAATTGTAAAAAGAATATATAAATATATATATATAAATATATATGGATATAAATATATGGAATTCAAAAGTGACCAAGTAAAGTTGAAGAACACAGGAATGATGTAACTATTTTTGTTTGTTTTTTTCGTTCTCTTGGTTTTGTATTCTCACATTTTGGTTCTGGCTCGATGAAGAACTCCATTAATGTCCCGCCGCACGTCCGCGAGTCGTGAATCGGATTCTGCGAGCCTGCGCGGAATCAAAAACGACCAACGAGAAAAAGGAGCCACCACACCAATTTCACCCCCCTTTGCCTTTTGAAAAACTGTTACCCAGCCAAGAATTACAACGCAGCCGTCTGTGGTAATCAAAAACACTTTGAGGATTTACGACGCAAAACAAAAACTCCCCAGCTTTGTGTGTGCGCGTGTGTGTGTCTGTGCTGGGAAGCCACGAGGGACGAGACAAGGAAAAACTAGGGTTTCATTTGGAGCCACTCGGATTTGGGAGGGCAGATTGTGGAGATACTGACTCCAGTTTGGCCAGTGTTGGAAACCAGTCTAGATTATTTTTGTTTTTATTACAAATTATATTTTCACACTCATATGCACACACGCTCGCCTGTGAATTATTATTTGGTTGCTTGAACGAATGAACAGAAGGACTGAGAAGGACAGTGGGCTACGGGGCTCTACGGGAGTGGATGTTTGTTTTGTTTTCCATTTTTTTGGTTATTAATGAACAATGCTGCTTTCTGGGGCTGATGGGAGGGACAACCACATGGTTTTGGTATTGAAACAAGAAATAAATGTCTCTATGTTGTATCCTATGAATTGGAAGCTTTTGAATCTCTGTATGAAGTTACAGCCAAATGTCTCTGGTGTCACAAAGTATAAAAACAATGGTTGCAATTCTGGTAAAGACTTTTCCAAAATAACTGTTGTTTTGATTGATTGCTTGAAAGACAGCAACCTGCCCGTAGATGCATGCTGGATAACATCACTCTGAGGGTTTACACTGGCAGTGTTACTTTTGACCTTTTCACAACTTCACCAGCTTGAAGACATCTGGGATCAGCATTCATGAAGCACTTTATTTTGTGGAGCTCCTGGTTTTCTGTGCACTGAATACCAAAATGTTTTAAAATGCAGTGCCGTTTCCTGGCTGTAGATGGACAGCTACAGCCATTTTTATAAATTAAGCCAACAACCCTCAGAAAAATGTTCACCACTGTGGGAAAGCACAGGAATTTGTTTTTCAGGCGGAGAAAAGCGCCATGTGGATGGGAATGTGTCGGGATTCATTCAAATTCGTGTGACACAACTGCAAACTTATATAAAACCTACCAAAATGAAATAGAATCGAAAATTTAATATCAAACCCATTTTAAATAAAGTATATCAGACTCAGGAATAAATGCAACTTAATTATTAAAGTGAACTAAATCTTGAACTTTGCACAGAAGAAGTAAGATACACATCTTCTTCTTCAACGTGGCTTTAAAGCCATCAGAATCTCTAAAACAAGGAAATGATGACCTGCTTTTAGAGTTTTGCTAGTCTAACTGTAGTACATATGAACCAACCATGACCTGTAATCTATTACTTTGTGTTTCCAGACACAGATTCTCATGTGTATGAATCACACTGACATATTTCCCACATTCTAAAAAGGGGGGGGGGAATCCACATTTGGTGGTTTTGTTGTTGGTGGAAATCATTTTGCAGTTTGCAGCAGAGACTCCAGTTTAACAGTTCAAGTCACACACTTCAAAGATTTTCACACATCGTTTGTGTTTCTTTTTTATTGTGTTATTAATTCAAACTGCATTAGGGAGTAAGATGTAGCTGTTTTAAAACTACTGGGTTAGGTCTACTTAAAACTACAATAACTCCAATTCTTTTCAAGCACTGTTTTTTGGTTGCCATGGTGATGCATCCCTGCTTTGTCTATGTGCTCCCAACATAAAACTTACTTCTGTTTATAACTATTCTAAAAATACATTTACTTATAAAGTCGCTTTTTTGCATGACAGTCAGCACAGCACCTTTTCATGACTGTTTCACAGGCTGCTTTGAGCCTGAGCTCGGACAACACGCATGAAAACACTCAACATGCAAACCCTTAACAATGTTAACGACAACCAAACATGCAGTATTTTTTGTTAGCCTCGTGTCTCTCCACGACACTTTCCCGTACACATGACCAGCGCTCCTGAGAGGTCTGATTCATTAGACTAAATTCAAAGAAATTGGAACTCTTTCAGCGTGCACTTTTCAAATTTCTCACAATGGGGATCCTTTTCCATTTTTTCTTTTAATAAATGCCTGAATGGCATGGCTAAATCTAATTCACACATAGAAAAAAATTGTCTATATCCGGCTTGCTTTAATTCTTTGTTCCTTTTGTTTATTTGAAGACTTATGTTCCAACTAAACCCTCAAAAAGGTTCTTTTCTATTTTTCTCTGAAGTTTTGGCTGTTTGACACGAATGTCCAACTATAATTTCTTTACCCATAGAAAGTGCTAATGGCTTGGAATGTGGAGGCAGAAAAAAAAACGTGGATTTCTTCATTTGTCTGATTGCTAGCTTCACTGTGAGCTGTTATCAGGTTAAAGTCTGACAGCACTGTGTAAATTTGAGTTCTTATCGGAGCCATGCAACTGGACTCTGCATCAAATACCAGTTTTTACAACATTTATGAAATGTTTCAAAATTTAAAAAAAAAACGGCAAAGCTTTGGAGGTTCAAAGAGCAGTAAGTCATGGCCTGATGACAAACAGGCATTTCCATTTAACTGTAATTACTTTTGGCATGCAGGTACTTCAGCACAATGTACATCTGAGCATAAGCAATTATACAACAGAAGAGAGGGAAAAACTAATTTAATGGAGACGTCTCTGCTCCTCTCTGAACATCTTTAAATGGTTTTCCTAGCAACTGAAGGTCGCTTGCTGCATAACTTCACATTGTGCTAGTCATGAGAAGCAGCAAAGTAATAGAAATGAGGGCGTTTATTTGATTAGAAAAACTTGATTGACTTTCTTTTTATTACTCAAAGATTTAGAGAGTTTATCACCTCTCTTCATTAGAGTCAAAATGCATTTAAAGTTTAATTAGGTGTATGCAAAGACTACATTTAACCATGTGCTGTAAAGAATTCATATTTCTCTTTATTTTTCTTTGGCAACAATGCCTTGTTCACCATATGCCATCAAAATCTTTAACTCCAAAATCTTAAACGTTTCACAGCTAAGGTTCAAGGTTCTGTATTCGTCACATGCAAAGTATAACACACAGTGAAATGTAACCTGACATGCTCCTCAACGAAGATGGTGTGGGGGGGGGAACATTATATATAATATATGCAATATATACTATATATACACACACATGCTATGGCAAGGAAGAGCCAGGACAACAGCTCGGGGGGAGATATTGTCATGTAGTAGGATCCACTGTGGATCCTATAACAGAGAGACAGAACTGTACAAGGTGCACTCTCACAATATGAGACGAGCACCACCGAGGCTGGAGATAGAGCACGTGGAGTCCAGGAATTGAAGAATTGTTGTTTCTGTGTCAGTCACACATGCATGTCTTCAAACAGTGATGCCAGAGTACATGGGGAGATGGTGGTGATATGGACCTCTTATTTACGAGGTTTATGATCAAGCTTGCAAGCATTAGCTGATCATTTCAGTACTGCATGTCCTAAGGCACATGAATCACTAATACCCAAGGCTCGCAGAATCAGACTTTGTAAGAGCAATTACTCATAGCACTGCTTTTATATACAGTATAACTACATTTGTTTTTAATGAATCCATAAAATCATTTATGATTCAAAGTCTGAGTTTAAGCAGATGATTTATTGGAATACAATTCCTCTTCATGCTACAAGCCGGACACCTATGCAGGCGGGGTGCAGTTTTTTTGTTTCTAACACAGAAACTGCCTACGAGTGCCTGCAGAAAGACGTCTCTTTTCCCTTAACAGATGCACAGATTTATGCTCTCTGCTGCAGTTTAGCTACTTCAGCTGTATTCAGTCAGGTGGCTAAAAGTGAGGTAGTTAACACAATCAGTACAGTGCCTGTTTGTGTGTGTGTGCCTGAGAGTGTGTTTGAGTGTGTGCCTGAGTGTGTATGTGTGCGACTGATGGCAGGGAATAGAGGTTAGACCATCAGGCCAGAGAGATAAGAGCTATAGTTTGATCCTCCCAAAGCACTCGACTGCCAGCCCAGCCAAGCCCATCAGACCTCATCTGAACTGCATGCCAGTTCACTGACAGTGTTTGTTTGCATTTTTATGGATAGATAGTGTGAGTGTGTGTGTGTGTGTGTGTGTGTGTGTGTGTGTGTGTGTGTGTGCGTGTCTGTTTTAAATGCTTGCGTGTCAACATCTCTTTCTTTACTCTTCCAGCCATATGCCCTCCTATCCTTACACAAACTCCTGCAACATGGATAGCTACACATCTAGATAACAAGCACACTTAAAGCACAAGATCCTGGATGGTGACAGAAGAGCTAATCCTTATAGCGACAGTGGGCTGTGGGCTGGGTAATCACTATAGGAAAGAGTGTATGTGTGTGTGTCAGTGCCTTTCCTAATATGTACAATCGCAATTCCAAAAAAAGTTGGAACACTATGTAAAAGAAAAACAGAATGAAATGATTTCTGTATTCACAACAGAACATAGAAAACATATCAAATGTTTAAACTGATGTACTATTTTCTGTAAAATATTAGCTCATTTTAAATTCTATGCCAGCAACACATATGATAGATGTTGGCAACAAAAGGCTGAAAAAGTAACCAGTGTTAAAACGAAAGAGCAGGATGAACATTTTGCATCTAATAAGGTTAATTAACAGGTCAGTAACATGATGGGTATAAAAAGAGCATCTTAGAGAGACACAGTTTGTCAGAAGTAAAGATGGGCAGGGGTTCTCCAATCTGCAACAAACCTGCATTTATAAATTGCAAAAAATGTCATAATAGTGTTTCTTAATGGAAAATAATGACTTTGAACATCTCCTCATCCACAGTACACAATGGTTTGTTTGTTTTTTTTGTTTTTGTTTTTTTTGGGGGGGGGGGGGGGGGGGGGTTGTTTTTTTTGGCCTGTCCCGTTTGGCTCTTTTGCATCAGAATTGTTGTCTAAAGGCAAAGAAAGATGCCCAACGGATTTACTTTACCAAATTGACCATCCCAGCCTTGCCGTAATGGTCCATTTGATTCACCTTTTATTGTTTATTTTATTTTCACTTACTGAATACGGGACAGACTGGACTGGGGGAAAGAAGGGGAGAAAGAAGGAGGGAAAGAGAAACAGCTGAGAAGAGGGACGGGGGAGAAGGGCAAAAGACAAAAACCAACAGAATGAGCAGAGAAAAAAAAATGCATATATCAATCACCTGGATCACCTGCTGAGAAAGAAAAAAGAAAACAAGCAGAAGAGAACAAGAGTAATAGAATAAACAACATCACAATGATATATGGGAATATGACAGTAAATACTAAATGTTAAACATTATTGTGCAGCACATAAGATCAACAGAACACAGTGTGCTTTGAGGTAGGAGCCAAAAAGGGTGTAGTTTGTGGGTGTGATCACCCGTGTGTACACCTGTGAGCATGGACGCGCTTGTTTTTTTGTTTTTTTTAAAGGTTCCTTCATGTAATAATCTGCTAGAGGGTGTGGGGGGGCCACAGCCCCGTCCTCCAGGGCGTGAAGCAGGTGTGGAGGAGATCAAAACTCCAGACATCCAGAGGCCCCCAGTACACAATGTTACCAAACGTGTCAGAGAATCTGTAGAAATCTCTGGATGCAAGGAACAATAATGGCTTTGGAATTGGCAGCTTGCCAATCTGGAACAACATCTGGAAAAGTGCCTCCAGTACAGAAAGGTATATAAAGGTTTAAGAGCAACATCATCTCCGATTCTATGCCTTTTTCAGGGAAGGCCTTTCATATTTCAGAAACCACATCTGACTTTATTGTAACAACCTGACTTCGAAAAGTCCAGGTGCTGAAATGACCTGCCTGAAGTCCTGACCTTTCACCGACTGAGACCGTTTGGAGCATCATGAAACCAAAGATATGAAGACCAGGACTTTGTGAGCAGCTAGAATCCTCTAGCACACTCATTCCGAAACTGCGGTACGTGTACCACTGGAGGTGCATGAGCTCCCTCTAGTGGCATGCGGGAAGTTGTTTTTCTTTAATGCGACTAAATAATATACCATGATCTGACTGAGGAATTTCAGAAAAATTAAAATGTACAGCTCTGCTATCACTTCCAACATAAATGTAAATATACAACATATACAACATTCATTTATAAATATACAACATAAATATAAATGAAGACAGAAAACTAACCAGCAGTGACGTTCTTACATCTTACTGAAGTTGGGCTAGCTTAGCATATAATGATGTGCTGCGTTTCTTTTCTTTTTTTTCAAGGGGCTTGTTTAGATTCAGTAGAACAAGCATTGAAACATGTTAAAAACACAACAGCCTTAACAAACGCAGAGTATTTTGGACCCGAAAGCATGGTTCATCACTTAAAGACCAGATATCCCACCTGCTGTGAATGTTTTAATGCACTACGGTTGTTATTACCACCACTTGTCACATCCTGTTTATGACAGTTAAAATAAAAAACATCATGTCAGATTTAAAATTGTCTTGTGTAAACTGTATATTGTGTTAAATAGGCCTATACTACTGTACTTTAATGTCGGTCATAAGGGTGGTACTGGCCATATATTTTATGAGGTGGTACTCATTGTGAAATGTTTGAGAACAACTGCTCCAGCAGACAAGAATAGCAAAACATTCCTCATGTTTGAAATTTAGCTGGTGAGTTATAAAAGAAGTGACCCTCTCATGAAGGACCAAACTACCTACAGAGACCACCACACTTTTTTTAACCTGTTTTTACCTGTTATATGGCAGCACGGTGGCACCGTGGTTAGCACTGAAGAAGGTGCCGAGTTCAATTCCACCATCAGGTCGCGGTCTTTCTGTGTGGAGTTTGGATATTCTCCCTGGGCTTCCTCCAAAGACATGCAGTGGTGGGAGTTGTGCAATGGGGATAGGTTAATTGGAAACTCTAAATTGCCCATAGGTGTGAATGTGAATGCGAATGTCTTTGCACTCACATTCAGACTGGCGACCTGGGCCTCTTGGCCCCAAGACAGCTGGGATAGGCTCCAGCCCCTCCCCGCAACCTGAAAAGGATAAGCGGCAGACAATGAATGGATAGATACCTGTTATAGCTGATCTAAAGTTGAGCTTTTTAACATGGAAGTCTGAAGAGACTTTTGGAGCCAGAGGAGTGCAGTTTCTGGCACTTCCACTTTGGCTAAGTATTTCAGCCCCAGTTGTTGCAGTTTGTTTCTTTCAAGCCTTTTGGCTGTTCTTACCCTTGAAAGATGGAGTCCACCAATAATTTCATAACACATGTTACTAATAATTAATAATCTGCGGCCTTTACCTTTTTCCAGTTTAAATTAAAAAATTAAATTGATTTCAATTCGTTTATTTGAAAATGTGGTAGGATTAAAAAAAACAATCATCTAAGCATATCTGGAAAAAGAAAGATCATATTCCAACACCCACAAATGTGCACAGAGAGCTAAGATTAGCCCGTCATTCAAGACAGACTATGCAGAATTTTACTTTAATTTGCCAGCTCCATTTTCTGGTGTCAGGACCAACCAGGAGCAAATCCATTTGCATGTGCAGATCAACTAATCTTCACATGGTTTCAGGAACATAGCAGCCTATAATGAGTGCTTGCAGGGCAGATACAGTAAAGCACGCTTGCATAATGCCTAAATGACAGTGTTTGTGGTACGGCAATCACAGCATCTCAGTACGTAGTGTGAGGCAACATGTTAAGTGTTTCAGCGTATTCACTTTCAATATTTCATATGAATTACAGCGTACCTGTGTTTTTTCTTTTTTCTTGCTTTATTTGTCGATGCGGTGCCGCCATCCAAGTTAATTTGTTTGAGCAAAATACTTTTAAATTCTCAGTTTGAAAAACATCACAAATGAAAAGCAAAGCCTTGCACATCTCAAGCAGTGAGCGCTCAATTCCTCCTGATGAGCAGGAAAGCTGCTAAGCAGATGCAGGTGCTGGAAACTCTTTTAAAGATCTACTTTATTATTACAGAAACTCAGATCCATATATTAGATTAAAAGTGCAGGATGTCATATGAATAGGATCAATTTCTTGAAACCCTGGTGGCATTTAGACATAAATCCAGATCAAACAAGTTTGCCGCAGCCTGTTATATTCATTCAAGAAGGAAAAAGAGAACAAACAATATGAATCTACATTTTAGAAGTAACACATTTTAACAAAAGAACAAAATACAGCATCATTTTTACCTCTTAAGGTTTATGAATAAAAAGAACAAATTCTACTCTCAACTCTTTTTTTTCAATAGCTAGTAACTCATTTCAAATCGAAATCCTGTTTAATTTATCTTTTTTCTTGTTCAGGACTATTTTAAGATATTCGGCAATAAAATAATCAAAAGTACAGATTTATGTTTTATTTTACTCTGTCTGGCATTATGAAAGTACATGCTGCATAACAGATGGTACATCTTTTGCATATAAAACATATGCCCTCCTATCCGTAAACAAAGAATTGGGATGTGTGTTATACATTATTGAATTAAAGTTAATCAGAATTCTGCTTGGACAGAGGAAATCTTTGAAGTTCCAGAAACTAATGATGGTTCAACGCTGCATTAAAGGTGCATCGTCTGGCTCACCAGTGTTAAAAAAAATTAAAATGTACAGCAGATGAAGCATCACCAAATATGTTTCCAAACTAACTTCCTTTCAAGCCAAAGTCTAGAACATATGATGAAGCATATCTTGCCTTTGGTTTCACCTGCACAACAGCAGTGCCAAGCAGAATTAGTTTCCCCTGCATCTGGAGCACGCGCTGGGCTGTCCAGATCACGGACAAACAGTATCCCACATTCCTGATTTTTAGTTCACAAACTCTTATGATGAAATTTTGGCTCTTTATACATTAAAGTTACAGTGAGATACAAATAACATCAGGCTGATCCTGCCACAATTTGTTCCCCCGGTTCAAATCACAGACAAACAGGATCCCACAGTTGTTTATGTTTTTGCACAGAGGCATTTTTTGAAAAATGTATTGATAGCAATGTTGAATATTATTACACAGTAAAAACAACAACAACAAAACAACTATATGTAAAATAATTACACCATAAAGATGTTTTTATTTTTAGTGGCCTATTTTATTGCAACCTGTAACTTATTGCAGTTTACTTTTATTTGTTTAATTGTTTACAAAAGGTTTGAGGTGTGGAATAAACAGCAGTGGAGTTTGAAAACAAAATATGGGTGTGTGTGGTTGGAGGATGTGTTTGTGGTGGGGGGAGGCCTTGTAAAACAAAGGGGGGCCTAGCAAAAAAAGTTGGGGAACCACTCGTCTACAGTAATGTTTAGGTTACTTTTACTTCACTCACTGGAATGTTGTGGCTGACCGGTTTGTTTTTTATGCATACATATAACCAAACTAAAGCATCATAACTAAAATCTTTTTTAAAAATCCAAGTTTCAAGGTTTCCAGGTTGTGCTGAAGGAAACAGTATTTGTGTTTTGTTAGTCTGAAGAAAACAAATAAGATACACTTCTCTGCTTCAAGCTGAATCTGTCTTTCTGTATCCTTAAAGCATCCGTTTAAATCAATTCAGCTGCCAGCACTGCTGTTTTTATGATCATATATATTCTGTGTCTCCGCAATATTACAAATTAATGGCGCTTAGCCAGAGTTTAATCAGGAGGACCGCTTTATTATTGCTCCTCTATTCCTTCATTCATTATGCCCTCGATGCCACACCCCTTTGCTCCTGTCCGTTCATTTCTTCTCCCGCTTCTCTCTGTTAACCTTTAAATTTAAAATCCAAGAGGCATCTCTCTTCTGGTTCACAGCATCCAATCAAGTAGTCCTAAAATTTCTCTCTTATCCAAATGAGAGCAAATTAATAATCCCCACCATTCATCAGTCCAGTTAGCTGCAACACTACCCTGCTTGTCTCCACTGCTCACACAGATACTGTCATGTAATTACCATCTTCCACAGCAACAGCGGCACCAGTAAGTCATTTGCAAATGCACAATAATTACAAGGAAGCACACAGGCAGCGAGCCCTCTTTTCTGTTTAAGCAGTGTTTTCTGGGGTGAACTGAAAATCAGCCTAATCGTAGATTTGTTTTTTCTTTTTGCCTGTGCCGTTTGGTTCTTTTCTTTGTCTGAAAGCCAAGAAAGATGCCCAACGGATTTACTTTACCAAGTGGATCATCATAACCTTGCCATGCTGGTTCATTTGACTGACCTTTGTTATTATTATTTATATATTTTATTTTAAGTTGTTACAGGCGGGGGCTCGACGAGGCAGACATGACTGGGGGATAGGAAAGAAAGAAAGAAAGAAAGAAAGAAAGAAAGAAAGAAAGAAAGAAAGAAAGAAAGAAAGAAAGAAAGACAGACATAGGGGAGGAGGGACAGTGAGAGAGGATTCTTAAAAAAAGAAGAAAAACATTTTTGAATTATTTTTTGATTTTTTTAAATGTATTTATTTCTTTTATTTATTTCTCTTTTTTTTATTTCTTTTTTCCCCATCTTAGATGTTAATACTCACTCGGTGAGGTAATAAGCACACCTGTATTTCATCTTGCTTGCCTGCACCTCTGGGATGAGCTAACACAGCAACAGACAGGAGTGGGAGAAGTAAGAAGCCAAGTTTCCGAAAGTTAAAAAAGTGATATCAATGTTCCGATGTAAGAGGTGCAAACAAAAAGCTTTTAGCTCTTCCAGTAACAAATAAAAACCACACTTCTCTTTAAGGCTGGGTACCCTCATTGATCTCTACAGCTGATTCACAAGGTTCGATTTGATTCAATCCCTCATTCGATTCGATTTTGAATCCGCCAGTCAGAAATATTATAATTATGATAATTTATCCCAGATATGTACTGTTGAAAGAACCCTCTAAACCTTGTAGATTAAAAATATTTAATTTAAATTAATTTAATTTATTTACCTGCTCTTTAATCGTTTGCTGTTTTAGCTGTTCTTACAAAAACTTTTGTATTTAAAAATTGATCTCAGGATTTAATAAATCAATATCACAGTATTCAAATTAAAATTGATTTGAATCGGGAAACTGATTTTTTTAAACCCACCCCTAGTTCTCTCTCTAGCTTGCAATTCTGCTCAGGATGAACTGCTGTTCCCTGAAAGTCATACGGTCATTATATCTCTTGGTTTTGTTGTCACTCTATGATTCCACCTTTAAAGCTTCCTCCTGTCTTCTTTGCTTTCTTTCTCCATCTTAATGTTTCCATGTTAATGTGGTTGTATTTCCTGACTGCCTCGCCTTAGCTTTTTCCAGCTGCATCTGATCCCAACTTGCGTCTCGTTTCCCAGGCTACAGTCTTGTTTGGATACTTTTTATACAATACATTTCTAAGAAGTTCAGAAAGTTTTTCACTTTCCACTCATTGTCGGTTTTATGTGTAGAATCTGGAGGCAAAATGACTTTTCTCCATTTTGAAATAAGGCTGCAACATGACAAAATGTGGAACAAGTGAAGCGCTGTGAATATGTTCTGGATGTGGTGGGTGCTTTTCCCAGAGTGAACTTGAACTTGCAGGGTCTCTTTAGGAGGAAATGAGTTGAAACACACATCACAAATGCTGTAATGCAAATGGTCAGAATGGGGTTTTCAAGAAGCAATATAAAAACAGCAGGCGTGCTGGAAGCTGTGTTTTGTTTAAGTGGAGTTCAGTAACTGTCTGATCACAGAATTACGCAGCAGCAAAGATGGTGGTAGAAAAAAAGCTTTTTAAAATAATATTTTTAGGTCAAATTGAACAATTATGATTGTAATTAGAATTATATAGCTGTCTGTGATGCAACAGAAGGACAATAATTCATTAGGATTCAATCTTCTGCTCATTAAAATGTTTGTTGTCTATAAGATGTGAAGAAACAACTCGGGTTCAAACGGCACCTAGATGTTACGTTTAATTGAAATTTAATTTAATTGCATTAATCTAGCAATTAACCAACAGAATGACATTTTTTGTAATGTGTTTAATTGCAGTAATATTCTGTCCTTATTTTTAGATTATTCTTTTAAAACATTTCTATACATTTTATGCCAAAGTTCATGATGTATAATTACAAAGCAAAACTGCCAGCAGTTATTTTGCCTTTCAAGAAGTAACAGAGTGTAAAGCACAAGTGTTGTCCTGTTTCCATTATGAATGTAGGGAAGAGCCCACAGGGGAAACCACACACTCAGACTGCAGAGGATGATGGAGTCCCTGGAACAACAAAAAGTTGCCTAACAGCAAGGTGGGATCTGGACCATTTGAGACCAGAGTCTGTGGTAACAAATCACCGTTCGGGATATTAAGTCGAATTCCACGGTCTACGGTTTAAAATGGCGCCCTGAGACTAAAAGTATTAGAGCGGCAGCAGTAAGGAGGAGAAAAATGTTTCAGTCCTGGTGCAGTGCTCCAAAACCTGACTCAAATTTCTCAAAGTTGTGTTTTTTGTTAATAAAACATCGATGTTGACAGGAAAAACTTAATAATAGATAAGAAATTTGGAGATAGACTTGACTGCTGGGGGCAAATCCTTTTTGATAATCCTTTTTTCTCCTTTTTTGAGAGCTTTAGGAATCTCGTATGCATGCATAGCCAAGAAAACAGTCCTCATGAACTGGAAAAATAAAAATAATCTTAATTCTAACCAATATAGAAATTATCTATTAGATTACATTAGTCTTGATACAGCCTCTGCCACCACATCAGATCAATTGCTCTGGGCTCCTTTGATCAGCTCCATCACCTAGTGGTGGTGGGGGGTCATAGTTTGGTCTCTTCCTTCCCTCCCCATCTCCAGCTGCCTCCCTCTTCCCGCTCCACCACAACCACCCACACATGCAGGGCCTTGGAGTAGGGGTATGTCACCAGGGTGCAGAGGAGGCTACCCCCCCCCCCCCCCCCCCCTCTGTCCCCTTCTGGCTGCCTCTGCCTCAATTTTATCCCACAACTTAGACATTCACATTACTCACACTCTCATTACACATACATATAGGATCTTGGGGGTGGGCACGATACATGGAGTCCAAAGTACCATCAGGGTGTACACCCCACCCCTGGCATCGTTGCCCACCTCTCAATTTTAAATACACGTAGACATTGAGGGCCAGCAGGAGGGACCATGCGCTTACCTGCTGCTCTCTGGCAGGTAGCTCCATGCCCTCCTGGGTTTTAAATGCACCTTAGAACACACATGCATCAACATTACAATGAGCGGGTGGAGGGAGGTTCGGAGTCTTCTCTCACCCCCGTTCTCTGCGACCTGCTGGAGCAGGGGGGCTAGGACTAGGAGGAGGAGTTGGCCGTCCGACTGCGGTCTGGAGTGTGGAGCCTTCCTGCTGCTGCGGAGTCGGGGCGGTCTGTCTCCCCCCACCGCAGGGAAAAGGGAAACACCACCTGGGTCTGGGTGCAGTTCCCCCCTCCAGGGGCGAGGGCACCTAGACCCGGTTTGTAGAGTACGCTTGGGGAGTGTGATCGTGTGTACAACGTCTCTTTATGTCTGTCTCCACGTTGGTTGAGTGTGGAGTAAGTGCATATGAGAGCATGAGGGTGGGAATGGATGTTTGTATCTGTGTGTGCCTGTATGTCTGTGTCTATATGTCAGGTTGGGTGTCAGGCGCCACCTCTCTGGGGACATCTCAGGCCCTCCAAGGTTTGGAGGCCTATCTCCCCCTACCACCACTTCCCCTGCCAGTGGCGGACCCCCTCAGACATCGGTGCGTTGGTGGTTCTTTGTGTCCGGGGATGGGCGTCCAGGTACACACCGGCTCACTCCTTGGCGGCCGCTTATCGGGGCCTGGAGCCTGGGGCTCGCTCGGGCCACTTCGGAGGTGGGGTGCCCCCGGCCTCTCGGCCTGGGGCTCGGTCACTCAGGCGCAGCTGGCTGCCGGCGGAGCTCACGGGCGCGTCACTGCAACTCCCCCTGGCTTCTGCTCCGCGGCTGCTGAGTGAGCCCTCATCTGGGACTCTCCTCAGCTCTTTCCAGGACAGTGGCGCAGCTGCCCCTCTGTTGGTCTTCCTTGGTCTCTTGTGTTCTGGGGGCCTCTGGATGTCTGGAGTTTTGATCTCCTCCACACCTGCTTCACGCCCTGGAGGACGGGGCTGTGGCCCCCCCACACCCTCTAGCAGATTATTACATGAAGGAACCTTTTAAAAAAACAAAAAACAAGCGCGTCCATGCTCACAGGTGTACGCACGGGTGATCACACCCACAAACTACACCCTTTTTTGCTCCTACCTCAAAGCACACTGTGTTCTGTTGATCTTATGTGCTGCACAATAATGTTTAACATTTAGTATTTACTGTCATATTCCCATATATTATTGTGATGTTGTTTATTCTATTACTCTTGTTCTCTTCTGCTTGCTTTCTTTTTTCTTTCTCAGCAGGTGATCCAGGTGATTGATATATGCATTTTTTTTCTCTGCCCGTTCTGTTGGTTTTTGTCTTTTGCCCTTCTCCCCCGTCCCTCTTCTCAGCTGTTTCTCTTTCCCTCTTTCTTTCTCCCCTTCTTTCCCCCAGTCAAGTCTGTCCCGTATTCAGTAAGTGAAAATAAAATAAACAATAAAAGGTGAATCAAATGGACCATTACGGCAAGGCTGGGATGGTCAGTTTGGTAAAGTAAATCCGTTGGGCATCTTTCTTTGCCTTTAGACAACAATTCTGATGGCAAAAGAGCCAAACGGGACAGGCCAAAAAAAAAAAAAAAAAAAAAAAAAAAAAGGAATCTCGTATTCAAAATAAGACAAATCAGAAGCCAAGTGATGATTAATGATTGATTGCATACTTTTTGACCATCTGTTCCTGTGAGCTGTTTTTTGGTGTTTAATTGCAATAACATCCAGAGGGCTAGGCAAGATTTCCATTGGAGATTCGGTTTTCTTTCAGAAGAGTAGATGCTTTAAAACGGCTCAGCAAAGCGTGACAGCTGGTAGCGGAAATATACAGTAAAACATGATTTTCTCCACCTTTTTGGTTCAATAATTCAAAGACGCTTTCATTTTTACAGATCAGCAGAATAAATAAATGGGGCTGACAAAATTGGGATTTTGAATATGGTGGTGCTGCAGTGATACGTACATTTGTCTATGCACCTCAAAACACTGAGAGTCTTGATTAAAGCCAATTAAAATATGCAGAGAATGTAAGACGCCACAAGTCCAGTCCAGTTTCCACGTTTGTCTTTTTCCTGAGTTTCTAATTAAATATAGAAGAACTCGGCGTGTTGCCACATTTTTCTTTCATTGACTTCATTGTGTGTGTGTGTGTGTGTGTGTGTGTGTGTGTGTGTGTGTGTGTGTGTGTGTGTGTGTGTGTGTGTACATGTTTAGACATCTTTGTGAGGACAGTAAATTGGCTACTATACTTGTGGGGACCAATAGCCCTTCTGGGGACAAAATGTCAGTCCCCACAAGTTTGAAGGCATGTTTGAGGCTCAAACTGTGGTTTTAGTATCAGGGTTACAATTAGGTTATGGCTAGGTTTAGTCTGAGTGTTAGGGTTAGGCATTCATTTCTGATAGTTAGGGTTAGGGTAAGCAGCTTGGGAATGATGTATGTCAATGAGATGTTCTCATTAAGATATGAAAACAAGTTTGTGTGTGTGGCCACAAATAAAACAATTTAGATTTCCCTTCTAGTATTTCTTTCCTATAATGATTAAGTAATTATATTGCAATCTGAACTTGACCAGCATGAGCTGCTGATCATTTCTGTTGCTACACATATTTGGCATCAATGACAGATTTACTTATTATGATGTAAGAGGTGCAAACAAAAAGCTTTTAGCTCTTCCAGTAACAAATAAAAACCACACTTCTCTTTAAGGCTGGGTACCCTCATTGATCTCTACAGCTGATTCACAAGGTTCGATTTGATTCAATCCCTCATTCGATTCGATTTTGAATCCGCCAGTCAGAAATATTATAATTATGATAATTTATCCCAGATATGTACTGTTGAAAGAACCCTCTTATTAAATTATTCTGTTATTATATGTTACCTTATATATGTAATCAAAGTAGTTGAATTAGAATACTGCTGTAGATCACATTATACCCTTTAATATAGAGTGTGTGAGCTGTATGTAGTTTAGTTCTCATTATACTTTTGAGTTAACAGAACATATTCACATATTAGTTCATTAGATAAATGTGCATCACTCTGTATCCTTGATCTGCTGGGAATGTGTTACACTGTTTTCTTGACATGCTTAATTGTTGAATCATGAAGAGAAGGTTGTAAGCAGGAGACTCTGTGTCTAAAGACAGGGGAGATAGACAGACCACATTCCACACCCCCACCTTACAGAAAGCAGAGAAACAACTGCCGAGGTCATAACTTAGGCGCTGTAACAGAGAAAAAATGTGATGTTTTGGCTTTTACGACTAGCTGGGGGCCACTAGAGACTATAAAAAGCTGAGCAACCATTTTGAGACATGTGCCTGACCCTCTGGTAGCATCTCTCCCGTCCGGACGTTGTAATGCTCTTATTGTTGAATTGTATGGAAATAAATGATTGTTGATTGAGCATTTATACACCGAGTATTGTCCTTCCTTCAGCCCAAAGATTCAAAGAATTGGGAAAATTCAACAACTTGGTGCCGTGTGACCCGGATCTTTGGTGTGCTGAGGAGGTGTAGATTTGGCCTTTGGTGAGATCGTGGGGCAAAGTGAACAGAGGACCGGTCCAAAAATAAAAAGGTAAGCACAGCCTGTTGTATTATAAATACCAAATGTGCATATTGGGCTTTCCAAATTAATCTGTTCGCTGAGTCACATGTATTTTCACAGTAAATTTGTCGGTGTCTGGTTTTTGGCGCAAGATACTAACAACATAAGTTGAGGCTGAATTCCAGTGTGTTAAATAAACTGCTTCTACCGAGATACTAATAACATACTACGTTGGACTAGTTGCAGTAATCTGCTTCTACCGAGATACTAATAACATACTACGTTGGACTAGTTGCAGCCACTTTACCTTCCACGTTTAATTTTGTCTAATACTGGCTTCTGTAGCAATAATACATTAGAATTTCTTCTGAAGACACGGCCATTAGTTCAGTACATTGAAGTCGAGGTTTGAAGTTTGTTTATGGTGTCGGTTACGTCCTGGCTCTTGCCGGCTATGAAATAGAAGTTGATTTAAGGAAAAGCAGATGCTGGCTTCACGGTGCGGTTGAACGCTGGCAACGCGAGAGCGAAACACGTCCGTAGGTTTGGTTTATGATACGGCCGTGTTCCGGTGGTGCGGCCGTGAAGTGCAGTAGTGGTTGGTGCTAATTTTAGTACATTGAACAGAGGCTTGACGGTGGTTTGTGGCGTCAGTCGAGTTTTTTTTTTTAAGGGCTGCGGTCATAAAACAAAGTAAAATTTTACTTGCCAAGAAGTACATAGAGCAAAACCTGGTTTATGATGTCGGGTATAACTTCGGGGATGCAAGCATCACTTTTATGATGCGACTTTGCCCCGTGGTGGCGGTCATAAGCGCAGAGAAAGGGGTATTTTGGTCTATGGTGCAGTGTGCTTTAAGAAGATCTAATAGTTGAGCTCAGAGGTTTCTGTGTAAAATTCCCGCTGAGGAAAAGTGTTGTGTGTGAGTGTGAAAGCGCGCTCTGGGTGAGAGAGTGTGTGTGAAGCTGCGAGGCGCGCTCTGGGTGCTGTCTTGTGGGTAAAGCGCGCACTGAGTGAGAGTGTGAGTGAGGCGCGCTCTGAGTGTGTTTTTTGTGTGGAGTGTGAAGCGTGAACACAGTGACAGTGACGGTTGATGTGTTTGATTAGGAGGACATTAGAGCAAATACACATTTTAGGATCAAAGGTTGATGCCTAGTGTACCTGTGGAACATTTGCCTATGGAGTAGCGACCCTCCTGTCCGTGGACGCGTGGCCAGGACCGGCGTCGTCCGGGTGCTGAGGTGGTGACTTGGGGAGGTGAGGGCCCCCGCATAGCCACGGAAATAACACTGGAACGGCCGTGTAATCACGGGTTCACATTTATTTCCGGACTAGAACAAGACACATTTTGCGAACAAACGTTGAGTCTAGATTAGTAAAGAAATATAAAAAGGTTGAATTCCTCGTTTCAGTGGTTGAAATTGTTGTGTGCCTGTCCCCTGACGAGTGTGAAATTAAAATAAAGAGGGAATTTGGAGCCACATAGAGATAGACGGGCATAATTGGGTGTATTACTCTGTGGTGTAATAAAAATAAAAAGAAGAGATAGTAAGAGGTGTGCAGTGGAGAATTATGGAGGAGTAGAGAGAGGAATGTGTTGGGAGACTGGCGTACAGTTTACGCTGTCAAGGTAGGCGTGTTGCCTGCTTATCGGTTTAAAAGTGATGAAAATGAAATTAAAATAAATCTCTTAGTGTGTTAATACAGGAAGCTGCGGACCTGGACCAACTGCCCCCACAAGCACAGCGGCCGAAGCAAAATTATAGGTAATGGGAACCACACCCAGCACGAATCAGCAGCTGTGAAACAGACAGCAGCGAGGAGAGAATTAGAGGAGAAATTAAGAGAAGTTTTAACACATAAAATTGGGGCCAACGGACTTGTGGAGGTTGGGAAGGCGTCCGGAGCATCACAACAAAAAGGTGAAACAAAAACACACACAAGCAGAGAAATCTGAGAGAAAGGCTCCTTTTAAGGTAACGCCTAGTTTGAGAAAAGATAAAATTAACCTGCTTTTATACAAATGCACATACACGCAATGAAGAAACAGCTTACACTCATGAACACGTGAAGATTTTCCAGCAAGGTTAAAGAAAAATTAACATACTTAAATGATGAAGTCTATACATTACTGACAAAGAAACCCTCTGGGTTGCAGGACAACAATTTAACTAAAAAAAAAAAAAAAGGAACACTGGTCTAACCAACCAGGCAAGACACAACAAATTTAGTGGTTAAAAGATTCAAATTGTGACATGTTTTCTGTTGATTGATTAATAAAAGTGATTACTGAATGAAAGAAAGTTCCTTTTTGGGCTTTTAAACATGATCTTAAGAATTTTAACATATACCGGTGTTGTCCTGTCAACTTGGTGGGTTAGGAGTTGATTATATCGGGAGACAAAAAACAAAAAAAAGGGGGAGAGAAGGCTGACACAGGGCCTGGCCCCATTGTCTCCCCTCTGAATAACACAGCCAACACAACAACATTTTCCTGTTCGTTTGTTTTTGTTTTTTGTTTTTGTTTGTTTTTGTTTTGTTTTGTTTTTGGTTTTTCTATACATATTTAATTACAGGCTGCTTTGCCGGCCCTGAAAGCCGAGGCTGACTGGACTCCTGCTCTCCCCCATACGTGACACTGACCAAATGCTGCAACAGCTGGACCCACAACAACGACCTGAGAATGTCAACAGACCTGCAGGAATGTGATCTCAGGCAGCCGAGACGGAGAGCACTAAACCTAAGGCCCGTTTCACTACACGGGGGAAAATTCCCAGACTGCGTCAGCTGACAGAGCTGTGACGAGACGCCCGCCAAGCCCGAATGAAAAGTAAGGCCGAGCGAAAGAATGCTGACCTTGATAACTTTGCATTCACACTGTGCAGGACAGTGATGGACCAACACGGATGATCGGGTGGCGAAAAAGGGCGTGACCGAGACAAGAGGAGTAACTGAGGACAGAAGGCACCTCAGAATGGACAAAAACACAGAAGAAGATGCAGGTTTCACCTGCGGTGAACATCGACCCTGGAGAAAGGACTGCCCCAATTGGGGTCAGAACCAGGATGGACTGAATTTTGAGCAGCAGCAGCAGCAATGGTCGCAAACAAACTGAAAAAGGAGGGGGGCAGGACCCCAGGGCATGCTTCAGGCCGTGGTTTACCCAGAACACCAGAACAGGAAAGTGATGAACACACACACACACACACACACGTCTCCAAACACACAGATTCAGAATGAAGTGAAATACACACATGAACACGTGCACTCGTTGAGTGAGTGAGAAATGACACACACACACACACACACACACGGGAATGTTGATTCACTGAGAAGTGATGCACACACATACACATGCACACGCTTGTGCAATGAAGAGTGATCCACACGCACACACACATACACGCTGATGCAATGAAGAATGCTTTGCTTATGCTGATATGCAAAATGCTGCACACAAACATCCCAATGCATAATTTTTATGAGGAGCCATTGATTTCCATTGATTACTTAGAATGTGTTATATGTCACCCAGAGGGCATTTATGTAGATTTTAGGAATAAGGTCTAAAAAAGTTTGGTTATGAAAACAATGTCTGTGCGTGATGTCTGTTTATGGCTCAAGGCCTTGACTGAATTCTTTGCTGTGCTTCACACAGCCCTGATGAGGAACAGTGGCACAGAGTGAAAATGATGAATTAATAGTGTAAGTTTAGGTCGGAGTACGGCATTTTCTGTGATTGAGTTTTAATTCAAGGAGGAACAAAAGGTGTTACGGCACCTGAGGTTCTCATTCCCACACAATATTGTCCCGGCAGGAAGCAAAACGTTCCTGTGAATTTCTGGTTGATTGTTTGGTTTTGTTTAGCGCTAGCTTGATTTTATCAGTGAGCTTTGGCTTGTGTTCTTTCTCGTAAGCGAGAGAGGGATAGTTTTATGCTTGGACATGTCTGCAACGGGCCCTAGTTTGTGTTATTTTAGTAGTATTTTGTTGGTTATGTCTGTTTTCGTTTTTGTTACAGTGCACTGGAGAAAAAACATCTGAGAGGTGTGATCCACCGGTGGTGATATGTTGATATTTTGTGAGTTCATGATTTAACAATCAGCTCTTTAAACAAGGCCTGAAAGATTGAAATTTAAAGCGCTATAAAATATTATTACTGTAAACAGTTGCAAAGTGTGCTTCTCCATGATTGTAATTGGCTTGGGAGAAATTCACTTATAGGGAACACTGATCTAAAAGGATTGCACCGAGTCAATCCGGCCCAAAAAACAACAAGGAATTGTTTTCCTTTAAAATGATGACGTCATCTTGCTGGTGATGGATGCTCGAATAGGTTGCGCGTGAGACTCCATTATCAGCAACATCTGGTATGAATGTGTAGGGAGGTATGCATGCGAATGGACTGTGATGGACTGACGACTAAAAGTTTTGACTGACTTGATACTGAGACAATGACTGCACCCACTTTAGGATTAGTAAATGCCAATAAACAATTCATAAACAATTCACCCAGCCGACAAGAGAAGGGTGGATGCTTCGCTTTGTTTTGTTTTGTTTTTTCAGGAGCAGGAGGATAAGAGAGACTGGAGGAGGAGACTCTAGCTTCACATAAGTATGAACTGCAGACTTAACACTGTGGTTGCTGATTTTGAGTTACTGATGTTTGCATCAAGAAAACTGTGCTATATTAACTGTGTTTTGATTAAGGTATCATGTTATATTATTGGGAATGCCAAATGCTACAGTGGAGAAGACTTTTGATATCACTCATGACTGGAATATGTTACTATTAACCACAGCAGGCCACTGTAAAAAAGTCAATTAAATTTTATAGAGGAAAATCGCCAAAATTGAACAATACCTATGAATGACTGGCCACATTCAGAATAGAGATATGCAATAATAAACATTGGTCCACATGATTTAGGTTCTCACTTGAAATAGTAAGTTATTAAATGTAGCATATAATCGACAGGGACATTTGATAGGATGTGGTACTGAAAAAGAACAAGAGCAAAGTAAATAAAGAAAATATTATGTTTAGTTTGGATAAATTCAGATTAAAATGTACCATTACACTCAGAGGATCAATATGGAATAAAACATATGCAAAATTTGTAGGAAGTACATGACTGATAACTGTTCTGTCCTGAGCGTTTGTTTCTAGAGCACCCACTTGACCACACCAACAGTTTCTCGCCACCGAGGAGGGGTACTTGCAGAAAGAATAAAATAAAAATCTGAGTTTAACAAAACATTTTAAATGTAAATATCAAGATTACCTTTCTTTTTCCATGAAATGTGCTTGTGGGCACGCCAGCCATTTTGAAAAGGTGGGCAAAACAATTGGCAAGGCCACACCCCCACACATGTGATATAATTTTAAAGGTACTGTTGCCCTCTCTAAGAAACATCAGGAATTAGAGGAGCGGCAAGTAGAGTATGCGAGCTACAAGCAAAAACTAAAATGTGTACTACAGTGTGCAAAAATGAAATACTGGGTCATCAGGGGGAGCACACTCCCCCTCCTTGAAGAGCTCACCCACTCAACCCGCATCCCCAGAAAACAGCTAACCCCAGATAAGGCAGCGTGATGTATCCCGAGATAACAGGACTGGGACATCTAAATAAAGGTGTGAAACAATCGCCTTCAAAAGATTATCAATTCACTTGAACCAAAATTAGGACCACACGGTGCGGCAAGAGTTAATAGTTATTAGTCTCAACACCCAAGGATAACCAGAAGAGCATGACTGATATGATGGAACTGGGATTTTGTTACACTTAATTTTTGCAAAACACAAACAAAACTAAATTGAAACTAAGGATTTTCAGAAAATAAAAACTAAACTAAACTAGCAAACAATTGGTAAAAAACTGATTAAAACTGATGAAAATTGCAAAACTATTACAACCCTGGTCCAGACTAAGATGGTGTTGGACATCTTCGAGGTGGAAGAGGCTTGGTGTGACCAAGGTGTGGTTTGGCTTGTTGTATGTACATTTCAAAATGTTACAGCTCCGGATGGACCAGTTACCAGGGCATGGAAGGATGACAGACTTTATTACATGAGGAGAAGGGACATTTTCGGGATCGAAGATCCTCAGGGATGACAAGGCTGGAGCAACGGTACTCGAGAGAAGAATTTCTGATACTTTCTGAGATATGATGTCACCAACCTTCTCGTTTAATTGTCTAGCTCCAATGAATTGACACATGGGAGTGTGTCAAAAAGGGGGAGTTGAGTTTGAACATCAAACAATGGTGATATGAAAATTTCTATGAGTTTATTTTTGTGTTTAATAAATTAGCTATGGTAAAACTTAAGCTTATAATGTGTTAGACTTAGAAAGGGTTCACTAATTTTTGATTTCTTTTACACACACATAGATTATGATTAGAATAAGTCCTGAACATAATATTTTAAACCAAATTTGAATCATTAGAAGAACAATGGATAACAATATTAGATTATCAAGGCTAGGGAGAGAGGTGTTTTGGTTTTCTGTCTCTTGCAGAGAAAGGAAGAGACACCAGACGGGGACCCGGAGATGTGAGGACCCTTCACAGCAGGGACAGATGTAGGGACTGCCGAGACAGCAACTGGGGTCAAGTGTCATGACGTTTGGGCTCCTGGAGAAGATGGATCCCACAAACACAGCAATAACCATGAAGGGGTTGGCGAAAACCAGGAACACCAGACCAACGAGGTTCGAGAGGCGCTTGGCAAAAAGGGGGACACGCCGGTGAACCCAAAACACACAGATCCTTGTTTGAAATCGGGGCAGAATAATCCCCAGAACTGTGCAATGACTAAAGGGTGGTCTAACCCCGGAGGTCGAAGAAAGAAGCTGAGAATCACCCAACTGGAAGACACTGGTAGCTGCAACAATAAAAATAAAGGTTAAAAGCTCCTTAGACAGAGGTTCTAGTCTAAGTACATTTGAAAGGTATAAGGGGGCATTAAAATGGGAGTGGAAAACTGGAGCACCAAAATAAAGCTGTGGGAAAATTGGGAATGATGGGAGAGTCATCTGTAACTGCTGTTATGGTTGTAAATCTAACTTTGCTTGCATCTGAACTGCGTGAACACAGAGGTCATCCCACATATGGTCCACCCGTTAAAGGGGGACAGAGGGCCTCAGGATCAAGAAAACCTGGACCTTGCGACCCTGGAGTGCATGTTGTAAGTGATCTCTTTCAGAGATCAAAAGGGGGAATTATTAAATTATTCTGTTATTATATGTTACCTTATATATGTAATCAAAGTAGTTGAATTAGAATACTGCTGTAGATCACATTATACCCTTTAATATAGAGTGTGTGAGCTGTATGTAGTTTAGTTCTCATTATACTTTTGAGTTAACAGAACATATTCACATATTAGTTCATTAGATAAATGTGCATCACTCTGTATCCTTGATCTGCTGGGAATGTGTTACACTGTTTTCTTGACATGCTTAATTGTTGAATCATGAAGAGAAGGTTGTAAGCAGGAGACTCTGTGTCTAAAGACAGGGGAGATAGACAGACCACATTCCACACCCCCACCTTACAGAAAGCAGAGAAACAACTGCCGAGGTCATAACTTAGGCGCTGTAACAGAGAAAAAATGTGATGTTTTGGCTTTTACGACTAGCTGGGGGCCACTAGAGACTATAAAAAGCTGAGCAACCATTTTGAGACATGTGCCTGACCCTCTGGTAGCATCTCTCCCGTCCGGACGTTGTAATGCTCTTATTGTTGAATTGTATGGAAATAAATGATTGTTGATTGAGCATTTATACACCGAGTATTGTCCTTCCTTCAGCCCAAAGATTCAAAGAATTGGGAAAATTCAACACTCTAAACCTTGTAGATTAAAAATATTTAATTTAAATTAATTTAATTTATTTACCTGCTCTTTAATCGTTTGCTGTTTTAGCTGTTCTTACAAAAACTTTTGTATTTAAAAATTGATCTCAGGATTTAATAAATCAATATCACAGTATTCAAATTAAAATTGATTTGAATCGGGAAACTGATTTTTTTAAACCCACCCCTAGTTCTCTCTCTAGCTTGCAATTCTGCTCAGGATGAACTGCTGTTCCCTGAAAGTCATACGGTCATTATATCTCTTGGTTTTGTTGTCACTCTATGATTCCACCTTTAAAGCTTCCTCCTGTCTTCTTTGCTTTCTTTCTCCATCTTAATGTTTCCATGTTAATGTGGTTGTATTTCCTGACTGCCTCGCCTTAGCTTTTTCCAGCTGCATCTGATCCCAACTTGCGTCTCGTTTCCCAGGCTACAGTCTTGTTTGGATACTTTTTATACAATACATTTCTAAGAAGTTCAGAAAGTTTTTCACTTTCCACTCATTGTCGGTTTTATGTGTAGAATCTGGAGGCAAAAATGACTTTTCTCCATTTTGAAATAAGGCTGCAACATGACAAAATGTGGAACAAGTGAAGCGCTGTGAATATGTTCTGGATGTGGTGGGTGCTTTTCCCAGAGTGAACTTGAACTTGCAGGGTCTCTTTAGGAGGAAATGAGTTGAAACACACATCACAAATGCTGTAATGCAAATGGTCAGAATGGGGTTTTCAAGAAGCAATATAAAAACAGCAGGCGTGCTGGAAGCTGTGTTTTGTTTAAGTGGAGTTCAGTAACTGTCTGATCACAGAATTACGCAGCAGCAAAGATGGTGGTAGAAAAAAAGCTTTTTAAAATAATATTTTTAGGTCAAATTGAACAATTATGATTGTAATTAGAATTATATAGCTGTCTGTGATGCAACAGAAGGACAATAATTCATTAGGATTCAATCTTCTGCTCATTAAAATGTTTGTTGTCTATAAGATGTGAAGAAACAACTCGGGTTCAAACGGCACCTAGATGTTACGTTTAATTGAAATTTAATTTAATTGCATTAATCTAGCAATTAACCAACAGAATGACATTTTTTGTAATGTGTTTAATTGCAGTAATATTCTGTCCTTATTTTTAGATTATTCTTTTAAAACATTTCTATACATTTTATGCCAAAGTTCATGATGTATAATTACAAAGCAAAACTGCCAGCAGTTATTTTGCCTTTCAAGAAGTAACAGAGTGTAAAGCACAAGTGTTGTCCTGTTTCCATTATGAATGTAGGGAAGAGCCCACAGGGGAAACCACACACTCAGACTGCAGAGGATGATGGAGTCCCTGGAACAACCAAAAGTTGCCTAACAGCAAGGTGGGATCTGGACCATTTGAGACCAGAGTCTGTGGTAACAAATCATCGTTCGGGATATTAAGTCGAATTCCACGGTCTACGGTTTAAAATGGCGCCCTGAGACTAAAAGTATTAGAGCGGCAGCAGTAAGGAGGAGAAAAATGTTTCAGTCCTGGTGCAGTGCTCCAAAACCTGACTCAAATTTCTCAAAGTTGTGTTTTTTGTTAATAAAACATCGATGTTGACAGGAAAAACTTAATAATAAATAAGAAATTTGGAGATAGACTTGACTGCTGGGGGCAAATCCTTTTTGATAATCCTTTTTTCTCCTTTTTTGAGAGCTTTAGGAATCTCGTATTCAAAATAAGACAAATCAGAAGCCAAGTGATGATTAATGATTGATTGCATACTTTTTGACCATCTGTTCCTGTGAGCTGTTTTTTGGTGTTTAATTGCAATAACATCCAGAGGGCTAGGCAAGATTTCCATTGGAGATTCGGTTTTCTTTCAGAAGAGTAGATGCTTTAAAACGGCTCAGCAAAGCGTGACAGCTGGTAGCGGAAATATACAGTAAAACATGATTTTCTCCACCTTTTTGGTTCAATAATTCAAAGACGCTTTCATTTTTACAGATCAGCAGAATAAATAAATGGGGCTGACAAAATTGGGATTTTGAATATGGTGGTGCTGCAGTGATACGTACATTTGTCTATGCACCTCAAAACACTGAGAGTCTTGATTAAAGCCAATTAAAATATGCAGAGAATGTAAGACGCCACAAGTCCAGCCTCACTAAAGTGCTCCAGCTTCCACGTTTGTCTTTTTCCTGAGTTTCTAATTAAATATAGAAGAACTCGGCGTGTTGCCACATTTTTCTTTCATTGACTTCATTGTGTGTGTGTGTGTGTGTGTGTGTGTGTGTGTGTGTGTGTGTGTGTGTGTGTGTGTGTGTGTGTGTGTGTGTACATGTTTAGACATCTTTGTGAGGACAGTAAATTGGCTACTATACTTGTGGGGACCAATAGCCCTTCTGGGGACAAAATGTCAGTCCCCACAAGTTTGAAGGCATGTTTGAGGCTCAAACTGTGGTTTTAGTATCAGGGTTACAATTAGGTTATGGCTAGGTTTAGTCTGAGTGTTAGGGTTAGGCATTCATTTCTGATAGTTAGGGTTAGGGTAAGCAGCTTGGGAATGATGTATGTCAATGAGATGTTCTCATTAAGATATGAAAACAAGTTTGTGTGTGTGGCCACAAATAAAACAATTTAGATTTCCCTTCTAGTATTTCTTTCCTATAATGATTAAGTAATTATGTTGCAATCTGAACTTGACCAGCATGAGCTGCTGATCATTTCTGTTGCTACACATATTTTGCATCAATGACAGATTTACTTATTATGATGCCGTATTTATTTTATCAGAGCTAAGAGCCCAAAGACAAAATGAACTGGCATAAATATTACACTTTTCTAGTTTTACTGACCACTCAAAGCACTTTAGATTACAGGGCCCATTTAACCATACATCCAGACAGTGTTTTATTCTTTACACTTTATCTACCGCTCACTTATGGCCTGTTATAATCTCCAAAACAACCAAACATTTCCCTCTTTGCACTGTGGGAGGAAGGCAGGTAAACCCATGCAGGGATAGGGAGAGGCAACAGCCTAAACTATACAGATTTACAGGTTTCAGAGGCATTAATGAAAACCTCACTATCTTCATCTAAATCAATAGATAGATAGATCAATAGATATAAATCAATAGTTTAAGGTAGAGCCCAGAGACTGCATATAAAAGCTGGATGGAGTGTGTGCGTGAAGTGCTCCTTTTTAAGCTTAAATTTGAGGATTTTTGCAGCTGGTGCTGGTTTTTGAGCCAGAAGAAAACATGATTGGATGAGATGATATAGCACCAATTTAACACCTAACACTACATTGTTTAGCAAACTGCACCCATACACCATCTAAGCGATGGACAGACACTTACCAATTAGTCCTAATTAACATGCAAATTAAAAGTCATATTTGACATATTAATGCTCCAAAAGGAACAAACAACACTCAGCAGACAGCTACAGCTGCCTGTTTTTTTCCCCTAAATTTTAATCCTTCATAATGTATTAATTAATAATAATTGATAAACTAATTGCTGTTAATGGTCAGGTAAATATCCCAGTATATTGCAAAAATATAAATACAGAGGTTTCCTTTACTCGTTTTTGGAGCCATGAACGCCTAACTTGGTGAAAGCAGAGAGGTTAAACTCATGGAGAACCTGGTGGCTACCTGGTAAGGAAGCCACCTGACTCGTCAGGTTGGGCTGATCAAAAGAAAAGAGAAATAGAGGCTCTGTGTCTAAAGTGACTGTTTTCTTCTTCAGGCTGTGGTTGTAAAAATCAAGATTTGTTTGCTTTCAATTAGCACTGTGCTGCAATGCAGTCCATGCATCTCCCTTTCTTTGATATTGTTTCTTAGGCCCAGGCGATAAATGAGCCTTTCTTGGAATTTTTCTTGTTCATGCACCCCTTGTTCTTTGTTATTCTGATGCTGTTTGCATTTTGAACTTTTGCTACTAAATAAAACTCAAACTGCGCTTCAAACACCTTGAAAAACTGAAAGTGCAAAGGGGAAATTGCATTTATCCTTCAACAGCTTTTTAGAGGCCAGCGGTAAAAGACCTTGGATTGTACTCTTTTGTTCCCAAGTGATCTTGTGTAAATGTATTGAGCAGTGAGCAGTGTTGTGCTTTGCTGGGAAACAGCAAAGTGTTCTTTGGATAAGGAGAGGTTGGAGAGAAGAATTGGAGTCAGGACTTTGGATCTACAATGCAGCTGTGGAAGCCTCACATGCTCCAGATACATATGATTAGTTGCTGTGCAGGGATTAGAAATGCAGAATAATGCCAAAAAATAATTCCTTAAAGAATATTGAAACGCTAATGTCTGTACAGCGGATCTGTTTGTGGCGGTGCTGACTTAATGACAACATCCTTCTTTCTTTAGTTTCGGTGTTGAATGTTTGAGGTATTAGGATATTTGCATGTTTTAATTAAAAATAGAAAATACTGGTTACAAAGGAGAAGCAGGCAATGTTAAAGGTTGTTCACTTTTACTTATTGAAATCTGTGATATTTGGTGATTTTAGAAAGATAACCTGACGCCTTAAGATCCTCTTCTCTGTTATTAAGAGCTTGTGCAAAACTAGAAATGGTGGAATTTATACATTTTTAAAGACATTTTAAAGGACAGCCTTAATACAATTGACGTAATGAGCTCATGTGCTCTCGGGTGCACTCAGATTCTCATGATTTTTCCAAATTCTGCCAACTTCTGCATGGCAATAAAATACACCAATGGCTCCCCAAGAGCAGCAAATGATCTCATTTAACAAATTTTGCTAATTCACACAGGCAGGACTGACTATTAAACTTTGTAATTAGGCTGATAGTGTCTTTCAAATGCAGTGTAGAGGAGGAACGGGAACGTTTCTACAGTGCAGGCTCAGCACGTGCTATCACTCCACCTGCACAAAGTCTTTTTTTAGAGAGTGTGGCTCTCAGGATTTGTGAAGTGCTAACGTTCATTTATCCACATACATAGTGCGAGGTGGTGGAAATGAAGCTTACAGACTTCTTGAGGTAAAACATTAGTGTAGCAGATGTAAAGTACTGACTGGAGATGACATATAAATCCCTACTGATGGTAAAAGAAAAAAGCTAATAATAAAGTGTAGGAAGAAGTGGAGATGGCAGAAAAAAACTTATGTAACGCTGTCGGATCGCGTCTGCAGTCAGTTTAATGTTCACCTCTTGCCCGTGTCTCATGTTTCTGTCTCATATGATGGTTCAGGGTTTTTGTAAAGTATTTGCTGTGTAATATGTCTGAGTTTGGGGGTATTTCCAGCTATTTCTGCCTTCTGTTCTCCTCTATATTTGCTACTGTTTTCAGTAAGATCAGTGTTACTACTTGTCACCATCTACCTTTGGTAAGCTTTTCTTATGTGCCTCAGTTGGTTTACTTTCGGGGGGTTCCACTCCAATTATTAGCTCCTCTCTGTGTGCATGTAGTCATTTGTCTCTTTGCCAGTTATCATGACAATATAACTAAGAAAGAGCATTTAAAAGAAATCTTGATAGAATGTAATGAAAAGGATAATAATCTATAATCCTAAAGTATCAGTATACATTTTTATACATTTTTAACAACAAAACCACAATTTTGTACTTCCATCCATTCGCTTCCGCTTGTCCTTTTCAGGGTCGCGGGGGGCGCTGGAGCCTATCCCAGCTGTCATAGGGCGAGAGGCGGGGTACACCCTGGACAGGTCGCCAGTCTGTCGCAGGGCCAACACACAGGGACAGACAACCATTCGCACTCACATTCACCCGCACATTCACACCTGGTGACAATTTGGATTATCCAATTAACCTATGGGCAGCACGGTGGCACGGTGGTTAGCACTGTTGCCGCACAGCAAGAAGGTCCTGAGTTCAATTCCAACATCAGGCCGGGGTCTTTCTGTGTGGAGTTTGCATGTTCTCCCCGTGTTTGCGTGGGTTCCCTCCGGGTACTCCGGCTTCCTCCCACCATCCAAAGACATGCAGCTTGTGGGGATAGGTGAATTGGATAATCCAAATTGTCACTAGGTGTGAATGTGCAATTTTGTACTTTTCATATAAAAATGAAAGATGTACAATATGCACACATGATACAAGCCTGAACCTCCTCATTCAACATGCTTTTGGAGAAATGTGGAACCATTTATTATGTATTTCAACTAATTTGGGAATATTGTGCTAAAGTCAGACTTACAATCAAGCGTTCTACAGCTGACAAGTGTTTTAAGCATTAAGAGATGAAATGCAAATGTGCAGTTAGAGCTTCATCACTTACCTGCAGCAACTAGCATGAATTAGTCTTACAGTATATACATATCCCCTGTAGCTTGTCTTTGTAGTACATCTTTGTACTCTCTTGCTGAGCATTCTCAGCTTTCCTTGCTTTTTGTCAACCCCTTTAAGTCTTCTACATGAGCTGTTTTTTGTTTGGAACTGTTTTATTCTGTTTGTTTCAGAACTAGTAGCTATAGTTTGTTTATTAAACCTTGGATTTTCTGACTTTATTCTGTGTTTTGACCAATTCATGCATCTGTCTTTTTCTGGTCCTGACTCACTTTACTTGTCATGAGTCACAAATGCACTGATGAAGCTCCACGCTGTGCATGACGCAAAAGGTGTTATAAGGTCTATTTAAGGTTATTTTATCCACCTGACGCTACTTAAAGCTTTGCAAAGCATTTAATGCTGTTGGACTGGTGCCTTATTCCAGAAGGCAGGTTTAACAAACTCAGTCTAAACCTCTGTTAATTAATTTATGTTCCAGAGAAGCTGGCTAGAGTTAATCGTGCGTGTACACATAAGTGAAAGAAAGCCATCATCAAGGAAGCTGTGAGACCAAATGCTTTTCTCATTTCACTCATTTGTGCCTCCTCTGTGCCCCGTCCTTCTGTCTGTGACCCAGAAATCAGTCTCAGGATGCCAATTTCCTAAAATGCATGTGGAGTAGAGAGGAGGCTTGCAAGTGGACAGGTAAGGACCTGTGACCAAGGATGTACATACGAGTCTTTTGCCTTCTATATAAACACATGGCTGGAATGCAATTCTGGTTCATTCATATAACACAGCCTAATAAATCTTTCAGTCATTTCTAATGGGGTGTGATTATTTAAGACTATATGTGAGGGGAAGGGTTTATGATTTAACAGGGAGCTCATGTGGGGAAGCCAGTATGGGTGAGATATGGCCTCTTTCACATCAGTAGTCTCACTGCAAAATTAACTGAAGGTTTTTTAAGCAATTTTTTTTAATTACCAGATAAAAATGAATGACGAGAGTCCTGCCTAGAGATCATTTTCAAATGAAAGAAAACGGTACATGTTTGTTTAATGTATAGACTGAAGGATATCCTGTGTTGTTGGAGGCTAAGGTAACATTACCCAGAGTAAATTACAGGTTAGACTACATGTTTTTGAGATATTTATAGCCAAATAAAATATCCTCAGCTTTGTATGAATATAAGAGAACAAAATGACAGATCATCCAGGTCATTTGTGTCTTTAAGATATATCATATATACATAAAACTGTGTATCATCTGCAGTGAAAATAGAGTATTTATATTCAACCAAAAGGAAGCATGTATAAAAAGTACTGATCTTAGCACAGAACCATAACTGACCTCTGTGCAAGAAGAAGTCTCCCCACTGGCACACTGAGTACTGAATGCTGCTCTGATGAGTCCACTGTCAGGGCCCTCTAAATCTTTACTGACACCCGTAGAATAAACCATTCCTCTGAAAATGGTCACCGAGTTGTGAAAACAATTTTTCAAATATAATGAAGCTAAGAAATCTGTGTATACTTCCTCAAGACAGCTGGATCGAGCAAGTGTAGCGGTTTAATTACAGCTAACTTGATATTCTCTGCTATGTATCCTGTTAATAGTGACAAATCAATCATATTTAAAATTGTGGTATTAACAGTAAGTTTAATAGTCTTGTAGCAAAAAAGTCTAAAGAACATGTTGAAGCTAAGAGGAAGGAAAGGAGAGAGTCTAAATAAATATCTTCAGTTATTAAAGTTGCTGTTCTTAATGAGACATCTGTTGGATTTCTGTGATTTTTTTAATGGTTAAATTGTATTTGTAAGGAAAATTTTAAAAGTCATTGCTTGTTAAAGTTAGAGGAATACTCAGCTGAACAGAGCTCTGACTCTTTATGAGCCTGGACACAATGCCAAAAAGAAACCCGGGGTCGTTCTTGTTTTCCTCTCAGTGACAAACAATAAAATGTTCAAACTTTATCGATTTTTTTTTATAGGGCAACAAACTATTTTTCTAGGCCAAAATGAAGGTCATCTAAATTAGCTTATGAATCGTGGGATGCAATAGCAAGGAGTCAAACATCACTGATTGGTCGCTTTTTCAGAGGAACCACAGTGTCCAGTATATTTGTATTTTGAGAGAAACTAGTTTATTCCAATTATAACTCAAATACATCGTTAAGGCTGTCCTTCTCAACATCTACATGTGAATGTTAGAATCACATGCTGTAATTATTCTATCTGAACTGTGGCTTCAATGAAGAAAAAATTCTGAAAGAAATCAGAGATACTGAATAAGGGCAGGTGGACGAAAGATGACAACAAATACAACTGTTCTTTGCATTTCCCATGGAGGTTTCACAACAGAAGGATTGTGTGTGTTCTCAAAAATACAACAACACAACAACCCTTGCTCCATGACAGTTTCAGTGGGTGAATATGAAATGCAGTCGTAAAAAATGCAGGCCGTCTGCAGCCTGGATTTTAAAAAACTAAATGTAGTCCAGTTTCTGAATCTTAAAGTTGTTTAAGTTTCATCTTTACTCAGGTATTCACATCACCTCTAACAAGACACCAGCATTTTTCCATCAGTGTGACCGATCACAACTTGATAAATGTTTATTCATTTGTAAAGATGTAAATGTCTGCTGAATAACTTGCAGTGAGGAAAGAAAGTCTCAGACAGCTGCTTCAGCTGCAGGAGAAGGGGAGGAGTCACAGAGAAAATCATTTTGTTGGAGGAACACTGCCAGCCACCAGGGCCCTGTACTACAAAACCTGTTGAACATAACCTGGGATATCTTTGCACTGTCAGAATTCACCTAACATCAGCATTCATGGTAGTCATACAAAGCTGATGTCAACCAAGAGTTTCCCCTGCGCATTTGCATCTGATCAATCACTATTATTGATAAGTGCGCTGATAACAACAAAGCTTATTTTGTTTCTTAAAAGAAAAGGAAACTATATCATCAGAAAAAATATAAAAAGGCTAAACATATAATACAGGATGAAAGCAAGAACGCTGCCAAAGATAAAGCAGCAGCGTGAATTAAAACCAGGAAAGAACGCCAGCAAAAACTGCAGACTGTGTGAGTAAACAGACTCTATCATTAAAACACAGTCTGAGTATAAAGAATGAATTCAACACAAAATTCAAATGTAGGCTTACTCTACGAGAAAAAGCGAAATCCACATGAACAATTGTGTGTCCTGTTATAGAATCATATATCAATCCTATATCAGCATCAATGCGATAAAATGATAGTAAAACTTTTTGCAACCAAAAAATAAATCAATCAATCAAAGAATAGGAGTCCATATTTAATACTGATGCTCTTCATGGAAGCACAAAGACCCTCCTCGCATCCACACAGAGTTCTGAGGGATGTTAGAGAACTAGTGATGCTATTTCTGCATAACTGATTGGTCGACTGGGTCGTGGGGGTGCTGGAGCCTATCCCAGCTGTCTTGGGGCAAGAGGAAGGGTACACCCTGGACAGGTCGCCAGTCTGTCGCTGGGCTAACACATAGACACAGACAACCATTCGCACTCACATTCACACCCACGGGCAATTCAAAGTTTCCAGGTAATCTATCCCCACTGGGACAGACAGCTGGGATAGGCTCTGTCCCCCGCGACCCTGAAAGGGATAAGCGGAAGAGAACGGATGGATGATTGGCCAATAGGCAGTGATTACAAACCTGCTGATCTGCAGCATAGGTTACCATGGCGATATACCCCAGGGCTCAGGTGAGTTTCAGAGTCTGTTATCCGGGTAACAGACCCACAGTTTAAGTTGGTGCACACAGTTTCCTTCATCTCAGGGGTGTTCACCAAAATGATTCTCTGTGCAGCAGGTGACAGTTGTATGTAACTCTGTTGCTTTACATCAATGTTTCATTTCTATATACAAGATACACATTTTTTTTTTATCACGGTGGTCTTGATGGAAAAGTATTAACTGCAATGATGAGATTTTGTTTTTCTGAAAACGCACATCCTGAACGCATGTCACTGATATCAGATTTGTTTGTGTTGCTATGGTGAAAGCTCTTCAGCTCCCTGCTGCACAGTCACCATGAAATAAAACAGCTGGAGTGATTCATTTATTAGTAGTTTGCCTCTCACAAGAGGAGGATGGGGGATAACTGGAGGCCCGATGCAGGGCTGTGGTCCATCATTTCTGGTATTCTGCGCTACCTGCAGCTCACTTAATATAAATGTCACTAATGTGGCACAAACACACCACAGAGGGAATAGTCATAAGAACATGGGAACACTGATGGGAACTAGCTTCAGGCTCTGCTGCTGGAACTAACATGAGGTGATGCGTTTCATATTTGTATGAGAAGTTACCCCTTACCTCCCTTTTATTTTATGGCACCCTTCTTCAGGTGCGATCCACATTTTAAGCAGCGGGTCTTCCGTGTGGTGCATTTGTTGAACTACATTTAAATCCAACAAATATTTGATTTCAGGAACTTCTTTTTTTTTTTTTTTATTGAAGAAAATGGCAAAAACAAAAAAAAAGAAGAAGGCAAATGTGCACAGCTAATGGTTGTTCTTTGGATACACTGGAACACTGGACGCCATCGTTTTACTATAAGATTGTTTGAATTGTTTATGGTTTAAAAGGTGAAATCAATAACACGCTCAGTTTGCCTCGAGGGGAATTTTAAACATGAAAATATTATTTGTTATTCGCCAAGACATACATGAACTCACTACAGACATCAACCTAACATTTCCCAGTTGTACAAAAGCCTTCTAATTGTACACTTAATAGCATACATTATTCAAGCATATTTTTTCTCATTGTCATTAATCATTTATATTTTTTCATGACCATAAAGAAGACATTACTGTCAATAATACATGAAGCATAAGGCTATTTAGTGAATTTCTGTCTTTTAATCTTTCTGCTGTTTAGAAATTCAGACATTTTATTCCTCCATAAACTCCCTTGCTTCCCAAACAGCTATTTGAAGTTGCAAGTTGCAAAGAAGCGATTCATTTTAGTCATTAAATCAAATGCGCATTATCTTGCAGCGCCCAAACAAACATTAATCATCAGGCATAATCTCGACAGGTAATCTCCTCTCCCCTCTCGAACTTGCCTATGAAAGAGATAAATAAATATATTTACACCACCCGTTCAAGGGAGAGAAGGCATCCCTGCCAAATAATGTCATTAGAGCTGAACGATAGCTCCCACTACTGCTGTTTGCTGTTGAAAAAACAAGTTGGTGCATTCAGTAGGCCGTAGCTCAAAATCAAAATCAATAATAATATTCTTGGGCGAGTGAATCCCATCACCTAGCAGACACCTTCGGGCAGCCAGCGCTGTTGTGTGCTACCACAAAGAAAATGACTTAATCAACTTTCCTGAAGGTTTTCTTATATACATGCAGCGATAACAGAGTTTTTTGTGCAAACAATCAAGTAACCAATTGCTATTCCAATATCATTCACACAAAAAAGGCTCGGGAATAAATCCATATTAGCGTCTCTTTCTGGGTAATCCTTGATGATGGCAGTTTAAGAATCTCAGACTCAAGCTTGGAAAGTTAAAGCAAAGTGTATCACCTGGATTTCTTCTACTCTCAGCTGTGAACGAGCAGAAACTTCAGAGCAGAACTTTAGAAAGTGACACAAAGGCATCGCCGCTTATTTAAAGCTCCACGAGAAAACCTAAAGCCTTGGCATCGGGACAAAATCGTGAACTTTAAAACCACGAACATGTCTGCAGACTCCACACAGTCTCATGGTGGTTAAATCCTCCATTTGAACCGCAATTCATTAACGAGAGTAAACAGCTTGTACTGCAGCATGAATTTTAATCGGTGCTCAAGGCACTTATTCTGGGAGTTAACACATCATTTATGATTTTTAACACACAGTGAAAAATATAAAAATGCATAATGAAATGAGTTGTGCTCGTTTGTACCATTGTTCTCTCACTTCTTTTGTGAACAACTTGGCTTCTGCCCACAGAGTCGTTCTCACTGGATTTATTTAGTTTATCACATTCCCAAATGAATAATTGTGCTGCTGTGAAGTTACTCAGAGAAATTAATCACTTGGTAATTATTTTATTTGCAAAACTTGTGGTTATTTTTGAAATCAAAAGATTGTCAGCACCAACTGGGCTGACAGACTTGCAAAATAGCCATGGTGCCCCCTGCCTCTCACCCTATGGCAGCTAGAACAGGCTCCAGCCCCCCACCACAACCCCGAATTAGACAAACAGAAGACTCTGGATGCATGACCAAAGCAAGAACAAAAGGAACTACAATGGTGCTGCCTATAAGTAAAGATGGCTTCTGATTTTTATCTGTATTTCTACAGCACTAAAGCCGTTGTCTCAAGATGGACTTTTCTAACAATTCAGCAATGGTAAAATTTCTTCTGTAGTTTTAAAGCACAACTGACAAAATCTTCTTTTAAAAATATTCATACATTTAAATGCAGATGAAAACCAGAATGGAATCCAGCTGCAGTGGGAACCAAAGAAGCCAGCATCACATTTGGAAGTAGCACATGGCAGCTTATCACTACCCTAACCATAAAAGTACTGACTGACCAGTTAGCAACATTACGAATTCCCGTGCAGGAACTTTTGGGGTGCAAAACAATCTGAGAGGCTACCTCAACTAATTAACTGACTTCAAATGGCACCCACTGGGTTTTATTCTAGCAGAAATGTTCACTTTTTTTTTGCTATGAACCATTCAGTTCAGAAATATCATCAATACACCAACTTTTTCTCAAATGTTTCAAAGGTTGCTATGGAGCTGTCCCTGCGGTTGAAACAAAGCTATACAAAATTAAAAGTTCACTTCGATCAAGCAACTAAACATTGAATTCCTACTGAGGTGCATGGTGGCAGGTCGTTTGGCTCCAAAACAAGCCCAACTCCTCAGCCTCTCACCAGCATGCTGACGATTGGTATGAGCTGCAATTTTGCAAATCTAACTTTTTTTAAGAAAAATGGGGGGTGTTTCTCGAAATGCTTCCAGAGACACCATACTTGTTCAGTCGTCTTCTGATTTTACTATGTTGATGTAATTAACGTGCTAACTGAAATCTACAGAATCTTAGCTGCAGCTGTTGGAATTTGTGCCTTTTTTCCGAGCATTGCACTGTTGGACTTTAGGATGGATTGTCATTCGCTCCTGTTTTTAATGTTCCCAACCAGGAAGCCGCCAAATTATCTGCTTTAACAGAGATGGTGACTCTTGCTAAGTAAGGGTGCACTTATTGTATCTGTGAAAACATTGTTTTTCACATTCCTATACCTATGTGTATCCCCCATGCCTTTTATGTTACCATGAATGCACCCAGACAGATGGCTCTGGATGTATACATCAGTGGTAATGAGGCAGTTTGTTTACAGCAGAAGAGACAAAACTCCTGCTGTTCTCCATTTCAAAGTTGTGTATGACCAGACAACAGTAATGTGATGTGGATTAATGCACTAATCGATTTGGTAGTACGACAGCCGCCCGGTTGAAGTCTTCTTCGTGGCTGAAGATAATGAAGTCACATTCGGCACAGAACAGAAAATGACAAAAACGAAACTAGCGAGTTGTGTGTCTTAAAAAAGGAAATAGCAGTATCCAAGCGTGGTGTGATATTCTAACACAGCCCTGCATTTTAGGCTGGTGAAACGGATTCATTTTGAAGTGCGCAGCTTTAAGTGAAACATTCACTGTTCTCAATAGCTAAAAAGCACAGAAGAGTCACAGTGAAATTAAAGCAGCTCTGCAGATACACATGAAGTGCAGCTCGATGCATGCGTTTAAACACACTGTACACACACACACAGTCTCCCTCGCACAAAATACCAGTCTCTGTCAGAGCCTCTCTCCTCTATTTTAAAACCCAGAGGAGACTTATGTCCTGCCCTTAGATCAGGAGTCTGCTGGGCTTTAAGATTAGAGCTAAGCACGCCTTCTCTCCCCACTTTTTCATCTCCTCTTTGTCATTTTCTTCTTCTCATTCATTTTAATGAGAGCACTACTTTCCTGCAGAAGAGGCTCCTCCTGCCACGGGGGGCGTTTGGTCATATTTCAGAGCCCTGTGATGCACCGCTTTAGCCAGTCAAATACAAAGTATTACATTTAAAATTTACAAGCCAACAAACCTGCTCGCATCTCTGTACCGTCTGCAGCTCTCTGAAGTCTCTCTACATTTGATACATTTTTCTCTCTCTCTCTCTCTTTGGGACATTTTGTTTTGTTTAACCAAAAATCATGCACATCTTTCCTCACCATGTAATTTGTCTGTGGTGAATTTCACACACTCCTCTAAAATTCTTTTTTGAGAGTTTAATGGCTTTAATGCTGCAAGCTCAGTGATGATTCATTCACACGTCTTTTCATCGATGTGTCATCTTTTTAAAAAGTGGTGTTTGCAGCGATAAGAACATTTCCATTGTGGCAAAGAGGGATTTTTAAGGCAGTTAACACGTCATTCTACATCACGGTCCTCACATGAGGCCACAAACTGTTGGTAGTGACCAAAAGAATAAGACTAAGAAAACTGGCAAAATGAGCTTCCTCATAAGGGTGTTTGGGTTCTGGCTTGGAGATGGGGTGAAGAGAGCAGTCTTTTGGGAGGAGCTCAGATGAGAGCTAGTGCTCCTTATTAAAATGAGTCAGCTGGGACATAACCACTCCACAATGGAGAGCGTTTGCCTCCTTGCAGCCTTGAGACCACCCTGACAAGCTTGAGCAGGAGAAGACTGAAGAAAAGGAGGTCCAGCCACAGATCAATGGATATATACCCAAAAGATAATCAAATGACTGTGCCACTGCCTCATCTTGGAGGGGAGTGATTTAGCTATTTAGCTAACAGGACCCGAATCGTTTGAGAAAAAAGGAAACCCTGAAGGAAAAACAGTTGAGTCCATATCTGTCTGTACTGTCACACAGTATTTTTCATTCACTATGAGCTACACAGGAATATCCCTCGATGCAGTCAACACTGGTGGAGGAGCAGAGGTGAAGAGTGATGCTGAACATCTGGATGTAAGATAAAAGGACTGCTAATGAGCTGAGGGGAGGTGCCAGTGGATGCTGGTTCAACAGTCTGACACTTAAGAGACAGAAGAGAAATTACTGGCTCACTGACAGGTTTCATTCATTCACTATTGTTTTATAACCTTACTAATAACACAGGTCCTTTAGTCATTCCTGTAGTGTATTTAGTCCCTTATTGCTTTATAGTTCAGTTCTAACCCAGTGTTCTCAACTCCCCTGTGTTAACTTAGGCCTGTCTTTGTGTCTTTGTCAAAATAGTGTGTTGTAGTCCTCATCCCAGTGTTCTGTTATGATAATCCCTCTGTATTATGTTCTGGTTGCTTCCCCTGTCTCGTTACCCCTGATTTTTCCCTGCCGTGTTTCCCATTGGTTCTCCCTTTGTCACATCACCTGCTGTGTATTTATTGCGTTGGTTTCCCACTGTCCCATGTCACGTCCTTCCGTCATTGTCGTGTGTTCCTTTCTCCATGTTATGTGATTTTGCCTAGTTTCCAAGTGTCTCATATCTCTGTGATTCAGTCACATTTTGCCTCTTGACTCCTGCATACTGGGTCCAAAGCCTGCCAGCCACACGGCGCTTCCTGATCGTTAGTGTGGCTTGATTGAATATTAGCACGTTTGCGCTAAATTGCTAACCTTTAAGCTCAACGCATCTGAAGACTGTGGTCCTCTTAATTACATTTCTGCCACTGAGAAGACTGTCAGTCAGTCTTTTAACTAGAATGGTTCTTTGCAGGTTGCAAATTCTCCTCTTTTGCTCATTTATGAAATTTTAATCCAAATGGGACAAAAATACTGTTGATTGGAAATTCAAGCAACAATATTGACAAATTTTGTGACCGTCATTCATCAGCCATACCAGGACGCAACCAGCAACCCTCTGGACCCAAAGGACCTGCTGCAGTGTCCCAGTGCCAGGCACCGGCAACGCATGACATCCCCAGATGTTCCAACCAATTGGCATAAACAGCTTTGTAATAATAATAATAAAAACACAATACCCAGTGCAGTCAGAATACTAGAGTATAAATATGACAGTATGAGTGCTGAGCAAATCAGAGGATAGCAGGATTTTCCAGAAGTAAAGCTAAGGGGGAAAGATGTTTGAATCACTTCTAACAATATTCTCTCTCTTTGTTTTTATCGGCAAAAGCTTGTCAGGACTGATGGATCATTGCGATTAGCTAATCTATCACTGGTCCCTCCTTAAGGGGTTTCATTTAAGTTTCTCAGTTTAACAGACTCTGTTTGTGTTTGGGACAAACTTCATAATAAAGCAATGCATCAAAAGTGATTCAAGTGCAAAGATGCTTTTGACCCTGGAGAAAGTGCATCCTGATTTATTGGGATTTGTTTTTTGGTTTTCATGAAGCTGAGTGATTAAGGAAGACTTTTTTCTCTTTTCTTTATAAATTATGTGTCTACTCCACTTTATACACTCTTTTTTTTTTCATTTCAAATAACAACGTGAATGTTTTTCTTGCACAAAACTAATAGTAATTGCTTTAAAGTAGTTCTTCTGTTAGTGGTTGTCAGTGCTGAAGCTTTGTCTTCCCCACCATTTTGTTTCCCCTTTACTGCTGCACATGAGGCCTCTGTCCTCCTCAAGTGCTCTGACGGTGACATTGGCAGGAGTCTCCAGGGATCTTATTGGATTAGCATCACGACCTCTTGTGTGTCTTTGATTCCTCCTTTCCTCTGCTCGCATTTCCTTCCTCCTCAAAGCTCATCGATCTCTTTTCTTGCGTTCTCCTCACTCGCTGTCTGCTCTCCACATCCTCTATTCATGTCCCCGGTGCTCTTCATGCTCCCTCATGTCCTCTGATCACCTCGCCTGGAAATTTCCCTCGCCTCTTCTTCTCCTCCTTGTATTGCCACATGCTCAGGGAGTAGGTAGCTTCTCTGCAGCTTGTAAAATCACATAAAACACCATTTCTCATAAGAAAAAGAAGATGTGGTTTCAATTGCTGAAGCAGCCACAGGCAGAATTTGAAAATGCAGGATCACCAGGCTAATAACAATCTGAAGGCATTTTGTTATAGGCCTGGAAGTTCAAAAGAAAGCTGGGAAATCCTAAATCATCGCAGGAAACTTGATGGTTGATGGGGCATAGAGGGGGGAATCAATGCTTAATATTACATTGCTGGTTGAAGAGATGTAATTTGCGCCAAGAGGCAAAACATGATGGTCAGAGAAAAAAAACTCAATGTTTAGCCATGTACAACTCTTACACAGTGTTTAGAAGTGAATTAAAAACTCGAAAGAAGCACGTCAATATCAACTACAATGCTGTTCATGCTCTTTGCTAACAAAAAGCACATTTGGTCTTGCAGCTTTGCCACCAAACCAAATTCATTAGCATGTTTGGCAGATATGCCTGAAAAAATAATAAAATAATACGACGCTCAGGCTAAAAGGGACATCCAAGAAAAGTAAACAGTCAGATGTAAAATAAATATGAAAAAATCTGATTTCATTTGCAGCAGCTTTTACTAAAAATGCAATGTCCTTTTTTAACCTTGCAGTCAATTGTACTTATATATATAAAAGAGCAAGACATCTAAAAAAAATGGGAATGTTAGAAAAAAAACTAACATTCATTATGTTTATTCCATTACAGAAAGAAATATGTGCATTTCAGCAGTACATTTTTTACAGTAGATATTTATTTTGGTAGCTGCTGGTCTGTGTAGCTTTTCGTCCATTAAATATGTTTTTTTTATCATTTCATTCTTAGCACGAACAAGATGAAACTTGTTTAATGCTTATATACTGTAGCTAAAAGAATATTTCTTCAGGTTCAAATATTGGGCATTAAAATAAACAGAGTGCAGGTTTTTAATGTTATGATTACAACCAAAGCATTTTTAAAAGCAGACAGCAGCTCGCACCAATATCAAGATTTTATAATTGGTGCTTTTCACTACAACTAAGTCCTCACATCAAGAATTTTTTGTATTGCCAATGCCATTAGGCAGTGCCAGCACGCTCCACATAATAAATGGTTGGTTTTGGGTAGAAGATTAAAAAGGATTTGGTTTTTACATCTCACACCTTTTTTTCCCGCTCAACATAATCGCTGTCAGATACTTTCCAGTTATAGGATTTACAATCGCATGAAACATTTTTGGGTCTTCTTGCTTCTTTTTTTTTTTCATGAAGCACAGTCACACAGTAATCCTTTTCCAGACTCTAGCAAACACAAAGTAGCAAAATAAAACCTAAAAAAGTTCCCTTTATACAGATACAGCCACTAAAATGTTCCTCTGGTCCATGGCAGACCCGATCGTAATACATACAGACCACTCTAGCCTCCTTGTCATGACCTACTGGTTTTAGGATCTGCATTTTAAAGTCTCAGTGTTATCAGTTTCATTGATGCCATGTTAGGGGTTTTTGGAGTAAGAAGTTGCCATATTTAGACAAGTGGGTGGAGCGTTTTCATCTAACATTAGCAAACTTAGTCAGCAAGTAGCATCTATTCACAGGCAGTGTTGGGAAAGTTACTTTTAAAATGTATTCCACTACAGATTACAGAATACATGGCCCAAAATGTAGTTTGTAACATATTCTGTTAAGTTACTAAATGTCAGTACACGTATTCTGAATACTTTGGATTACTTAATATATTGTTATCCTTTTTACAACTATCTAATGTACTATTGCTGTGAGCTAACATTGTTAGCTGGCGTTAGCTGAGGTTAGTTCATCGACCGCAGACTAATAGACTTCATGGATAGCATTGACAGCCTGCTAGCTGCCAATAATCATGTGCAGTACTAAAAGCAATAACAACTAGATTTTTAAATCTTAATATAAACTGAGTAAAGTAGGCTGGACATTAGGTAAGGCTGCACTTTTTGCATTGTTGTCATATAGAAAACTATTTCTAATATAAACTGTTTCTAATATGTTTTCTTTCTGTCTGTTTTCAGAAATGCACATGTTTATTTGCAGGTAGCAGGTTGTAACACAGCCTTCATTAATAGTAATAAATCACACAGCAATAGTACATCAAAGATACTGAAGTGGCAAATGACCCAGCCAGCTACCACAACTGAGACAAGGTGGTTGCTGTAGGCTAACATTAGTTTTTTAAAAAGAACTTACTGCCAGGTGTTCCTTTAGGATGGAGTCTTTCGATGCTGAGAGCAGCTTGGCTGCTGGCAAACAGAGTCTGCATTGCATGGTCAGATGTGAAGAGGTGTCGGAATTTCCAAGCACTGCTGGCTCTGTTGTGCTGGCTCCAGGTCCGTTGCATAACTGACGCTACCAACATTAACAGGACGCTTACATTAGAGCCTCTTATTGCGTGTTTCGTTTGGGTTTCCGGCAATGCGAGGAATTACCAAGATGTTTTTTCCAAAGGGGATAGCCTAACATATGAAACAGGAAAAGACCACCGTATAATCCATTTATTACAAGATATAGGATAACATAGTGGAGAGGTCTATTTTAACGACTAAGTTAGTTAGTGCCTATTCAGGCATCTGTAGTCAGCCAGTTGGCTGATTCTAATTGGCCGCTTCCATAACTGCAGTATCCAGGTGGATGAAATGACCCTGAAGCCTGAAGGATTATGGGAATCTATAATAGTAGTGGACACAATAAAAAACTGATCAAAACCACTGATCAAACTGATTAGGCTTTAAAAGTTATTGCTTGGTATTTAACATTTTACTGCAGCAATCTACTTTTGTATCCAAGCCCTCATCATTCCAAATATTCAGTAACAAAACTGCATAATACCTGTAATGGAAATCTCTCCTTTCAGCTGACGTTTCAGTGTGAACTGCTGCAAATGACTGCCTGAAATTACTTCTGGTTTCTGCTTTATGGGCTCAGCTTGTGTGACATCCTCAGTAATGTGAGAAGATGGTGATGATGGGCCTGCAGCGGATTCATTCCCTGTGGCCGATTCCTAAACTGGAGACAAGACTGGTTCATTTATCAGAAAGCTAACTACATAATGCTACAAGAAGCCTACATTGCTAGAAACACCCAAAGAATTCTAAAGGACAGCAAGAACATTTTAGTTTTCTGCTTTCATCTAATAATGGAGGCTGTCCTCGCAAAACACTGACAACCACAAAAGTAATTTATGCAAGCAGTGTATTGTTTTCTCTCTGACTTTGTTAGACAGCATCAGCTATTTAAGCAAATGCCCCAAAATGACAGAATGCATGTTTGGGCACCATCTAGGGGCCATGGTACTTATAACGCATGCAAAGAGGTAACAAGTGTGATATAGAGGTACACAGAAGGCTGGGGTAGTTAGATTGATCAAGAAAGCAAAGCTCTGTCATTACAGGCAGCCTTCTTTTCTGCAGTCTTGGTGCTGCAGCACATAAATTATTCCCCTACTTGTTACTCGTTGTGTTTGGGGAGACCCTTCAAAGTTCAAGTGGACCTCATAGAACAAGGACTACCAAATGTCAGGTGTACACCATGCAGTTAGGGTTGCCCTGTTCATGTAGGGTGCTTTATCCAATCTTTATTCTCTAGTGTTTTGTCAAAGCGCCCGATATGTCAGAGGTATGCCCTAGATTTCCTCAGGCATCGTTGCCTTGGTGCACAGCATGGCTTGGACTGGTCTCACTTCTAACCCATTACTTATGACCCAAGGGTCAAGCTGCAAATGAAGTACAAAAACTACAGTTTCTCCAGTGCCCACTTGAGACAAAAGTGAATAAATCCCCAGAGACTTCCATGTTAAAAAATATTGCAGCATAAAGCAGCATGATTACAACCTAGTGTAAAATTTAAAGATGAATAGATTTGGCCTCTGTGGATAGTTTCTCTTTTCATAATAATGCTAAGGAGGGTTAATTTTTCTCAAACTGGTTCACCTGGTTGGACCTGGGAAGAATGTGGCTTCTTTGACTGACAGCTGTTCGCACCAAGCTTGCTAGGGCCAATCAGCATCTTCTAGGCCTCACCATCACACTTTTAAATCAAACTGGATGTGTCCACTTTCTCTGTATCGTTGGTTTGGATTGCTGTATGGTAAGTTTGTGCTTCAGTTTAAAGGAGGTGACTGGTTTATGGACGCAAATAACAAACTAGCTTTCATCCAAACACTAACTTATTGCTCTAAAAGAAAGAAAAATTAAGAAAGGAGCTCCAGGTGTCCCATCTAAACACACTCGGTGTGTGTCATTTTGGAGCATATGTTACAAATATATGAACCCACGTATTTGATGGTCTATAGTACTTGTCATCATACCTACACAGCCTCATTGGGGTATTTTTAGAAGTGTAATTTTCTGCTTAAACTAAGCAAAGATCATTGGAGAGAAACATCTTTACTCACTTCACTGTTTTCCAAACAGTCTTGCTGCTTTCAACAATAAGACAAATGACAGTGTCGGCACAAGTGCAGACACAATGGTTTGGATCAGCTCACAGGATGTGTAGTAAGCACTGCTAGACAGTTCTCTGCTGTGAGGACTTTGTTTTCCATCTGCCTCTGCCCTCTCCTTTTTTTTTCCTTTTGCCACATCATTAAGTCCCAACAGAAGCAGGAGACGTAGGAAGAGGCAGAGATGTCAGTGACAGCTTTGCGATGCCAACAGCTCCCGTGGCGTAAACATGCCGGAGAACCACTCTGTCAGCACGCCGGACAGGCGACAGGGGATGTCTACTTTAAAGAAGATGACTCTCACTGCCCAGGAGGCCTCATCAGACGGCGTAGTAAAGACTAGTGCCATCGTCTGAATCAGCAGTGTGACATCATGTCGGCATCACAGCGTGACAGGTTTAAACCGGGCTTCATGAGATCACACAATCATTTCAACTGCGCACTGATGTGATGGCTTTTTCAACTTTTAAGCTATTGTACACAACAAAATACACTATGCATATATTTAATAGTAATACATTTGCAAGACTCATTGCAAATTGAATCTAATTCTTATTGAATCTACAGCAAAACAGTGGCACATTTTAAGACATTGTTTTGAAACATACAGCATCCCCCTGCAAATAAAGCCATCTCTCAATCGAGTGTCCTTGAACCAGAAAGCATTTAAAAGTTCATTTTTTTTAAATAGAGCAATAAAATGCAGAAACATGAAGTCAGTATTGCAATCGATTTCACATTCTTAATAGTCTTAATAAAAAGCAACAAAATATATCATCACAATATCTTGCTGCTGTAATTGGATTTTTTTTCTTTCCCCGCAGAGCCAAAAATAGAATAACAGCCCTTCGTTTAATAACGAGATTCACCAGTCAGCCAAATACCCGCCATAAATTTAGCTGTAGGATGTCTTGGGGCTTTTTTCCCTGAGATTTCATGGTTTAATCCAACAAAGTTACCACATTTTCACAACTCTTTCTTTAACTTTATATTAATCTATAATCACATAAGAACTGACTTGAAAAAATGTAAAATTAGCCAACAAAAGGAGCACTCTAACTATGACACTTGGCCTCACTGATTATGTCTCTTTAAACCATAATGTGTTCATGATCTGATCACAGCCACTATGTTAGATGGTTAAAGAGTTCCAGACATATTCACTAGTCGTAGAAAATCTATGAAAAAAGGAGAAAAATGATGAAAGTCCACATTATACAGAACAGTTGTTTCATCACTTCTTGTATTTTAATGTAAAATATATAAACTTGATGCATAATTTGAATGTTGTAATTAAAATGCTGTAACACAACTGTCATACAACAATAATGTGTTATTAAATCAAAGTTATTAAATTCTTCTCTGTCTTGAATCGATATTCACTGCAGTGTCTTCCCTGGATCAGAATTTTTCGTGCAGCCCAACTATACCTATGTATAATATATGAGCTACATTTAATTTTTTTCCTGCTATGGATTTTTGCATTATGAGGTCTGGAAGGTCATGCTCGCTGTAGGCCTTTTGGAGTGTGATGACCTGACCTCTGGGTGTCTCGGGCGTTTCGTATTTTTGTATGAGGAAGCCTCGAGGCCGGGCCGGCCGCTCTTTATGCATTGAGAGATGGCCTGCGATGTGTGATCTCACTTTGTTCCCTCGTCTGAAAGGAAGTCGATGAGGTAAGTGGTTGACTATAGTTCTGTTCAGTCAGTCTGCTCATCTTTATTCTTCATAACAAGTAGTAATAAATGCTACTCCCATGAAGAGGTCATTCTCAGTGTTCATGAGTGTAAATGTTTGTTTACATGAAGATTTCTGTATCATCTGACTGGATGATGGTCATAAATGGGTTTTTTCTTTAATTCACAGAAATGCCATCTTGTACTTGAAAAAGAATCACTCCATAATGTTATATATAGACTGCAGGCTTCTAAGATGAGGGTTAAAGAGTACCTGTTATGATTTCTTATTTTCTGTCATATACACTGATCTGGTATAATATTGTGTCGGTCTCTCTTTTGCTGACAAAACAGCTGCGACCCATCAAGGCATGAACTCCACAAGACCCCTGAAGGTGCTGTGGTGTCTGGGACCGAATGTTAGCAGCAGATCCTGTAAGTCCCCTAAGTTGCAAGGCGACAGACTTGTTTGTCTAGCACATCCCACAGATGCTGGATTGAGATTCTTGGAATTTGGAGGTCAAGTCAGCACCTCAAAGCCATTGCTGTGCTTCTTAAACCATTCCTGAACCATTTTTCTCTGTGGCAGTGTGCATTATCCTGGTGGAAGAGGCAACAACCCACAGAGAATGTGCATCACCTGCAACAATGCTTAGGATAGGCGGTATGTAACATAGCAGGGTTCATGGTTTCGCAGCAGAACATTGCCCAAACCATCATACTGCCTCTCGCCCGCTTGAATTCTTTCCATAGTGTATCTTGGTGTCAAGTGTTCCCCAGGTAAGCGATGCACATGCATCCATGTAAATTAGATGTTAATTAAACCAGGCCACTGGTGCTCTGTGGTCCAGTTCTGATGCTCACGTGCCCATTGTTGGCATTTTCGGCAGTGAACAGGGGTCAGCATGGGCACTCTGACAGGTCTGTGGCTATGCAGCCTCATACACAACGAGCTATGATGCATTGTGTTTTCTGATAACTTTCTATCAGACCCAACATTACGTTTTACAGCAAAGTGAGCTGCAGTAACTCAACTGCTGGATCGGACCACAGGGGCCAGCCTTCAGTCCCCACAGGCATCAGTGATTCTTGGACACCCGAGACAGGGTTCACCACCATTTCTTCCTTGGACCACTTTTAAGACATACTGAATCCCGCAGAGCGGAAACACTCTATAAGACCTGCAGTTTTGGAGATGCTCTGACCCAGTCCTGTAGCCTTCACAGTTGGCCTTTTGTCAAACTCAATCAAATCCTTAAACTTGCCCATTTTTCCTGCTTCTAACATCAACTTTGAGGACCAAACGTTCCCTTGCTCCCTAATCTATCCCACAGAGCATCACAGCTTCACAAATGCACATGAAACTTAACAAAGAAAGACAGGGAGATATTATCTTTCACAAAGTAATGCATATGGAAATATTCTGGATCCGGGGACTCAGTTCGTGCGTGGTGTGAAAGACATTTTCGGTCCTTCATTCTCAGACTGCTCCTGTTGTAGCTGCCGATGTTTGTGTTGTCTGCTATTCTGGATCCAACATGTCCAGATGGATTAGAGAAATTACCATTCCAATCGAGACCAAGAAATTGTGTTACTCGCTCGGCCTGAAGTTTAATTCTGGCACTTGCAAAACGGGGAAGCTGTGCTCAGAAGCAGTAAGTTCTGAATCTGAGAGGCAGGTGAGAGGGAGCCAACCAAGACGAGCTAAAATAGAGAGTTTCAGAGGATAAATACCATCGCTCAGTAAAAGACAAAAACAAAGGAGTCTATTGATGATGTGGATGATTTTAATGTATAGTTTAGATTTTTGAGCTAAATAAATTCAATTTGTTGCAAGCAAACATGTAACTAATGTGTTTCAAGATCAGTTAACTGCTGACATTTTCATAATGAAAGCATTAAAAAAATGTATCCTTTTTCAAATTAGTTGTAGATATTGAAGACACCATCCCACACAGTGCTTCTGTGAGACAATGCCAGGCTACACAAAAGAAAGCCACGTGTTTTGTGAGGCATTGCATTGAATGATTAAACAGTCATTTTCCATGCAGTCATTCCATGCAGCTGTGAAGTGGCAGGTGGACCACACATTTTTCTTCCAGCTTTCTTGTTGCCAAGATGCTTTCTGCACATACTAATGATCACAATCATTCTCCTATATTTAAAGCAACTTGTTACTAGGCGCAAAACCCAGGCAGCAGCATGAGAATTATTTTTTTCTTGTTTCCAGTCTTTAAGTCTCTTTGAATATACCAACACTTGCCGACCCGATAAAAGGGATCATTCCTGTTTCTCTGAGGTACGGTATGTAGGAGCAGAGGACGGCACATTTAATATCATGGTTTATTATACCATATACAGAGGTGTTGCAAATGACTGACTTTCAAGCAATCAACATTTTAAAGCAGTAAACTTTCACTTTTCAGACTACAACTCCTCCATGGAAGTTCAACAGCCGTTAATCTTTGATTCGGGCAGCCTGCGGGATCAGCTGTCACCGCAGCACTCGGGTGCTTTTTTTCATGACTGCAAACAGGTGAAATTGCACTTTGAGAAATATTCTAGAAACACAACACATCTCCTCTGGCAAAGCAGGAGAGGAGAGCTATGCAGGTAATGATAACCTTGACACAGAGATTTCTAAAGAAGCGCATTGAGAGGAGGAAACACTTACTCTTGTTGCCTGGAAACTACAATGTGCCAGCTCTTTATAACACACATTACTGTATTAACTCCAGAAGACCTGAGAGGAAAAATGGACCCTGGGCCCCTGCTCAAACCCCATTACCTCCCTCTGTATGTACACAGTGTCCCATTAAGTGCACCAACATATTGGCCAGTTCGAGCTTTGCAGCGGCACATGGAAATTTGACCTGTGGGTTTAAAAAAGATTCAACATTTTAGGCTAAAGTAATGAAGCTAATTTAAAAGTGAAGTCTAGGTAGACACACTGGTTCGCTCTCATTCTCCACAGTGTGTTACTTCAGTGTTTTCTCACAATTTCCAGTTTGTAACTCGGGCCAAAGCCACCTCAATTTAGCAGCTTCCTACTGTTGCTTTTTGTGGCACCGGGTTTCCAGCTACTTATTTGGCTTTTCTCCCTTCACCTCTGTAATTTCCTGCTGCTTTCATTAAAGACACTGGTCGCCAGGTATTCATTAAGCCATTCTCACAGCATTTAAATAATCTCTTTCTGTTCCCACAGCACTCCACCTAAAAGTCTCTACCCAAATATTCTCTGACCACCCAGTTAGAAATGCTAGCATTCCCACGTGGGGAACTAATGCGATCCAATTATTGTAATGCAGGCCTGCTGACAGTGGTGTGACTGGTTACACCTGCATTTGTTTGGCAGGTTCTGGTACATTCTGCTTTAGTTTCACTCCAGGTGTGTTCCTGTGCTTGCTCACTGGCACCTGCACCAAACATTTAAGACCATGTATCAGTGTGAGTGTGTTTTAATAGGCCACATTTAATCATCGGTATATATCTATACTTCAATGCTGAAAGCACTTATAAGAGGAAAAAATACTGGCTTTAAATATTTTTTTAAATACCTTATTCATGGTCGTTTTTTTATTACCTTATTTATTCAGTTTTAATTAATCTTTATTTCACTTTTGATCTGCTTCCTCTAGTTCTCTTTTATTTTTTCTTGTTATGGTTCTTTCCTTTAAATGACATATTTGAGGAAACAAAAGCTCTCTTTTGTTGAGTTCTGTCTTTAATATTGCAGGGTCTTTACGTGACATTTGAAAGTGCTTTGAGAAGACTGTTTTCTAACAGCTCCAGGTTGCTCTTCACTCTCTTTCTGTCTGTTTCTGTGTGTGTTTGTGAACTGCCGTTATACAACTAAAACTGAAGGAGAAGCGAAAACGAAGGCAAACTTCCAAACCTTTTAACGTGATGTCTTCTAGGGTCTCGAACGAAATGACACCAAATGCCTCACAGATAAATGTACTTTGATCCGTCCATCTTCATTTTATCTTATTTTTCCTCAGAAGCTGACACGGAAGTGCCAAAAAACTGAATAATTTTTCTGGATACTAGAGTTGATTGACAGGCGTCCCAGCAGAGGCAGGTGGAGCCGATAGGTGTCGGTTAGGCCTCACCTCTGCTGCTTCAAGTCATTAACCTGGACTTGTTCACTGCGTGTGTGCTGTTAGTGCCTTTGGAGCATTTTTGTCTAGTCTGCTGTGTGGTATCATCCAAGAGGTCCGTGCTTCAGATTTGGAGAGTGAAATGTGAAATAATTTATGAGCAGATGTTTGTCTGCGTTTTAACCAAACCAAGTCTGCTGGCTCCACAAACACCACGTGGTGGCCGTCGAAATGCCGAAATTGTTAGAAAGAAAATCATCAATCTAATGAGCTACATTATAGTTCAGTATACCTATTTACATTTGTGCCCAAAAAAGGAAGAAATACTTTTGAAGATCTTTCCTTTTTTACATATTTCCAATAGTATTAACCAGAAACCAGCAGAAATTTGGTGTTTAGAGCCTCTGGTTGATCGGCCCACTGGGTTAGGGTAATCATACTGTGCCAAAAACAAAAGAATATTAATATAAAAGAAAAGAAAATAGGACTTGGAAAACTTAAAAAATGGGTTTTACATTTGAACTGAGTAAAAGAAAAGGGTGCCGTGCTTCTGCAGTAAATCTGGACATGAGGGAAAGAACAGCTTTCCAGAGATAACTGCAACATTCATTTGCTCTGCCGAGTTTTAACTCTAGATGTCTGAGGACTAAGAGGTTAAAAACAGCAACCAAAGATTCAGAGAATGAGCTGGAGAAATGAGTTTTGTCTTCCCCAAAAGACCCACAAGCTCATAAGTCAGTCCAGTGTGTCAGGAGGTTTCTTGCTTTTAGTACTGGCACAACTGTCGACGATGACAAATGGTTTTGATTCCTCAGCCCTCTAAAATCTATTACTGAGCATGAAAAAATTGAGTTCTAGCCTCTTACAGTGAGCATACGCCATCACTACAGCTGCAGAGATGCCGACATAGAAGCAGGATGATATGCCTTTCCGTCTTTCTGTTTGTTTGCCTGCTCCCACATTACCACGGTTTTACAGTATTGCAAAACACAGCAAAGAAGACAATCTACAAAGATGACTGAAAACATGGTTGTGCAGTCAGGAAATGGCTGCATAAAGAGTACTGACTTATCAAACTGTAAACACTGTGGTTCCAAGATATGAGGGTCATTTGATGACTGATTTCATTAATGCAGAATTTATCCTCCACACTAACAAACTTGGAGTCAAATGATTTTATTTGTGGTGTTCTTGGTTCCTGTACATGCTTTAAGTGGTCTGCTTCACATGTTTATGCCTTTATGTGTGCAGTGTTTACATATATGGTGTCTAGATGAATAGATCTATGATTAGATCTATTTGTAAATGTTCCATCCTCAAACAGGTTCCTATTGATTAATCCCTTCAAAACTCAACCTCAGCACAAAAACAGATCTGGGGATCCGCTGAGCAGTGCGATTAGACTTTTGCCCAGTCAGTCCTGGCTTTTAAGGATAAAGTCTGGAGGAGAGAGGAGTATGTCCTTTAGTGCCAGCATTCATCCTTTGATGAGGACCAAGGTAAAGAAACACAAATTATTCCATTCAGTCACAGTTTTGTGTTTTTAGCTGTTTTAATTTGACATTTTTTCTGTTTCAGTTCAATTGAGTTTATTTTCTAGAGTGGATGTTTGTTTGTTTTTTCATGACATCCAGCAGAGATGGACACACCAGGCTGCTCTGAATGTGAAAGTAAAATAAATAATATGATACCGCTGGGAGCTATGTTGCTCTAGCAGCTTAGCTGTATATTTATTTCATTGTTATTATCTGCTTCACTCATCTTCCTCTTTTCTTGGGGGGATAACTCCACTTCATTTTCATTCACTGCCATCAGTCATTAGGTTTGTTTAAACAGAATTATTAATACCGCTCGCCACGATGGCAGTTAGTGGCGTCAGGTGGAGCCACCTTAGGGAGGTCGGGCCTCTCCAACTCTTACTGCAAACTTTGCACATTGCCACTGCTGTAGCTTAAAGTTTCTCAGCACTCGGGGGGCTCCCACTGGCCTGGGGCTCCTTGCAGCTGCCTGCCTTGTCTGGTGGCAAGTGGAGCCTCTGCTAATTGATGCCCTGGGTAAATACGGCGTGTATAGTTTGACTTTTTTGTTTGTTTTCCTGTGCCCCTTTTACATTCCTGTTTTATTTCGAACGGGACTTTTGATTTTAAGATTTTTTCTTTCATTTTCTATCAGCTAGATCAGAGGTAGGCAGCTCCAGGCCTCGAGTGCCAGTGTCCCGTAGGTTTTAGTGTCAACACACTAAATCAAATGCTTATGTTGTTTATTCCCAGGTCTCTGGAGAACTTCAAGACATGTTGAGGAGGTCATTAAGCCATTTGAATCAGCTGTGTTGGATCAAGGACACATCTAAGACCTGCAGGACACCGACAGTCAAGGCCTGGAGTTGCCTACCTCTGAGCTAGATTTTGGTTTATCTCACTTCAGTGTCCTGCATTTGGATCCTCTCTTTAGTTAATCCATGAGATGAAATGAAAAGCCCAGAATTAACAGCGCAGTTTTAACTGACTATTGTTTTTCTCAGTCTTTAGAAAGATAGGGAAAGTTATTACATGGGGCCTAAAGCTGTGCTGCTGATGTTTTACCAAAAGAATACAGAGTGAACCTGTTAAAATCAGCTAAAGTTTAATTTAGTTTGTGGTAAGTCGCAGCTAAACCTACACCCAGACTTAAATTATACCGAGTCTGGTTGTATCGCCACAGGTCTGTGGAGGGGAGGTGTGCGTGTTTCTGTAAATAAATGTCTACCTGACAGCTCTGATCATGTGATATGTCACAAGAGCAAATTGGGTTTTTGGAGCTGACACAGAGTGGAAACTGTGATGTGCAGAAAAAAATAAGTGAAAAATGATTGCTGCTATTTTGAACCACGGTTGCTCATTAACTGGCAGAGCAACACGGCGCTGACAGGCATCCAGGGTTGGAGCTCTCTCTGTCTGGGTCTGTTTGGATTGGATGAACAAGCTCGACTCGTCTATTTCAAACCTGATCCTACTGCCCTGGAGTAACTTTATGACCTTTTTAAATTATTATTTAACTTTTTTTTTTTTTTTATTCGCAAGTCATGCATTTGGCTACGCTTTCTGTTTTCTTGCTGGGCAAAGAGACTTTAAAAAATATCTCCTCAAAGCATTATTCTGTGTGAACCCATTTCTCCAGTGTTCTCATCAGTGTGAGATAACAGCAGCCACGAATCATTAGAGCAGGCAATGTTTCAAATCAAGAAGGATTCACACTTCACTGTTTTCTGCTGCATCACAGAAACTGACCTTAGGATCAATGCCATCAGTTCCATTTTCTCTTTTTCTAATCAACCAGGAGGTTTTTTGGACTTTCTGGGCCATTTTTATTCTGTTTGGATTTAGTTTTTGGGTGTCCTTTGGGTGTTGCTCCATTATTACGCTTACAGTGTACGGCCTCGGATTTGTGGAAAGAAGCAAAACATTGTATGAAGAGCACAGCTGGGGTATTCATAACGCTTTAAATGAAAGACTGAAGTGCCAAAATATGAGAGCAAAACTTTCAACTTAAAAGTGACAGTGGAGGAAAAAAAAGGTTAGGTTTGGGAATCCAGGCTTTCGATAAGATCAAAATTCTCAAGTCTACGAGGGAAAGATGCGCTAAAGTCGCTGTGAAAGATCTCAGCTGGTTACTTTGTCTCAAACGTAATGAAGATGAAGCAACATTGTTTAGAAAATGTGCAACCGAAAAGTTTTCACTTGGCATTTGAAAATGGCACTCCTGCATCTAAAACAAAAACTAAATACAGGGATACCCGCGACATGAACCAACAAGGCTCCACTGCTGCCATAGGCCTCTAAATCTTTTGTCCTTACAATTTCCACCTTAAATGGCACACATGGATAATCAATATCTATCACGTCTAGACTCGAAAAAAAAATCCTTCTTTAACTTCTGCCTTAACCTTTGGCCTCTCGAAATGCCAAGACGCAAAGCAGTTTTGCAATTATATTGTCTGTTTGGACTTTCCTTTTAAAGTGAAACATTGGACTTTATTTCAAAAGGAGAATAATTAATTAGCATCTTAATATTCAGTTATTCATTCGCCAGGCCAAACCCTTCAGCATTCTTTTGCTTTACTGTTGCCAAAACAGTGTATTATAGATTAAAATGGAACTGCTTTTCCCCCTGTTCGCAACTGCTGCACCAAAAACATTACATCCGCATGTGTATATCAACGCTGACAAACTACACACACGTGACCTTTTGTCCTCTAACAGGTTGAATGGAATAGAGTAACAAATCAAAAGGAAGTCTTTCAGATTTTGGCATATTGACAGCTTCCCAGCAGGTAGAAAAATCCACTCAATAAACCATCTCAGTCCAGAACAGAAATCTATTTGGCTCAGGCCTCACCAGCCTTTCAATCCATCAGCCAAAGGCAAGAGCACAAACAGAAGCAGGAGGAAAGATGCCAAGGAGGCATGGAAATACAACTTGCATCCCACACAACGTGAAAAGCAATAGAAGATAAATGGATTTGGTGGTTGAGATTCGCTGTACTCTGCAGACTTACGGCATCGTGATGTGCAACCCTTGTTCCAAAGCTTGAAATGTGTCAGCACTGCTTTCATTTTTGAATTCAAATAAACATCCAAAACCTTTTTGTACAGATGAATTAAATATAAAGTAAGAAATTATCAAATTTGGGGTGTTCAATTATGAATGGATTATTTATGAGATATGTTTTGGTTTTTTTTGGTTTTTTTGTCACCCAGTCCAGTCTCAGCAAGCTAACAGAAACGTTTCTGTCCCACAAATGTGCTTAAATAAACAGAAATTGATTATTTTTCTTTCCAAATATGACCAGTCCTTAAAATAGCCACTGCCTCTGCTGGTTACATGCGGGTATGGAATACACTCTGGTTTCCAGTTTCAGAGGGGCAGCGTGGGACACAAAGGTGACAGAGAGGAGGACACCAGCCACAGGAACATATGGGCCAACCAGGCTGTGATGAGATGAGATGTGACAGCCAAAGAGATCCCTGGAGATCCACCTGAGCTGGGGTCAAGCTATAGCTGTGGAAGCATCTGTGGACAGGAGGTAAGACCTCCGAGTCAGCTGATGCTGCAAACGTGTTTTCACTTCCTCAGGTTTGATTTCTAAATGCAGCAGTCAGGGTTTGTGTTGATGCATTGGCTGCTCAGCCTCACGAGTAGCAAAGCAAAATTGCATTTTTAACTTTAACTTCCCCCATGCTGTGCTGTTCGTGTACTTTATTGATCTTTCAGTAGGAGAAAACTACGACAACAACTCATATTGCTATTTGTGATTTTAAACAATGATATTCCATGAAGAAGAAGAGCAGCCCACAGCAGTCATTACAGGAAAGAATGATAGCTCTTAAGGCAGTACCTCTAGCATCCAATTGATATAAGAGATGCTATTCTTCTGCTTTCATAGGACTGACTCGCAAGTAGGGATGGGTATCGAAACCCAGTTCTTGTTGAAAACCGGTTCCCACTGTTTCGATTCCTTGGAATTGTTTGCCACTTTTGCAAACGATTCCCTTATCGGTTCCCGTCACCCCGAATGATGTCACCACATTGCGGAGCGTCATTTACCTGGCAGGAAACACAGCACCTAAGCGGCTCAAACGCTCAAAAGTTTGGTTATACTTTACGAGAACGGATGACAACAGGGCAACTTGCAAAGTAGATATTTCGTTTCAAGGGAGGAAACACTACGAATATGCAAAAGCATTTGCTCACAAAACACGCAATGACCTTAAATGAATGTCGTGTTTTTAATTCCGCTCCAGACTCGTGAATCTCGTCCCAGCAGCAGCGGTAACGTTTGCACGTCCTCTCCCGTTAATGCAGCAGGTAAATAATCAACTAACAGTGCATATTATGTTAGCGCGATCTGTCTTATTACAAAACCTGCCATTACTGTGCATTTAGGCGACCATGATGAGAGAGACAGACAGAGTCTGGCTCAGATGCTGGCACTTCTCGCTGCAGTCTACCGGTAGCATCTCTTTTCAGGCCAGGATAGACGAATGTCACCGAGTAGTGACTAAGTTTGTGGTCAAAGGCTTGAACCCATTTGCCACAGCAGATGCCCCCAATTTTCGATAAGTGAATGTGTTTAATTGTAGGCAGGGACATTACTGGATATTCTTGTGTAACTGCTACAGAATAATTTATGTTATACTTTGCTACAGAAGAATATTTATTTTATTATTTTACATTTACATTTTTTTTCCTGGGGACCCTGTGACACCCCATTAAAGAGCCTTAGGCTGTGGATCTCTTAAGATCTCACTGCTGGGTTTGTAAGGCCATGTTACTCCTAAATTTCTATCTTGTTCAAAGAGAAGATATAAAACAAAGTTCTAAGCTAATCGACCTTAGTGTTCTCCTCTTTTAAAAAGAATCGATAAAGAATCGAATCATTAAACAGAATCGAAAATGGAATCGGAATCGTGAAAATCTTATCAATACCCATCCCTACTCGCAACGTAGCCCAGAATGAATGATATCCTGTGGATCTACATTTTCTAGTATGAACATTTCATATAAGAAAATATTTTTCATTTGATCAAAGGGATCGAAACAAATACATTTCCACATATTATATTTTTGAATTAGTTTTCACTGTACTACAGTACGACACCCTTTTGTGAATATTAAGAAAATCACAGCGCCAACCACCACCATTTTTATTATTTCAGCCATGAAGTGAGCAGCAGCAGAGAATATCTGTCAGCTTCTGACCTCCTGATTGTGTCCACTTCAATCGCCCAAACCACCTGCTAACTAACTAACTAATGCATGCCGTTGGGGAATATTTCATAAATCTTTAACCGATTAGTAAGCGTGCATTAGCAGAATGCGCACATTTTATAGTCCGTCCACAAAGTATCCACAGAGCTTCACTTGTTCTGCATTTTTCATGTTACCGCATTATTCTAAAAGAGATGAAATTATTTTTGAAATTCTTGCAAATTTATTTAAAAAAAACATTTTTTTTTAATCTGCATGAATATTCACAGCCTTTGCGTAGTGCAGTGAAGCACTTTTGCAATTACAGCCACACATTTTTTGAGTATGATGCTCCAAGTCAGTAGCGTTTTTTCATATGGGCGACACGGGCGGTTGCCCGGGGCGGCATCACGGGCATCGGCAAAAAAATAAATAAATAAATACTCGTACTCATGCTGCCCCGACATCATGCCAGCGCATATCGGGAATGTCGTAGGCACCGATTGGGTTTGTTGGGAGTAAGGGCGCCCTCCGTTTGCGAGGTGCGCCTGCTGCTTGCTGCACAGAGAGGAGAGGGCGGGGCGGCGGGGGATTCTCTGGCTGGCTGGAGCAGCATCTAATAACCAACTCGCAAAATAAAACAAAATTAAAACAAACCAACAAACATGAAAACACCAGACATTGTGATACAGACTTATAATTTGCACCAATGTTTTTTTCAAAATTCTATACACGAAAAGTGAGCGCGAGAGCCCTCGGTGAGCCTGCACGCTGCTGAAGTCAAAGTAAACTTTATTGTCATCTCCGCTACCTACAGTACAGTAGTGCAAGTAAACAAACAATAAATATAAGAAGAGTAAGAAAATAAATATACACTTTAGGACTAGAGGTAAAGGGATCAATAACAATTTAAAATTTATAATTTAGAGTTTGATGATTTAAAGTCTCACACACAACCCGTCGAAAGAGGACCGGCTGCTTCCAAATAGAGCACATTTCATTCATAATGTTGTAAATCCAAGCCCATTATGTATTCATGATTTGAACCCTGGGTTGTGCGAAATCCCAGAAATGCACCCTAGACAAAGCAAATCTGTGAACTAAGGTGTAGGTCTATTAGGTTATGTTGTGGTGATGGAGGGTGGGTGTTCATACTGGAGTGCAAAATTAAAACCAATGGAAGATGGACAAGAAAAGTTCAAAGCCATCAGGTGCTCAGTTAATAATAATAATGGATTGGATTTATATAGCGCTTTTCAAGGCACCCAAAGCGCTTTACAATGCCACTATTCATTCACTCTCGCATTCATACACTGGTGGAGGCAAGCTACGATTGTAGCCACAGCTGCCCTGGGGCAGACTGACAGAAGCGAGGCTGCCATATCGCGCCATCGGCCCCTCTGGCCAACACCAGTAGGCGTAGGGGAAAGTGTCTTGCCCAAGGACACAACAACCAGGACAGAGAGCCTGGCGACCTTCCGGTTGCAGATGGCTTCCCAACCCCCTGAGCCTCGGTCGCCCGAGAAGAGGAAGAGAAACAAGCAAAAGATGCAAGTAAGCAGATGTATCATTGGATCATGGCAGGTCATCCTGAAACAATCAGAATCAGAATACTTTATTAATCCCTAAAGAAACTATGTGCGTTACAGTTGCTCCAAGAAGAAATGGTAAAAATAGTAACAGTAACAGACTAAACTCCAAACAATACCTTATGTTACAGATTTTACACATTTAAGAAATAGCACTAATATATACAGATCACTCAATTATAAATATCAAGGATTAACAGAGGTGATTATAAATAAATAAATTAGTGAGAATATTCCAGAAAAGAGCGTGTGTTCAGCACAATATTAATTAGTCATTGTCAATTCTTTATTTGTCCTGTTCTCATTGTATGGCGAATTATGATGGCTGTTTGGTAGCCGTTTGCATACTATGCATACTCTCTCTCTCTTCATGTATGTAGAAAAGAAAAGCAACTGAACCTCTGAGTTTCTTGAAGATGTTGACTTTATTCTAAACCATATTTGCCAAAGCGATAAGGTCACTGCTCTACTGAAACAGTCTTCCCCGAGAAAATGACTCAATAGGCAGTTTGTGCGAGCCGTTATTAACACTTTAGTTCTGTTTTCAAGCTTGGAGACAGCAGCAGTAGTATTAACAACATCATCTAAAATGAGGGCTGGTGTTTTCATCTTTAGATGTGGCAAACATGGCAGCACAACAACCTTGAAAACTGAACTTTCTCACATGTTTAATGCTGCAAAAGGGCGCGTTTTCACAAGGTTTTCTTAACCCCTAATGAGTAGTTTGTGTGCTTGGTGCAGACCAATGTTCAGCGAGTGAAAGCAAACCTTAAAAATGGTCCTTGACAAGACTCAAATTTCAGCTTCCTGTTGGACATGTTTGTTCCATCTTTGGAAAACAGCCAATTTGAGCCAGACAGCAGCCAGCTACAAAGCCCAAAGAAGAAGAAGAAAAAACACTTTAGCTTTCCTGCTAAAGTTGCCTTTTTATCTAATGTGGAAACATCAGCAAACATTTTGTTGTGCACCTGGCCTTGAATTTTTAGCTGCAACCCATTAAACAGCACATAAGCAAAGCTGAAAATGTTATTTGGTTCATTTTAGATGCTGGTGTGGTCCTTATTTTCCACTGCAAACAACCCACTGCCTGCTTGTAAGCTACAGAGTTTGTCTACTGTAATTCATTCCCCTGTGTTCAGCCAGCCAACTTCTCTGTTCATTAATTTTTAAACAACCAGTAATCATTTCTAAATGTCATTTCAATGTTATTTTTGACTGAGCTTTGACTTTACTTTCTTCCCTTCTGGCACGGGATGATTCCTGCAGTATTGAAAGATATATTCTGAAGCTCACCGCACTTCATTTCCTCAGCACATCCTAACCCTGATGTACCCTCCCAAAGCGGGGCAGTAAGTGAATGTTCTTATGGCATTACAAGAGCGAGGATCTTTGGAAAAGGCAGATCTGCGGTCTGTTTGATATGCAGTAAATTAGACCTGTTACCCCATATGAGATCTTCCAGATCATTAGTCGTCACTTTTGTCTATTTCTTATTAAATCAAGCTCCTCTGTGTCTGAACTGAAGTATGAAGACCGTGGGAAGACTACCACTGTAGAGGGAGGTTTTTTTAATACGAGTCAGACTGTGTGAATGTGGGTGTGTGCTCCAAGTACTAAAAGATATGCGATCGTGACTTTCAGTGAATTGCTGTCTGATGTCTGTATGTCCTTGGTTATATAAATAATTGCTGATGAAATAACTGAGATTTTTCTTACATCCAATTTATCTATTTAGTCAGCGTCGCAAAGCAGCATTAAAAAGTACAAACTTCAGTTCAAGCTCAAGTCACTACCATTACACTGTTTATTAAAAACTGAATATTTGACTCAGTTTATTGTCTACTGTATTATCATAGTAATCCAGCTTCTGAATTTTTTCCAGACAATGATGTTGATGAAACTGTCTTAAAGGGTTCTGTTTACATTTTTACAGAACAGGAGCATTTTCAAGAGATATGCAATTTTGAGATTTGTATATAAGACGAAAGATGGACCCCATTGATTTGTGAAGTCCCATTTTGAAGCCTCTTGGTGCTTTGAAACTAGATGTGATCAGCGAGTGCCAAATCTGACTGTAAAATCAGATGTTTATTGAGGATATCCCTGCTATCATCCTTTATGAAATTTACAATGACCAAAATGTAAAAAATTGACTTAATCAGTATGACCTGAAATGAGCAAGTGATACCAAAAGGAGGAAAGTATTTACAGAGGTCTGTGCAGGGCAGTTGGCTGTTTTACAGTAAACTTCTGTAGCACTAGAAATCTTTAAGCGACAACAGCCGTCGCTCTGTTGTGGCCTTTTAATGAGAGTTCAGTCAATGAAAAGTTATTCAAACCTAACTGTTCAAATCAGCTATGTCAGTGTTTATACTGTCAATGATCGAAACACAAGCATAACAAAATATTTTAGTTGACATTATCCAAAATCCCAGGGCTAATTTTATGCACTATCACCAGATTCATAGCCAAGTTGTAGCTGTTTCTATTACGCTCCAAGCAAACCTTCAGGAAATATGACGATGATCTGATCAACAGGTGGTCTGTGAACTCTCTCAAATCTGTCAACATGAAACCAACAATAAGTTTGAACTTGCATTTGATTGTCTTGATATGAAACAGCAGTGCTGTACATGCTTTAGCCCTCAGTGCAGCATTTGATACTACCGACTACACTATTTTATTAGAGATTAGAGAATTTTGCAGGTATTAAAGTGGCTCATGTCTATCTGATAGACTCCAACTTATTCATGTTAATGAGGTGTTCCACAGGGTTCTGTGCTAGATGCAGTTTTGTTTACATCATACATGCTCGTCCCAGGCAAGAGCAATAACAATATATTACAAGGTTACAAAATATAACAAATTAGCTATAAGAAATACAAATGGCTCTAATTATAAATATCCTAGTAGAAGCCATAGCAAACATTTTCACTGCTATGCAGATGACACACAACTTTATCTATCCATGAAGCCAGATAACACACACCAATTAGATAAACACCGGGAATATCTTAAAGACATAAAGACCTGAATGACCTCAAACTTCCTGCTTCTAAATTCAGCTAACACTGAGGTTATTGTACTTGGCCCTAAAAGCCAGATACTTGGTGGGTGGCATCTTCCTCCCCTCACCCCCAACCAGTTGCAGCAGATGGCCCCGCCCTTCCCTGAGCCTTGTTCAGTTGGAGGTTTCTTCCTGTTAAAAGGGAGTTTGTTTGTTTTTCTTCCCACTGTTGCCAAAGTGCTTTCTCAAAGGGGCCCATATGATTGCTGGAGTTTCTCTGTGCTATTGTAGGGTCTTTACCTTACAGTATTAAGTGTCTTGTGGTGATCGTTGTTGTGTTTTGGCATTATATAAATAAAACTGGATTGAAAATTGAACTGAATTGAACTGTGCATTACAGCTGATATTTTGCTGTAGACTAACCAACTCATTTTCATGTGTAACGTCAACAATTCTCTTGGGGAATGAATGACAGACCAAAAGGTCACAATCAGTTTTTTAATCACTCTGTTTTTTCATCTATAGACTCCAGGAATCATCTGTGTAAATTAATTCTATGATAAGCTCTCTGTGTAGGACAGTTTCCCAGCTAACATGTCCTTTTGGTGCCCGTATGGGGCAACTGTGAGTCTGACATTACATATTTGTCATGTCACAGAAGGTCTACAGCATATGAATGGTCAGAGGGCCCGGTGGCGCCAGTGTCCGGCAGCCTCGCCTCTGTCAGTGCGCCCCAGGGCAGCTGTGGCTACAACGTAGCTTGCCATCACCAGTGTGTGAATGTGTGTGTGAATGGGTGAATGACTGAATGTAGTGTAAAGCGCTTTGGGGTCCTTAGGGACTGAGTAAAGCGCTATACACATGCAGGCCATTTACCATTTACCATGAATCTCTGTCATATATGACTGATGACAGACAAAGCTGTCTTGCACTGTCTTAGTGTTTTGGTTACTGCTAGCTTTGTCGTGGATTTCAAACATACATGCCGTCAGCACGTTGATTATTACGGTACACTTAAGCTGACCACACACATAACGACTGTCAGGCTGATAATGATTGTGACCACTGATAGTCTGTTCCAGCTGGGCTCAGTCAGTGTTTGCGGTCAGCAGATACAGTCCATGGAGTGAAGGGTTGACACCCCCAACATTGTTTTGCAAAAAAAAAAAAAAAATCTCAAGCTGTTAAAGTAACCAAAGTTTAAGCTAAGTTAACTTGTTGCTGACTTTTACCATTTATTTAAAACACAGCTGAACAAAATTAGTAACGTAGTATTACAAATAAATGTAAATGTAATGAGTTAGTCAGTATGTCAATATTAGGTCTTCTGATGTAACATCTACATGTGTCCCTACAGCAAGGGTGTATTTGTGAAACAGACAGGACCCTTAATCTATTACATTATTTTTCTTTGTCAGACCCCAGGGACAGATTGGTTGTGTTACTTTAATTTTGTTATTAATGATCATTAAAACCCACTAGATCAGGGTTAGGCAATAAAACTAATGTTTTAGGTTTAGAAAAAAAAATCATGGTTTGGGTTAAAGCATCAATTTTCTGGTTTGCAGGGTGACATGTCCTTTTCACTGTCAGAAAAAACTGTCAAAACAAAACGGCCATGAACCAACAGACAAATTGTTCAGATTGTGAACAGCAACGTGCATGTTCACAATCATGTATAATCCTGGCCTCACAGGTCGTAGTGGTCCATTAAGAGTCTTCAGTTTCTGTCTTGTACATAGGCCGGTGATGGATCTTCAGGTGCACTGACTCTCATCTGTAGTTCTCTCCAGTGCATCATCAAAATACTCTGAAGAAACTAGTAACTAGACCTTGGGGTTCACATTATTTTTCCACATATACTCTACCCAACTTCAAGAATGAGCTATGTTTTAAAATGTAACAGCTGCGCTTGCAAGTTTCAGGTCTGAAAGTTGATTTTATTCTGCCCTGACACCAGTAGAAACAAATGGCCGCCTAGACTTAATTTGCCACAATGTTAAATGTATCTGGTTTATAATTAATGGGCTAAAACCACCAGAGTAGTCCTTAAAGTTTAATTAGGATTACATTTAGATTAGGGTATGATGTGACACTGAGTAATTAAAGATTAGTAGCAAGGGGGAATAAATGCAGCCGGTTATGATCTAAACCATGTGTATGCTCCTGACAAGTATAATACGCCAACCGTGTGTGTGTGTGTGTCTCTGTCTGTCTGTGTGTGTGTGTGTGTGTGTGTGTGTGTGTGTGTGTGTGTGTGTGTGTGTGTGTGTGTGTGTGTGTGTGTGTGTGTGTGTGTGTGTGTGTGCGCGTGTGCAGAGAAATAATATACATTAGTGAGCATTGATCCTGGTGGTCAGGATTCAGAGCGCTGCTGATTTTCCTTCCAGCGACTGAATCTGGGATTATTTTACACCTGGAATATCAAATAACACCGATGACCAGGAGGGAAATGAGACCACACAAAGAGATGCAGGCTGTTAGCAATAAGTTGCCCGTGTCCTCCGTTCACCTAGATCTGATGATAAATTGTTCTGACAGCAACTCTCAGCCCTAAAGTGCAAACCAATCATCACTCAATAGTCCCAGTGTCACTGAAACTACATGAAATAGAAACAGATTAACTGAAAATAGATCTTCTTGGAGCATCTCATGCAGTCTCACAGCAGTTCATGAATTATGATCAATTCACTCATGACCATAGTCACAAATTGTAGTTCTCCCCTTTAAATGAGCAACAAAACAGCCCTGCAGGCTGGTATCACCGAGAACCTGCAGAGCTGCTATCGGTGTTTCAGCATTGCATCCATACAATCTATAAAAAGCAGCTTGCACAGCACTGACCACTTGGTTCTCTGACAGGCCCAGAATCGGCTTTTTGCTGGCCACTGTGTCCCACATGTACCATCTCATGTTTTTTTACAGCCACTCATGGATTTTATATTTGCCAGTCTGTTTGTATTAGTCCACAAACATGTCACATGTTAAACAAATCTTAGATGTAGAAAGGGAGGGTTTCAGAGGGCAGAGGGTTCTGCACTGTGTGAGAAAGGCCCTTATAAATGCTTGCTAACCACTTTAAACTTAACACTCCAAATCATTTCAGAAAACCATGATGGTGGCCAGAAAACTAATGGTGAAGCTTCTCAAAAAGGCTTTTCTAACCTGTGGTTGGCATTAGGGCAGGGCATGGCCAAAAATATTTATCATGATATATATTTGAAAATTTGCGATAATGATATAACTGATGATATAATTGACACGAGACAAAATACTTTACAACTCCACAACTTTATTAGTGCAAAAAAAAAAAAACCCTATCAATTTATTTTCACTTAAACAAGCAGCTGTTTTTTTATGTGCATTAAAGTTATTTTAAACATTTAACAGTGCAAATGCTAATTTCTCACTGACAGTTTAACCAAAAGGCATTTCCAGTGGAAACTGGCCGACATATCCTCAGCATAACCATGTATAATATCCACAAAACTTAAAAAGAGGTTATACGCACACAATACGGTAATATTATGTTGAAGTACAGTACGTATCACTCCGCAAGGCTCCTGCCTACGATAGCCGTAATGCTCCGACAATCCATCAAGCGGTGCGGCTTCGTAGCTTAGCAAAGTTGTACTAAAACATTTTTTGACAGATCTTTGAGCGCCGTGTACGACATAAAATCGGTTCGAGGTCAGTAAGCACAACCAGAATTCATGCATAAGGTGCACCAGATTATAAGGGGCTCTGTTGATTTTTCAGAAAATCAAAGGATTGATTTTAAGTGTGCCTTATTTTCAGAAAAACACGGTAATAACGATGGCCCGCTAGCATGCTCTACCAAAAATTGTGCTTTGTTGTGTATCTGACGGACGAAAGCTAAACCAGTTCCACACCACTGAAGTTGCAGCATTTTTACAAACCAGTTCTGGTTCATCCGTTTCATTCAACGATCCGCTTTCGCCCTTCTCATTCTGTGTCGCCACCATGCTTTTTCTGCCATGTGTGTATGAAAACAAAGACACTGCACATGCGCGTTTTACCCATATTCTATCGCGATATTTCATGTTCTTATCATTGCCCAACATTATACCGGTTTTACCGTGAACAGTATGATACAGCCCAGCCCTAGTTGGCATCATGTTGTCTACCTCCATGTTTCATGTGTCTTTCACCTGAAAAACAAACTGATTCTTGGTTGTTTCAAACTTCAGTTTTCTTGGTTTTAAGGTGGCATGAAAAACATGCTTAGATTGGTTTCAAAGTCATTTGGATTGATATGGATAAAAGGATGATTTATGTCCATTTCGTGGACATAAATCATAAATCATTTCAAATGTATGAAACTACATACATTTGTCCCAGATAGGTGTTTGATATGAAAAGCTTTTCTCCTGAGGGCTGTGGACATTTTGAACAGAAGGATGACAAGTATGTGTCAAAACATTTGGCCTCTCTGGATGCACACAGGTACATGTACACACTTCTAATAATGCAGAAAAATATGTTCAGCAATGTTTATTTTAACCTTGTATGAAAGAGTGTCACATCTATTGGGTGGTCTTTTAAAAACTGTGCGTCCAAAGATTATATTATTCCCCTTAACCAAAGGTGGGTGAAATCTAAGAAGTCGATATTTTTCTCACCTTTAATTCTTTCAAACCAGGCTTCAGGAGAACTTTAACTCTCTAAAATTAAATAAAAATCAATACATGTGAAAGCCGGAGGCTTCTTTATGGACCTTTACAGAAATCACTGTCAAATCTGAAATGGATATTCAACACCACAAAAGCTCTTCAGCCCCATTTCCTGGCTGTGGAAACAGGGGATTCTCCTTCAATTAAAATTTATATGACTTTTTGATTGTGTGTTTAATATGTTTGACAAATGGTGGAATTTATTTAAAATGATTAAATTCCCACTGAACCACCTGAGAGCCCAGTTTTAGTCGGACCACTGATTAGTTGCCTCTGCAAGTTTACCTTTTAACCCCATCCCAGAGGTTTTACACATTACTTAAGAAAATTGGAGTAGCCATGGGAGGAAACTGTTAGATAAGACATGTTGCCCCACATGTATTTTCTGACTTTGATCAAAGAGCATCATCAGCACGCTGAACTTTTTTTTCCAATTTCCTCTGACAACATGAATCTTGCATCGGACTCATTAAACATGTGTGTGCGCACATCCACTGCAGGAACTCTGATGCCCTTGCAGGAGTGCAGGCATTGTTCATCTTCATATTAGTATATCATGTTTGGTCTAAGTCCCCCAGTGGAGGTCATCAGCAGTCAGTACAATCCCTCACTAACGCTCCTTGACTGCCATTGACCTAGTTGCACTGTAATGAGAGCCGACAATCTCTCTCCAGTCTGATGCTTTTCTCCACAGAGTATTCTTGATCTGACAATTAACTGAAGACTTCGATGGAACTGACCCAATTCCTGAAAGAAATTGCAGCAGCTCTCTTCTGCTGCCCAATGCTCAACATCTCTCCAGATATAACAACGTATAAACAAACAATCTGTGTAAATAAAGAAATTACATATTAGAAACACATACAGCTGACATTTAACCTAAAACTGTGTATTTTATTTTTAAATACAACATCTTATTAGAAAGTTTTTGGACCTGGAGCAGGAGAAAAATTATTGCAAAGCCCTTTTAAAGCTGAACTCGCTCACAGAGCTTCTAGTTTCCAGGTGAGATGCTGGCTGTGTGTCAGAGCTGTGGGCTAAAGGGAGCTTTGCATAAAAGCACGTCTCAACTATCTGCATGGCAGACACTCACTCATCTTCTTTTTCTATCATCAAGCTCTTCAGAGTGGAAATAGCAGCCTAAATAAATAGTGGAGGTATGTGAAACGGGTAATTTTCTGCCCATCATCGTCAGCTAAATGAGACACTGCCTGACTAATCTACTATAGAATTCTGCCTCGTTTACTACGAAGTGGTATAGGCTGGATCTATGAAGATAATTGCAAAATTATGCATCTTACTTGGCGCATTATTTAATGTTTCATATTTACTTTTATTTGATGCAGATGTAATGGAGGCATTTGCAGTGTATTGTTGTGCAGTTAGAGCCTCTAATGTGTAATGAAAGTGTCCTTGAAATTATTCATATGAGATAATGTTTCATGTGGAAAAAACAAGGCGAGCCTGGTATCCGCAGGGTGTCAGCATCTGATATTTTTAATTGTATCAGACTTCCACTTGTTTACTTTCTTTAAGATGAGATTCAGTTTATGTCTGATTATGGTTTGTGGAATGCTAAATGATCAAATTTTAAACAGTATTGCTGCAATCAAGACCAACAAAAGGCATCAGCAAAGAAATTAAGAAGGCAGAAACAACAATTTCAGATGATACCTGGGTTGCATTAGAGCAAACAAATGCTGCTTTTTTCCTCTTCTCTGTTTAAATGAGCAATTCAACATTCTGAAAATTAGATCTTATAGCATTTGTGACAGGGGAGGTACAGCCTGGACAGACTGCCAGTTACTTCCCCTGTGATACCGGGCTCTTGCCATCCTATGACCATGAAGAGGATAAGCAGTTCACAAAGCATTTTTAGGCTCTGGGTACCTGCTCTCCTTCACACAATCTTTCTGAGAGCCTGTGTTAGCCTCATGGCATTTTCCATAGAATATGATGGATCTATCCAAGGTCAGGAAAACATGACTTATTCAACCACAAACTAAACCAGCAGACTATATAAAAGATTGACATAGCTGCTGTGGTATCACTGATTGGTTTGTTGATGCTACTTTTGAAACGTCTTATGAACATATCTGGATGACAAGCGTGGATCTCAGAAGCTGTGACCTACTGGCTGGACTACAAACTCAATTTAGCTAAATTTAAACTGACCTAACCTAATATCTCTTCCTCTCTTTTGACATCTTTGAGAGTGAGCATACCTGCCAGTTCTAAATATTATTATGAATGAATAAGTTTTAATGTTATAGAGTTCTGTAGTGCTAGCCTGCACCTTCAGCTAGACACTTAAGTTTTGACCACAGCTTTACCGTCTGCAAAAAATGGCGTGCTGAAGGTGTAAGCAGGTGAAGGGATGACATTTTCTTAGCGCTAAGAAAGCATTTGTGAGCTGGAAGCTATTCCTGTCATCATGTGGCTAACAACAGACCCAGAGAGCAGACTCAAGCAACAGCTGGCAAATATAAGGTGTTTATTGATAACTGGTGAATTTTAAAGAACTAATGGATAAGAGGTGGGAGTTCAGTTGTTTCGCATGCAAAGCTCCGAAAGAGAGGACATCCAGAAAGAGCTAATACTGACAGAGATGTGTCTGATAAACTGTGTCAGTCTTACTTGTATTGTTGGAGAATGGAGTCGAGGAGATGGTCTGTGGGCAGAGAGGAGGCAGGCTGGTGAATCCAACCTTGGCTGGAGTTTTCCACAGGTAGCTGACGAGTGCACTTCCAAGGAGGAAAATGCAAGCAGGTAATTGGGGGCGGCTAACAGCAACAGCAATCTTGCAAAGAATTGCTGGTGAAGATCTCAGTTCTCTATCATTCCTGTCCATTTTAATCCCTGAATATAAATTGAAATTGCCCCTCTTTTTTGTCGCTCATGTATTTTATCCAGTTCTCTGTCGTGGCCATTTATCTTATTTTTTCCTCCTGCTACTTGATGTTTAGGTTTTTCCTGCTTTGTAGCTATATTTCACAAAGAGCAGGGCAGTGCAAAAGAGATCTCAGTGGGAGGGGGGGAAACTTATAAGGTTCAGCCATAATACACCACATAACACAGGCAGATGTTTTCTTCCATTAGGACACTGTGGCCCCAAGGATGCGTCTTGACAGTGTGAGGTGTCAGCTACACGTTGCGCCGCTGAGACATGCGACTCAGCATAATCGTCCCCAAACCATATGAGGCGTGTGAGCCAGAACTCGACCGTGGTAATCTCCAAAACAGTTTTGTCTGCTTTTTTAGCAAAGTCATCAGTGTTCACTGAAGTGTGGAAAACATACCACAAGTGTTTCTAAGTTTACTCCATCAGAGTTAATTTGGTCTCCTTTGCTCTTGGGGCCTCTGGATGTCTGGAGCCTGGATCTCCTCCATGCCTGCTTCATGCTTTTTGCTTGTTTTCTCTTTTTTCTTTCTCAACAGGTGATCCAGGTGATTGATAAATGTATTTTTTGTCTGTTTGTTTTGTTGGTTTTTGGTTTTTGCCCTTTATCACCGTCCCTCTTCCTCGCTCTTTTTCTTTCCCTCTTTCTTTCTCCCGTTTCTTTTCCCCAGTCAAGTCTGTCCCGTGTTCAGCAAATGAAAATAAAATAAACAATAAAAGCAAAGGTGAATCAAATAGACCAATACGGCAAGGCTGGGATGGTCCGTTTGGTAAAGTAAATCCGTTGGGCATCTTTCTTTGCATTTAGACAATAATTCTGATGGCAAAAGAACCAAACAGGACAGGCAAAAAAAAAATTACACATGGGTGCAAGTCACAAACGTATTTAACCACAGCGGCAAACATCGAGGACGCTGGACATCACAAGTAGTCGCAGTATGTTGTAATGGAAATTGTTTAGTCTTTAATTACCATTTTTCACTTTTCAGATTCTCAAGGGGTCGCAGAATTTCTCCTCAGGCGTTAGAGGAGGCTAATTGCAAATAACTCCCAAGCAATTAAATGTCTAAACAGATAACGTACGGTACAACTGCTCACAGAAACCCTGGAACAATATGTGCAGATTTTATTTGTGTTATATTAATTCATAAAGTTATATTTTTAACTCAAAACTCCTAAGAGGTGAGGAGTATCATTTTTTAAATTGCTGCTTGATCAGTCACCCTCTCATCTCAGTATGATTTCTCCCCCAGGCATCTTATTACCCCTTTCAAAACACAGGCACATTTTGAAAGAATGCCTACCAACAGTGATCAGAATCAGAATCAGAATACTTTATTGATCCCTGGGGGAAATTATATCTGATTAGCTCCACAGTCACAGCCAAGATCAGGTCCAAGTTTAAAACACCAAGTAAGGGAGGATGGCACTTTGATGTTTTGCTCTGCAGAGCAGTTTAACAACATTTTCAGTCCTCTCGAAATATACATGAACATATATTTCATTTTAAACATGTTTGATGGGCTTGGAAAAATGTACTGTTTAGTATCAGTTAAATATGTTATTGAGTATCCAAACCAATGTTCTAGTCAGGTCACCTAAAAAAAACTCACTTTATGTGGGGAAGAAGTTCCCAGCCTGAGACTCACTTCAAAATCTCTCACAAGCCCAGAAATAGAGTCGTCAACAGATGAAAGCCTCTGCCCTGAGTTCACACTGTAATAGGTTTTTCAGGCCCTGAGAGGAAGTGTTCCTGCTGATAATACACTCAACCGACATAATGGTGTTTGATAAAACGTGCACATTTAATAATACATGAAAATATGTGCATTTGTGCGCTGCAGAGCTGCATGTGTGTGTTTTGTGTACTGCCCTTCCCCCTTCTGCAGCAGGTGATCGGACGCAGGTGTTCCCACCTGTTCATCAGGCCCGGGCAACAAAAGCTGAAGAAGGAAGTGCTGCTAGAAGCCAGTGGGCCATTTGGGAAGCATTCAGGCTGTTTGTGTGCACTATTATAGTGAATGAAGCCTGGTGGCTTTTACCCTCTTTTACAAGGGGAGTGTTTGTTGTTTGGGGGGGGGGTTTGTGTGTATGTGTTTGTGATTTTTGATTTTTAAAGACTTGCAGGAAGCCTGTTTGGTATCTGTTCTGTCCTTATCTGGCCCCTGTTTTAAGAACTTTACTTTAATATTTAATAAAAAGTGTCACTTGTAGTTATCTCTGTTTCTCCCAGACTTTCTCCTCATTAACTTTTAATTGTTACTGTATGAAAACATTGCAGCAGGAGCTCCTTTGTGATGCTGTATTGATGAATCGTTCTTATTTTTGCAATTTTAGTACATGGCCGTAGGTGAGGTGAGCAAAGGTTGACCAGCTGTCACGTTTCTATTCCCATCATTCTGAGCCTTATGAACTCACACCGGAGCACTACTGCAGTGCAAACAGGTGTGGTCATGTCAGTCTTGGAGTATTTATATTAGGGTGGACACTTGTACTGGGTCTTACAATTTAATGGAACATTTTGTCCCACTGTGTGTGAACAAATGCAGATAAGTGTGTCTGCAAATACATTCTCCCAGAAAAGTAGCTCTTGCATGCAATTCCAGTTCCGTGACTGTGTGTGCTTAGCCCGAACTGGCCTTACAATTGCTTGCGTTCTAGTTTCCACATCTGTAAATGTGTAAGGGTCATGTGTTGTCATCAGGGGGTGAATGCAAGGCTTTGTGCAGACATTTGTAGAACCACAGCGCCTCAAAGGCATCGCAATGGATGCTGGATTTGATGAGAGGATGTGTAAAGAGGTCCGTTATTGCCTCAGAACTGGAAGAAGAAGAGGTGCAGCAGGCTGTAATGTTTGGGTTCCCAATTGCTTCCCTCCCGAGCTGGCTCTCCAGCTTTGCGATACACCAGGACAGAGACTTCAACTTTCCAGCAGTGATAATGTCAATGAAATTAGATTTTCTGCTCAAACTCCTCAAACAAATTGAAACAAACCCTCCAAGCGTACTCCAGGCTAATAGAAATGAATAAAATAGGATCATACACATGTTTCCATGATGTCCACAGCTGTCACTATCTGCGTGTGCAGTCAAGCATCGGGCCGGCCACAGTTTGTGGAGGCTGTGGCCGCCCCCCGGCTACCACGTAGCTCCATCACCACCTCAGAGAAACGAGCAGCGCTGAGAAATTTGTGTGATCTGTAATCTATGTCTAAGCTTACAAAGTGAACTGTTTCACAGTTTTTGACATGGCTCGATGGGTGTGACTGTTTGGCAATGCTCTGACTTCTGCTACAACTCTGAATTATGCCATATTCAGAAGTTTGCAGATGACACGGCCATCATGGGGTGTATCTGGGATGGGAAGAGGAGTACAGAAGTCTGGTGAGGAACTTTGTCGCATGGAGTCACACAAACCACCTGCAACTCAACACCTCAAAGACTAAGGAACTGGTTGTGGACTTCGGGAGGTCCAGAGAAGGTCCACTGCCGGTTCAGATAGAGGGGGAGGAGGTGGAGGTGGTCAACAAGTACAAGTACCTCGGGCTGTGGGTGGACAATAAACTGGACTGGTCATGCAACACAGAACACCTGTATAAAAAAGCCCAAAGCCGACTGTACTTCCTCAGGAGGCTGAGGTCTTTTAACATCTGCAGGAAGCTCCTGAGGGTGTTTTACCAGTCGGTGGTTGCTGGAGTACTTTTCTATGCTGTGGTGTGCTGGGGGAGCAGCACAGCAAAGAAGGACTCATCCAGGCTGGAGAAACTGATCAGGAGGGCTAGCTCTGTGGTCGGCATGAAGCTGGACACTGGTGACAGTGGCAGAGAAAAGGACATTAAAGAAACTGATGGACATTATGAACAATGCTGGGCATCCTCTGCACACGGCCATAAACAATCAGAAGAGTCTGTTCAGTGACAGGTTGCTTCTCCCCAAGACAAGAACTAACAGACTTAAAAACTCCTTTGTCCCACACGCCATCAGACTGTTTAACTCCTCTCTGGAGGGGAGAGGGAGGGGAAACAGGAGGACAAAGGAGGGGGGAACAACTAAGCTGTAGTGCCTCTTCACCTCACTGTACAATACCTTGTGCAATATTTTTTGTAAACAGTCAACAGTGCAATAGACTCAATACTTGAAATGTGCAATTCACTTGTATTTTTATTTTTTATTCCTATTTATTCTATTTATCCCCTTTGTATATTTTATTTATATTTGTCTCTGTATTTATATATATGTGTATGTGTATGTGTGTGTGTGTGTGTGTGTGTGTGTGTGTGTGTGTGTGTGTGTATATATATAACAATTCTGTAACTGTAACTTCGGTCGTTGCTGTGCTTTTTTGGAAATCGAATTTCCCAGAGGAACCCACCCGAGGGATTAATAAAGTTCTATCTTATCTTATCTTATCCTATTTTGTACTTATCAGGTCCACCTAATCCCAAACTGGAACTGAAATCCATAAAAAAAAACTCCAATTATGACTGACATTGTTTATATTCATGAGTTGTGGCTATTATCACTGTGCTGATCAGATCCTGATGAATCGCAATTTAATCTTCATCAGGTAGGATCAACACAATCACACAAATCCCCAGAGGTGTCATTTAGCTGTTTTTCTATAACATGCACTACAAATCAAAGAAGACAAAACAAAATCAATGACGAAAAACTTGTAGCAAAATTAATTAAAGCTCTGCTAAAAGGGAAAAAACTGTTTAGAAATAAAATTTAATCTTTAATGGCTTGGAAAGTGAACCAAGATAATGTAGAGGATGTCTGTAGTTTTTTTCATATTATTTAAATTTGTCAACCCTGAGGAGCTTCTTGAGTTTCATGTTTCTTGAGACCAATGTGTACGTGAGCGTGACAGAAACGCCTTCATAAAGTTATGTTTGTTTACCCATTCTGAACTTCTTAAATCTATTCCCTGAAAAAAAATGCCCTCGGTGTTGTAATAAAAGTAAAATCTAACACTAAAATGTAGAAATTTAACTGTGCTAAACAAGAACCAATAAAAAGCTGAGTTTCAGTGGTTAACCTGTTCTGACCAGTAAATGAAAAAACAAATGTAAACATACATTTATGCTTGTAAACTTTGATTTTCTTCCAGAGCCATATTCTGTTTGACCGTCACTTTGCATAAATCTGTAAAGTCCCAGTGTCCTCAAAATGTACACAGCAAATTCAAAAGTGTTAAATTTTTTGGTGTTAATAGTCTCCTTGCAAAAGTAGAGTTAATTTTACTCTAAGCAGAGTCACATTCTTTTAATGTAACTCTGAGGTGTAAAATGATAGTAGTTAAAATCGAGTGTTAAAAATGAGTGTTTCTATGTCAAATCTGGAGGTGTTACAATGGAAACATTAACTCTTGACCTCTTAACTCTGAACTCCTAGAGGGGCTATGACACCAACAGAGTAAATTCACAGACTCCGCCCCCAGCACGGCTCCAATCGAAGCTGAAGTGAAGCCGTTTCAGAACATTTTGCTCTACATATTTGAGTTGTTTGCCATGCTTGGTAAGTCATTTTTTCAAAGATTGTTTCAATTGTTATTAGCTTTTACTTCTGTGGCTCTTTGGAGTTGAGACAAAGCTGTGTGAAAGGCATTAGACATGTTGCTCGCTGATAGCATAATATTCTGTTTTAGCTAGCTGAAAGGTATTGTTTGCGGGCAAATACCACAGCCTTGAAAAAAAGCTTGCATGTGAATTTTCAGTCAAACTTTTGGTCAAATACACCTAAAACAATGTCTAGAATGTGAAATGTTGGTATAATGGTGCTACTTGAAGCCTGAAAACGATCGCCCATAAAAAAAAAATAAAAAAAACGAGCAAACAGCAGTAGCAGACGTCCTGACTGGATTCTACGGTAGCATTTAGATCCCTCCAGAGTTTTGTGCACACGGTTTAGGTAAAAATGAAAAAAGTTGAGGTTTTACATTTAGTTCAGTATTACCTGTTGCCTGTGTCCTTGTCTTTTGGGAAAATACTTTACACAAGTAATGGCTCAAAGAGGATTCCTTTTTTTTTTACTGTGCTGCAATTGTTTACTGGATTATTTGTGCCGTTAATTAGTGTCAACTAATTTTTATTCAATCTCCACACAGGATATGCTTGTGAAGATGGAATATGGGGGAGAGCAGAAGTGCGTTGAAGTTCCACAAAGGGATGAATGAAGGACATGCATATTGTATTGAAGAAATAAGTGATGAGAATGCTGTTATTTGCATTTACCATGTCAGACCTTTTGATAAACAAAATTCTAATGAAAGTGAGAACATGTACACTGTTACATCTTTCAGAAAATGTTTTGAAATTGTGGTGCACAGTTCAGAATAAATGTTTTTCAAAAACCATTGCATCTTTTTAGTAAATGTTTATTTCCAAAAGAAATTTCTAGAAGTTCAGAACAGTAAAATTCCCGCTTTTTAGAATGAATTAGAAGATAACTCTTACGTAGTTAAACTAAAATACTCTTTGAGAGTTAATATATAAACTCTTAACACCAAGTGTTAAATTATCAACTCCAGACAGATTTGGTGTTTAACACTAAATCAGAGTTAACGTACCAACTCTCCAAAAAGAGTTAAATTAACACTCTCTGGTGTGGACCCATATAGACACTTTAATAGTGTTGAAATCAAATCCGACAGTGTTAATTTGGACATGCTGGATTTGCTGTGTACTGTTGTAATTTACTGTTAGGATGCCTGGGTCGTTGACCCAGGGTTTTTGAGTTTACGATATTATTTATACTGTCTAGTTTTTGGTTTCTTTGAGTTCTGTCTTATGGCTTATGTCTCTGTCTTCTTTAGTTGCTCTGTCTCCCCTATCACCTGCATCCCCTTGTCTAGTTCGCGTCTATGTGTATCTTAAGTTCCTATATCCCCGTGTTCAGTCAGTGTTTGTGTCTGCCCTGTTCCCACGTCTCTGTTCCCTCTGTAGTACCTGCATGTGAGTCTGTGTCTTTGTTCAGTCTGTGTTATGTGTTTCCTGTTTTACTTTGAAGGTCTCTGTCTTTTCTCAGTGTGTTCAGTTTACGCTTCTTTGGTCTCGTCAGTTCTGATTTGTCCCAGCTGTGTTTCCCTCCTGTTACTCATTCCCTGATTGCTCCCTCTGTGTATTTAAGCCCTGTGTTTCTCTGTGTCCGTGTTGCGATCTACCGTTTACCAAGCTGTGTGTTCTGTCTGTCCTCCGGTATTAGTTTATTTTTTTTGATCGTTTCCAGTTATGTTATATTTGAGTTTAACATTAAAACGGTTTTTGAGTTTACATCTGTCTCTGGAGTCTGCACCTTGGGTCCTATTCCTGCCTGCACACAGCCACACCTAACATTTACTACATTTATAAAGCCACCACAACCAACCCATTTTAAGCAACAGCAGAACACATTTGGAGGAGAGGGCATGCAGTCAAGTAATCAGTTAAAGCCTGTAAGCTCAGTTAGAAAGCTGCATCCATCTGTACCTGCAACACTGCCACACGATAACTGCTAACTGAAAATAACATTTAACCTGGGAGCCGTGTTGTGTTCTGCATTGACAATGCATCACAAACACGGCTGAGAGGTCCGGTTTACATTCAAATTTTATTCGTCACATACACAGTCATGCACAGTACAGCATGCAGTGAAATGCTTGTGTCCCAGCAGACAGGCTGCAGACGTGGACGCAGGATCTCAGGGCTTGGTTTAGTATGGGGGGGGTCTAGCCAGGACCCTTACTGATACCACCCCCAGGCGGGAATCGAACTGGCGACTCCCGCCAGTCTTACCACTGTGTAGTCTTACCACTATAAAAATGAATCAATAAAGCACACAGACACATTTGTTCCTGCTGTAAAACTGGGTACTGTCACATGAGTCTGCGGGGACAGCCTCAAGTGGCCATTCGAGGAACTGCACTTTTATGCTGCGGCTCAGCCACACAGCTTTTGCCTTGGTTTTGACCGAGACTGATGACATCTTGTTGCTCTAGGTAGTGTAGTGTGTTTTTAATGCTACCAGGGGCACAAAAGAGTGAGGGGGGGAAGATGGTCAGTATGAGGATGACAAGAATATAGAATATATATATAGAAAATATAGAATGGAGATACCCATTGATGTGGAAGTGTTCCTAGAGCTAAAAGACTGCAGAGGGCATCTTTCACAAAACATTTATTTATTATAATTATTACTAGCAGTAGTGTATATAGATAGATATCTATCTATCTCATTTCTATATTATTATAGAAAACAATACTGATAAAACCAACACCTGCATCTTAGGGCATTTGCACATTTGTTTTAAACAATAAATAAAAGTTGTTCAGGTTTAAAAACATTGCCAGCGCGAGTGTTTTGCTGTTGTTTTTTCAGAAGACAAATTTAATCTTAGACAGAATCTGTCACAGCAGTGACAAAGAAGCGACATGGCCAGAGGCAAAATGTCACCTTTAATAAAGCTGTGGGTGCATGAAATTATCAATTCTAATAATAAAAGAACTCCACAGATGTCCTGCTTTGCATGCAAACTTAGACTGCCTTCATCTTTTGAGATGAATGGCAGCTAATAAACATGGAACAAAACAAAGAATAATAATAAAAATTATCGTTGTAAAAACACAATAAGTGTAAGAATTTGCCTTTCAGAACTATAATGACATTGCCAGTGTATCAAAATAAGTAAAATTTCATTGTGTGCCATCACTTTCAATTCAAACTAAACCAAACACAGCCTTTTATATTAATTATTGTTATATGTAACAGTGAAAGTCACATGATGTAGAAAAGCACCACTAAGATGCTGTAGTGCTGTTATATAAGTGTCGCTATTTACACACATCTACTAATACAGCTGCTTTATGCAATATTCAAATAAACATGTAATTCTTTGGTTCGTCCACTAGGTTGTGGCATTTCCCCCACAGCCTCAGTCGTGTTCAAACATCTTGTGCTCTAAAAGCCAGCTCCCTGCTGTGTGTTTTACACAGAAGAGTATCCCCTGCTGATGTTGTAATTTTTTTCGCTTCTACATCTCAGGGCTCAAAAGATGCTCCGCTCTATCTGATGTCAGCACGCTGTCCTTTCCATTACAAAGCAGGAGAAGCAGGTCCTGTGAGGACAGGTCTCTGGGGTGGACACAGTCTTCTTGTCGAGCTGACAGATCATTTTGGTTCAACATAAACCTCCCCCCCATGCAGCAGCTACTGACTTTGATGTTATGTTTATGCTCCTGCACGAGAGCAGAGAAAGGGAGAAAACTGCTTCCATGTGCATTTGTTTTAGAGCAGTGGGGACAAAATGGCATAAAAACAAGGTTTTTAACTTTGTTGTCTTGCATTTCAGGGCTCGAATTTCTTCCCTGACATTTAAACATGGCATTTAATCTGACATTTAATCACTAACCCTTAGCTTTAACCTAGCATGAGCTAAATTCAAAAATGAACCATGCAGCAAAAAATATACCTCCAAATGGCAACTGAACTAAAATGACTCCAATCCTACATTTCCATCCTGGTGAGGACGCCACGTTCCCCTGAAGGTCATTCAAGAACAAACACCTGAGGTTTAGACTCGTGTGCAGGGTTACTGCATGAGAAATGTCGGTTTTTATTTAGCAAAATTTGACTCCAGTTAACAGCAAGACAGACTGGAGTAAGCAGAGGATCATGTGGAGACACCAGCTGCAGCATATTAAAATGCAGCACAGGTATCTTTCATGAGCAGAATCCTGCAGAGGCGCGATACGCTGCTTTACTGACATCTAATGGTATGCAGCGTGAACTCCAACGATAGTGATGTCAATAAATCTGTCACAGTGGTATCTATAATTCGTATTTTAAACTGTGCAGGGAGCTACAGTGGAAACAGAAGCATTATTAATAAAAGACCTGACAATATGATGGGCCTCTGTTCCAGCAAAATCCAGCATTTTTCTATCTAAAGCTGAGAATGCTGGATTTTTTCAGCATCATTTTTCAGAGTCATAACTATTCCAGTTAATCAGGCATGTATTTAAGCAGGTCATGCATTCAACAACTGCTTTGTTAGTGCTTTTCTAGACAAATCATCTTTATTTTTATTTTTTTTTTCTATTTTTTTTTTTTTTTTTTAATAAATAGGACAGGGGGAATGAATGAGAGAAAGAGGGGGAGAGAAAGAAAGAAAACCAAAGGGGAGAAGAGACGGTGAGAAGGGGGGGGAAGAGAGAGAAAAAAAAAAAAAGAACTCCTGGGTCACCTGTATGGAGAAAAAAAAAAAAACAAACAAAAAAAAACAAACAGAGGAGACAGCAAACAACAAAGAGCAACATAATAATAGAGAAAACAAAGCACCATCACAATAAACTAGCTAGTCATAGATATCAATATTTACTAAATAATAAACGATATTGTGCAGCACGCAAGATAGACAGCGCACAGTGTGCTTTGAGGCAGCAGCCAAGAAAGCTTTAGTCCGCGTCTGTGAATACCCATGTGTGCATACCTGTGTGGATCAGCATGCTTGCATTCCAAAGGTTTCTCCATGTAATGATCTGCTAGGGAGTGTGGGGGGGCCACAGCCCCGTCCTCCAGGGTGTGAAGCGGGTATGGAGGAGATCAAAGCTCCAGACATCCAGAGGCCCCCAGAACACAAGAGACCATGGAAGACCAACAGAGGGGCAGCCGCGCCACTGTTCCAGTAAGAGCTGAGGAGAGTCCCAGATGAGGGCTCGCCCAGCAGCCGCGGAGCAGAAGTCAGGGGGAGTTGCAGTGACGCGCCCGTGAGCTCCGCCGGCCCCCAGCTGTGCCTGAGTGACCGAGCCCTAGGCCGAGAGGCCGGGGGCACCCCGCCTCCAAAGGGGCCCGAGCGAGCCCCAGGCCCCGACAAGCGGCCGCCAAGGAGTGAGCCGGTGTGTACCCGGACGCCCACCCCCAGACACAAAGAACCACCAACACACCGACACCTGAGGGAGTCCGCCACCGGCAGGGGAAGTGGTGGTGGGTGGAGATAGGCCTCCAAACCTTGGAGGGCCTGAGGTGTCCCCAGAGAGGTGGCGTCTGATACCCAACCTGACATATAGACACAGACATACAGGCACACACAGATACAAACATCCATTCCCACCCTCATGCTCTCATATGCACTCACTCCACACTCAACCAACGTGGAGACAGACATAAAGAGACGCTGTACACACAATCACACTCCCCAAGCGTACTCTACAAACCGGGTCTAGGTACCCTTGCCCCTGGAGGGGGGAATTGCACCCAGACCCAGGTGGTGTTACCCTTTTCCCTGCGGTGGGGAGAGGCAGACCACCCCGACTCCGCAGCAGCAGGGAGGCCCCACACCCCAGACCGCAGTCGGACGGCCAACTCCTCCTACTAGCCCTCCCGCTCCAGCAGGCCGCAGAGAATGGGGGTGGGAGAAGACTCCAAACCTCCCTCCACCCGCTCATTGTAGTGTTGATGCATATGTGTTCTAAGGTGCAATTAAAACCCAGGAGGGCATGGAGCTACCTGCCAGAGAGCAGCAGGTAAGCGCATAGTCCCTCCTGCTAGCCCTCAATGACTAAGTGTATTTAAAATTGAGAGGTGGGCAACGACGTCAGGGGTGAGGTATACACCCTGATGGTGATTTGGACTCCGTGATTGTGCCCACCCCCAAGATCCTATATGTATGTGTAATGAGAGTGTGAATAATGTGAATGTCTAAGTTGTGGGATAAAATTGAGGCAGAGGCAGCCAGAAGGGGACGGGGGGGGGGGTAGCCTCCTCTGCACCCTGGTGACATACCCCCACTCCAAGGCCCTGCATGTGTGGGTGGTTGTGGAGGAGCGGGAAGAGGGAGGCAGCTGGAGATGGGTTTTAATCATCTTTAAACTGAAGTAGATCCTTGCATCTTTTGTTCTTCACACGCTTATAAATTGATGTGTTTTTTTTTTTTATCGTAAAATCCCGATTGGCTAATACTGGAACTTTTGCCAGTGTTATAATTTATTTTATCAATATCCTGGATGCATGAATGTCTTTAAAATTTTGTTAAATAACACTTACATACATTTAAGTGGGGGGATTTGAACCCTCTTTCATTCATCAATCTTATGCCATGATCTAGGTCTGGGCTTGCAGGGGAAGCAGTCTCAGTGGAGCTACTCAGACCTCCATCTCTCCAGCTACCACCCCTAACTCCTCTGCTGGGACACAGAAGCATTCCCAAGCCAGGCGAGAGACATGATCTCTCCAGCATGTTCTGGATCTCACAAGTTGGGCAAGCTCAAGAGACCTCACCTGGGAGGCATCCTAGTCAGATGCCTGAACCACCTCAACTTTTGGAGAGGCAGCAGCTCTATTCTGAGACCCTCTCGGTTGAGAGTGTATTTGGCTAAGGGAGAGAGCCCAGGCTGGGAGAAGTATTTCTGGGCACTACACCCTTTTCCTGCTGAGAGCTACGGAGGTCCTGATTCTCATCCACGCCACTCCATACTCAGCTGCAAACCAATCCAGTGTGATTATCATCCACTGGGGTCAGCACCCCAATGTCTTTATACAAGTATGACTCCTTTTGTATTGCTCCTTTGTTCTATTTTGACGGGTTTTTGTTTGCAGTTACTTTGTTAATTGTCTGACAGAATAAATTATATTTCCAAAACATATTCCCTATATATTTTTTATTTCTGCTAATCTTTAGAAGAGAAAACCTTTGTTCACTGAGTGCAGCTGCGATCTGAAAGATGCTCTCTGACTCAGGCCAATTCATTTGTTGTGGTTTAACTGTTATTGCTAGATCTTTATCACTGAGCTACAGGTTCATGTGAAAGATGCATTAGGTGGGGCGTATAAACGCAGGAAGCAGTGGATGTAAGGCTGTGTTCAGTGTTAACGGGTTTGGGGGCTTTGTGTCAGTCTGAAAGGGAGTGGGGAATCAAAGGTTGGGCTCCAAAGCCTCCACTTTCTTTTGAAAAAGAGAAAAGTGGAGGGAGTAAAGAAAAAGATCTAACTTCAGCACCCAAATTAACCATCTGAGAGACACATGTGAGGTGGTGAATCTTTTAGATATTGAAGGCTCTTTGGTGAAGCTTTGAGAAAGATGGCAGGATACCTAAGCTGGTTCTCTGGCTAGATTATTGCCAACTCTCACACCCAAATCTTAAAAAATAATGCAGGCAAGTTAGCATAACCTAACCACAAAGACTGAATCTCCTAGGTAATGATATATATATATATTTTCCCTCATATACAAAGTGTAAAAACTAAATTGTGGTTTTATGGATGATTGCTGTGGCAGTACATTTCCTCCCAACACTTCAGTATCGATCAGTCCTTATCCGCTCATCCAGCAGACATGCTGCGGTCAAAACTTTTCAACTGACGGTCTTTCATTTATTTTTCTGGAAGTGAAATCAATGATTCTGGAAACTGGTGTCCAAACAATTCTTGTTATAAACTGTGAAATTATTTTTGCTTTGGTTCAAAAGACAGAAAGGTTTCGTTATTATAGGCCCCAAGAAGGCAGAGACCAAAGTTTAAACCAAAGTTAAAAAGCTTCATCATTGTTGGATAAAAGCATCACATGTTCCATCATGTGAGTCCTGCAGCAGCATTATAAAAACTGAAAACGAGGGAATAGGCTATGATAAAGTCATGGAAAAAACTGGCCTCTTGTTTTCCCACACAGATTCACACAGCACTTCATTCTATGCTCAAAATGCAGCTCTTTGGAGTAAAATCCATGTATTATAAAGCTGCCTTGTTTGTCACTGTCTCTCCCAACAAAGGGCAGCAAATGAAGCTCGGTACAGTGGCTGAAAAATCTAAGTCTAAAAACTCTTTGGTGAAAGATAAAACAACGCAAGAGCACATAACTGTGCACAAATTAAGAGTAGCTGCTAATGTCTTGATATAGACTGTCCCAGAGGACGCATGAGTGAAAGTTCATGGACTGTGAAACAATGTCACAGACTCTGACTTTACTGCTGCTCTGCTAAGAGAAACGGGCCAAATGTAGCACTGGTCAGAATATTTTGAGTTTAAATTAAAATAACTAATGACAAAAAAATGGCGGTCTGTCATGATTTACAGGCAGTTTAAAGAACTTTAACGGCAGACTTTCTACAGGAACAAGGCAGGGAGCTCTGGGAGCAGAGGAGACAAGTTGCCCCAGTCAGAGTTAAGTGTTATCAGAGCTTTCTGATAATTAAGAGGAATTAGAGTCCAAGATTTGGGTTTTTAATCTTTCAGCAGATAGTTAGAGGGGAGGCAAGTGAGTAATATGTGAGCTATTTTCTTTTGCAGGTAGAGGACCAGCTTGTGGAAGTGAGTAAAGCAGCAAGCTTGAGATAAGTTTCCCAAAGGAGCACCAGGATCAGCAGTAGAGCTTTTCAGTCACCCTTTCAGCAGGGAAGGTGAAAGTGTCTCCAGCAGAGAGTGGAGCACAAGCTGGTCATTAAAGACTGCAGGCTGATGAGGAGATAGAAAACAGGTGCGACAGCAGACGCCACCAGCAGGCCGGCCCACCTCTCCACCTGAGAGAGGAGAGAAAGAGGAAATTTGACCTCTGACTTCTAATATAAAGCAGATCTGTGACAGTTTTGTGAGGTTTGCCTTTGTCAGCCCAGCTCATTACTCATAGGTGTTGAGATGTGTGTGCAATCAACTCAAGTTTTTCAGTTTATCAAAAGTACAAAAGGTTATAAATGATTTTAAGCTGAACAAACATGCTTTAGATTGTGGGAGGAAGCTGGAGTATCTGCTGGATAACCACACCAGTGCAGGGAGAACACATGAACTCTGCACATAGATGCTCCAGCCATCCAGGACCTTCTTGCTTTGTGGCACAGTACTGACTGTTTTTATTTAACTGAAACAATACATGCACCCAGAAGCTTTGCTGGCTTTCAGAGCTCCTGAGCTCTTCACATAATATTCATCAGCCTGACACCAGGGTCAGAGTCAAGAGGCAGCCTCTTCAGAGCCAACTCTAGCCAATTCACATAATGAAGACCATTATGGAGATACCCATACTCATATGACTGCAGTTGCATCCAGTGTTTGTCTGGGAGTAACCACATCTCTATAGCTGCACAGACATATTTGAGTCACCCATTTAAATTGGAGTTATCTCATTCCTTTTAATTGATGATAAAGGTCATTGCTTCAGCAACCTTTACAGATTTGAGAGTATCATATAAAAAGCTAATTATATACGAGAGCTACAAAACAGGAGTCAGGTCTCTATAATCAACTGGTAAAAGTAAGTGGCCACAGTAAAATGATTTGGTCATCAGCAACTCAGGGAAACAACAATGATAATAACGAGCCATGTTTTTTTTTTTTTCTGGCACTTTATTATAAATCTGCATCGGCAAGAGTTCATGTGCAAGTAGGGTGGCTGAATCAGTGAAGGGTGATGGTGGAGGGTCAGAGTTTTTTATGTCCGTCTGTGTATGTGTGTGTGTAGGTGGTGCAGAGGGAAGAGGTGAATGAAGGTCTCTTCGTGTGTGTGTGAGAGTCAGGACAGAGCAGGGAGAGGATTCAGCATCCTGACAGCCTGATGGACGAAGCTGTCTCTCAGTCTGCTGGTTTTCACCCCGAGGCTCTTCAGTCTCCTTCCCCGATGGCAGCAAACTCAAAAAGCTGTTGGACGGATGAGTGGAGTCACCTGAACTGCAGAGGGCTTTTAGGGTGAGGCGGGTGCAGTAGATGTCCTGGAGGGAGGGAAAGAAACACCCACGATACTCTCAGCTGCTCTCACTGCTCATTGTAGCTTTTTCCAGCAGGAGCCATACCACACAGTGATGCAGCTGGTGAGGATACTCTCAACAGTGCCTCTGTAGAAGGTGCTCAAATGGGGTTGAGGCTCTCGCTCTCCTCAGTTTATAGAGGAAGTAGAGTTGCTGTTGGGCTTTACTGACCAGTGATGCAGTGTTTTTGACCAGGAGAGATCTTCTGAGACGTGCAAAGACGTGCAGGAACTTGGTGCTGCTTACCCTCTCCACAGCAGCACCATTGATGGTTAGTGGGGTGTGCAGGGTGTGAGTCGTCCTGAAGTCTGTGATGATCTCCTTAGTCTTCTCCACATCCATGGACAGGTTGTTGTTGCTGCACCACTCGACCAGATGGTTAACTTCACTCATGTAGTAGATCTCATCATTGTTGCTGATGTGACAGACCACAGTTGTGTCGTCTGCAAACTTGATGAAAGTGTTGGAGCTGTGTGATGGTGTGCAGTCGTGAGTCAGCAGAGTGAAGAGCAGGTGGCTCAACACACATCCTTGGGGAGCCCCCATAGTCAGTGTTCTTGTGCTGGAGGTGTTGCTGCCGACCCATACTGTCTGCACGATTGCTGGGGAACAATCTTGTTGAATGCTGGACTGAAGTCTATGAACAACATTCTAACATATGAGTCTCTAGTTTCTAGATGTGTGAGGAAGAGTGAAGGGCATCATCGGTCGAGCGGATTGATCGGTATGCGAACTGAAATGGATCCATGAGGGATGTTATCAGGACCGGGGGCTTTGCGTGTATTGATAATAATAATAATGGATTGCTTTATATACTGCTTTTCGAGGCCCTCAAAGTGCTTTACAATTCATTCACTCTCACATTCACACACTGGTGGAGGCAGCTACAGTTGTAGCCACTGCTGCCCTGGGGCAGACTGGCAGAAGCGAGGCTGCCATATCGCACCATCGGCCCCTCTGGCCATCACCAGTAGGCGGCAGGTGAAGTGTCTTGCCCAAGGACACAACGACCAAGACAGACAGAGCTGGGGATCGAACCGGCAACCTTGAACCCCCTGAACCACGGTCACCCCTTTACACACTCTGGGGATAGTGTCACCGCACGATCTGATATCGTCGTGTTGGTGTTGTTCCCAGATCATCATACTAAATGTTGTTCCAGGATCAACATTGCAAGTGACCAATCAGAATGTTGTGACGTCATACTTTTGCGACTTCGGGAAAAACTGCCGTAAAACAAAAAACTGTACTTAAGCTGCGAGAAACCACCTCTGTCCGCCGATCAATGGACCCTGACCCTAACCGTAACCCTTTAATAAACGGTAAGCAGAATTGATATTGTCCTTGCAACGTTGGAATTTAATAAATGCACGAATGGCTTGGCGCCCAAAATAATAACGTCACAACAATGTGATTGGTCACTTGCAATGTTGAACCTGGAACAACATTTTCATGATGATCTGGGAACAACACCAACACGACGATATCAGATCATCCAGTGTGCACCACCTGGTCTTTGGGGTGGGTGGAGTCTTCTGTGAGGGGTGTCATTCTGTCCCTCAAAGTGAGCGAAGGATTCATTTAGCTCATCCGGTTGAGAGGTGGAACTGACCTCCGAATAAGGAGAAGCAGGATGCCGGAGGGTGTATCCTGCCCTAAATATTCCCAAACTATAAGCAGCAGAAGTGTCAATTAAATGAGGAAACATTTAGAAAGTCCTGAGAAGTTTAAGTGTAAAATAGTCCTGCGGTTTTTCTGCCAGTGTCCTCACAAGAAGTGATCACAAGAAAACAACAACGGGCTGCGAAAAGATTATCACTAGAGTCGGTGCAACCACTGGGCGTCATTTTGTATTCACTGATCAAGACTCGTGACAAGTTTGTGCCTTCACGAGGAGCCGCCCTCTGATTTATTACAGGCATTCATTCATTTCAGAGACTAATAACTTTACTACCTGTGAAATATTATTAAGCAGTTAGATCATTGTCTCATTTTCTTACACACCATCAGCAAAAGTCAGAAAGTCAAATGCAGCTGAAGGTAATAAAATATTCATAAAGAATTGTCCTAGAAATCCATTCATTTTGTTGTTGTAAATATTAATAACTTGCCTACAAATGGATTTTGGCTCAGATGCCCTGCAGCCTTTTTTCATAAGGCAAACAATCAAACAGTCCGTGAGCTGTTTCATATATTAAAGACTTAAAACAACACGAGTGTGATGTAGGGAGATGATTTTTGTATTATACTGAACTCCAACAATATAATCCTAATATTGCCTTATGAGCACAAACAAGATGGCGCCAGTGTGTACGGCGAGCCGTCTCTGGATCCGTCTTCCTGAGTGTTGTTTACTCTTTCCTTACTATTTTCTATACGCTTTCCGGATGTTACTGCTCTAATTGCCTATGATCGACAAACTCTTTTAAATCTTCGACCCTTGAATCATCAAAAGCCGGATCTATATTGGAACTTAGGGAATTTTTCCCAGTCTCGAACGGATACTTCCACCTGCACATACTACCTGCCTTTTTTTCCACCACACAAGAAACGACATAGGAAACGGGGTAAACGGAGTGGTTTTCGCGTTCGTATTAAAGCCTATTTAAAAGCACATGAAGTGATTAATTACCGCTCCATCATAAACATCTTGCGGCCCTCCCAGTATACTTTCAGACTGTGTCGCCATCGATGGATTTGCTATGCTGGCCAGCAAGCCCACTCGGTCCTACCAGTTGAGTGCCCACGTGTATGGAGCTGGAAGCGGGTCTCTGGAGGAGGTGTGGATCACAGCAATCTTCGCCGGCTGGGACGTGCTCCTAGTAGCGTCAACGTGGCTACGCTCCGAATGGCTCTGCTAAACACTAGGTCACTGGTGAACAAGTCCTTCGTTGTAAACGACTTTTTTCTCGCGTCACTGGACGTCCTGTTTCTAACGGAGACCTGGATTCGCCCCGGTGAGTCCTCTTCCTTTTCGGAACTTCTTCCACTGGATTGTGCTTTCTTTAACTCTCCTAGGAGAGTTAGGAGTGGAGGTCTAGGCTCGGTTTTTAGAAGTAAATTCCGAGTGCGACAACTGCCTCCTGCCTCGTATTCCAGCTTCGAAGTACAACTACTGGAGCTGTCCGGTTCCCCCGGAGCCTCTGTGTGGTGGTGTATCGACCTCCGAAGCGCAACAAGGATTTTATCCGTGAATTTGCTGATCTTTTAGGATTTATCTTTTTAAATTATGATTGTGTTCTTATTTGTGGTGATTTTAACATTCATATATGCTGTGAGGCGGACCTATTGGCTAAGGACTTTCTTGCCCTTATTGACTCTTTTAATATCACTCAGTGGGTGAGAAAATCAACCCACACTAAAGGCCATATGCTGGACTTGGTATTGTCGTATGGACTGGATATTTGCATCACGGACATTAATGATGCTGGGATTTCGGACCATTTCCCAGTTATGTTTGATGTTCAGTTATGCAATATGGAACTGAACTCTGAGGGTCCACTGAGCCTATCGCGTCTGATTAATTCTGAGGCTGTTGCCCTTTTCTCTGCGGCCTCTGTCTGTTATGATGACATCAGTAATGCACCTCTCTCGGTTGATGGCGTAGTCAACTCTTTTATTTCTACATGTTCTTCTATTTTGGACACTGTGGCTCCAGTAAAGACTAAATGCCATAAAACCTCTCGCCAACTCTGGCTAAATGAATCCACCCTCGCTCTTAAACGTGAATGTCGTCAAGCTGAGAGGAGATGGAAAAAAAGATCAACTTCAGGTGTCCGTTGACATCCTGCATATGAGCCGATCTAAATTTCAGAAGGCTGCCAAAATGGCAAAAACTTATTTTTTGTCAAACATTATTGCAACTAATAGTCACAATCTTCGAGTTCTGTTCAAAATCTTTAACTCAGTGGTTAATCCCTGCTCTGATGTTTCGATGGGTGCCTGCCCGGCCCTCTGCGAAAAATTTCTTAATTATTTTATAGATAAAATCTCAGTGTTAAGGGCCCCACATTCTCCGGTAGTAAATCAAGCCCCAGTTTCCGAATGTTCAACAGTTTTTCAAAAGTTGGAACCTGTGTCATTCTCGACTTTAAAGGAAATAATTAATAACCTGAGAAGCTCAAATTCTCTGCATGACATTATTCCTTCTCGTATCATTAAGGATGTATTGATTCTCTGTCATGATGGGAAAATATTGCTCTTCTTCTGCCCTTGTTCGCTGTGGTGTGCTCCAGGGCTCGGTATTGGGTCCTGTATTGTTTTACCTGTACATGCTGCCCTGGGGCTCCATTTTTGAAAAACATAATGTTTCTTTTCACTGCTATTCTGATGATATTCAAATCTACCTCCACCTGACTGGGGATGTTTCATCTTCACTACATCCTCTGTTTGATTGTCTGAGGGATGTCAAAGACTGGTTATCACGTAACTTTCTTACTTTAAATGAAAAGAAGACAGAAATTATCGTTGTTTTTTTTTTGTTTGTTTGTTTTTTTGGCCTGTCCCGTTTGGCTCTTTTGCCATCAGAATTGTTGTCTAAAGGCAAAGAAAGATGCCCAACGGATTTACTTTACCAAACTGACCATCCCAGCCTTGCCGTAATGGTCCATTTGATTCACCTTTTATTGTTTATTTTATTTTCACTTACTGAATACAGGACAGACTTGACTGGGGGAAAGAAGGGGAGAAAGAAAGAGGGAAAGAGAAACAGCTGAGAAGAGGGACGGGGGAGAAGGGCAAAAGACAAAAACCAACAGAACGGGCAGAGAAAAAAAATGCATATATCAATCACCTGGATCACCTGCTGAGAAAGAAAAAAGAAAGCAAGCAGAAGAGAACAAGAGTAATAGAATAAACAACATCACAATGATATATGGGAATATGACAGTAAATACTAAATGTTAAACATTATTGTGCAGCACATAAGATCAACAGAACACAGTGTGCTTTGAGGTAGGAGCCAAAAAGGGTGTAGTTTGTGTGTGTGATCACCCGTGTGTACACCTGTGAGCATGGACGCGCTTGTTTTTTGGTTTTTTAAAAGGTTCCTTCATGTAATAATCTGCTAGAGGGTGTGGGGGGGCCACAGCCCCGTCCTCCAGGGCATGAAGCAGGTATGGAGGAGATCAAAACTCCAGACATCCAGAGGCCCCCAGAACACAAGAGACCAAGGAAGACCCACAGAGGGGCAGCCGCGCCACTGTCCCAGTAAGAGCTGAGGAGAGTCCCAGATGAGGGCTCACTCAGCAGCCGCGGAGCAGAAGCCAGGGGGAGTTGCAGTGACGCGCCCGTGAGCTCCGCCGGCAGCCAGCCGTGCCTGAGTGACCGAGCCCCAGGCCGAGAGGCCGGGGGCACCCCACCTCCGAAGTGGCCTGAGCGAGCCCCAGGCTCCAGGCCCCGATAAGCGGCCGCCAAGGAGTGAGCCGGTGTGTACCTGGACGCCCATCCCCGGACACAAAGAACCACCAACGCACCGATGTCTGAGGGGGTCCGCCACTGGCAGGGGAAGTGGTGGTAGGGGGAGATAGGCCTCCAAACCTTGGAGGGCCTGAGATGTCCCCAGAGAGGTGGCGCCTGACACCCAACCTGACATATAGACACAGACATACAGGCACACACAGATACAAACATCCATTCCCACCCTCATGCTCTCATATGCACTTACTCCACACTCAACCAACGTGGAGACAGACATAAAGAGACGTTGTACACACGATCACACTCCCCAAGCGTACTCTACAAACCGGGTCTAGGTGCCCCCGCCCCTGAGGGGGGAACTGCACCCAGACCCAGGTGGTGTTTCCCTTTTCCCTGCGGTGGGGGGAGGCAGACCGCCCCGACTCCGCAGCAGCAGGAAGGCTCCACACTCCAGACCGCAGTCGGACGGCCAACTCCTCCTCCTAGCCCCCCTGCTCCAGCAGGTCGCAGAGAATGGGGGTGAGAGAAGACTCCAAACCTCCCTCCACCCGCTCATTGTAATGTTGATGCATGTGTGTTCTAAGGTACATTTAAAACCCAGGAGGGCTTGGAGCTACCTGCCATGGAGCAGCAGGTAAGCGCATGGTCCCTCCTGCTAGCCCTCAATGTCTACGTGTATTTAAAATTGAGAGGTGGGCAACGATGCCAGGGGTGGGGTGTACACCCTGATGGTACTTTGGACTCCGTGTATCGTGCCCACCCCCAAGATCCTATATGTATGTGTAATGAGAGTGTGAGTAATGTGAATGTCTAAGTTGTGGGATAAAATTGAGGCAGAGGCAGCCAGAAGGGGACAGAGGGGGGGGGGGGGTAGCCTCCTCTGCACCCTGGTGACATACCCCTACTCCAAGGCCCTGCATGTGTGGGTGGTTGTGGTGGAGCGGGAAGAGGGAGGCAGCTGGAGATGGGGAGGGAAGGAAGGGAGGGGCAAGTGACCCCTCCCTGGGGCCAGCTCCCCCGCTGACCCCAGTAGGCACCCCCATACTCCGCGACCCGCCAGGGAAAGGGGGCCCAGGCCCATCCAGACCGGGCCCAGTGCAGCAGCGCCGCCCGGCCCCACAGAGCCCGGGACAGTCCACCCAACCCCACCACAGAGAAAACTGCACCCACCCCACCATCCACTCATCTTCCAGACTACATAAGACAATAAACACCCAGGCTGAGATCTTCCTCCACCTCTCCTGTATCTCCCCCTCCTGCAGAGGGAGCTCCTGAGGAGAGGAAAGCTCCTGCAAGATGTGACAATCTCCCCCACCAGTTGAAGAGCCCCCCAGGTGGCTCGACGCACCGGCGGCACCCTTCTCCAGGGCTGGGCCCCCATGCACCCACCCGCCCACAACCCCGGCAACACACCAACCAGGACCCAAGCCCCCGAGGCCCGGTCCGGGTCCCAGCCCAGAGACGGAGCGCCCCCAGAACCTCACGCCCATCCCGGACCCACCCAGGGGCAGCCAGGCTACCAGGTCAGTAACCCACGTCCATCAGCACAGACCCTCCCCTAGCCCCGCTGCACGCAGCCGCGAGGAAACAGTCACCTGAGAGCCAACAGAGCCCCTAACCGGACATGACCGCTACCCCGGGTTGAGCCCCCCAAGGAAGATGCCTCCGGGGAACCCCCCGACGCCCTAAGCCTGTCCCTACCCCCACACCAATCACAACAGTGAAGGCGGGACCAAACTATGACCCCCCACCCCCACTAGGTGATGGAGCTGATCAAAGGAGCCCAGAGCAATTGATCTGATGTGGTGGCAGAGGCTGAATCAAGACTAATGTAATCTAATAGATAATTTCTATATTGGTTAGAATTAAGATTATTTTTATTTTTCCAGTTTATGAGGACTGTTTTCTTGGCTATGCATAGGGCAGTGAAAACCATATGGGCGATATTCTTTTCTGAAGTGACATTATCTAAGCTGCCCAACAAACACACTAAGGGGGAAGTTGGAATGTTACATTTCAGACACTTCGATAAGTCTTCACATATCTCGCGCCAAAACTTCTGAACTGGTGGACAGAACCAAAGAGCGTGGATATAATTGTCCGGTGAATTGGTTTGGCAGTGTGAGCAGTTGTTGGTAGACGAAAAGCCCATCTTGAACATCCGATGACCTGTATAGTGCACTCTATGTAATATTTTGTATTGAATTAATTGAAGACTGGGATTTCTAATTAGATGACAGGTTTTTAAGCAAATCTGAGACCAGAAGTTTAGGTCTAAGTTAACTGATAAATCCGCTTCCCATTTTGCAATAGGAAATTATCGTTTTTGATAGAAATATGCCTCTGGGACAACTGGCTGGCACACTCGGGCCTGTTGCTAACCACCTCACTGATGCTGTTAGGAATCTTGGAGTTTTCATGGATAGTTCCTTCAAACTAGATAAACAGGTTTCTGCTGTGGTAAAAACCAGCTTTCACCAACTACGCCTAATTTCTAAGGCTAAACCTTATATACCACACAAAGATCTGGAGAAACTCATTCATGCTTTCATCACTTCAAGACTGGATTATTGTAATTCTCTCTACTTGGGCCTCCAATCTTCTCTTCTTCAGCGATTGCAGCTGGTCCAAAATGCCGCAGCACGTCTCTTGACCGGCATTAGAAAGTATGACTCTATCACCCCTGTTCTGGCCAACTTACACTGGCTTCCTATTAAATACCGAATTGATTTTAAAATTTTATTGTTTACTTATAAAATCCTCAACAATATGGCACCTGACTACCTAGCTGATCTCCTCTGTCTGTATAGCCCTCAGAGAGCACTAAGATCATCGGGCCAACTGCTCTTAGTGCAACCTAGGTCTCGGCTGAAGACCAGAGGAGACCGTGCCTTTGCCGTTGCTGCACCCAGGTTATGGAATACTCTTCCTCTTCATATTCGCACATCAGATTCCATTCAGTCTTTTAAATCACGTCTAAAAACTTATTTGTTTAACCTGGCATTCAAGGCTAATTAGGGTAATTTACATCTGGCTCTGCATTTAGATTATGTAATTATTTTATATTTTATTTATTTTATTTATATCTGTAATTTATATTTTATATTGTGATATTTTTTTATCTGTATCATGATTTTACTGGAAAGCACTTTGGTGTACTTCGATCTTTAAAATGTGCTATATAAATAAATTTTGATTTGATTTGATTATGAATAACACACAAATTACTGGGAAATGATTCAAGGATGACTTTTGACATTTGATGGCACATGAGGGACAGAAAATTGTGCATTATTCATTTAATTTTGTTTAATTTCATTTTGCAGGTAAAATCTTATAAATAATATAAATATACTGTACCAGATATATGGTTAAAAGCTGTATGTCATGTGTAGTCCCTATGCGCAGGTCCCTGCAGTGTACAAATAATAATTAAATTAAACAATTAGTGTTTGTTTGAATTGACATGTCAGCTGTTTAATAATGTTAAACCATCGTAAAGTACAGTAAATGTAGAGCAATGTATTTTTTGTGCAGCTCAGGAGACTTAGGCATCATGTGACATGGCTAAATTTACTTTGTCAGGAGGAAGCACGACAGATATGTAATTTACACTGACAGAATGTCAGATTATTATTTAATATTTCATAAATCTGATGTATTTATTATTTTATATATTATTTATACCTGCAGAGAGACAGACATCCATTCACATATACATCTTACTCTCATATTTCTGTCCTTTTTATCTGTTTCAGTGCATCTTTTCTACACAACTGGGACATGGAGTAAAATAGTGTCCAGTGCTTTAAACCTGTTTTCACTGCTGCATTTGTAGAATTGTTTTCTACATGCTAGTGCACTAACTTATAAATGAAGACAGAATTAAAAACCATGATGACATGCTGGGAGCTCCAGGTTAGATTAGTCTAGTTAGCTATCATCAAGATAAGGTCATTTCACATTATTTAATTAATTTATTTCATGTTTTCTTAATTGATTTATATTTAGTAGATTAACTATTTCATAAATTAATCATATAACTGGTTAAGGTTCCAGCTGTTGATGGTGGTCTCCTTCACTCTGCCTGGCTGTGTTTTGTTTACAGCTATTTTTATCTTGTTTATTTAGATTTTCTATTCATTCTGTGCAATGCTGCAAATGTTGGTATCGATTCAATATCAAGTAAATACAGGGCTAATATTACTGATGCCAATACCAATATAAATACTATACTGGCAGCTTATAAGAGCAGTGTGTCATGCTTTATAAGATGAATCATCATAAATTTGTGAATTCTAGACACATTTTAATAATCAAATAATCTAAATATTTATATATATTCAACAAAACACCAGCTTTTCGTGTTTTGGGGAGATTTGTTTCTCTAAAATGCTTTTGGTCATCTTCTGATGTTTAAATGTGCTCTAGACTATAGATTAAATGTGAGAGTCAACACTCCTTATCCATCTTCACTCTAATGATGATTTGGATCTAAGTTTCCCTACTTCAGAGTCTGTCTTCTGATGCTTTTACTACTTGCTTATCCGCAGTGGTACTTAGTAATGGTCTGCTGGAAAATTGAGGCACAGCCGTATTTATTTGTACAAGTACAACCCTGATGAGGTGATCACGTCAGCCTGGCTGTCATCTGAATGCTGCTTCAGTTGAAGGATCAAAGAAAATGTCTCACACAAAAGAACCAAACTGGCTTAAATCTGATCCCTGATCGAGGTGCAGAAACTTAACTTAAAATAGTTTCTGTTCATTGTGCATATTTTATGGATTATTTCTAGGTTCATGACAGATTTTTGATTTGGTGTCAAACCTTTGAACCCCACTGTAATGTGTTGCTCAAAGGAGAACGTCGGGCTGCTGTTATGTTGGTCTCCATGGTGACATTTTTTAAGTTTTTTAAGACTTTTTAAGTTTAAGTTTAAGTGAGTTTCTTCCTCATTCTCTCCTGGAGAGCACTGCTGCACAGAGACATGAAACATGGGAGTTCAAATCAAAGCTGTGACAGAGGGAGTGTAATACAATCTGAATCAATTTACCCCAATCTGTCAAGTAAAAAACAAAATAATGCTAAATATGGTTGTTATTGTTGTTGTTGTTTGGGGGATGTGTTTGCTTGTTTTTAAATACGGTCGTCATGATCCCCTGGGATTGGTCTTTTTTTTTTAGTAAGAAATATATTTCAGTTTGTGTTTCTGCTTTCTTTGATTCTTCAGTTTTGAGTTCTGGATTCTTGTGTTTTTACTTTGGGTGCCTGTGTTGATTTTATTATTATTATTGTGACTCATTTTAGTTTTGCAATATTATGACCTTTTTATAATCACTCCTGAGTCTTCGGGAGTTTTCATTTCTCTGTTCTAGTTTGAAAGTTTCTTGTTCCTGCTTGGATTTTTATTTCTTCCCCGTCATCAACCTGATTATATTCAGCTGTGCCTCATTCACATTTCTGTGCACATTTCTCTTTTTTTGCATTTACAACCCCAGTTTCAAAAAAGTTGGAGCACTGTGTAAAATGTAAACAAAAATATAATCAAATAATTAGCGACTCCCATAAAGCTGTTTTGTTTATTTAAAAAAAACATGTAAAATGTTTAAACTGAGACATTTTACTATTTCATGAAAAGTATTAGCTCATTCTGAATTTGAAGTCATCAACATGCCTCAAAAATGTTTGAACAGAGGCAACGAAAGCCTGGAAAAGTAACCAGTACTAAAAAGAAACATCCGGAGGAACATTTTACAATTAATTTGGTTAACTGGCAACAGATCAGTACTGTGATTGGTTAGAAATTCAAAAAACATCTCACACATTCATTTGTCTGCAAAAACTATGTCTACACATTGTGGAACAATATCAGAATTTTGTTTCTCCATGTAAAATTGCAAAGACTTGAATATCTTATCATGTATAGTACCTAACATTATCAAAAGGTTCAGAGACTCTAAGGGACTCTCCGTGTGCGAGGGAAAAGGCTGAAAATGGCCCGAGACAAAGTAGAAAATAGTTCTGAAGTAAAACGAATCAATCGTGGAAATACTTTTGGGAAAACAAGAGCCTGGGTCCTCCAGACTAAAAAATGTAAAAAGGCTTGTTTTCATCCTGCTGTTAAAAAGTCTGCATTTCTGATGGGACAGAGGTGCATTAATGCCAGTGGCACTGACAGCTTGCACATCTGGAAAGGCATCACCAGTGCCAGCAACACTGAAAGGTATAGTTGGGTCTTAGAGTAAAATATGCTCCCATTTGGATCTTTTTCAGGGAAGACCTTGAATATTTCAGCAGGACAATGCTAAACTGCAGGCAGCAGCTATTATAACAGCATGGCTCTGAACTTGCCTGCCTGTACTCCAGACCTGTGATCATTTGAAAATATTTGACACATCATGAAAAGAAAAATACAACAAAGAAGAACAAGGACTGTTGGGCAGCTAGAATCCTCTGTCTGACAAGAATGGGACAGAAATTAAGAAAGCACCTTAAACATGTGGTTATCCTAACTGGGCTTTCATTAAATTGGTGAAGATGTACAGGAAAGAACCTTAGACAGCAGCCGGGGGAAACAAAATCTCCTACATGGCAGACTGAGAAACCTAACGTCCCTGTGCACCTCGGGCAAAAACTCGTTCATCCCAAGGACAAAACACCCAAACACAAACTAAAGACCAACATGTATGTTATGCAGTGCAGTGATGAGTGCTTGGAGCGTTTACCCAGGAAAAACCAATCAGCCCACAACACAAGAGAGCCACCTCAACAGCTGGGAATCCACTGCGAATGACCGACGTTGAACAGAGGTTGAGGTTTATGACACCAGTTATCAGCCATCTACAATGCAGTCTTGAGATCCCTTCCCGGGTGTTTAAACGCCCACTCTCAATAGTTCACACAATGATGGCGATATCTTACACTGGTTTCACACTCACGTGATCAATACTGGGTCAATGACAATCAGGGGTTAAAAACCTGGGACTCTCTCTGGGTTGTTTTCGAACTGAAGAAGCTTTTTGGATGAGAGGAAACATCTTCACAAACCAAAAAGAAACTCGCTTGCCTTCTCTTCAGCTCTCGAGTCTACAAATTGTGTTTCGGCTTTGAGGGAATTCCCGGCAGCAGGATCAATGAAGAAATTATAACGCTTGTGCAGCACTTACAACCAATGACGATCATTATGATTATCAAAGTGAGCGTGTGATGGGGCTTCCATTGGCAGGCAGCAGGGATTAGAGGATTATTTCTCTCCCCTCGCTCCCTGGATTAGGTTTTATCTACAAAGTAATCGGGGCTTTTCTCTTGTCTGACAGGACTACAACTCCCACACTTTTACACACACAGACACACAGATACACACAGAGATTACATCGACACTGCACAGTCTACTGCGATATTGACTCAGAGACTTAAACCAGGCAGAAAGGGATGCGATAAAGCAGAAAAATCTGGATTTCCACAGGAATTATTTTGTATGAAATCTCTTCTTATCTCCGCACAAACAATATGAAACCACCTGAATGAGATTTCCTTCTCTGACGTTCTTTGCATTTGGTATAAACAAACACTCTGAGCAGTCAGATTTCATTCCAGGAGTGGTGAAAGATACCAAAATCCAAAGGTAAATATTGTATATATTCAACACCTATTGTAGAGAGCTGTTGTAGTAACAAAATACAGTTCAGACAACGAACCGGGGCTGGTACTGAGTGATCTTTTTGTTTTTCCTCCGGAAATTTTGAGCTGGCATATAAATTATTAATGGGCGCAGGATCATAGCTGTAAAGGACACCAAGGTCCTTTTTTGCATTACTTGAGGGAATTAGTGGGGCGGCGGGCGGTTTGCATACACAGTAGATATTACATCTATCTGTTATTTTAAGACAGCATGAAATGTTTTCAGGCTAAAGAAATCTTAAACTTTGGCCATTTATGGAGGATATATGGAAACATGAAATGTAATGTATGTTTTTATGTAAGACAAACAGCATTTTGAAACACCTACTGTATCCAGCAATGAAAACTATTAAAAAACAATAAAATAAGTTAAAATAAAATAACTTGTGCATTTGGGTAGTTTCTGGTTAAAAAAGATATTGATATTGCCATATTGAATTTTAATGTGTCATTTCTGCAACATTTAAATATTTGTGTAATTTATTGCTTAAGAATGTATTATTATTATTTATTTTGGGGGCACAGTGATGATTTAGAGGTCTTAAAAACTAAAAAGTCATGCATTAAAAATGATACACTTGGCATCACTTTGCAGTCCTTTGAAAACTGGCGTTATATTTAATAATATCTGCGGTGAGGCGGTTGTTTTACATGCAGTCGGACATGTTAAAAGAGAACATCAGCATTACTGTGAAGCTTGTTTCACAGACTGAATATAACGTGAAGGGAGAAGAAGACCTCAGGCTCGGCTTTCTGTGTGCTTTGCTTTTCCAGCTGCGCAGCTACATCAGCCCCAATAAACATGTCAACACTGTGAATGTTGCTTCAGGGAGTCATTTATTGTTGCCTTTGTGTGCATGTTGTTGTGTCTCCGAACATAAATGTACTCATGAATTAGAATTACAAGGCTACATTTGACTTGACCTTTACTGCGCATATATCTGTGTTGTTGCTTTGGAGCCTATCTGATTTGCTCTTGTTCACATTTAGCATCGCACTTAATACTCATCGTTTTGAATATAAAGCGTTGGTAATAATAAATGTGCAGTATCACCAGCAGGTGTCGTGACATCTCCATGAAGCTGCGCTTTTATTTTGCTCTCAGACTTTTGGCAGCAAATTCAGACCACACCACCCTTTTCCGAAGTCTTTAAACACCAACATTAGACTAAGGCGCTTGAAACAGCCAATTTAAAGTTTCCTGTGGGCGCAGTGATTTACTGAAATGCGTGTAACAGACCCACGACAGGACACGTCCACACATTCATGCTTTCCAGCATTCTTTATTATTACGGTTGCCGTTTTCACACACAGGCTGCAGCTTCCACACTCCCCCCCACACACACATCAACAACAATAACTGCAGCAGAACCCAGCACAGACCTTAAGCCGACCGGCGAGGCGTGATTGCGCATGCCGCTCAGGTGCGTCCGCCTCCCCTGCAGCGGCACTGCAGACCACGCCCCTACACAATGTACAAAAAGAGATGGAAAGACTGTTGGATGACGCATATTGATGATTATTTAAACCCCAAATTTCACGGTTGGATTTATTACTCCACATGAGATGCATTTTCCCTTGTTTGACGTTCTGTTCTTGTGTGATTTGGCATCTCCAGACTTTCTTTTCTGTTTCCAGAACGGCCAGCCATCCCACTGAATCCTTTTCTGATGATTATTCAGTAAAGAGTGGATGGATCAACTGATGGGGCAGCTGCATCTCTCTGGTCCCGTGCCAGGTCTTTGCTGGATGTTTTCTTATTTCTTAAGGACTTTTAGAAATTGTTCATTTCTTTAGTCCTGCAATGTTGGACAAGGACGCACACTGTGCTGAGATTTTTTGAGTTTTCAGTTAATACCATGTTGGGAATCACCTTTTGCACAGAACTGTTCAAATAACCATGTTGTTAAAATTTTAAGCCTCTGGTTTTACATTTAAAATGTTCTGTTTTCTAAATGTTGGCAGAAATGAATATAGTGGCACGGTGACACAAAGGCAAACTACAATTTTTAGTGTCTGAGCTGTTTTGAATTTTAGTGCTGAGTTACAGGAGGCAACAAGCAGTTCGGTGAGTTAAAGCACGAAACAGACCAGTGCCTTTCAAATGCTTAAACACCAGAACTGAAGCTAATAATAAAGAACTGGAAAGAACCCTTCAAATGGAATATCAGAAATGGGGGAAATAACTTGCAGAGCTGAAAACAAAGAGTATTAAAGGGCCATGACTTAAATGTATTATTTATGAGAAATTTATTTCCCATAGCTGCAGATCCTGGGAAAAGATGAAAAAAAGTTTTTTGTTTTTAGTTTAATGTTAAATTTACTCCCCCTGTCTCATTTTGTCTGCTCTCTCCAGCTGACCTGTGCATATATTGTCTCTGTTTACACCTGCTGATTGTTGGTCCTCGTAACTATGTGAACCCCGAGCTCTGTAACTTCCTGCTTCGAGTTTCCCTTTAAATGCATAACACCTGTTTATTCCAGCATTTTGGTCCATAATAATCAGCTCATGCTGCCATCTTATGACATTTTGCTGTGAATTATTTACTTTTATTGGCAGTTGTTGTTTTTAGTTGCCATTTCCAGTGTCCAAAAATAAAAGTCATTATCCTTATCAGAGGCTGATAACTCCTTTAGCTGGAGATGAGGTTGTGGAAATTGCTTTGTGTTTACTTTTCGCTGATTATCTGATTGTCATATCCCAGAATGCCACTGCAGCAAGAGCCAGAGCGCTCTGTTCCAAGTTCATTATATAAGCTCCAATATTATATCCATTCATTTTCTTCTGCTTATTCAATTCAGGGTTGTCGGGAGGCTGGAGCCTATCCCAGCTGTCGTCGTGTGAGAGGTGGGGTACATCCAGGACGGGCTGCCAGTCTGACCTCACAGCAACATGATATTTACATCATAATCTGTATCTGCATGCTGCTTGTATGGTTGGCTTTCTGGTTCAAGAGATGATGGAAGAGCAGGAAAAAAATGGCTTCCTTTCCTCTCCACCATCAAGTTTTCTTAAGTTTTTATGCTTTATAATGGCACAAATGTACCTGAATAACAAAATCATTTTCATCCTCAGCTAACAATAAATGTCATTATTTTTAACTGAAGACAAGTCTTCGGTTTTATGTGCATTTCTTCTATATCATTGTAATAAATTTAATGTTTCTATTCTGCTCATAACCAGTTAATGCACAAGCCCTGTGCTGCAGAAAACTGTCTATTAGTTCTTCGGGAGATTCATATTTCATACACAAAGCACATTTACTTTCCTCCATGTAAAAAAATGATCAAACATTCATACTGCCACAGGCAAAGTGTTGTATCAAAAACATTAGCCCTTACACATACACAAGTTTAATTACTGTATATGTTATAATCCAGCAGATACACACATGCACACTGACAGACTCAAACTGTTAAAAATGCATCGTTTTGAAAAAAGGGCATCTTCAGGTTGCTGTATTAATGTGTCTGGGTTATTCAGGTTCATCTATTCTAAATATGGATCTTCGACATGTCGTTTGGGTGGAAACGCTGACAATCACACACTCATCACCACGGCTGAACTTGCTTGTCAGACACAAATTTTCCGTGAGGCTCTGTGGCTCCGGGTGGCAGCAGGGCCAGGTACACTGGAGTGACAGCACCCTCCTCTGGTGACTTGGGGGCTTTATCACCAGCCATGTCGGTGCGCACCCATCCTGGACAGCAGGCGTTCAGCAAGATCTGTTAAAAGAATAAAAGACACAGAAAATAAAAAGGAAACAAAGCAGAAACTAGGAGATAATGTTGTTGGCAACGTTAAAGATTTTAAATATTAGTTACCCCATCATTTGGTCTCTGCTTGGAAACTTGACGAGCAAGAATCATGGACAGGGCCTGAAAACACACACGTTCATAATCATAATCAAAGAAGTACGCCAATTAAGATTTAGAGCAGGTTCTTTACATGTTGATATGAACTTCATTTTCACATCAGCCGTACCGTCACCCCGACTTTAGATGTTCCATATGCTGAATCGGGCCAGCCGCCTTCTTTGTGTTTGCCTTTCTTGGCTTCGCTGACAAATTGCTGCATCAGTGCCACCAGCTCGTCCTCTGTGAGGTCCTCACTGCGGAAACGCTGCTGGAGCTCCGAGCTGCACTTGTTCAACGTAAGTGCACTGACAAAGCTGGAAACATTCACCACACGACCTGAAACACACACAGGGTAACAAACTCTTCATGTGCATCTCTCACAGCACATCAAGCAAACTCATCATCTTCCAGGAAAGATTACATGCGAGTTGGCTGTAGTGTGTCTGTATGTTTACTTATTGTCGTGCTTTGTTTTCCGCAAATTGTGATCACACATCCTGAGGGCAAAAAAAAGATATCGCTTTCCAATTATAGATAAAATGTTCAAGATGAGCCAACAGAGAACATTTTAGAACATCCACAGTCATTAATATAGTCTGAATCAAAGCCAAACTTGCTCCTCTAATCAAACGCTGACCAAAGCTGTTTATTCAAGCAGCAGCGACGGGCACGACCGGCAGATTGGATCCAGTCTCGTGTTCGTACCTCCAGCTTTAACGATCGGCAGGAAGTGAGTCAACATGTCTCTGGTGGCAAAGAAGTTTGTGTTGAGGGTCACCTCGACCTGGACATCAAATGGAGTTTTGTCTGCCACTGAAAAAAAAAGTTCACATGTTGTCACCTCCTTATTCATCACAGCCTTAATAATTTATAGATCTTTTTATTTAATTAAAAAGAGGATTTTTAATCAAATAAATTGTATTTGATTAAAAATCCTCTTTTTGTTCAGAGCTACAGGACAATTTTCAGAATGTTTACGTTATCTGACTCTTCTTCATCACAGTGGATGTTAGGGGCGAATATCTGATGGTTTTCAGGAAGACTACAACACATTAATTCACTTACATATGCACCATAGCATTTCTTATATTATTGTATAGCTGTAGTCACACATACACAGCAACCCTGAACTTTTAAAGACATGGATGATGGAAGTGCATGTGACAATGAAAGTGCAGCCCTGAGGGCTAAAACCTGAAGCTAATGCGGAGGTGTAAAAACCTGCATCTCCTCTGATGGCCGCAGGTGGTTTCTTCTAAAAGCAAGTCAGTCCCCACAGACTCCCACATTAAAATGCTCAACCTATTTTCCCTTCAGCCCAGCTGGGGGAATATGTGGCGTAGCTACTTTAAGTGACAGATCTGCTAGCTTCAGCTTGGCTTCACCTCAGCTAACTGGACTCCCTGAAGTGGGCCCCTTGAATATGTTTGTGGTGTTGGTGCCCTTTAGATCGGACCCATACAGGCTACAGTCACAGCCTGCTAACTTTAGCTGCTAACTTAAAACGTCACTCTTTGCTCCATATACAGTGAGTGTGATGAGCTACAAGCACAGCCAAACGGCTTTCTGATCATTTATGCAATGAAAAGGCCTAAAAGTGGGGGAAAGGAAATGTAGCACAGGAGGACAAATGGTTCTTGTTTATGGATACTTTAATATTTTTCAAATATTGACAAAGAATCAATTGAATAATAAATTAGTTTTAGCTTTTCAGGTCTCTAGTACAAAATCTGTGTGTGTCCATTTGACTTTACAGCCACTGACCGTCCTGCCTCCTGTGCCCACTTTGATTAGGATCCTTTCCAAAATGGACAAAAGGACAACTTTGGTTAATCTTGACTGCTGAAGTGTAAACTGTTTTAAATTCTAGATAAAGATTGATGCTCCAGCAGCATCAATCTTAGCAGTATTTTTCCAGTGTGTCTAAACAGAAGCCACAGCAGTATTAACATCCTGGCTTTCGATAGTGGGCAGGGTTGCATGCTTGAAGACCCCAGGGCCTCAGCTCTACATAGCATACCAGGTTAGTCAAAGGCAAGGAGCTAGACAAATGGTTGTGCAAGAGGCCAACAACCTCCTCACATAAACAACCTTCTGTTATAGAAACTGGGAGGAAAAAAAAAAAAATCATCACACAACCTACTTTCTTATTCTAGATCGGTCGCAGCAAGTTGCAGCTTTATGTTTCACATGGGATAAAAAGAAATAGTGGTGGTGTCAGTAGTACTAGACGTTGTAATTGAACTTCCTGTGTATGAGGCTGTAGTGCACAATACAGTTAAAATCAATGTATATATCTAATTCTACCTTTGAGTGCTATCCCAGCATTATTGATGAGAATGTCCACTCCGCCGTACTTCCCTTTAAAGTAAGCAGCAGCAGTTTTAATGCTGTCCAAGTCATTGATGTCTAGCTGGTGAAACATGGCCTTCAGCCCCTCAGAGGACAGAACCTTCACTGCGTCCTCACCACGCCCGCTGCAACACACACAAAGCGTTACTGTCTGCCTCGGAAAACCATGCTGGTTTATTGTTTCTCACTCAGCTTCCTAGTGTGGACAACAGCATCTGTGTGTGCTCTTTGCTCTTCTTGCTGTCTTAAAATAACTGCAATATGTAATCAAATCTGCTCCTAGATGCAATTACTTTACAAACTAGCGTAAAAAATCTAAACTCATATATATCAAAAACAAATACCAACATGTGACCAGCAGATGTCGCCAATCTGCACTGAATTCAAAACTGTTAAACAGGAGTCACTGTGATTCAGCACTTTTAATCTTTTCATCTTAATACCTACAATTGTTTTGTAATTTAGAGATAAATATTTGTTTTTAATTAGTTGTTTTCTGCAGATTTAAATTAATAATGATGTAACTTTATGTTTTCAAGGGGTAGAGGTTTTTTCATTGCCTTTTTTTAGGATTTTTAAGTGTTTGAAAAGGTTAGAGGCAAACATCAAATACATGGAAATAAACCAAAAATATCCTTACAGCAATAAAGTAAAACAGATGATTTTGCAGTAAAATCAGGTGCAAACATGAGTGTGGTTCAGGTGTTACCAGCTGTGGTGCTTACACATCTCTAGCAGTGAGGTAAACGTCTCCTTCAAACTGCTTGCAGAGAGCTCGGACGATGGCCAGGCCGATGCCCTTGTTACTACCTGTTACCACAGCAACCCTGGTTGACATGTCTGTTCACAAAGAGAGCAACATGTGAAGTAACATCTTAAACACACAAAGTATTAAACTCATCAATAGCTGACAAATAAACTCTATGAAAGGCCAGGGACGTCCACTCCTTCCAAATAACTGCTGAGTCACCTCCGCTAACACTAGGTAGGGCTAATGCAATAAAAGTACTCTTAAAGGATTTGCTAAGCTGCTTATAGAAACACATTTTTATTCCAGTTTAATAATACATATAAGTGTGGTTTACAGCTGTAGAACCAGCCCAACAGCAACAGTTTCAAACTAAAGCAATCATTTAAAGCATAGGTGTCAAACTCTGGCCCGCGTGCCAAATTTGGCCCGCAGCCTAATTACATTTGGCCCGCGAAGCCATACCAAATTACTATTAGAGCTGGCCTACTGGTATTATACAGCTAATATATATGTTGTTTAGTATTAAGCTTTGCTTGTTCCATATTCAGTTTTTCAGCAAAATGTGTTTGAGTCCATAAGAAAAGATTCATTCTTATATCTGGAGGAATAAATATATTTCAATAAATATTAACGTTAGCCCGCGACTTTGTCCCAGTTTTGAATTTTGGCCCACTGTGTATTTGAGTTTGACACCCCTGATTTAAAGAGTCACTGTAACGACTGTTACGACCTACAGGTGTGACACAAACTTCTGGCTAAATAAATTCCAATAATCCTGCATAAATATCATTCTAACAGGTTTTTAAGCAACCACACTCAGGCTGTCAGTACTTAAAGTCTTTGACTTTAGCTTTCAGAGATGACCTGCAGGATCTAGTTATATAAAGCTGGCTAACTCATACAAACATTAGTAGAAGGCCAAACTATGGACAAATTTGTAGTCTGAAAGCTCCAAACACATCTGGGCCACTTCTGACACTCACAGTCACACAGACGCCTGGACACAAGTGTTTGGTGTGTCAAGTTCTTTATTTCTTCAATACTAAAACATAACACAGAGGACATGTACATGTGTGTACACTGAACAGTTCTGGATGGGAAATGAATAATACAAATCAATACAGCTTCGATAAAACCTTTGAAGTATGTGATATTCAGAGGAAAATTAACCAGCCAGAGATTTGTCATATTTCATATAAGATCCATATTCTTCGTACTTTGTTTAATGTACCTGTCCTCATAGACACACCTTCCTGTTTCTGTCTCTCTCTGTCTTCCTCAATGCAGGAACTCCAGCAACACTTAAGGGAAGATGAACAACTTTAATAATTGACCAACGCGTTTCGGCTTGTGGCTTTCATCAGGGTCATGAAGTTGGTCAATTATTAAAGTTGTTCATCTTCCCTTAAGTGTTGCTGGAGTTCCTGCATTGTGAATTCTTTCATCCTCTCCATGCACCTTGGAAGTAGGTGAAGGTGTGCCAGAATTTTTTGCTGTGCTTTCTCTCTGTCTGCCTGACAGTCTCCTCCTGGTAGTAACACTTCTCTCCCACTATCTGTATCACTGGTTCACAGTGCCGCTCCCAGGCGAGTGTTGAAACAATAATTAATGTGCAAATAGCGTTATGGGATCACACACATCAAAACACGGCCAAAGAATCCATCCAGCGGCGCACGCACACACATACATACATACATACATACACACATACATATAGATTTGCTAGGATCTAATGTTTAGGAGATAATAAATAGATAATTCGATAATAAAGTCCAGCCTATGTCTATGCCTGCAAAAGTAGATAAAACATTTGCATTTCTTTTTAGGGTTTTTCCATGTTGTTCTGACTTTTTCCTGTTTTGGGACATAGTTTCCTTTTTTCTTTTTATGTTACTAAAAACATTTACATTATTCATCCTGTTATTAGTACTTTCTCAAATCCGGAGAGACAGAGCATCCCAGACTGAAATGCATAACACCAGATGATCTATCACACACGCAGACACACACAGTCATGCATCCATGACTGATCTAACCCATTCTGGGGTTTTGACGTTGTTACAAAAAATAAAGGTTTTCTTCTGCATTTTGTCACTGTGTAAAGACACTTGGTACAACATTAGGGGGCTTCTAGATGGACCACACACACATAGACACGAACGCACAATGATTATGTTTCAACAAAGTGGAAGCAAATTGCCATTAAAACCTAAAAGACCTCTCGTGTATTTTAATTAATTGCTCAGGCCACCTCACCTTTTTCATTCTAACACCACCCGACGGTCTGACATTAGAGCCACTCTGTCCTGCTATAACAACGGATTTTAACCGGGCAAGTTCTGCAAAATAACGACTTTTGTAACGTGATGAACTAACGTGGTGTGATATTAAAACAGGAAAAGTTTGTTGCCTAATTATCAAAACGACAAACTTTTAAATGGGGACTGGTTCTTCGCCCACACGGAAAAAAAACGCAGTTATATTAATCAGGCTGCAGACGTTTCTTACCTGCGGCTGAAGCTGTCGTCCTGACTGAAGATTACCACAGGAGTGAAGCGCTCGCAGAGGGACAAAGGAGGAGGGAGCACTGCGCAGTAATACCGCGCCTACACGGAAGACCCAGGTAACAGAGCCAGGTACATTTTTAATGCAAGATCAAGTTTAATCAGTTTTAAAAAAAAATATTCAAGAAATCAGAGTTTGAGTAATTCCTTATGAAGACCTTTGATTTGGAATTAAATTTGAAAAAATCTATTTCCTCCTCCATCTCTGAAATGTTTTGCATGGACAGTTAAGTAAACAAAACCAGTTCTTTTATTGATTCCAGTTATTCAGTTATTTCTGCTTTCACTGACACGTGTTAGCAGTGTAAACTCAACTAATTGACATTGTTTGTCCTTTAAACAAGACGCTTTAGATGGGGTAGCAATGTGGCTTTGAGGCAGCTCTTTTTATTTTTAATTAACAGTAATTTAGCGAGTTTATTAAATGTTTTGAATGGTTCCTGCTTTACTAAATGGGAATCAGAATGAAAGCTGTTTCATGTAGATATTAACAAAAGGATGTTCTCTTAAGATTCAGCAGTTTGTGTTTTGTGATCTTCAACCAACCAGGGGCAGAGTTTTAAGGGAACCACTGATAGAAAAACATGGGAATAAATCTAAACTTTGTCATTGCAGGACGTTATACATGCAGTGAAACCTGCTGTTTCTCTGTCATGCAGATTTTTGTTTTGTGGTGCTACAATCTGATAAGTCACCAACTGTTCAGACATGCTGTCAAAGGGTGTGTGTGTGTGTGTGTGTGCGCACGTGTTTGTGTGAATCTAAAATAAAGTTTATAGGGTATCAGGTCACACAGTGGAAGCTCTATTAAGTGAAAATAACTTCAAAGAATTATTTGCTCCACCTCACCTGCGTGCATGCGTCTGCACCTTAGCAGGAAATGAAAATGAAAGTGGTGTCTAGTTCCCATCGTCAGCTGCACATATCAAAAGGTCACACGAGTTGAACGTGCAAAGAGTCAGGGCACAGCACATCATCAAATTTTCATTCCACTGCTTTAAGCTAGCCCGTATTAATGACTGCATTGTCCTTAAAAACATACATCGCTGATATGCTGCACAATGCTTAGGTCTGTCGCTGCTGCCTCACCCATTTCTCTAATCATTTCACTTTTAAACATTCTTTCAAGTGAGTCCCACGCAGCACAAAAGCAAGTTGTACAGGTTATGTGGAGGGGTGTGGAAGTTTAAACTAACGTATCTTTCTGTTAATCTGATGCATTTATAAAGATGAAGGCAAAACAGTGTTTGCTTTATCTCTGTGGCCTCTGGAGCTGCCATTCTGTGATATATATTCTTTTAGTTAAATATGTGAGTAAGAACCTGCTGATTAAACATCAACCATTGAATTATACAAACTAAAGAAACAGACACACCCAGTTACTCTCATGTGAACTTGACAGAGCTGAGTTAATCTTGATCCTGATTTCTGCAGCTGTACTCGAGTCAACCGTCAAGTCACGCAAATCAAAAAGTTCTCTGCGCGTCTAAACAAGCAGCCAGAGTTTGTTCTATTGATCCGATCACATTGTGCAGTTTGCAAACCAGCAAGCGTTTCTGCACATTTGACACTATCCTCTGCTGCAACTACACATTCAGCAAGAGGGTCAAAGACTGCATCTCTAGCACTACAGACATATAAAAGTATGAGGCTTAGAACAGAGTATGTGCTTTTGTCCAGCAAACAGCATTTTGTCAGGACAGGATGTTTATGTTTTAGCTTCCTTTGTGGTTCTGCTCTACATTGCCCCGATAAGCAAAACACCGACAGCATGGGTACAACGTGTGACCTATTCTACACCCCAGACAAGTTGCTTTAAAACACCTCAAGCTCACTGCTTTTTGACAATTATTCACAATGTTGTAATTTTATATTGTATAAATAAAATTACATTGTAGCCATAAACCTATTATGTTCTTTCAAAAACATTTTCAACCTAAAGTCAATTTATTGTTTTAAAAAATCACAGTAAAGTTTTAATAACAAGCATTTTATTTTATTTTTTTAAATATCTTCATTCAGAAACAGCAAGTTTACTTTTCACATGTTAAAACACGTAAGAAAAAAATATAGCTAAGTTTTGTTTTCATCAGTTGAACACTGTCAGTTATCAGAACATCATTTTTAAATTGATGGATTTAACCTAACAAAACATTTAAACTGGAAAACGTTTTGGTTTTAGCTGTGTGATACGGGCGTTTGTAGATCTAATGTATCACACTATGGCCTTAAATATTACAAATTTCATTCTGGCAAGAAAAAGTATAAACTTATAAAATAACTACATTGTTTTTGTACATTATTTTTTTATGTCATTAGATATTCAACTTTCTATCACCATGGTTGAACTTCCTTATCGGAGACATACTTTCCATGAGGCTCAGTGGCTCCGGGGGCAAGCAGGGCCAGGTAGACCGGTGTTATGGCGCCCTCATCTGGTGACTTTGGGGCACCTGGCGCAGCGATCTCAGTGCGTACCCACCCTGGACAGCATGCATTAATCAAGATCTGTAAAAAAAAGAATAACAAGTATAAGAAGGGAGGCTTCAAAGACAGAACAAAATCTTTAAGAATACATAATATCATATTAAGTCCTGTTTAATTTATTTTCACACTGTTTTACGTTACAATATAAAGTGCCTTGAGACAACTGGTGTTGTGATTTGGCACTATATCAATAAAACATACTGGTCTGCTGCACAGCATAGAAGAATCAAGACAGTTGTTTATAATTTGATTTTAAGATCATAAATTTCCGTTACCCCATCTTTTGGTCTCTCCTTAGACAGATGACGAGCATGAATCATGGATAGTACCTTAAAACACAAACAAACATAATAAATGAGATTCAAGAATTTAAAACTGAAGCAAAAGCATTTTAATTGAAATTTGTCTTTGAAGTTTTCCAAATGTTTAGGGATCAAGTTGCCCTATCTGAATATTCCTCCATTTTTCAACATCCATCCCATCCATTTGCTTCTGCTTATCCTTTTCAGGGTCGCGGGGGGTGCTGGAGCCTACCCCAGCTGTCATAGGGCGAGAGGCGGGATACACCCTTGACAGGTTGGCAGTCTGTCGCAAGGCTAACACACAGGGACAGACAAACATTCACTCTTACGGGCAATTTAGATTAATCAATTAACCTACAGTATCCCCACAAACTGCATGTCTTTGGAAGGAAGCCGGAGTACCTGGGGAGAACCCACGGAAACATGGGGAGAACATGCACACTCCACACAGAAAGACCCCGGCCTGATGGTGGAATTGAACTCAGGACCTTCTTGCTGTGAGGTAACAGTGCTGACCACTGTGCCACTGTGCTCATTTATTTGAGCATATTTTGCAACCTCGTCAGGTAAAAATCTAAAGACAAAGTGTTCAGTTGTACCGTCACTCCAATTTTGGATACTGCATACGACATATCAGGCCAGCCGCCTTGCTTGTGTTCTCCTTTCTTGGCCTCATCAACAAATCGTTGCATCAGTGCCACCAGCTCGTCCTCTGTGATGTCCTCACTGTGGAAGCGTTGCTGGAGTTCTGGGCTGCACTGTTTCAAACCGCTGGCGCTAAGCATGCTGGAGACGTTCACCACACGGCCTACAACACATACAATTAATGCCATTCCTTCCTCTAGGTTTTATGGAAACCATCAGTAGTAATTACCTCTCACTGTTGCTCCAAAGCAACACCTAGCATGATGCTACTTCCACCATGCTTTACAGTTAGTCTGAATCTGAAGGAGTCTGAATATTTTTATTAAAATAAAACCCAAAAAAAACTTGAGCAGCAGTAGACTGGAATGAGCTCTGCATCTGTACCTCCAGCTTTGACGAGTGGCAAGAAGTGAGTCAACACGTCTCTGGTGGCAAAGAAGTTTGTCCTCAGGGTCACCTCTGCCTGGACACCAAATGGAGTTGTGTCTGACGCTAAAAGGAAAAGAGATAACGTGTTGAATCATCAATTTCAATTTATAGCTGCAGTTTCAGATTATTGTATATGTGGATCCAGTTCGACATCCATCAGTATATATTTATGATTCTACCTTTGAATGCTGTTCCAGCATTGTTGATGAGAATGTCCACTCCATCATACTTCCCTTTAAAGTAGGCAGCAGCGTTTTTAATGCTGTTCAAGTCATTGATGTCCAGCTGGTGGAACTTGGGTTTGAGTCCCTCTGAGTTCAGAGTCTTCACTGCTTCCTCACCCCGACCTCTGCAAAAGGACCAAAAACATTTCATTTACTGTTACTTTCAGTGCTCAGTGGGTTTTTTAACTCTCTCTTCCTTTTGATCTTACATTTCCATAAAGCCAAGCCAACTTTATTTCTAAAGAACTTTAAAAACAGCTAGCACTGACCAAAGTAAAGTGCTAATATTAAAATGTAAAGTAGAGTTTAATATTTATTCTAAGTGAAGGTTTTCCATAAAATGTTACTTTTTTTTATGCATGCCGATCAGAAATGCCACACATTCCCTTTCACAGTTATGCTGATGCCATCCATTGGATTGGATGTGTCTGTCCCACTGTTTAACTATCTGTATACATGATGTTAAAGACTAGTTAACGCAGAACTTTTATACCCTAAATGAAAATAAGACTGAAGTTATTGATTTTGGAAGTCATACCCCTTTGGATAAGTTAACAGATACCCTCGGTCCTCCTTCCTGTCATCATTCCCAGACTGTAAGAAATCTTGGAGTGTTTTTAGATAGAGCTTTTAAATTAGAGAGGCAAGCGTCCACAATTGTGTAGACCAATTTTTATCAGTTCAGTGAAATTGTCAAAGTGAAACTTATCTTCCTTCAGAAGACCTTGAAAAATGTATTCATGCCTGCATCTCCACTAGACTCGACTACTGCAGTTCTCTTTATTTGGGTCTTGAACATTCATCTCGCCATCACTTGCAGTTAGTCCAAAATGCTGCAGCATGTCTTTTAACAGGTGTCAGGAGGAATGATCACATCACTCCAGCTTTAGCAAATTTGCACTGGCTCCCTGTCCATTTGATTTTCAGATTATTTTACTTTTTACTTTCAAAGTTTTAAATGGTATGGGACTCAGCTGTTTAAGCAAACACCTCAACATATACAGTATAACCTCAAAGGAGCACTGAGATCATCGAGCCAGATGCTCTTAGTACAACCAAAGTCTCGATTAAACCTTAGAGAGGATCGGGCCTTTGCTGTTGCAGCCCCTGGACTCTGGAATAACTCGCCACTCGATATTCATACTTCAGAGTTGAAACAGTCTTTAAAATTCCATCTTAAAACTCAATTTTTCACCTTGGCCTTTAATTAGAATTCAGTTTGTGTACCATTAAGTTTTTTGTTTATGTTGTCACAGTGTATTGTATTTTCTGTTCATTAACTAAGCTGTAAAGCACTTTGTTCAACTATGTTGTTTTAAATGTGCTATAGAAATAAAATTGACATTGACGTTGACATTGACATTAACTCTGGCAGTTGGTGAATATTCATGAATATTTACATGAATATTACATTTTCCCCAAAACTTTAAAACTTAAAACACAGTCTTCAAGGATATTGTAATAATGTCCACAAGTGCTATTAAATCCACATAGATTGCAGTTAAGGATGTGACTGCAGTTATATTTGTCCCACATGACCCAGGCTCGGTCCAGGTGGTACCAGGTAAAGATACCTACACATCTCTGGAGGTGACGTAAACGTCTCCATTGAACTGCTTGCAAAGCGCTCGGACGATGGCCAGACCAATGCCTTTGTTACTGCCGGTGACCACGGCAACCTTGGTCGACATGTCTGCACAGAGAGAGAGAGAGAGCTACAATGCAGAACAAAAGATAATTATATATTGACTTTGACTACTTTACGTGAGCATCCAGTCTGAGCTACATTTTCCTTACAAAAATCTAATACAATTCATTTCAGTTTTATTTATATAGCGCCTAATCACAGCAGTTGCCTCAAGGTGCTTTATATTGTGACGTAGAGACCCTACAATAATACGGAGTAAAGAGAAACCGAAATCCAACAATCAGATGGCGTCCTATGAGCGATCGCTTTTTAATAGTGGGAAAGAAAAACTCGCTTTTAACAGGAAGACACCGAGAGGGACGGCCATCTACCGCGACCGGTTGGAAGTAAGAAAACAAGTGACTATTAAACACACAGGGTAATCACATTATTACATTAGCCAAAAAAAAAAGAGCCAGCTTTAGGTCACAGTTCACTCCACTTTGCACTATCGCTATCAGTCAACCACTTGGAACCTCATATCATGATTATATGCATTTTTCTTACATGTGCACAGCTGGAAATCAAGCAAACTCTGTACTTGGGAACTGGCAGGTTAAAGATCCATTAATTAGAAAATTTAATTTTTCACCTTCAGTCAACAACATATAACACAGAAACAAAGACTTGAGAAGATACAAAGAGATATTGGGGAGGCTAGAATACATCTGAGCACAAAGAAACAGATAGAAATAACTCTAAACACCAACAGAACCCAGAATACAAAAGTAATGAATATGCATGTATAATGCATTTTAAGCCTTACATATGTTTCATATTTAATCCGTCAGATCAAGTGGATCAAGTCATTTCCCTTGTAATAAATGTATATGCCAAATTTTGAACTACTGATCAATTTAGAATATATCAACAGGCGATCTGACATGAAGAAATGGATGAATCCGCCGTGATGAACATTTCAGACAAAAGAGAGAAGGGAGTGCGTTTTTGAGGTTTTTATACTTTTGGACATCTGTTATCACACGATATCATGTCCTGTTTTACCTAAGACGAGAAAACATAATAAAACATGTGATTTATTAAAAGTGAAAATGGCTGGAGCATTCTGAAACTGCTGAGATTTGTTATTTAAGCATGCATAACCACTTCAACTGTTAAAAGCAGCATTTGTTATTGCTAAGCTATAACTACTACTCAGCCATCTTACAGCTAAGTAGTCTTTATATTCAAAGCAGTAGTAGGAAGCCACATCCACCCCTCAACGCCTCTTACGAACCTTCTTTAAATCTCAGTTACCTCTGGGTTAATTAAATAAATAAATAAATAGATGCTAATTTGATATTGTTAGTTTGTTTTCTGCCTTTGTAAATGGCCGGTTTAGAATAATTAATGCGCCATGCATGCCTTTGCACTGTGGAAAGAAGCTAGTATACCTGAAGGGAGAACATGCAAATACAACACAGAAAGGCCCTACAATTTAAAACAGGCACCCTCTGACCTCTGTAGGTCTTTGATTCCTATGTTGTTTTGCTATTTCATTGTTCTGAGATTCCTGCATTGCCTTCAAAGACCAGTATGTACCTGCTGGATAAAGGTGCCTCAGAACCTGATCAAATATGGTGGGAACACAGAAAGTTTATCTGACAGTCTTAAGTCTTTCTCTGAACTCTGTCACCATCGTGCCATAAGAAATACACACAGCGTTGGCGTGTATAGTTTCACATTCACATCATACCATTACTGCTGTTAAATGTCAGGTCACCTTTGACCTGAACAGTGTGTAATGGGTACAATGATTAAATAACCTGTGTGAAGCGTGTATATGAAAAAGTTGTTTAACTTTAAGGCAGTTCTCTTATCAGTGTGGGGGGGGGCTGTAAACCGGTGAGATTTGCAGAGTCATGATGATACATCGAAACAGTAAGAACTCAAAATATATATAATAAGTAATATTGAAAAATTGTGAATTCATCATAAATCTTACATTTAATGTCAACAATGTTTGTTTTGAGGGTTTAACTGCCTGTTTCAGTACATTCCAGCTATAAAGGAGGACATGTCATGTGATTTATTTACAAAAGAGCCAGTCAACTAACAAACGTGGAACAAAAGTAAAAGGATGTTTCTTACTTACTTATGCTGCTATTGTAATGTGGAACGAAGCTGTAGCGGGACTGAGAGCGCTGCAGAGGACAATGAATTACTTATTATATACTACAAACAATGATAAAGAAGCTGGGTGGAGTTTTGAACAGTGTGCAAAGCTATAAAAAACTAGCAAGTTGTTGAATATTAATAGGTAGGTGAAGTACACCTAAAGCAATACATACATACATAAATACTGGAACAATATGAAAAAATATACATTTAAAATTTTTGTTAGTACCTCTGAAAACTGCTGCTGTCCTGACTGGTTAGACAACGAGGAGCAATTGCTAAGTTTCAAACCATCTGGAGAGGAACCAGCCAACTCTACTGATCTGTTGTGGGAACTGTGAATGACTAAAGGCACTACATATTTGTTTAATGTGCAAAAATTAGTCCAGAATTCCTTAAAGTGTTACTCAAAGCCAAGTAAGTATCTGGTTAAATTTGAAGGTCAATAACGTCAGTGTTATCTTAATTTAGAAGGTGGAAATTAGAGGTAAATGGTAGGTGGCCTGTATTTGTATAGCGCTTTACTAGTCCCTAAGGACCCCAAAGCTGGGGTGGAACGTTCAGTCATCCACACATTCACACACTGGTGATGGCAGCTACATTGTAGCCACAGCTGCCCTGGGGCGCACTGATAGAGGCGAGGCTGCCGGACACTGGCGCCACCGGGCCCTCTGACCACCACCAGTAGGCAACGGGTGAAGTGTGTTGCCCAAGGACAACGACCAAGACTGGCCGAGCCAGAGCTCGAACTGGCAACCGTCCGATTACAAGACGAACTGCCAACTCTTGAGCCACGATCGCCACAGAGCCTTTTGTTTTTAAGTCATGCCTCTAGTTTAACTTGTTACTTTGTATCATCTGGCTTCATGGATAAAGCTGGATGTCATCTACATAGCAATGAAAATGGTAATGGCCCCATCACAGAACTGTGCTGTGTAACACAATTATTAATTTTCATGTGTGCAGAAGACAGCCCATTCATATGCACAAATTGTACTCTGTTTAATATATATGATTTGACCCAGTGCACCGCAGTTTCTTTAATACCAGTGTTGTTTTAATCTCTGAAGTGCAATATGAAGGTCAAAAGTGTCAAATGCTGTATTGAGTTCTAACATGACAAGTACCAAATTCACTGTCCGAGGTCACGAGGTCATTCTCAACCTTCACTGGTGCTGTTTCTGTGCTATGATGAAACTCTTCAAATAGACCATTCCTCTACAACTAATCAGTCAGGTGTTTGATAACTACTCTTTCAAGAATTTTACAAATAAGAGGAAGGTTGGACATTAGACAGCTGTATGTCTTTAAGTAGCGGTTTAATTTAGACACACCTTGAACCCTGCGGTACAAATGCAAGTGTGACTTGACAAGATGCTCTCAAAAACTGTCTCATGGTGCCAAATGCAGCTGCAGCATTACTTCTAAAACCCCAGCCTCATCATATTTTTTATGATGATCAATGATAGTATGGATGATTTTATATTAGAAAAATACATTTACAATGTAGATTTATTGCTATTGTGTGCTTTTAATAACCTTACTTTGAAGTTGTTGAATTGTTTTGACACAAAATGAGTCTTAATTAAAAACACTTTATTTGATTTCAGTTAATGCAAGTTTGAGTTGTACATCAAAAAGGAAGGAATCCAGTTTTAGAAACAGACCACAAATTGAGTAGTCATCATGAACACTGTCACTTTAACACAGATTATTTTATGGTATGCTATGGTGTGTGTATTTGATGCCTGGAACATCACTTTTCTTAAATCTTAAATCTCTTGCAAATAATTCTTCATGTGGAATCACACACTAAACTCTCTTTCACCACGGCTGGACTTCCTTGTCGGAGAGAAACTTTCCCTGAGGCTCTTTGGCTCCTGGAGGCAACAGGGCCAGGTAGACAGGAGTGATGGCGCCCTCGTCTGGTGACTTGGGAGCATCTGGTGAAGTGAGGTCAGTGCGCACCCATCCTGGACAGCAGGCATTCAAGAGGATCTGGAAAAACGAATAACAACGAGTCCATGAATAAGAAATGAGGTTTCAGTGGACTCCAAAAGGTTCGGAGATGGCTTTGTATGTAAGTTCATTAGAGCTTGTCTTATTTTAGTTACCCTGTCATTTGGTCTCTCCTTAGACAGACGACGAGCATGAATCATGGACAGCACCTTAAAACACAAACAAACACCCATATTTATAATCAGAGTCTCCGAGAAAAAAAAAGGCTTGAATTGATTCAGTTAATCAGTTCATTAGTCAACCTCCTAATCTAACATCCTGAAGAAAAACTGGGTAAATGTACCGTCACTCCAATCTTAGACACTGAATATGCCATATCAGGCCAACCATGCTGCTTGTGTTCGCCTTTCTTGGCATCATCGAGGAATTTTCTCATCAGTGCCACCAGCTCGTCCTCTGTGATGTCCTCGCTGCGGAAACGCTGCTGGAGTTCTGGGCTGCATTGCTTTAAACCCGTGACACTAAGCATGCTGGAGATATTCACCACACGACCTAAAATACATACAAAGAACTGCCGTTCACTGCTGCTCCAAAGCAACACCCATGATGCTACTTCCACCATGTTCTACAATAAGGGTGGTATTTCTGGTGTTTCATTCAATTATTCAGCTCTGCAGAGGACTTTTGTTAAAGTGGTGTCTGGGTTACTCAGCTTAGGCAGAACTATACAGCTTCCATTTTACAGCTAGATCAGTGAACTTTAGAAACACTCAAAATTATAGAAACAGTTTATATATATCTATATATCTAGATAGATAGATAGATAGATAGATAGATAGACACACACAGAGAGAGAGAGAGAGATACATATATAGGATATTTATTACTCCTGATAGACTAATGTCAATGACAATTAAAACTGATTCAAACAAACAGGATGCATGTGACCCCATCTTAGAGTGACACCAAATCTGAATGCCTTTGTTTACTTTTTGTGCACTTAGCACCAGAGTCTCTGCATCTGTACCTCCAGCTCTGATCATTGGCAGGAAATGTGTCGACATGTCTCTAGTTCCGAAAAAGTTTGTCGTCAGGATCACCTCTGCCTGAACACCTAAGGGAGTTGGATCTGACGCTGAAAGGAAAAAGTTAACATGCTGTGAACGCCATCCACTTCAATTCATAGCTGCAGTATTAAACTACCATATACATTGATCCAGGATGATATGTATTATTATAGAGTTCTAATGCTACCTTTGAATGCTGTTCCAGCATTATTGATGAGAATGTCCACTCCTCCATACTTCCCTTTAAAGTAGGCAGCAACGTTTTTAATGCTGTTCAAGTCATTGATGTCCAGCTGGTGGAACTTGGGTTTGAGTCCCTCTGAGTTCAGAGTCTTCACTGCTTCCTCACCCCGACCTCTGCAAAAGGACCAAAAAAGTTTCATGTACTTCTCAGTTAATTGAATATTTGTGGACCTCACTGTGAAACTTCAGAGTTAGGTGAATGTCTAGATATAAAAACCACAGTTACACGTGAAGGCCTTCACATCAACCAGGTCCAGCTGTCACCAGGTGAGTCACTTACACATCTCTGGAGGTGATGTAAACGTCTCCATCGAACTGCTTGCAGAGCGCTCGGACGATGGCCAGACCGATGCCTTTGTTACTGCCAGTAACCACTGCAACCTTGGTCGACATGTCTGCACATGCAGAAAGAGAGATATGAGTGTATGAAGTTTCATGTTGAGCCACTGATTATCAGATTGGAGGACATAAAGCTGCAGGACAATATCAGGAGAATCAGGCTGAGGCATTCACATGTATTCCCACATCAGAAAAAACATGTATGAATATTTATGGAATAGCTCCTTAGTTGTAGGTCAGTTCTCTTATCAGCAGTGTAAGAGGGCTGATTGTAAGACTTGCAGAGTCATGACGACATGTTAAAACAGATAAATCCAAATATATTTTCAATGAAAAACACAAGAAATTAAAGATGGATTAAATCAAAATTTGCAGAATTTATCATAAAACTCATTTTTAATGTAAACTCATGTTTTTGAAACCGTTTTAAATGTGGCTGTGGAATTATAGCATCGCATTAAATCAGTTTGATCATAAATTAGATTCGAAAAAGGAAAACATGTTATGAAATCCCCTGAATGTTAAGAACGACAGCCTTGATGAAACTTCAAGAAAAAATAAACCGATTTGGGACATCTTTTTATAACATGTAAAAATATGATTAGACCTACTTTTAAGTTGAGATATGATTAAAATGTACTCTCTGTTTTCAGTCCATTTTTATTTTAAAAGAGGATATTTGGATATAACCATTTCCTCAGAATTATGAGAAGATTTTAAGAAACAGTCAGCTACCAAATGTGGAACAAAAGATAAAAAAGGTTTCTTACTTACTGCTGTTGTGATTCTGAAGGGAGCTGTAGCAGCACTGAGAGGGATGCAGAGGACAATGAATGATATACTGCAAATAGTGGGAGGGAAGCTGGGTGGAGTTTTGAACATTATCAGCATGTAAAGCAATGATAAACTAACAGGTAGTTGAATATTAAAAGTGCACATAAAACAATAACATTCAATACTGAACCAAAATGAAAAAAATTATTCTGTTAATACAGCTGAAAACTGCTGCTGTCCTGATTAAACAGACAATAGTTTATACGCTGGTTAAGTGCAGAGCATCAGCTTTTACAGGTTTGCTTATTCTCAAAATGGCCAAAAATGTTCCAAAGAATCTTATTATAGAGAAAATATCCGAGAGCTCCGAGATGCTGGAGACAGATTTCCTTACAGAAACGTGAAGAGGAAACTGGACAAACCAAAGAAAAGGTGAAGATGGTGGAGGAGTGGCTGATGCACTCTGGGTGTGTAATACAGGGACACTGTAACATTCAGACCACTCAACCTTATGTTTTGAAGTCACTTTATTTGGTATTTTGACTGGAGATCCACATGTTTTATTTTAAAGAAACACAAAAAAACAGCATTTTGTATAGCATTCTAGTAATTCTGAACAATTAGCTTAATCCAGTTAAGGCAAGTATATGAAGTCAAAGATATGAAAATGTTATGTACTGAAGGCTTTGCCGACAATTCAACATTTCAAGGATTCACTTTCATTTTGATTCGTTCCAGCTAGCAGACACACACACAGTACTGTACTGTTACTGAGAATAAAACGAACAATTTGGGTTCTATTACCAAACTATTTGGATAAGAGTTAAACTCTGTCCTAAAAAAAACCCATCCCAGAGCTTTAGCAATGTCAGTTTATGTTACTGATTGTTTGTTATGTTGGGTGACTTTCATTCTTTAAATGTTTCACAGTTTTGCGATTTCACCAAATTGTGTTATCGCTTTGAGTTTCACACGCTCATCACCACTTCTGAACAGTCTTTTCAGAGACAAACTGTCCATGAGGCTCTTTGGCTCCAGATGGCAGCAAAGCCAGGTAGACCGGCGTGACAGCGCCCTCGTCTGGTGACTTGGGAGCTTTTGGTCCAGCCATGTCAGTGCGCACCCATCCTGGGCAGCAGGCGTTCAAAAGGATCTTTTAAAAGAATCAAATGAAAACAAAATCTGTTAGCAACGACGATTTAATGTAGGTCTGGGCGATATATGTAAATACAGAATTTATTAAATTTAACGGAGTTAGAAGTTAACAGGAAGTTAGCTCGCTAGTTTCCACCTAAACATGACATACCATGTTCTGACTGATAGATTTTTGAAACTAATTCAAACGTACAGCTCTGCTACCACTTCCAACATAAATGAAGACAGAAAACTAAACAGCAGTGGCGTTCGCAGGGTTACTGAAGTTGGACTACCTGGTATATAATGTTGTGCTACGTGATTGCTAGCGACACAGCTATGTTAGCATAACATTAGCACAGTGAAGCTGGAGGATGAACGCCAACTTTTTTTTCCACTCGATAAAAGTTAACGTGAGGGATTCTGGTGGTTTGGGGCAAATGCAATCGCACAGCAGGATGCTATACATACTTCAGTCAGGAGAACAACTGAGATCATTCATCCACAATACGAGGTTAGTTATGGGAATAGAACAGCTGCGAGAGAATTCAACATTAATGAATCAATGTTACGGAAGTGGAGGAAGCACAGTTTTTGGCTTTCCCCATACTTTAAAAGTGCTTAATCTCTTTGCTGTGACTGTCGCCCGCCATAATTTGCAGATGATAATGGTTGTAGCCGCTGCGATGCTTTTGACCAAAACAGGCGCAGCTTGATGACATCATCAACATGCGCTATCGCGATAGAGCGATAGCGCAATTCTCTATCGTTGGCCAAATTTATATCGTTTCTGTCGGCCACCCCTAATTTCATGGACCCAAGACCACAAAAAAAAAAAAAAACAACCCACTGAATATAGAAGTTCTGCATTGTTAGTTATATATTTCAGTTACCCCATCATTCGGTCTCTCCTTGCTCAGACGACGAGCATGAATCATGGACAGCACCTTTAAAAACATCCACACACAAATATAATCAGTGTCTTATAATATGGTTTCAGGTCAAATCTTCATGGCTCTGATTTAATAACAGCGAACGCACTAATCAAACGTACCGTCACTCCAATTTTAGACACTCCATAGGCCGTGTCAGGCCAGCCGCGCTCTTTATGTTCGCCTTTCTTGGCCTCATCGACAAATCGTTGCATCAGTTCCACCAGCTCCTCCTCTGTGATGTTCTCGTTGCGGAAACGCTGCTGGAGGTCCGGGCTGCACTTGCTCAAAGCACTGACACTAACCATGCTGGAGACGTTCACCACACGACCTAAAACACACAGACGTACACACACAAGAATCTGAAGATGGAAAACAAACAGGACGTTTGTCTCCTTCGTGCTCTTAGAGTCCTTTAAACTTTAAACTCCAAACAGCTTCCATCTGAGGTTTGTTTCAGAGACTGATGGATAAGCTTTGAGCAGGTTCTCCAGGAGGACTTCTGATGTTCAGTTAAATGTGTGTTCTTGTTTTTTTAGACCCGTGTTTATGTAGCTATGATGTATCAGAATGGCTGCTGTGAAAAAGCTTTCCTGCTTTCTTTAGCCAATGCCTATTCTTCTCATCTGTCCTCTGCTCTCCTGCCTGTCAGGCAGAAATAAATCTCAGTAAGCCATGCTGAAGGAGGTCTTAAAATTAATTTGGAGGACAAATAGCAAGGGAGGCTGCATAATCGAAGATGCATAGTTTTATCATCTGCAGAAGCGAACTGGCATACAGCTAGGATACAGACATCATAGCAAGAAGAAGACTCCAAACAACTCTTCCTGATTGATGTCTAATATATTTAAAAACTAAAAGTTTCTCATTATCAGTTACTGACATGTACGCTCACTCAATTAAAAATGCAAACTTTCAAGTAAAATATGATGCAGACTGGGTCCAGCTAGGGCTGTTCGATATAACGATATATATATCGGATGACGATATAAAAACATCTATCGTTTCATTTTGCGCTATCATTTGTTTCATGGTGTCGCAAAATAAACTGTTTACGGCAATATTTTTTCATGGTTCTGATGGTCACTGTAGTGGCTGTATTAATTTCTTAAAGTTCTCTCTTTCTCTTATATTTAATATAACCACACTAAGGACGGACAAGCGACTGTTTTTATGCGTTGTCGTTAGCAACAACGACGGTAAAACCATCACGTGTCCGCTTGTTTATTTTCGACATAAACCTTTCAGAATAAAGCTCAAGATCCTGTTGAAACTTTTCAAAATAAACTGAATCGCGTGAAAAAGTATGCAGAGTGTTTATGGATGAGGAACAAAGAAGAGCCGCCAGGTGCTAAAAAATAAACCTTAGACTCAAACGTTAGAACAGGCTTTTCCCCGCAGCACGCCGTGAAATAAATACTCACAAAGAAAACGGCGGCCTTTACAACTTATGTCTAAAAATGTATCGTTTCATGCATCGGTTAAAACACTCAACTCCAGGTACACGACGCCCAGCTGGAAACACGTCATGCAAGTCGAGCTGCCCGAGATTCACAGAATTTACAGAAAATTTAAAATTTTTATGATTTATATCGTTATCTGGACGGTCGAGGTCTTTTATCGGGATATGAGATTTTGGTCATATCGAACAGCCCTAGGTCCAGCTGTACCTCCAGACTTGATGATCTCACTGAAGACAGTCCACATCTTTCTGGTGGAGAGGAAGTTTGTCTTGAGGGTCACCTCCGCCTGGGTGCCAAACGGAGTCGTGTCTGCCACTGAGGAGACAGCGTGATCTCCGTCAACAGTGTGTGCAGCTCCACAGCACAATGATATACATCAGCACAAGAAGTAAACTACCTTTGAAAGCTATCCCAGCGTTATTGATGAGGACGTCCACTCCTCCGTATTTCTGTTTGAAGAACTCAGCGGCGGTTTTGATGCTGTCCAGATCGTCGATGTCCAGCTGGTGAAACAGGGGCTTCAGTCCCTCTGAGTTCAGAGCCTTCACCGCTGCCTCACCACGGCCTCTGCAAGAGGAGCGAAACATCCTCATTTATATTCACTTTGTCTTCAATCTCATCGTTTACACCTTATACCAGCTGAGATTCTCAGTCTTTCTCTCTTCATTTTGTCCCCAAAGGCCCTGAAACATGATGAAGTTCCATCACTGGCCTGGCCACATTACCACGGTCATTTGCTGTACACATAATGGAACAAATGTGCAGCAAGACGTGTTCACAATTTCAGGTTGAAATAATCAAACGTTCTTTTTTACCCCCGTGTGCGTGCTCAGAGCCTGAAGCAAGAAGCTTGGATGAACAAACAAACCACAGATGCAGTTCCTGTTAGCTCTGACCGAGCTTTAGTTTTGTTTAAGCTCTTGGTATGCAAAAGTGTTGAGATGATTAAACTGCAGATACGTGAACATTTATCAACTTGGTCCAGGTGTCACCAGGTGAGTCACTTACACATTTCTGGCAGTGAGGTAAACGTCTCCTTCAAACTGCTTGCAGAGCGCTCGGACAATGGCCAGACCAATGCCCTTGTTACTTCCAGTTACCACGGCAACTTGGATTGACATGTCTGTACAAAGAGAGAGAGGCATCAGTGTCTGAAGTCATGAGTTCACACAAGTGTTGGTTCAACTTGGAGGTGGGCCCTGCTCTGGGAGCAATGGCTATCTAAGAAAAATAAAGTTTTAGCGACATTATCAGGCTGAATTTGATTTTTTTATTATATTAAAAAAAAAATCGTACAAACAGATAAAATTAAAGAATTCTCTAAAATATTCATTTAATTGCAGCCTGACATGAATGTACTGAGATGTCAGCATCACGACCCAGTGCTCACAGCTAAGCACAATCATCTGTGTTGTTTTATTTTTTATTTGTGTGGGAAACGTTTAAAAAAAAAAAAGGCGGGGGGGGGGTTCCTGCACAAAAATTTTCTGGCAGGTGTTTTTGACTTTTTCTCCACTCTATGCTACACAGTGCTGTCACTTTTTCCTGTGTCCCTGTGCAGGCATACAGTCCAGCCCCAATGTAGACTTTTATTTGGTTCTCTGGGCTGTGCAGTTTTCCTAGTTGCTGCAGCCTGAAGGCACAGTTAGCTCACTGAGGCTGGGGTGCCTGCCCTGACACGGTGGTTGCATGGGAGGGCAGCCACCGCCTGAGTTTTCTGTCCCTTTGTTCCAAGTGTGTCCTTTATGTGTCAGATACTATAGATGGCCTATTTCCTTCTCAATTTAGTGTTTGTCTGCTTTAGTTTTTAAATTCTCTCCCCAGTTTTTCATCTGTAGCTGTTGGATAACTGGCCCAACCGTGAATATGTATGTTACATCTAAGTGCAGCTTCAGGCCTGGTGGAAGTCTAAGGGGAAAAATCAGTGAGGGAAAGAAGTGCACTGTCAGTTTAAGGAAGTAAATACTGGAATAGCTTATTATCAATCAATCTTTATTTATAAAGCACTCTTCATACAAAAAATGTAGCACAAAGTGCTTTACATGGTTAAAAGCAGCCCACCCCACCCCGCCCTCCAACTCACTCCCCACACTCTCATTAACATAAACGATCATGAATACACACATCTCCTCTCCCCCCCTTTAATTAGGATAAAGGGATGTTCTGCATATTTTTAAAGCAGAATTGAAACAGTGCCTCATTGTAAACCAGATCACTCATCTCCTGTATTTCTTACTTGGATATTGTACATGTAGGGCGCTGCACGGGTAAATGAGCAGTTTCGCGGATGTCAAACAAAAGTTTTTCATGGCTGTTTTTCTCTGTTTGTGAAAGAGGGTTTGACAACCGCTGCGTTAAACACACCAACAGGAGGCAAACAGACTTACGTTTAGATAAAGTGAGTCAGCTCTGTAAGTGCGTAGAGGTCAAAGTGAAAAACGGAAGCCTGCTGAGTCACGATGACAGTTCCAGAGAGAAAAATAGTGGGAAAACAAATCCACATATATTGCTCCAATAGTTTCAGGGGAGAAATGAATTGAATGCACATACTGCAGCTTTGAAATGCACTGCAGAATGTGGATTAAATAAGTTTAGTTTAATTGTAAACTACGTTGTTGGAGAGAGAAATAACATCGTGGAAGAGACAAAGTGAGTAAAAGACGTCTTAAATGCATTTAGAATTTATTTAGAACTACAAATTAAATTTCTTTTAGCAATTGTTGTTTGTTTTTTTTAATGTCACAATCCCAACCCTGCACCTTTATCCGGGTTTGCACCGGCAAAAGTGACCCGAAATAGGCACTCTGGTGGAGTTACTTTGTGTGTGTGTGTGTGTTTATGAGTAGTTTTAAACCTTGTGATCCACAAAACAGCATAACAGTGAAGAACTGACTGCGTTAGTCAGTGCGGGAGCAGCGGCTTCGCTCATGCGCGATTCATTTGCAGTTTGGACGCATAGAGGTGAACATCTCCTACCCTGATAGCAGCTGCGTGAGGACCATCCTCCACCTGTGAGCGCTTTGGCGCGGGCGAGGTGCCAACGACAGCAACCGCTGCTTGTTGAGAGTAGGGGCGATACCCTCGTTCACGTCAAAAAAAAACGTCATAAATAAGTCTCTAATAACACCAGAAAAAGTCGCCAGATTTGTCGCTAGTCGCTTTTCAGGAAAAAAGTCGCGAAGGGGGTCTGAAAACTCGCTAAATATAGCGTCAAAGTCGCTAAGTTGACAACACTGGTTTTACGAGGCATGTGCAAACAGCACGTGACTGTAAATTACAGCATGGAATTAATAATTTGTCCAAACTTCCCGTTTAAAAGCCTTTGATCGAAGAAAATCCGAAGACCTTTCACCAGCGTCTCTCTCTCTTACATAACGCTGACTTTCAGTTTGCAGGTCGGCCCGACGCCTCCTTAAATCCGCTAAAATTCAAACAAGCTGCCGACAAACGAAAACTGTAAGATGTAGCGGAGGCCTCACACTTACTGAAGCTGGGGTTTGGTCCTGAATGAGGCTGCAGAGAGGACAAAAAGCGCTGCACATGAAAATGTACGACTGTAAAAAAAACAGAAAAAGAAGAAAAGCAGGGCGGCGTTCTGCGCAGGATCGGTGCGCATCCCCGGAAAAACAAGTGGAACACGTGGGTTGGGTTATGGATGAGCTGTACTGCGAGGAGGACAATATTTCGGCATTTCTCTATATATATTTGTTGAGTGGCTGCAAACATCTGTAAAACTGAAGTTTTGCGTGATTGGACATCCAGATAGTGTAGAAACTTCAAGTATCTAAACTAGAAGGAGAAGATGTGAGGAAAAGCAATTTTATTTTTTTACCTCCAGAGTCAACAACGATATCCACTCCCAGTCCTCCCGCCTCCTCCATAACCGCCGACAGCAGTTCTGATGAGCTGTTATACACTGGAATAACTCTGGCTTCACACATAAACACACATATGAGAGAATGAGTCACTGCAGCTCAGAAAACATGACAAGGAATGACAAGAAAAGGCCAGTTTCGGTATCTCAAAATGTGATTTTGGAGAACATTTCAAAGATCATCATCAAGTTTTTCAATGCGAGCTACAGAAATGTCAGCGTGGGTCGGTACGCACCTACGCTGGGCCAAAGCTGCTCCAGGAAAGTGTGATTCTGTGGCGAGTGTGACGTCGTCAGCACCTTCGCCACTCCGTTCTTTTCCAAAGATTATAAATGTAGTCAGAGACTATGGGGGTGGATCAGGGCAGTGTGTGCACTTCAGGTGCTTTTACATTTCTTTCAATCTGAAAGTTCTTATTCAAAAAAGTTGAAAGTCCATGCGGTGCAGAGGTAAGGTGGACACACACAAAAACATTCTGCCCGTCGACTTTGAAGCAGAGCCGAGAACGGGTTCACCTTTTAGATCAGAGTGACCCTTTTTCTGAAATGATCGGTGAGTCAGTGCTGTGATATTTAGTAAAGTCAAGAGTCAGAATAAAAAACATAACATAGACCTAAAAGAATTTAGAAGTAAGTTTACTATGTCATAAAATCTGATAGATGAAAGTAGGAAAAAGAAAATTCACATAATAAAGATGTGAGAGAGCGTGCATCTCACCTAAATAATATTCATCGGTGTCAATGACCTCACAGAGTCCCGAGAAGCTGGAGTCCAGGGGAAGGATACCTGAAGAGGGAAGATGAAAATGGGAAATGTGGAGCCGCTTTCACAAAGATCAAGTTTACAATACATTTACATTGTAGATTTATTAAAATGAGGTGCTTTTAAAAACCTTACTTTTAATTTCATTAATTGTTTTGACACGAAATGAGTCTTAATTAAAAGCATTTTATTTTCTTTGATTTCAGTTAAACGCGGAAACGCTGCTGGAGATATTCACCACACGACCTAAAATGCATACAAAGAACTGCCGTTCACTGCTGCTCCAAAGCAACACCCATGATGCTACTTCCACCATGTTCTGCAATAAGGGTGGTATTTCTGGTGTTTTGTTTAATTATTCAGCTCTGCAGAGGACTTCTGTTTCTTTGTTGTTGTTGTTGTTGTTGTTTTTTTGGGGGGGGGGGGGGGGGGTGTTGTTTATTTTATTTTACTTTCACTTGCTACACACGGGACAGAGATGACTGGGGGAAAGAGAAAGATAGAGAGGTAGGGAAAGAAAAACAGCGAGGAAGAGGAACAGTGATAAAAGGCAAAAAACAAAAACCAACAAAACAAACAGACAAAAAATACATTTATCAATCACCTGGATCACCTGTTGAGAAAGAAAAAAGAGAAAACAAGTAAAAAAAGAGAGCAATATAATAAACAACATCATCGCGATGATCTATGGGAATGTAACAGTAAATACTAAATATTAAACATCATTGTGCAGCACGTAAGATCGACAGCGCACAGTGTGCTTTGAGGTAGGAGCCAAAAAGGGTGTCGTTTGTGTGTGTGAGCACCCGTTTGTACACCTGTGAGCATGGACGCGCTTGTATTTAAAAGGTTCCTTCATGTAATGATCTGCTAGAGGGTGTGGGGAGCCACAGCCCCGTCCTCCAGGGCATGAAGCAAGTATGGAGGAGATCCAGGCTCCAGACATCCAGAGGCCCTCAGAGCACAAGAGACCAAGGAAGAGCCGCGCCACTATCCCGGAACGCGTACGGAAAGCGTACTCTATACCCCAGGTCTAGGTACCCCTGCCCCTGGAGGGGGAAACTGCACCCAGATCCAGGTAGTGTTACCTTCTTCCCTGGGGTGGAGAGAAGCAGAGGTCCTATATGTATGTGTTATGAGAGTGTGAGTAATGTGAGTGTCTAAGTTGTGGGATAAAATTGAGGCACAGGCAGCCAGAAGGGGACAGAGGGGGGGATGCCTCCCCTGCACCCTGGTGACACACCTTTACCCCAAGGCCCTGCATGTGTGGGTGATTGTGGTGCAGCGGGAAGAGGGAGGCCCCTCCCTGTGGCCAGCTGAACCCAGTAGGCACCCCCATACTCTGCAACCCACCAGGGCAAGGGGGCCCAGGCCCATCCGGACCGGGGCCCAGTTCAGCAGCGCCGCCCGGCCCCACAGAGAAAACTGCACCCACCCCGTCATCCACTCATCTTCCAGACTACACAAGACAATAGCCACCCAGGCTGAGTTCTTCCTCCACCTCTCCTATATCTCCCCCTCCTACAGAGTGAGTTCCTGGAGAGAGGAGAGCTCCTGCAAGATGTAACAGCCTCCCCCACCAGTTGAAGAGCCCCCCAGGTGGCTCGATGCACTGGCGGCACCGCGCGCCAGGGCTGGGCCCCCATACACCCACCCGCCCACAACCCCGACGACACACCAACCAGGACCCAAGCCCCCAAGGCCCAGCCAGGGCCCCAGCCCGGAGACGGTGAACCCCCAGAACCTCACGCCAGCCTCGGACTGGGAAGAGTGAATCTACAATAGGCAAGCAGCTTGGTGTGAAAAAATCAACTGTGGGAGCAATCATCAGAAAATGGAAGACATACAAGACCACTGATAATCTCCCTCGATCTGGGGCTCCACGCAAGATCTCATCCCGTGGGGTCAAAATGATCATGAGAACGGTGAGCAAAGATCCCAGAACCACACGGGGGGACCTGGTGAATGACCTGCAGAGAGCTGGGACCAAAGTAACAAAGGTCACCATCAGTAACACACTACAACGGCAGGGAATCAAATCCCGCAGTGCCAGACGTGTTCCGCTGCTGAAGCCAGTGCATGTCCAGGCCCGTCTGAAGTTTGCCAGAGAGCACATGGATGATACAGCAGAGGATTGGGAGAATGTCATGTGGTCAGATGAAACCAAAGTAGAACTTTTTGGTATAAACTCAACTCGTCGTGTTTGGAGGACGAAGAATACTGAGTTGCATCCCAAGAACACCATACCTACTGTGAAGCATGGGGGTGGAAACATCATGCTATGGGGCTGTTTTTCTGCCAAGGGGACAGGACGACTGATCCGTGTTAAGGACAGAATGAATGGGGCCATGTATCGTGAGATTTTGAGCCAAAACCTCCTTCCATCAGTGAGAACTTTGAAGATGAAACGAGGCTGGGTCTTCCAACATGACAATGATCCAAAACACACCGCCCGGGCAACAAAGGAGTGGCTCCGTAAGAAGCATTTGAAAGTCCTGGAGTGGCCTAGCCAGTCTCCAGACCTCAACCCCATAGAAAATCTGTGGCGGGAGTTGAAAGTCCGTGTTGCTCGGCGACAGCCCCAAAACATCACTGCTCTCGAGAAGATCTGCATGGAGGAATGGGCCAAAATACCAGCTACTGTGTGTGCAAACCTGGTAAAGACCTATAGTAAACGTTTGACCTCTGTTATTGCCAACAAAGGTTATGTTACAAAGTATTGAGTTGTATTTTTGTTATTGACCAAATACTTATTTTCCACCCTGATTTACGAATAAATTCTTTACAAATCCTACCATGTGAATTCATGGATTTTTTATTTTTTTTCCACATTCTGTCTCTCACAGTTGAAGTGTACCTCTGGTGCAAATTACTGACCTCTGTCATCATGTTAGGTGGGGAAACTTGCACAATCGGTGGCTGACTAAATACTTTTTTGCCCCACTGTAGATATAACCATTTCCTCAGAATTATGAGAAGATTTTAAGAAACAGTCAGCTACCAAATGTGGAACAAAAGATAAAAAAGGTTTCTTACTTACTGCTGTTGTGATTCTGAAGGGAGCTGTAGCAGCACTGAGAGGGATGCAGAGGACAATGAATGATATACTGCAAATAGTGGGAGGGAAGCTGGGTGGAGTTTTGAACATTATCAGCATGTAAAGCAATGATAAACTAACAGGTAGTTGAATATTAAAAGTGCACATAAAACAATAACATTCAATACTGAACCAAAATGAAAAAAATTATTCTGTTAATACAGCTGAAAACTGCTGCTGTCCTGATTAAACAGACAATAGTTTATACGCTGGTTAAGTGCAGAGCATCAGCTTTTACAGGTTTGCTTATTCTCAAAATGGCCAAAAATGTTCCAAAGAATCTTATTATAGAGAAAATATCCGAGAGCTCCGAGATGCTGGAGACAGATTTCCTTACAGAAACGTGAAGAGGAAACTGGACAAACCAAAGAAAAGGTGAAGATGGTGGAGGAGTGGCTGATGCACTCTGGGTGTGTAATACAGGGACACTGTAACATTCAGACCACTCAACCTTATGTTTTGAAGTCACTTTATTTGGTATTTTGACTGGAGATCCACATGTTTTATTTTAAAAAACACAAAAAAAACAGCATTTTGTATAAAACAAACACATTTTCTAGTAATTCTGAACAATTAGCTTCATCCAGTTAAGGCAAGTTTATGATGTCAAAGATATGAAAATGTTATGTACTGAAGGCTTTGCCGACAATTCGACATTTCACGGATTCACTTTCATTTTGATTCATTCCAGCTAGCAGACACACACATAACACAGTACTGTACTGTTACTGAGTGTTAGGGCTGGGCCATATTATACCGTTCACGGTAATACCGGTATAATGTTAGGCAACGATAGGAAAATGAAATATCGCGATAGAATGGGAGTAAAACAGGCATGCGCAGTGCCTTTGTTTTCATACGCACATGGCCGATTGTTGAGTGAAACAGATGAACCAGAATTGGTTTGTAAAAATGGTGCAACTTCCGTGATGTGGAACTGGTTTGGTGTTTGTCCATCAGATACACAACAAAGCACATTTTTTTGCAGAACATGCAAGCGGCCGTTGTTATTGTCGTATTTGTCGGACTAAGATGCTCTTAAATCTGGGAGTAATCTGGGTCCTAAAGTCCGAACTCTTCAGGTCAAACAACACTTAGAGTTAAAAACTGTCTAAATTCTTTCATCTTTAATAAAACGATCAGCATTGCTGCTTTACCAGGTGTAACTATAAAGTTTAACTTCCAGGCATCCATGAAAACAAAAGTTATTACATTTAACGGAGTTAGAAGTTAGCAGGAAGCTAGCGGAAGTTAGCTCGGTAGTTTCGCTAGTTACCTAAGCATGATATTGCATGTTCTGACTGAGAGATTTCTGAAAAAATTCAAACGTACAGCTCTGCTATCACTTCCAACATAAATGAAGACAGGAAACTAAACAGCAGTGACGTTTGTAGGGTTACTGAAGTTGGGCTAGCTGGTATATAATGTTGTGCTACGTGATCGCTAGCGACACAGCTATGTTAGCATAACATACACAGTGAAGCTGGAGGACAAACACTAACACTTTTCCACTTATAAAAGTTAACGTGAAGGTTCTTCATGGTTAGAGACAAATGCAATCGCATGGCAGGATACTGTAAACGGACCAAACTTCAGTCAGGAGAACAACTGAGATAATCCATCCACAATACGAGGTTAGTCATTAATATACTGCAGCAACATGGGAATAGAGCAGCTGCCAGAGAATTCAACATTAATGAATCAATGGTACAGAAGTGGAGGAAGCAAGAAGAATGAGTTTAATAAAGTTTGATTTATCTGACTGCTTCGTTTCGCTTAATGTGCCTTATAATCCTGTGCACCTTATGGTCCGAAAAATGCGTACTGCACACTGCAGTTTAATGTTGCAAAGCACCTCTTTTTAACTTCAGTGGATATTATACATGGTTATGCTCAGGATATGTCAGCCCATTTCTACTGGACATGCCTTTTGGTTAAACTTTCAGCAAGGAATTTGCATTTGCACTGTTACATTTTTATAAAGCTTTAATGTACATAAAAACCAGCTTCTTGTTTAAGTGAAAATAAATGGAAGGTTGTCTTTTTGCGCTAGTAATGTTGTGGAGTTGTATTTTGTCTCGCATCAATTATATCGTCGGTTATATCGTTATCGCAAATTTTCAAATATATATCGTGATAAATATTTTTGGCCATATCACCCTGCTCTACTGAGTGTGATGGCTGCACTTACAGCCACACAGTGGTAATATCACCATGTTAGTGTAGAGGCTTATAAGTAACCTTGCATTCACATTTCTTTCTTTAAATATAGGAATTTATTTACAGGACAATAAATAACTGGTTTTGGTTTAGAGTTAATTCACATATCCACATAACACTGCATTCTAAAATAAGTGCGCACATTTTAGTTTACACTGTTATGTATGATTAATTTTTTGTTTTCTGAGTTACCTTAGTTGCAGCTGTTCCAGTCCCTTGATTAAGGAGCCAAGAGGTGGAAAAGGGGCGGAGTGAGCTTTAAAGGAAGACTACAAATTGGTTCATGCCATAACTCAGGACCATGGGGAGGAATTGGAGTTCATTATGTTTGGTTTAGTTAGGTTTTGTGTGTTTTACCCCTTCTCCTGTTTTTGTGGGCTGATCAGCCACTATTTAAGTTTCCCCTTTGTCTCATTAAGTTAGGTCAGTTTGTTTGAGTTATCAGTAGTGTTGTCAACTTTGAGTAGAGTTTTTGTTAGTTTGACCTCTTTGATGGGCCCAAGATTTTGATTCTTTTTGCATGAGTTAACCAATTATGTTTTTTGGGTTAAATAAAAAATCATTTTTTTGGACTTTAACCTGTGCCTAAGTTTCCTTCACTGCTCGGTCCTTCACACTGAGAATAAAATGAACAATTTTGGTTTTATTATCAAAATATTTGGATAAGAGTTAAACTCTGTCCTAAAAAAAACATCCCTGAGCTTTAGCAATGTCAGTTTATGTTACAGTTTTTTTGTTGTTGGGTGACTTTCATTCTTTAAATGTTTCACAGTTTCGATTTCACCCCAGTGCATTTGCGAGTCTCACACGCTCATCACCACTTCTGAACAGTCTTTTCAGAGACAAACTTTCTTTGCAAATTATTTTTCATGTTAAACTCTCTTTCACCACGGCTGGACTTCCTTGTCCGAGAGATACATTCCATGAGGCTCTTTGGCTCCAGATGGCAGCAAAGCCAGGTAGACCGGTGTGACAGCGCCCTCGTCTGGTGACTTGGGAGCAGTTGGTCCAGCCATGTCAGTGCGCACCCATCCTGGGCAGCAGGCGTTCAAAAGGATCTTTTAAAAGAATCAAATTTAAAAACAAAATGTTCGCAACGACGATTTAATGGACATAAAACCATGACAAAAACCCACTGAATATAGAAGTTCTGCATTGTTAGTTATATATTTCAGTTACCCCGTCATTCGGTCTCTCCTTGCTCAGACGACGAGCATGAATCACGGACAGCACCTTTAAAAACATCCACACACAAATATAATCAGTGTCTCATAATATGGTTTCAGGTCAAATGTTCATGTCTCTGGTTAATAACAGCGAACACATTAATCAAACGTACGGTCAATCCAATTTTAGACACTGTATAGGCCCCGTCAGGCCAGCCGCGCTCTTTATGTTCGCCTTTCTTGGCCTCATCGACAAATCGTTGCATCAGTTTCACCAGCTCCTCCTCTGTGATGTTCTCGTTGCGGAAACATTGCTGGAGGTCCAAGTTGCACTTCTTCAAACCACTGACGCAGTTCATGCTGGAGACGTTCACCACACGACCTAAAACACACAGACGTACACACACAAGAATCTGAAGATGGAAAGCAAACATGTTTGTCTCCTTCGTGCTCTTAGAGTCCTTTAAACTTTAAACTCCAAACAGCTTCCATCTGAGGTTTGTTTCAGAGACTGATGGATAAGCTTTGAGCAGGTTCTCCAGGAGGACTTCTGATGTTCAGTTAAATGTGTGTTCTTGTTTTTTTAGACCCGTGTTTATGTAGCTATGATGTATCAGAATGGCTGCTGTGAAAAAGCTTTCCTGCTTTCTTTAGCCAATGCCTATTCTTCTCATCTGTCCTCTGCTCTCCTGCCTGTCAGGCAGAAATAAATCTCAGTAAGCCATGCTGAAGGAGGTCTTAAAATTAATTTGGAGGACAAATAGCAAGGGAGGCTGCATAATCGAAGATGCATAGTTTTATCATCTGCAGAAGCGAACTGGCATACAACTAGGATACAGACATCATGGCAAGAAGAAGACTCCAAACAACTCTTCCTGATTGATGTCTAATATATTTAAAAACTAAAAGTTTCTCATTATCAGTTACTGACATGTACGCTCACTCAATTAAAAATGCAAACTTTCAAGTAAAATATGATGCAGACTGGGTCCAGCTGTACCTCCAGGTTTGATGATCTCACTGAAGACAGTCCACATGTTTCTGGTGGAGAAGAAGTTTGTCTTGAGAGTCACCTCCGCCTGGATGCCAAACGGAGTCGTGTCTGCCACTGAGGAGACAGCGTGATCTCCGTCAACATTACAACATCAGTGTGTGCAGCTCCACAGCACAATGATATACATCAGCACAAGAAGTTAATTACCTTTGAAAGCTATCGCAGCGTTATTGATGAGGACGTCCACTCCTCCGTATTTCTGTTTGAAGAATTCAGCAGCGGTTTTGATGCTGTTCAGATCGTCGATGTCCAGCTGGTGAAACAGGGGCTTCAGTCCCTCTGAGTTCAGAGCCTTCACCGCTGCCTCACCACGGCCTCTGCAAGAGGAGCAAAACATCCTCATTTATATTCACTTTGTCTTCGATCTCATCGTTTACACCTTATACCAGCTGAGATTCTCAGTCTTTCTCTCTTCATTTTGTCCCCAAAGGCCCTGAAACATGATGAAGTTCCATCACTGGCCTGGCCACATTACCACGGTCATTTGCTGTACACATAATGGAACAAATGTGCAGCAAGACGTGTTCACAATTTCAGGTTGAAATCATCTGTAAAAACATTTCACTCATTCCTTTAGTTACATTAAAGATGTAACATACCTGCTGCATGAATATATTCAATTATTGAACCAATTTATAGGCTTGAACACATAAATGGCTGAAAAACAGATTCACTTTCATCTGACCTCAAACTGCAGTGATTTCCATCATGGGAGTATGAGACAGTGTCCCACAGGAATGCATTGAAGAGCCCATTACTCTAATGTGCATCCCATCACATTGGAGATAAATAGCAGCGTGAGCATACCAAGTACCAACATGAAAATATTCACTTGACTCTTCAGCAGCACCTGTGTCACCTTCTCCAGGGGCCCGTTCTTCGTACCTCGCTAAGTAGGTTAGCCGGATTAGATTGTTGACGATTTCGCGTGATCCTGGATCAGTCGGTTCCCCGAAGCTCATCCGGGACTTGCTGTCATAGCAACAGAGCCGTAAGCGTAAACCTGCTCGGGAGCAGGTTTACTTTATGTAAACAGGATTAGATCGCGGCCACGCAGGTATGTCCGCTTCATTTATACGAAAGCAACAGCGATATTTTTCCACTGTTTCACCATAAATAAATATTATCAATGTAACTAAAGATAATGCAGCACTTGATCCTTTTATTGATGTCACACAGATACATACAGGTCATTTCCTAAAAAAGGGAAATGTACTATTAACATTCTATTACATGTATGTGATTATTACAGATGTAATTCATATTTCAGAGTAGTAATTGTAAATTACTTCGTGTAATCAAGATGAGAGACCACGGCTATAAAAGCGAAGGTGGATTTGGGAAGCCTGTCGCAGCCATGTCCTGTCCGTTTACGCGACCAACCCATTGCGGAAGGTGCAAGATTGATAAGGAGAGTCCTCAGAATTCAGCGTATATTGCGGGACAGACAGGATCCTTTAGCTCAGCGCGACAGTGTGCTCATAGAGAGATATCGATATTCCCGTGAGGGTATTATTTACTTAACCAACTTGTTGACGAGGGGGTGCAGGACCACCACCTGTCTTTTTTTCCTCTGCCCTTTTCTTGGTTGCTGTTATGAACAAACTAACAGAGTATTACAGGCCAGTATTACCTTGCCAAGAGACGCAAAGCAATCTAAGAGATAAATATTACCATTCTGTAGAATACTCCTGTATTCCACTTTTACTTGTTCCCATGTTCTTGTGGGTCCTGTTGTGGCTCTAATGTGAAAGGGGATATAATATAACATATTATAATATAATATAATGCCATATGATATTGGACAATATAGTGTCATATGATAGATCTACCCTACCGCCTACTGGTGTTGGCCAGAGGGGCCGATGGCGCGATATGGCAGCCTGGCTACAACCGTAGCTGCCTCCACCAGTGTGTGAATGTGGGAGTGAATGAATAGTGGTATCGTAAAGCGCTTTGGGTGCCTTGGAAAGCGCTATATAAACCCAATCCATTATTATTATTATTATTAAATTACCTACGAGTTTGATTTGTCAGCAACTTTCTGCCAGCCCTCTCTCCTTGCTTTTGCAGCCTTTGCAGTGTTCTCTTGCGTTTTAATTAAACTCTGAAACTCCTGAAATCCCTCACTCATGAGTTCTTGCTCTGCTGCCGGAAAATACCGAGCACGCCCCTTGGACATTTTCGCCGACCAATCAGCGGGTTGCCGATCAATGTTTCTACTATCGATGCGTAGCCCCTTTTACGACACCCAGTGATGTCACATTCCTGCGTCCAGCTGTAGTAATCGTCAACAGCAGGTGTGTTCGGGGAACCGGATTAGCGAGCTCACGGTTAGCGCGATGATTTGATCTTGGATGTGTCATTTGATCTTGGATGTAGTAAGCGACGTACGAAGAACGGGCCCCAGGTTTTTCTAAATAAAAAACAAACAAAACAAATTCCCCCTCTCCTGCGGGTGGTCTATCCTTCAAGCTCGGGTCCTCTACCAGAGGCCTGGGAGGTTGAGGGTCCTGCGCAGTATCTTAGCTGTTCCTAGGACTGCGCTCTTCTGGACAGAGATCTCCGTTGTTGTTCCTGGGATCAACACTCGCCTAGTTTGGGAGTCACCGCACCTAGTGCTCCGATTACCACTGGGACCTCCACATTTTCTCGAGCTCTTCTCTGAGCCCTTGGTATTTCTCCAGCTTCTCGTGTTCCTTCTTCCCGATGTTGCTGTTATTCGGAACCTCTACATCGATCACTACGGCCGTCTTCTTCTGTTTGTCTACCACCACTATGTCCGGTTGGTTAGCTACCACCATTATGTCTGTCTGTATCTGGAAGTCAAACAGGATCTTAGCTCGGTCATTCTCCACCACCCTAGGGGACGTCTCCCATTTTGACCTCAGGACTTCCAGGTTATACTCGGCACAGATGTTTCTGTACACTATGCCGGCCATTTGGTTATGGCATTCCATGTATGCCTTGCCGTTCCGTAGTCTGTATCCGTAGCCAGTCTTGTCAATGATCTCACTGAGGGGGTTCAGGCGTATGGAGAACAGCAGTGGGGACAGAGCATCTCCTTGGTAGATCCTGCACTTGATGGTAACTTGTGCTATGGGCTGCCACATCCCCATTGAGTTCCTGATGAAGGCTCTTAGGGTCCTGTTGATCTCGTATAGTTCTAGGCATTCCAGGATCCAGGTGTGGGGCATTGAGTCATAGGCCTTCTTGTAATCAAGCCAGGCAGTGCACAGGTTGGTCAGCCTAGTCTTGCAGTCTTGGGCGACTGCTCAGTCCACCAGAAGCTGGTGTTTTGTGCCTCTGGTATTCTTGCCAATCCCTTTCTGTGCCCCACTCATGTATTGACCCATGTGCCTGTTCATCTTAGCTGCTATGATGCCTGACAGGAGCTTCCATGTAGTACTGAGGCAGGTTATTGGTCGGTAGTTGGATGGAACCGGCCCCTTCTGTGGGTCCTTGAGCATCAGGACTGTCCAGCCTTCGGTTAGCCATTCCGGGTGTCTCTCATCAACTAGCAGCTGGTTCATTTGTGCTGCCAGGCGCTCATGAAGTTAAGTTAGCTTCTTCAGCCAGTAGGCATGAACCAGGTCCAACTCTGGAGACCCTTTCTTGGATGTCTGCCACGGTGATGGTTACTGGTCCCTGTTCAGGGAGGTTACTGTGGACTGCCCTCAGATCCACAAGCCACTGATCATTGCCATTATGGCAGGGCTTTAGATTAACTTTCTGCCGCAGTTGCACTGGTGCGCCTAACGTTTTTATCTTAGGCACATCAGCACAAAAGTTAGGCGCACCCAAATTTTTCAACCGCATCGCTTAACCCCGCAGTTTTACATGTGCACTTTTTGGGGGGGGGAATTGCTGTCTATACAGACAATATTAATTTGTAAATGATTAACTAACAATCTTGTCAACACAAAGTTCTTCATTTGGAGCACAGTTCTACAAGAAAGAAAAATTACTGAAAAAGTGCTTGTGCTTAAAGTGCTTTGGCACTCTTTGGTAATGTTGTAGACGATGTTAAACGTAATCATCATCTCGGCCTCCTCTGACGACCTGTTTGCTGCTACCTGCCGCTGAAAGGCAATGGGGCGAGGGGACAGTTGGGCAGTGCATTTATCGCAGCATATAATGTGTTTTCTGGATACACTGTGCTTTTTCAACATTCAAAGATTGATGGCACCGTGTCAGAGCACTGGCTATGAATTTCAGACAGATCAGGCCTTACCTTAACAAAAAAGTTATCAACAGTTCTTTTCATTTTTTCTTATTACCCACAGCTACATCCACTTCAGTCAGGTCTAGACTACTCAATAGGGCAGGGTATCATCACCGATTTCTATAATCCATTCAATTCCGATTCACAAGGTGCCGATTCGATTCGATTTCGCCTCAGACAGTCAGAAATATTATTATTTTGATAATTTATTAGTATTGACACTTGTGAGACTTCACCAGAGGTGTAAGCATCATAGCAGATGCCTTTGTGTCAATGTAACTGAGGATAAAACACAGAAAAACATGAAGGAGATTTTCCTGGCCTGGCTTTTTTTTTTTAGCAGATTACCTTAAAAATATCCTGCAATTTTGTATAATTTTAAAAAGTATAAATTTCTTCAGTATTGAACAGCAGAAATTAGGCTTTCTTGTCCGAGGTCATTTAAGTTAAAAAAAGGGAAAAAAAGACAGCGGTCGACAGCACTGCAAACAACAGTAGACTGGTGGGTAATAAGTGAATGAATAATGCAGAAAACAGAGATTTGAGATGGGAAACTGTTCTTGAAGTACAGAGAGAGAGAGAGAGAGAGCTGCACATGAAGTGTGATTTGGAAGAAAAACTGCAAAAGTAAGAGTGAATTAATAACGATATTTATTAAATTTGAAGCATAGTTTGGATCTTCTTTTGCTGCTGGTTCAGTGAATTTTGGTTGGAGAGAGAAAACCTGCAGCTCAGAATCGAGCGCAAAAAAGATGTAAACACAAAGTCCGGACCGTCGACGCATCAGAATCTGTGAGCTTTATTCAAACTACTCACCTCTCTCCATCCACCTGCACTTTCAAATGTACACACGAAGGACTACAGAAATATCTGGACCACGGCCAATCAGAGAGGTCCCGCCCCTGGCTATCACTGATTGGTTTAGACCACGATAGGGGCATAATGTGTGTATGTTGTTGACCACACAGAGACTTTCAGAGTTGCGGAGACTTTTTTTCTGTTCTTTTTTATTTGAACAGCTGCTGGTCGCACCAGTGCAACCTAGGATTTTTTTTAGTCGCACCACTGAAAAATTTGGTCGCACGCTAGAGCCCTGCATTATGGGTTGCAGCCTTCTCCCTCTGGCGTTATTTTTGTGCCACTATTCTGAGCGCACGTAAAAAAAATTTGCAGGTGTAAGTGCAAACTAAGACGCAAACTAAGGTGCAAACCTTTTTTTACGTGCGCTCATTTTTTACGTGCGCTCAGAATAGTGGCACAAAAATAACGCCGTACTCTTCCCGTATTGCTCTGGTCGTGTCCAAAAACTTGTAGACCAATTACGTCACAGCGACGCGCCGAAGGCTGTCCAAATTCGTAGACTCCTCCGAATGCAGCCGACAAATGCATCAGCATTTCTCCGAATTTGGAGGATGGGTCGGGTGTGTCCTTCGTGGCCCACCATATCCCAGAATTCCTAGCGTGGCCCAACCAAATGGCAATGGCGGCCGCTACTATGTTTTAAAATTACTCTTATTAATCTGTCTGGGTCACAAAATAAACTTTTAACATCTTCAGTCGACAATGTGGGTGTGTAAATTTCAAATATCTGCTCGGTTTATCAAGATATTGCATATTTGCAAAAGTGCTTCGACGTTTTCGGAGACGTCTGGTTTTTTTTTTTGGTTTTTTTTTTCCTTTTTTTTTTGGCCTGTCCCGTTTGGCTCTTTTGCATCAGAATTGTTGTCTAAAGGCAAAGAAAGATGCCCAACGGATTTACTTTACCAAACTGACCATCCCAGCCTTGCCGTAATGGTCCATTTGATTCACCTTTTATTGTTTATTTTATTTTCACTTACTGAATACGGGACAGACTTGACTGGGGGAAAGAAGGGGAGAAAGAAAGAGGGAAAGAGAAACAGCTGAGAAGAGGGACGGGGGAGAAGGGCAAAAAACAAAAACCAACAGAACGGGCAGAGAAAAAAAAATGCATATATCAATCACCTGGATCACCTGCTGAGAAAGAAAAAAGAAAGCAAGCAGAAGAGAACAAGAGTAATAGAATAAACAACATCACAATGATATATGGGAATATGACAGTAAATACTAAATGTTAAACATTATTGTGCAGCACATAAGATCAACAGAACACAGTGTGCTTTGAGGTAGGAGCCAAAAAGGGTGTAGTTTGTGGGTGTGAGCACCCGTGTGTACACCTGTGAGCATGGACACGCTTGTTTTTTTAAAAGGTTCCTTCATGTAATGATCTGCTAGAGGGTGTGGGGGGGCCACAGCCCCGTCCTCCAGGGCGTGAAGCAGGTATGGAGGAGATCAAAACTCCAGACATCCAGAGGCCCCCAGAACACAAGAGACCAAGGAAGACCAACAGAGGGGCAGCTGCGCCACTGTCCCGGAAAGAGCTGAGGAGAGTCCCAGATGAGGGGTCACTCAGCAGCCGCGGAGCAGAAGCCAGGGGGAGTTGCAGTGACGCGCCCGTGAGCTCCGCCGGCAGCCAGCTGCGCCTGAGTGACCGAGCCCCAGGCCGAGAGGCCTCTCGGAGACGTCTGTTACCCACCAGCTCGATAGCTAGCCGAGAGCTCGAGGGTCACTAGATCACTAGAACGTCAAAACTCCCAGCACATCAGTTGGTCAACTGTGTGCAGAAGGACAGTCAAATGATGCATCAAATGCCCTTTTTCACTCCGTGTGCGTGCTCAGAGCCTGAAGCAAGAAGCTTGGATGAACAAACAAACCACAGATGCAGTTCCTGTTAGCTCTGACCGAGCTTTAGTTTTGTTTAAGCTCTTGGTATGCAAAAGTGTTGAGATGATTAAACTGCAGATACATCATCAACTTGGTCCAGGTATCACCAGGTGAGTCACTTACACATTTCTGGCAGTGAGGTAAACGTCTCCTTCAAACTGCTTGCAGAGCGCTCGGACAGTGGCCAGACCGATGCCCTTGTTACTTCCAGTTACCACGGCAACTCGGATTGGCATGTCTGTACAAAAAGAGAGAGAGGCATCAGTGTCTGAACTCCACACAAGTGGTGGTTAAACTCATAGGTGGGCCCTGCTCTGGACTGGGACCATAAGTTATCTAAGAAAAATACAACTTTAGATCATGGTCAAATTTATTTTAAAAAAGTGTGCGTTACTAGCAATTAAAGACTGCCCTGCAAATACGATCTGTAATATTTCTGTTAAACAAGAAGTCACATACTTGGGACTGTTAATATCCAAAGACCAAAAATCAAGATGCTCTTCAAACTTCACTCCAATTATACAGAAAATCCTAAAAAAGTTCAACCAGTGGCTGCAAAGGGACTTGTCTTTGAAAGGTAGAGTGTTAATTACTAAAGCTGAAGGGATATCCCGATGAACATATACTGCTCTCTCCTTACATCTGGATAAGAAAATTAGTAAAGATATTGACCGCATGCTCTTTAATTTTATATGGAAAACCGTACGCACTATATTAGAAAAACTGTTGTGATGAATAAGTACGAATCAGGTGGGCTTAACGTCTTAGACTTTTCTACTTTAAATAACACTTTCAAAATTAATTGGGCTAAACATTTTCTTAAAAACCCTACCTCTATCTGGAACTTTATACCATATCGTATTTTCTCTCGTTTTGGTGGCTTTAATTTTATTTTAAATTGTAATTACAATGTTGAGAAACTCCCTGTAAAGCTTTCATCCTTCCATAAGCAGGTCCTCTTAGCGTGGACCCTCATTTATAAACACAACTTCTCACCTCACAAATACCTTATCTGGAACAACAGAGATATTTTATAGAAAAATAAATCACTTTTCCTGGAAACTTGGGTCCAAACTGGGATCCTATTGGGGGCTCAGCTGGTTAATAAAGAGGGACAACTACTTATTTACAACGACTTTATTGCACTATATCATTTTCCAATCAGTGTTCAGGAATTCTCAATGGTGCTTGGTGCCATACCCTCAGGGACTTTAATGTTATATAAAAACACTGACAGCTCAATATCTACCTCAGTCACTCTCCCTGATCCAGCTGAGTCACCAATAGGAAAAATCTACTTTTCACAGGAACTTGGTAACAGCAATAAGAAAATACGCAGTTTATTCCAAGAAGATATCGTCTCTTTCCCATATATAATATATCTTATTGGAACCGATTTGTTCCAGATATCAAGTGGAAGACAGTCTGGATGATCCCCCATAAATATTTGATTGTAAATAAGGTGAAAAAAGTCTCGTTTAAAATTCTACATAAATGTTATCCAGCCAGTCACTACATGGTCAAATTTAAAAGGGACATAAATACTAATTGTACTTTCTGTGGGGATCATCCAGAAACTGTGACACATCTTTTTTGGTACTGTTCTTTTACACAGAGATTCTGGAAGGAATTTAGCAGGTTTGTTATTGTCCATATTTTAAGGGAGTTTTCTTTACGATGGGAAAATGTTTTATTCTGTTTCTTTAAGTTCCCCAAGAAGAATGAGAAATGTTTTTTATGATAAATTTGTTAATACTTTTAGCTAAATTTTTTATCCATAAATGTAAGTTTACTAACAAAACACCATATTTCTGTCATTTTTTTAAGGATGTGGAACTGTACATACAATCAATATCAGACTCCACCAACAAAAAGGCTCTCAAAACAATATATATATGTGAATTTTTGCATGTATTCTTATAATTGTTACTTTTTTCTTTTTACCCCTGGCTTTGTGTGTTCACGTTGTTGTTTTGTATACTTCATCTGTTCGTATGTTGTATACTCATTGTTTGTTAAATAAAGTTAAAAAAAAAAAAAAGCCAGTTCCAGAGAGAAAGATAGTGGGAAAACAAATCCACATATATTGCTCCAATAATTTCAGGGGGGGGATGAATTGAATGCACATACTGCAGCTCTGAAATGCACTGCAGAATGTGGATTAAATAAGTTTAGTTGTATTTGCAGTTAAAGGAGCTGTGTAGACAGTGCGATCAGTCAGTCCAGATACAAACGATACAAACACGCTGGTTTTACGAGGCATGTACAAACAGCACGCGACTGTAAATTACAGCATGGAATTAATAATTTGTCCAAACTTCCCGTTTGAAAGCCTTTGATCGAAGAAAATCAGAAGACTTTTCACCAGCGTCTCTCTCTCTGTTACATAACGCTGACTTTCAGTTTGCAGGTCGGCCCGACGCCTCCTTAAATCCGCTAAAATTCAAACAAGCTGCTGACAAACGAAAACTGTAAGATGTAGCGGAGGCCTCACACTTACTGAAGCTGGGGTTTGGTCCTGAATGAGGCTGCAGAGAGGACAAAAAGCGCTGCACATGAAAATGCACGACTGTAAAAAAAAACAGAAAAAGAAGAAAAGCAGGGCGGCGTTCTGCGCAGGATCGGTGCGCATCCCCGGAAAAACAAGTGGAACACGTGGGTTGGGTTATGGATGAGCTGTACTGCGAGGAGTTTCACGTTAATATGGACAATATTTCGGCATTTCTCTATATTTTGGTTCAACTTTTAGGAAGGTTTGTAGGATCATCTGATAAAAATAAACGACAGCAGAACAGATTAGAGATCAGTGCTGTGGCTCACTGAAGGGTTTTTATGTGGCATGTAGTCCTCCAGCACCCTACAAAAAACCTCTTAATTGATCGTCCATTTGTAGTTCCTTGTGATTGTTAAAACTGTTACAGTGATTACAGTTTATTTGTGCTCTTCAGACTCACAAAGTCTTACGTATGTTGTGTGTTTCGATAGAGAGAGCTGTCCAGATGAGCGTGTATTTACCTACAAAAAGAGACCATGAGAGGTCACAGTCACAGAGCTGGACGAACTGCCCGGAAGAGGAGGCAGAAACACGAAAGCAGCGCCCGGTCAGGTAGAAACACGCTGACTGCTTGAGTTTAAAGTGTTTCAGTGCTGCATGCTGGCTCAGCTCAGACTCTCTGCCCCTCTCTCTGTCTCTCCAGTGTCTCTGTGTCACCAGCCGCAGCATGTGAAGCTCTGGAAGTTTCTTCACCACAGAGGATTTTCCTCCACACTGCTTCAGCCAGCTCTCTTCACTGGTACCACATCCTATATTGTTTTCAACATCCTCAGGAGTATCATATAACCCGAAAAGGAAAGCTGCCCGTTGTTTGTTGGGTGATTTTAGGTTCATTCAGAACTTCCCACCTGACTTCATCAGGATTTTTTTGTACACTAAATATATTTACTGAAGCCATGCCAGATTTTACCATCATGCTATGAATGTCTTCTGAGTTACAGCCTCTCACAATACATAGACATGAAGTACACACTCTGTATGAACTGACCTCCAAACTACTTCACATTATTGTATTCCAGACTCCAGAGTTTTTAAATTTTCACAATTTCCCAAGTACGGGAGCACCCTATTCAGTTTTATACTCTACCCAAGTATGACACCTAAAGCCAGAATCTTCAGCATGGTTGTCATGAGTGTGAAACCCCCCTTGGGCCAAGCCTGAGCCTTTTTAGTTTTGAAACATTTCTTTAAAACCATTTGATCAGTGGGATATTTCCAAACTACTATACAGTGTTGTCTCTGCATTTCACAGCCCTGAGCTACATTTATGAGTATTTAAATGTTACTATATTAGATCATTGTTTTGACACAGAAGACATCTGGGCTGAGCCTGGTATCAAACAAATAGACCCTAGACACCTGTCCCACATGCTGATGTGACCTCTTGACCCTCAGCTGATTCTGAAGGATTGAGTTGGGAACCTTTTTCAGACCTGGTTGGTTTTATAGAGCATGACTGTGAGGAGGTTTTCTGTTGGTATCTTCTTGGGCCAATCAGAGACATTACCTACACTGACAGTTTGTGTGTTAAATCATGATATTCACATGTACATTTGGTTCATACAGACACAGGCAGAGGACTGCAGACTCTCAGAACCATTAAGGTAATCCAGATTCCCTAAATGCCACATTTGTATCAACAAATATTATGAACTTTTTGCATCTTCAGGAAGAAAAAAAAAAATCAAAAATGTTATTTTATTCTGAAAATCACAATGTGGAAACTTCAAGGAATAAACATAGCAAGTCGCTGACAGGCTGAAGTTGTTATGAAAGTGTTATAATGTTAAAAATAAATGATTTAATGGTTTATTAAAATTACTTTTTAAACTTTGATCATATTTTGTTAAACTCAGCATCCACTTGTTCACCTTCTTTGTGACCACGTGCCTGATATTTGCAGTAATTCTGAATTCTAACTGAAACACGAGCATACATTTAAAACCATCACAAAGCACACGCTGACATATGCACAAAATGTTATTTTAATATTAAGTTTTATATTATTCATAAAGAAATAACTGTATATTGTTTATATAGCTTTCTTATAGGTTTTGTGCTCGATCTGTTAGGCAGTTAATGATTTATTTATGTGTGTTTTGCCTTTTAATTTATAAGAAAGAAATAAGTTAAACTGCTGCTTCATAAAAAAATACAAATATGATTAGTGAGGTAATTTGTGTAGTCACCATTTTTTTAAACATTTGAATTGGTTACTGTTTGGAATTAGTTACAGGATCAAGTGTAGATCCTGTAGTGACGTTTGAATGTTAAAGCTTTATCTGTTGGTGTTTGTGTGGCAGCCCGGTCAGCTGATTATTTCTCTGCCGGAGTCGTGCCTCCTCACAACCTCCACCGTTCTGCACAGCTACCTGGGACGGTACATCAAGAGGTAAACACAGAATGTAAACATATTCCAATATTTCCATCCTCTATACGGCATGCAGGATTTAATCTATGTATTAGGGGTGCAACATACACAAAATTAACAGTTCGGTTTGATACTTTGGTGTCACGATTCGATATTTTTTCGATACAAAAAAAATGGTCGTCCTTTTTTAATTTGTCATTTATTAAAATTATAAATATATATTTTAACTCAAACGTACAGTTTTTAAATTACATGTTGCTGAAACAACAAAGGGATAAGAGAAATCACTCATCTTTGGAAAAGAGAGTTTATTACAGAGAAATGGCTCTTTCCAAAATAAAAGCTATACTATCCGCTTCTTCTGGGCTATATTCTCAGCAGCATATTAAACATATCAGGTCCCCATAAGGAGAATCATGTGCTAACGCTGTCTAAATGACTCAGGTAGTGCTTGTTGTTTTTGTCTGCTTCCACTTGTCTTTGCACTAGGATGATGTCAGCGTAAATGTGCAGTCATATTCGTTGTGTTCCCACTAGTGCTGTCAGCTTTAATCTGAAATGACGTTAACGCCACAACACGGCAAATCTCCGTTAACGAGCTACCGCGGATCGCCCGTGCGTGGGGCTGGACGGCCAACACGTTAACGAGCTAACTGCGCTAACGCACTAGTTCCCACCAATGTAAGTGAGCATTGCGTGGCACATCCAACATAATGTTTTACTTTTGTCCATGACGCGCTTACCTTCAGGGTCATACTTCACATGAAGATCAAAATAGTTCCAAACGCCAGATCTGAATGAGGGTGGGGGAGGTTCAATTTGCCATGTTGCAAGGAGAGCTTAGCTTCTGTCTCGCTAGCTTGTGCTGCGCTCAGTGGATCTGCGCTCGACAGTGCAGCCTAGGTGGAGTAGTCGAACGCAGATCCACTGAGCTCTCAACACAGACAGCATCGTCAGAAGAAAAGTTGATAAAATAAATTAAAAATTTTGTATTGTTCGATACATATGCGAACCGAAAGCACTGTATCGAACGGTTCAATATCGATACGAGTATCGTTGCACTCCTACTATGTATGTGTTAGATCGTCATAAGCTTACACAAGTTCAGACTCAGTGCCAGGTTAATTGTGCGCCTGTACTTCACACTATCTCAGCACACAGAAGGATTCAGCTGATGGACTCTGAGTATTTTAGCCAGAATGAGATGAAACCAAACTGTTTCTGGGTGTGTGTTTTTTTCTCTCTGCAGCTGGAAACCTCGTCTGTCTCCCCTCCTGGTCCTCTGCATCTTCTTGGTGTGTGAGCGGCACAGAGGAGAGGCCTCTGATTGGTTCCCTTACATCAATGTGCTGCCCACAGTTTACACCTGCCCCGCCTATTTCAGCGATGATGTCATGGCTCTTTTACCTGCCAGTGTGCGGAGGCGGGCCTTGGAGCAGAGGGAGGCAGTGAAGGAAATGCACTCCACCAATCAGGAGTTTTTCAGGTGAGTGCGGTTAAGGCCGGGATTTGTACTCGCTTGTGGATCAGCTCGTTTTCTAAAAATTGGCTGAATGCATCAGAATAAAAGTAATTGTTCAAATGATGTTTAGTCTTCTTGTGTGAAAAGTGAATGATCGCGTTGTGATTGGTTCACTGGTTCAGGTCCCTGCAGCCAGTTCTGAGTCAGCCCACAGCGGATGTTTTGACCTATGAGGCGCTGAGGTACACCTTCCTTATCTTTGACCAAATGAACCATTTACATAACAGCATTAGTGAATGAGAATACTATCTCTAACTAAGCTCCTCCTCCTTTCCCAGGTGGGCGTGGTGTAGTGTCAACACACGCACAGTCTTCATGAGCCATGCTTCAAGCAGCTTCCTGTCAGGACCTGATAATTATGCTTTAGCTCCCTTCCTGGATCTGCTCAACCATCGCCCTGACGTGCAGGTAAATGTGATGCTGCAAGAATACTGTAGCTGTTGAGTCGGAGCTGGTTGTACTGATTGAGAGTGTATGACTGCATTTCTTTTGTCAGGTAAAAGCAGGTTTTAACGATGTGACAAGATGTTATGAAATCAGGAGTGTGTCTGGGACTCTGCGCTACCAGCAGGCCTTCATTAACTACGGTTCCCACGATAACCAGCAGCTGTTGTTGGAGTACGGATTTGTCACCACTGCCAATCCCCACAGTGTGGTCTATGTGGACACAGGTAAATCTCTGCAGTAGGTTTTATCATGGGGAAGTTTTTGCCCTATCGTCGAATCAAATTTATATTTACATATATTGATCATGATATATTTATGACAGTGCTAATGAACTTTTATGAACACTCCCTGGACTTAAAATAGGTCATTACTTTACATGTTGGTAATCTGAAACAAGCTGTTTCCCTTCCTTCATTCTTCTTTTAAGTTCATTCTGTTTGGCTACCTCTCACAAACAGCCATCATCCCCTCTCACTGCTACAAAGCAAACAGGGGAAAAAATAAATTTAAAACGAGTGTTTAAAGCAGTATTATGAAGCTTAAGCCTTTGCTTAGAGGGATTACTTGCACATACACCGACCTCATTATTTAAAACTTTGGAAACATGTTTATTATTTGCATCTGCCAGTGTAACATTAGATATATAAGAGAAAATATGGAAAACTGTTTGGCTTAAAACTTGATGTTTGTGTTTTTCACTGTGGTCCCTCAGATCTGCTCTGTGATGTTTTAAGAGGCGACAGAAGTTTGACTCAGAAGATCAAGTTTCTCAGAGAGAACAGTTTCCTTCAGTAAGACTCGGTTTACATACTTAATGATTCAGCTGTAAACAGGACTAATACTTAACTCGGATACAACTGCAAAATGGAAAAATGCCTTCATATGTTTCCTGCCTTCCTGCCAGTAATCTCACTGTGTCCAGTGACGGCCCCAGTTGGAGGCTGATGACGGCTCTCAGGCTGTTGTCGTTGCCACAAACACTGTAGTAAGCCTAAACACACATTTATGCATGTACATCGATGTGTTTTGCTCCAAAATCTGGGCGTCCATGCACAATCTGGATCAGTTTCTCTGTCTGTGGAGTGTGCCTGAACATGTGTGTGTGTAATTTACAGCCACCAGTGGAAGGCAGTGTTGCTCGGCCAGCTGGTGTGTGAGGAGAGAGAGCAGTGGAGCGTCCGGATGGCTAAGAGTCTCTGTCAGCGACTACTGCAAGACACATGCAGCACACTAGATAAGGTGTGTGCACATGTGCATGAATTTAACTCTGTCCCTGTTTTGCAGCACATCACCTGATTCCTTTTTTCTCCTGCACTGTGTGTGTGTAGGTCTCACACCTCCTCCAACAATGTGAGCAGCCAATTAGGGAGCAGCTAAATGTGGTCAAGTCACTGCGGCAGGAAGAGAGGTGCATCCTGGGAAGCTGCCTCAAGGCACTGGAGGAATCACTCAGACATAATGACAGTCCACTCGGTGCTGTGAACTGACATCTGATTGGCCCTCTGATCTGACAGCTGCTGCAAGAAGTCAAGTGATTGGCTGAAGCGTTTCCTGTGCTGTGTGTTGACTGAGAAAAGCAATAGGATGCTCTGTTACAGGCTCTCATCACCACCAGCTTAACTGCTCTAAGCAAAATACTACTACAGAAAGGATGCATCTCCAGTTTTAAATCCGCTATTTTATATATTTATTTTTGCTTTAATTAGTTAGATTTTGTATTACACATTTTATGAAGCCACCAAATATCCCAGCTGCTGTTTATGTTGTAATTTACAGCTCAAAGGGACATATTTCAATTTTCAACTCCATCTTTTTAGTGTTGGAATCTACTAGAGCAGCTTTGAATGATTCAATATAATCCCTGTTTCTGTCATACTAGGACTTGGTCCTCAATTTGATGTTTTAAGTCTATTAAAACCCCTTTAAGCCAACTTTCTTCTGATTGGCTGCCCTTCACAAACAGATGGATCTGAAACGAACAAACAAAAGATCTGTTGCATAATAAACAAAAAAGCGGCCTTGTTTTTTAATGAAATATGATTTTATTGAGTCAGATGACACCTTGTGCATTTCTAAACAAACATTAGGTGATGAAGAGTGATCAGATTTTAATGGATATCACTGGCTCTGGGAAAAGAGTTTCTTCTGCAGTGTGAAGTAAAACTGTCCAGGTGACTCTGAAACTCAAGCAGGTAATGATTGAGCGCCTTTTTTCCTGTTGTTATCATATTATTGGGCCTGAAACAGATCATAGTTCTGTGTTAACAAGTAAACAGTGACTGATTGGAACAGTGTCACTGCAGAGAGAAGTGATCCAGCTGAGCTGTTTTCTTTTATCTCTGCATAATGTGATTAGTTAGGTCAGAGCTGAACAACAGCCTTCGTCTTTGGGTGACGCTGGACAGTCTCCATGGCAACTGTGGCTTCATAGAGGGGGACTGCTTCCTCGGGCTGAGGCCTGCAGAGAGACACAAGGTGAATTTGATCAGAGACCCATTACAGTCTAATTTTAAAACAATCTGAATCCCCAAATCCATGAAATAACTACGGTCTGTACCAACATGTCATTTGTCTTTTAAACTAAAGGCTTATTAAATTAAACATTTACTTCTTAACCTTAAAAGAATGGTAGGCTATTAGCAATCGTTCCAGTCTTCTTCACCCAAAGCAGGTTTGACACCCCCGCACTAAACTGGAAACTAAACTTCTGCAAGTGCTGTTACAGCAGAAGTCTAATGTTAAAAATAATGAGATATTTCATCCAGATCCAGACAGATTAGGCAAATTCCAGAGCTGTCAAAAATAGAAGAAGTCTGCCTTGGACATGTGAAAGGGAAAGGCCTACCTTCTATATGTTAGAATTTATTTAATGTCTGCTTGTAAAGATTTAGCAATAAACAAATTAAATGCCTGGAGGAAAAAAAAAAAGCATACAAGAAAGAGGTGAAACAAACTGTTTTTGTGCATTTAAATAGGCTTCATTCCAAACAAATACACCATTAAAGCTAATTCAATATCAGTGGCTAATGAGGACATATGTCCCCTGTGAAACTTCATCACACTTCTGGTAATGTTCCAAACATATGTACAAATTGTCTAAGCTGCTGGACTTGGGACTTCTGCATGTTTGTGGGAATCATATGTGAGCATCCTGGAAACTGGTAAGTTGACCTCGTGTTAAAATGTGGATTTGTGGACTTTATCTAAGATAGTATGATCCCACTGAGAAATGTGATCCAGCACTGCTTAAACTAGATTTTGAGGTTACCTGAGTACTCCGCTTGACATCTTCTCCACGATATCCTTCAGAATATCTGCAAAAGTCAGTTAAGGCTTCAGAAATGCACATTATAGAGTTAAGGTTTTAGATTATATGCTGCAAGAACAGGATACGGAGGTATCTTCCTTGCTGTGATGATGATGCTGTCCAGACTTCAGGGTTTAGGAAGGACACAGAGGCTGATTTTAAATAAAGTAATCTGCAATCTGGAGGGTCCAACTGCAAATACACAGAGACACAGAGAGGTGAGGAAAGTGATACTGAAGACAGACCAGACTGAGCTGCATTCAGATGCTTTAAAGCCAGAGAGGTTATTTCTATTCAAATAGTAATAATAAACTATGAAGTTATCAATTTATGATGCCGCTGTTGAGTCTGACCCCAGCTCACCTGCAGGTCTTGGTGGGATGTAACCCAGTGGCCGCCCACTCCCAGCACACTGATGATGTCATGTTTGTGTGGAAGTAATTTCTTCTCTTCTGACTCCACTTCCTCTTCCCCTTCATGCAGATGAACTACACACACACACACACACACACACACACACACACACACACACACACACACAAAAAGGTCTTTTCTAATGTGTCTGATTTGTGCCTCTTCATCCTGCCTGTGACCAGATGTCTGACTGCAGCACCTTGAAGGATGCATCAATGAAGGATGGAGGAGAGTCATGAGAGGAGCACAGGTGTGTCCACGACGTATAAAACAGGTGCACGACACAGTCTCAATATACGAGCTGTGGCAGGAAGTCTTTATGTTACAGATATTTTAGTCATTCCATCACAACTCATCAAAGGTGCCTTGTTGAGTGGCTGCAAACATCTGCAAAACTGAAGTTTTGCATGATTGGACATCCAGATAGTGTAGAAACTTCAAGTATGTGAGGAAAAGCAATTTTATTTTTTACCTCCAGAGTCAACAACGATATCCACTCCCAGTCCTCCCGTCTCCTCCATAACCGCCGACAGCAGTTCTGATGAGCTGTTATATACTGGAATAACTCTGGCTTCACACATAAACACACATATATGAGAGAATGAGTCACTGCAGCTCAGAAAACATTTAAAACTAAGAAACCGACTGAGTTGTGTGTAATTCTACTCTGATCACATTTAATTTGCAAACTGCAGTTTTCACTAACGACCACATGATGGCAGCAGATTTTAGATGAAATAATTATTTCTGCAAAACTAGAAAAAAAATATTACTAATGGCTTATCTTCCCATAAATAGAATTACAGCTCAAACACCAATGACAGTTATGTTACTAATCAAGCTAGGAAGCAAGGCAAGTCAGTGGGGAAGAGAGGAAAAGAGCTCACCTACTAAGGGATCCTGAACACCTGAGGAGAATATGAAGGTGAGGAGAGGACAGGATGCAGAGATGAAAACAGGTTGGAAGCAGAGTATGTGAATATGAAAGGAATGACAAGAAAAGGCCAGTTTCGGTATCTCAAAATGTGATTTTGGAGAACATTTCAAAGATGATCATCAAGTTTTTTAATGCGAGCTACAGAAATGTCAGTGTGGGTCGGTACGCACCTACGCTGGGCCGAAGCTGCTCAAGGAAAGTGTGATTCTGTGGCGAGTGTGACGTCGTCAGCACCTTCGCCCCGTGGTAACAAGCCAGCTGGATACACATGAGGCCAAAAGACTTCGCAGCAAGAGGGATGAGATCATTACTCGTGAGTGCAATCAAACTAGAGCTTTGCTTTACAAGGTCGCACACAGTTTATATTTTGAGTGTTTTTACGTACGCTGGCTCCGTCCGTGACCAGGAGCGTGTGTCCGGCCGCCATACGAGCATGTGTGTGCAGAGCAGTGTAAGCACAAAGGCCGTCACGCAGCGCTGCTGCCACACACACCGAGCTGAGCTTCTCTGGCTTCTGAACTTGAGATCACAGAAACACAAAAATGCTCACTGAACAGCTTTTTATAGGATTTTATTTACAAGATTTCAACTTTTAAGATTCTTAAAGTTCTTAACTTTACGTTGCTCTAAAATCCATCTGCCTAGAAGGTGATTGTCACTCCGTTCTTTTCCAAAGATTATAAATGTAGTCAGAGACTATGGGGGTGGATCAGGGCAGTGTGTGCACTTCAGGTGCTTTTACATTTCTTTCAATCTGAAAGTTCTGATTCAAAAAAGTTGAAAGTCCATGCGGTGCAGAGGTAAGGTGGACACACACAAAAACATTCTGCCCGTCGACTTTGAAGCAGAGCCGAGAACGGGTTCACCTTTTAGATCAGAGTGACCCTTTTTCTGAAATGATCGGTGAGTCAGTGCTGTGATATTTAGTATAGTCAAGAGTCAGAATAAAAAACATAACATAGACCTAAAAGAATTTAGAAGTAAGTTTACTATGTCATAAAATCTGATAGATGAAAGTAGGAAAAAGAAAATTCACATAATAAAGATGTGAGAGAGCGTGCATCTCACCTAAATAATATTCATCGGTGTCAATGACCTCACAGAGTCCCGAGAAGCTGGAGTCCAGGGGAAGGATACCTGAAGAGGGAAGATGAAAATGGGAAATGTGGAGCTGCTTTCACAAAGATAAAGTTTAGAGAAATCAAACAGACTTCAGAGAGATCTCTAAGTTCTTTGTACTACAGTACAAAGATCTCTAAGTTCTTTGTACTACAGTACAATGAATTAAGACTTGCTTGTAAGAAGAAGTGACTCCATGTCTATTTACCCTAGCAGAGAAATATCTTTTCTAACAATTCAATAGTTAAAAGGAAATTTTACTTTGAAAATTTAGTGGGAAAAAAAGTGTTAATCCGACTGTGCATTAAGGAGACAAAAAAACCTCATCCTTCATCACTGAGTTAGCTCGGGGTCGTCAAGGTTATCAAATTCTTTTGGTTTTAAATGACTGTTAGTGTCTTTATTTTTGTGCAAGTTAGGACTTGTTTAACCCTAAAAACCAGTCCAAGTGTGTTAAAGTTATTTTGGTTATGACATCTTCTTGAATATGATCTAACAACATTCAAGGTTTCAGTCAGATCTGATATTAAAACATGTCCAACTTAGAAAACTGAGTCACAGTTCAGAAACAATGAATAATCAAAGACGTCTGTAAACACAAGTATTTATTCTTAAAAAGATTTAAACTTATAGAAATTCCCAAGTTGCAATCCTACAGAAAACCTCACATTCGCCATTTAAAAAAATCATCCCTACCTACAACCTCGTCCTCCGGCTGAAACAAGGTAACCTTGGGACCAACTGTCAGGAAAAAACAAACAAACAAGGAAACAGACACAAAAATTAAGACCCGTGAATGATGCATCACAAGGTCTCTTACTCACTCGGCACGAAAACACACACGTGTGAATTTGTTCTGAACAATAAAGCTAATTTCAGAGTCAAAATTTGTGTCTGTTTGCGACCTTGAAGGACGACCCCGGCCACCTCTCTGCCGACAGGGATTAAATCCCTCTGCATCCCGACATCTCTGAACAGCTGTAATAGACATCAGCAAAGTAGTGAGTTATTATCAGTGATGCATTTATCAAATTATTTCAGTTCAGAGGCAACAAAAGCAGCAAGAAAGAAAAATTAAACCACAAATATGTCTTCTTTTGATGTTTTTAAACACATTGTGAGTGTGCCTCAAACAAACAAGCAGCTTTAAACAAACAGCTTTTCTAACCCATCAGGTAGGTAGTTTTTTTAAAATTAATATTTTAAAGCATTTTGAGATCAGGTCCATCCTCTTATTACGATTAGAAATCTCTTCCACATTTACAAAATCACAGTTAATAATAGATTAAGCCCTGCTGTAGGCTACTGTAGCTCATTAATGGGAGTTACGATGAGCTACTACCTATATGGGAAAGCCTGGAGCCGGAGTGAAATAAGGTAAAGCCCTGAGTCATTATATTTATTTTTGGATGGTTCACTTATGAAACAATTATGTTTCTTACTTTTTGTAGTTTTATTCTTTTACTTGGCGGCACTGTGGTGCAGTGGCTCTGCCTTGCAGCAAGAACATCCTGGGTTTGAATCTATCTGGGGATGTTTTGGCAGAGCTTCCATGCTCTCCCAGTGTCTGAGTGGGTTCTCTCCGTGTACTCCGGACTTTCTCCAAACACATGCGTGGGGTAGGTTAACTGGTTTGACTGTGAGTTTAAATGGTTATCTGTCGCCCTGTGTTAGCCCCGTTACAGACTGGACCTGTCCAGCCCTCTTGACCTATGAGAGCTGGGATAGACTGTGTGGATTAATTCCAGTTTTGGCAGAACTAACATGCACTATAACTAAGCTACACTAACCCACCGGGAAACATGTTCAGCCACAGGTCTCACACTGTTAGTACCTTAAGGTCCAGTGGGCTGAGTCCACACGCCTTCACCTGAACTCTGACCTGATGGCTGCTCAGGACATCTGGGAGAGTCTGGAGAGAAACACACAAAGCCGCTCAGTGTAACAATGAAGACAAAGGTAGAAGTCATAAACACAAAAAAAACAGCAGAAACGTAAAATATGTTTACACTAACTAAGAAATAAATCATGCATATATCTGACATGATCTTCTTCTAAACATTTTAATGCAGCTTACTATGAAAGAGCAAAAACACCTGCTAAATAATCATTTTTACAGACAGTTAGTTGTTATACATATTCAGAGAAGCAGGGATTGTTCAGTTGACTGAGACTAATCAGCAGCAGGGAGTTAAATATGCAGATTAAGCCTGCACAGCTAATTTGCTTTTCTAATAAGTTCCTTTAATACTGACGTGCTGTAGTTGCTCAGCTGGAACCTCAAACTCACCATTTCCTGGATAACGAACTTGGGTTCAGCATCACTGACAGCTCGGCAGTACAGACCTTTCATAACGCTGCAGATTTTCATCAAATCCACAAACACAGAATATCAAAATATTATAACGTGACCGACTGGACTAGTGCTCTTCAAATAACAGCTGAGTCTAATATAGGAAAAATCAAACTGCCGGGATCGGATGGATAAAGTCAATCAGCTGACCTCCTCTTCTTCGTTGTTTTTTCTTTCTATGACTACAATACCGCCCACTACTGGACATGTAATATGAAATGAATCATTGGTGTTCGATTTCGTATATAATAATAATAATAATAATAATAATAATAATAATAATAATAATACAAGAAGAAGGAAAACAGTACGTTAATTAAAACTGTTTTAAGAAAAACTTATGCCTTAACAAAAGCCAGTAAATTACTAGCAAAACCTCAGTTTAATGAATGAATTTCTGCATTTATTTAGTTAATTTTATTTTTCTGCTACATTAAACCAATTCTGTTCTAGTTTTGCTTTATTTTATTTTACAACAATGAGCTATTTTTTGTCAAAGGGTCAAAATATTATGTTTTTAGTAATTTCCACTTGAGTGATATTACTATAGTAGTATTTGTTTTGTAGCTCGGTTTTATTCTACTTAATAAGGCTATTTTATTTTGGTGTTGGTTTTCTGTATGTGTTGCCTGCAAGGATGAAATCTTAGCCATGTCGTATTTATTTATCTATGTGATTCATTACATATTTTACATTATTGCTAAGAGTTTTTAAAATTATTATTAATTTATTCTTAAAATGTATGAATGTATGTATTTTCTAATTAACAGCTGCCAACAGGAGCGCTACTAATCCGTTTATTTCGCAGAGAATCCCTGTGATCCGGACAAGAAAACCGTTCTCGCGAGATTGCGTCGATGTAATTTACCGTGAGAGAACATCTCGCGATATCTCAGTGGCGTTACCCCATTTTCCAGCTGTCCCTCAGTCGGTCAGGATTCCAGAGCCAAGGGAGGTTCACCGGAAAGGGTTTTAGTGATAAAACAGCAAATTTTGGGAGAAGAGACCACATTGTGTGGTCACATAAGCACCCATCTGCCCAATTTATTCAGCATTCAACGATGGAAAGTGAACTATGAGGTAAGAGCCGAGTGCAGTGTGGGTGATGTGAAAGAATGTCCCTGAGCGGGCTGGCGTTAGCTCATCACTGGTTAGCCTGCTCGCTAACTGCACTGACAGCTTTAGAGGCAATAAATGGATTTTTTTTTTTACCGGCGTGGGATGTACTCCTATCAGCCTCCATGAGTGATGTGATGAGATGTTCAAGAATTTAAGGAAATGCGTGATATTAGTTATTGAAACAAGATCGGAGCGTAAGGAAACTGTTAAGACGATGCTACCCACCCACTGTTAATAGTTAGCCTGCATGCTAATGTTAAATCACTGCATCTGCATTGCCTGCCTGCGACCTAACGTTTAATTTCACAAACGTGTTCCTTGTGTTTATATGGAGTGTCGCTAGTACCCGGATCGGCTGAGAGTAAGATGATGAGACGACAGTGCTGACGGTGCGAGGTCAGAGAGCTGCTCTCAGGGTGGAGGTTTGTTCAGTAAGCCTAGCCTTTGCTGATATAAGTCCGGATTTTAGCCACAGCTGCTTGTCCAGTCAAAACAACGCTCCGAGTGCTTTATAATCTATCTGAAAGGGCTTAAAATCGCCCGTGTGTGTTGAGCGACACACTTCATCATTTAGCGAGTCCAGCTGAGATGATGCAGGAAGTGAGGAGGGATTGCCAAACGAATCTTTCCTGTTACTGTTTTCCAGAGAATTTAGCACACTCCCTCTGCATTAGAGAAGGTGTAACATCAGCGTTTTGATTGACAGGGCTTACTAGGCTTCGTCGGCTCGGTCTGGTTTCCATGGTAACGTGGATGCTGAGTGGCCGTCGTGAAGGTGGGAGGACTGGAGCTTGTTTCATTCCCGAGTTGATTAAAAAAAAAAGAAAAGAAAATCTAGCCAGTACTGCTTTGATGTTGTTATGAAAACTAGAAGAAAGTGGGCTAAGAATGAAAGGAAGAAATCTGAGCACGTTATTTTTTGCTAACCTAACTGGACATTGCTTGGAAGTGTTGTTGTATTTCTGCTTTGCACTCTCACTCAGTTCATGGCTGGTGCTTGTTGGGTCTGCATCCACTATTACACTTGTTTGGGATTGTAATTTCCGCGTGTTCTAATCAGTGATAATGTTCAGGTAATAGGATTTAAATTCAATAACGTGAGACTTGTAAAAAGACAAAATGCCAGATGTAGCGTTTCAAGTCTGTCTAATGCATTTTAATAATGGTCGTTATTGGTAGGGGACCTGTGTTAACCTGACACACAAAATTAACATGAGACAAAAAATGTGATCCACAGCTAACTCTCCTCAGCAGAACAAAACATAATGACATGCACTAATTACTGTACATTTACAAAAATGCACTCACTGAATAGCATGCTGTGTAATGCTAGCTAACAGTCTTTCAGTAGTTACGAGGGAATCCATCAGTTCACAACAGAGACTGATGGTAGATGTAGAAAGGAGCAGCCATGCATCAGAGTAACCTTATACCTAGAGAGGATCTGTTTTGCATCTTTTTAAAACTGCTCTCTGTGTCTGTGCTGGACTTTGGCTTTAGGCAGGTCTGTGTTTATTTAACAGGGACAGTGCATGTTAATGAACATCAGTGCAAGAAGATCTAACAAGCCAGAGTTTAGCAAAACTGCTAACTTGCCTCAGTTGTGACTGTTCAGGTCACATAAAACTATGTGATAAAGAAAAACGTCAAGATATGTAACAAAACAAACAACATATCAGACAATAAAAGAGTTTAAAATGATCACATGCTTCGTTTGTGATAAAGCATTGTTTGAGATGCGCCTTAAAAGTGGCATATGCAGAGGGCTCCTTTATTGGTATTGATAATCTGAGGTGGACTGGTGGTAGACATCGAAGGCTCTGATTGTTTCTAAGTGTATTTAGAGTCCCTATCCCTATCATAAGTCAATCATTTCAATATATTTTCCCTGATTGGTTCTGGCTTCAGTCGTTTGTTTTAAGAAATCATCCACTCACTTCGTGTTGCCAGTGGTTATTTTGTCTGCACCAGATTGGCCAAGATATCTCCCAACTACCACAGAGGAGGGCCTTTTTTATATTTCTTTGTAAAATGTGCTTTATGTATATATGATATCATACAGCCCTGACTTCTCCTGTAGATAGAAGGCAGGGCTTGAAACAGTCACAAACAATGCTCACAACAGTGTATTTATTGTATGGAAAGAACGTGAACTATTGTGGTAATTGGTGAACCAGTATGGTTGTCTAATAAAGCGAAAAAGAAGAAGCTCAGTGCAACAAAGGTGAATATGTCTGTGGTCACTAAAATACCACACCTGTGGTTTCCTATAAACCTAACTGCATGAAGGGTTATAAAAATGACTCGGACACAACAGACTTTTCTTAGTTATCTCTGTGTTTTCATTGTGACTCTAAATGATGAGCTGAAAAAAGTGATTGTGTGTGCACAAACAGACCGACAAATGAGTGGTATGTTGATATATATGAGTGATATGTGGCAAAGGAGAGTTTCTGTGACTTCTTAGAAAGTGTGACGAACAGTGGATAGCATTAGATGTCATCTAGCATGTTCGGCGTTAACCTGGTGAAGACTACAGCGAAGACAACATCCCAACAGTGAGGTGTGAAAGTGGAAGTGGGATTTCTACGGGGCTGCGAGAGTTCAAAAGGTGTTGAGGAGGAGACATCAATGCATCAAAAATACTGTAAAACAAGGGGAGTCTATCCCACCATAATTAACCAAACATCAATCTCAGCATCGCATAACAGTTTGTTCCAGTGTGTCCCAGAGCTCCATTCAACAGGGTTGGTTGTTTTATTTTATTTACTCTTTTTAACTGCAGGACTTTTAGAGGGTAAAAAATACAGTATAGTGCACAAACAAGGACAAAGTTTTAAGATAGATTAGGTGGTTAATCTGCATTCTATTACATGGAAACCATAACCTGGAGCCCAACTCAACATTTAACAAATCTGCTTATCTTGGTAAACTTGATCTTCTACCAGAGACCTGGGAGTTTTTTCTTATCTGTGTACATGCATGTATCAGTGATGAAACCCTGTATAGTCATACTGCCATACCGTATGACAAAGAATACCATTGGGTAACCTGATAAGACGGTTAACAGTGTAAGAAGGACAGATATAGGAAGTATATACTGCAACTGCAACTCAACACATCTCTATTCTCTCATTTCACTACCTTCGCTGCTTTGTTTACTGCTTTGGTTGCTGTAACATGGGAATTTCTCAGTTTTGTGCTAAATAAGATTTCCAACCTTGGTATCAGGGTCAGAATTTCAGCTTGAGCTCAAAGCTCCTGCACAGCCATCGTAAAGTAAAGTGTGCGTGTTAGTCCCCATAGGGAAATAGTTCCTCTGCATTTAACCCATTCACCCAGTGAAACAGTGGGCAGCCACCAGTGCAGCGCCCGGGGAGCAGTGTGTAGGGACGGCACCTTGCTCAGGGGTACCTCAGGGTAGCCGTTCAGTGGAGTCGAACCCCCGACCTTCCGATCATGGGGCCACCACTCTACCTACTGAGCTATCCCTGCCCCATTGGGTGTTGCCACTGATATTGCCTTATTACATGTTTATTCACAACAATACAGGATGTACAGTATGAACATACAGGACAAATGACGCAGTTGTTCATCACTTGCTTTGTAATCATTGTTTAACGAGATTTTATTTCACATTTCAAGAATAACAGGTAATCAGCACCAGCACTAACAGTAATCTCAGGATAAAAAGTGTTTGAGCAGCTTGAGTGAGGCAAAATTGTGAGGCTCCAAATCTACTCAGAATTTAAGAAGCTACATGGTGAGAATAGTGTTGTATTTCCTTTTTAGTTGCTGTACCACTGATGAAGTTGGTCTTGCCTTCAGATTTTAAAGTTTTTGCAGCATTACTAATCAGGGAGAAGGCAAGACATGTTATCCAGGACCCTGGTAGCAGGAGGGGCCTTTTTTTTTTTTTCAAGAAATGAAATGTTTTTGGTTTGAATATTTTTTTTTCTTGTTGGTGCCATGATTAAATTGCCTAAATAAATCCAGCGGGTGGATAAACTTTAATTCCAAAAAATGGGGAATGGTGGTCCTCTGATTCCACTTTCACAACTTAAAAATAATGGAGTCAGTCTGGCTTCACAGTAGGGCTGGGCTATATCATAACGTTCACGGTAATACCGGTGTAATGTTGGGCAACGATAAGAAAATGAAATATCGCGATAGAATATGGGTAAAACGCGCATGCGCAGTGCCTTTGTTTACATACGCACATGGCGGCGATGCAGAATGAGAAGGGCGAAAGTGGATCGTTAAATGAAACGGACGAACCAGAATTGGTTTGTAAAAATGCTGCAACTTCAGTGGTGTGGAACTGGTTTAGCTTTCGTCCGTCAGATACACAACAAAGCACTATTTTTGGTAGCGCATGCTAGCGGGCCGTCGTTATTACCGTGTTTTTTGGAAAATACGGCACACTTAAAATCAATCCTTTGATTTTTCTGAAAATCGACAGTGCCCTTTATAATCCCGTGTGCCTTCTGTATGAATTCTGGTTGTGTTTACTGACCTCAAAACGATTTTATGTGCGCGGCGCTCGAAAATCTGTCAAATGTTTTAGTGCGACTTTGCTAAGCTACGAAGGCGCAATGCTCGATGATTGTCGGAGCATTACGGCTACCGTAGTCAGGCGCCTCGCCAAGTGATACGTACTGTGCTTCAACATAATATTAACGTATTATGTGTATAACACTCGTTTTAAGTTTTTTGGATATTATACATGGTTATGCTCAGGATATGTCGGCCAATTTCCACTGGAAATGCCTTTTGGTTAAGCTGTCAGCAAGGAATTTGCATTTGCACTGTTAATTTTTTATATAACTTTAATGCACTTAAAAAAAAGCTGCTTGTTTAAGTGAAAAAACATTGATGGGTTGTTTTTTTTTTGCACTAATAAAGTTGAGGAGTTGTAAAGTATTTTGTCTAGCGTCAATTATCGTCAGTTATATCGTTATTGCAAATTTTCAAATGTATATCGTGATAAATATTTTTGGTCATATCGCCCTGCTCTACTTCACAGCACAGCTGATGTATTCCGATTTCTGTTTCCTCAAGACAGTAAAACTCAGGTTTTTAAAAAAAGAAAAAAGGGGAAAAATAGGGAAGTCCACTCTTAAGAAATACACCCACAGAAACAGACACAGAGTAGAACTAACAGGTCAAGAATGTTTTAGCTAAGAGCAGCTGTAGGAGACCGATAGATGTCAGATGTGACCCTGTACCTATTAAATTTACCCAGCACAACAGCCAGAGTGAAGCAGCAGCAGGTCCCCCTCCAGATAATGTGGCACAAGCTGAGCTCATATAGTGGCAACTAAAATTATTCAGAGCAGTCAGCATATTGATAACAGTTTCAACTGAAGCTGGGCAGCACTAAAATCAACCAGCATTATTCTTGATTGTATCAGCGGTTCCAAAGTGTGCGATGAGGTAAGCAGGGCCATTGTGTTTCAGGCTGATAAAATATTGCAAAATATTTCAACGATGCTGGTTCTTGAGGTTAAAAAATGGTTTGTAGGTAGTTGCTTAAATGTCTGTGGATACATTTATTTAACTTTTCCTAGTTCTAATCAATGAAACACATTATAGAATCTAATGCATTTTAACATAGTGCTTTTAGGCCCGTTCAAACAGGATACTGTATTTACAGAGTTACACAATTATCAAGATAATTACATTATTAAATAATCTGCTCTGACACTGCTCTGGTAATCTTGTGTTTGTGCTGGGTGGGAGTGGGTACTGCCACCTATCAAGCCTCAGCTCTTGACAGCAACGTGATAAAAAATGTGGTAGAGCGTGTTGGATGCAGAGCTTGGGGTCAGTGGCACAGGGTGTGTCTTTCACGTGTGAGTGAGAAGAGGAGGAAGGAGGGGGTTGGACTTGGTGTGTGTTTGATAAAATGCACATGTTATTTATATGTGGGGGGAGTATGTCGCGTGTGAGCACTCATGCAAGGAGCCTGCAGTTATTAATATCAACACTCACTGTTAAGCCATCTGACAGGATGCAACAACAAAATAACAAATGAATGTTCTTAAGATCAGGGTTTAGTTCTGTCATTCAATGATCTTCTGCTTCTCCTTCTTATGTGCTCGTCCTTTTCTTTACAGTTTAGTAATTTGCTGAGTTTTTATTTTTTTAAAAATATAGGGAAATATTAATTATTAATGTGGGTAAGTTGTTTTTTCCTCGAAAACTACTTAGAGAGGTGCGCGAAGATTGTGGCACAATGACATCAAAATCAGCCCAGGACACAAACAAAGCGTCAAGTATAGCGGCGCTGTTACATGGGTAGTCGTGCTCCAGACCTCGATTTTCAACTACAAGAAGTCTGTTTTCTAATGCATCACATTGTACTGTGAAATTAACTGGAGAAAACAACTTCACATTCTACTTGATGATATTATAATCATAATAATTATGATTAGAATTGTGATTATTATTATAATAATAATCTCTTGATTAGTGACGCAACAGTATCGGGTAAATAACAGGTGACATTTCCACAATGTGACATTTATGGTAAATGGTCTGTATTTGTATAGCGCTTTACTAGTTCCTAAGGACCCCAAAGCGCTTTACACATTCATTCATCCACCCATTCACACACACATTCATACACTGGTGATGGCAGCTACATTGTAGCCACAGACACCCTGGGGCGCACTGACAGAGGCGAGGCTCCCGGACACTGGCGCCACCGGACCGGTCCCTCCACCACCAGTAGGCAACGGGTGAAGTGTCTCGCCCAAGGACACAACGACTGAGACTGTCCAAGCCGGGGCTCGAACCAGCAACCTTCCGATTACAAGGCGAACTCCCAACTCTTGAGCCACGATCGCCCCATGTGTTTCCTGTCACATGAATTTTTGACCCACTAAAAGTTTAAAAATGGTGTATCAAAGAGCACCGATATAAAATGGTAACAAATGATCTGTGTTATCCTGATTAGTTGACATAAGTGGACACATGTTAGACCAACAAGTAAAACAGGAGAGCTGATTGAGAAGATTGTGTTGACAATGTTTGCAATCACAGGTGGAGCAATCTGTTGTCTGATTTGACTGAGTTTTGATCCAGCGTGATGTGAAGTGATCATAGAGTAAATGTTTAAAAAACTGACATTCATTATGTGTTATCTCCATGTTTATACTGTGAGTGAACATCGCATTTACTCTTCATTTCATTTTCTCTGTGCTGAATGCAGTGTCAGGAGTTCTTTTAACTGCTGTGTTCATAAGGTGCTTTTTCACTTCTCTGATTAAGAGCAACATGTTCACTTTAAGACAGAAGTAGAAAAGGCGCTTGAGGGGAATTGGAAACTATAAGCATAGATTGCAGCATTTTTTTTTTCTGCGAGGCACAGTACAGTTCAGAGGATGTCCACAGCCATAAGAATATCGGAGTGGATGGAGCATCAGTAATGCAGGAGCTTCAGCAGGAAAATGAGGGGGAGGGACAACCAGAAGCCTTTAGTGTGTGTGTGTGTGTGTGTGTGTGTGTGTGTGTGTGTGTGTGTGTGTGTGTGTGTGTGTGTGTGTGAGAGAGAGAGAGAGAGAGGGGGGGACAGAGGGGCTTAAACAGTCATCTGCCACAAGCCATGATAACAGACTCCAGTTACATCCCAGTGCTCTAATTATGGAGACTAATCCCACAATTACTGTGTATATATATACGGGGTAAACAGAGCATTAAACCCTTAACTGCACATGATAAATATGACAAAAGATTCGATGCAACAAAGGGCTTCAAATTAATTTCTGTTCAGTACTTGCTATTGTTTCAGAAAGATTTGTGCCTGTTTTTGTCGTACAGTTCTGCAAAGGAAAGGTCACACTCAGGCTGTGCGTGCTGATGAATAAAGTAAGCTGGGGGATCTGGCCTAAAGATCATATCAGGAGCCTTTGCCGTTGAATATGTGTCTCCTGATGCATTTATTTGAATTTGATGTCATCTCCATATGTTTGCCTTAACATCCTGCAGCTTTAGCTCAGGACTGAAGGCACAAATGTCTTTATCCTGATATGATTAAAAAATAATATTAAATAAATAAAACTAATAAATAAAAAATACACACATCTTACTGATCTCTGCAGTCAGTAACATTACACATAAAGTGCAAACATAATAGCAATTGTATAAACACACACACAAACACACCTTTAAAGTTTAAAGGCGTGAAATTGGACGGTCTAGTTCTGATTAGCGTCACCGCTGTCTCGGTGGAGTTTAATAAACTCGGCCGTCTGCTTCTTGCTATCTAAAATATAACCAGACACTGGTGTAAATTCTCGACTGTCTCATACTTCTGTTTAATAAGTTTTCTGTTTGACGTTTAGTCAGCTGTGTGAAAACCAAGGAGGAACCCACCCGGGGGATTAATAAAGTTTTATTTTATCTAATCTAATAACTTTAATCTCAGCCAAACCGATTTACTCACGAACAAACAAAACACTGAAAAAAGCCCAACAATAACATTTTTAGGTTGTCTAAGTGACTTATATATTACGTTTAACCCGAGCAGCGAAACTCCGCGGTGATCTGAAAATGATGTGCCGGGAGTTGTGCCGTTCTCGGCCGCATCAGTAACCCTCGAGCTCCCGGCTAGCTGTCGAGCTGGTGGGTAGCAGACGCCTCTGAAAACGTCGAAGCACTTTTGCAAATATGGGATATCTTGATAAACCGAGCAGATATTTGATGTTTACACAACTACTTTCTCGCCTGAAAATATGTTAAAAGTTTATTTTGTGACCCAGAAAGATTAGTATGAGTAATTTTAAAACTTAGTAGCGGCCGCCATTGCTGGAAACTGGAGTTTGGCTGGGCCGCGCTATGAATTCTGGGATATGGTAGTAATTTGGACAGCCTTCGGCGCGTCGCTGTGACGTAATCGGTCTACAAATGCGGCCTCAGGAGGATGCAGCCCATGAATTGTATAATATAATCGCAGTATAATCGCAGCCTTTGCGGTTAGAAAATTGCACTTGATCATGTCGCGATATTATCGCAAATGCGATATATCGTTCAGCCCTAATGAGTACGAATGTTTGGACAGCGCTATTATTATTTTTTTCCTCCAGTGTCACGATGGGTGTGATCCTCTTGTTCTTACTTGGGTTTTGTGTATAACTGGTTCTTGTACACAAACGTCAGTTTGTTTCACAAGCAGCTTAATCTGTGGTGAGGACTTTATGCAACTTGACTTTTCATTCACTAGATTTTGAGATGCTGGAAGGTAAAAATAATTCAGCAGTTTATAAGCCCCACACTTTCTGCTCCTGTTTCCATTCTTTGTAAATGGCACCATCTGTTGAGCATCACCTCCAAACTGTTGTGTTTTGCTATCATTTTTCTGTAGATGACTAGAAGTTTAATCACTTCTCCCTGTGTGTTGTTTAAACTAGGCAAAAATGTTTGCAGGTGCTCAGCTGCTTCAATATTCTTTCGTGTAATATCGAGCCACATGTGTGTGCGTGCATGCGTGTGTGTGTGTGTGGGGTGGGCTTTGTTCCTCTGACCTACTTAAGTTGGTTACTTTGTCCTCCCACTCTGATGAGAGTGGGGCACACACACTCCACAGCAAGCCCTTCAATCGGCCAAGGACAGATTCATACTGAAGGGTTTAGCAGTCTTATTGATACAGCAATATCAGAGCGATTTTGGAAAACCATCTTTGTATTGAGTTTTATGATTCGTTTGAGCACTGTAGACTAAATTCCATCTGTCCTTATGCTGTTTTGAAATCTGATGAGTCGCCATCTGAGAACTTAATGTAATAAACTCTAGCTATCATGCGTGGCACGATTCCTGTGGGACTAAATGGAAAAATTGCAAATTTTTGATTTGGACTCTCAAACAGAATTTGGCCTCACTGTTTGGTAATTTCTTGTGTGCGTGAAGCTTGGGCACAGTAAAAGGGTCAACAACCCACACATACATATACTCATCCACCCGTCCTAAGTCCTTGTCTGTTGCAATGTATGTCACATTGTTATTGTGGGCTGTCTGCTAGCTGTGATACATGGGGTGGGAGGCAGGTCTGGATCTGATTATCATGCCTTTGCTAATGCAGACACGTGAGCTGTTGTTGTTGTAAGAGATGAGAGTGCTGGAGGAAATATAAGTTACATTTATTTTTCTAACTTTTCTGTCTGTGTTGTCTGTAAGAAATACTGACTTTAAAATATTTATTTAGATTTGACGCTAACATTGCTTTTATGAAGTTACAGTTGTAGCTCACTGGCTCAAAGTGTCTTGGTTCTATAATAAAACCAACAAGGAACCATTAACTACTAATGCGAGCTGTGTAGACTATTCAGAAATAACTGCAGTACCTTCAGCTAATGCACAATTTATAGTATGTGGGTATCTTTTTGCATTGGTTTCTGAATTTGCAGAGAGAGCGATTATGGGACTGTAACCAGAATGTGTAAGTTGTCCGATTACCACAAAAACTACCCCGTCTGCTGGCCTGCAGGGGAACGCAAGATGGACTAGAACTAGCTAGTTACAGCAACTGAACTTTCAAAATAAAGGCCTTTTCACACCAGGCGTGTAAAATCTGTGCAAATATTTCTGTCATTAAAAATATTTCTCCGACCTCCCATTTTTAATGGAGCCGTTTACACTGACTGCGTAATTTCACTGGACAAATTTGCAGCATTTGAACCAAGCTCGATATTTCGTGTCATTTTTACAGTGCATAATGAGAGTGAAGGGATTTTCCATTAGTAAATCAATCATGTCATCATATTAGACGGATGGAGAAATTAACTGAAATCACAGAATATACCTCAGCAACTGTCACTGGCCAATATGAGTCAAGTGTTATCTGTGGGAAACATGCTTGGGTGACATCCTCTAAAAGCCAAAAGTCTGTACTCTGCCATGTGCAGGGTGCTGATTGGTAGAAAGGTCAGCTTGAACACAAGAGGATAAAGTCCAGGAAAAAGCAAGGAAAACATTTAATATTCAGAAAGCGTTGATGAGAAGCACAGACAGTGGCTTCAGTTGAGAGTTTTCTTATTAACTTGTTTCGCTTCACTACAAAGATGTTCTTTGTCTATTATGACTTCTGTCTTCTTGTTTATCAGAGGCAGAATAAAGGATCAACACTGTGAACATGAGTGGCCAACGTTACTGTTTTTTCACACATTTTTTGACACTAACTCCTTGTGACGATACACAGCTGTAACATGTGGGTGTGAGTCTGCAACGTACCTACCAAGACACTACCATGGATGGTATTTTTATGTGTGGGTCATTGCTCAGTGTTATTGTGTAGTCAGATCTGGACTATCACCAAAGTCTGGCGCCCCGCTCTGCTCTAACATTAACTCCAGCAACTCCACTAAACAACCTCCAGACGCCTTTTACATCTAAGACATTAGAAGCAGAGGAGCTCTGGAGGATAGCTGTAGATTAGTCTTATAAAACCAATGAATTTCTTCTATGTTTTTTGAAGGTGAACTAGGTTTTAATTGCATGCATTATGTTCTAAAAACTGTTCTTGTTAAAATGCGCGGAAGCCCTGGTGAAGCAAAGTGGTCCTGAAAACAAGTGACTGCGCTCAGGCTCAGCCTGCTCTGCATGAAGAGAAGTTTGCTGCCCTGTTGACATGCACAAGCATAGCTAATGTGCTCTGACTGGATGCAGTCTGAACAGATGACAACTGGAGATTTTTTTTTAAACATAACATTTGAAAACATCCAGATAAATTTCTTTAAAAGTTAGTAAGTGTAAGCGTGTAAGGATCACTGGGATGGAGACCCAAAAGAAAGACAGCAGAGAGGAAAATGAGCTCCAGACTGGACTGGAAAATTGCTTCCCCCTCACTGAGTTTGTCCACTGTGTCACCACCTTTGGCTGTTGACCAGACATTGTTTTGTCCTTTAAACATCTTGCTGGGTTGCTGACCTCGCACACAGAGGCTGGCTCCTTCACAATAAAAGCATTTTTCTGGTTCACTAGAGAAATAGTGTTGAGGTGAACAGGTTTTGTTGGTTCGATCAGATAAAACTTTCATCTGTTTTTCTTAATGTGTTGTTTCAGGTGTTGTGTAGCTGCAGAAGACTGAGCGAACCATGGCACAGTTCCCAACCACGTTCACAGGTCAGTATTTACATGTGGCTGACTTAACAGAGAGCTATAGTGAACGTTTTCTCTCAGTCAAGCTAAATGACAACATCAAGAGTTCATCAGACAAACCACATCTTTGAAGTAGAATAAAGTCTCTCACATGACGCCCTCTAAATAGTGTGTTAGCCGTACAGCAAAGCTGATATTGTTGCTACTTTGGATACTTACATTGTTCTTATATTTTCAGATATATTTGTTTTATGCCCATTTTATGCCAAGTAGTAAAACAATTAATTTTACTTTTCTGGTAATATAGTTTTGGGGAGCACTGTAGCTGAGTGGCTATGAGTGGATGTAGCTCCTGTCAAAGAAAACAACAACCAAGTTGTTCTAAAATTGTAGCCAAAGAGACAGATCTCCCATCACAACAACTAAGAGATGGAGGCAAAGGCAGACTAAGTCGAATAGTTAAAAAGCACACAGACTGAGATTTGTCAGACCATAGACTGTGAGCTGTCACCCAAAACACATTACACTGAATGAGGACCAGCATTGCTTGCGTTTTGTCATCAGGGGAACATGCTGGAAATAAATCTCTGCAGCTAGAAGCATTTGAGGCTGAATGAATGTTTGTACAGTTTTTTCTTTAATAAAAATAGAAGAGAATTAAAAAACACATTGCCAGCAGGATAATTGTTGTGTTTCTGTTGAAATGTTGTGGCAGAAGCTTCCAGCACAAAAGACAGCCGACAAGTATAATTTTTATCAACAGTTACAGAGAAATGACTTTCAGTCCGCAGTGATTTGTCTTTCATTTTCCAATGAACTAGAATGACTCACTAAACATTTAACTCCCTTCTCTTCCAAGTAAATTGAAGTAAGACAAATGGTAGAAAGGTAGTGCGATTTACAGAAAATATGGATTTATGCAAGAAAAGATGGATATTGTGTAGTTTAAATTCCTGTTCTTGTATTTTAAATGTATAGTATTAAAAAAAGGGCATACACACCATATATATGTAGTGTGCAAATACATGAGATATTCTTTTTTTCATCGTGTGGTGTCTTTTATAGTTATAACAAAACTTTTGCACCCTGTTCCTTCTTTTATCTTCTTTCTTAATTTCCTTGAATTATTACTTTGTCCCTTGTGGGGCTCTCTGTGGGATTTTCGTGGGTTTGCTGAACTGTGTAACGTTCTTCAGCAGTAGAAACATGAATGCCATCAGCAGCGGTCACTTTACTTTAGTCAGCTGTGAAGTGTTCAGAAAAGCTGTGGCTGCACAATGGCAGAAACTGAAAGGCTGTAAAGAGAAGAGAGCCACCAAAACTGCAAAGTTACCGCCTGTCACTGTAACTGTGCTGGAACTGGATTATCTTATCTTTGTTAAATAATTTTCTGTATCACAGTTAACACCAGCACGTTGTATCACAACATCTCTTTATAGCTGAGGGTAGAGCATGAGGGCTGGTGAAGCAGAAATGGCTTTTTAAGTAGTAAACTCAGTGATGAGAGAAGCTCACATTATTTCTGTCAACTGCTGATGAATTGGTTGCATTCGCATGTTAATTACGCACTCAGTTCCTCATTCATTCATCTCTGAGCTGGCACTCTGTCCAACCCTTATAGGAGCTATATAACAGGAAGTGAGACTCATGACTAATGCATTCCTCTCAAGCCTCCCTTTTCTTCCTGTCTGTATCTGACTTGGGCTCGACCTCTGTGGTTGTAACTGGCTCTGTGTGTGTTTGTTGTTTCTTATGGATGCGTTAGGTCCAGATGTGTTTCTGATCTCTGTGGACGAGAGAGCCAAACATGACCAGCAGTTTCACAGCCTCTCTCCGACTGCTGGGGGTTTCATCACAGGTAACACTCTCTCGCTCTCACACAAACATGGGTAAGGGGTGATAGGGGCATGCACAATGCCAGTGTCACGTGTTTTATTATTGGCTCTGTGGGGAACTTGCTGTCCAGGTGTCAAATGTCCTAAGTGCTCGATGTGCGTTGTGGGAAATGTGGTTGGATCAAAGAAAACTGGACTTCATTAGGAGAAATCATCACAGCCACTAGAGCCATGACTGCAATTTAATAGTAAATTCATCCAGTTCAAAATCTCAATGTGCCTCACAAATACAGCTGTTCAGATATTTGCTTAAATGCTGTTATTTGAAGAATAAAGACAAACTTTAACTGTAATTTAACACATAATGAGGCAAAGCTTCATTCAGGCTTCAGACTGCTTTAAACGGTCACTCTCAGGCAGCTGTTTCTCCTTTCTCTGTGTGAGTCAGTGAGAGTGGATATCTTTGACCGAAAGAGCTCCACCCCACGTGCTCTTCCCAAGCTGTTTGTGACGGGCAGCAAATCAGAAGACAGTTGACTCACAGGCAGTTGATGTTGTACTTAAGAACAGGTAGCATGTGCCAAAAGCAACTTCACAACTGTTGCTTTGGTCAGACTGGACGCACAAGCTTTTCAAGCGGGTCGGTCTCTGTGTGCACTTTAATGATGTAAGAGTGCAGGCGCACAGACTCCCGTGATGAGGCAGACGGAGATTGTTGCAACCAAAAAAATAAAACTGTTTCCTGTTTCAATGACTTCTGCTTCTCTTCCAGTGCTGATGTGATGATTTATTTTTCCTGAGTCAGGCATGAGAAAAACGGTCACATGGCTGAGTTGCTGTCACAGTTTTCGGGAACAGTGATCAAAGTGCCAGGCTTACCCGAAACATTAAAGGGAGAAGGAAAAGAGCTTGTTTCAGACAGAGGATGAGCTGAGGAGATGAAGAATCAAGGGGCAGACTCACTGTTGTTTGACTATTACACATTGTGTTGCTTCTTAATTAACATGCTAAGGAAACACCGCCTACAAAACCTGTTACTGTTTATCTAGAGCTTCTAATCTATTTGTTTTTGTAATCGAGTAACGTCAGGAGGCAGTTTCTCACCTCCTGGAGTTGGACCATTGTTGTCTGCAGGACCCTTGATCTAACCCTTTGGCATTGTTTAGCATCTACATGTCAATCACACCCCGCTGATCACTGCCCTGCTTCTGCTTGTGTACCTGCACAAGAGCCATAGCTCACCAATGATTGGCTTATCTCCCAGACCCTACCCCAGGGTTGGAAAACGGGAATTTGAGTCCCAGTTTAAGAGAAAAAGAAAACCAAAAAAACCAACAACGTTTTGGACTGTGAGTCATGTAAAGCTGCTTTAGTTCAAGAATGAAAAGTTGGAAGCCATTTCATATCATAGATTATGTTTTACTGATTCAGAGAAACTTCAATAAGGTTTGACTATCTGCATTTTATGATTTAGTTGACATTGTAATAAAGGTCAGAGGTCGTTTACATTTAGATTCTCTGGGCTCTGTGGTGATCTCACATTCTGTCTGTCTGTCTGTCTGTCTGTCTGTCTGTCAGGTGACCAGGCCAGGAACTTCTTTCTCCAATCAGGGCTTCCCCCGCCCGTCCTCGCCCAAATATGGTGAGTCACATAGCCAGGAATTAGTCAGCTCATTTATTACTCTCCTTTAAAAGTTGCAGACTATTGTCTAAGTTTTTTTTTTTTTTTTTTTTTTTTGCACCAGTGGTTTTTAATCCATGTCAGATTTTACCCCTCGTTAATGTTTTAAAGTGCTCATGCTCTGTGTGAATCTGCAGGGCTCTGGCTGACATGAACAGCGATGGCCGAATGGATATCCACGAGTTCTCAATCGCAATGAAGCTCATCAAGCTGAAACTACAGGGTCACCCTCTGCCCCCATCGCTTCCTCCCAGTATGAAACAACCCCCGCTACCTTTACCCCCACAGACTGGTTTTGGTAAGACTGACACTTGAACTAATTCCATGAAAAATAAGTGAGCACCTTCCCGTTTTTCTGAGAATCAGCAATACCTGTTACTGTATTTATTCAATTTATAAAGAAACTAAATGAATCTCTTCTACAAGATGAGCTGATTGAAAATTTCATTTGATATAAACCTGTTTTGATCAGCCACAAATTTATCTCCTGAACCTTTGATGTTACGAGGGCTCAGAAGTGTCAAGGAAAAAGCAGTTGGATCAGATCATTGGAGTCAGGACAGTTCATGGGGCATCTTCATTTCTTAAAAATACTGCAGATAACTTATAATAAATAATTGTCTTTTAAATTAACTCATATATAGTGATAATGGTCCTGCCTCCTTCACTGTGTGTACAGACAGCATCATCTTGTCTTCTCGCTCTGTTTTTAACTCAGGCATGCCTCCCATGGCACCCATCGCTACTCCTCTGCCCGGCGTGCCCCCGCTCCCCTTGCCTCCTCTTCCCGTCGGGGTTTCGCCCCCACTCGTCTCGTCTGCGCCGCCACCCCTCCCACAGCCCATTGCCAACGGAGCTCCTCCCACGGGCATAATACAGCCTATCTCAGGCTTCTCCCACCCAGGTAACAGTGGAGAGCATTGTCGTCACATCTTTGTGATGCGTTCCATCGCTAAGCTTGTATTTACACATAACAAGCTTAATGTATTTACATTTCAGACATTCACACGCTCTCTTATCTCTGCATGAATGCTTTTCTAAGACACGGGTCACTATTTTGTTTTTAAGTTAGAGGCTTCTTAGTAAAATTACACAACAACACATGCAGTTCACCAAGTCCTAAAATGCACTCCTCTCTGTCGCTCTCAGCTCCCTCTTCGTTTAATCGGGCCAGTACCAAGCTGCAGAAGGGCTCGTCCTTTGATGCTGCTGGGTAGGTCAAGCAATCCAAATGTTTGCACCATTCTGAACTTGGTGAATTTAGCTGTTACGTTCATGTAAAAGTCTGCTGTGCACTTGAACCTATAGTCCTTCGTAGCATGTAGTTTTTTCTTTAATTATAAAATCTCATTGGTTTCTCATTCTTGCTTTTTATTCTGTTGTCCTCCTCCCAGTGCTCAGCCCCCTGCTGACTGGGCAGTTCCTCAGTCCTCCAGGCTGAAGTACAGACAGCTTTTTAACTCCCATGACAAGATGATGAGTGGACACCTCACTGGTACTCACACACACTCACATGCTGTTGATTGTCATCATGTTTCTGTTATGTTTGCATGTAAATGTGTGTGTCTTTCTCTACATTTGATGTACGTCTGTGTTTCAGGTCCCCAGGCTCGCACAATCCTGATGCAGTCCAGTCTTCCTCAGACCCAGCTTGCCACGATATGGTGAGTACACTTGAATTTAACCCTCCATATCAGAACAGAAAACAGCAGTCCTTTAAATCTGACTTTTTCCTTTCATGTTTTTCCCCTCAGGAGTCTTTCAGATATTGACCAGGATGGAAAACTGACAGCTGAGGAGTTTATCTTAGCTATGCACCTCATAGATATGGCTATGTCAGGGTTACCGCTGCCCCCTGTGTTACCTCCAGAATACCTCCCACCATCATTCAGGTAAATGCTGAACTAAACACGAGGATGTTACTGACAATGTGCTGGTCACTTAAACAAGAACCAAAAAATCAACCTCCAAACATTTAAAAAAAGAAAAAAGAAGCTAGAACTGAGCACAGAGGTTACATGTGGTCATTAGGGGTGCAACGATACACAAAAATCACGGTTCGGTACTTTGGTGTCACGATTCGATATTTTTTCGATACAAAAAACAATGTTCATGCCTTTTTAATTTGTCATTTATTAAAAGTATAAATATATATTTTAACTCAAAAGTACAGTTTTTAAATTTAATGTTGCTGAAACAACAAAGTAATTAAAATAATAAATCTATCTGATGGAGAAATCACTCATCTTTGGAAAAGAGAGTTTATTACAGAGAAATGTCTCTTTCCAAAATAAAAGCTATACTATCCGCTTCTTCTGGGCTATATTCTCAGCAGCATATTAAACATATCAGGTCCCCATAAGGAGGATCATGTGCTAACGGCTGTCTAAATGACTCTGGTAAAGTTTGTAGCATGCGTGCTTGTTGTTTTTGTCTGCTTCCACTTGTCTTTGCACTAGGATGATGTCGGAGTAAATGTGCAGTCATATTCGTTGTGTTCCCACTAGTGCTATAAGCGTTAATCTGAAATGACGTTAACGCCACAACACAGCAAATCTCCGTTAACGAGCTACCGCGGATCGCCCCGTGCATGGGGCTGGACGGCCAACATGTTAACGAGCTAACTGTGCTAACGCACTAGTTCCCACCCATGTAATTGAGCATTGCATGGCACATCCAACATACTGTTTTACTTTAGTCCATGACTCGCTTACCTTCAGGGTCATACGTCACATGAAAACCAAAATAGTTCCAAACGCCAGATCTGAATGAGGGTGGGGGAGGTTCAATTTGCCATGTTGCAACGACAGCTTAACTTCTGTCTCGCTAGCTTGCCCTGCGCTCAGTGAATCTGCGTTCGACTACTCCGCCTAGGCTGCACTGTCGAGCGCAGATCCACTGAGTGCTCAACACAGACAGCATCGTCAGAAGGAAAGTTGATAAAATAAATTAAAAATTTTGTATTGTTCGATACATGTGCGTACCGAACCGAAAGCACTGTATCGAACGGTTCAATATCGATGCGAATATCGTTGCACCCCTAATGGTCATACTAATCTGCACTGGTATTTAACAATTACTTCTTGATGAGACTGTTACACACATATGAGCTCATAAGAAACACCAGCACCACCTCTCTCCAGTCGTGTCATTAAGGCAGACGATGAGTTTTCCTTCGACCTGTGTGCAGCTGGAGTCTGTGTGCAGGGACCTTACAATCATATAATAACCACATAATAGTAAAAATAGACAGTCAGTATTAACTTTGCTCTCATTTTCAAAAAGGTTTCTTTGGAGTTAATGATGTCAGGTGATCAAATATGTGAGTTTTATTCAGATTCAGCATTACAAAGTGAAGTGTTGCAATCCCTGCACTGGAAAAAAATGTCTTGCAGGTTTGGTTTTTATTACTCTGAAATTTATGACTTTAATTAAAACATTTTATATTTGTTTCTGGCATTTGCCCCTCGATCTTTAATAGTTCTTTTCCTTCAGTGCCCCTACAGCTGACCACTTGTTACATGCTAAATGCAAAGATGCAATACTCGATTATTGTTTTGTGCGGCATTGCTTATTTTAAATGATAAAGGTTGAAAGATCTGATCGGTCGTTGTTCGTCCCTGTGTGTGAAAGGCGTGTGCGCAGCGACAGCGTTCAGTCGGACCAGAAAAGCGTCCAGGAGGAGATGGAGGAGGAGACGGAGACCAGCCAAGATAAGAAATTACCAGGTGATTCGTCCTAACCAGCGAGTACACGCTGTTTTATTACTGGTCAAAGTGGAATTAGATTCACCCTGAGCTGCTACTGACGTTTAGACATCATTGACTTATTTTGGCTTCTGCAACCTTCAGTAATTTTGTAATAAACTAATATTATGTGACCTGTGTTTTTCTTTTTGACCTTTTTGTGGCCACAGTGTTCATTATGCTGACAGAACCTAACCGTGCTTGTGTAGTCGGCTCTGTTTTCAAGCTTCTTCCTCTCATCTAAAATGGTTCTAGCAGTTTCAGTTAAATAATTTACAAACCATCTATCATAGCCCACTTCATAAACGTCCTCTTTGTCTCCCTGCAGTGACATTTGAGGATAAGAAGAGGGAAAACTTTGAGCGAGGGAATCTGGAGTTGGAGAAAAGACGTCAGGCCCTGCAGGAGCAACAGAGGAAAGAGCAGGAGAGGCTGGCTGCCCTGGAGAGGGAGGAGCAGGAGAGAAAGGTTTGCTCTTTTCACTGTGCACTGCACATTTGATTTGCTCATGGTTTAAGGCTTCTTTATGAGGCCGTAAAATAAACAGCGCTTTCAAAGTTCTGGCTACAATCTCCTGCGTCAGTAAATTATTTAATTCAACTCTTGAAACTTGGAGGATACGGAAACGCATCGGGGTGACGCGTGACAAATACCGGTTTGTTTGTTCTGCCAGCTCATTTCTCTACGTTTGTGCTTCAGGAGCGTGAGCGTCTGGAGCACGAGAGGAGACGGCAACAGGAACTAGAAAAACAGCTGGAGAAGCAGAGAGAGCTGGAGAGGCACAGAGAAGAAGAGAGGCGCAAAGAGATAGAGAGGCGAGAGGTATGATAGAGAGACAGAGGGAACATCTGCATTTTAATTAAAGAGCCAAAGCTGGGCTGAAGCATAACTGCTGCAAACTTGTAATTAGTGCTGCATACAAGCGCACACCAACCCCCCCCCCCTAAAATCACTCACAGCAAAGTGCCCGATTCACACCGCTGCACCAGATAACTAGTCATGTGTAATCAAGTGTATGATGTACTATATGTATATAATGTTTAACCTCCAGTCTTTTGTGTTGTTGTGCAGTTTCTTTATAAAACTGCGTCCTGAGCGTAAACAGAACTTTCTGTGTCTGTGTGGCAGGCCGCTAAGAGAGAGTTAGAGCGCCAGCGTCAGCTGGAGTGGGAGCGTCAGCGGCGGCAGGAGCTTCTGACTCAGAGAAACCGAGAGCAGGAGAGCATAGTTCTGCTCAAAGCCAGGAAGAAGACGCTGGAGTTTGAGCTGGAGGCTCTGGTAATCAAAAATACTCAGTATGTCTGTGAAGGTTCTCAGTCATCCAGGTCATCATAGTCTAAGGAGCTTGGAAAGAAAAGCGTCTGGACTTTAAGTTCCTTGAAGATGTTTCACCTTCATTCAAGAAGCTTCTTCAGTTCTAAGGTCAAATGGTGGAGAGTCCCAGATTTAAACCCAGTGGGAGTTTCCCCCCAAAGAGGGACAAAAGGACCCCCTGATGATCCTCTAATCACATGAGCCAAGGTGTGAAAGCGGGTGTGGGTCACAATCAGCCAGGGTTTCTGGTGAGCTCGTTGTGAAACCTGGCCCCACCCTATCATGTGATTTCCTGAGGTCAGATGGCCCAGGGTGTGAGTGGGCGTTAAGGCGTCTGTCTGGGAAGGGAACTCAAAACTGGATTATAGATGGCAGACAGTTGGTGCCACCGCCTCTGTTCATAGAAGCATCTATGTCCACTGTGAACGACCATCTTTGAACAGAGGCGGTGGCTTACGACACCAACTGTCTGCCATCTATAGTAAGTAACTGACTCTCAGAATCGTCGTTGCACGAAACCATCAGACTGCTGCTGGTTGATCACTGTCCTGCCTCTTTGTCAGACTGTTAGTGTCAGTAGGTCAGACACAGCTGATAATGTGACAATAGAAAGTTGGGATTCTACTTTTTTCCTTTCAGTGTTCTAATTTGGAAGAAAAAGATGGAAACTTCAGCATTTATGAACTGATGTTTTCATTAAATCAGACTAATCACTGCTAATTAAGCTACAGGATTAAGGTTAAGTGTCATCTCATTCTTCTGCCCTGAGGAGATATTTGGTAAAGTGGAGGCGTGTTTTTCATGAGGCTAAAGGGTCTCTTCTGATGAAGAATCAAACTCAGCAAGTGATGAATAGAAGATGAAAATAAATCTGTGAAAAGTGGCTGAAACGTGGGGTCAAACATGAATCCACACAGATTAGAGCAGCTAATCCAGACCTTTTTTCTTTTTCCACAACAGAAAAAGCTAAATTAAAGATTTTATCTTCCATCAACATGACTCGAGTTTGGATTTCACTGTTTTTAAGTATTAAATGTGATCTATTCTGTCTGTGTGTTTCCTCCAGAATGACAAGAAGAGCCAGTTGGAGGGTAAACTGAAGGATGTTCGGTTTCGTCTGTCGAATCAGAGGAAAGAGGTGGAGCAGACGAACCAGACCCGAGAGACGCGCATCACTGAAATCACGCTTTTGCAACAACAGCTGCAGGTGTGCCAAGCAAACAAAACCAGCAGCTAATGAATAAAAGAATACAGTTCTGACCCCACTGACGACCGGCTCATTACTGTGTACGTGTTAACCCTTTCTGCTGGTCTTTCTGGCTGCGTGCAGGACTCCCAGCAGTGGTTGGGGAGGCTCATTCCTGATAAGCAGAGTCTGAACGAGCAGCTGAAACAGGTTCAGCAGAACAGTCTGCACCGTGAGTACCGCAGACACTCGGCTCACATGCAAACATTATCATTCATTCTTGTTGTGGAACAGCTGAAATTTCGTCGCTACGACTTTTAATTTCTTTTTTTTCCCCACTTTTTAATTCAGTTTAGTTTCAGTTTCCAGAGGAGATTTTCTTGTTTCAGTTGCGTTTTTATCCCTCAGTCGCAAAAGGCTTATGGAAGTTTGTAGTTTGTGAACGCGATAACGGCGCGATTTTGAAACTGATACCATAGGTGGGTCTACTCGGAGGCTGAGGGGTGGCGCTTTTATCTTCATTTTAGTTAACTCAAATGTTTTTTAGCATCTAGTTTTTAGTTTAAGGTAAATGTTTTAACCTTGGTTGTGATGCCATATTTTGTTTCTGATAAAAACGTTCAAAGTAAATGTTTTGTTTCAGATATTACAATTTTTAAAAGGGATTAGGAGTGCGTACGTTTTACCTTGTTAACTGTCTGTTCTGCTAATTACTGCGTAGCTTGGAAACTTTGATTTATTAACTTGCTGCTGTCTCATGCTGTCTGTGTGTGTGTACTTAGGTGATAGTCTTTCGTCCCTGCAGAAGGCTGTCGAGCAGAAAGAGATGAGCAGACAGCAGCTCAGAGAGCAGCTTGATGCTGTGGAGAAAGAGACGAGGGCCAAACTGCTAGAAATAGACGCTTTCAACACTCAGCTGAAGGTAAAGAGACAAATGATCAACAACACCATGCAGGACAGGAAAGCCACAAACATACTGGGCAGGGTTTTTCCTGTGTACGTGTTGGCATCCCCAAAAGAGACAACGTAAAAGACATTTTAACCATTATTTAATATCATGGTTCACTTATTCTAGCATAAAATATACTAAAATGTATAACAGTTGTGCTCACGCGTGTCATTACCCCACAGGAAAAACCCAGCCAGGAAATGCCAGGTCACAGTATTATGTGGTTTGCCTAATAAATTAAAAGAGTTTAACATAAAAATAACAGATGTGAATCTAATACTATGTTACAATGAGACGTTTGATGCACACTGTGATATTTGTCTTGTTGTTGTTCATTTTTGTTTGGAAGCTGCGCTCCATTGGTGTTTTCACACAAGTGTGAGGATATTAACGTGCTTTTTCCAATTCACCTTATATATATCTCTGTTAAAACTGCCTATTCTATTTAAATAAACCTAACATTATTAAATCTGTTGATTATAAGAGTAAATAAAATCTAATTTTGGTGCTGAGAAGCATATTTTATTTCCTTGTAACGTAGACGTGAAGTAGCTGCATGTTTTCTGTCCAGATAAATGCAAACAAAGTAATTTCTAACGCAGTAGCTGTTTTTCTGACTGAATCACGTCCTGTCCATCCCTCATGACTACATCCTCACAGCTTGGTTTGTCACAGTTTCCATGTTTACTGATGTTCTATTTATACCTGACTGCTGCTCTGTTTGTGTTCATGTTGCTGTTGTTTTCAGTGTTAACGCTGATTGGCGTGTTTTTGGAGAGTGTACGCAGGAACACTGAGTCCAGCTGCTTCGCGTAGCTTTCACACAGTTTACTACAGAGAGATGAAGATTTTATTCCTCCGGAATTGGATCACTGCAGTCTGTTTACGTGTCCCAGAGCACCTTTTGTCCCCGTTTCTTATTTATTTCCTCTGGATTTACCCCGGACAGCGAGACAGGTCAGAGAGGGGAGAAACAGTCTGCTTAAACAAGGAGGAGAATGAGAAGAAAGGGAGGATAGCAGAGACTAAACAGACCACAGTAAACTGATTTTCCTGCAGCTAATCTAATAAAGTTGACTCTCAGTTGGATTCAGTGTAAAAACCACGATGCAGTGATTGGGTAAAGCCTAGCAGCATAGGAGCAAACGCATAAGCGGCGTATGTAACCATTTCTCTGCAGAGGAACACGCAGCCGTCTCTGAGTGGTGTTATTCTTTGCAAACAGAGGCAGAGGCCACTGAGACATAATCGATATTTGACTATCCTTCCCTCCACCTTCCTTTCTACGCCACTTCCTCTCCCTGAAATCTTCTCTTGTCACTCTGCTGTGCCTCATCCGGCACAATGCACCTTCTGCCTTTTCTGCTTCTATTGGCTGTCCTCGTCTATATTTTGTTCCCGTTTCTTCCACCTGTATTTCTTGCATTCATTTTCTCCCTGTTTTACTCTTTGTTTATTCCACATAATAAACCCTTCCTTCTATATTTTCTACTCTTTTATTTTATTTCCTATACTGGCCTTTTGCTCCCTTTCCCATGCCAGTCTCTGTGTGAGTTCTATGCCAACCACTGTGCCAGGATAGATGCCCTGCGACGCCAGCTTCAGGAGGAACAGAGAGGGAGACAGGTAGAGCACACTGCCACTGCTGGACTGGGGTGGTACTGCAGCTGGGACATACTCTAATATAAAACAATATCAAATTCTGCAGTTAACACTAAGCCATTAATGGCAAAATCTGGAAGAAGGAGTGGGTTCTGCATTTTGATTGGACCTGATTTGGCAGATTATCAGAGGAATGATTTGAACTAAAACACTGTACACCCTCTTGTGAGAATACTAACCTGCAGGCTTGAAGTGTTTTAGTCACTTTAGAAGGCTTTGCTGTCCTTAACACCAACAAACCAGACTTCTGGTCTGATTTGTGGTAACATTTCAGTGCATCGCTTGTACTGCACTGTGCTGTCCCTGCCAGCCAGAGAGATGTACCGTGGCCAGTCGAGGTCTTGTAATTGTCGAGCTGTGACGCACCGATGTAGTCTGTGTGCTGTTTATTGCTAATCTCACACGTCAAAGTCAGGAGAGCCTCTAACAAGGAGGAGTGCACCACTCGCTACTGATCCCGGCTCTGTAGATGCACTGATGAAGCAGCAGGACACGACTGACACAGGAAACGACAAAGCCTTTAATAAGGTTGTAACGATTCTGACTCGGAGACGGAAACGTCAACACGAATGTTTGCTGCTGCTGTTAATGCCGAGTTAAAGACTCGAAGGTGACATTAACATCCTGCTGGTAGCTTTAATTCATTTTAAGACTTTTTTTAAATGCAGGATTTTTTGACATCTCTAAAGATTATTCACATGATGAGTAATCTGGATATACATGAGAATAATGTTTATTTTTTTGTTCATCTATTTCTGATTAAGTGATCATGCCTGCAGTAAAAAACATATTTATCGAGCGTATGTTTGTTTTAAAGGCAAAGCAGGAATTAAAATGGGTAGAACCGGTTTGAGCAAGCTTACTTACTAAAACTCTTACTTATGATCCAAAGCAAGGTGACAATTAGAGGCAGCCAGCGTTTTACCTCTGATGAAACTAACAGCACATTAGTCATTGCAGTGACTCACGAGAGCCTCCCTTCATGAGTCAAGGCCATATTGTGCAAGCCTGCTTTTCCTTTAGTGTCTCAGAAGAATCCGACTGATCCACCTAATATTGAAATTAACTGGTCATGTGACAAGAGCATGAGGTTACATGGACTAACCCCAACAAAAATGACTTGGTGTGTACAGAAAAAAACCAACAAAGAAATCTACTGACAAATATTGTGTGTGTCTGTGTTTTGAACTGTGTGCGTGTGTGTGTATACATATATGCGTGTGTGTTTCAGCACCAGGAGCAGGGGCAGCTGCAGGAGTGTGTGTCAGCTGTCAGAGTGTGTCTGACTCGGCTAGACCACGTTATAAAGGTCCATGAAACAAACCAGCCTCCCATCACGCCCCTCCTCCTGTCGCCATTCTTTGCTCTTCTTCTTCTTCTTCTTCCTTCTTTTCCTCATCACTCGTCTTCCTTTCTGTCTCTTCTTCTCTTCACCCTAAATTTGTCATCCTCTCTATCTTTGCCTCTGATCTTTTGTTCTGTTAGGCTGGTGTTGGCTCACTACTGATCCAGCTGGCTAGCTGTGCTGCTGTAGTTAAAGGAACAGTTCAGCCCAGAATCAAAGTTGGTCTGAGTTGCGCCGTTTTTGGAGATGATCGATGACTCTTTAATAAAATGAAACTAAATGAAACTCACCTTTTGAAAAGCAAAAACCTGCAGGTTTAGATCTCACCCTGGGTCAGCCACACCTGAATCAAAGGATTAGTTCATTACCAGGCCTCCGGAGAACTTCAAGTAATTTAGCCATTTAAATCAGCTTTGTTGGATCAAGGACACATCTTGATGCAGGACACCAGCCCTTGAGGCCTGTTGTCCCCCCCAGCCCTGACATACAGGGTTTCCAGAATTTCTTACTACACCTGCCGGCTTGGTGGACGCAGTCAGCAGTAAACTATGTAGATTTCTTCAATTAGCTAACCTACAGGACAGACAATCCTCACACAGGCACACATCACTGGGTCATGCCTGTCATGGGTCTTTGAATCTGGATGTCCTTGCTCTCACTAACTAGTTTTTTTGATATAACTTCTTGATTATAATAATATAAAAAACAAAACAGAAAGTAAACACCTGTAGATTAATGCGTAGATGATGATTGTAACTATGCAACTCACACCAAGACAATATAGACTAGAGAGCGCTACACACCGGGTGAAATGTGTGTATCCATGATGATAAATTATGGTGAAATGTCCCTTCACTACAGCAGGTATATTACTTTAGGTGACTTTATGCTGTTGCTATGCTGGGATTTACTAGATTACAGATGCTATACTGTAATCCTAAAGCCTGCGTGCTACCAAATTATGTTTCAGCCAGACACGTAGAAGGTACTAGAAGTTAACCAGCCTAATGTGGCAATAAACTAGACCTGATCTGGACAAACGTTTGTGTTTTTGTGTGTGTATGTGTGTGTGTGTGTGGTCTCTGTTGTTTCGTGTATCCTCCACTTCCTGTTTGAGGTGATGTGGAGGTTTCTGTCTTCACATTTGTAGTTCGGCTCGTTGTGTCTCTCGATTGCTCATTTCTGGAGGTTTCCTCACATCGGTTGTTTGGCTGAAACACGACAGCTGCCTTGTGTTGTTGTTATAGTAACAGAGTGTGTTCTAATGGCACAGCTGGTTGTCATGACTACACAGAACTGCCCCTTCCACAGTTGCATCCCTTCACTTCCCTTCAATCCCCCTCCCTCCCATACATTTTTTTTTTTGACCTCTAACCCATCCCACGAACATACTGTGCGCCGTGCAAGCTCCGCCCCACCACCATGACCAGAGCCCTCTATTACGGGCCGGGTCTGTTTCCAAGTCACATCCCTTCCCACGTACTGATAACATATAGAAAAGTTTGTTTTTTAATCATACTCGGACAGAAACACAAGTTGCAGGGACTTGAGTGCAGGCAGCTGGTCCCCCACATCACCACCATTTCCTTTTTACGGCCTATCTGATTCTTGGATACCTCGTGGTCCTTTAAGAAGAGAGGTGGGGACGTGCCTGAAACACCTGAACTTAAGAAGTAATTTCTACCACTTGTATCGGCAGTCTTATCTTTTCAGCTGTGATCATTAAATCGACAGCTTCTCTTTCACACTCTGCGCTCCCTTCACAACATCAGCATCACACTCATAGGTGATGAACAGTATGTGCATTCAAAGGCTTGTTCCAGGAAAATCAGAGAAGCAGTGGAGATAAAATAATGTCACCTGAGCAGTAACAATAAAACAGGATTCTATAAGGACAAATGTTCCTTGCCTCACTTTCTTGTTGTGTAATAACTGTTACACAGTGGTGTAAAGTGAGTGCATTTTTAGTTGCGATGAAATATATTGAGCCTATTTCACACCTTCACTTATTTGTGTTAAGTCTGCAGCATCAGAACATCCTGATAAATTCACAGAGGAAGTTCAAAACTAGCTTGAACTGAATAAAGGGAAACTCCACGAGAAAGAACCCTCATGGTAACCATTGCCTTGTTAACCTTTCTGTCACTTGGCTGTTCTGAGTGACTTACACTGAGTCTCGAGGAGAGACGCTGCCAGGTGTAGATATAAAGGTAATGCATGACATCCTAAACTTTGGATCAAATCTGTTTATGGTCATGATCAAAAGCAGCAGCCGCCATCGCTCCACAAAAAGCCTTTCATGAAGAGTTGGATGATCTGTGCCTTCCATTGCACATCAGCTCAGAAAGCTGTAAGCCCCGACGTCAGTGTCTTCAGGTTCTCTGTGACATGTGATGTTCTAGTTCGAGTGCAGTGACTGGTTAAAAGAAATGAGACTTCCCAAACAGAAGGCTTCAGTTTAGCGTCCTGCCTCGTCCGTTTTAGAATAAACTAACAAGACTACCAAAGTAAAGGGGCGGAGCTTGCCTCGCTCACCTGACTAATACAAACGTGCTGCTACTGCCAGTGTTGGTGTTCTTGTTTGTTGTCGTTGGACGCCCTTAGCAACCAGCCCTGTGACCCCACTTCCTCCTCATCGCTTGTTCCTTCCTGTATCCCGTGATGCTTTGCAGGAGCTGAGGGAGATCCACACCCGGCAGCAGAGACAGAAACAGAAGGAACTGGAGGGAGACACACACACACAGACACACACACAGTCTCACATACACACCCCGAGCGAGAGGAAGTCCGCTGAGCTGCAGGAGGGCAGGTAAGAGTCAAGTGGAGATGATGCAGTACCAGAAAATGCAAAAGTCAGTCACTCAGCAGCCATCTGGGCCATTTTTTCTGTGGTTGTTTTGAAGCATTATACAAATTAACTTTAATTTGAGTGGTTAAAATTGTATTTGTGGAATTGCTTCTCAAATCCAGTTGAAAAACTGCTGGAAAGTTTCGCTGAACTTGCCCCAAAATCAGAGTTTTAAAACTTGTTTTAATGATCTTATTTCACAGGTTGTCGTCAGAGGAAGGTGCCGCCTGGAAGGAGGAAGCAGGAGGCTCTGCTCCACAAGCTCCAAGCCCCGCCTCCGTTCCTGCATCCCACGCATGGCTAAACAGAGTGACGCAGGAAGAGGAGGAGAGGAAAAGGAGAGGGATGGAGGAGGAGCAAGAGGTCAGGAAGGGAGCAGGATCGACAGAAGAGAAGGAGGACGAGGGAAGAGGCAAGAAGGAAATGCAGGACAAACTAAACAAGCTTTTCAGCCAGCCGGCTGACCCCTGGGCGTCAGCAGGTGTGTTAACACGTGCATTTAGTGCTTTGGCCACCGACGTGTTGCTTATGTGAAATCCTTTTTTGTATTCATGTAGAAGGATGACAGATGTCTGCTAAATAATGCGTAACATGCAAATAAAATGTCACTATTTCACTGACTTCAAACTGGAGCTCAGACCTCAGCATGTCCCATAACTGTCACATAATTCAGTTAAAAATGTTCCAAAATGACACAAACACCAAACTCACAGTGTGGAGGTTCAGTTCCTCTGCTTGAGTTAACTGAGATGACACCCAGCAGGTGTCGGTATCCACCTGTATGTCACACGCGGTTGTTATGTAAGTGGAAACTATCCATAGACACGCAAGCTGGGTTTTCACTGGTCTATAAACACGACATCTTCACAGCTGATTTGGGGTATTTTAAATTTACACTGTATGAGAAGAGACTCAATTTTGGAGTCAGCCTCAAGTGGCAGCTACAGGAACTGCGGCTTTTGCCACTTCTGACAACTCGGCTCCGTGATGACGAATTTCTTTTTAGCCCTTTGAGACTGTGACATCAAAAACCCATTGACTTAATCATTCAAAAAACCTGTGTGCTCTGGTAGGTGTTTTTAAAAAAGCAGAAAAGCTTCTTTTATATTTCAGGAGAGAAACGAGTGCACATAAACACACTGAACTCTGAATTTAGTGCTAAAGACCTAATTCCTGTCTAGCAGGAAGTGCTTCACTATAAAGCCTTTTCATTTGCTCAGCAGTGATCTATTCTCTCTTACTAATAGTTTTATTTTTCTGCTTAGTCACAGTGGAAAAAGCTCCAGGTCCCAGTTTATTTGACCAGAAGGCTTCAGCCAGCGCCTTCGACCAGCAGCAGCAGCCGGTGAAGGTGGTGTACTACAGGGCTCTGTATCCGTTCGACGCTCGTAGCCATGATGAGATCAGTATCACTCCCGGAGATGTTATTATGGTATGTAGTTTGCAGAAAAAGCTGCTCTCTCAGATGAATTCAGCTAAGCTCACTACAGTCAGTGATGGTCACGTAAAGGACTTCCACACACGTGTCTTATTGCCTGTGTTGTATTTGTTTGTGTTTATTCTTTCTGAAGGGTGTGTGTGTGGCTGTGCGGTGTGTGTATTAACGTTTTCCTCTCTCCTCTGCTGTGCAAACTGAAGGTGAAGGGGGAATGGGTAAGTTCTTGCCCCCCCCCCCCCACCCGCCCAGTGATGTGCCTCCACCAATCACAAGCCAGAAACGCTTTCATCTCATGTCGCCTCCATGTTCATTCATTTTCAGTGGATGAATGTTTGTGGTTTTTGTTTGTTTAGTTTTTGTTTGTTTAAGTTATTGCAGTTAGATCTGTAATGTCGTGCTATTTTTAGTTAGTGTGGAAACCTGTGAGTGTGCTTAACTATCAGCCAAAGACTGGTGACTACAGCACAGAGGCTATTTTAATTCCCACATAAATAAACTAAACAAATAAAATATCCCAGCTTGCAGTTTTCCATTTTTCATGTAAACATATCACATTATTCCGTCCCACTTCCCTGTCACCATTTTAAGGAGGGAAAACAGAGGAAATATACTTTTTAGCTTGTAGCCACATTTCAGTGAGATGTTACGTATTGCAGTGTCGTTTCTGACAGATTGGGGTTGGGACCATGAGGAACAGGGGGGTTACTGTTTAAAATGGAGGTTTCAAATTTATAAAGTGCATTAAAAAAAAACTCATACTTGTTTTATTTTTGCCCAATTTGACATTGTCTCCTTGTGCATCTCTGTAAAGCTTCTAGCACTCCTCCTACCTTTAGATTGGTCACTAGGAGCTTGTTTCTACCAACTGCATCCTCACGTGTTTCAGTACAGCAGCAAATTTAATACATTCTGGTAGAGGGAGCCGAATCTGAGACGTAGGACTGTGAGTGAGCAAAGACTGTGCTGGTGTGGCCAAGAAGTCAAAAAAAGATTTAGTTTAGCTGCTAAAACCTGCATGGATTCGATTTTTCATCTGTATTTAATACAGGAATACTTTGTTAATGGCTCTGTGGGTTTTTTTCTTATATTTATGGCAAATATCCTAAAATTTACAGATGTAGTTAATTGGGGTTTTCAGCTATGGTTTACCTGTTAAAAATCCACCTCAAGGCCACCGTAGCAGTAAACCTGTTCTGTCTGTCTGTATGTTAAAATACATGCCTGCCCATGGTGCACTGCTCTGTTTGAGGATATCCTAATGTCAGAGCTGCACAAGGATGCTTAGGAGCCAAATTTAAATCGGGTGTTGTTTTCGGGCAGAGTCGTGGGACTTTTTGCGCCTCGTGTTGTTTTTTGCATCATTTGTCCACTAATCAGGATCTGATCAGCTGCTGCCGTTTCCACCGTTGTTATTGTTTGCGCCACTCCCACCATGAACATGACACGTGCATCTCTATCCCTTGCGTGTCATGAGAGCTATCCTAATCCTGTCCCTGTGCTCTGATAGGTCGATGAGTCGCAAACAGGTGAGCCCGGTTGGCTGGGGGGTGAGCTCAGAGGGCGGACCGGTTGGTTTCCTGCCAATTATGCAGAGCGTATACCTGACAGTGAAGCGCCAATCACGCTGCGCTCCACAGTCTCAGCCACAACCTCCTCAACCCAGCAGCCGATGACTACGCCCCCTCCCGCCCCAGGACACACCGCCTCCTCCACCACGTCCTCTTCTAACAGCAACTGGGCGGACTTCAGCACAACGTAAGTGCCATTAAAGTCCGATTCGCTGACATTTGACGATTTGTTTTTCCGTTACTGACCCACAGACACGTCAGTCACATCATATTAATATGCATGCTTGCAATATTTCCAGCTGGCCCTCAAACACAACCAGCCAATCAGACAGCGAGGGCTGGGACGCGTGGCCCACCTCTTCGGCCAGTCAGAATCCATCTCTGAGCGTTCCCTCGGCACAGCTGCGACAACGCTCTGCCTTCACTCCCGCCACCATGACGACGGGTTCCTCTCCTTCTCCCGTACTGGGACAGGTAACGACAGAAACAATATTTCTCTGGTTTTGCATCTCTTTCTGCTGAGAGTAACGGCTGTGATTGTCTGTGTCTCTCAGGGAGAGAAGGTCGAGGGTCTTCAGGCTCAGGCCTTGTATCCCTGGAGAGCCAAGAAGGAGAACCACCTAAACTTCAACAAAAACGAGGTAGAGATCTCCTGATTACTAATTTCTTTCTCTTTTTGTTGCGTTTTAATTGTAATAACTGAACTTTTTATTTGATGCAGATAATAACAGTGTTGGAGCAGCAGGACATGTGGTGGTTGGGTGAACTGCAGACCGGACAAAGAGGCTGGTTCCCCAAAAGTTACGTGAAGCTCATCTCCGCCACCATGACGGCTCCCCCTGGTGTTCCAGCAACAGCAGCACGCAGCAAAAACACTAAGTACGTCAAAAAGCTTCCAGGCTTTTCCTGACACAAAGCACAGTTTAAACAAGCTGTTATGTTGTGACACTGGGCGCTTAAAGTGGGCAAGACACCCAAAGTACAAGGGGACCTGCTGACTTTGCTCACATAAAAAAAGAAGAATTATTTCATGTATTTAATGATTTTTTTTCTTATCTCTTTGTCTCTCCCAGTGAAACAGGAGCATCGGAAAGCCCGCCCAATGGAAAACGCCCCTCCCCCTCCCCAACAAAGCCTTCAGAGTCGGGTGAAGGTAACGAACGCAAATGTGGGCGAGTTTGCTGAAACGTCAGCGAGCTTCTCGTCACTCACTCTGTCTTCATGCTTTCATACAGAATACGTGGCCATGTACACCTACGAGAGCAATGAACAGGGGGACCTGAGTTTCCAGCAAGGGGACATCGTCGTGGTGATGAGGAAAGAAGGCGATTGGTGGACGGGGATGGTCGGAGGAAAGACTGGAGTCTTTCCATCCAACTACGTCAAACCACGGGACTCCACATCAGAGGTGAGAGCTCATTTTGAACAAATTCGGGGAAGAATAGAAGATCTTCAGGTAAATATTTCTAATCACTGTGACTCTGAATCTTTGCCCACAGTCACTGGGAACAGCAGGGAAGACGGGAAGCCTTGGGAAGAAACCAGGTAGGCCTGTAATGTTACCAAAATGCACTTTTCCTGTTTTCCTCAGAATACCAAACTGAGTTTCCTTAATAAAAGTGTCAAACTGACCAGTAAATATCTTAATTCACTCTTCGTTGTCCTTGTTGTGCCAGTTGAAGTTAAAGCCATGTGAAAGAGAACTTGTCTGATTTAAACCTTCAAAATAAAACTCACATAGACCAGGTGTCAGAGACTAAAAGAAGAAAAAAAATAAAAACCCTCATCATCTTCTTCCTGTTCCTGTTCAGAGATCGCTCAGGTGATCGCCCCCTACAATGCTACAGGAGCAGAGCAGCTGACTTTAGCCCCAGGACAGCTCATCCTCATCAGGAAGAAGAACCCAGGGGGCTGGTGGGAGGGCGAGCTCCAGGTACACAAGACACAACCGTCACTTAATCTCTGCCTGAAACAGTGTAATGAGGTAGAGAAGGATAGGTATGATGGGAAACGCTGACATGGATTAAATGAGACACAAATATTCACCAGATAACTGAGGATTTTTTTTTAATCTGTATCATTTTATTTACAGAACAAAGCTAAAGGAATTACCTGCTGTATTTTGTCATTATGTACATAATGTGTTTTACATATTGGTTTGTGACTGATGGCATCCTTTGATTTTATTGGTCCAGGCTCGAGGGAAAAAGCGCCAGATTGGTTGGTTTCCAGCCAATTATGTGAAGTTGCTGAGTCCCAGCACCAGCAAGACGACGCCCACAGAGCCCACACCTCCTAAACTGGCCCCTGCCAGCACAGGTACATCCACACACAAAGAACACAGAAAAATCCACACACTTTACCACAACACCTACAGAGGCCCTTCAGTCCATTGTGAAACGTGCTGAAGAAGAAGAGGTGCACCTTTTTTAAAAAGGCTTTGCATTCTCTCTACTGGCCAGCAGGGGGCAGCTCCTGTGGCTGTAAAAGGGATTCAACTTGTATACAAGTCTATGGGACCCCAGACCTCAGTTTCCTGCAGCGTTCATGGTATTTGTGCCTAGTTTGAAGTCTAATATACCAGAATTTTTGTTTTTGACCCCATGTAGAGTAAAATAATTGGTATTGTCGGGTAGTTTGTATTTTGGATGCAGCCAATCTTGCAGCTTTTGTGTGCAACCAAATGGACTTAAAGAGACACAGTTCAGCAGATTTGATGCCGTTAATAATTATTGATTGTCAGAACGTGAAGAATCCAGAGAGACTCGGACACTAATAATCTCTCCCTGTTCCCCGTCTCTGGTCCTGAAGCTCTGTGTCAGGTGATCGGCATGTACGACTACGTGGCGCAGAACGACGACGAGCTGGCCTTCCAGAAGGGTCAGGTGATCACAGTGCTCAACAAAGACGACTGTGATTGGTGGAAAGGAGAGCTCAATGGGAGGGAGGGTCTGTTTCCTAGCAACTACGTCAAACTCACCACAGATACTGACCCAAGCACGCAGTGTGAGTACCACAAACACACACACTTCCTGCGTGGAACATATACAGACGTACTAACCGACTCCCAATGTGAATACAAAGTAGTGTAACACACTAAAACGAACTCTCCCACACACACACTCTCTACACACACACACAGCCCAGAGCCAGGTGTGGAGATGCTGTCCCTCTCTCAGTCTGTGATTGACCTCCCCGGGCTGATTTGACCTCTCACCTTTCACCTTGACACTCCTTTGGGCCTCTTTGATAACCTCCCAGTCATACACCACCTCTGGGTGGTGTGTGTGTGTGTTCGTATGTGCATGCGTGCGTGCGTGTGTGCGTGTGTGTGTGTATTTGCATGTATTAGTGTGCAAGTGTCCCCTCTTCCCTGCATGTGTCCCTTCAGCATGATCCACCATAGACGTAGAGTTTCTAGAGCGGAGCAGAGAGATGTTGGCGGTAAACAGACTGTGTCTGTGTACAGGCAGGGTTCTCAAAGTGAGGCTCGTGGACTAGTGGTGGACCGAAGTTTAGGTCAAGCCACATAGATAAAAAACGAAACAAAAACCAAGGCAGCATTTCTCCTTAATATTGATCCTTGGATCGAGCCAACTGAGCAGACTGAACCTGTTGAACTTGAGTAGAGCAGAGCTGATGTAAAGTAACGAAAAGTCACTTTGGTAATGGTAAAAAACCAAAACAATATAAAAACCATCAAATACTCATCAAATTTTAGCCCCGCTCTTTCCCAGTATGCATAATGGTGCCAGGGATCGATGATGGTCAAAGCGAACTGCGATACGTCAACAATTAAAGTGATTTTTATCTGTTTTCCTTGTTGATCCAATTAAGTTTTTATTATTGTGAGATTCATAACAGTCTGTTTCACAGTCGTTTCACTTTCATCGTCTACAAACAACCAACACATGTATCATATACCTGTGCACATGTGTGTTGCACATATCAAATGACAACAAGAGCAGGAGAATATTTCTTACTGTTGGATTGATTTTTAAAATCTGAGTTTAATGTAAATCTTGTTCCCAGCCACCCACCCCGGGTGTTTCTTTTAGGGGAAAAACACATCTGTGTGTGGGCAGGGTGAGATATTTAAGCTAGAGAAAAAAATCAAACTGGTCTAAGTCAAAAACTTAAAGAGCCTTCACTAATGAAGGTCGGCTAAATCAGGTTTTTTGTGCTTGTTTGAGCCACAACTTATATATTACAGAGGGTGAGATGCTGCTCTGCCACCTACAGTGAAGCCACATGGGGCAACACAACGACTGGACTTTTTGGATGAGCTGCATACATCTACATATGAACTAGAAGTTAATAATAACAAGTTTATAAAATCGTGTTTTCCTGAGTGAGTATTTGGATCAGTTACAGCTTCGAACCGTAACACAACCTCAGTACTCAAAATTCAGAATTTCATGTTTAGAAATCCAAAATTAAATTTATTGTGGATTCAAATGAAAACAGTAAAAACCGTCACCGATTCCTGTGGTCGGTGTTGAAGAGCGAAAATAAAATAATTTAATTTTTTAAACTCTGATCTCTGTAAATGTGAATTTTATAGAGAGAAAAGGTTCATCTGTTAAGCTGCTGGTTACTGTTTACTGCACATGTAAGTGTGACAGGTCCACATATAACACAAACTAAGAGTCTGTGTCCAGTTTTTAATAGAAATCTGTGAATTTTCTGGTTCTTTCTTCTATTTGAAAATAAATAATAACAATAATAATAAATACAGTGATGACAGTATTTCTAAATGATTGCAGTAGTGGGGATTATGGCTGGTCTTTAAAACGTTACACAAACCAAACGATCTCCTGCCGACTCGCCTCGCTGCCCGCTGTAGCTCCTCTGTTTCTATGCTGGGTTAGACCACGCCTCCACACTCTCCGCCTTGCTGCACGCTCCACCCACCTAGCGGCCCGACTGGTTGTTGTTGCTGTTGTTCTTGTTGTTGTTTTGTTTAGTTGTTTTTGTTGATGTTTGTTGTTGTCGTCCTCTCTCTAGGATCATATCATTACCCAGAACCCCCCTCTCCTCAAAGCCCTCAAAGAGACCCACTAGGCCACGCCCACTAGGCCACTCAACCAATGGGACAGCAGCAAGAGGTCACATGACCCGGAAATGGCGACTCTCCACCAGTAGAAGCCAGAGAGAGAGAGACAGACAGACAGACAGACAAACAGACTGTAACGTTAAAGCGCCCTCTGCTGGCGAAATCTCTGACTGGACTTGGCCAAACTCTGTTTATCTGAGGCTCTGGCTGCACACAGCACTGTTCAGCAGGAGGGAGATCAGTAGTCAGGACTCCTCTCCTCCTCTTAAACTCTTCTTCCTCTTCTTCTTCTTCTTCTTCTTCTTCTTCTTCTTCTTCTTCTCTTCCTGTTTTATCCGTTCCGAGATGCTTAGATAAGGAGGGAAGGGAGAAAGGAGGAGACTATTGATCTCCTTTTATCCAAGACTGGACTGATGAACATGTTTTTGACTGGATCACAGTGACTGTAAACACACACACACACACACACACACACACCGTGCTAGCGTGGTAAAGTGGATAGTGGGTCGTTTTGTGGCTTTATGGGAGACTCTCATTAGAATCAGTCGCTCAGCTCATCCTCCCTCCTCATTCCTCTTTCTAAATTATTTTTTAACCTCGCTCCCATTGGTTCCAAAGCCTGTCAGTCAGAAACGCTGTCTCCACCTCCCTCACTAACCCCTCCCCCTCCCACAGCTTCACAGAAAGACCCACTATCTGCTGGAGGACAAGTCTCAATGTCAGAGTCTTTAACTCTTCTCTCCTCAACGCCAAAGACGCCTTCCAGCTTCCTGTTTCCTCGTCTCCTTCCTTCCCTTCCCCTGCTCTAAAGGAGACGGGAGAGGAGAGGAAGCGAGGCAGTATTGAGATGCGTCCCAGCAGCAGTTACAGGCCAAGTTTCAATCCTCGCTGCTGCTTCCTTTTGCTAGTTTGCCCTCCTTTCACTTTGTGTAGGGAAGGAGGCATAAAAGGAAGCGAGCAGCTGGAATTTAAAAAAAAAAAAAAAAAAGCCGTGCTGCTTAGCTAACACACAGACAGACACAGACACACACACACGTTTTTATCCGTTGTAGTTTAACATATGAATATGTATTAACTTTAAATGTTTGTTCCGTTGTTTTTGTTTACATGTTTACTGTTTTGTCTGTTGCTACGATGATGATGGGATGTCATATATATGAGGAAAATGAGGAAAACTGATATGACACACAGAGGGGCGGGGCTTTTAGCTAAAAAAAAAAAAAAGGCTTGTATCTTTCAGTCATTCCAGTTAAAAGAGCAGTTTGAAATTCAGCCTCCGCGTTAAAATAATCTCGTAACCTCGTGAGTGAAACTCCAGATTAAACCTCCAAAATCTGGTGTGATCGTTTCGAGTGGCCTCATATTTACAGATATCATCTCATTTTCTCAGTCAGAAAACTACAAATATTCCTCCAACAGTCGTTTAGCTGACGTTTAATGTCACAAATTAGCATTATTTTAAATTTATAGAAGCATATTTGTCCCACTGCATTGCACCAAAGTCTGTTAGCTTAATGTCAACCATACTTTATGTGAAAAACAGCTGATTTTAAAGTTTTGCTTCCCGTTTTCCCGACTGCACCATCATTACAAAAATAAATCAGAGTTAAGGAAGGGAAAGTGAAGTGTACGGAGCTCCTGGAGTCTCACAGCGTTTAAATACTTTACCTCGTGCTTGTGGGATATTTGAATCTTTTGTGAACACAATATTTATCTTTCACAATGAGTTACTTTGCACTTCAGCTCTTAACTGTTTGAAAGCCTACAAGGAGTAACCTCAGCAAACTGTTTTTATTGAAATATACCAACAACAATAAATGTCATCTGTATGGGAGAATCTTGTGCGCACAATTTAAACTTTCTCCACACAACTCATTTAATTGTGGTGCAATTTTTGTGCACACATTTTATCCTTACTGTATGAACGCATTATTCAAATGTTGCGTGATGAATTCATTGAAATCTTTTCCTTATGAGTTATTTATCGCGTGTGGATTGTTTGCTATAAATTCACTTGCGTGTCTCGAGTGTGCAGCTTCACTCACACAACTCTGATAATCAGGTTTTGGTTTGATCACATTGAAATCACACACGTGAAAACTTGTGCGGACAAGATTTTGTCTCTTCAGTGGCTTCAGGGGCTCCGCAGACTTGCGACATTTTCACCGAGCATTAAAAAGCAAATCGTCTGCTCCGATGCACAGGAGCAGACGAAGCTGCCTTCCTGTGGCTTTATTTCCCACAGCCCGCCGTGTTTTTTCCTGGGCATCACACACGAGCCACGGTTGTTCCGCTAAAACGTCGTTATCTCAATAATTACCTCCTGAAAGCATCGTTCTCCTCGTGTCATTTTACCAAGTTAGCATCGTCAGAGGACATTACAGAAACGAACGCAGAGACCTCCGGCCTCGCCCCGCCTTCCCCTCTGTTTGTTGGCATAGCAACAGACTAGTATTAAGAGAATAGGGGTTGCCATATTAGATTTTTATTTCAGTTTGTTGATGACAGTATTGGGATTTTAATGTTTACCCTCAGAAAGAAATAATGAAAGAAATGATTGTTAAACTACGCAACTTTTTATACAATGAGCAATACAGTCATTATAATTATTGTTATTGTTATAATTACCCTGCTTGGATCCCATTGGCTCCTCAGTGTGTCAGTGTTGGAGCTAAAGCTCTCTGATTGGTTCATGAGTCCAGACCGTTGATGTTTTAACAAATCTGGTTTCTTTTGGGAGCTTTTTTTTTTTTTTCTTTTCTGTTTTTTTAATAACAGCTGCTTGTTTTCGGGGTCCGAGGGGAAGTTTGGTAACCGATGGTCGAGACTTCTTTCAGTCAGAGTTTTACATGAGATCAGAGACCCGTCCGGACCAGAGCCGCGCTCCACGTCTGTCCGTTGTCATTCTGTCCTCATCACTTTGCAGCGCTGCGGGTTAGTTTGCGCTGCAGCTCAAAGACGCTGAAGCCTGGCTCTGATCTGGTCCGGCGTGTTCAAAGAGATAAATCTGTGTATGCTCTTTACATAATCTGATGAATGGTAATGGTGATGCTTCGTATAAATATAAATAGTAATCTGATGAATGAGTGAATAAATGAATGAGTGAATTAACAGCCAAGCCAAATGTAACCAGACTGCACTCTGTGTCGGTGTTAATGAGTGAGTGAAAATAAAGCGCGAATGATCAAACAGATTCATAAAGTATTAAAAAAGGAGAAGAAGAAGGTGATGCTGGTGAATGAAATGTACAGAATGCTAGCACAGAGCTGATGAAGAGAAATAGCCAGGATTTTATTTTGGTGGTGAATCTGACTGCTCCTGATGATTAAACGCTCTGAGACAGACTGCAGCGACTGGCCTTGTTACTCATTCTTTCTCACACACACAAACACACACACAGCGAGTAACACCTGTCTTTTAATAATACAAATATTTCATTTCATTCCCTTGGCTTTGTTGTTCCTGTATCTTAAAGGTTTCCAACCCCATGATTTACACTCTGGAATAATGCTAATGCTAATTTGTCTTCCACTGGGCTTTGGTGGAGCCCATAATTCATCCATTTTCTGCTATTGCTCACTCCAGAACCTCCAAATCCACAATTTTCACCGTGCATTAACCAAAACAACAAAAGCTGAATTTTAACTCATTTCTTCTGATTGGCTGCCCCTCGCAAATATGGTTTGAAAAGCAGGTTGGCGGGGCTTCTGTGCTCAAACTCCAGCCATGTCCCCAAGATGACCACAATGGTGTATCCCCTCTTTATGACATCACACACATTCACGAGTAGAGCTTAGATTAAGGGGTGTCCAACTCCAGGGCTCAAGGGCCGGTGTCCTGCAGGTTTTAGATGTGCCCTTCATACATCTGATTTAAATGACTAAGTTCTCCAGAGGCCTGGTAATGAACTCATCATGGCTGACCCAGGGTGAGATCTAAAACCTGCAGGCCACCGGCCCTTGAGCCCTGGAGTTGGACACCCCTGGCTTAGATTATCAGACCTGATCCTTTAAAGCTGAACATATTTAAAGTTAACAGCGTGCCTGGAAACAATAAATGTAACGGACTCATTGAGCGCTTTTCTACTCAAGCACTCAAAAGTGCCTCGCTTACCCATCCATACAAGCTTTCTGTCTAGCATTCACACATATTCACACTCTGATGGGTCCATCGGAGAGTAACTTGGGGTTCAGTATCTTGCCCCAAGGACACTTTGGCATGCTGGCTGGAGCAGCTAGGGATCGATCTGATTAGCAGATGAACTGTTCTGCCTCCCGAGCTACACCCACCATCAATTTTTAACTTTTAACCCTTAAAGTTTGAGATTTTCAAAATAAATCCTCTCTGCTGTCCCTTCATCCTCTGTCTTAAAACCAACAGTTTGAGCTTCTCGTGCCACCAACTCTGCAGCTAATCAGAGTTATAAGGCTGTCTCCTGGCTTCTTGTGTACTTTGTTTGCCCTCTAGTGGCCAACAGTGGCAAAAGCACAAATTTGGACTACATAGTTTAAAAAAAACCCAACAACAACACTGTCGTTTAACATTGTGAAAACTATATCAAAACTCTAAGATTAGAAATGAGTGCTGTCAAATTACCATAATTTGATATAAATGGTCTCAAAAAGCAGCCCATGGTTACACACACTGACTCCCTCAGGTCTGTTACTGCAAATGCCTTTGAGTTGATCTCAGGTATGTATGTGCTGTTGCAGCTCGACAGGTTTTCTATGTTTGCTCCTTCCACATTTGAGGATGTTTGACTGACTGCTGGTGTGTGTGTGTGTCTGTGCGTGTGTGTGATGCTGCGTTTTCAGGGTGCGCTGACCTGCATCTGCTGGACATGCTGAGCCCCATGGAGAGGAAGAGGCAGGGGTACATCCACGAGCTGATCGTCACCGAGGAGAACTACGTCAACGACCTGCAGCTCGTCACGGAGGTAAACACACGGGGTCTCCTCCATCCTCCTGACTTTATCTGGGTATCAATTTCCAAGCATGTCTCAGTTTGTAAAGTGTATCTGGACATGAGAGGAGCATGGGCGGAAGGATGCACATATCAGAGAGACGTGGCACACAGCTGGAACATTAGGAGGCCTGCACAAGGAGTGATTTTATGTAACACAGCATGTGCTCAGGATATAATTCTCTGGCTTTTCTCAGTAATAACAATGACTTTTATTTCAGGCATATGTGCAATTGTTGACAAACAACAACAAAAAAGTCAATAAAAGTAAATTAACAACAATAAATCCTGAATTAAATGGAGGAGAACACATTGAAGCGTTAGGCTTGTTACAAATTTAATCAAAAGCTTTATTTGAACACCTCTAAAAACAAAGTTAAAGTGACAGAAAGGCAAACGCAGAACACTCAGACTGTGGGTTTAAAGAGAGATAAAATACTAAAAAGGTTTTTAGCTTTAACATCCAGCAGTAACAACGACTCGCTGTGATCTCTCCAGAAAGTCTCGTTTTATTTTATTGTTTTGGCTTTTTATCTTTCATCGATCACTCGTTTTTTGCCCATGAGCCAAATACAAACTCTTTTAACAGGAAGTAGACAGGACCAGTAATAAAAATAAAAAAAAGAATCGTCCTGATCGTCCGAGCCAAAGATGAAGACATAAACCCAAATTAAAGGCATGGGTTTATAAAAAACTCCTTTGAGTTTTAGCACAATGTTTTCCTCATTTAATGAGAAAGATCATTTATCAAACAGATCATAAAAAGTTTGAGAGTTTATCTGAGTTATTCTGTGCACATTACAGTTTCTCTGTTCAGTGAGTTTCATCACTCTCTGAAAATTTTTTGTCTTTAATATTTTATTTGATCTGAATATTCGAGGACGAGTACAAGCAGGAAATGATCGATTCCCTTGGTAAAATCACACAATCGTGTGTGTGTGTGTGTGTGTGTGTGTGTGTGTGTGTGTGTGTGTGTGTGTGTGTGCGTGCAGATTTTCCACAAACCTCTGCTGGAGTGCGAGCTGCTGACAGAGAAGGAGGTCGCCATGATCTTCGTGAACTGGAAGGAGCTCATCATGTGCAACATCAAACTGCTGAAGTAAACACACCAAGCTGTGAAACAGACACACACACACACACAGACACTGCGCATGCACTTACTCGACACAGAGACATTTGCATCTGGTGCACGTTTGACTTGCAAAGCTCACCTTGTTCTATTTCCTCCTGTCAGACAGTCGCTGCAGTGTGTTTGTATCTGTGACGGTGAAACTTTTCCTCTGCAGGGCTCTGAGAGTGAGGAAGAAGATGTCGGGCGATCGGATGCCTGTGAAGATGATTGGTGACATCCTGACCAACCAGCTTCCTCACATGCAGCCGTACATCAGGTGCCGTCTGCCATCTCTCAGTCCTGAGTCGGCCTGCAGGGGGATCATCCCCTCAGTTTCGTGTCTTGTATGACTCTTAACGTGTTCTCGTGTTCAGGTTTTGTTCGTGTCAGCTGAACGGAGCCACGCTCATCCAACAGAAAACCGACGACAACCCCGAGATCAAAGACTTCCTCAAGGTACAGCGCTGTAGAGTGAACTGTGGGCAAGGTTTTAGCCCCTCGTCCCAAAGGAAAATCACCTGGATGCTTTTTATAGTGGGGTTTTATTTACTCATGCACGGTCCTGTCATGGTTCACACAGACGCTTCCCTCAGTTTGAAACCTTACTAAGAAAACTGGCAACTCAAACATACCTTTGGTCTTCCTGTTTTCTTTTTTCGTCCGATTGTTGTGCGGGTAATTTTAATGGACACTATAAATGTGGGAAAGTGTGGATGAATAATTGCAGAATAAAGATCTGATTTTCTCCAACTCCCTCACTCTCTGTGTGTCAGAGGTTAGCCATGGATCCCCGGTGTAAGGGAATGCCTCTGTCCAGCTTCCTGCTCAAACCTATGCAGAGAGTCACGCGCTACCCTCTCATTATCAAAAACGTACGCACAGTATCCACACACACATCACACTCCCTCATATTCAGTCTGTTTTCTCAGTGTTTTGCTTTCTAGTTGATCTGTTTTTTGTTTTTAGATTTTAGAAAATACTCCAGAGTCTCATCCAGATCACAGCCACCTGAAAGCAGCTCTGGAGAAAGCAGAGGAGCTGTGCTCGCAGGTGAGAACCCAACACGGGACGATGTCCACACTGCAGTGAAAGCCTCAAATGTGTTAGTCTAGAAATAAAGCTTCACACCTGCGTTATAGTTCAGTAGGTAACATAAAACAGATGCCTGCATGCATATCCATGAGTATCATCCTGACATCCACTGGTGAAATCCCACAGATTAGAATAATTGATCCAAAGGTTCATTTGATGAAACATCGACCAGAAACTCTCACACTGCAAAATCTTATATTCCTACTTTAACTACTATCAGAGTTTCAGGCTCTCAAAGTGCACGGGGCAGGTTGAAATTGTGTGGGGGTTTTTTTCAGCCTTTATAACTTCGTAAGTGCAGGAGACGCACGCATTAAATGAAAATGTTTCATGTTTGGCTTAAACCCGTCTCTCTGGGTTTGAAACCTTTTTTTATAGCTTTGCTGAAGTCAAAGACTGGATGGAAAAAGAAACAGATCCTAGAGAGGTCCACAGGTTTTCCCAACAAGGTCAAAAATAACGTCTTACCCTGGTTTCAAATGTTGTTTATTCCTGAATTAGCATTAAGTATGGTGTGAGAGACTCAGATTGTCTTCCTCCGGCTCAGGTAAACTTTGGCTCTGATCCTGGAGCTGGATGGGACTTCACTCGATGTGTTTTTGTGGGTTTTTCAGGTGAACGAGGGCGTCAGGGAGAAGGAGAACTCGGATCGCTTGGAGTGGATTCAGGCTCACGTTCAGTGTGAGGGCCTGTCAGAGGTACATCTTATCCTCCTGATGCCCTCTGAAAACAAGGCAACGTAAATTTATTTGTATTCGATCAGCAGACGACAGTTTGATAAACTCCTGTTTAACTTTTATATTCATAAAATGCTTTCTATTAACTCTGAAATCATAGCTCAGTCCTCTGAAGGATGATAAACATCCTGCGTCTTTCCAAGCCCGTCAGAAGGCCCACAGTTTAAGTGTTGAATCTTTACTTGAAAGTGGGTTAATTAGGAAATAATAGCAGTAATATCTGCCTGTGTATCCCTCAGCAACTGGTGTTTAACTCAGTCACCAACTGTCTGGGTCCCAGGAAGTTCCTCCACAGCGGGAAGCTGTTCAAAGCCAAAAGCAGCAAAGAGCTCTACGGCTTCCTGTTCAACGACTTCCTGCTGCTCACACAGGTGAGTCCTGCACCTCTGTACAGTTTACATGTTTAGTTTCTTGCCTTAAATCCATCTTTTATGTTGTACATGTCTGAATGTGGCTGGGCTGGTACTGACGTAGCATCTTTCTACTCAATTTAAAAAATGACCCTCACAGGTGACCAAACCTCTGGGCTCGTCAGGCTCGGACAAAGTCTTCTCTGCAAAGACGCACCTGCAGTACCGCATGTACAAGACGGTGAGACTACACAATCTCTTTCTCCAGAGAGACTCGCTGTTAAACCTGCCCTGGGTTATGTAGTGTGAGCTGGATAAACATGTCCTAACTAAGGTTTGTGTTCACTCTCAGCCAATCTTCCTAAATGAGGTGTTGGTGAAGCTGCCGACAGACCCGTCGGGAGACGAGCCTCTGTTCCACATCTCCCACATAGACCGAGTTTACACGCTGCGAGCCGAGAGCATCAACGAAAGGTGAGACGCTTCACGGTCCAGACTGAGCGAACAGGAAATGCCTGCAGTCATACTCTCAAACCTGAAAGTCACTCTTAATCTAGGATTAGTGGATTCGCTTTAAGTTTAGGTCTGTGAGTAATAACATGACTGCCTCACAAGTTAGCAGTGTCTTCAGCTGTGTGTATCATTGCTAGTCTCTAAATGTGTGTGTGTGTGTGTGTGTGTGTTTATTCAGGACGGCGTGGGTTCAGAAAATCAAGGCAGCTTCAGAGCTGTTCATAGAGACGGAGAAGAAGAAGCGGGAGAAAGCGTATCTAGGTACCTGTCCCACTGAAATAAACATCCTCAGATTGACCATGATCAGAAATGTCCTCTGACTCCTCCATGTCTCTGTGCCTCAGTACGTTCCCAGAGGGCTACAGGTATCGGGAGACTGATGGTCAACATTGTGGAGGGAATTGAGCTCAAACCCTGTCGCTCCCACGGTACGTGTGAACTCCTTTTAACTAAATTTGGAAAAGGAAAAACGTTGATTTCAGTTATTGGTTATACATAAGTTCTGTTCTTCCAGGAAAAAGCAACCCGTACTGCGAGGTGACCATGGGCTCCCAGTGCCATATCACAAAAACATTACAGGTAAAACATTACAGGTCTACAGGCAGGCGTTCATTATTATTCCATATTTCAGATTCATTGACTTTTTCATAATAAAATGTATTAATTCATAACGATTGACAGCTCAGTCACAGCTACAGTACACCACTGCAGTGCTGGTTCACTGCTGCAGGGACACAAATATGTCTGCTATAATTTATATTTCACACCATCGTTTTGCTGTTTTCTCTCTTTTTCAGGACACTTTGAATCCAAAGTGGAATTCCAACTGTCAGTTTTTTATTAAGGACCTGGAACAGGACGTCCTCTGTATCACTGTGTTTGAACGAGACCAGTTCTCGCCTGATGGTCAGTGATAGTCGCACGCTGATTTAAATCCCTTCATTTCACGTTCCCTGTCCTTTTCAGGAAGTATGAGTGGTTTTGTTTTCTGTCTGTTTATCATCCTCTTTGCCTCCAGACTTCTTGGGCAGGACAGAAATCCGGTTAGCGGAAATAAAGAAGGACCAGGGCTCTAAAGGACCAATCACAAAGAGGCTGCTGCTCCACGAGGTTCCTACGGGAGAGATCGTCGTTAGGCTCGACCTTCAGCTGTTTGAAGAACCGTGAAACCTGGACGGGGCCACGGCGGACTGGACTGGCCCAAAAAGGACCTGTAGGAGATGATGGTTTGGACTGGACAGCTTAGATGGATTAGACTGGACTGGACAACTGGACTGGTCTCAAATCTTTATTTCTCCGCGTGTACATCTGAGCTTTTTATATCCAGAGAGAAAGGATCAGTTAGCTAAGGGTACAATGATGCCATTACTAAACATCTTCAAGTTTAAAACAAAAAGGAATAACTTCATGAATTACCAGCTGGAGAAAGGACCTTCACATACACACAAAAGCCAAAGTGGCTGAAAATGTGTGTAACTCCATTTCAGCTCCTAAACATTAAAGATAAGCAGCAGTTAGGGTCACCATGGCAATCCTGAGCACGCCTCTTGGAAAACACATCACCGCCTCCAGTCTGTGCCTCCTATCGACCTGCTTACACACCGTGGGTGCGGCAAGAAGACTCTCCACAGCGTTTCTGTTTCTGTCAGAACATCTTGATCAGATTTCCATTCGATTCTGTGCAGCAGGCGGAGCTCCTGTGAGTCTGAGGCCTCCATAGTCAAAAGATAGAGCAGACACATGATCCCATGTTCTGCTTATAGTCTGGATCAGCTCTAGTGGGCTTGGTGTTAGATTACAGAGAGGGTTTTTAGAAGAACTTCCTCCCTCAGTCGAGATGAACATTACGCCCATTCATCTGACTGAGATTGCATTAATATATGTGAATAATACAAATATTAATGCATTTTTAGCCACTAATAATAATATACAGTATGCTGGGATTTTTGCTTTGCAGCAATCACACCAAATATGTGACACACTGATATAAAAATAGAGATGAAGTGGACTGGGATCATAAAAAGTTGGTATGAGATTCTTATCATTTCTGGCTTATTCATTTCAGTGGAGAGGGTAAATAAAGAGCTCAACATCCAAATGAGATTTATAGATTTTATTCATCTAAATCTAAATTTGTGTGGAGTTTTTAAATGTCACATACACGTTCACGTCTTAAATCTGGTGTGCTGGTGCTTCCGTGGTTAGAGATTGGACCGTTTCAGCAGGTCTGTCCTGTGATCTGACATTTAAAGAAGCAGCTCGACGGGTTTTCTAGTCTGCAAATGGTTCTCAGTCATGTTGGTACCACAGAGAAGTGAAAATCCGAGACCTGGTCCAGTCCAGTCCAGTCTGCTTGTGCCCCCTCCCTCCTTCAGGACCGGTCCACGTCAGTATTTAGTCGAGTCTTGGAGAAGATCAGTCAGGTCTTTACTGTCTCCTCTCCCTCTGCTTCATCCAGACAGTCTCACAAACACTCCAGCGACAATCCCAGCCCTCCTTCTTTGTCCAACCAAACCCAGACCTTTATGTGAGAGAGTGTGTTTGTGTGTCTGTGAGAGTGTGTGCGTGTGTGTGAGGCAGACGGCCGATGCGAATGACGGTACGAGTGTAAAGATGGACAGGCTAACTAAAAGCACGGTTCAGTCTCCATGCATTTTTACACAGAGTCTCTCAGAGTCTTATGATCAACTCTTTGGGCTTCGGCTCATGTGAGGGGACATTTTTTATAATTTCGCTCAGTTTGGACGCTCACTGAACGCTCGCCACGTTATCTCAGAAAGTGCTAAATATGTACAGGTTAAATGAGAAATCCTAACGATGCAAAATAAGCTGAAGATATAGAGACCCTGATATATGACTGGTGTAAATACATTACAGACAAGATGTCCCCTTCACGTGCGTCTGTGGTAATAATGCTGATAATAAGACAGGGAACAGGCGTGAAAGCTGATTTAAACTGAGGTACTGTAAAGAAGAATGTCTTAACTGTTCAGGGTGTTTTTGTTTTTATGTATATGTGGGGGGGTCGCAGATTTAGACGATTTCTGTCACACATCTGAACTCTGATGTTATGTTGCTGCTGTGTTGAGCTGTCACAGTGGCTGTCACTATGCAGGGAGGGTAAACCCTGAGGGATTTCGAGGGCCCGCCGCTGGACTGGGGCCCTCGAGCAGGCTCCGTAGGGCACAGATGTATTTTATAGGAATAGCATTTTGACCATTTTCACAGTTTAACCCTATGAAAAGCTCAGAGTAGAAACAACGGTACTGTGCGTCGGCACTCCCAGCACTTTGAAAAGCAGATTTTGGAGCAGAGCAGGACACGAATCTCCTGAATTTCACCCAGCAGCTGTTTTGGGTAATCAGAGCAGGAAGTCTAATAAAAAGAGGCACTCAAAGGATGTGTTTTTATTAAAGTCTTATCATTTTAAAGACATTTTAATGAAGATAAGCAAACTGTACTTGAGCCCAAAGGTGGATCCCAGCAAATAAAAGAAAGTCAGGAGTGATTTTCAGATGCAGTCGTTGGATTTTCTTCTTAAATGGAGAGAATGTAAAAAGAAAAGAGTGATCTGCACAGACTGCTACCATTTTTGTTCAGCATAAGAACTTTATATTTAAAGTAATGGCAATAACTGTGAAGCTGTAATTTGTGGACTGAATTTATTGTCCAAACTATATCTTCTTTCAAAAACTGTCCCAATGTTTCAATTTCAAGCACACTTTGAAATGAATACTTCTCTGATCTTCCTCCTAAAGTTTCCTCGAGCTGATTATTCAAAACGGCGGCTGCGTTCGCCGACAAGGCCGGAAACATCGCCTAGCTAGGTTGCTTAGTAAGATTGTAGATAAGTTAGTTAGCGAGCCACTCGGCCGGTTAGTAAATCTAGTTAGGTGTTTTAATTTAGTGCCAAGTTACAGTAATGTTCTAAATTACCACGAAGACAACAGTTACCTTAGTGACCAGCCACTGTCCAATCAGAAGTCGGCGAGGCTCGGCCAGCTTCAGCAGCTTGACTATGGAGGAAGGTGTGAACGAATGTTTGTGTTTCCCCAGACTGAAGCTGATGATGATGATGATGAATGATGATAAAGCTGTCTTACACCCCTCTGTACTGTCCTGCTCAGTACCCCTCTCGCCTCCTCCTCTCCTCACTGTACTGAAACTAACCCAATCCAGTTTGAACCTTACTGTCTACCTTCCAGGTTGTGTATAATACTGCTGTTATCTGAGAGTTAATATATGAGCGATAAAGGCAGCCTGCTGTTAATTATCACTGTAGAAGATGATGTACGTTGTTGTCTTTCGGTGTTCAGAATAAACTTCAGTTGGACCAAGAACTGCACTGCCTGTGCTGCTGTTTTCATTATGGATTTAACTACTTGTATGATCCAATCATAGACTGTAACTAAAAGATGTATGTACAGGACTGTGCAAAATTCTTGAGCCACCATTAATTTGTTCAATGTTTTACTAGGAAAATGGGGCACGGATGCAGTCATGCACAGAGACAGTATATGAGGCAAAAACTGTTCTCACGAGCTTGAAAGTCGATATCTGGTGTGACGATCTTCATTCTCCGACAGCCTGAACTCTCTGAGGCAGCTTTCTGTAAGCAGTCTTCAGGAATTTTCTCTGGGCTTCTGGAAGGATATTCAAAGCTCTTGGCATGTTGGCTCCCTCTTTTATTTATTATTGTTCTTCAATAAAGCTAATGTCTGTGCAGGTTTAAAGTAAAAATGTATGTAGAAAAGCAATGATGCTTCTCAAAACATCCTAGTTCGGGCACTGCATGCAGATCTGGCTTTGTAAAAGGCACTCAGATTTCTAACATGTTCTTTTTATTTATTTTTACCAAAAGAAAAAAAAGAAAGAAAGCAGTGACTTTGAAAAGAAAGCAAAATAATCTTCGTAACATACCTGATAATTGTTTATAATGTGTAATAATTATAGTGGTTTCAAATACATTTTGCACATCATACTAGATTATTTGATCGCAGTGAAGTGGTGGTGGGGTTAATTCGAGCAAACATAAGCACCTAATAGCACATCAACCGATCTGCGTCTGACCGCAACATTTGTTTGGATGTGTTTGAACTATTTCAGCTTTTACTTTGAAAATACCAGGAAATAAGCAAATTCTTTATGCAATCATTGTTAGAAAAAAAAGGGGGAAAAAAAAACAGGCAGAACGACAACTGAGCTGAGCGCGTGAGACAGTCAGCAAAAACACACCGAAAAAAACTTTATTTAAACCGGCCCAGGTAACAGCGGCGCAGGAGGAGAGGGAGGCTCGGGACATTCAGTTCTTTCACAGAGAGGGAGGAAACCCCTCAGGATCACTTCCCAAACACACACTGGGAATATTTCTCCAAACTTCTGATAGATTTCATTTAAACCAGCATGGCTGCTGCGCTATTCAGAGCTGCAACAGGACTGAGTGTCAGAGTAGGTATACTTTATTTTTACATTTATTCTGTAGCTGATAGAACGAGTTTGTGTCTGCAGCTTCTCATTACTTTACAGCTGATTAACAGCCTGGCATGCACACACACACACACACACACACACACACACACACACACACACACACACACACACACACACACACTGATAACAAGTTTTAGTTTTATTCCCTGAAACTCTGTAACATCCTAATCCTCAGATCATCACTGAGAGAGCTCTAGGGACTGATATTGAGAGGCCCCACATGAAACCGAATCATTTTATTGTAAATGAGTCCAGTTTAGATTAACTGGGCTCTGGTTTTCAGGCTCATGAGTAACGCTGTGCTCTAATAAAGATGGCAGTGGCGCTCAGTCACGGAGTCTAAGCGTGGTTTTATACTAAATAACTGCAAGTATTTAGACTAATCATTTTACACAAGTTAACCAGTCAAATTGGATCATGGTTATTGTTTCATAAGCTGGAGATCATTTATGCAAGTAGTTTAATATCTGCATATTAAATAACCCAGACTTTAAAGCTGCTAAATGTTTGTAATGTGCAATAAAAAGTATAGGCGCAGACATTTGCAACATATTTCTATCTGCACTTAGTTGTATATACAATTAGACTTTTTACCACTCATGTTTTTGAGATTTTGTTTAAAATACTGCTTATTATTTCCACTACTGTAGCAAATACAATGAAATCTCGTCATGTGCACTGTAAGGTGGAAATTTGAATTTAATTAAAGTTCTTCTGGCTACTGTTTGTAAAATAAACTGTTACCACCAGGGGGCAGTGTTTTACCAGTGGGCGTGTAAAATGTTCTCAGACCTGTGCTACTATTCAGGTTCTTTTTTTTTTCTTTCTTTTATCCCTTTCCATTTTTTATGTTTGTCTTTTCCAAGGCCATCCTGGAAATGAGAGTGTGACGTAATTCCAAGTCAGTCCACCAAATACGTCTGACCTGACCATCTGACATTTAAATGAAAAAATCCAAGGGAATATGCACAATTTTGTATCCCTACTCTTATTTGGTTTCTTTAACAAAAATAATAATAAAAAAAAATCTCAAAGGATGAAGGCAGAGCACAAATCCTCTTTGGGCTTATGTCAGGAAGGGCACCCGACATAAAACTGCCAAATCAAACAATTGGTGACCCCATGTAGCAAGAGGGCATGAAGATGGGCTGTTTTAGATGTTACTGCTACTCTCAAACTTTTTGAGAGATGTTTTTTAAATTATTATTGTGTAAAATGCTTCTTAAGCTTAAGGTTTTTCAAAATTTTGAGGCTAAATATCGGGTACTATGGCTATTAATCGCCTATTAATCCCAAATCAGATGAATGGGGGAAAACACTTCCATTTAACTTTATTTCGAGAAAATAACTAAAAATTTCGAGTCATGGATCCTTTGTTTTTGTGGTGGAAACGGGCTTCCATAAGATTCTGTTAATATTATATCAAAAAAAATTGTGATGGTGTTTTTCTCTTATTTTTATATTATATTTATGGACAACAGGCAAAGATTGTTTCAGAAGCAGAGCGAGATAAGTTTCAGTTTATGCAATATAAGCATTTTCTCTCGTGTACTGAGTACTATTACAACACATAACGCCCATTGTAAGAATAAAATACTCTAGTCCCACCTCACAGGCCCTTTTTAGGCACGGTCTTGAAAACCATTCACAGCAGATGGATGCCCCTCCCTTCAGCTGGCGGCTTCTTCCTGCTAAAAGGCAGTTTTTCCTTCCCACTGTTGCCAAAGCATCTGCTTATAGGGGGTCATATGAGTGTTGGGGTTTACTCTATTTTCGTTGTTAATTTGAAAGTAAATGACATTAAAAAAATGACAGTTTTACAATGAAATGTGAGCATTCATGATTTATGTGTGGTTCTGTATGTGTGCATGTTCAGCGGATCCACGGGGAGTTTTGTAGAGTGATGTGGACGCCACAGGCTGCTCGGTTCAGCTCCAAACCATCAGACAGAGACCCGCCACGCAGAACACACATCAGTAAGAAAACACACGTCCTCTCCTTTTGTCTTCTTTTGGCAGTCTAGACAGAGGCTGGAAACAAGGTCACAGAGAGAGACACACAAAGAAAAGTACGGTATGCAGCAAAGGTCGCAGCAGACGAAGGGTATAGGAGTTGATTTTGGGGGTTATTACACTTCCTGTTGTGCAGAAATTGCCTGCAACTAAAGATAGTCCTCAGTGAATAGGAATGAGTGCGATAGCTTAAAACAATTACATCTGTTTCCAGTCAAAAGTTCCACATTTCATGCAACTGCAGTATAAAAATCCTCTAAACAAAAGTAAAACAGCTCTCATGTACTCCAGCCTTCCAGTCTCCAGTTTTAGTTTCCCTGACAGGGAAGACGATTTTGCATTCTGCTAATGCGTGCTGAGTGGCCTGTTAAGAATGCATGACAGGACACATTCTTTTGATGGTATTCATCTGCAAAAAATAACTAGGTTTAATTAAACCACAACATAAACGTGCGTCTGTATAAGAAGCAGGTGTTTATGGTGGGCGAAGGTTACTTCTAAAAATCAAAATGGTGCTGTGGTCTGATGTGTCCATAACACTAACAAAAAGTACTGCTATGTGCTAGAAACTTGTTAAAATCTAATAACATAACTGTATCTGTTATCTCAGCTCCTGCTTTGATAAAATATGAAGAAGATTATTTACCCCACGGAATAGAAACTGCTCACAGTCTTCTCTCTGCTCACAGAGAAAGCCAAGGCCCAGCCTGCAGAAGAAGCTGATAAAGGTCTGGACAAATTCTTCTCTGAAAGGAGGCCAGCCACAGCGCCCCCTGCTGTTGGTGAAGGTCAGTACATTCAGGATGTGCTTAGTCAGGGTAACAGTTGGTAGACACGACTTAGTGGTGTAATAGTGGTGTAATTAATTCACTGTAAATATATGAGTAAAATGTTTCTACAAACAGCTTTTTTGTGCTGCTGCTTGGTTAGGAAACCAAAATGTATCCATTAAAAACAGAACTGGGAGTTTTAGGAGGGCTAATGGAACAGTCATCATCTTAAGATTAGTACAATCTGATTCAAAAAGCTGAAGTGGGTATCAGTGAAACCAGCTGATGTATTCAGATCTGTGTTACGCTCTGTTTATCATGGCAGGAGAGCTCATATAGCATAGCGGACGCTAACAGTAAAGGGTCTAAATTTGGCAGTAATGACTGCGTGCAAAAACAAAAACGTTTCTTCTTTCTTGTATGTTTATAAAATTTTTGGCTGCATGCATAAACCTGTCAGAGTAGTATATGGAGTATGATAAAGGTAGTGACAAATTCCTGCTTGCTTGCTACTGAATCACCTAAAAGAAATCCATTATTTCTACACAATAATTAACAAAAACCCAGGAAAGGTGAGAAGGTTTCACTCTGGTTAAAGACCTTTTTTCTTGCAGAGCTTTCCAAAGCTGCCACCATGATAAATACCAGCTCAGCCCAGGATCCACATGAAGCAGCTAACAGAGACTCTTTGGAGAAAGAAGAGGAGAAAGCCAGCAAAGCAGAAGCCATGATACCTGAGTCAACTTTAGCAGAAGTGAAGGCTGATGTGGGGAGTCTTGAAGCTGACGCTCTGCAAGAAACATGTGACTCGCTCCAGAAGGGAGCTGAGGAGCTAGCAAAAGAGTTGGAAGTGAAGATGCCAATAGAAGATGTTTCTGTTTCTGAAGGTGCAACAGAGGTGGACAATTTAACACTAGATTCCATCCCTGAAGCTGCGGATACACTGGAAGCTGAAACATCAGCAGTCCCTGAAGCTGTGATTGGATCTGAGCAAGGACCGATACAGTCGTCTGACACTGACCAGGAACTGAGACTAAACGATGGGGTGATCAATCAGAACAAAGTAAAAGGGGCAGCGGAGCCCGAAGGAAATGTTTTGGAGGCCATGTCTCTTGAGTCTGTGACCTTGGCTGAAGTTGAGGTGTCTTTGGGAACTCTGGAAAGCGAATCTCTGAGTGAAACCTCGACTTATCTGGAGAAAGAAGCTGCAGTTCTTGCTGTAGAGAAGAAGATGGAGGTAGAGGAGGAAACCACTACCAAAGAGATGACTGAGGCTACACACGCTGACCCTCTGTCTCTGCCTGAAGTCGTTTCTCTGCCTGAAGATGTGCAGACTGATGCACTGATGGAGAAGCTGCTCTTTACTGTTCCTGCTAGCGTAGAGGGTGCACGAGAGAGCCCGATTATTGAGGAGGCTGTAACAGCAGGCAGTCCGGATGGTAAGTTAAACTCCTGTGAGCGGTGAAGCGATGGTAGAAGAAACAGCTTCTTAAAGGCAAACTGATATTTGGTACGTTAGTTGGTTTTCTTACCAAGAGCTAGATCCAGGAGAGTCACATTAGTTTAACTGAAATCCAGTTTGAACACACACAGCACGCGTTAACGGGGCAAATCTCTGTTAGCGAGTAAATGCGGATCGCCCCGTGCGCGGGGCTGCACAGCATCAACGCGTTAGCGCTGTAGGCTCGTTAACGCGTTAGCGCCGTGCAACCCCACGCACGGGGCGAGCCGCATTTACTCGCTAAGAGAGATTTGCCGTGTTAATGGAGTTATGGCGTTAACGTCATTTTAACGAGATTAACGCTGACAGCAGTACTTCTTACAGGTTAAAGTTTCAGAGCTTGGGTTTGACTTTAGCCATGGATCTAATGTGGAGAAAATAAATAAATAAATAAATAAATACAATGGGATCCAAAATTAATCCGTGCGGTACACCACAAATGTGTGAAGATGAATAACACTAGATAACATTTCCAAACATTCAACTTACATATTCATTTAAAATAAGTAAAAATTAAACTGTAAATTGTCATTTGTCTTCAGTATAGGAAATAATTAAATGCTTAATATTTATTAGCTGGAAAAACAGGACAAATGGTTGTTATTACATAAAGTGTCATGTTTCGGCTGTGTGCAGGCAGGAGAAGGACCCAAACGCAAAACTCACGACAACAAAATTAAACTCAAAAAGCTGCTTTATTGCAGAATGACATGGAAAAACTAAACTAAACTAAACTAAACTAAGACATGGATAAACTGACACACAGGGAAACACAGCTATGAGGGAGACTATGACACTGTCAAAGAGAAACACAGGGCTTAAATACACTGAGGGATAACGAGGGAATGAGACACAGGAAGAGAGCACAGCTGGGAGTAATCAGGCTGGACAAGACAAGGGAAGCCAAACTAGAAACACTGACATGAGACACGGACCTTCAAAGTAAAACAGGAAACACACTGACTGAACTCTAAACATGTAAACGTAACAGCAACTGGGGAGACAGAACATAAGAACCTGAAACATGGTACAGAAAGGCACAGTAGACACAACATGGAACACAGTGAAGCCATATTACAAGAACTAAGCCGATGATAACCATAACTGAAACCTAGGGAAATAATAACTATAAAGATCAAAACAGCACAACCCACATGAACATAATGAACTCACAGGGAAAGAGTAAAACTAAATACAGTGAACATAGAAACACAAGACCTCTTCAAAATAAAACAGGAAACATAAGACGCAGACATGACAACCTGAACTAGACAATGTAAGACACAGACATGAAACACATGAAGGGCAAGGGAGACTTAACAGGGGTTGGAGGACACAAGGGGAATCTAATAACAAAGAACTATAACAACCTAGGCATGATAAAAACTTAGAAAACCTAAAGGGCTTAAATATGAACATAAACTAAAACTCCAAAACGCTGGGCCATGAGACCCAGGATCGTGATATAAAGTGGTTACCTCTGGTGACAGAGTAGGCTCTTTTTAGAGGTTAATAATGAAATCAATGAAATTAAATGTACTTGATGCCAACCCACCTTATAAGATGACATTATCTCCACCATTATTTTCTATTTAAGTGAAGCCTCACACTCAGTTTACAAGCCAACTGAAATGTGGTTGGATTTCAGAAGACTTGTTGGGACTGACTTCTCACCAGCATCATGTCAGTGGTAACAACGACTCAACTATTATGTTCTCCAACTGGGAACACATATTTCAAGAAACTCCCTTTTTGCTTTGTATGTAGTGTTATGAAGCTTAAGGGCACAGTGCTTATACTGCTGTATGTATGATGATGACTAAGGTTTGTATACAAATACCATATAATTCATTCGTAATACTCCTGTATGGGGGCTGATGGATGTTGTGGGGTTAAACGTAGTTGAAAACACTGAAATATAAACTCTGTGATGAAGACCTTCATTCAAACTTTGACAAAAGCAGATAAAAGGCAGGAAGGGTTTTCAGTTTTTCTATAAAATTCCAAGGAATGTGTCAACTAAAGCTCTGGACCTACGTACTTTACACTGTCCTGTTTCTTCAGTTGTAACAGCTTCTGTTGATAACGTGGCTGCAGAGTCAGATCATCCTCCAGCTCCTCCTCTTCCTCTGAAAGAGGAGCTGCTGGTACAAGAAGAGGAAGGAGCCACAGGAGATAAAGAAGATACAGGGACACACACAGGTAAAGAGCACAGACATATACAGCTATAAGGTGGTTTGTCTACATTAAAGTACATTTTCTGTCCTAATGGTGTCTGTGTTTTGTTGTCTCACTTTGATCATGCTGTATTTTCCAATGACCAGTATCAGCTGGGAGTCAGAAAATGTTGTTTTAATGTGTGTTTTTCAGATTTGGATCCTGTGCAGAGACTCTTCCTGGAGAAGATCAGAGAATACACTAACATGCACAGGTAGAGAGATAAAGAGTTACAGTTGAATTTAATAGGAAAAACATTTAGAGAGTCTACATTACAGCTAGAATAACCAACACATTAATTATTGTACATTTCCTCAGAAGCATTATCCACACTACCAGATATAATTATCTGTCTGAATCCCATTATCAGAAAATCAACCGTAATTACATTTTCTCTAAGTGTCTGCCAGGTATTGGCCACATGTGGACTGTTTATTCCTACTGTTTGTTCCATGCTACATGTATTCTTATTTAACTTTGAGTATTCCTTTCCTCAAACTGTATGAGTGAAACTCTTTAACTGGAAGCAAGCCGTGTAAAGAGACATCAGCTGATTTGTCATCTCACTCTTTAAGGTCGAATGCAGGATTCCTGGAGGCGGAGCCAGATTACCAAAAAAACCTGTCAGAGGAGACGGCTAAGCTCCAGAGAGTCTATGGAGGAGGAGACCTCAGCAGCTTCCCTCAGTTCACCTTCAATGGTGAGAGTGATGATGAAGGGAGTGATGGGGAATGCTCAGTGACATGGCATTGTGGAGTGTATGAGAAATCCACCTGGACTGTGTATAAAGTATAACGCCGCTGTGTTCCAACCTTTTCAGGTGGCAAATTGCCCTCATAAAATAGATTCATGAATGGGAAAAAATTGGAGCTGTACTGCATGATTTGGGGATCTGGCTTAAATTAAAGTGAGGAGAGACCCTGGGACAGGACCAAGACATACTGCATTCATATCCCCCAGAAGATCTGCGGGTGGTGGCTGGGTACAGGGAGGTCTGAGTGTCTCTACTTAGACTGCTAGATGGATAAGCTGCAGGTTGTAAAATACAGCGTGTTGTCACATAAATCTGATTGAGATCCTTAATTCCAAATATCGCATTGGTGGATACCTAATCACAGCAGCAGCTAGAAGTATGATGGGGAAAAACAGAAACATCCACCCAAAAGGGGAGAATTTCAGTTCAGTTTTATTCACATCGTGCCAATTTGCAACAACAGTCACCTCAAAATGTTCTTTATTGTAAGGTGGAGACACTACAATGAGCAAGAAGTTGGTGACAGTGGAAAGTAAAAACTCCCTTTTAACAGGAAGAAACCTCCCTTTGATTTATAGTAGGAATACAAGAGGAAAACTTTTTTTAAAAAGCTGTTTAAAATGTATAGAAATGCTCAGAATATCTCCCTGTGGAGATGATTCTCTTTGGAATCTTATGATGCTGCTGTTCTGTAGCACTGCTAATGATGGGCAGTAACATGACAAAAATGTTACAAGATAATTAAAAGAAATTAACACACTTCTGCTGTTTTCTCTCTAGATCCCAAATTGGACCAGGAGTCCAAATGATCTGTAAATGGTGCCTCCAACTCTCTACACTCTTCCTCAACCTCTCCCTCTCCATTAACTCCTCAATTCATCTTTATTCCAAGGAAGAAAAAAGAGGAAGCATATGCATTGAAATCTAACGGTGTGGTTCTCTGGCTAAAATGTGGGGAACGTGTTACTTGTGGGTGTTTGTTTTCTGTGTGATGTCCAGTACTGAAATTTATTAGATTAAAACACAAAAAAAGCATTTTTTTAAATGTACAGCAGCATTTGTGTGTGTGTGTGTGTGTGTGTGTGTGTGTGTGTGTGTGTGTGTGAGAGAGAGAGAGACGCAATTAAAGTATAACACACAATGCCTCATTGAACAGCAGATGGAGCTGCCAGCCACATCGCTCTCATTTGGCTCCATTTATCTTCCATATACCTCTCTGTTTCTGCACCTTACACCCTCACATTTCTCTGTATTCTCTGCATATGTGAGCTATCTTTTTCTGTGTTGCCTCTCTCAGTTTTGGCATGTGGTGACAGAAGCAGCACTTGTCACTTCAAACCCCCAGCCCCCACCCACCATCCCTCAGTCACGACTCTGTCATAGAGATGGTGTGAATCATAAAACGCCAAAAAAAAGGAACACAGCACCAAACCACATCCTAAAAAAAATCCAAATCCTAAATTTTGCTCTTGCTTTGGCCATTTACGTGTTAATCATTTATTTTACCCTGCATCTGAATAATAAGTTAATGTAAAATGTTATCCACAATAATTCGGCTGTATACAGAATAGAATTAAATAGAACTAAATAGAAAAAATAAGAGCTCATTCATTCAAATCCAGCTGTGCTGACGGGGATGCGCTAGTGGTGTTGACGTCAGTCGTTAGGCGGTCACACAGAATGCCTGTGTAGAATTACGGCGAGCGCGCGTGCGTGTATGTGTGTAAATTTTGTCCTTGCTGCGCGCGACCGTTCGGTTGCCTGGGTCAACACACGAAGGACTTTGATATCAACACTGCACAAAGTACACACAGCGCTTACCGTAAATAAAACGGTTCCCGCTGTTTGTGTGTGCGCGCGTGTGTGTATCATTGGCGTATCCGCGCGACACCCCTCTCTCCACCTCCCGACGTCACCGCTCTCCATCACTCGTTAAGGGCTCCGGCTACAACCAGCGCTCACACAGACGTACGCGCGGGCACAGCCGCTAGCCAGCAGGCTAACTACCGTTTCCTCTTTCCCTACCGGCGGTGCGGTCGTTGCGTTCAAACTGTGTTTTCCCGGTGTTGTTATGTGAAGACGTGACTCTCGTCGAATAACGGAGAATATTTATCTGCATCTCTTCCTCGGCTGACCGGGAGCCGCCATGGAATGCCGCGTCCTGTCCATACAGAGCCATGTAGTCCGGGGATATGTGGGCAACAAGAGCGCCTCTTTCCCGTTACAGGTAAATACAATTTGCATGCACCCGTTTTCGGACAACGAGCGACCAGACGCTCGTTATCGGACACGACCCTGTCTGACGTGTTTCACTGCCCTTTGCCAACAAAATCCGACTGCGGCACTCTTATCAGCGCCAAACAGGAACGTGTAAATGGCTAATTAGATGGTGGAAAGTTAGTACAGTCTTGGATGCGTTTATTTATGGCTCCGGTTAGTTGTAATTTCCCAGCTGTGAGAGTGAAAAGCGGACATAATCGACGGCGATGTTAGATGTGCAACGAGAATCTAAAAATAACTGTGTAGTAGCCCAGATATTGAGGGACAGCCGCGACGACAGGTGTCGTGCATAATACCCCCCCAAACCTGTGCATCCTTATCAGAGATGGGAATGTTAATCAGCAGAGGTGTTTTTTTCTACCAGCGTCTTCGTTATCTGCACATTTAGCCACCAAATGAAGAGGAAAGTCGTTATCTGCTAGAGAAATTGCGGCGCGACACATGTCATTGAGGGTGTCCGATAATGGAGCAAGGTGTTCTTCATCATAATCCGTGGAGAGAAAACACGAGGCTGTATATTTAAGCTGTATAAAAACGTGTAGCCTACCAGTACTTTTTGAATGAATCATCCAACAGTGATCAACAGCCTGAGGATTTGCATACAAAACCAGTGCAGTTATAATATGTCCTATTATTGTCATTACAAAACAAATATCGCAGTGAAAAAACCCTTAAACTATACCCTGCTTTACTACAATTTGAAAGTCTTCCTTGTGAATTGGATTGCACCCCCTGACATTAGATTTCCTTAAGGAAAGCAAGTGTGAATATTGAGCCAGAATTAAAATAAAGAAATGATTGGGCATGATTTTCAAGCCCTTTATTTATATTGATATAGCTAAAAGTCATAATCAAAGTATTAATCTGACTGAAGTAATGCTATAGAAGTTTTTGATCAAAATAAAACTTAAGTAACAGGACTCCTTGTGCAGAATAGCATACGATACATTAGTGCATCTGCTGGGTACCTTTTCTATAATAATACTGCATAATATACCTTTATATTTCTAGTTTCAATTCTGGAACATAATAGGTAACCAAAGCTTTAATATAAATGATGCAGAGTATCATTTGTAAAATTTAAAGTAGTAGAAGTAGAAAGACCAACAACACCACAGAACAAACCGCAAATGATGTGCAAGAACTTGGTGACAATGGGAACAAAGAACTCCCATTTACCAGGAAAATACCTCCCGCAGAAATTGGCTCAGGAACTGGAAACAAACAAAAGTGTTTGTCTCCTGAATCCAAACTGGAAGCTGCTTCCACAGCAGAGGATCCTGATCGCTCAAGGCTCTGCCTTCCATTCAACTTTTGGAAACTGTAGGAACTGCAAATAAGCCTGCAGTCTGGAAAGAGGCTGATATTGGAGAAATATGGCCTCTATTTGAGATCAAGGCTTTTCAGGGAGAACTTGATAATTAATAATTACAATAGGTCAAAGTAGATGTAACGAGTTTCATCAATACAAAGAAGGCAAATGAAAGAAGGCAGTCATAGCTATTAGCTGCACCACGTCTCATCATTCACAGTAATACTGAAAATTTTATTTACATGGTTATACAGTGTTATATCAGTGGTACCCTGATATAACACAAGACAAGCGCACACATGTCTGAAACTGAGAGAAATTTAGTAAAAGGGTAGTTATAATAACAACAAGGACACAGTTGGAAAGACACTTGGAGCTGTACTCCAAGTGTCAGGAAGAGCAAAATGGATGTAATTTACTGATGTGGTTACATGGTGTGGCAAAGTAGGGCTTTAGGAAACTGGTTGAAAAGCTTGACCCAAGATACACCATCCCGGGTAGAATATATATTTCATTTTAGTTTTATTAGGGACAAGCTATTAATTCAAAATCTCTGTTCACCTGAGTGTGTAACAGGTGAAAGAAAAATGCTTATTGCTGATACATTTAGGTTGTTAAATTACAATCATCTACCTGATGAAGGTCAACTGGACTGGAACCTTGTAGTTTAATAAATGTATTGGTGGTAAGCGACACCATGAGCGGGAACTGCATTTAATTGTTTTGGTGAAATGTTTTTATGTGACATACTTTTTTATTAAATTAAACAGTTGTGTTATACTTTTACTTAAAAGTCAGAGAGTTTTTATATCAGCAGAAATACTGTTATCACAGATTTGCTAAAAATTGTAAGATAATTTTGTACTTGATGGCCATACCTGGTTAGACACCATGATTCCATGATTTTTTGGGCTAACTATGATAGTAATTGCTAAGTAGTTTATTAACGTACCACACAAAAGAATTGAGCAGAAGTACTACGTTACATCCCACCAGTAGTCCTATCACCATCATTGAATAGTGTTAAGTATTAACAGTACTCAAGCCCAATAGGGAGGTAAAAGGAAGCTGGAAGTTGTCTTAATCACAAAGTGTTGCACTAATGATAAAGGTTGTAGAGCAACTTATTTAACAGTGGGAACAACTTTGCTGTGACAGAGTTTTGTCTGATAACAAACCACATGCTGTTTAATAAATGTAAAATGAAAGTTTAATGCAGCAGTATCTTGTACTTAAGATGTTTTGAAGAAAAAAAAAACTAGGCAGATTAATAGCCTGTAACTCAGAAAGTCTTCGTACTGTGAAGGTAATTTTTTTTGTAATGGTCTTTGGATATCATATGATATATAACATTTGTTAGCTGATCATAACAAATGTTCAGCTGGTTCTGAATTGCTCAGGTCGGACTTTTTTTTTTCCAGATTCATAAAATGAAAATCATTTCATTACACATTATAATGTGGCTGCCTCATCACAACATTGGAAAGATGTTGGTTGGTTTGGTGTCCTCGTAGCATTTTGTTAGAGTTATTTATCTAACTAGGATTTCAAGTATGTTAATTTCTTTCCAACTTTACTTCTTCAGAAGTTAAGAAATGCCATTGTACAATTTTCTTGTCAGTTTCCCTGCTTCTTGTGAACTTGGCATTTTTTATCTTAAATTTGCCTTTTTGTACATCTGCCATTTTTTCTTTTTTCCTAAGAAATTTTCCTCTTTTGTTTCACATAATGCACCGTTTGAATCTAGAGTCTAAAGTTGGTCCTTTATAGTTAATTTGATATGTGAGACCTAGAGACCTAGTGTTCTTGCCATCAACTGACAGTGAAAATCTTTTCCTTTAGGATCTCTGATGTTTACAGTATATCACCTTTATTTACTGTATAGCACATTTAAACCAGGACATAGGATGATGCAGACGGATTGCTTTGAGCCTGTGATTATCTTGATTACACTGAGGATGGTTATAATTTTAGTGTGCCAGTAGTGATGCAGTCAGTAGTGGTAGTGAGGCGTTATCGGCCAACAGTACAGTACATCACCCTGAAAGACTGGAGCTTGTTGTAAGAAGGTTCAGGTTTATTTTTAGCTTGCATTACCCCAGGGTGAATTTTGCGGTTATCCCAGTGACTTGTAGGCTTTGATGCATGTCACCAGAGTCCAGTAGAGACACTAATGTTCAACTACTACGCCTGGTTAAGCCTGTTTATACAAGGCTAATACTAAAGCAGTCTTAACTAGTGCAATGTAAAGTGTACTGTAAAAAATTGTCATTATGGCTGCTTACAGCTTAGGTGAGTAGGATCACTGACACTTGTCCCTAAGTTTTCAAGACTGATGTTTTGGATTCATGATAAACGTCTGAATAGGTAACAAATTTGCTGGGTTGTAGGTTGTTTTTTTTCTTCAGTTTCTCCTTAATATTATTTTATAACACAACGGTAATGCAGCGTTAGCTGAGATGCTCAGATCCCTCTCTTTAGCCACCTCCATCAGCTCATTTGGGGGGAATACTAAGGCATTCCTTGACCAGCTGAAAGATTTACTCACTGTGCCCGGAGTCTACCCTGGTGCTTCCTGACAGGGCATGCTTGGAACACCTCAGCCCAGGAGGCATCCTAGTCAGATACCTGAACCACCTCACCTGTCTGTTTTTGTGATTGGAGCATTACTTTCCCCTTTTGAATTGCCTGAAACCAACTTAAACTCTTTCATGGCCTCACAAAGATCCTCCCACATGCATGTTTTTGCTTCAGCTGCTGTCAGAGCCACACTCTTAGCTTGCTGCTATCTGTCAGCTACCTCTGATATACCTCCGGGTAACCAAGCCCAGTACAACTTGTTCTTGAGCATGATGGATCCTTTCACCATCTGGTTTAGGGACTATTTCAATAACAGGCATCCACTACTTTGTGGCTGCAATTCTGTGCAGTTGCCTCGGCAGTGGAGGTACAAAATATGGTCTATTCAGTCTCAATGTCTCTGATATTCATTGTAATGCTTTTGAAGTTCTGCTGAAGGTGGGAATTGAAGATTTTGTGGACCAGCGCCTCTGCCTCTGCTGGATTCTCTCAGTGCACCTGCACAATAGGTTTAGGTTTGGGTGCACCAGGGCTGTCCACTATCCTCCTCTGCCACCTGATCCAACTCACCAGGTGGTGATCAGTTAACCGCTTAGCATCTCTCTTCACCCGAGTGTCTGAGACATATGGTCCCAGATCTGATGAAAGAATTACAAAATTGATATTGTTCTGCAATGCAGAGTGTCCTGGTGCAATAATTAACACGCTCATGCTTGAACATGGTGTCCATTATGAATACACTGATAAGCCTTGCTAAGAGAGCCAGCATTTGTGTTAGAATATCAAGAGTCTGCAAGAACATACATTTTCTAGGAGCTGCTCATGGTGCCAGTGTGTATAATGAGTGTGTCTGGATGGTGATTGCGGCAGACAGACTGTGTGAATGAACCACTGCTGATGCTTGTGGACATAAGCAAAAATTAATTAATTAAAAAAAGGGCAGTGTGTTAAATTTAGACTTCAATGGAAAACCCACAGGTCAATGAAGGAGAAAGTCTCACCATGCACAGTAACAACCATGATTCAGCTGGTGTCACAGATCAGAGAGAAGAAGATGATGATGGTGATGACAATGATGTCAGCGAGCGTGCCGGGCATCCCTCTCTCTTGTCACGACGGAGAATCTGTGGCATGTCAGCAGCCGGGAGACGGCAACATGAGAAAGCAGGGCTCTGATTGGCTGCCACAGGATTCCTCCTAATGACGTCAGAAAAGATGGAGACAGGCTGCCTTAAAGTTAAAGCTTCAGCTTTCACATAGAAACAGCATTCAAGGGCACTGGCACCCTCCATAATATCAAATAGCGATTTTTTTTTAACATTAAAAAATAATGAGTACATATAAATTTTACATCTTGATTTCTTTTAAGTGCCAGAAGTGGAAAGGAATAGTTCTTTCAAAAATAATGTCCAGAGTAACTGCACAAGAGAAGAGTGTAGCAGTTAAAGTGGAATAAGTGATCCTTATTATAAAACTTTTAAGTTATATCAGACTTTAGTGACATGCACCCACAGGTATGGGCATTTCCAAATAGGGGAGAAAAGCTGACTTTTATTTCTCACTCTGTTATATAAATCAAACTGAACTGAACAGTCATTGCAGAAGGATGGTGCCAGCGAAGTCACGATGCAGTAAAATTAGCTGTTGTGTTGCCTCAGATGTGATGAGCCAGAAGTGCAACTCGTTAATTGAACTCGTCTTTCGTCAGCTGTGAAAGGGGCTTCCTCGCAGGGGGAATTTACCAAAAGCTTTTCTCCAAGAAGGCAAAATGTTTAATTTTTTTTAATCTGTTAAGATCCTCGCCTTGAGTGAAAGCTTTCCCGTCAGCAGCGGTGCAAACAGTCTGTCAGTGACTTGAGGCCCATGAATAGAGCACGGGAAGATGTGACCTAAATAACATATTCTTAGACCCACCCATGTACATCCGCTGTAAATACACGGTTTTGCATCAACGGCCAATTTGGATCCACGCTGAGGCAAAAGAACACGCTGCGATAAATGTCAGTGACAGTTTGTGTAGTCACAGCAAAGAAACAGATGTTTCCAAACAGACGGGAGGTGATAGGCTGGAAGCTCAAAATCACTTCTGAATTGACTGAAATTTGAAAACTGAAGCTGAAAGAATTCCTAAATGGTAAAATCCAACCTCATCATGCATTTATTGACCACACCCACTACTACTATGAGTAACAACAGTCTTATATCTTGAATAGGATTGAAAGTAGCGTTATGCTCAAAGCTGCCATGTTTTTTTAGGTACATGCAGTCCAAAATGCTGCAAATGTTCTGCATATTATTTTACATTGATATTGAAACGTTAAAGTTATGGGGCAATTGTTTATTAATTTTCTTATAATGTAAAAATAGCAAACAACTTATTGTGAAAGTTACATAAAATGAATGAGTGTTTATCAGAACTGAAGCACAGACTTCTTGGACAGCATGTACTTTGCAGTAAACCAAAATACTAGTATGATATTTAGATTAAAAATATACAATAACAAGTCAAACAGCAGCAGTTGTTTGATTATAGAGAAACTGCAGTCGAATTTGCTTTGGTCAGTAATTACAATTTGGATTATTTTAACATTAAAAACTGTTTTTTAAGAGGGGGAAATAGAGTGTTTGGGGTAGGGGAGTCAGGGACATCCAGTAGGAAGTTAGTCCCAGACTAGCAGGTGTTTTTGTCTGTAAAGGCAACTACTGGCTCCAGGTAGAGAGACAGAGAGGGACACCAGGATGTCCAGACAACAGTGGGCTTGATCCCTTTTGGAAATCTGCTCTGTAGCTACACAGGGAGCAATTTTCATTGCCACATTTAGCCATTTACCTCGCTTTATTTAGGAAATTTGTATTAAATATTTTGGCAAGGCAACGATCACTTGAGGTTTAAAGTGTAACATGATCACTGACAGTCCTGTAAGTTAGGACAACAGAAGACTCTCCTTGAAGGATAATGCAAATATTAATATATCAAAAAAGGTCATAATTCATTCAGTTCTGTGTGCACAGGAGTGTAATGTGACTGCAGTGAATTGTTCTGCATGTTAATCGTGTTTTCTGAATGCTTCACGCTGCTGAAATAAATACAGTGTCCCACCTTTCAGAAACCCGTACAAGGTCAAAGTTAATATCTACACTGTGTTCCTGGGTGGGTGGAGGGGCTCTTCTCTGAAAGAGGATTCTTGTATCTCAAAGTCACAGTCAGTTGAAAAGAACAAAGACCTCATTCACTCTGCCAGCTTTAGCTCAATTAAAATAAAGACATTCAGATAACAATTAACTCAGCACGTGGATGAGCCATGTGTGGGTGTCTCTCTCTCTCTCTCTCTCTCTCTGGGGTAATTTATAAAAACAAATCTGTTAAGAAACAGAGAGAGTGAGGACACCACGAGCTGTTTCTTGCAGATCTGTGTGCAGACTTCAGCAGAAGTTACATTTAGACGATGTCTGTATATCCATCAAGGTTAAATGAAGTCTAACAGTGTGTTTCTTTTTCCCTCCATTGCAGTTTGACTTTTTCATGTTCAACTTTACAGTACTAAAGTATTTTCAGCTCATTATTTTGCAGCTTTACTATGTTGATTTAATATCACAAACACAAAACAAAGGCACTGAGGCTATCTAGTTAGCTACAACTGAACCGCCAAAGTCAACCTGAGAAGGACTGTTCTTTAGTGAGCCTTTGCATTAAAAATGACAAATGACTATCCTCTCTTTGAGGTTGACTTGACACAATGGAGAAGTAACACATTATACATTAAACTCAATCAAACTGTTCACCCAGAAACCAATGTGTCTGCCCTTCTGTTCTTGTTCTGCTTTCATGAAGAAAATTAACTTGGTTAAGTCATCACAGATAATTTCTCCCACTGCTCAAAGGTGGGCAATTACTGCTTTGCCGCAACCAATAAACCCTTACTTGTGGAGAAAACTCAGATTAAATATTTTAATATGCAAACCAAACATGGTGATGGAATCATGACGATGTAATGACCATATTTCTAAATCTTTTTAATAATTGTTCTAGTACACTGCCAGTCTGTCGCAGGGCTAACACAGACTGACAAACAGCCATTCACACTCACATTCAGAATCACCAATTAACCTAACCCCCCCTAACGGCATATCTTTGGACCGTGAGAGAAGCCAGAATACATGCAAACTCTGCACAGAAAGGCCCCAGCTAGATCAGGACCTTCTTGCTGTTAGGCAACAAAGCTAACCACTGGGCATCACTGTGCTGCCCGAGGGTCCAACTCCTCCACAATGAAAGCATCAATATTCCAGCAATGTTCCAGTTAAGACATAATGCTCTCGGTCTTTGAAAAGATGAAAGCTTTGTTAGGAATAAGTATATCTCACTAATGTCATAACCTGGTGCCTCACACATCATCACCAGTGAACTCCTTGTGGTACCTGAGACACACCAGCAGCCTGAGACTACAGAATGAAGTCTTTAAAACACAGCCGAGCTGTAAAAGTGTGTTCTCCTGATATCTTCTGACAACTGTTTTCTTTCTGTGTCTTCTGTTTTCAGCTTTTAGGGTTTGAGGTGGACTCAATCAACTCCGTCCAGTTCTCCAACCATACAGGTCAGGCCACTGACTTAGCCTGTGTATCTCTCAGTTCGTGCGTGCCTGCTTTATGTGGGTGTGTGTGAGTCAGTCAGTTCCCTCGGTGTCGTGATGAGGTGTTGGCGAGTGTTAACAGACATGGTTCCCTTCGAGGCAGCGACCGTGCCGAGGCTGACGACTCGACAGATAAATGAGTTTCTGTGGAGGTCAGCGGCTGCATGCTCAGACACCAGAACAGCTTGGAAACACAGATATAGCTGCAGGGAGATGAACGCCATTCACATTTTATACAAGCTCCATCTCTGTCTCTCTCTTATTGGACATGATGCTGCTGATCTGGTGCCATCTCTATTCTCTTTAAGAAGAATCATCTAAAGATCCCATTTCATGAAAAATTCATTTTTATACTTTTATGAGATTTTTTTAATATGAGCCGTGAAAATCTGAAGTTGCTTAATTGGCTCTCCAGTAAAACTGTTTTGTTTTTTTACATCCTTAAGCTTATTAGCTGTATGTTAAGGGGTTAAATAATTATGAAAGTTTATTGATGACTCTCAAAGTTTAAAATCTAATCAGTATAATTGAAAGAGATGTGTAAAATTTCTGCAAAGGCGTACTTGTGACAGAACTAATTTGATTTGAAGGAACTTGTATGATTGCAGTGATGATGCATCTTGTTACAGAGATGATGCAGACATCGCCTCTGGGCTGTCTGCATCATCTCTCTGTCACATTTAGCCATAATATTTGGATCTGATTGCCAGACGTGAGTGAATAATCTGCACCGTGTCTCCTTTGTCGCACTGATGTGTGGCCCCACTTCATGGAATCCAAGCTAACTGAACCTGAAGAATGAATCAGCTGTGAAAACAAACATATTTGTCCAGCTGTTGCTTGTTGCTTCATAGTGGAGTCAAGAAATAGTAGATCATAACAAAGGTTTGATTTTGTTTGTGGGTGGTAAACTAATTTATCTGCATATCTGATTTCACGTGACCTAAAAGACAGTGCGACCCCCTCGTGTTATGGTTTAATGCAACCGATTCCATACGGTTACTGCTGACTTAGCTGTAAGCTGAAAGTCTGATTGACGAGTGAACTGCTTTGAAGTCAGCCTCAGATTGTTTTGTACGGAGTTGTTATCGACACAGATAATAGTGAGCTTAAAAACAGTGAAAGTGACCTGTGGTGATGTTGCAGACTGAGGCTAAACATAATTGTAGGAGTTTTTGTAGGATAAGTGTCATGTGGGCGAGCCTGGAGCTTAAATGTAGCAGCAGCAGATGGTGGTATTTATATTTGCCTGTTGCAGCCTTTTTCAGTATTTTCAACTACTGCCTAGGTCACGTTTCATGACAGACATGTGAGCTTTAAAGAAAGTTTATGTACCTGAGAGGTTAGATTCAACTTAAGTAGGCTTTCTTTGTGTTAGCTGGTTCAAGAAAACCCCAAACCCACTGAGATTGATCTTTGTAAATAGCTATTTAATGTCTATCTTCTGTTTCTTTACCTTTTTCTGTGTCCTGCTTTTGGGTCCTATTGGTGCATATATAGTGAAATCTCACAGTGAAAAATTTGAAGCCTTTTTTTGGTTTAATTTAGATAACTATCACCTATAGCTCACAAAAATCAGAAATCCGGTTTCTCTTTAGAATATTTCATAGGACATACAAAAAATAATTTACAAAAGAGAAATGTCCAACTTCTGAATAGTATGTTCTCTTATACACTCAGTACAGGCTGGAGCTCCTTTACCGTGAATTACTGAATCAGTGTCACCTTTTTCATTATCACTTTCCGGATGACATTGGATAGTTTTGCAGGAAAAGTTGAGCCAACTCCAGAATTTTCCACACAGTCCTTCTGAAATTAGTTTTTTCTTGCATTTCTTGTCTTAGAGAATTACTGGAGTTCAATTTAAACCCTTGGGGACGAGTTAAAGCCAGGAGTGAGTAATCTAATCACAGGTTGTAAGCTCACTGTTATTATCAATCCACTTGCAGAGTAGACAGTGATACAGCTGAGGACGGTGTGTTGTGGAGAAGAGAAGAAAAAGTCCTCACATCAATTGTGGGATTCTGTTTGAGTGACCTTAACGCAGAAATGCCTCAGACTTTAATCAGATCTTACATTTGCAATTTCTCAGAGGAGAGTGTGTAATTTGGTGTGACATATTGAAGAAGACGTTTTCATCTGAAAAGGGAGAGAAGAGCGGCTGAGGAGAGGGGCAGAGAAGGTGAACAGAGAGGAAAAAAACTGGAGAGAGGAGAGAAAATGAATCAAAGAGAGAGATGATGGAGAGAGAGAGACGCTGGGAGCGGCCATGCGACGCAGCAGTAAACAGCAGCGGGCGTTGGGAAATTGCGACAGCAGCGTGCGATGACGTCAGAAGCAGCTCTTATCTGAAGGCCTGCCTTCATTTTGCCCTCCCTCTCACGCACACACCACTCTGACTGCTCATCTCTTTTCTTAGCCCCCTTTGGCTTTCTCCTGGCTTGTTGCTTAGCAACCAGAACCCCCACCACAACCACGTGACCTGGCTGTGACTCACCTGGAGCCACGACGTCACCAGCTTGCAGCAAACCTGTCATGTGCAGACAGACACCCTCCACACTGGCTTATATGCTTGTGGCCACTTCACATACATGCACACCTGTATACAGTATTCAGCACATGCTGAGGCAACACACAAACACAGTGTGTGTGTGTGTGTGTGTGTGTGTGTGTGTGTGTGTGTGTGTGTGTGTGTGTGTGTGTAGTGGAGCATGTACGTCTTTGTCCTGCTGCTAGCCTCCACTCTGTCCCTGTCTAACCAGATACTGTGTCTGCAGGTATCAGGTCTGCTGTGTGTTTGTGTGTGTGTGTCTGTGTGTGCGTGCATGTATGTGTGTGCGTTCTTCATCCAATTAGATTCAAATTCTGGGTTGTGGGGTAAAGACATGTCTGGGGCACAAAGACCTTCTCAGGAATTTATGATCAGGGTGTTTGTCTTATCCTTTGGATGATGTTTGCAAGGTTTAATTGAAATGAGATATTAAATGTAAAATCTTGATATGTCAGTGAATAAGATGTGATATAATGAAACATTAGATATTATGAAATGTGGGTAGAAAAGTTATCCTGTGTGTGAACCCTGAAAAAGACTGAGGGCATAGACACAGACAGGAAGGGAGGAATAATAGGGAACAGTTGAGCCTAAGCAAACATTAAAAAATACAAATAATAAAGGAGGAAAGAAAACCACACGAGGGTCTGACCTTCAGAATAAAACAGGAAGTAAACTGAAAGAGGGACTGGAGCAAACTCACACAGAGAGAGGCTCGACTAATTAAAGTATCATTGTACAGTTTTCTAATCACATCACGTCATGTTTGATTCTCATTTAAACTTTCTTTGATTTACTTGTTGTGAATTGGTTGAAAAGCTCACATTTCCCTGCAGGAGAAGTGTGTTTTATCCACTGGTCTCTTCACAGCAAACACAGTAACATCTCTCCTGTGCTTTCTGAAGGATATTCTCACTGGAAAGGTCAGGTCTTGACAGCAGATGAGCTTCACGTTCTTTATGAGGGGATCAAACTGAACAACGTGCACCACTATGACTATGTTTTAACAGGTGGGTGTCCTACTTTTTCACATGTACCGCTGCTCAAAATGCAGATATCTGGACAGTTTAATTTAGTTTAATCAGAGTTGATTTTTAGATCCCCCTGAGGTTAAATTTAAATAAGTTCCTTGCAGTCTTCTTACTTTTTTTAAGCATCATGTACTTGTGTGCCAAATGTAGATAACACATGTTATCTACATTTATCAAAGCAGTAGATCAATTTTGACCACGGGAATAAAAAAGAGATAAGAAGTCACAATTTTCTTCTGTAAAAACTTTTTAAGGTAAATCTGAGAATCGGTTTGGATTTAAGTAAGTTTAAGTTCAACTGGGTGCCATTATTGAGATACAGAGCAGTTTAAGTTTACAGTTTTTAACAGAAATCAAAAAGTATAGTTAGTTATGAATCTTTTCATACACAGCCTATAATAATTTCTCTGCTCTGTCTCTTCCTTGTGTGTGTGTGTGTGTGTGTGTGTGTGTGATGTCTGCAGGGTACACCAGAGACACGTCCTTCTTGGAGATGGTGGTGGACATTGTTCAGGAGCTAAAGAGAGCCAACCCCAACCTGGTGTACGGTAAGCAAACACATGGTTTCACAGAGTGAGAAGGGCACAAGAATCACATTAAATGCAACAAAAGATCCACTGCTGTGACTGAGCATTTGGCTGCAATAAAGCTTTAACCTTTGTTACCTTTAGGAAATTCTTGCAGTTAGTAGAACTGCTCAGTTATGGCAAAAACTGCAATCAGATTGTTTTGGTCATACTTTTAATTAATTTTAAGAAAAGTGTCTTTTTACTGGGGATTTCAACTTAAACTTAAGTAAATAATTCAGAGGAAAAACAGGTTTCTTTTAGAGTGGTAGATGTGGTGGAGGACAGAGTGGGAGGGACAAAAACAACCGCAGCGTCCTTCCACAGGTCAGTCTCAGATTTATCAAGATGAGAGGTTTGGCTCCTGGGCTGAATGCTTTTACATTCAAGCCAAGCCTTCGTTATCAGAGTTTAAACACATTTTTGGTGAGGCAGCAAAGGCATTTATTATTTAACCAGCTTATTCAAAGTAGATCCACTTCACTCCAGGGATGACTCTGTAGCCTGAAGGATTTTTTTCTCATGTCACACCACTCAGTTTGACTCAAATCAAGACTGTTGCAGTTTTGCCTGTGGACACTGTAATAGTAGATACACAGTGAGACTTACTGCCTCTGCTCAAAATAATAAGCAAACATTGGGTTTTGCACAATGTGTTTACCTAAGCACTTATAGAAGATCCTGTGTTACATGCTGCTGCTGCTGCTGCTGCGAGATGCTTTTGAATGTTGTCATACTTTAATAACATAGGAGAGCAGTGACTGTAAGACAGCATGGGTGTTTTATGGAAGTGAGAGTAATTGTATGCGTGTTTCTGGTTGTATTACACATATTTATTTGTCATATCAGAACATTACTGGATGTTTAATCTTTGCCTTATTAGTTCATTATTTCATCAACATCTTCCCAGTAACAGGTTGTACATTTTTTACTGCAGTTAGAAACACATGGAAGCATTTCAATGTGACTTTTTTGTGTGGAGAGTGGGGATTGGATAAAAGTCTGATTAGATAAGTGGTTAAGATGCATGGGTTTATGGATGTTTGATCAGATCAGTTCCAGAGTTATAGCATAGTTACCTTTCAAGACCTGATGTCCAACTCCACCCTCAGAACTAAACTTTTTTGCCTTCACCACAGCAGAGGCTCCAATAATGAGAAAAAGTATTAAATTGGTCATTTCCTAAACTGATATGTAATAAACAGTATAGCCCAAAGCAGGGTCTCCAGGTCTTCTGTTTTAATACTTTAAAAATGGATAATAGGTTTTTCTGTCAGTCTCATTCCCAGCTTGGATGCGCTCATCTCCAAATCCACTTTCATGCCTCCCATCACTGCAGTGTGTTTATGTAATGCGCTGATTGCTGGTGTGCTCTCACTCTCAGTATCTTTTTGTCGTTTCAGTGTGTGACCCCGTCCTCGGAGATCATGGATCTATGGTGAGATTACTGATTATTCGTGTACCCTGTTGTATGTGTGTCCATGCTGTCTGTTGTTTTTAAGAAGGAATTTTGTGCCTTTCAGTTTTGTGTGGGTGGGATTAAGTGTGTGTGTGTGTGTGTGTGTGTGTGTGTGTGTGTGTGTGTGTGTGTGTGTGTGTGTGTGTGTGTGTGTGTGTTTATACAAATATATATATTTGTGTTTGTGTTCTGTGGGTGTATTACAAGACTAATTTCTCATGACAGAGGGATTATTGTGATCTGACAGTATTACATATACACAGTGACTCACTCTGTGTGTATATATATCTACTGTGTGTGTGTGTGTGTGTGTGTCTATATTGTGTATGTATTACATTATGCGGACAGTTTGTGTTGATCATGTAAAAGCATGAAAACAAACATCAGAGAAAAGCTTTGTATTAACTCTGCCCACAGATGAAGTCCTCTGTGTTTGTGTGACTCTGTTTCCACAGTATGTTCCTCAAAATCTTTATCCCGTCTATAAGAACAAGGTGGTTCCTGTTGCTGACATCATCACTCCTAACCAGTTTGAGGCTGAGTAAGTAAAAGTGTTTTCAGTCTTGACAATTTGACGACTCTGTGACCATCTGTTCATTCACCTTCTGATTAGTAGACTAATATCACTGCATAACAAAGCCTTATATTATTGCCAGAGTTTAGTTTTATTTATATAGTGCCAGTTCACAATGGTCATTGTCTCAATGTGCTTTATATTGCAAGGTAAAAACTAGATGTTGATCATATGGTCACCAATGAGCAGCCCTTGGTGACAGCAAGAAGGAAGAACTCCTTTTAAACAGGAAGTGAATGCATTACTTTAGTTCCCTAGTAAGAACATTCATTGACATGAATGCATTCCCAATCCTCTTACAGGTAAGTTTAATCATCACAGCTTAATTCCGAACCCTGATCCCCAAGTTAAGTGTAATCTGCAAAGTAATAATAATGTAATGTAATAATGTGAGCAAGTCGGTCTCATAAAGAGTGTTTTTATTTCATTTTATTTATTTATTGCCTGGTTCCCTGACAGTGACCGCTACATGTGAGCAGATACAATCACACACACATTCTGTGAGTCCTTACAACGGTCCTCTGCACATGTCTGAGACAAACTCTCCCTGAATGGTTTTGTAGTTGTTCTGATTTTCTGAGTATATTGGTGCAAACGGTCTTTATGTAATGCCACTTATGTTACCTAATACTTCCATTTTGTGGTCCCAAAAATACATCTTTGCTCCCCTTGTATCCTCTCTTATCTTTCTTGTTAATTTTTCCTTCCACACTTTATGAGAATCTCTTTTATGTATTCTTAATTTAAGCACTGTAAATCCAAGATGACTTGAGTTCTTTGAAAATACATTACTTTAATCAGTTACTTATTTCCTCTCTAAATATTTCTTTATAAATAGCGGTTGTGTAAATAAAGATGGATCCTTTCTTCTGTCACTGTGTATTTAGTAGGGCTGCACGATTTTGCATAAAATGAGAATCACGATTTTTTTGCTTAGAATTGAGATCACGATTCTCTTTTCCAGTATAAATATTTATTGCACTTATTAACTGCACATCAACTTTGTAACAGTTGAGACTGAACATAAAAACAATAAATAAACATAAAAACAACAAATGTCTCACGTTTTGTTGTTGCTGCAAAATGTTGTACTGCTTGAAATTCCGTCTCCACCGTTGCTCGACACTGCGTGTATAGAGCAGGTAGTGCAACAATAGAAAAATAGTTGCGGGACGGCACTGTGTAGCGTTTGTCTAGGGTGTTGATCATTTTCCTAAATCCCTCGTTTTGCACAGTGTTGATGGGAGCCATATCTTTGGTCAGGTGATAAGTGATAGCCTCCGTAATTTCTTTGTGCCTGCGGGAGTTCGACGTGTATAGGGAAGCGCTGTATAAGGTTCCCGTTATTGATGTTTCGGTGGTTGACCGGGACGGATTTTCTCCTGTCACTTTCTCGTCATCCCTGACGTGCTCTCCGTTGTTTTTTCCCTGCTAATTTTAGCAGCCAGCTTCTGTATCACGTGGTATAAGGCTCCGCCCTTGTCATTTGTTGAGCAGGAAGAGTGAGCGCTTGTTTTCATGCAGATTACGTCCCGGATCAAAATGCGGTACAATCGTCGTCGTCTTTTTTTTTTTTTTTTTAAATCGTTGTCATTTGGAAATGATATCGCACATAAGTATGAATCGAGATCGCGATTTTCTAACGATTAATCGTGCAGCCCTAGTATTTAGCACTCCTCTATACCCTGAGATCACACAGTGAGATTGCATCATTAGAGCTTTGCTGTTTTTGGAACAAGCTTAAGTCTGATTCACGCTCCAGTTCAAAGGTTATACCAGCAGGAGAGTGCAGAATAGGGTTAGTGCCATTCAAGTACAGTAATGATTGATTAAGTCGAAAATAATTTGTCAGCTCAGCAACAGAAGAAAAAAAATTCTGACAGTTGCTTTGATCTTGTTTTTGTAGTCTGTTCAAACTGTTTTAGTGGTCCATTATCTGTAGGTCATGCACCACGAGATGGACCCAGGCAGAGTGATTAGTGCATCCTGTAAAGCAGCATAATAGCCTAACAGCTAACATTAGGTACAGTTTTAGCTTGACGCTATATATAATGATCTTTAAAATACACAATTCGAATAATTTGGAACTTGAAGCATTTTGATGGAAACTGCTAAATTGAACCTCTTGTTAGTCGGCCTGCTCGTGGAAAAGTAAAGATGGTGGTTGAAGCCCAGTCCTAATAGTTTGCATTATGTCATTCGCGTTCTGTTTGTTTTCTCATCACATTAATAAACATGAAACTATTTGAAAACCTTTTTGAATGTATATTAGTGTCTCTATAAGAAAACAATTTTCTGCACTAAGTCATTTAACGTGGTAAGATTTAAAGCCTTATTTTTACCTCCTTTATAGTAGGACTCAGTGGACCTAACAGATGAAGCCATCAGATTCTTTGTTATATATTCTTAAAAGTGTAACATCTGCTGCTTAGGTTTTAAATGACGTTTTTATGATCTCCACAGTCACATGTGAAGTTTTTTTTTTAACCCTTACAGCCTCTTTTTTGCAGTAATATTAAGCAGTTTAAGAATCTCACATCTGTCACAGCTTTATTGTGAAGTTACTCCACCTGCTGGTTTGTCTGTATGCCTGCAGAATCAGACTGAATCAGGTTCTGTTCATGAAAGAGTCTTGATTTAGTGTCTTCAGGGTCTTTGTTGCAACTATGTTTTCACACGTTATTTATTTTGCAGCTGTTGTGATTGTTTGCTTGTGTTTTAGATTATTGACGGGGAAAAACATCAGCACAGAGAAAGACGCTGTAGAGGTAACATATCTACTTATCCTGTTTTTCTTCTCTACATGAACATTAGTTCTTGCTGTAAAAGTAGAGTTTGTCTTTTTGCCTTTTCCAGCTTCATACTTCTGTATCTCATGTTCTGATTGTAGGTAATGGACCTCCTCCATGCGATGGGCCCAGACACAGTGGTTATTACGTCCTCTGATCTTCCCTCTAGACTGGGAGACCGCTTCCTGGTGTCATTGGGCAGCCAGCGTCATGGTAGGCGACAGGATTAGGAATGTAGTTTGACATTAACTCATTCACTGCCATTGACGTCTATAGCCGTCAATTGCAGTGAATGAGTCAATGGGTTTAACTCATTCACTGCCAATGGCTGGCAGTGAATGAGTTAATACAGGAATTTAACCTGTTGTGTGTCTGTTGTGCTGTTCAGTTCGTCCAGATGGCAGCAGGACAACACAGAGAGTGCGATTAGAAGTTCCCAAAGTGGATGCTGTCTTTGTAGGAACTGGAGACTTGTTTGCTGCTATGTTGCTAGCGTGGACACATCACTACCCCACTGACCTAAAGGTACACACTCACAAACAAACACAGAAAAACTGTTTGGAGCTCAGTCCAAAGTAACTGAAAGTTTGAGGAATAGGAATATGGTGGAAATACAGCTAAGTAAATAAAAGATAAGGTGACATATTTGAAGTCAGGAAGAAAAAAGATAAATTACTGTTTTGTTTTTTCTTTTCTGTCTCTCAGACGGCCTGTGAGAAAACGTTTTCAGTGATGCATCACGTTATCCAGAGGACCATATCCTATGCTCATGGTGAGAATAACAGAACTAGTTATCAGCGTCTAAAGCTTTCCTTGTTTGAATTTCATGAACAAAAACACTAACAATTATGTGAAATCAGTTTAAACAGCGTCTTACTTTAGAGTTTCAAAAAATTTTGGGTGGTAAAAATAAAAACTAGCAGTAATATTTCTTACCTGCATGGGTCCTCACTACAGCAGCTCATTGATAAAGTCTGGATTTCTGCTCCTGTTGTTATCAGTTACTGGCTTCTCCTGCATAACTGCTTTTAAATGCGTTGCATGAATGGCAGTTTGTTCATGACACCTGTCTTCAGATTCCAAACTTTGCACAATCAAACTTTGCGGGTTAATTGAATTTTGTGTGACCCTTACCTGCCCCTCTCGCCCTCAGAGTTAGCAGGTCCTGGTCGGAGGCCCAGTCCGCCCCAGCTGGAGCTGCGGATGGTCCAAAGTAAAGCTGACATAGAAGATCCTGCCATAGTTACGGAGGCGACAGTCATATCCTAACGTTGCCCACCCATAAGACTCATACTAACCTCTCCATCCATAAATCTCTCAGCTCCTGTATCTCGGTAAATCTCTCATTACTGTAAACCTTGACTGTCATTGCCTAACTTCAATAACTCATCATCCAGACTCCTTAAACACCTTAGTATTGTAAACCCTTTAGTCCTTTAACCCTTTGAAGTCCTCAGTGTCCTGATCCCTAACTTAACCCTTAACCCTGTTTTGGAACCAGAGCCATGGATAGACAGAAGGTTTGGTCAGGGTATCCGAGAGGACTTTGCAGCAGCTCTTTAGAAATTTTTAGGGCTCTCCGGATGACTCAGATAGGGAACTTCCACAAGCACAAAATGTCATATGTTAAGGTTAATGAGAGTGATGGCTTTAAAAAAAAATCATCCAGTATTCAATCATCTGCACGACAGTGGAATTGATTTGGAGCTGGTAAACTGAGATCTGGGCAAAATTCACAACTGTTATAGAAAACATGGGAGAGGTTTTGTCCTTGGAGTGCTGCTAGGATAAGTTAATAGTCTTACCTCTGGTTTAAAATAATATTTTACCTTTTTTAAGTTTCATAAGACTTATTAATAAGTCTTTTCAAAAAGTTCTCATGGATAACTTGATAACGATCTCGGGTTTAGTTTCTGTGGCTTCTCTTCAGTCTGGCCTGGTTTTTTGCCCCTGTAGCCACACTGAATAGTGATGTCAGTGTATTTGGATGCACGTCAGTCTATTCACAGTGACCCAGCTGCTGAATAACAGCTCTCGCACAGAGTTAGACTGTATTTGTGGTGTTAGTAAGGGTCATGTGTACGTGCAAATGTATGCACGTGCACATGAAAATAGGTGCACCCATGCTTTCTTAAAAAATAAAAAAAACAATAAAGAATGCAAACATTTTCATGGTAAATAGCAATAATCAGCTGCATCTACAGGCCATCCTTGTTCTGCTCTGCAGTGAGCTCAGCGTAGGAGCAGTAGAAACAGTTCTCCACCTGCTGCAGGTTCTGATTATTTATTTAAAATTATTTAATTAGGAAATGATGTAAGAGTATCTGAGTTTACTGGGACTAGATGGCTACATAAACCTTTCCCAACAAGTAAAGACATGTAAACTCCACAAACTCCTGCATGGAGTCAACTCCAGGTCCCTCTTGATGTGAGAAAACAGTGTTGCCAAGGATACGGCAGACCTCTGGGTCGAAGCTGATTTTCAGAGCAGAACAAGAATTACTGTCAACAGCTGACTTGGAGTACGCATGACTGTGGGACGAAATCTTTTTGGTGGATGTAGTTGAGTAATGGAACGTATGAACCTACATGGAACACATCACGGATCCTGGATCTGGCGAGTAAGCCGGCTGATAGAGGAAGAAAGGCTTAGAGGGTCAGGGTTAGGAGTGACTTACCTTTCATCCAAAGAGCGAGGCAGTTGTCCACGGATAAAAATTGAAAAATGAGTTGCAAATTATAACCGGGCAGGCCGCCCAACTAAAGTCTCTTTGTGGAACCACTGAACAAGTTCTCCAAAACTCTACCTCAAAATTATTAAACTTGCCTACTTTATTGCTCTATTACTGCCACCCTGTTAAACTGGCATATTCTGTTTATTTCTGACAGTGTTGCACTCTAGAAGTGGTTCTCCACACCTGACGCCAAGTTGCAAGACTCTAAAGATCAAACACTGTTTTTCTATGGCTCTGCCCACCACTCTTTTAATCCCTTACCCGTCTTACAGCAGTGATGTAATGGTGACCAAGTTTAACCCCTGAGATCTCTTGAAAAATATAAGAAAACAAACAAAAAAAAAACGCACAATGTATAGATGTTGTACTATAACTGTATTGGACCATCTGTATGATATCTTCTATCTGATCTGTCTATTGGACCATTGTGTTGATGCTACTGTACTATAGACTACACGCACTACAATATCACTCAAACAGGAGACGTCCGGGTTGGTTGTGGCACTCGCAGACGCTTCAGTGCCTCTAGTTGTTGTCACCTGATAGTAACTGTCTAAAAATCATAGTGTATAGTTGAACCTTTTTCATCTTAGCACAACATGAAAAAAATGGGCAACCCGAGCTGCCTGAGCTGTCCCCAGCTGATTGTAGACCACTCAGAAATTGGCCACCTCAGTGCCAGAACCAACCCACGTCACGCCGGACGGCTGCCGGCCCAGCTCTCGCCCAGAACTCTATATCTGAAAGTTGAGCCACTGAATTTACTGGAAGCCTCGAGTAGTATCGATAACATCTACAAGCTCTGTAAACTTTTATTTTTAAAAATGAGCTTTTGATTCCCATCACACTCCACTGTGGTCTCTGTCACGTCTTAATCTGTACCAGAAACCTGAATTATTCTGTGCATGTGCGTACGAGTTCCTATTACCTTTATGTTTAAAAGTAGTCATTAGGTGTGTTATGTAGAAATAGTTCTGTTTGTTGTGGGTGCAGTAAAAGTAGGTCGAATTTCAACCAAATGCTGTGAGTTGAATCTTGAAACGAAAGATTAGTTTTGCACTAAACTAATACAGTTAAGTCGTTAGTACAGCTTAATCTGTTCAAACAGTTTCAGTTAAATCATCATCTTACAAATGTCACAATATAAACAATTTTCCAGAGCCAAAAGTGATTAACAATAAATGCGCCCCAAAAATGCCTCTCTAATTTTTAGTTGTACAAAAACACATAAAGTCAAATGTCAGGGTTTCAAAATCACAGTATCAGCTTTTGAATTACATTAATATTTGTTATAACCAAAACCAAAACCAGTGGTGGTATTATAACCTGTAGCTTTTCCACAGTGGAACGTGATGGGAAGGGTGAGAGGAGAGCAAATGGCGACAGTGGTCATGAGCTGGTTTCAAACCAATGATGTCGCAAGAACTTGGGATGTGCCTTAGCCCACTGCGCTACAAGGGCACCACAAGAAAGGAGATTTCAGTTTTAAATTACCTCCAGAATCTTTTTTTCTCCTCAATTTTGGAAAGTGCAACCAAATATTCAGAGGCTTAAAAAAAAGAAAAAAAAACAGCCAGAAGCCATCAGTGATCCACCTGAGCTGGATGTAAGGTTCTGGGCAAGTCAGTGTATTTCTGTACTGCTGTTGTTTCTCTATGGACTGTACTGTGATACTGCCTTAGGAATCTAACATCATAATACCACAATACTACTCACAGAGAGGAGGAGGGGAGGGAAGGAAACATGAGATGTCTTAAATGTAGGTAAATGTATGTTTATCTTGTTTATAGGGGTGCAAGGGGCGGAATTATTGTCTGGTTTACAAAATTGCAGAAAATTGACTCTTTTAATTCCAACTAAAAAAATGAAACCCAAAAAATATAAAATTCAGTAAATATTTATAAAACAGTATTTTTTTTTCTTGGTGAATGACTAATTTGAAATTGCAGCGTGGGTCAGATTTATTAATAATGATCCAAAACTAGACAGAAGTTAGAAAAAAACAACTGAATGAAAGTCACTTTATGATGTCATGGAGCTCCGTGTGTATGCGCACTGCTGAGAGAATGAATGCAGAGACTTTGTGAGCTTTGCAGTTTGCATTATAAAGCAGTCAGTGATTTACCTGCCTGCGAACCTCAGCACAAAACAGTTTTGTTCACAACTTCTAGATCTCCACCTGCACCAATTGCGTACACATCGTAACGTCTTCCCCTCCAAAAAATGCAACATTCCTTGTGAGATTTGTCAAAGCCCCACAAGGAATAAGTAAAAAATAAAGCATACAAACAGTTAATTAACCGTTTGCAGTTAATTAAAACTCAGATTGTTAATAAATCTGGCCCTAATTGATTTATCATTTGGGAACTGCAGTGTTGTACACTTGTGCTCAGAGGTAATCTGAATGCACCTCTTGGACAAATAGGTGGGAAAAACGATCTCATTTGTAAAACACTTTTGTACCAGTACAGTTATATTGTGTCACTGTAGCGCTGATTGTCATATCAGTAACAGACTTCACGAGTCTGTGCATTTTGCCAACCGTCTTTCAGCTCTGCTAACAAACCCGACCGCTGTAACACTGGATCTAAACGCATCCACCTGTTGTGTCTTTGCTCGTGGGAGAGTGTGTGTATGTGTGTGTAAATGTCGTTTATGGTAACAGGGTTTCGTGTGTATGTGTGTCTGCGCATGTAAAAATGAAAGAGCAAATACATGGAAAGAAAATCTGCCAAATGTTGTGGGATGAAGAGGAGGGGGAGGTTAAAAAAGAAAAGGAACGCTTTGGTTAAAAGATGAGGAGGGGAGGAGAGGTGTGTTCAAGAGGACAATCACTCCCTTAACCCCAGCTGAACATTTAGAGGACTGCTCGGAGAGGGAACTGAATCCTAAATGTTCCCTTGATGCCTCACTTTGCTTCTTCTTCCTTTACATCCTCCAAACCTGCGCAAACCCCTGCAGTGCCAGTTCTTCTGTCCGTATTGCTAGTTTTTAAACCTTAGCCTTGCCGTGTGCGTGTTCGTTAGATGGTTAAACTGTACTTTCACTGTTTCTGCTGTCACTGCTTTGTCACGCCGCTGTTCCCTGTTCTCAACGTGCCTCAGTGTCCATGTTGTTGCTGTCTGTCCTGCTCACGCTGCTTTCAGTAAGTCCAACTGCTTCAGATTCCTCCGTTGAATTTTGAGTTGGTTAAAAAAACAAAAGACGCAGGTTTGGTCTCTGGCTGCTTGTTCATGGTAACTGTACACGGGTTGAATTTTGTAGGCAGCAGGTGTTGCTAATCTTTTGAGGTTTTTAGAGTTTTGAGGGGGTTTTGTTCACTGAATCTGGTTATTATCATTAAAAACTAATTGCTAGATTTTAGATTTTTTTTAAAATGTTAGTTTGTGTTGAAATACACCATTTTATGTGTTTTAGATGGAGGGGTGATGTAGCCAGTGAAGTCTCGAGTTTATTGAATTTAACTGACATGAGACCAAACTGGAGGCTCAGACCATCCAAAACATTGAGGTTTACACCTGCTACTGACTTGCTTCTGTTTGTGGACCGTGTGTCACGTTTTTAAAGTTAACTGCAGATCAGACGGCCGGTGAGGATTCTGAATGTTTCACTGAAGTGAAACCCTGTGTGATTGGATCCTTTGTCTCTCTGGCTTACGTGGTCATGTGACTCATTCCTGCGTGGCTATCCATGCTCTCCCGTCCTCACACCCCAGCCTCCCCTCATCCGTCTCTGTTTAGTTATGAATTGGCTGCCATTTAAAAACTGCAACAGCCCACCTGCTTGTGCCACAGTGGTCCTCTCCTCCTCTACATCCACAGGTTCAACTCCACCATCTTTTTCTTTCCTTCTGTTCTCGGCGGCCAAAACAAAATGAGGAAATGTAATAATCATTGTTTGGTAACTGTTTTTAGTGCTATGTTTTTGGAGCGTTACGAGTATTTTCTAACATGTTACAATAAAAGATTGTAGTGTACAAATTCACATTTATAAATATATATATATATATAGATATATATGAGAAATGTATGTTCTAATGCAATAAAGAGAGATTAAGAATTACACGAGCTGGATCAGTCTCATTATTTACAATCTGTTTCTTCCTTAGATTTTATTGGACATACAAAATGAGGACATGCTTCTGTATTTTAATGAATTTTATTTTGACATTTATCTGTGTGATATACAATACATCGAGTGACTTTGTGCTGTTTCAGTTGGTCTCCACACCTCAACCTTCTCAGACATGATCGTAGATCTCAAAAGTTGGATTAAAGCTTACAATGTCCACCATGTGATTGCATTGTCAGCCTCATGAGGCAGTAAATATGGTGAAATGCTGTATCTGGCTCCAATCAAACCATTTTTACATCCTTTATTGTTTTTAGTTTAGGTTAGTGATAGCTCTGTTTTCCTGGTGCTGAGTGAGGGTTTGAAAAACCAGAGTTCATTTCTGAAACTAAGAACGGATCAACCTGCCACACCAATGACCACCTGAGGGCGCTGCTGAGCCATCAACTACATGGTATGACTGATCTTGCGCTTCAGTCGACCAGAGGTGGCAAAAGTAGAGACATTCTGTACTTAAGTAGAAGTACAGATGCTAGTGTTAAAAATACTCCAGTACAAGTTAAAGTACTGATTCAACTTCTTTACTCAAAGTGAAAAAGTAGCTCTTTGGAGCACGCTTCTATGTTTGTGCAAAGCTAACTGAACCTTGTCCTACATTAAAGTAAAAAATAATATTAGTGCGTATAATACTGACTTTATTTCAGTCTAAATTTAATTTTCTAATCAAGGTACTCAGCTTGAATCAGGTAAGTAGAACACCAGCAAAGATGTTGCCTCTAAACAGGAACATGAGTAGGGAAGAGGTTCAGTGGAATTCAGCAGGTGGGGAACGCATAAAGTCAGCTGTAGTGGCTCAGTGTGGGGAAAAGAATCACAACTCACAATCATTTCTATTGAGAGCTCCAGTTTTTTTTTTTTGTTTTTTTTTTAGTCTACAAGTTGTGGTCAGCTGGCCTGCTTGTCAGCAGATGCTTCATGAGTTGTCCTGGCTGATTTCCATCCTCTTCACTGACAGTACACTGTGTATGCTGTCTTTATACTAGACAGTATACAGTTGGTATGAAGGTCGAATTCAGTAAATGAATCTCAGCATCATCATCTTGATTTTAAATTAATCTCTGCTGCATTTGGTGTAAGCTGCCTCTCACCATGGAACTGCAGCCACTGTGCACCAGTCACACACACTGTTCTCTCCTTTTTTTACTGTTTGGCCACTAGATGGACACGTGGGACTCCAAGTGGCTCAGAATCATACACAGCAGTAAATGTGAAACTGCAGCTCAATCTGCTCAGTCACTGAAATGTGTTGCAATTAAGTAATCCACATTTCCATTTACTGTTGATGGTGATTTATGTTACTTTTTAATTCAGTAGGTTTGTTATGATATCTCAGAAATGCTAATCCTACGATAACAAATAAAATATAATCTATATGGTAACGTGATAGTCACGAGCCTTGAAGCCAGTCATGAGCGAGCCTCTTATTTTTATCATACCATTAGACATGAACCTAAACAGGAAGTCATTAACAGGCAAGCAACATTTAAACTCAAAGCCTCTGCACAGTAGACACACTGTGTAAGCTGCACCCCTCTGGTACAGGTCAGGCATCCTGGGTTTTTTGTCAGACAGGTTCTGTATGATATGTTCATTTCAGAATATTTTCTTTAACCATAAACCACAGTAATTCCAACCTGGTTCTGTCATGGTCCTGGTCTGGTGACCCAGTCCATGTGTTTTTGAGTGTGGTTAATATTTCTTGGTTTTGTATCAGTTATGGTTGTTGTTACTTTTTAGTCTCTGGGTTTCAGACTGTGTTTATTGGGTTAAAAGGCTATTCTAAGTTAGATTAGTGTCACAGTCCTGGGTTTTTTGACCCAGTGTTTTTGTGTTTCATAGCATTTTGATATTCATTGTTTATGTTTTGTTATATTTAGTCTTCTTTAGCACCTAGGTTTCCTAGTTTTAGTTCTTTGTTCATGTAGAATCACTGTGCCATCTCGCCCTGTGGTAAGTTTCCCTTGTTGATTAGTGTGTCTAATTTGTCATGTCTCATGTCTGCGTGGTTTATGTTGTCAAGCCTGTGCTGTCATGTCTGTCCCATCATGTTTCCTGTTTTATTTTGAAAGAGTCTGTTTTTTGTTCATTGTATTTAGTTTTACCTCCCTGTCCCGTCATTAGGTTCATGTGTGTCAGCTGTGCCCTCATGTGTCTCCACTCCCCCTGATCACCTCATGTCTGTATTTAAGCCTCCCTTGTTCATTGTCACGTCGTCTGTGTTGTTTCCTCATGTTTTCATAGTTCTAGTCATGCAGTTTTCATGTCTTATGTCTGTTTCATTCCCCCAGTCACAGTGTGAAGCTGTTCCCCATCCTCTCATTATTCTGCCTGTGTATTTAAGTCCTCAGTAGTGATGGCCAAATGAAGCTTTCTGAAGCACAGAAGCTTGTATTGAAAAACGGTTCATTACTCGAAGCTTCTCAACACAGTCCTCTCTGGTGACATCTGGTGGCCAAAAATATGAAGAGCAGCTTGAATCCACAAAATAAAACCAACCGCTTCATTATGATTGCCCACTCTACTGAGTGGAATCCTGTCTGATATTGGGCCTCCGTTGTGTTGCTTTGAACGTGTATTTTTTTGGTGGTTAAGAAAATGTGTTTTATTCATTTAATAAATAGTTTTGACCAGTAAACTCTCCTTGTTTAAATATGCACCATGGTGTGGTCTTTCTTTGCTTGTGACTTCTTGATGTTGGTAAATACAATAATTGAAAAATACCACGTTACATATATATACATATAATAATGTAAAACACATTATGGAGTATGCTTCCGCTGTGAGGTCTTGCCTCCATGCAGGTATGCAATTAATCGCCGGAGGGGTGTATTTATAAATAATATTATATTAAGGAAATTTTCCCAGACATATTTTTGACCTGGGGGTAGAATTGATTGTGAAATGGAAAAGGAAAATGCTTATGAACTTGCAAATTAAAAACATGATGCATTGACGGTAACCCTTTTTCATTTTTATTTAAAAAGAGAATTTGTTCTAGTGTGCGATGGCCGACCCTGTTCCTTTTCGTGGAGATAATTTCTCCTGCCTTAAGGAAAATCCCTTCACATGGAACAGAAGAGGCTGGAGTGCAGAGAAACTGGTAGAGATGCAGTTATACAGTCTAACTGGGCCCCACAAACTATCAGCTAAAGAGAATAAAGAAATTCAATTGCTGCACATTTGGCAGACTAACATTTTCAGATTAATTAAACAATAAAATATATATTTTTACAACTGTTAAGTCTAATTGTTGAATGTTGCCATTGTGTTTCTTAAATTTGTATAGTCTTAGTTTAAGCAGTAGGATCAAAGCTATTCCTTTGATCCTGACCACCTCTCCAACCACTCTGTACTGGGGGAGGTTTTATTGTAGATACATCCTACCTGAAAGATCTTTTTCTTTTGATGTAAGCTTCCTGCGTTTACGACCCTTTGGTCAGCAGGAGGCCACACACACACACACTCTCACATAACACACACACACACACACACACACACACACACACACACACACACACACACTCTTACAGAAGTTCACACATATACATTTACATACAGTGCCTTGTCTATGTAACCAAAGGGGGGTTGCAAGGGGAGGTGCTTTGTAAACTATTGTTTGAAGTTTGTCAATAAAAGGCAGCGAGAGGAGGCCACCATTGGGGTCATTGTCGTGCTGGACACAGATGAGAGGCCTCCCTTGCGCAAGTAGTGGATCGATCGACTGTCTTGTTTTCTTCATGATGAATAAGTCTCTAGAATTAGCGGGGTTTGTGGAAACACAGACCCAACAACAACATTACATGTAAAGAATCAAGTGGAAGTTTTTCTAAAGTTATTTAATGATATTTATATTATGGAAGCAGATTTTTGACATTTTACCTTTTTCCCGTTTTCAGATATAATAAACACGCACAAAACAAAAGCAAACGGCCAGAACACAAAGCTGGAAAACCCACCCGATTGACAAAAATCAACTCAAAATTCTCCCACACAACAGAACCTCCTCTATTCCTCGCTGGCTCCAAATCTCTCAGTAGAATGATCAGTGGTTCGCTATCTGTCACCATCAAAACACTCCACAAATCCCGCGAATGATTCGCTTCCATTGAATCAGATGCCGAAGCAGTTAGGTTCTAAATGAAGCTTCGGACGTCACTGATCACGTGACTCTGGCCAAACGAATCAAGCTTCGACACAGTGCTTCTGAAGCAGTGTGTTGATTTTTTTGACACACGCACCGGAGCTTCAGCTTCAAGCGGACCATCACTAGTGTCATGTGTAGTTCCGTGGTCCCATGTCACGTCATCTATGACCAGTTAGAAGTTTCTTAATTGCAGTTCATGTTTGGTTTGTTTCTTTAGTATTCATGTATTTTGTTTTTAGTTTGTTTTTTGCCAGCAATAAAGCTGCGGCCTTTGGTTAAGTATTCTGTCTCTGAGTCCTGTGTTTAGGTCCTGACCCAGCCTGCCACACAGCCCATCATGACAGGTTCATTTCTGAATCGAAAGCCCACAGCTGGTATTAACATCAAAATGAATGCAGTTTTCATAAATGTATAAGCTTTGCACTGCACTTTGCACTTTAATATAATGATCTTTGTGACTTTGAGTTCCTACGAAACTTTATCTTTGTGTTTCCACTGAGTTAAAACCCACAGACACATCAGATGAGAGCAAATTAACTTGCTGATAACATGTTTTTTTTAATAGATTTATATCTTCACTGAAAGCCAATGTGCTCAGAGACTGGAGTCTTTTACTGACAACATTTAGCCTTTTACTCATGCACAAAGCACGAGTTTGCTTAACCTGCATCAGTGCATAGCATTTGCACTGTAATAGCAATCAGTTCAGTTAGTTAAGGTTTTGCTAAAGATGCAACATTAAAGAAAGGAAACCTGACTGATGACAATAGCTGTAAATGTAAAATAAAATACAGTCTCAGTAATGAGTGGCTCCACTGTTATTGTTGATCACCAAGTCGTGAATAAAGCCACACAAAGGGCATTTACTGTCAAAAACTGTTGTCCCTTTTTGTAAACTTTCCTTGCCATCCATCCCCAAAGGTTCTCAACTGGATTTAGATCAGGGGAAGCTGCAGGATGGTCCAAAATAGTGATGTTATTCTCCTGGAAGTAGTCCCTTGTCCTGCGGGCATTGTGTACTAAAGCATTGTCCTGTTGAAAAACCCAGTTGTTACCACACAGACGACGGCCCTCAGTCATGAGGGATGCTCTCTGCAACATCTGGACATAGCCAGCGGCCATTTGACACTCCTGCACCTCCGTTTTTCCACTGAAGGAAAAAGCCCCAGGCCATTATGGCGCCCCCTCCACTATGGGGCGTAGAAAACATCTCAGGTGGGGTCTGCTCTGCTTGTCATACCAGTAACACTGGAAACCATCAGGACCGTCAAGGTTACATTTTTTCTCATCAGAGAATAAAACTTTCTTCCACCTTTCAGTGTTCCATGTTTGGTGCGCTGTTGGAAAGTCCAAACAGTCAGTTCTGTGGCGTTCAAGGAGTCGAGGCCTTTGAAGCCGTTTTTTGTTTTTGAAGCCCTTCAGTCTCAGATCCTGTCTAATGGTTATGGGGCTGCAGTCGGCACCAGTAACGGCCTTAATTTGGGTCGACGATTGTTGGACAGCCAATTGGATCCTCCGGCTCAGTGCTGGTGAAATTTTTGGGGTCTTCCACTTGGCCTTTTTGTTCCATAACCCTCAGGATTATTGAAAAAATCCAAATCACTGTCTTACTGCGTCCCAACTAAGCAGCGATGGCACGCTGCAAGAGACCCCGCTTATGCAGTTCAACAACCCGACCACGTTCAACAAGGGAAAGTTTTTTTGCCTTTGCCATCAGAACGTCATGACAGTGTGATTACCTGACAGAAAATAACAATGAATCCACATTTTAAGTTCATTTTGTTAACATTTTGTTAAAATCCAACCATGAAAAATATGACTTTTTGCCATTTTTCAAATGGTTTTAAACTTTTGATTGGGACTGCATAATAATAATTTAGAGATTCTGAATTATTTGACCGCTATCTCACTTTTAGATTTTACATATGGCTTTCTTTTGACCCCCAACTGCTATATATCATTAAAGGTGTTCCTCCGCCACTGCCTCGTTTGAGTTTTGGACGAAATGCATTCTGGGATATTGCATTTCGTCATTTAAAGCTGATTGGAGACCAAAACAGCCAATCAGATTTTTTTGCATCCAAGTCTGTGATTGGCTGGTTGTGTGGCACAGATATAACGGTGTACAGAAAGAGTTGAGCGCGCACGGGCAGAAATGTTGAGAGCGCGAGCAACACATTGCGAGCGAGCGCAAATGCAAAAACTGAGCGAGAGGGGCTGCTATTGTGTGTGTGTGTGTGTGTGTGTGTGTGTGTATGGATAATAGCAAACACTGAAATACATTTTTTGCACGCAGCAATGAATTTTGTTCACTCAAATTTAGCTTTTCTTCGCTCAAAATCAATTTCTTCTCAAAATACAACCTGCAATTTTTTTTTACGTGTGCTCAAACTTTTTTTTACGTGCGCTCAGAATAGTGGCACAAAAATAACGCCATACCTATTAGCTTAGCACAACAACAACAACAACAAAAAGCGCTCTCTCACCCAGGAAACACACAGTCGCAGAGAGCGTGCGTCACCATGGCAACCGTAACGCTGCCGCCTGGAACAACAGAACACAGCTGTCAAACAAAACCCAAAGTCCTGACCCGCCACAATATGAAACAGGAAAATACCGCCGTGTAATCCATTTATTTCAACTAAGTAACTGTATTCTAAATACCACCTTTTTAAACGGTAACTGTAACGGAATACAGTTACTCATATTTTGTATTTTAAATACGTAACGGTGGTACATGTATTCCGTTACTCCCCAACACTGCTCAAGAAATATTCATATATGACTGAATATTTAAATGTGATGTGAATTCTCTGTCTTAAGCAGAGATGGGCAGTAACGCGTAATCTGATTACTTTTTTCAAGTAACGACTAAAGTAAGGGATTACTATTGCAAAAACGGTAATTAGATTACCGATACTTTCCCGTAGGAACGCTGCGTTACTGCGTTACTAAAACCGTTATTTTTCTGCGAGAGTATCTCATGACAGTGACGTAAGCGAGTGCGACGTTTGTGACAACAGCTGTGTGCAGATCAACAATGGATAATATATCGAGTGCGGGAGAGAGTTTGAGCGTGCAGCGTTTAAAGCGTGGAAGTACTGACCTTACTTTGAGTTTGATTCCATAAAAAGTGACCAAAACATTAGTGTCCGTTGTGCGTGGGAAGAAAACCCCTAAATAAGCACCGAGTAGCTACGACATAATGGGAAACTCACAGAGAAACTCGCAGATTCTTCCACTGACCGTGGCACACCTGCACCAGGGTAAACCTCCGCCTGCCCCACTCCTGCTTTACAGGTGAAAATAGAGCAAAAGGACCGCTGAGTCTTTGACTTTATTTATTTTCTGCTGTGTTTTACTTGCATCTATTTGAAAGACTGAGTGTAAAAACAAAAAAATATTTTATTTATGTGCTGGAATGTGCAGAAAATAGGTTTAAATGTTAAACTAATTTCTTCCAGTCAGAGAATGTTGCATATAATTACATTTTTGCTTGATGCATAAAGTTAAAAGATTAAAACTAATAAAACAAATTTTAAAAAGAGACTTTTCCATTTGATTACATTTTGTATGATGGATTATGCAGAAAAAGTAGAATTGGGCTGAAAGATCTATCACTTTATCACCTCTCCAGGTTGTAAATCGTGTTTTTAAAAAGTAATGTTGAAAATCACCCAATTCTTTGAATCTTTGGGCTGAAGGAAGGACAATACTCGGTGTATATATGCTCAATCAACAATCATTTATTTCCATACAATTCAACAGTCAGAGCATTACAACGTCCGGACGGGAGAGATGCCTGCAGAGGTTCGACAGCATGTCTCAAAATGGTAGCAACTTTCACAGACTTTTATAGCTAGTACCAGCCCCCCTCTTTGTCATAAAAGCTGCATCTTCACATGTTTTTCTAATTCTTAGCGAGCCTGGCTCCTGACCTTGCCTCCCTGTCTTTCTGTATGAAGTAGGAAGGGGGGTAAGGAATGTGGTTTTATCTCTTCTGCCCAGACACCTAGTCTCCTTCTTACAGCCTTCTTCACATGATTCAGCAATAAAACATTTCAAGAAAACAGTGTAAGACATTCACAGCTGATCCAGGATACAGAGTGATGCACATTTATCTAATGAACTAATATGTGAATATGTTCTGTTAACTCAAAAGTATAATGAGAACTAAACTACATACAGCTCACACACTCTATATTAAAGGGTATAATGTGATCTACAGCAGTATTCTAATTCAACTACTTTGATTACATATATAAGGTAACATATAATAACAGAATAATCTAATAGTAACTAAGTAACTAAGTAATTAATTACTTTCGAAAATAAGTAATCAGTAAAGTAATGGGATTGCTTTTTTGGGGAAGTAATCAGTAATTACTTACTGATTACTTTTTTCAAGTAACTTGACCGACACTGATCTTAAGAACAACAAAGGAAATGGAATGACGTGATCTTAAAGTTTAGACTTTTTGTTAAATCATGTAAGTCAGAGATAGTCCAGGCTTCTAAACCCATCTCAGGTGATCAAGTACCACAATCGAAAGGAGAGCTGCCCGACTGATATAATTTGACCTGCAAGGTTCAGATTTCTTCATATCAGGGAAAGCAAGAAGACACCTGGATTGAGACCAGGGATCAGGATCAGGGACTTTTTTTTTATTAGAGAGCCGAAACTAAGGATCATGGGTGCATAAAGAGATGCAAAGTTTTTAATAACACGTGCTGCTGTAGCATCAGTGGGTAGATCAGAGGAAATGCAAATAACCTTAAAGAGTTCCATACAAAAATGAATGAGAGATGGTATAAATAAAAATTCAAATTCAAATTTAAAAAGTTACAAACATTTGGATACATTATTTGCATGTAGAAACAAATGAATATTAACTGGTGATCATAATTACAAGGAAGGGAAAACAAAACACTTTTAAAATCTCGATGAAAAAACAATTGAAAAAGAAAAGAAAAATGTGTTTACTACTGGAATACAATGAGTGTTTAAAAGTGATTATAAAGTAATTTTGAAATTATTTACACATGGATAGCTGAAGTGAGAAAAGCGTGGCTGAGATGCATCAGCTGTTGTTTGCTTCATTTATCAAAAAACTCTGACACTCTGATATCAACTCTTCCCCCTCTTTTGCTCTCCTGACTCTGTTTTCATCACCACACCTCTCACTGCTGCCGTCAGTCACACCGATGAGCACAGACATGCCAGCAGCCTGTCAATGCGCCCCTGCCGCATGAAAAGACACAAAACTAAGTCCACAAAAGGACAGAGCAAAAAGAAGATCCAATTGATTTCAAAGGGAATACGTTCATTATGAAAGATGGATATGGGAATCATCAGTACAAAGTACTTAAAGAACAACAGAATTAAAATTCCTAGACTTCGACGTTTCTCCTGAGTGGGCACTGAGGTGGCAGCAGGCAGGGCTCTGAAGGTCCGAGCTAAGCAGAAGATGAAGAGGGGGCCAGGGAGGGCAGCATAAATACGTAAATGTATGAACTGATGTAAAACTATGGCAAGAGGGAAACTGACAATACAAAAAGCCCAGACCAGGACACAGAGCAGCACAGAACTCTTAGGTTGTCTGAGGCAGTCCAACAGTGGGAGTGTGATGAAAAAACACCTGCAACACAAGAGAGACACAAATTCTGACTGTCATAGTACAAAAAAAAGGTTTATGACTGTGAGGATTCTTCACAGTACAATATGATGTTCATAGAAATGCACGAACGCACACATTAAAAGACAGAGAGGTACCTTTCCAGAGCAATGCACACCTTGAAGTAAAGACCGACCATCTCACACAAGTTGTAAATAATACCACTCATGCTGCTTTCCACTCTTATGATCCAAACGATCATTATGCAGATCCGGATTAGATTGGAGAGGAGGAGGTTTGTGTAATAGATGACAGGGACCTGACTCCTTTGCATCTGATGGAAAAATTTATTATTATATTACATTACACATTGAATCTAAGGGACTATTTACTTCATTTACTTACCACACAACACACGTAGTAGATGATCAGTACGGTCAAAGGAAGGCAGACACACACGTAAATCCACATCACCACTTCAAGGAAATATCGCTCATGTTGATAACATTTTGTTATCGTATTTGTCACTATGTATGATCCAAGATGTCTGATGTAAAACACTTTTGTGAAGCACACAGGTGGTGGTAGAAAAAACAAAACAGCAGGTTAACATTGTTCTTATGTTGACATGAAATTGTGGATGAAACTGATAAAGAAGAAGCAAAACCTGCTGAACTGATGTAACAAATCATAAAATAATTTAAAAAAGGACAAAACAAGGAAGAGCATACACAAGAACGTGTCTGTACGCCTGTAAAATTAAGATTAATCAATATATAATTAATATAATAACTTTAAAGTCAGGTAAAATCTACCTTTCATTATTTCAGTTAACTTGTTTAAATGTGAATAAAGGTGATTCAGAAATTCCTTTTAAATTGTTAACAAATAAAGACAAAAACACCTCTATATAACTTTAAATAATCCTCATGGATATTTTTTATTAGACTTGTGGATAAAATAGGCAATTCATTTCATATATTGACTTCAGCAGGATCAAACACCTGTCCTCTTTAAAACTGTATTAAACAAAGACGTGAACACAAATATCTTATTTTCTCTGTCAAATAAAAAGTACAGTAAAGCTGCACATTTACATCCTCTGCATTCACACAGAAGCTCACTGCACGCACAAAAGAAAAGTTGGTAGTACTATGACTTCCACATGCTGTCTGAAAATGCTGATTTGTTCTAATTATAAGCCAGTTTCTTCATAACTATGTTGCTCTTCAAGTAGAAATAATATGAATTAGTATAAGCTTTGCTCTTACTTGTCTCAGGACTGCTTCCAGCTGAACCAGTGGGTGAAAACTGCAATATGACGAATTTGTCTTGAACGAGGAAATTGTGGTAACACTTTATGGACTCCACCCTGTACTCACTGGTGTTCACACTGACAACAGCCAGTCAGGATAAACTTAAAGCTTCTGCACCATAGACACAGTGCTAAATGCAGTGTGTGTACACACGTTTAGCTTAGCTTTTCTAAAAACTGCAGTTGGCAGTTTATTTGAAACCATGTTTGTGACTTTATGAACTCTTTACAAGTTCGATCTTCCTTTTTCCACTACAATAAAATTTCACAGACCCAACAGAGCAGGTGATGTGGCAGCAAACACCAAGTTGAGGCGATCGTGGCTCAAGAGTTGGGAGTTCGCCTTGTAATCGGAAGGTTGCCGGTTCGAGCCCCGGCTTGGACAGTCTCGGTCGTTGTGTCCTTAGGCAAGACACTTCACCCGTTGCCTACTGGTGGTGGTCAGAGGGCCCGGTGGCGCCAGTGTCCGGCAGCCTCGCCTCTGTCAGTGCGCCCCAGGGTGGCTGTGGCTACATTGTAGCTTGCCATCACCAGTGTGTGACTGTGTGGGTGAATGGGTGGATGACAGGTTGTGTAAAGCGCTTTGGGGTCCTTAGGGACTAGAAAAGCGCTATACAAATACAGGCCATTTACCATAACATGGGTTTTAAATGTGCAATCTTCAGTGTGAGAGCACTTGTGTCAAAACAAGTCTATAGAACATTTCCACCTTTAACACAAGCACAACTACACAAAGCAAAAGGACTGATACTTACATAGTGCTCTTCTGCTTTATTTGAACACTCAAAGCACTTTTTTACAAGCCTCATTCACCTAGTCTAACACCCCCCCCCCCCCCCCCCCCCCACACACACACACACAACTGATATGTTCATCTGTTATTAAATCATTTACTCAATTATTATTTATGAAGTCTTTATTTATCCTCAGCCAGGTGCTGATGTCTCTAGCCTCACATTTCCTAAAACACAATCACCAATAGTGCGAGTTTGTTCCTCAGGGAGTGTGTCACAGAGTGGGGAAAAAGTGGTTAGAAACATGAATTGGTTGGTGGTGTGCCGGGGATCTAACTCGCTACTGGATTTTCCAGGCAGGTCTACAATTACAGAGTGCAGTGCACCACAAAGGAAATACACCAAAGACAAATGATTGAATACATATCTAACAAGTTACTACCAAAAAAAAACAAACAAACTGTGGACAATTTATTGTCCCTCTTCAACTGTAAACACAGAATAGTCAAACAGATTCACCGTCACACAAACCTCTAAAACACCATCCTATTTTCAACCCTGTGTCTCCATCTAGTGGCTAAAAAATGGTGACGGTTCAAATGTTGTCACATCTTTCTGCTGACAAAGATAATGATTTCACGGTTTACTATATCATCTTTGGTGTTTTTAAAGTTAAAGTTAGTTCAACCAAAAATGTTTTTTCCACGATTTAAGGAAGAGATAAAACCACCTGGCCCTACAGAACACAACCCCACCCAACACGAATGAAAAAAGTTGACAGTGACATAAAGCACAGAATAAAATGGAATATGACCAAACTTTTGCAAGAATAAGAAAATATAGATGTATACTTAACATACAAAACTGAAGTTACTATAGGCCACAGGTGTCAAACTCCAGGTCTCGAGGCGGTGTCCTGAAACCTTTACATGTGACATGTGACTCAATAAATCAGAGGAAATACAAATGTTACTGTGAGAAAACAATTAATACAATTTTAAACTGAAATTGAAAAAAAAAAATCCCCACTGGCCCATCTTTATCCTTCTAGATTGGGCATCCTGTGCAGGATCTTTGCTGTTCCTAGAGATGTTGTTCCTGGGATCTGTTGGAGGCATGCCCCCAGTTTTAGGGTCACTCCTCTGGGTGCTCAGATTAAAGTTTTTGATCCAATTCCCCTAGTGTTACCAGCAGTGGTAGCACAATTGGCCTTTGGAATTTAAAGCCAATTCAATTTTTTTACTCATTTTCTTTAGTCAATTTCACCTCTGGGTAAATGTCTTCCTTAAATAGAAAAATAGGGGCAGGCAGCACTGCTGCCAAGCCCCTTCGTTTAGAATGAGTCTGATTTACTAAAATATGTACAATCGTGCACACATTTCCTAAATCTGACAATGATTTTATGCACAAATTTTACGTTCCATACACATTTTAGTGAATGAGGGTTCTAGTGAAATACATTGTTTGCTTGCTTTCTCAGCCTCTCTCCTGCTGTGTTCTCCTCTTATCTCTTTTCCTTTCCTTGTTGACATGAACCCACTCGTGTGTGCTGCCATCACTCACACTGATGATCTCTTGCTGGATCTGCTGCAGCAGCACAGACATGCCAGCAGATTTTCAACTGGACTTCTACACATAATGACAAACAGAATCAAGATCTCAAAAGAATTGAGCAGAGAGAAGATGGAAATGAAGTAACTGTCAAAAAGATATGGTTCCAAAACTATTAGGATGATTGTAGGTATGATAATCAGACAGTAACTAACCAACAACAGAACCAAAGTTCCTATAATTCTTTGTTTTTCCTCACTGGGCACTGAGGTGGCATCAGGCAGAGATCTGAGAGTCCCAGCTAGACAGCAGATGAACAGGGGAGCAGGAAACAAGGCAAAAATAAAGATGCGTTCAGACTGCTCTAATAATACTCCAAGAGGGCAACTGAAAACACAAAGGGTCCAGACCAGAAGACAGACCAGCACAGAAGTCTTGGTTTTTCTGATGAAGTCCAGCAGGGGGCAGGCGATGAAGAAATACCTGCAACACAAGACAGATACTCTGCATATCACAGTTCAGAACCATAAGGATGCTTCATTTACAGTACAAAGCGCACACACTGAGACAAATAGGTACCTTTCCAGAGCAATGCACATCTTGAAGTAAAGACTGGCCATCACACCCAACAGGTAAAAAACCGAAGCAGTGCTGGAGACTGTGCGGTCATTTGGTTTTGCTTTTGTCATGTTGAAGGCGCAAATCTTGATCACATTGGAAAGGATGAGGTTTATGTAATAGATGACAGGGACCTGATTCCTTCTTGCCTGCAGGAAACATGTATTTAAGTCACATTAATGAAGTAAAAGGAAGACTCAGTATAACAGTGTTTGTACTGCATACTGGGACAGCAGGCTCAGTCCATATCAGTTTATGGAAGTGTTCTTGTCTCTGTATCTGATAGGTCTTGATGGTTGGGTTGCTTCCTGGTTTACTGTGAAGGTCATTTTCTTTTGTGTCCTTTGTTAGTTTTACTTCCTGCCTCGGTCTCTATTCAATCAAATAGTGTAGGATGTGTGTTTCTGATTTACTTTAGTATTACGTAAATTTTTTGAGGTTATCCATTGTAAACAAGAATCAGTGCTTAATGTCCATGCAACAAATAACTAATGATTTTTTTTATTATTATAAATCAGCTTTTAAAAAAAATCTCAAAATTATTCACATGCTGACATAAAAACACATGAAAGTAATTTACTATTTACTTACCACACAGCCCACAAAACAAAGGACCTGTATGGTCAAAGGCAGGCAGTCGAAAACATAGATCCATGCAACCATAACTATGATGGGCAGCATCTTTTTCCAGCTTTCAGTGATGAAATTGCAGTAAAAAACTTTTTCTTCAGAGAAAAATATTGTTTCTGGAAAAGGCAGCATGTTAACACTATTAGAAAAGAAACAACGGATGAAAAGAAGAAACAAGGCCTGGTGAACTGACAATGTAACTATGATAGAGCCCAATGCTATATATGTCTGAACTACAGCTGACCGGAGTTTGCTCAGTTTGATTTATGTTCAGACTTCTAAAGGAAATTGATTTTTTTTAATGATTCAGAAATTCCACATTATTCCACCAAGAACAGTGAAAACAGAAAATTCCCTCTGCAGTTTCAGTAAATCTTTATTTAATTCTTGAAAGCAAGCTCGATTCACAAGAATCAAACTTTTTTAGGAAGTAAAAAAGTAGCGCATTCATCCAGAAGCTCACTACAAGCACAAAAGAAAAGAGTGTAACTTTAAAACTTCAGTAAGATATCTGATGAAGGTCAGTTTTCTCATAATTTGCTGCTCTTCAAATAGAAATAATGTGAATATGAGTGATAGGAGTCGTCTGTATTTACCTCAGGACTGCTTCCAGCTGAAAACTGTAAAAACTGCAATTTGATAATTTTTGTCTTGAGTCAGGAAGTTGTGGCAGCTTACATTATACCCCATCCCCTGACTCTCTCTCTCTCTCTTTCTCTCTCTCTCTCTCTCTCTCTCTCACACACACACACACACACACACACACACACAGAGTGCTGACTGTAGCTCATGAAACAGTGAATTATCTCATGTTTTATTTTATGTAAACAAACGTGAATGTGTAAAATCATAAAATCACAGTGCAGATGTTGCAGCATGAACATGCTGTCATTAACCATCAAACATTTGAACTCAAAGCCTCTACAGTAGTCACAGCTGGATCCTGCCTGTACAGGCCAGTCGTACCCTCTCTTAAGCTGACTGGCTGCAGATAAACTGCAGACATAATTCGATCATAGATCTATAAAGATGTTTGTTTTTGGTCAGACAGGCCTTGAATTCTGTGTTTATTTCAGAAAAGTTTCTATAACCTGTAAACAATGATAAAAACCCAGTACAGCTGTTTCCCAAACCTAACCAGCTTCATGTATTTCGACACTGTCAACAACTAAACTGCCAATTCATATCTGACCTTTTTAAAGCCCTTTCTATACCGCTGTTTCTTGTTGGAGGTGGTTGATAACCACAGTGACTAACAGTCTTTATCTGGAAGCTGTTCAGTGTTAGAGAGATGTGAACTCCATGTAATAAAACTATCATGTTGCTGTAAGTTCAGCCAGTTTACACTGGAACATTTTTTCCATCATGTTTTTTAATTTTGCTTCTCTGCTGTATTTCTGAACACTCATTGACAAAGATGAACGCCCGTCACAGATGGAAGATGCATGCAGTCAGCATGAGGTCACCCATTGAAGTCCTGTTTGTTGTTGCATGTATTTTACATGTTCACAAAGGTGGCTCAGTAGTTCTGCTTGGTGCTATGATCCCACATGGAGTATTATTCTGATTTATGAACAATGTGTAAAAGTCAACATTGTTGCACTTGTTTTATGGAGAATATGATCTTCTTGCAGAGCAGCAAGAAGAAGTTTATCCCACATTTCTTCCTGTAAATATGCTACAATGCTACACATCACTGTGCTGTAGACAGATTTGTCAACAGTATTTGATAGTAATGGGTCCTTTGTGTATGTAGAAAATGTTTCACATCTTTAAGTTCAGCTCATGAAAAATGGGAGCAAAAACAAAAGTGTTGCGTTTATAGTTTTGTTCAGTGTATTTACAGTGGATGGCACTAGACTGGAAATTTGCAATGCAAACCAGTAAAAATTTAATCTTGATCCATATCCAGCAGGCATTAAAACTCAAATTAATTCATGTTTATACATGTTTTGCTTCTCTTTGCTAAAAACTACATTTGGCTTTTAATACACTTTATTAAATTTTTATTAAACCACGCGTGTGACTTTATGAGAGCTTTAGTAACTCAGTCTTCCTGTGTCCACCACATGAAAACCCACAGACACATCAGATGAGAGCTGCTTAACGTAGCAGCCTCGATGATACCGCATGTTTAAAGATTTCTATCTTCACTGAAAACCGATGTGCTCAGAGACGTAACTGACTTACCAACAACATTTCCCCTTTTATACATGCACAAACCATGAGTATTGCTTAACCTACATCAGCATATAGTATTTACATTCTAACAGCAGGTGGTTTGGGTAGCTGAGGTTTTGCTAATATGTTACTGAGATGGGAGGCCATTCTCCTAAAAACAGGAAGCCAGAGTATTTGGTTTTGCATATGGTTTTGTAACCCCAGAAATAACAAGATATATACTAATGTACATATATCTATATACTTATACGTACAAAAGTCCATACACAAACATACATGTGCACAAACACAGATTAAAAATACAACATAAGCGTAAATAGCCGGTAACAACACTCAAAGCTCATCATCCTTGTATTTTGTGCCCCTTGGTGTATTTTGTCATGCTTAGACATTGCTTTAGTTCATCTGCCTGTGCTGCAGCTTTACACTGCATAGATGCAAAAATTGCAAACGTTTTAGTAATACCTGCTGCCATCAGCCAATAGATCAGAAGAAATGCAAATGTTATTATGGGGCAACACAAATGTAGTCCAGAAAAACAATGTGTTAACTTTAAAGAGTCTCTTATAAAATGAATGAGAGACTCAACAATTGCAAAATTCTATGTCAGCTTGTTCTTGAGTTATGACATTCACAAGATTTTCAGAAAACTTGTCCTCTGAGAGTGAGTTTGAGGTTATGCAGATTTAAACTTATACAAGATTTTTAATAGATATGATGTGGTATCAATTTGAAGCTCATATGTCACCTCGTTTTTGAGTTGTCTCCTTCACAAGCTTAGCTGTCCACACCACCATCATCATACTCCATCAGCCTTTCACAGGTGAGGACTACAGAAATATGATGAGGCAAAAAACTTTTTATATCATTCCCCACATGGCAGGAAAAAAATACTTTCATGCCCCATCTAAACAAAACAATGACAGAAAAGCCGAGCTGCAACGTTATTTAGATAATAAACTCATTCACAATGAATCCTTCAGTAATTTTTGTTTTAAACAAACAACTTTCATTTCAAACAACTATTTGTAACTTTTGCCACTAGACTGCTTCATTAGTCTGCACCACTTCTTCTAAAAAGTAACATGTTAAACAGAATTTGAAGATTGCCAAACATGGAAAAATAAGGTTCAGTCTTAGTCTTATTAAAAATAAAGAAATCCAGAAACTTGTGAACAGAGATGAAAACTATATAACTTGGTGGTCTGCGGTGCAGATGCAGAGGAGGCGGACACTCCTGAGCGGCATCCGCAATCATGCACTTTCAGTACACTTCTTTATTGCGGCTATCTGTTGCAGCAGATGCGCATATTATTAACGTAACTGCTGCCCATTTCTTTGTTATGCTGTCAAAGTGATTCTGATGTTAAACATTAGTTCTGCGTAACTTATCTGCCAGGTGAGTTGCACCTCATCTGTCAGAACTCTGGCCACACACCTAGAGAACCACTGCACTAACATCAATATGAGAAATTAAAAAAAAAGGTTAATATTGGAATCAAATAAGCGTTCATGCAGATTATGAAACATTTTTAAATTATTTACGGACACACTTCAGTTGAGAGAAGCATGGCTGACAGTCTGATGTCCTCATGCAACAGTATTTGTAAAGGATGTTTTTTGCCTCATTTTGCAGAAACTCTTCAACCATTTGCATCCTTGTTTCTCTCTCTTGACTCTGTTTTCATCAACACTCCTGTCTGTTCTAAAGTAAGCCGCACTCATCATCATATTCTTCATCTGATGCAGTGCTGTCCTCACACCACAACACCACTACAGTGAAGATGAAAAAAAACAAGTCCACCAGAGGAATGAGCAGAAACAAAATCCAACTGATATGATTATGATTATCAAGAACATAACAGTCAATTGTGGGAAGGATTGTTACAACGTAGTTTAAGAACAACAGAGTCAGAGTTCCTAGACTTCTTTGTTTTTCCACAGTGGACATCGAGCTGACGGCAGGCAGGGCTCTGAAAGTCTGAGCTAAGCAGAAGATGAACACAGGAGCAGGAATAATGACATAAATAATTAAATGTTGAAATGTATTTAAAACTATGGCAAGAGGGACACTGACAAAACAAAAAACCCAGACCAGAACACAGACCACCACCAAGCTCTTAGTGTTTCTGAGACAGTCCAGCAGTGGGTGTGTGATGGAAAAATACCTGTAACACAAGAGAAACACAAATTCTGATTATCACAGTGCACAATAGTACATTTCTGACTGTAAGGATGCTTCACAGTACAAAGATCATGTTTAGAGACATGCAAGGATGCACACACACTGAACAGGTACCTTTCCAGAGCAATGCACATCCTGAAGTAAAGGTTGGCCATCATAACACAGTAATAAATAATGATGGTGATGATGCTTTCCACTCTTGTCACCCAAAGGGTCATTATGCAGATCTGGATTAGATTGGTGATGAGGAGATTTGTGTAATAGATGATAGAGACCTGACTCTTCTGCACCTGCAGGAAATATAAATGTAATGTAATTATTAATTAATTAGATCGATATTTATTATAACGTCTCAGCAGGTAAAGCTGGCCATTCACTTGAAAATTGCTGTTCACAGACACTCTGAGCTTGAGCTATTTTGTAATGAACAAGGTTCAAGGTTCAAGGTTCTTTATTTGTCACATGCATAGTTATACAAGGATAACACACAGTGAAATGTAGCCTGACACGCTCCTCGACATGTGCAAAAATTGGTGGGGGGGGGGGGGGGGGGGGGGTGTAGAGGAAGAACATTATATATATATATATATTAGAGATGGCACGATACCACTTTTTTATGTCCGATACCGATACCGATATCATAAATTTGGATATCTGCCGATACCGATATGAATCCGATATAGTGTTTTTTAATCAACAAAACTGTTTTTTAAAATATCTTGCTGCATTTTGCAAGTCTGCAAGTTCATACTCAAGTTTAAAACAACAACTACACTAAAGCTATTCTGTTATACCTGTATACAAAAAAAATATTTCATAGTTCAGCAATACTGATCAATCTAATAAACTTAAACCTACACCATCCTCCCTATTCTGGTATTTTAAAGAGTACTTAGCGTAAATATTAAGCAACCTAACTAATAGGGTTCCAACTCCCAGCAACAACAAAATTAAATAAATAAAAAATAGGGAACCACCCCTCACGCTCCACCTCATGATGCTTAATCAACGTAATCAACCTTAATTTGATGCAGTGTGAAAAAAAATGCACAGAAATCAATTATTTTTCAAGAAATATTAAATAGATTCAACATCTTTCTTCAACAAAATTGCAGACTGCACAGATGGTACCTTCCCAAAGGAAAATGTACTATAGCTTACTAGGGTATATATATTAGACTTAATAGTCACTATATACAGTAATTGACTTCTATTCATTTTACATCAAATTAAAACTTTGGGTGTCAGATAATTATTTATTAAAAGCTAGACATTTTAAATGAGAATAAGAAAGAAAAGTATGTCTTTGTGCCCCCTTTTCCCAGTTAATGCCCTATCGGCCCCCCTGGCTAAACTTTGCTAGATCCGCCCCTGCACAGTTACCAGCCGTCAGCTACGTAGAAAAAGATCCTGGTGTAGAAAGTAATATTAAATAAATTCTAACAACAGCTTATCAAGCTTAAACGTGCTGCTGTTGTTCAGCCGCTGGTTTGCTCTTTCTGGCGCAAAGTGGACCAAAAACAAACAAGAGAGACTCACAACAGAAAAGCCGATCAGCTGATCATTAGCAGTTTCACGATTGAAGTAGCAGCCTGAGAGCGAGAGGCAGTCGCTCGTTAAGCTTAACGTGGGAATGCTTTACAAACATTCAGAGATGGACTTACACACTTGCTTTACTTCTCTCGGGGATAACTTTGTCGGAGATGAAATGCCAGGTTGCTAGCGAAGCTCCAAATGCTATCCAGACCACCGACAGGTCCCGCATGCCACAGCTGCTCTATCACGTGATGCATACTGCTCCGACGTTCTGAGGCGAGTTACGGCGTGTTGCAAGTTTTGTGAGGTGCTTTCGTGATATTTAATGGATCGGATTACAATTTTTATTTTTCTCCGATATCCGATCCAGTAATTTAGGTCAGTATCGGACCGATACCGATACGTAATATCGGATCGGTCCATCTCTAATATATATATATATATATATATATATATATATATATATATATATATATATATATATATATATATACATACACACACACACACACATACATACACTGGGTGAATGTGCAGTAGTAGCAGCAAGCAGGTGAATTCTGTACATTAATATGAATAGACATCTGACTATTTTACAGGATAGACAATATAAACATATTTAAAATTAAAGGAATTGAAATGTACATTGTGCCTTGGTTTAGTGTCTGGAAGAGTCCTGTCTCAGTCAATTATAGATGATGTGAGAGGGCGGGTGTGTGTGTTTAGGGCACGGATGGCTTGGGGATAGAAGCTCCTCTTGAGTCTCTCTGTCCTTGCCCGGAAGATGCGGAACCTTCTACCAGATTGCAGAAGTTGGAACAGTTTGTTGCCAGGATGGGACGGGTCCTTCAGTATCTGCTCTGCTCTAGTCCGGCATCTCCTGGTGTAGGTGTCCTGAAGCGGGGGGAGAGCAATCCTGCAGCAGCGTTCTGCTGTACGGATCACTCTCTGGAGAGCTTTTTGGTCCTTCACACAGCTGTTCCCAAACCACGATGTCATGTTCTGTGTGAGGATGCTCTCCACAGCGCCTGTATAGAAAATCCTGAGGATCTTTGGAGAGACCCTGAACTTCCTCAGTTGTCGTAGGTGATACAACCAGCAATAATTCAAGTCTCTAGATGTGCAAAGCTGATAGAGACATACCCCAAAAGACTTACAGCTGTAACTGCAGAGAAAGGTGGCTCTACAAATTATTGACACGGGGGGGGGGCTCAATTCAAATGGGCGTCACACTTTTCAGATTTTTATTTGCTTAAAATTTTGAAAACCATGTATAATTTTTCTACCACTTCACAATTTGCTACTTGTGCTACTTTGTGTTGGTCTGTCACAGAAAATCGCAATAAAAAACATTTAAGTTTGTGGTTGTGCTCTGATGCAACCTGAGCGCTCACACTGTGCGTCCATAACATGAAGGTTATAACAGAAAATCTGTCGCTCGCTCTCTCTCCCTCTCTGTCTTTCACTCACACAGACACGCACACCACCACCATCACCATCAACTTTGCTAAATTGCTAATGAAAAACATTGATTAGGCAGCTGTGATTGAGCAGCAATGTCCATCCAACTCTTTTCACGGTTGGTGCGGTCGTTATAATTTTGTGAGGCCACATCGAAAAGGCTCGGATGAGCTTGCCAAAGTTCTACAAGTTGTGCCTCCATCGCTTGTGTCCAGATCACACGCTGCACTGCTGTGTTACTCCGTCTTTCCACTTCCATTTCTGTTTGCGTGTGCTCAGTGTGAGAGGTTACGTTGACACTCTAACGAGGATGACAGGATTTCAAACAGGTTTGATTTTCTTGCGACCATGCGATTGATGATCGGGAGCTGGTTGTGAGGTGTTAATTACTTCTCCTTACGCCATGTATACTACACGATGCACAAGACACGATTAAGGCGAAACTCGGGCTGATTACCAAAAGGGTCGCACGACTGAAAAATCAGCTCAAAATGGGCCAAAAATCATACAGTGTATGCAAAGCTTGAGGGACAAGGGGAAACTGACAACATAAATACATGTGAGAGTGAATGAATAGTCATAGCGAGATGGGTGAAGTGAAGCTAAACACACTGAACACAGGAAGAGAGGCTGTCAAAATAAAAAAGGAAACAGTAAGACGCAAACTATGATACACAGAGGAAGGGAGTACACAGAGATGTGAACTGTCACAGGAGACGGAGACGAAGACAAAGACACAAAGGGAACCTAAAAGACAAGAGAACATGAACAAGACAATAAACAAATAAACTCAGAGACCTAAATGAACTAAACTTGAGACTAGACCGAATAAACTTGAACTGAAACTATCTGCACTGTTGGCTCAGGAGGCCAGCAATGGGGATCAATATATATCAAGTATACATTATTATTAATACCAGTATCGATACAAATGACATTTGAACCATTCCTTCCACCTTTATTACGAGTTAACCATACCACTTTGTTATCCTTTGTCATAAATACAGATTTTAAATCAAGAGCTGTTACTATAAAATTTACCTTCTTTAGTACATTCATTTAATCAGCCTGTGTCATCACCCAGAAATGACATACGGAACTAATGATTATTTCTAATTGTCATTAGATCAAATCATTGCAGCCCTCTGCACGAGTTTTCTTTTATTGCTAAATCTTCTAATTATTCTCATAATTGCAGACTCACAAAAAGAGATGTAAGAAATGTAAAATCTAAGTCATCATTTACTTACCATATAAGACACACAGTAGATGATCAGTATAGTCAAAGGAAGGCAGACACACATGTTGATCCACATCACCACTTCAAGGAAATACTGCTCCTGTCCATGACTTTCTGTGATGGGGTTCTTTCCTGTGTAAACCACTGCATTGTGTGGGATAGGAAGTGTTGGAAAGCGCATTAGTTTAAGATTGTTCTACTTTTCTGTATGTGAATTGGGAAAGAAGAAAAAAAGCCTGTTGAACAGAAAACAAAAACATGAAAGAGCCCAAATAATATCAGAATTTACTCTGGGTATACAGAATAGAGGTGGGACGTGGTATGAAAATATGAATTCAATTCAATTCAATTCAATTTTATTTATATAGTGCCAAATCACAACAAAAGTCGCCTCAAGGCGCTTCATAGATACAGAGAAAAACCCAACAATCATATGACCCCCTATGAACAAGCACTTTGGCAACAGTGGGAAGGAAAAACTCCCTTTTAACAGGAAGAAACCTCCGGCAGAACCAGGCTCAGGGAGGGGCGGCCATCTGCTGCGACCGGTTGGTAATGGTCCCTGGGCTGATGTCTTGACTTTTGTCATTTCTGTATTTGTTTTTGGTTGCGAAGTGGATATTTTTAACAGTATTATTATTAAGGTATTATTATTATTATTATTATTATTATTATTATTATTATTATTATTATTATTAGTAGTAGTAGTAGTAGTAGTAGTAGTAGTAGTAGTAGTACTATTAGTATTGTTGTTCTTGTTATCATTATTATTAGCCAGCTAATTAGCTTCACAGCGTTTATCACAGGCCGCTTGATTGTGCGGTGCTTGCCTTTATTTAGATTTTCAACATTTTATATTTTCCACTTTTTCTGTTCCATTTTCTCCCACACCGTTTGCCCAGCACACACAGTTGTGACACAGAATGGTTACAAAATTGTTACAAAAATCACAGTTTTTAAAACACATCCATACCATTTGTGGTTATAGTCACAGTGCAACCCACTTCTCACATAGAGATAACAGAGACATAAGTGTACTCTCCTGTGGCTCCCTTACTCATGTCATTATAATTCTGCAATTTGTTGGAATTTCCTCTCTGTCTCATTTTGACAGACCATAGTCCCGTCCCTGCTCTGCCATTTAATTAGGCATATCTGTTTTTGCTCTATAGCACTAAACTATTTACAGTACCTATAATCTTTTAGTCCCACCGACTGCAAGCCAAAGACAGAAACCGGCAGTAGCAACAATTCCAGAAACTTCAGTCTTGTTGAATTAGTTATGTTCCTTCTCTACCCAGCATTAACTATGTATTTTTGTATCAGATATATGACTTTAAAGTGAGGAAAAATCTGTATTTCATTGATGGATTATATATATTTAAATGTCAAGGAATAAAAGTCATCCTGAAATTCCTCAGAAAATGTTCCAGGACACCAACAACAGTAAAAAAATGTCTTTGCAACAGTAACTGTAGTAACTATGATTGAGGCAAGATTTATTAAAGATATGTTTTATGAGACTATTTTAGCAATGTGTATCTAATATGGACAGTTCAATTGTATATTATATTATATTCATCATATACACCACAAATTGCTAATACTATTTGAGCTCTCATAAACCAAGTACAGTTCTTATATTACCAACAGACACATGCATATATATATTAGCAGGAAACACATTGACAGCACTGCATTTACACAGAGCCTCACTGCAAGCACAAACGAAAAGCAGGTGGTGTCATGACTACAATATGCTGTCTGAAAATATGGACTTGTCCTTATTATGAGTCAGTTTCTTCATTACTATGCTGCTCTTCATGTAGAGATAATGTGAGTAAGGTAAACATTGCTCTTACTTGTCTCACGACTGCTTCCAGCTGAACCAGTGTGTAAAGTCTGCAATATGACAAGTTTGTCTTGAACGGGGAAGTCGTGCTAGCTTACTTTACTAACCCCACCCTGTACTCATTGGTGTTCACATTTACAAAAGCCCAAACATGAAATCAGGAATAGCAGGACGCATTTTAATTCAAACTGTCTGCACAGCTAAGCATCATCCCTCCAGCTCTGTTGACTGTAGTCAATGTCTGTCCTTCTCAAAGGGACATGCAATTTCGTTTCAACATAAACAGTCTTTTTTTCTTCTTCCCCTGTACAGCTGTTGCCTAAATCACAACACAGCTACAACAAACGATCAACATTTAACAAACTTTGTGACAGCAAACATGGTGTAAGCTGCTATTATTTCAGAGTGTCAGCAGTGAACATGTCAAAGCTGAGAGGTAGGTGATGGCTTATTCCACATCAAGAAGCTCTGATGTCTTGTTATACAACCACCAACCAACAGTAATCTGTTTTTAGACTCAATCGGTTTCTTTCAAAAATGCAAAAGAACTCAACCTCTGTACCAACACAGAGCAGAGAGAGCAACCTGAACGCTACTCCAACAGAGGTCGATTATCTTCTTAATAATTTTGCCTCCTCACAACGTACGACTCTGGATACTGTAGCTCCTGTGAAAATAGAGCTTCAGATCAGAAGTACCTGACTCCGTGGTATAATTCTCAAACACGTACCCTAAAGCAGATTACTCGTAAGCTGGAGAGGAAATGGCGTGTCACAAATTTAGAAAATCAACATTTAGCCTGGAGAAATAGTTTGTTGCTTTATAAGAAAGCCCTCCGTGAAGCTAGAACATCTTACCATTCATCACTGATTAAAGAAAATAAGAAAGAAATTCAAATTTTATTTGTCACATACACAGTACAACATGTAGTGAGATGCTTGTGTCCGAGCTGCGGACAGACTGGAGACGTAGCCGCACCATTCCAGTGCTTGGTTTTAGCAAGGGAGTCTAGCCAGGACCCTTACTGGATACCGGGTGGGACTCAAACTTGCGATTCCCGCTGCAAAGTCTTTTTCTCTAATTGATTTTTCTGAGTTAACTTCAGTAATTACTTTCTCCAAACCATCAACGTGTCTTTTAGCCCGTTCTCTCTCCTGAGGCGTAACATGGCGACGTTTTGTCACGTCCCGCGGTGTTCCTTTTTATTAAAAAATTTAAAAAATTGAGACACCTTGGCCTATGGTACAATGTATACAATGTATGAAAAGATCTTTTTTGCAGATACTACTATGGCTCTGCAGATTTTTTCTTTTCTTTTATCCTTTGTCGGCTCACCTTGAGGCTGGCAAATCTGTCTATCACATTTTGGTGGTCAAGTCTCTCAAGCATCTTTCTCAACAGACATCACAGCCAGGTGCTGGAGTCTGCTTTGACCCATGGTCCTTCTCAGCCAGGTATGGAGCTGACTCAAGACACTAAAAGACCTTTCACAGCTACAGCTGCTAACTGGGTTTGTAGGGCAACCTGAATAACAGTTTTCAGTGTGGGGAAGATCTGATTATCCAGAAGATTGTACAATGTTAACATATCTGGAATGGCACCAGATGTTAATGTTTTTCAGCTAAAAAGAAACATGGCCTGACTCCTACCTAACTATATAAAGAGTAACTGAAGGTTAAATGCAGCTAATATGTCCTGTTTTAAGCCAGGCACTTACACCCCTGCTCCACTGCGTCTCAGCTACCATCCTCTGGCAGCAACGGCGCTAGAGCCAGAGAAGGGGAGAGGCGAGCTGGAACAAACCACTTTGGGAGGGGGGAAGGGTTTATCTATACTTTTATTATGATCTCAGTATGCTTTTTATATTTTTAGTAGTGTGTCCCACAAACAGCAAATATTGTCAAAAAAAAAGTAAGAAATCTTTGGGGGTGCTTTGATTCATTTTGGGGATGCTGAAACACCCTCAAAATGAATCACCCCCTGGTCATACCATCACCAATAAAATGTAAAAGGTCTTCCCACCCCGACACAGCCCAGCTACAAAAACCTATACAGTGAAACATTGCAGTTATTTTGACACACCTCACAAATATCAGATTACAAAACACCCCCCAGCTAAACAATATCCCAACTAACTAAATCAAATCAAACTGAAAATTCAACCCACTCCCCCCCTCAGCTCTCATCAGATGGTTCAACCCACTATCAGTGGGTGATTGGAGAACTCCTTTCAGGTGGACATCATTAAGCCATAATCATGTGTGCACTCCATGACTAAGGCCTTCAGGAAGTTGACTTCAAGGGAGAGAGAGAGAGAGGTTAATGGACTTCAAAACAAAAGCATAACAAAATCAAAACTTCCTATTAGACACAGTGAGTGCGTACATCATTTAGTGAGGGAGATGCTCCCCAGCACCCTCACATCGTGATAAATATTTTTGGTCATATCGCCCTGCTCTATGCAATATTCTTTCTGGCATGGTTGTATTATATTCATATTGTATATAGCACTTGTATTCTATTTTATTCTAGTTTATTCGATTGTATATAGTATTTTATTTTATTCTGTTGTGTATAGTATCTTTTTGATATCTTATTCCAGTGTTTTTCTCTAATTTTTCTATGCAACTTTGCACTGTCCACTGCTGTAACAAAACAAATTTCCCACGTGTGGGACTAATAAAGGTTATCTTATCTTATCTTATCTTATCTTATCTTAAAACTCCTTCGATCAAACAACTACTATATCCTGAGTCAAACTTTCACACTAGCCGCAGGTTCTGACTGAAGATAGCAATCTTAAAAACATCAACAGGGTGTTTGTTGCTATTTCAGCTGCTCTCAGGAATGTCTGTAGGTTTTAATATGGTAGAAACAGGAAGATTAAGCTTGTCAGGAGCTAATAAAGTCAACAACATGGTTTCATAAAGCAGCTGCCAACTGCAGTTCTTACTAAAAGTAAGCCAAACGTGTATGTAATAATGGATTGGATCTATATAGCGCTTTTCAAGGCACCCAAAGCGCTTTACAATGCCACTATTCATTCACTCTCGCATTCATACACTGGTGGAGGCAAGCTACAGTTGTAGCCACAGCTGCCTTGGGGCAGACTGACAGAAGCGAGGCTGCCATTTCGTGCCATCGGCCCCTCTGGCCAACACCAGTAGGCGGTAGGGTAAAGTGTCTTGCCCAAGGACACAACGACCAGGACAGAGAGCCCAGGGATCGCACCGGCGACCTTCCGGTTACAGATACGCTTCCCAACCCCCTGAGCCACGGTCGCCCAAATGTACTGCATTTGTTTCGGATTATTTCTAGCCGCAATTCACAAGCCGTTCTTTAATGGGTATTTCTGAAAAAAGAAAGTCTATCATTTTTTATATCAAAAGCAGCCGCAGCATGGAGGTGGAATTATTGTATTCAAAACTTCAACGTGGGAAAAAATCAGAAAAAAATTGTTTGAATGCTGAAAATTAAGCAGCTACTCTGTATTTTGAGTGTGAGCACATGTCAGTGGGGGTGGGGTGTAAAGTAGGCAACCACAACTTCCCTGTTCATGATAAACTCATATTACAGATTTTACCCACAGGTTCTACTGAAAGCAGTCCTGAGGTAAGTAAACACTAAGCTGACAGTTATTCACAATTTTTCTACCTCAGGAGCAGCATAATTATGAAGAAACTGCCTCATAATTAGGACAAATCATTATTATAAGATTGCATTTATTTATTTTCTGCTTGCAGTGAGCTTCTGTTTAAATGCAGTAAATGTAAATGTGTTTATCTGTAATGCACAAAATACACTTGCTTCTGCACAGATTGGTTAATAGAGACTTGATAACAGATCAGTAGTTTGTTTTCAAATCTTTGCTACCAAGATCTTTCCTTAAATCATTAGTTGTGTAATATATAGCTGTAAACATAATCAGTTTTTAGTTTAGTAGATAGAAAAGTTTCTTAAGTTAATCCTACCTTAATGATGGTTCATTTAAATGAGACTTTGTATCCAATTGTTTAGTATGATCATGGATTTAGACAATTCCCTTAAAAGTAACTGTATGAAAAAGATGTTTAACATAGCACATCAGCTAGAACGGCTAGAAGCTAAGTAGAACGACATTATTATTATTATTATTGGACATTTTGGTCATTAAATTGGTGCAGTTTTGATATTAAGACTACATATATTACTGTATATATTGCATGATATTGAACTCAAAGTTGGATACAAAAAAAATCACTATAGATTGTAACATTTGCAGTTGGTGTAAAAAAATCCTAAAGCTTTTAGGAAAACACTATGGCAACTGGAAATGTGTCAAAAGTACTACAACTCTACAATGTTCATAAAAAGTACATTTTTGAATTGCTTCACTGGATATGGCAAAATTAAGGTGCAAATGAAATTAGGTGATTATGCGTGGGGCAAGTTGGAAGTGTTCTGATTTTTCCTATTGTGAAGAGCAGTGTTTACAAACCTTGTCTGCTATTTCACACAGATGTTGTTTTTTTGCATGTCTTGCATGAGAAGAGTATGTTCTTTTACAGCAACTCCAACTGCACAGTTAGACAGTTAGATATGCTGAATGCACCTCCAGAGATAATATGGGTCAACACTGGTATCTGTCTTTCTTTGACCATAGTGATCCTCTGTTGTATTTGTGTGGTAAGTAAATAATAACTTAGATTTGTGTATTTTTATAAATCTATGACTATGTGAACAATGTGAAGGTTTAGCAAATAATGGGACTGCAATAATTTGCTTGAAATGTGCTTCTGTACAAATTGAGGGACTATAAATGTGTGCATTGGTTTTTTATTTATTATTTAGGTATCTCCTTATTAAAGCAAAAGTTCTGTTGGGTGTACAGGGCATTCAGATGAGGGAGCTCCTGTCATTTAGGGTGAGGGGTATTTTGGGTGGGTTGAGGGCGGCCTGTTTCAGAATCATACATTTTGTAGTGACCTCACTCAGCAGCTTCCCTTCTGATCTCCATACATACAGCTGTGTGTCAAGTTTGACAAACTAATAGTTTGAAAACCAATAACAAAAAAGAGCCACTTTCACAGGGACATCAAATTCATTTTACGACATACAGCCCACTTTGATCTTAAGTAGTCTGTAGGAAACTCCCCTTTCTGTCACTGTAAATATGTTTAACTACACATGAAATCCCTGAGGTATCTTAATATATGAAGGTGCAATTTCAACAGCATGTCTCAAAATTTCTACATGATAAATGCATCAATTTACAGAAAACAAAGTTGTGATTGTTCCTTAGCCAGACTGTCCTGTATTTATAAAACAGAAAGGTTTTGATCATTAACAGAAAATCTTCTTTTTTTTAACTAGATTAATATAGATGGTTAAAACAGGTATATCTGTGTTAATTTTTTTTGTATCTATTACTTAATTACTTTGGTTTAGCATGAATGACTATGGAGAAGTTTAACAAAAGGAATAGCTGTAAAAACTACAAAAATCCAAAAGTGTATTCGATCCTTTACATTTTCCTGCCTTCTGGCCCATGACATCCCTGCTACAGTCTACAGATAACACTGATTGTTACTTTGTTTGTGTCTTCTGTCTTTTCCTTCATTACATCATTATTATAGTTATGATTTATGTGTCCTGTAGGTACAAAGGAGTCAGATCCCTATCATCTATTACACAAACCACCTCATCTCTAATCTAATCCAGATCTGCATAATGATTGTTTGGGAAGCAGGAGTGCAAAGTAGCACATGTGTTATTATTAACTGCGTTGCTGTGTTGGCCAGTCTTTACTTCAAGCTGTGCATTGCCCTGGAAAGGTACCTGTCTTTCACTGTGTTTGCATGTCTCTGAACATTATATTGTATTGTCAGCAAAATATTATTCTGCACTGTTATAATCAGAATATGTATCTTGTGATGCAGGTATTTTTTCATCATTCACCCACTGTTGGACTGCCTCAGAGAAACTAAGAGTTCTGTGCTGGTCTGTGTTCTGGTCTGGGCTTTTTGTATTGTCAGTGTCCCTCTTGCAATACTCTTGAAAGAAATTGTACATTTCAGAATGTATGGACTCCTCCCTGGCCCTGTGTTCATCTTCTGCTTAGCTCAGACCTACACAGGCCTGCCTGCTGCCACCTCAGTGTCCACTGAGGAAAAACAGAGAAGTCTCAGAACTCTGATTCTGTTGTTCCTTAACTATTTTCTAATAATCTTTCCTGCAATCATCTGTGATATTTCCTGTTTTTCAATTACTTTCTATCGTATCATTTTGATCTTGTACCTGTTCTCTCCGTTGGTGGACTTGATTCTGTTTTATTTCCATGCACAATTGGCATGTTGTCTATGCTGCTGCAATGCAGAGAGCACTGTATCAGATGTAGCAGCTGATCAACAAATTGGCTGATGGTAGTAAAAATAGTTAAAGTGTTTCTCAATTAATCACATACCGTCCTTATCAGCCTCCTAGCCATGCATGTCTCAGCTGAAGTTTGTAATAATGAAAAAAAATCACAACTTTATATTCCAATATTAAACACAGAAATACCATCTTACATTTTTTTATAATTTTTTATAATTATGCTTCCCAAAACATACTCCTTTCTTTCTATGAACAAATAATATATCCAATTATCCAGCCATACTCTTCTGCTCCTCTGCTTTAGTGTTGCAGGTGGGTGGAGCCTAGCCCAGCAGTCATATATGACTTTTTAGCCCTTACATACTATTCAGGTCTAATTTAACACATTTTACATTTGGCAGGAGAAAAGTCATCCTAGATATCTGTCTTTCGACCTGGAAGTGGATTACTTTTCCAAAATACATATAATACAAAAACGTAATGAATACACAAAAATCAAAAATTAACATTTTATGCTGTTGTATAGCTGCTGAGATTGTTTGGGTCAAATGTGACTGATTGCAGAACCACCAGTTCAAGGTTTCTTTAAATGTTATTATACAGAATACAATTACATTTCTTTCACTACTGCTTAAAAAAATCATCTTTATTTGTGAAGTAAAAGAGATAAAGTAATATTTATTTTATTATTTGCCTTTTTTATTACATAGAACATATGAAATTATGACAAATATGAAATAATTTCACTGCCACACATTGTAATTTCAAAGTGTCAACATATGATGTAAACATAAAATAAATCTAATTCCCAAATCATTGCTGGGTCATATCATTTGTGTAAATGCTGTTTAAAACTCTAGCTGTGTGTGTTCTTTAATACTCTGTGACGGTCAAATAAATTAAAAAATGTAAAAAAGAATTTAAAATGTGAACCTGCATGTGCGATGAGTGCACTTTTTTGGACCTTTGGTGACAGAGTTCAAGGAGTCTGTGACACTGTTATTTTGGCCTTTGAAGGATCATGGGGGAATCGCCAAACAGTTTCACAGTAAAACAACAAAGGAGAGATTATATATGTGGCAGCCTCACTTCTGTCTGCCCCAACTGTAGCTGCCTCCACCAGTGTGTGAATGAATAGTGGAATTGAAAAATGCTTTGAGGGAAAGCGCTACATAAATGCAAGCTATTATTATTAAGAGTAGCAGGAGGACACGTATGTGTATCATGTTTACAGTACAAATAGAATAAACTTTATATTCTAAAATAAATACCCAACAGTATTAGAAAGAAACACCAATAATCAGAGATTACTTGACAAAAACGTGACAACAGATAATTAATCAGTAGAGAGAGAGAAATTAGATCAAACTTTATTAATCCCTTGGGTGGGTTCTTCCAGGAAATTCTGTTTCCAGTAGCACAGCACCGACAGAAGTTGCAAAAGAATGTAAGCAGAAACAGAAATATATCATATATACACATATATAAATACAGAGTATATAAGAGTATATATATATATATAATATATAATAGTATATAAATAGGAATAGGAATGCAAGGGAACTACACATTTCAACTATTTTGAGTCTATTGCACCGTTGAATATAGAAAAATTATTACACAGTGAAAAAGGCACTACAGCTTAGTTGTTCCCACCCTCCTTTGTCCCCTTTTCCCCTCCCTCTCCCCTTCAGCGAGGTGTTAAACAGTTTAATGGTGTGTGGGACAAAGGAGTTTTTAAGTCTGTTGGTCCTCGACTTTGAGAAAAGCAACCTGTCACTGAACAGACTCCTCTGGTTGTTTATGACCGTGTGCAGAGGATGCCCAGCATTGTCCATAATGTCCAACAGTTTCTTTAATGAATTAAATAAAGTAATTTGGAATTTGATGATGAAGATAATATAATGCTGTCAAAATGTCCCCCTTCCATCCTTAGTCAGCAGGATGCCATGAAGAATAAGGTGGTACCAATTTGCCTTGAGGCGACTTTTGTTGTGATTTGGCGCTATATAAATAAAATTGAATTGAATTGAATTGAATGTGTAACTGTTGACCGTGTGGGACATTTGCCCAAGTCTAAAGCTGGAAACCAATCTTTGTTCACAAATGTTTGTGCTTCAACTATGTTCCCATATTTTCAAACGTCAAGATAAAGATTGTTAATCTCTGGCGTTACTCTGGCACAGATAGACAGACTGGAATTATTGTACAGTATATTAAACTAAAAAGTGGGCCACATCTTGAAAAAAACAAAAAAATGGTTCTGTGCTGCAAATCAGTCAAATCTGCGCTGTGAGTGTTACCACATGTGAGTGGGGGTGGGGTGTAAAGTAAGCACCTGAACTTCCTTTTAGGACAAAATCATCATACTAGAGATTTTAACCACCTCAAAGCAGTCCTCAGGTAAGTAGAGCCAATGTTTTCAGGTTTTTTTTTAAATTATTATTGGTACTTGAAGAGGAGCATAATTCATAATTCCAAATTCAGGGGCCCAATCCTTCAGAGGCCGCATTTGTAGGCCGATTACGTCACAGCGTTACGACAAAGGCTGTCCAAATTCGAAGACTCCTCCAAATGCGATAAATGTATCTTCCTTTTCCCCAGAGTTGAAGGATGGGTTGGGTGTATCCTTTGTTGCCCAACCTATTGTGGATAAATATGTTGGGTTTGCATGATAAAAAGAGAGGCCTCTGTTTGTAGAAATGCAGCAGAAGAAGTATGAATAGCTTGAGCAGGGGGAAGGATCATGTGAAACTGGGCATCATGTGTAAATATAGGGGTAGTTAATTCAGGAGGGGAGACGCCTGGGATGTGTCTATATCCACAGGGTGACTTCTGACCTGGCCTTAAGGAGGAAGTAAGGAGGGAGAAGAAGTAGAGCAACTGGACATTTCCATTTCTGAGAATAGCAGGAGGAGTAGGGAGCCAGGACATATGTGGGTAAAAGGCAAGACAGTTACAGATATACAGTGGCTTGCAAAAGTATTCGGCCCCCTTGAACTTTCCCACATTTTGTCACATTACAGCCACAAACATGAATCAATTTTATTGGAATTCCACGTGAAAGACCAACACAAAGTGGTGCACATGTGATCCACACAGAAATGTGGTCACAATTGTGAGTTAAGTGTCGTGATATATGGAGATTATTTTGCATGTTTTATTTTGCTGGTTTATTGGTGTAATTTAAAGCCACAATGTCATGTAAATTCCCTGTTGCCAGGAGAGTGTATAACACTTTGGACAGTAGGGGGCAGCAGCGTGCTTTGGGAACTGAGTCGGGTGCATAGCTGCCGTAAGTTTTCCATTCTGGCAAGACTGACCAGGCGAACGGCAGCGTGTCTCCTGTGCTCACTTTCTCTCCTGTTTTACAGGTCAGTAATGTGGTCAAAAACATAAAGAAATACACAGCTGGACACTGTGATACTTAAACTTTCATGACATAAGACGGGTCTGTGATATGTGATGTATTATACTGTCACTATGTGAGCTACTTTAGCTTTGTAAGATGTTATAGCTAGGCTATATGCCTGGGTAACGCTAGCAAGCTGTTGCAACTGCGTATAATACTCCATATAATAAGAAGAAGCACCAACCCAGTTGGGTTTACAGTTCCTGATAAACTTGTAGCTTTGTGTTCATGACAAATGTTTTGTATAACGTGTGTGTAAAGTGTTCTGAGCCTGCCTGAAGTCATGTGTAAACTTGCTGTTTCAGTGTTAGAATCTAACTGGTCTGAAAAAGACATGAAGTGAGAGCGCTAATAAGAGTACGGCCTACAAAAATGCTGGCAAGGAAAGTAGTGCAGTAATGTTGAAAGTAGTTTCCTTTCTATGATAAGACACTACCATGATGATGTGAATTATTTTGTTTATCTCATTTATGGGAAAAGAGGTGTAGTTGTCATTTGTTTCATTCATTTAAACCCTTTGTTGTTTTATGCCAGTAGTGTGGACTAATATTGAAATGTACTGGTGGAAAACAAGCCATGTGAGGGAATGAGCAGTTATTGTGAAATTGAGTTAACAAAAGAGTGGAGCAGATATGCTTGTGTTGTATGAATAAATTCTGGCAAGACTGACCAGGCGAACGGCAGCGTGTCTCCTGTGCTCACTTTCTCTCCTGTTTTACAGGATCGTAATCTGGCTACGCGCCCATCATAGTGGGGCCTGTAACACACACGTGAGAAGTGGAACGAAAATCATACATGATTCCAAACATTTTTTACAAATAAATAACTGCAAAGTGGGGTGTGCGTAATTATTCAGCCCCCTTTGGTCTGAGTGCAGTCAGTTGTCCATAGACATTGCCTGATGAGTGCTAATGACTAAATAGAGTGCACCTGTGTGTAATCTAATGTCAGTACAAATACAGCTGCTCTGTGACGGCCTCAGAGGTTGTCTAAGAGAACATTGGGAGCAACAACACCATGAAGTCCAACGAACACACCAGACAGGTCAGGGATAAAGTTATTGAGACATTTAAAGCAGGTTTAGGCTACAAAAAGATTTCCCAAGCCTTGAACATCCCACGGAGCACTGTTCAAGCCATCATTCAGAAATGGAAGGAGTATGACACAACTGTAAACCTACCATGATCCATTTGGCTGGAAGGCGGGTTTTAAAGGTAGAAGCCTGGCAGTGCTGGTGTTAATATTACTCTTTCTGGGTCACAAAATAAACTTTTAAGATAATTTCAGGTGAGAATGTAGCTGTGTAGACTTCAAATATCTGCTCGATTTATCAAGACATCACATATTTGTGCTCCGACGTTTTCGGAGACGTCCGTTACCCACCAGCTCGATATCTAGTCGGGGGTTCAAGGGTCGCTAGAGCCAGCGAGAACAGCGAACTCCCGGTACATTGTTTTCAAACCCCCGCGGTGTTTCGCTATTCAGGTTAAACATGATATATAAGTCCTTTAGATAACTTAAAAATTTTATTGTTTGGCTTTTTTCAGTGTTTTATTTATTCCTGAGTAAATCAGTTTGGCTGAGATTGTTAATTTTGAGTAGCAGAGATTAAAATGACTCGTTCTTCAGAAATAAGGTGACAAACAAAACACAGACAAGCACTGAGATAAACTATGGTGGATGCTAATTGGTTCAAAGAAGGCAGGCAAGAAAATGATTTGATTTATTAAGTTAAGACATTAAGTCTGCTGTATATAGCTATTTAGACCTATTTTGAAGGAGCTTCAAAACAGCTTGGTATGGATATAGCTACATATTACAACATACAGTATACTAGTTGATAGGTAGCTTGTTACTGAACATGTTACAATTATACAAAAACAAAAAAAAGTCAAACATAAGCGAAACCATTATTCAAATAGAAGCAGGAAGAAGCATAAACACAAGTTTATTTACATTTTGCTACATGTATTTGGTTTTTTAACCCCAGAAGCACACATGTATATCTTTATATAAGCTGGCCAACGTAGGAGATAGAAGCCACTGACATCAAGAACAGGAAGCTCCTGACCCTGCATGGAGGCTTTCACAACATCTCCAGCACCCTGAAGCTGTATGCTAAGCGTAAAGGATAAGACCAGTAACTAGTGAGTGTCAGTACCACAGTCTAGGAGGCAGCGAACATCCACGAATACATCAGGAAGCGTGCTCAGTGAATACCACATGTGGACCGGATTTTTAAAAAAAAAGAAAACAGAAAATCTCAGGTTTCAAAAAATACCCGTGTATGTGTGGACGTAGCCATAGAAACAAAGAAAACAAAAGAAAAGGAAAAAAGGTAAACTATATGGGAAATGTTAAAAAAAAAAAAGGTATTTTTTCAGTGTTCAATATTGGAATAAAAAGAGTGTTCATAGCAGCTTCTAAAACATTTTTAAGATTATTTACACAGACACACTTCAGTTGAGAGAAGCACAGCTGACAGTCTGATGTCCTCGTGCAACGGTATTTGTGAAGGATTTTTTTTGCCTCAGTTCTCAGAAACTCTTCAACCATTTCCGTCCTTATTTCTCTCTCGTGTCTCTTTTAATCAAAACACCTGTCTGTTCTAAAGTAAGCCACACTCATCATCAACTTCTTCATCTGATGCAGTGGTGGCCACACACCACACACATGCAGAGAAGATGTAAGAAAACAGAATCAATTCCAGAAAAGGACCAAGCAGAAACAAGATCCAGCTGATATAACTTTGAATAACTAGAATATCAAAGATCATTGTGGGAACGGTTCCTAGAAAGTAGTTAAAAAACAACAAAATCAAAGTTCCCAGACTTCTCTCTTTTTCCTCAGTAGGCATTGAGTTGGCAGCAGGCAGGGCTCTGAAAGTCTGAGCTGAACAGAAGATGAACACAGGAGCAGGGAGAGCGGCATAAACAAGTAATCGTTGAAATTCATGTAAGACTATCGCAAGAGTGACACTGACAATACAAAATGCCCAGACCAGAACACAGACCACCACCGAACTCTCAGTTTTTTTAAGACAGTCCAGCAGTGGGTGTGTGATGGAAAAATACCTGTAACACAAAAGAAACACAAATTCTGATTATCACAGTGCACAATAGTACATTTCTGAAAGTAAGGATGCTTCACAGTACAAAGATCATGTTTAGAGACATGCAAGTAGGTGATTTAGGCAGTTTGTTAAATGTACTTGTTCTTAAATTGTGCTTTTCTACTCATGCACTCAAAGTACTTCTGTGTCACAAAAGCACTTTTTCTGTTTCAGTGGTTTCTATCTAACATTCACACATTGAACAGGTACCTTTCCAGAACAATGCACATCCTGAAGTAAAGGTTGGCCATCATAACACAGTAATAAATAATGATGGTGATGATGCTTTCCACTCTTGTCACCCAAAGGGTCATTATGCAGATCTGGATTAGGTTGGTGATGAGGAGATTTGTGTAATAGATGATAGAGACCTGACTCTTCTGCACCTGCAGGAAATATAAATGTAATTAACTCGTAAATAATTTTATTTATATTTAATATAACTTACATTAATGCAGTAATAAACATGACATGAGCAGCACAAGGAGACATAAAACAGTGATCAGTGTTCAGTGTTGGGGAGTAACGGAATACATGTACCGCCGTTACGTATTTAAAATACAAAATATGAGTATGAGCAGCCTTTCAACGCCTCTCTCTGTCTCTCGCCTCTCTCTGTCTCTCGCCTCTCTCTGTCTTGACCCACACAACAAAGTAAAGCTAGTTTGTGGCTACGAGCCCGACACAGAACCCGACATATTAGCCAGAGGTCCCTTTACTACGGTTTGGAGCCGCGGACCTTCAGTAACAGTAATAAATCACACAGCAATAGTACATTCATGTAGTTGTAAAAAAGCATGATAATATATTAAGTAATCCATTACTCTCATTGAGTAACGTATTCTGTAGTGGAATACATTTTAAAAGTAACCTTCCCAACCAGAGATGGGCAGTAACGCGTTACGTAATGGGAAACTCACAGAGAAACTCGCGGATTCTTCCACTGACCGCTGCAGCACACCTGCACCAGGGTAAACCTCCGCCTGCCCCACTCCTGCTTTACAGGTGAAAATAGAGCAACAGGACCGCTAGTCTTTGACTTTATTTATTTTCTGCTGTGTTTTACTTGCATCTATTTGAAAGAGTGAGTGTAAACACACAAAAAAAATTATTTTATGTTCTGGAATGTGCAGAAAAATATTAAACAAATTTCTTCCAGTCAGAGAATGTTGCATATAATTTAATTTTTGCTTGATACATAAAGTTAAAAGGTTAAAACTAATAAAACAAGTTTAAAAAAAAAAGAGACTTTTGCATTTGATTACATTTTGTATGATGGATTATGCAGAAAAAGTAAAATTGGGCTGAAAGATCTATCGCTTTATCACCTCTTCAGGTTGTAAATCGTGTTTTTAAAAAGTAACTAAGTAATTAATTACTTTTGAAAATAAGTAATCAGTAAAGTAATGGGATTACTTTTTTGGGGAAGTAATCAGTAATTAGTTACTGATTACTTTTTTCAAGTAACTTGACCAACACTGTTCCCAACACTGTCAGTGTTTTCATTAGACTGTAGCAATCCTGCTAAACACAAACTGGCTCCTGACTAGATTATTTTTCGACTTTTCTATAATATTCTTACTCAAGATTCAAGATTCTTTATTTGTCACATGCATATACGAGTACAACACGCAGTGAAATGTAAATTTAAATAAAATAAAATAAAACAATCGGAAAAGTCAAAAAATGAGACATACATATGCTATTCTTTTGCTCTAATATCATACCTACTCCTTTATTTTATTTTTAATGGTTATCGAACTGGTGGCTGTGGTTCAGCAGGTAAAGATGGTCATTTTGGGTTCAATCCCTGGCTGCTCCAGTTTACATGCTAAAGTACGCTTCATCAGTGTGAATGTTAGATAGAAACCACTGAAACAGAAAAAGTGCTTTTGTGACACAGAAGTACTTTGAGTGCATGAGTAGAAAAGCACAATTTAAGAACAAGTACATTTAACAAACTGCCTAAATCACCTACTTCATTTTTCTAATTTTTCTATGGTGGATTTTATTTCATGTTTGAGTACTGCTCAGAACAGAAACCAGTAGCTTTCAAACCAGTTCAAACCAATGTCCATCCAAGTTCTGATTATATTCAGAATGGCTTCTGTTCTCTCCATTCTTCCACTGAACTTAGAAAAAACTAAAAACCTTTTAAAAACCCAGCAACTTTAAATTGCATTACACATTACCGGTACAATACTTTTAACTTATAAAGGCTCCTAATGTAGGGCAGAGTAGTGTGTCATGACACATAAATTCTGAAAAAATATTAGTGATCATTAATAATAATCAAAATAAATAGTTAATATAAGAAACATACCTTTCAACCTTACATGTATTTTGAAAGCGGGTTTTTTAAAATCTGGAATGTACCCCATTTACCCCATAATTACACTATGTGGTAAAATTAATGTGATTAAAATGATGGCGGCCCCGCAGTTCAATTATGTTTCCATGATGTTACCCGTAAGAATTCCTTTACACATATTTAGTCAATTTGAGAAGCTAATTCAAGATTATTCAAGAAGCCAAGAGTGAATATAAAGAAAATGTGGGCCTCTAAAGACATTGGGGGAATGGCCCTCCAGAATGTGAAGTTGTATAATTTAGCATTTGAAATGTCAAGACTGGTCAAGCACTGGACAGGATCGGACTCTGAGCTGAGCTGGATGAAGATCAAACAGGAACTAGTGAAACCTTTTGCACCCTTGGATGTTCTCTCACGGGGCTCAGCTATTAATGGACAAGACTTTCATGATAACCCAGTGCTCGGGTATTCTAAAGCTGTCTGGGTAGAGGTGCACAATGTGTGAAGCATCTCATTTAAGACAACCTTATCTCGCTATGGAACAACACTGCTGTACAGACTGGGAATGGCTTGTCAAAGGCATTCACAGGATAAGCGATCTTTACTCAGGGGGAGCGTTTATGCTGTTCACTGAAATAACCCAAAAATATGGTTTGATAAGGGAAAAATTTTTTTGGAAATATTTACAAATAAGGGATTGTATTACCAAAGGAAAATTTACTCAAAGCACAAATACAGTGGTGGAGTTTTTAGAATTGTCCAGTACAGCACATAGAGCAGCTGTTTTCAATCTGTTTAACAATCTAAAAAAATAGATATGTGAGAACTTGAGCATTATATGGCAGAGAGATTTGAGTTGTGCAATTTCTAAAGAAGACTGGTGTAGAATTTTAAATATGTAAGCGAGGCCAGGGGTAAATTTACTCAGTACAAATTAATACACAGATGGTACTTCACTCCGTCCAAACTTTATAGAATGGGAATCAGTCCCAATAATATATGCTGGAAATGTAGCTCAGATCCAGGGACATTTATGCATGCTATTTGGGAATGTGGGAAAGTTTATCCCTTTTGGCAAAAAGTATTAAACAAAATAGGAAGGTGGATTGGTTTGATAATACCCTTGTCACCAAGACTGCGCTTATTAGGGGATTGGTCTGTGCTTGTGGGGCGACCGTGGCTCAAGAGTTGGGAGTTTGCCTTGTAATCGGAAGGTTGCCGGTTCGAGCCCCGGCTTGGACAGTCTCGGTCGTTGTGTCCTTGGGCAAGACACTTCACCCGTTGCCTACGGTGGCGCCAGTGTCCGGCAGCCTTGCCTCTGTCAGTGCGCCCCAGGGTGGCTGTGGCTACAATGTAGCTGCCATCACCAGTGTGTGAATGGGTGGATGACTGGATATGTAAAGCGCTTTGCGGTCCTTAGGGACTAGTAAAGCGCTATATAAATACAGGCCATTTACCATTTTACCGGGGGTTTCAAAATATGATTTTGTGGTTATAAAGGTGGGGGTGATCACAGCAGCCCGAGTTATCCTCAGTGTGTGGAAGGAACCATCTCCTCCAGAATATAATAGGTGGAAAGATAATATGCTGAAAATGGTGCCGTATGAAAAATTCTTGGCTAGGATTAATGATGATAGGGAGGGTTTTGACAAATCATGGGGACGTGTTTTTGGCTGAGATTGTTTTTTATTTTGTCTGGGCAATTATCTTTTGTTAAACTTTATGTTTGCTGTGTTGTATGTTTGTTTAGGCACTCAGTAACGGAATAACTTAAGAATTTGATTTATTGTCCCTTTTGTGTGTGTGTGTGTGTGTGTGTGTGTACCGATAGTTAGTAACTGTTGAAAATAGACCCAAAATGTAAAGGTGAATTAACCATGGTATTGGAAGCTGTCTTTTTGTTGTTGTTGTTGTTGTTGTTGTTGTTTGTTGTTTTGTTTGTTGTTTTGTTTTGTTTTTGTTTGGTTTGATGTTAAAAACAAATAAAGACTTCACTTACAAAAAAATCTAGAATGTGAATTTGCCTGTGTCTAAAAGAATTTGGGTAAACGTCTGTTGGTTAAATGTCCTGTTGCCTTTAAATGAAATATATTTGACAGTCAACTGTAAAAGGTGGGCTATAGAAACAAAGTATCGACTATATTATGCTAGTATTAGGCCGACTCTAATACCACCATTGGTATTGGCAATAAAGACATTTGTATTGATACGGCCATCGCTATTACAAGAGTTAAACACCCTACTTTGTTATCCTTTGTCATCAATACAGATGCCAAATCAAGAGCTTTCAATATCAAACTGACCTGCTCCAATTCATTAATTTAAACAGAGAAGATATCATCCAGAAATGACGTAAGGAACGAAAAGCATCGGTCCCCAACCTTTTTTGCGCCAAGGACCGGTTTAATACCAGACTGTGGAGACACAAGACACACGACACAGTAGCAAATATTTTCACAGACCGACCTTTAAGGTGTTGCGGATAAATACAACAAAATGAAATGATACGACCAAGACAAAAACTGTGGTATTGTGTAAATATAATAATAAACATGAATTCACTGTGTAATTGTGTAACTTTATTAGCAGCGTCCTCCTGAAATGTGTCAACAACATTGAGAGTAACATCCTCCTCTCTGCCCCTTAATGCTCTCTGGTTGCTATGGTAATGCATAAATATTTCTTTCAAAATAAGACACACAACTACAACACCGGAAAAGACCCAGGGAAACCAAGTTAACAATAAAAACCCTTAAACCATAGATTTCCCAACCGAGCCTCTACTCTCGCAGCCCGGTCCCAAACGACAAACGGACCAGTACCGGGCCAGGGCCCAGGGGTTGGGGACCGCTGACGTAAGCAATGATGGGTTTTTTGCTAAATGTTCTAATTATTCACATAATTGTGGACTCACAAAAAGAGATTAACAAGTCATTATTTACTTACCATATAAGACACACAGTAGATGATCAGTATAGTGAGAGGAAGGCAGACACATATGTTGATCCACATCATCACTTCAAGGACACATCGCTCCTGTCGATGACTTTCTGTGAGGGGGTTTTTCAATGTGTAAACCACTTTGTTGTGTGGGATAGGAAGTGGTGGAAAAAGCATTAGGTTACCATTGTTCTTAAATCTAAATATATAATATAAATACATGCAATTGTGTAAAAATAACTTAAATAAAATGAAGTAAGGACTAATTAGGTCACAGTGAGAGAAGCACAGAGTTTACCTGAAAACTTTCCCTGTAACCTCCCAGTGTGGCCACAATTTTCACCCTACAGTACAGTCATCTCTTTACCTTCAAAGCTAGACTTTTTTCCTTTCTTCTTTTAAATGAACCTTTTCTCACAGCCGACACACACTTTTAATCTGTAGCTCTGCTCTAAAAGAACGTACGTACCTGGACCCGCCTACTATCCTCGGAAACGTAAAATGATTGGCTAGAATTCAAAGTGTCTGACATCTCAGGGGAAAAAAGCACCGAAATAAAGCACCGAAATGTGCGCTGCTTTTCGGTCTGGTTACTACCATGGCACCGGATACCGGTACCCATCCCTATCCTTGAGCCTGTGAGGATTCTCACCTGTGAGGTATTCTGACTTCCTCCCACAGCGTGGAAATATGGATGGGATTGTAACTGGTGATTCCAAATGCCTGTATTAGCTGGGCACCATGCTATCAGTTTTAACTATTTATTTACTACTTTCAATAAGAATAAATAAAATATTGCATTGTTTTCATATTTATTTATTTAGAAATTTTCAGCTGCTGGTGACAGACAGGCAGCAGCCTTTTATCCTGAGTGGCACGATACTGTGTAAACTGAACTGACTGCTGTTACACTCCAGTGATGAAACTCCTGATTTAGGCTGCACTGGTAGAGCAGGTCATAGTTAGAACGCATCGAGAGCATCCTGACCAACTGTATAACAGTCTGGTACGGGAACTGCTCTGCCTCGGACTGGAAGGCGTTGCAGAGGGTCGTGAAAACTGCCCAGCGCATCGCCAGAGCACCACTTCCTGCCATAAATGACATCTACAGGAAGTGGTGTCTGAAAAGGGCTGGGAAAATCATCAAAGACCCCAGTCACCCATCACATGGACTCTTCACCCTGTAGCGCCTCGGGTGGACCACCAGGTTCTTCCCTACAGCTGTCAGACTCCTGAACTCTGCCTCCTGACATCTGACCCACGTTAACACATGGACTGGACATACACACACCCACAACCACTAGCACTTTATATAGCCTCTGTAGAAAGTAGCCACATATTGCAGTTATCTTAACTGCACTACTGTATAATTCTGTATAAACAATCATTCTGTACAATACGATAATTATAATTCTACAACTGTTTACAACTGTTTCTAACTTGCAAATTTCTGTATAGCTTTATATTTCATATTTCTGTATAGTTTCATATTCATATCCTCTTCATAGTCTATACATAGCTTGTATTAGGGGTGGAAATGATAGAAATGATATAAATTTGGCCAACGATCAAGCTGGCCAAGCTGCGCTACAACCATTATCATCTGCAAATTATGGCGGGCGACAGTCACAGCAAAGAGATGAAGCACTTTTGAAATATGGAGAAAGCCAAAAACTGCGCTTCCTCCACTTCCGTAACATTGATTCATTAATGTTGAATTCTCTCGCAGCTGTTCTATCCCCATGTTGTTGCAGTATATTAATAACCAACCTCGTATTGTGCATGAATAATCTCGGTTGTTCTCCTGATTAAAGTTTGGCCCGTGTATAGCATCCTGCTATGCGATTGCATGCGTCCCCAACCACCAGAATCCCTCACGTTAACTTTTATCGAGTGGAAAAAAAAGTTGGTGGAACATGGTATGTCATGTTTAGGTGGAAACTAGCGAGCTAACTTCCTGTTAACTTGTAACTCTGTTAAATTTAATAAATTCTGTTTTCATGGATGTTAAACTTATTTGTTACACCCAATAAAGCAGCAACGCTGATGATTTTATTAAAGATGAAAGAATTTAGACCGTTTTTAACTCTCAGTATTCGTTTGACTTTGGGACCTGAGGATGACGGAGTTTTGGACCCAGATTACTCCACGAAGCTCCTCACTACGGCAGCCGTAATGCTCTGACAATCCATCAAGCAGTGCGGCTTACCAAAGTTGTACTAAAACATTTTTAACAGATTTCTGCACGTCAAAATCGGTTCGAGGTCAGTAAGCACAACCAGAATTCATACATAAGGCACACTCTTGATTTTTGAGAAAATTAAAGGATTTTAAGTCCTTATAGTGTGGAAAATACATTATACAGAAGAAAAGAATATATCGTGATATATATCGTTACCGCACGTGCTTCAAATTATACCGCGATATGGATTTTAGGCCATATCGCCCAGCCCTAGCTTGTATACCCACTACAGCCTGTACATATTTATAGTTATAGCATATTCATAACATACCTTCATATCGTGTACGTTGTAACATACCCATAATAGACCCATTTTTGTCCCCTCATACGTATAACAGACCCATTCCTGTAATATATCTATATACCTATATTATTGCTAATATATATTTTGTAATATATCTATATCATGGCTAAAGCACTTCTGGATGGATGCAAACTGCATTTCGTTGCCTTGTACTTGTGACATGTGCAATGACAATAAAGTTGAATTCTATTCTATTCTAATCTATTCTACATTTAGGAAGAAGCTTTCTGGACATTGACCAGATTCATTTCACTAATATTACAACAAATAATGTGGAATCTTTAAAGCAAAGAAATTATGTTCTTGTTAATTTTTCTAAAAATGTTTCTCCTTTACGGTGATGAGGCCTGCCTTCTTCTTTGTTATGCGTATAGACTGTAAATAAAAGATGGACATAATTTATTGTTGCTAAATCTTGTTTCTAAAGCCTGAGTTTGAGCATACTGACTGTAAATTTCTAATATTATGAGGAGCAAATGTCCCAGGCTCATCATGCCAAGCATAATTGTAATCAATTAAACCCTTAAATATCAGGAGGGCACAGAACAAGTCACTGCATTTCAGAGACCGTGATATAACATACCTATGAACACCTGTGTTAGGCCGGTAACAGAAAGTACCTGGTGTTCACATATAACAAGTATTTTTCTTCCCTTCACAATTCAAAGATTATTTTAAAATGTTTGGAACTACATAAATAGTAATACATGACCAGGGTCCTGAAAAGCAGTGATGCTGTTGAGACGCATGTATATGATTGTGGGTTCACAGGCTTGCTTAAGACTTTAAACCATTTACTGACACCATACATGCATCCATGAAGATTTTACTGTGGTCACCGATCATAGCAACAGATAAGTCGTCTTGTCATTGACTTTGATATAATCTGACATGTTTATGAAACCAGGGAAACAACCCTGTTGGTTTTTTAGATTAAATGCAGATTTCTTATTGAGTCAACTTCCTGTAACTGCAAAAAGTTAAAAGAGCTAATCATGTTCTTTTCAATATATGTACTTTATTTATAGCACTGAAAAAAAATTAATACAGAAAAATGTCATCCTGGATTTCAATGTGTTGCATTATCCATGTGCAGGCATGTGAAAGTCCAGGGGGAGGTGAGGAGAAGGAACAAAACAGAGGTTATCAGACTGCAGGTCAGCTAATTGTTGAGCCGTCAGGGTCCAAGCAGGAGCTTAGAAGGAGCACAGGCATAAAACATGAGATTAAAAAAAGACTGTGAATGGATGACCAACTGGTAGTTTACAGACTGATGTGGCCCTAAAGTCACTGTGGGAATGATGGCAGGGAACTGTGGCACTACCTGTCCTTCTTACACCTGGAGCCCTATGAAAGAAGTACCCACCAGTAAGCAGAGATTGACACACACTCAGAGACTCCAACCTCAGCCAAAGACAGCCGGGCAGCTTCACCTGAGAAAATGAAAGGAAAAATGAGAAAGAACAGAAAACCTCAAACCACCCAGTTCTGATGACTTGGAACGTTTTTTCCCATGTATGTTTCGTAACACAAGTAAATTTAGCCTCAGTGTTTGCTTTAGGTGGTTGACAGCCTCAGTTTCAAACCCTGTAACAGTGAAGTGAACTACTACAGTGAAGTTTGGAGTTGACCAGATCAGAATCACATAACTAATGTAATTTCAAATAATTTTGAATCATGAAAGGAAAGAAATTATGCTCATATTTATATATCAATTAATTTTTAGAAAAAAGTTTTGTCCTCTTCAGTGAAAAGGCAGTAAAAGTACAATTTCTCCCCAATGTTTTTCTCTCACACACATACCGTAGATTCAGGATTCATCATATTTTGCTAATAACTTCATGTAATCGTTACTTCCTGTAACTGGAAAAATTAAAAAAGCTAATCATTTTCTTTTCAAGAAACTTTTATTTCACAATTAAAACATCAAAGAAAATATAACAAAATTACAAAACCAACAAAAAACACAAACCATAAACTAAACACAAACACGTCCATGTTTAACAACAATATTATTAATAATACATTATACACAGTCGTAACTGAATAGATCAAAGGACATTCAAATGCTACTGTGACTGAAAATGTAAAAAACAAATGCTCGACATTTAAAGTGTCCTTTTAAATTTTTTTAACGGTAAAATAAAAACTTAATATGAGTTTTTAAAATGACTGCAATGATACAAAATAAAAAGGTTTCAAAAGCTCTTTAGATGATTAATATTTGAGTTTAAGACGTCTTCAGATGAAACTCCATCAATCTTTTGTTGGTGGTGACTGGAGTTGATCCCAGCTGTCATATGACATCCTGGACAGTCTTCACACCTACAGGCAGTTTAGCATCACAAATACATCTAACTGAATGTTTTGGTCTGCAGGAGGAAGTCAAAGTACCGTTACAGACTCATGGAGATCATGCTCTGGTCTTTTTTTAGTTATCAGTTTTTTCTCTCTCCCTCCCCTGCTGTTAACTTTCTCCCAATCATTACTTTCTTTCTTTCTTTTTTCTTTTCTCTCCCGCGCCCTCGTGCGCTGTGGTTGTAATAACCTGAAATAAAAAATCCTAATAAAGTTCAAATAAAATTTGACTATCAAGTGGACCACTATAGCAAAGGCTGTAATGCTCCACTTGTGAATGTAAATCTGTTTGGTTCTTTTTGTCCTTCAGACAACAATTCTGACTGCTACACTGCTACAGGACAGGAAAAAAAATTTAATAAAAGTCCCCATACTTCCTGCTGTGAGGTGACTGTGCTAATCACTGCACCACCTTCCTGCCATTTAGAAGAAATTATGAAATAATTTGTACATTTTCATTTACAACATTCAACTACTCAACAAAACAATGTTACTCCCAGTAGGTGCAAAGATCAGAATTTTAGGCTGTTGACAGTCTGAGGGGACAGCTAAAAATATTTGGAATGATGAGCCCTTGACGGATGAAAACAAACAGTGGACTTCAAACAGATGAAGTCCAACAGTGAACTAAAAGGAAATAACATCATGATAATGAAATCAATAGTTGTGATAGGGAAGTGTAGCTCTAATTTCAAACGCTAATAGACTGATAGCAGGAAGGTTTAGGAGAAAGTAATTAAGCAGCAACAGATATATTATAGATATAACAATAATTTGCACATTTGCATTAACATCATTTAGCTACTCAACAAAATAAAGCTTTCTGTGGCTCCCAGTAGGTGCAAAGAACAGGATTTCAAATCACTGAAAGCCTTAGGCATCAACTGAAAAATATTTGGAAAGGATGGTGCATATCTCTTTCTAATTCCTCGCCATTTTTCCCATTTCCCCTTTCCCCTCATCTCTGACTACATGATCTGACCTGTCTGTGCTAACATCAGTCACATCTCCTGTGTTGTTGCTCTCCATACTGCAGCAGCACAGACGTGCCAGCAGCCTGTCAATGGGCCCTTTACACATGAAGGCAAACAGAATGAAGTCCAACAATGAACTAAACAGAAAAAAGATTATAATGATAAAATCAGTAGCTGTCTCAGGGCGACGTGTTTCAGGTGGATATAAATTCAAAGTTAATAGAATGACTGCAGGAAGGTTTATGAGAAAGTAATTAAGCAGCAACAGAACCAAGGTTCCTACAGTTCTTCGTTTTTCTTCAGTGGGCACTGAGGTGGCAGCAGGCAGAGCTTTAAGTGTCCCAGCGAGACAGAAGATGAACAGGGGGGCAGGGAGGGCGGCATAAATAATTAAACATACAAATTCATATGAAAATACAGCAAGAGCAACACTAACAATACAAAGGACCCAGACCAGAACACAGACCAGCACAGAACCCTCAGTTTGTCTGAGGCAGTCCAACAGTGGGCAGGCGATGAAACAATACCTGCAACACAAACAGAAAGATTATCAGAGTACAGAACATAACAATGCTTCAGTATAATATTCAGAGACATGTAAGTACACACACACACACACACACACACACACACACACACTGGTACCTTTCCAAAGCAATGCACAACCTGAAGTAAAGACTGGCCGTCACAGAAAAATAGTATAAGAAACACTCAATGGTGTCGTGCAGTATGTACCACCGAAGGACCATCATAGAGAACATCATGCTGTGATGGATCAGAATGGAGATGATGAGGTTTGTGTAATAGATGACAGGAACCTGATATCTTCGCCCCTGCAGGAAATATTAATTGAAACCACATTAATACAATGTTTAAAATGATTGTACCCAAGTGTAAATTAATGTGTATGAATGAATATATTTATTTTAAAGAGGTAATATATACAGCAAGTGAAATGTTTTACTAGTACGTCAGAAAACATTCAAGTAATGATTTATCTTATAATATATATTTTTTGAATTAATTATTCACACACCTCAAAATAAACACAAATTTCAGGCTGTTATAGTGAAATGGATTCCCAACAGAAACAAATTGAATATTTCAACACAGCACCTTCTTGCTTCATCACAATACAACCAACATAAAGGACATGTACTAAATATTTGTTATTTAACTTCTAACTCAGCAAATAAAATTAATTCTGTAATATTTAGAAAAGTCAGTTGCAGAACAGACAAACAAAAAAACCCGTTATGACCCCAAAACACTGTATATAAAATTATATATTACTGTTACTAAGAATATTACAGAGAATTATCACACTTATCTTAAGATATATCTATGTTAAGTGTTGACTGTTTTGCTGTAGAATAACAACATAGTCAGGTGCAGAGGTCACTGAATGGTCCAAAAATAAATGTGAGGCCAAATTTTACACACTTTATGGGTTTTTCTTATTTAGTCAAACTGCAAACATGTTGAACGTCTACGGGAGATGTTGTTGAACAATACTCTTATATATGATCAAAGCACAACTATTAATCCCATTAATGACAGAAATTTAGAGAATCATTTCTGAATAGTAGTGAAGCTGTCAGCACATGATTGGTTTTAATGAGGCTCATATATTCACTCATCTGGGATGCGCTAATTGTATGACATGACTGTATCTGGTTCAGTGAACTTCCCATTATTACACTTTACTTTTGCTGCACCAATAAAATACAACATGTTAAGAATTTATTATTTTATTCTACTATTTCTACACTGTCGACTATCAACTGACATTCAAGTTTATGTCAGCTGTCAACTGTTGGGTATATTGCAGGTGCTCGGCAGTCTATTGCTGGGTTAAGTTTTATTTCATTTTTGCTTTTTTCTGAGTTTTTTAATTGTTCACACTCACAGACATAAAAAGATTATACATACTTACGTACCGCACAACACACACAGCAGAAGAACAGTATGGTCATGGGAAGGAAGAAGCAGGTAATGATCCATATCACGACTCCCCACATCTCCCACATGACTTTCTGTGTGGTGGAGTTGCTGTAGAAGAATTTTCTACTCTCTTTTAAACTGAAAGAAAAAAATATGTGAAACAGCAGGTGGTGAAAATGGCTCACCGGTTTGCTCTAAATGCTGGAAAAGACACTTAGTTCCTCCAAATGACCGGATGAAAGGACAGTCTCTCTCAAGTTGAACAGGATACACGCGCACTCAGAGTAAACCTGCTTTCATCTGTGATGCATATCATATGATTTTTAGTCAGATTTTTTTTTACCAAAGTCATCGCCCAGTTGTGTTTGTTCCATCTTAATTTTTTTTAAATATTGTCACTTTTTAACTTTCAGCAACTGTTAAATTTGAAATTCTATTTAACCAAGAAATTAAAACCAGTCTAATTTAAAGTAATCTTCTGGGAGGCAAGTTTAACTTTAGAATTATTTTATTAGACTAGTAATGTGTACCCAATAAACTGGTAACTGATCATGTCAGACGCTAAATACAGCAGTTATCCTGCATTCAACAGGATCAGACAACTAACTTATCTAACATTGTTTGTTGCTCTATAAATGTAAATGTAAATTTCATCTGATTTATATAATCTTATTACACTAAATTACCCTATTTATGATTTTTTCCTCATAATTTTACATGTATATCTAAAATAATTTGAATTATGCTACACTTGGCCTGTAGTTGAACACCGCTGAGCTAGGGTTTCTGAGTGACCACCACAGCTTGGATTATGTATGTGAATTGGGAGGAGAAAAGCTGTCTCCCAAAACGTAGGCTGCATCCACCAGAGGCAGCATTTGAAGGCCGATTACGTCACAGCCAGGCAATGAAGGCTGTCCCAATGTGTCGACTCTTTCAAATGCAGCCGACAAATGCGGCCTTCATTTCCCCAAATTTGAAGGATGGGTCGGGTGTTTCCTTCGTGGCCCACCATATCCCAGAATTCATAGCGCGGCCCAGCCAATTCCAGTTTCCAACAATGGCAGCCGCTATTAAATATTACTACTACTTTAAATATTACTCTTATGTAGCTGCCATCACCAGTGTGTGAATGTGTGTGTGTGAATGGGTGGATGACTGGTTGTGTAAAGCGCTTTGGGGTCCTTAGGGACTAGTAAAGCACTATACAAATACAGGCCATTTACCATTTTATTAATCTTTCTGGGTAATCTTTTGGTCCTGGTAGAGATCACGCTGAGATGTTTCCATGTTTTACACACTCCTTTTATTATCCATTATTCTTACAGATGCATCTGGAGATCAGCACACTGCATTCCTATGTAGTCCTATGCTTAAGGCTGATCTAAAGAACTCCACACAACAGTTACAGTTATAACCTCTGGTCTCCTCTTCCCTACAGCGAACATCCCCACAATACACTAGTACAGTGGCCAAGGGTGCTGACACCCTGACCTTTTAAGGTAGTGTCCGTTTGCCCTTTTTTCTGCCCCTCACTCTCAGTAACTCTTGCTTCCTGCCCTGGGGGTGGGGGTTGATTGTCCTCCTGCCCTGCACCCCAGTTCTTTGTTCCTAATCAAGGCCTTTTTTCTATTTGTATTCTTACACCCATTAACTGCAATATTATAGTGTTGCAAGCAATCACAAACTTTATTTTCTTTAACTCTGATGTATATTAAGGAATATATTCTCAACAGTCACAAAATAAACTTTTAACATATTTCCAGGTGAGAAAGCAGCTGTGTAAACTTCAAATACCTGCTTGGTTTATCAAGACATCGCATATTTGCAAAAGTGCTCCGACGTCTTCAGAGACGTCTGTTACCCACCCGCTCGATAGCTAGCCGGGGGGTTCAATAGTCCCTCGAGCCGGCGAAAGCAGCGGGCTCCCAGCTTCGTCATTTTCAGACCCCGCTGTCTTTCGCTACTCAGGTTAAACATGATATATAAGTAACTCGGATAACTTAAAAATGTAATTGTTTGGCTTTTTTCTGTGTTTTATTTGTTCCGGAGTAAATCCTGGCTACGCCAGGATTAACAGATGTGAGCCTAATAAGAAATTAATTAGACATAAAACGCAAGAAGCAATTTGCCGCCTTAAGAAAGAGCTCAACAACCAAGACTGGAGTAACATGTATGTTCAAGATGTTGACGTGGCATATGAAAACTTCTTATCAATAATATTAACGAACTAAATCAAAGAAAACTGAAAACCATGGCTAACAAAGAGGATACTGAACGCATGCAAGAAAATTTACAAGAGAATTTGTTGTATAAGACATTTTTGTTAAATAAAAGAACAATAGAAGCTGAACACACTTATAAGAGGTACAAGAATAAATTGATATGGATCATGAGAAGCAGCAAACGAAATTAAATAGCTGACAATAAATAACACTGAATTAGACAGAGTATCTGAAATAAAATTCCCTGGTGTGATAAAACATCACAAACTATCCTGGATTCCCCACATTACTCATATCAAAGGCAAAATATCGAAGTCTCTGACAAGGTTAAGGATCTCATAAATCAAACATCGTTATATACTCTCTATTATACTGCCGTACATGACATACTGTGTGGAAGTGTGGGGAAACATATAAAACACACACCCATCCAATATACATTCTGCAAAAAAGAGCAATAAGGATAATAAATAAAACTACTTTAAGGGAACCATCAAATCCACTTTTTATCAAATTAAATATTCTCAAATTTAAAGATTTGGTTGACCTCAGAACTGCGCAAACAATGTACAAAGCAGCAAATAAATCTTTGCCCCACAACATTCAGAACTTGTTCCAAATAAGACCAAATACTCATGACCTGAGAGGAACCCTTATGTTCAGCAAGCCAGTAGTAATGACAAATTTAAAATATCACAGCAGTCAGAGGAGTTAGTGTGTGGAACACCTGTACAGATGAAATCAAGAAAAGTACACTGATAAAAAGAGATTGGCCATCTCTTGAATTTATGTAAGCAGCTTGTATGTACTCAACACAATTGCCTCATGCTTTAAAGTTAAGTGTAACTGTAATAGTGTAGAAACTACATGATATGTAGAGAGGGTAGATTAAACTGTTCATATCATGTTTGAGTGAAGTAAGTCAATAATACAGCAATGTTAAATCTTGCGACACCACACGGGATTTCAGTCTCGCGCGCTTTGGATTGTGGTTTGAGGAAGGCTTCCATCTCAGTCAAGTCGAGCACCTGCCTCTACTTATTTCGGTAAGTAGAGGCAGTTACTGTGATAGGGTTGTGTTGGAATCTATACCAATGCAAAAAAAAAAAGCAAAAAAAAAAGCAGTAGGTTGACATCGTTCAGCAGCAACGCCAACTGATAATAATAACATGGAATAGCCTGAATTGTGCTGGACGATCTGAAATTAATGTGATTTCTCTTAAAAACTAAAGTTAAAAATAAAAACAGATCTAAAGTTGGCACAGAATAATAAACACTGGTGGTGAAGGGAGGGATCATGACAATATAAAAACACAATTTAAAGTCTATTGCTAACACTTGATTAAAGCTCAAGTGGATTCAACTTTTTTTGTGAGTTCAGAGAAGTTTACAATTATTTGATTAACCATAAATTTCAATCAAACTAACTCTAATATAAAATCTACTTTGCATTACTGATCTTGAAAACTTTACATGCCAATCTTTAAAAATGATTCAGAAATTGCTCATGAAATATCCCTGCACAGCAACAATAATTCCAAAAACTCCTCAGTGCAGCTTTAAATTATCCTTATAACCTTCATGTTTGCAAGTTAGGATTTTAGACTCTATGACAGGGCCATTCAATTACAGCTTATTGGGTCAGAGTTTCAGAGCAAGGAATTTAACTGGACCAGGAATTTTCAGCTCTCAGTAAGAACATGTTGTGATGAACCAACACAAATGTACTGAAATAAATCTAATTCAGTTCTGTCAAAGCCATCAGTGCACTAACCATAGCAGTAATACATATGAATACATCTACTGCTGCAGGCTCTGTTTTAAATCAACATGTGTGATTAGGCTGCATGGTTCACATTGCACATTGTGTTGCTATGCAGGCTACAGTTACGCTGACATTCTGTGGGAGAAGTTATTATATTAATTAGTCAAATAGATTGAGGAGGTACAGTTAGTGCATTACCAACACACACATTCACAAAAAGCTGCTCACTCCAAGCACAAAAGAAAAGAAGGTAGTGACTTTAATAAACTATCTCCAGATGTTCTAATTCAGTCAGTTTCTATGTCTTTTATAACTATTCCTCTCTTCAGGTAGAAATAATATGAACATGTATAAAATAAGTGTCGCCCTTACTTGTCTCAGGACTGTTTCCAGCTGAACCGTTGGGTAAAATCTGCAATATGACAAGTTTGTGTTGAACGAGGAAGTTGTGGTAACAAACTTTATAATCTCCACCCCGTACTCACTGATGTTCAAACTCACAGACGCCCAAACATGAAGCCAGCGAGAACTTTGTTAAAAGAGACCAGCTCTTACAGCTCCGTGCTTCCATATCAGGAAAGAAAACACAGAATCACGCATAATCGTTTTTACTATTTACTGTGTGATAGTGCTTTATTTAATTTCCCTTGTACTAGTGTAAGTAAAATTCATCAAATCAGTTTTATGCTTGTCTCTTTTCTTTACTTTCACTCGAGTTCAAATTCTTGTTAATAACAAACCTGGAAATTGCTTCAAAAAAATCTGTTAAATGTTTGGAATTGAATGAAATGGACTTTGTTGTATCTGCTCAAAGTTACCGCAGTGTGCACTCTGTGACCATTGATTTCTTTAATTTGACTATTAAACACATCACTGTGACACTGACACAAAGTTAACCACTGCACCACTGTACAGCCCAGTGCAGTACAATAAATTGGAAAAAAACCCAGGGGTAAATAAAATATTTATAAATCTATTGCCTTAAAAGTCCATTCTGTTTACTATTTACTTTAAAGCTTCAACTCTAAACACTGTGTAACTAAACACAGTCAGAGACGCACTGTGACAGAAAGCCTCTAAACCAGGTGTGCCCAATCCTAGTCCTCAAGCTCTACCGCCCTGCAGCTTTTAGTTGCATCCTTGTTCCGACACACACCTGAATGAAATGAATGGCTTGTTATCAGGCCTTTGCCAAACTTGATGGCATGCTGAAGAGGTAATCAAACTATTTGATTATGCTGTGTTGGAGTAGGGATGCATCTTAAAACTGCAGGACAGTAGCTCTCGAAGACTACGATTGGGCACCCCTGCTCTAAAACACTGAACCATTTGCAGCTCCATAACATAATTTAGTGGCCAAATATTGAATGTAGTCTGTTAAAGCTCGTTCAAATTGAATATTCAGCAATCAAAGATTTAAATGTCATTTACATTGAAAGTAACTCTATGACCAATGTGAAAGTGCAATTCTGCATCATAGACATAGCACAAAATTTTTGTTTAGCTTTTTCTGCATGTAAAGAAGCAGTGTGTGTGTCTCGTGTCTGTGTGTGTATTGCACATGGATAATAAAGTTTACTACAAAACATTCACAGGTGGTATGGTGGTTCATCCATTGTTCACTCATATTTTTGTGCTTTTGTTTGCAAAAACTAAAACCACAGGAGCATTTCTCACTGTTGTCCTATCTCAGCTAACATACCAAAAATGACAGAAAAAGAAGCACTTCGGCATGGTGGTTAGCACTGTTGGCTAACATGGTCCATCACCTTTCTGTGTGGAGTTTGCATGTTCGACCTGTGTCCGCGTTGGCTTGTACCACGTAGTCCGGACAGTCCAAAGAAATCCAGTTAGTGGGGTGTGACTCAGGTCCAGAACGTATTTAGCTGGGCTTGGACCTTCCTCCCAGTTTTCTTTAATTAGGTCCAACACTCCCCGCAACTTACTGTAGAAGCCCCGTGGAGGCCTGGAGCACCTCTCGCACTGCAAACAGCAGAGGGTCTAACCAGTGATCCCAATTGTGTTCAATTGTGTGAATGAACTTACGAATCATGGACTTTAAATCCTTACTAAGTTGCTCCTCTAATGTGTCAGTCAGAGCGTGGTAGATGCTGGTCTTAACAGATTTAATGCCCAATAATTCATACAGTTCTTTAGGTTTATGAGACATGAACAATGTGTCCTGGTCAGTCAGTATCTCTTTCGGGGTGCCAACTTGGGGGATGACCTGAAACAGTGTCCGTAACACATTCATTGCAGGAAATTCCAGGAAGGACGCATACCATTGGCACACATCTGCCCGCATGTGGCCAATAAAATCTTGCCATTATTAGCTTCAGAGTTTTGTCTTGTCCCATTTGTCCCACCATGAGGTTATAATAAGCCACCTGTAAAATAATTCCCCAGAGGCTTTTTGGCACCAACATCTGGGTGTGTTTCTCTTCCGTCCGACTGTCAGAACTCATCAATACAGCCGAACAATAATCAATACAAAATGTGGCTATGGTCAGCACTACTTCAGGATGTAGGCTTTCATCACAAGGTTGCTCTAGTGGAAAATCCCCTGTGGAGGGAATTACTGGAGGCGGCAGGTCTCACAAGAAGCCCGGCGAGCGTCTGGTGGAAAGGTCTTTGTCAGCGGGCACCATGGACTATTTCAAACTGTCTCTTTGACAAAGGGACATGGGCCCATCCTCCTTCAGGCCCACCACCTGCAGGAGGTGCTGCAAGGGTCGGCTACAATGTGTGCTGGGCGGCGGCCAGGAGCAGACTGATCCCTGGCTACCAAGACTAGCAATTGGGACATGGAATATCACCTCTCTGGCGGGGAAGGAGCCTAAGTGCATGAGTTTGTTCCAGAGCCCAAGCCCTGCATTGAGGTCAATGCACAGTACCTCTCAGTCTCCTGGAGAGGTGCTGGACTCTGTCTCAGTGTGGAGTTACCCTTGAAGAGAGGCAGTGGGTGTCCTAGTATCCCCTCGGCTTGCTGCCTGTACGTTGGGGTTTCTCCCAGTGGAAGAGAGGGTTTGTTCCCTGCGCCTTTGGGTTGGGGAATGGTCCTGACTGTTGTCTGGGGTTATGCACCTTTTTGGGGTCCCTGGGTGGGATACTTCAGGGTGCTCCACCTGGGGACTCTGTTGTCCTACTGGGCAATTACAGTGAGAGCTGGAGGGGCATGATTGGGAGGAATGGCCTCCCGGATCTGACCTTGAGCAGTGTTTTGTTGTTGGACTTCCATGCAAACCACAGTTTGGCCATAACGAAGACCATGTTTGAACAGAAGAGTGTCCACAAGTGCACATGGCACCAGGATGCTCTAGGCTGCAGGTTTTTCAATCGTATCACCAGATTAACTGAGAAATTGGATAAGAAATACTTTTACGTTATTCTTGTCTTATTCAAGTGTATCAGCATTCTGTTTGCCCAATACTTTGCGAGATAATTTCTTATGTTAGTTATTAATGGGTTACTGCCATTTATACTACACAAAGTAATTAAGCAAGAAACAATTAAATTAAACAAATGTTTTTGGTTTTCACGTTAGACGACAGAAATTTCAGCTTTTTTTTAACTAGTTTTAAAAAAGAAAAAAAAACCTCAAAAAAACTGGACAGTCTGGACAATGAGTTATAAGAAGTTTTTTTCTGCAGTTGTACACATTTATTCTTTACAGTTTAATTTCAAAGAATCGTGTTGACAGATTTTCTTTGCCACAGCAGAGTTTCTTTATCATACAGCCAGTGTTGGGGAGTAACGGAATACATGTACCGCCGTTACATATTTAAAATACAAAATATGAGTAACTGTATTCTGTTACAGTTACCGTTTAAAAAGGTGGTATTCAGAATACAGTTACTTTGTTGAAATAAAGGGATTACATGGAGGTCTTTTCCTGTTTCATATGTTAGGCTGTCCCCTCTCTATTTTTGGTAATTCCACACCCGTGGAAACCCAAACAAAGAACACAATAAGAGGCTCTAATGCCTGTCTCAATCTTGCATCTCATGATGATGTGAAGAAATATTTTTTAAAATGATTTAATAAGAAGGCAATAGGCAGAGTGTTACAGGCATCGCCCTAAAGAATGTAGCCTCATGGGCATCGTAGTCCGTGCTGCAGGGAGAATGGACTGCCATACCTGTTATGTGTCTGTGAGCGAGGGAGGGAGAAAAAGGTGAGTGGAAAAGTACGAGGTGTCACCGAGCAGAAACAGGATCTGGAAGCATGTAAATCTAATAATAACCACTGCAGCCAAGAAGAGTGCCTGACGAGCCCAGTTGTAAGTAAGCTATTAAAACTCGACTGTACAGCGTGTTCGTGTTTTCCTCCGAAACAATAAGTCCCGTTGGAGCAGCCTTTCAACGCCTCTCTCTGTCTGTCGCTAGCACAGTTGACCTAGACAACAAAGTAAAGCTAGTTTTCGGCTACGAGCCCGACACGAACCCGACGTATTAGTCAGAGGTCCCTTTACTACGGTTCGGAGACGCGGACCTTCAGTAATAGTAATAAATCACACAGCAATAGTACATTCATGTAGTTGTAAAAAAGCATGATAATATATATATATATATATATATATATATATATATATATATATATATATATTTTTTTTTTATTTTTATTTTTATTTTTTTTTTTTTTTTTTACGCCTGTCCCATTTGGTTCTTTAGCCATCAGAATTGTTGTCTGAAGACCAACAAGGATACCCAATGGATTTACTTTGCCAAATGGATCATCGTGGCATTGCCGTATTGGTCCATTTGGTCGATCTTTGTTTTTATTATTTATTATATTTTATTTTCAGATGTTACAGACGGGACAGACATGAGTGAGAGATAGGAAAGGGAGAAAGAAAGAGGAAGGAAAGGAAAAACAGAAGGGGAGAGGGACAGTGAGAAAGGGGGGGAGAAAAAAATAAAAATCTCCTGGATCACCTGTTGAGAGAAGAATAGAAAACAAGCAAAAAAAGACAAAAAACAAAACAAAAACAAAACAAAGCAACATACTAAACACAATAAAAAGAACTGAACTCAAGACAAACTTGTACAAAGCTTGAAGTTAGATCAGCTTTTAATGCAAAGGAAAGAATCATGAATCTACAACTAAACTTGGACGTTTCCATGGCACATTATCACCAGTGGCACTTCAAAGCCATGGTGTAGGTCATGGCCTGGTCCACATCAGACACATAATAAAGAAGCACTAATGGAAGTAGTAGAAGCAGTATGTGTGCACATGCTCATAAACATTGTTGAATAGTTTTTTTTTCTGACCGGTACCGGTCCGTGAGTCGTTTGGTACCGGGCCGCGAGAGTTGAGGCTCAGTTGTGAAATGTCTGGTTTTCAGGGTTTTTATCGGTTTTCAGCGTTATTTTGTTATCGTTTTTATCGTTAACTCGGTTTTCCTGGGTCTTTCCACATGTGTTATGAATAAATCTTCTTTTTTTTCGGTACTGGTACTAGTTTTGTTTTGTTGTATTTATGACGAAATGACAGTGCTAAACTGTCATCACTAAAAGTCTATATTTTTTTGACTCGAATAAGTAAGTAAAATTCGATCTCCAGTGACATTATTGCACTTTACTTGTGCTGCACCAATAAAATATAATATGGTAAGAATTTATTATTTTATTCAACTATTCCTACACTATCAATGGGCTACTTTTGTAGTAAGATGAATTTACAGAGTGTAAGTGGAAAGTGTTTGATTGTCAGACTTTTGATTTTATCAGAATCAGAATCAGAATACTTTATTGATCCCTGGGGGAAATTATTTATTTGTGAGCATTTAAGCGACCACTTAATTTTAATGAAGACTCAACATCATCATTTTCTTTTTCTTTTTTTCTTTTTCTTTATCTAGCTCAGGGTCATGTTGGTGCTGGATCGTAGCCCAGCTGTCACTGGGTAGTGACAGCTGGTAGGTAGGTCGGCAGTCTGTTGCTGGGCTAATTTTTATTTCTCTTCTTTTTTTATACATTTTTTTAAATTTATAATTTTATTTTAATTTAGTTTTTTGCTTTTTGCCAAATCTTTTAATTGTTCACACACTCACAGACATAAAAAGATGTGACATACTTACATACCGCACAACACACACAGCAGAAGAACAGTGTGGTCACGGGAAGGAAGAAGCAGATATTGATCCATATCAGGACTCCCAACATCTCTGTCTGACTTTCTGTGTGGTGGAGTTGCTGTAGATGAATTTTCTACTCTCTTTTCACCTGAAAAAAAAAAAAAACAATGTGAAACAGCAGGTGGTGAAAATGATTCACTGGTTTGCTCTAAATGCTGGAAAAACACTGAGTTCCTCCAAATGACCCTCCTCAAACTCGTGCTTTTTTCTGTTTGACCTAACATACATGTGTGGGAAAAGTCATGCTGAATATCTAAACGTATATAGACTTGGTACAGTGTTGCCAAGCCTATATAGGTTTGGCTTCCCAAATGGAAAAGAAATAGTAAAAACTTATAAAATACTTGCATCAGATGTGGCCTACTTCATATAGTGAATCATAAAAGACTTATATGATTTACTCATGAAAGTGGCCACTTTCATATATTGTTTTATGAAGTATCCAAAACGTACAAGTTTTATTTATATAATTTTTCTAGGGATCTTATATCTGTTTTCACTCTTGTATGCTTTTCATACAAGTTTCACACATGACAGATACAAACTTTATAACATTTATATATATTTTTCGTATGGGTTTCATGCAGCGATGTGCACATGTTGTCACAAGACCTCAGCAGATACCCCTGTTTGTTAATTGTCTGGCCGGTTATATTAAGTAAACCTTACTTGTGTTTTTGTTTAACTGGCTCAATGGTTGGGTCCTGTTTAGTAACCACTATTTGAGATTATTTTTTATTTTAAAAATCACAATCACAATTTTATCACAATTGTTACATCTTTTTTTTTCCCACTTAAAATTCTATTAAAAAATATTGCATCTTGGATCTTGTGGTTTATGGCCTGGTCTTGCACGTAATGTGAACAGTGTGCAAATAGTAAATCTTAAATAGCCAAGGACTGTGTCCTACGTGAATCTGTTGAGTTTCCCTTCCCTCGGGTCTTGTCATGTCTGATTTCTCCTAGCTGTGCTCCCCTTCTGTGTCTCATTCCCCTCATTATTCCCCAGTGTATTTAAGCCCTGTGTTCCTCTGTGTTAGTGTTGTGTCGTCCGTCATGGCTGTGTTTCTCTGTGTGGTTCCCTGTGATATCCCAGTTTAGTTAAGTTAATTAAATGTTAATTTAAATGCTCATAAAGGATCATAGCTTCCAAGGACAGTATTTATTTTTGATAATTCAAAGAAGAGTATAACAAATGAGGAAAATATCAGGTATTTCAGATTCAGTTGAAACTTAAATAAAAAAAATTTACACATAAAAAAACTGCAACCAAGAAAACATCTTACAACAATAACATTAATATTACATTACACTGTGTCATAACTCAACAGATCAGAGGAAATTAAAATGTCACTGTGAGGGAAACCAAAGTTATCCAGACAATTAAACAACAATATAAGTGAGCATGATATTTTCACAAAAAAACAAAGTAAGGTGGATATGATAATTAAATGACTTTTAAACTGATAATCATCAAAATACTCAACAGAACAATTCTTACAGCCTGAGGCTTCAGCTGAAGAAATATTTTGGATTGTTTTTACTTATTTCACACTTTCTAATTCCTCTTCATCTTCCCTATCATGTGACCCTGTTTCCTCGTTTCCTTCATCTCTGACTACATGATCTGACCTGTCTGTGCTAACATCAGTCACATCTCCTGTGTTGTTGCTCTCCATACTGCAACAGCACAGACGTGCCAGCAGCCTGTCAATGGGCCCATTACACATGAAGGCAAACAGAATGAAGTCCAACAATGAACTAAACAGAAATAAGATTACAATGATAAAATTAATTAGTGCGTAAGGATGTCGATATGAATTCAAAGTTAACATAATGACTGCAGGAAGGTTTATGAGAAAGTAATTAAGCAGCAACAGAACCAAGGTTCCTACAGTTCTTCGTTTTTCTTCAGTGGGCACTGAGGTGGCAGCAGGCAGAGCTTTAAGTGTCCCAGCGAGACAGAAGATGAACAGGGGGGCAGGGAGGGCGGCATAAATAATTAAACGTACAAATTCATATAAAAATACAGCAAGAGCAACACTAACACTACAAAAGGCCCAGACCAGAACACAGACCAGCACAGAACCCTCAGTTTGTCTGAAGCAGTCCAACAGTGGGCAGGCGATGAAACAATACCTGCAACACAAACAGAAAGATTATCAGAGTACAGAACATAACAATGCTTCAGTATAATATTCAGAGACATGTAAGTACACACACACACACACACACACACACACACACACACACACACACACACACACACACACTGGTACCTTTCCAAAGCAATCAACAACCTGAAGTAAAGACTGGCCGTCACAGCAAAATAGTAAATGAAACGTGCAATGTTGCTGTAATGCATTATTTCCTCCCAAAAGAAAATCATGCTGTGATGGATCAGAAGGGAGATGATAAGGTTTGTGTAATAGATGACAGGAACCTGATATCTTCGCCCCTGCAGGAAATATTAATTGAAACCACATTAATACAATGTTTAAAATGAATAAATAAAATGAAAGTGTAGATTAATGCATATAAATGAATGAATATTTATTTTACCTATTATAAAGAGGTAAAATATAAAGCAAGTGAAATATTTTACTAGTACGTCAGAAAACGTACAAGTAATGATTTATCTTATAATATATATTTTTTGTAATTAATTATTCACACACCTCAAAATAAACACAAATTTCAGGCTGTTATAGTGAAATGGATTCCCAACAGAAACAAAAACAATATTTGAGCACAGCACTTTCTTGCTTCATCACAATACAACCAAAATACAAGACATGTACTAAATATTTGTTATTTAACTTTTAACTCAGTAAGTAAAATTAATTCTGTAATATTTATAAAAGTCAGTTCCAGAACAGACAAGCAAAAAAAAACTATTACAACCCCAAAACACTGTATATATAATTATGTATTGCTGTTAATAAGAATATTACAGAGAATTATCACACTTATCTTAAGATATACAGTGGGGCAAAAAAGTATTTAGTCAGCCACCGATTGTGCAAGTTCCCCCACTTAAAAAGATGACAGAGGTCAGTAATTTGCACCAGAGGTACACTTCAACTGTGAGAGACAGAATATGAAAAAAAAATCCATGAATCGACATGGTAGGATTTGTAAAGAATTAATTCGTAAATCAGGGTGGAAAATAAGTATTTGGTCCCCTCAAACAAGGAAAATCTCTGGCTCTCACAGACCTGTAACGTCTTCTGTAAGAAGCTTTTCTGTCCCCCACTCGTTACCTGTATGAATGGCACCTGTTTGAACTCATCATCTGTATAAAAGACACCTGTCCACAGCCTCAAACAGTCAGACTCCAAACTCCGCCATGGCCAAGACCAAAGAGCTTTCGAAGGACACCAGGAAAAATATTGTAGACCTGCACCAGACTGGGAAGAGTGAATCTACAATAGGCAAGCAGCTTGGTGTGAAAAAATCAACTGTGGGAGCAATCATCAGAAAATGGAAGACATACAAGGCAAGGCAAGGCAAGTTTATTTGTATAGCACAATTCAACAACAAGGTGATTCAAAGTGCTTTACAGAGACCGACCGACCGACCGACCGACCAACCAACCAACCAACCAACCAACCAAACAGTTAAATGTAAGTTTTGAAATTTAAGCTTAAAGTGTGGATTTGGTGCTTTATTCAAATGCAGCTGAGAACAGGTGAGTCTTCAACCTGGATTTAAATAAACTGAGTGTTTCAGCTGATCTGAGGCTTTCTGGGAGTTTGTTCCAGATATAAGGAGCATAAAAGCTGAATGCAGCTTCTCCGTGTCTGGTTCTGACTCTGGGAACTGATAAAAGACCGGATCCAGATGACCTGAGGGATCTGGATGGTTCATACTGGGTCAGGAGGTCATTGATGTATTTTGGTCCTAAACCATTCAGAGCTTTATAGGCCAGCATCAGAACTTTAAAGTCTATCCTCTGACGGACAGGCAGCCAGTGTAAGGACCTCAGAGCTGGACTGATGTGGTCCACTTTTTTGGTCTTAGTGAGGACTCGAGCAGCAGAGTTCTGAATGAGCTGTAGTTGTCTGACTGTTTTTTTAGGTAGACCTGTAAAGATGCTGTTACAGTAATCAAGCCTACTAAAGATGAATGCATGGACTAGTTTTTCCAGGTCCTGTTGAGACATCAGATCTTTTATCCTTGATATATTCTTGAGGTGATAGTAAGCTGACTTTGTTATTGTCTTAATGTGTTTTTCTAAGTTTAGGTCTGCATCCATCACTACACCCAAATTTCTCGCCTGGTTTGTGGTTTTTAGATGTATAGATTGAAGTTCTCTGGTGACCTGTAATCGTTTTTCTTTGGCGCCAAAGACTATTACCTCAGTTTTGTTTTTGTTTAGCTGGAGAAAATTGTGGCACAACCAGTCATTGATTTCCTCAATGCATTTACCAAGAGCCTGTACAGGGCCTCGGTCTCCTGGTGACATTGTGATATATATTTGTGTGTCATCTGCATAGCTGTGATAGTTTATTTTGTTGTTGTTTATAATCTGTGCCAGTGGGAGCATGTAGATGTTAAACAGAAGGGGTCCCAAGATGGAACCTTGGGGAACTCCACATGTGATACTTGTCTGTTCAGATGTGAAGTTACCTATTGATACAAAGTATTTCCTGTTTTCTACGTATGTTTTGAACCAGTTTAGTACAGTTCCTGAAAGACCTGTCCAGTTCTCCAGTCGTTTGAGTAATATGTTGTGGTCAACTGTATCAAATGCTGCACTGAGATCCAGTAAAACTAGGACTGACATTTTTCCACTGTCTGTATTCAGACATATGTCATTAAACACTTTTGTCAGAGCGGTTTCAGTGCTGTGGTTCTGTCTAAAACCTGACTGGAAGGCATCGTAGCAATTATTCTGTTTTAAGAAGTAACTGAGCTGTTGAGAAACTGCTTTTTCAATGATCTTACTTAAAAACGGGAGATTTGAGATCGGCCTGTAGTTGTTCATTTGTGTCTTGTCAAGATTGTCCTTTTTCAGTATAGGTTTGATTACAGCAGTTTTTAGTGATTCTGGAAACACACCTGATAATAAAGAAAAGTTGACGATCTGTAACAGGTCTGACTCTAAAGTCTTTGAGACCTTTTTGAAAAAACTTGTTGGCAGGACATCTAAACAGCAGGAGGAGGAGTTCAGTTGACCTAAGATGTCCTCCAGGTCTTTGCTGTTAATAGGTTGAAACTGTTTCATGGTGTTTAAACAGTTTTTTGGTGGACACAGTACATATCCTGGATCTGCTGTTGATGTACCAATTGCTTGTCTAATTTTTTGGATTTTTTCAGTGAAGAATTTGGCAAAGTCATTGCAGGCCATGGTCGAATGAAGTTCAGCTGCCACTGACACAGGAGGGTTTGTTAGCCTGTCAACTGTAGAAAATAAGACCCGAGCATTATGGCTGTTTTTAGTGATGATGTCAGAGAAGTAGGACCTCCTTGCATTCCTCAGTTGTAAATTATAATTGTGAAGTTTCTCTTTATAAATGTCATAATGAACCTGGAGGTTTGTTTTTCTCCATCTGCGCTCAGCTTTCCTACACTCTTTTTTTCATTTTTCACCAGTGTGGAGTTTCTCCATGGAGACTTTTTCCTTCCAGAGATAACCTTCACCTTAATGGGAGCAATAGTGTCCATTACATTTAACATGTTAGCATTGAAGCTATTGACGAGCTCATTGACTGACCCTCTGGGCAGGTCAGGTGTTAATGGGAAGACCTGGTTAAAAATTGCACTACTGTGTTCAGTTATACACCGTTTTGTGATCACTGTTGTTGATATATTTGTGTGGGCTGAGATTTTACTTTCAAAGAAAACACAGTAATGATCAGACAGGCCCACATCAGACACAGTAACCTTTGAAATGCTCAGGCCTTTGGAGATCAGTAGGTCAAGAGTGTGTCCTCTATTATGTGTGGCCTCTGTTACATGCTGAGTCAGCCCAAAGTTGCCCAGAGTGTTACTCAGGTCTTTAGTCCCTTTGTCCTGAGGGTTGTCCACATGAATGTTAAAATCCCCAGCAATAATTACACAGTCAAAATCAACACAGATCACAGACAGCAGTTCACTAAGGTCATTAAAAAAGTCTGTGCAGTATTTGGGAGGCCTGTAAACATTAAGAAACACAACTTTGGATGGGGCCTTCAGCTGTAAAGCCACATATTCAAAAGACTGAAAACTTCCAGGAGATAGCTGCTTACATTGAAATGATTCATTAAATAAGACAGCAACCCCTCCTCCTCTCCTGCTCGCCCTGACCTCACTGATAAAACTGTAGTTAGGAGGGGTCGTCTCGATGAGAACAGCTCCACTGTTACTTTGGTCCAACCAAGTTTCAGTTAAAAACATAAAATCAAGGCTGTGCTCAGTGATTAAATCATTAATTAAAAATGTTTTCCCAGCTAGAGATCTAATGTTTAATAAAGCCAACTTAAGTGTTTTAGAGGTATTACTTGTCCCCTCGTGTTTGGGAGCAGTCTGTGGCACACAAGGTATGTTTACTATGTTTAAAGATCTTTTAGAGTGCAGCTCTCTGTGTTTTGACCAGGCCACATGTCTCCTGTCACCTAAAAGTACAGAAATTTTAAAACCTTCTAGTAAACAGGGTCCCAGCTTCTCCTGGGAAAAGTCATCACTGCCATAATCCTCACAGCCCGGACCCTTCACACATCACGCATCAGACTGCGGAGACAGGGCATGAAGAGGAACTAAGGGGGGCGAGGCTGGGCAATGTGACTTCGATTGCTCTGTTGAGGGTGGGGCTCGATGGTGAACCTTTGGCCGCTCTGGTGGGGGGTTTATGGGGGACAAAAAGGGATTGGGACGGGGGGTAGATCTGAGCCCAGCATTGACCCGCTCCATCATCTCCTCAGTGAATTTCAGGTGTGGGGAGGAGGGAGAAAGGGAGGGGGAGGAGGGTGATGGCCTGTCAGGGGTTTGGGGGACTGGGGAAGGTCGTGGTCCCTTGTCCTGGTCGTTGGTGTTGTTGAGAGAGTTGGAGGCAAATAGGGACCCCTCTTCTTGCCTTAGATGTCTCTCCTTTCTGAGGCTCTTCCCGGGTGGGGGCAAATGGAGCTCCTCCTCAAGGTTTCTGCTGGGCTTTGTCTGTTCTTGGAGTACTGTTTGTACAAGACCACTGATAATCTCCCTCGATCTGGGGCTCCACGCAAGATCTCATCCCATGGGGTCAAAATGATCATGAGAACGGTGAGTAAAGATCCCAGAACCACACGGGGGGACCTGGTGAATGACCTGCAGAGAGCTGGGACCAAAGTAACAAAGGTCACCATCAGTAACACACTACAACGGCAGGGAATCAAATCCCGCAGTGCCAGACGTGTTCCGCTGCTGAAGCCAGTGCATGTCCAGGCCCGTCTGAAGTTTGCCAGAGAGCACATGGATGATACAGCAGAGGATTGGGAGAATGTCATGTGGTCAGATGAAACCAAAGTAGAACCTTTTGGTATAAACTCAACTCGTCGTGTTTGGAGGACGAAGAATACTGAGTTGCATCCCAAGAACACCATACCTACTGTGAAGCATGGGGGTGGAAACATCATGCTATGGGGCTCTTTTTCTGCCAAGGGGACAGGACGACTGATCCGTGTTAAGGACAGAATGAATGGGGCCATGTATCGTGAGATTTTGAGCCAAAACCTCCTTCCATCAGTGAGAACTTTGAAGATGAAACGAGGCTGGGTCTTCCAACATGACAATGATCCAAAACACACCGCCCGGGCAACAAAGGAGTGGCTCCGTAAGAAGCATTTGAAAGTCCTGGAGTGGCCTAGCCAGTCTCCAGACCTCAACCCCATAGAAAATCTGTGGCGGGAGTTGAAAGTCCGTGTTGCTCGGCGACAGCCCCAAAACATCACTGCTCTCGAGAAGATCTGCATGGAGGAATGGGCCAAAATACCAGCTACTGTGTGTGCAAACCTGGTAAAGACCTATAGTAAACGTTTGACCTCTGTTATTGCCAACAAAGGTTATGTTACAAAGTATTGAGTTGTATTTTTGTTATTGACCAAATACTTATTTTCCACCCTGATTTACGAATAAATTCTTTACAAATCCTACCATGTGGATTCATGGATTTTTTTTTTTCACATTCTGTCTCTCACAGTTGAAGTGTACCTCTGGTGCAAATTACTGACCTCTGTCATCATGTTAGGTGGGGGAACTTGCACAATCAGTGGCTGACTAAATACTTTTTTGCCCCACTGTATCTATATTAAGTGTTGACTGTTTTGCTGTATAATAACAACATAGTCAGGTGCAGAGGTCACTGAATGGTCTGAAAATCTGAGGCTTAAATTTAGACACATCATGTGTTTTTCTTCTTTAGTCAAACTGCAAACATGTTGAACGTCTACGGGAGATTTAGTCGAACAATACTCTTACATATTATCAAAGCACCAAAAGACAACTATTAATCCCATCAATCCCAGGAATTTAGAGAATAATTTCTGATTAGTAGTGAAGCTGTTGGCACATGATTGGTTTTAATGAGTCTCATATATTCACTCATCTGTATCTCAAAAGCCCAACAGTTAACATGGGATGAGCTAATTTTATGACATGACTGTATCTGGTTCAGTGAACTTCCCATTATTACACTTTACTTTTGCTGCACCGATAAAATACAATATGTTAAGAATTTATTTTATTCTACTATTCCTACACTGTCGACTATCAATTGACATTCAAGTTTATGTCAGCTGTCAAAGGTCGGGTATATTCCAGGCAGCTCAGCACTCTATTGCTGGGTTTTTATTTCTTTTCTTTTTTATATATTTTATTTTTGCTTTTTGCTGAGTTTTTTAATTGTTCACACACTCACATAAAAAGATGATACATATTTACGTACCGCACAACACACACAGCAGAAGAACAGTATGGTCACGGGAAGGAAGAAGCAGATATTCACCCATATCACGACTCCCCACATCTCTGTCTGACTTTCTGTGTGATGGAGTTGATGCAGAAGAATTTTCTACTCTCTTTTAAACTGAAAGAAAAAAATATGTAAAAGAAACTCATCAAACTCGTTTTTTTTTTCTAAAATACATGTATTGTATAATAGTAGAAGCCTCAGTTCAAATCATTCAAAAATTGATGGCTATGACATGTATTGCATCAATAGAAATAAAAAAAGGGGAGGGGGTGTTGCCTTGTACACTGATAATAATTACAAATGTAGAATCATCAGTGAACTGTCTCTAGCACTGGATAACATAATGGAGTGCATAACTATTGAAATAGAAGCTGAAAAGTCAAAGAATCTGCAAATCAGCTGTATCTACAGGACCCGTGGATAAAAACGTTCAGAGGAAGTGCTGAAGATATACAATCCCATTAACAACATGAAAATGACATTTTATGTGGTGATTTCAATATAGATTTGTTGAATCCAACTGTGAACAGTGCCATCACTGATTTCATCCACACAATGTACAGCATTAGTCTTTATACCTTAATCCGCTGTCCAACAAGAATAACCTCACATAGTGCTACACTTGGCGATAATATTTTCACTAATGTTGTTGACAGGAATGTTCTAAGTGGATTAATAATAAATTAATTAAATGACCATCTACTGGTTTTTGCAACAGTACAGGGCTACGCCAGGATTAACAGATGTGAACCTAATAAGAAATTAATTAGACTTAAAACTCAAGAAGGAATTTGCTCAACAACCAAGACTGGACAGTACTAAATAATATTGTAAATAAAGGAACTAAAGGATTGGAATATCTAAATAACTTTCAAGTACAAAATACAAGGACTAATGACATAAAACAAATTGCAAATGGTTTTAGTTATTTTTTTCTGGTTCTGGCTTGGCTAAAGAAATTTTGTGGTTAGTTGCTGGACTCATGAAATTAACAAACTGCAGGAAAATCACTGGAGTTATAAGAGGCAGACAACTACACACACACACACCACGTGTATGCTTTTGCTATTTATTGTGGTTTAACCTGTCGAGGACAAAAATGTACAGAAAATTCTGCATCAAGCCTTGAAATCATAGCTTTCCTACTTTTGTTAACCCTGGATTGGTGGCATGGTGATTAGTGCTGTTGTCTCACAGCAAGAAAGTCCAGGGTTCAAATTCACTGTCTGGCTAGTTTACAGTTGTTTCTCTCTGGGTATTCTGGTTTCCTTCCACAGTTAAAAGTCATGCAGTGTTTGTCTCCATGTGATTGACTGGTGAGCTGTCCAGGGTGTACCCTGCCTCTTACCCTATCACTTCAGGGTTATGCCCCAGCACCCCTGCAACCCGGATGGTAGTTGTAGATCAATTCACTTTGTATTTTAACCAGACTCTTAGACTTTGTTGAACATTATGTAACATGAAGACGACCTGTAGTATTTAAGTGAATAAGTGAAGTGAATAAGGGGGCAGGAACAGGAAAAGTGTAAACTTCATCCTACTCCTTTTCGAGCACACACATTCTGTAGACATGGATATATACAAGAGAACTTGATGATTATTAATTTTTGTTTGTTTGTTTTTTTCTCCTGTTATTTCAATTATATTTGCATGTTCGAAATAAAATTCTATCTATCTCTCTAACTTCAAGTATAATGATAATAAAAATAATTGTAAACATTGTCTCTACTTACCTGAGGACTGCTTTCAGATGAAACTGTGGGTAAAATGTGTAATATGATGAGTTTGTCTTGAACATGGAAGTTGTGGTGGCCTAATTAACACCCCACCCCCACAGACATGTGGTCACACTCAACATGCAGATGGTTTATTTTCAGCATAGAAACAACTTTTTTTTCTCTCCAAGATGTAGCCCACATTCAAGTTTAGTATGCACCAATCAGTTGATTTGTGCTGTTTTATAAACCTAACATAGTGGCTACATGAAACTAATAATGCAAAGTAAGGAAAAGTAAACATTTTATTTATGATACTTTTTCATTTTTTGCTTTGTTAAAAATCTAAATAGTTATCAGTTATTTATTGATATCTCTCATTGTTAAAACACCTAAAAGATTAATTTTCAATCCACTTTTTCATATGATCTGTGTTCCCATGTGTATTAACCCTTAGTGATTGCTTTAGGTTGTTTATAAACCCAGTGATCAGCAGTTTGTGGTGTTGCCAGGCAGAAATAGAAATATTTCAACATGAACACGGTCCTGCATTGATGACTGACATATTGAGATACTTTTATATGGTAGGCCTGTTTGGGATTCAAACTATCAACTGACAACATAAATGTATCTGTGAGGAGTTTACTGTGGTCATAGATGACAGCAACAACAAGCAATTTTCTCATAGACTTTAATTTTACATCTTTATGAAACCAGAGAACTGCCACCTGCTGGCCTTTATTAAATGTAGGACCCATAATGGATGAACAATTTGTAACTGCAAAAAATTAGACAAAGCTATTTTTTCAACCTAGATTTGTTTTATTTCATCAATAATAAAAAAAATACAGTGTCTCATATCACCAGTTGCAGTTAACTGAACTAAATAAATATTATTTACAGGAATGTAAATCTTTTTCATTACATCTTTAAAAACACTGAACATACAAAGACTTCTTTATGAATTTTAACAATTGTACAAAACTCTTATCCACGTCACACATCACAAGTAATCTTGCTGTTTGTTCAGTCCAGTTATTAACAACAAAGGAGAGATGATGACATTAAGTCGCTGGCTCTTGCTACAATATATGAACTTGTGGGGAAGCAGCTTCATCACTGAACTCACTGTCATCAGCTACAATCGCAGGATTGTCTTGGCTGCATATACATATATAATCTACATAACAAATAGTACAATATTATTTCTAATACTCGGTATACCAGAGGAAATTGAATTGGTAATGTGAAGGACCAAAAAAATATAATATATTGATAGTAAAATAGTAAAATAGAGCTCTATTTTACCATTTTTTATGGAATAAATGATTCCATAAAAAAATGTAAATTAAAAAATCCAATTCAATTCTTAAAACGTTACAGAGAACTGAAAACATTATTTGGACATGTTGTAGAAACAAAGAAAGATGATGTGGCAAACAAAATTACAAGCAAGAAAAAGGTAAAAACATTAAAACCTAATGTGGGAAACTAATTAAAAAAAAAAAAAAGATTTGAACATCTTTAATCCTGGGATATAAAAAGTGTCCAAAGCAGTTTATAAAATCAGTTTTAAAACTATTTAGACAGACACTCCAGCAGCCTGTCAATGCATCCGTTCTGCATAAAAGAAACAGAATCAAGTCCACATCAGCCCACCTGTCTGTGCTGTCAGTCACACTCTTCCATCAGCTGAGCACAGACATGCCAGCAGCTTGTCAATGCATCCTTTTCGCATGAAAAGAAACAGAATCAGGTCCACAAAAGGACTGAGCAAAAAAAAGATGATAAAGACGTAACGAGAGATGATTGTGGGAACGATTAATAGAAAGTAGTAAAAGAACAACAGAGTTAAAATTCCTAGACTTCGACGTTTCTCCTCAGTGGGCACTGAGGTGGCAGCAGGCAGGGCTCTGAAGGTCCGAGCTAAGCAGAAGATGAACAGGGGGCCTGGGAGGGCAGCATAAATAATTAAACGTTCTAATTCATCTAAGACTATGGCAAGAGGGACACTGACTATACAAAAAGCCCAGACAAGGACACAGACCAGCACAGAACTCCTTGTTTCTTTGAGGCAGTCCAACAGTGGATATGCGATGTGAAAACACCTGCAACAGAGGAGAGACACTAATTTGTATCATCACAGTGTAGAATAATATGATTCTGACTGTAAGGATGCTTCACAGTAAAATATAATGTTCAGAGACATGCAGGTACACACACTAAAAGACAAACAGGTACCTTTCCAGAGCAATGCACATCCTGAAGTACAGACTGGCCATCACACACGAGAGGTGAATAACAGCAGGTATGCTACTTCCTATTCTTAATAACCAAACAATCATTATGCAGATCTGGATTACATTAGAAGTGAGGAGGTTTGTGTAATAGATGACAGGGACTGGACTCCTTTGCACCTGCAGGAAATATAAATTAATATTTAAAATAACAATAAATAAATGCAGGAATAAACATGACATTGTTTATTATGTTATTATGCTCTCAGGCACCAGAAGGAGACTAATTTACAAAACAATCAACTTTTCTTTTAGGTTGTTGAAAACTTTTTAAAATCAAAGTGTCTCTTGACTTCCTTGCTTTTCAGACTTTTATCTGATGTCAAAACTTCTCTTTTTTAAACGTTCTTATGGTTGAAACTGCTGGTGCATGTAAAGCAACAGAGGACAAAATACTCAGTCGGGTTACTTCACAACACTACATGCTTCCATGTTTTCTGCCCACAGGGTTTCTCTGTAACACTGTGAAAAAATAAATTACTGCACATTTAGAGGAACAGTTTGTCACTAGGATGGTATCTGTACTGCCGAGGTGCAGCTGATGGAGGTTCTTATGGCTCGTTCACTAAAAAGAAGAAAGTTTGTTTGGCTCCAAATCGGCTGATCAAAGCTTTTGTTTCTTAAATTAATTTAAAGTCAAATTATTTGTAAACTAAATTATTAGTATGCAAAAGATAGAGTGCTACAAAAAAAAATAAAATAAAATACAAAAACAAATAATTAATAAAAGGTCCAGTCTCTGATAGTATGTATAATATTTATAAGCTTTTAACTTTTCAACTATTTGGATTGAAACAACAGAGAATCACACAAGAAAATATAAATAAAATATATGTTTATATCATCATTTTGATCATTGTTAATGTATTATTATTATTATTATTATTATTATTATTATTATTATTATTATTATTATTATTATGAGGAGACAGGCTGGGGAGAAGAAATAGAAGACACCCAGCAGAGGGCCTTGGGTCAGAATCAAACTCTGCTGCTCATTTAGCTTATTTGTGGGATGTGGGCATTTTCTCGACCCGTGAGCTAAATCGCACTAAGCTTGAACTCAGGTGTGAGGAACTATTTAATTTTAATGATCCTTAATAAAGGTCATTGCAGCCCTTCCTTGTTATTTATGTATTTATTTCACTAAATCTACAATTTATCCCATTTTTTATGTTTATTTAAGCGTTGTCTGACAGTATGTTTGCCGCAGCAATTTCCTAATTTTGTAAACCTGCTCAACATTTGGCAATAAAACCCTTTTTGATTCTGATCCATCTTTTTCTGCTTATCTGGGGATGGGTCGCGGGGGCAACACCTCACCCAGGAGGTGCCCAGGAGGCATCCTTGTCAGAAGCTCGAACCACCTCAATCGGCTCCTTTCGATGTGGAGGAGCAGCGGCTCTGAGCCTCCTCCCGGATGGCCGAAATCTTCACCCTATCTCTAAGAGAGAGGACGCCCTTTTCTGCTGTTTGTATCCGCGATCTTGTTATTTCGGTCACTACCCTCTCAATTTACCGGTCGATCTACGTCCCTACCCACAGCTCGTGAGGTGTGGGTAGGGACGTAGATTAACTGTCTGCTCTCTCTTCACAACAGACCGGAGCAGCGTCTGCATCACTGCAGCCGCAGCACCAATCCGTCTGTCGATCTCCCTTCTCCCGTCACTCATGAACAAGACCCCGAGATACTTAAACTCTTCCATTTGGGGCAAGAACTCGTCCCTGACCCGGAGTGGGCACTCCACCTTTTTCCGGCTGAGGACCATGGCCTCAGATTTGGTGGTGCTGATTCTCATTCCCACCACTTCACACTCAGCTGCGAACCGTTCCAAACCGAACTGGAGGCCATCGCCCGATGAAGCCAACAGAACCACATAATCTGCAAAATCTGCTTTCATCTCTGCTTCAAATTATTCACAAAGAAAAAAGTTATTATTTACTTACCACATAACACACACAGTAGATCATCAGTATGGTCAAAGGAAGGCAGACACATGTGTCGATCCACATAATCACTTCAAGGACTTTCCGAAACTCGGGCAAAGATACTGTGATAGGGTTGTGTTGGAATCTATACCAATGCACTTTGTTTGTGTGGCAAAGCAAAAAAAATAAATAAATAAATAAAAAAAAAAAAACATTGTTAACATTGTTCAGTCATGAAATTACTGATTGTAGGTAAACAAGCAGCAACGCAATAATAATAACATGGAGTAGCCCGAATTGTGCTGGAGAATGTTGGCACAGAATAACAAACATTGGTGGTGAAGGGAGGGAGTATGAAAGTATAAAAATAACACTTTAAAGTCGATTGCTAACACTTGATGTCTGTGTCGTGTATGTAAGGTCGGGGGGCGGGTCCATTCCACTGCAGGGCAACCCGCATGTGGCGAATAAAATTTGAACTTGAACTTGATTAAAACTCAACTGGATTACACTTTTTTTTGTGAGATCACAGAGAAGTTAACAGCTATTTGATTAACCATAAATTTCAATTAAAATAACTCTAAAGTAAAAATTTACTTTGCATTTCTGATCTTGAAAACTTTACATGCCAATGTTTAAAAACGATTCACAAATTGCTCATAAAATATCCCCGCACAGCAACAATGAAAACAAAAACACCTCGATGCAAATTTTCAGAGCGATGAAATTGGCTGGACCAGGAATTTTCAGCACTCAGTAAGAACATGTTGTGATGAACCAACACAAATGTACTGAAATAAATCTAATTCAGTTCTGTCAAAGCTATCAGTGCACTAACCATAGCAGTAATACATATGAATACATCTACTGCTGCAGGCTCTGTTTTAAATCAACATGTGTGATTAGGCTGCATGGTTCACATTGCACATTGTGTTGCTATGCAGGCGACAGTTACGCTGACATTCTGTGGGAGAAGTTATTTATATTAATTAGTCAAATAGATCGAGGAGGTACAGTTAGTGCATTACCAACACACACATTCACAAAAAGCTGCTCACTCCAAGCACAAAAGAAAAGAAGGTAGTGACTTTAATAAACTATCTCCAGATGTTCTAATTCAGTCAGTTTCTATGTTTTTTATAACTATTCCTCTCTTCAGGTAGAAATAATATGAACATGTATAAAATAAGTGTCGCCCTTACTTGTCTCAGGACTGTTTCCAGCTGAACCGTTGGGTAAAATCTGCAATATGACAATTTTGTCTTGAACGAGGAAGTTGTGGTAACAAACTTTATAATCTCCACCCCGTACTCACTGATGTTCAAACTCACAGATGCCCAAACATGAAGCCAGCGAGAGTCAAGATATATTTTAACTTAAATGATCTGTACAGCTACTCAGCTGCATCGTTTCTGTTCTGCTGATGGTTTTATTTTGCTTTACAGTCACAAAAGCACATGCATTTTAATCAAGATTTTTACTCAGTCCAACTGTTGCCTAAACCAAAACTCAGATCCAGCAAACTTAAAATATCAGGGATTAAAAACGTTGTGACAGCAAACATGACATCAGCTCCTGTGACTGTTAGTAAAAGTTTTTATTCAGGTAGAAATCTGGTCTCAAAGGTGTTTCCATGGCACATTATCAGCAGTAGCAGTTTAAAGCCACGGGGCAGCTGATGGCCTGATCCCCATGAAGTAGACAACCAAAAAGCTCTAATGACTCTTAATACATGTGACAGTATTTTTACACAAGCTAGTACACATTGTTGAATAGTATCTTTATAACAGGTTATAGAGGGAGGCGAAAGTAGTCGTATCTTTACTACAATCATCGAGTGGATAACAGTAAACTGATTAAAGAAGAACAGAATCTGCTGCTCTTTGAAAAATAAATAAATTCTGGCAGTATTCATTTCAATAACCATATAAATGAATTACAGCTAAAATTAAATCTGTATTTCAGTTTCAAACTAAATAATTTCTGCAGTTTTGGTGACTCTACAATCTCTTATTTAACACTCAAAAATTTATGTCTAACAATTATATTTTCTTGTATAATGAGCACAGAGCTGCTTTTTGATAAAAACACTTTCCTTTTTATGGGAATAATTATTAGAACATCACTTGTGAATTAAAGCTGGAAATACTCCCAAACAAATGTAGTATATACATGTGTTTTTCTTAACTTTATTAAAACCTGCAGTTGGCAGCTGCTTTATGAACCCATATTTGTGACTGTATGAACCTCTAACAAGCTTAATCTTCCTGTTTCCACCATATTAAAACCCACAGACCCACCAGATGAGAGTGGCTGAAGTGGCAACAAACACCTTGTTGATGATTTTTAAAGATCGCTATCTTCAGTCAGAACCTGTGACCTCAGAGGTGTGAACAGAGACAGGGTGTGACAGTTTTGACACATCTGTAGAGGTTATTAAGCTTTTAATGCAAACTAACTTACCGGCAATATTTTGTTTATTTACTTTAATAGAAAGAGTTGAATAGAATAGAATAGAATGCCTTTATTGTCACTATACCAATGTACAATGAGATACAGAGCATCTCCTACTCAGTGTAAACATGTGGGAGAAGAAAGGGGGGTGAGGTGCACAGTTTCTGCAGCACTATATATATTTGAACAGTATTTTGAAAAAAAAAAAACAGAAAAAAAAACCCCCAAAAAAAACAAGGCGCAGTTTCCAAGGCTGTCCATACCTGAAGCCTTGGAAACTGCTAAGCCATGGCTCACAGCCTTGGCCAGCTGCTTGATGAGGTACACCAGAGAGATAGAAGGCAGGAGAATAAACCAGCCGTTCTCCACAGAACCAGCCAATTTGTACTCTCAGTGGCAGGGTAGGCAGGCCTGAACCCTCTCAGTGAAATCACTGACAACACTGGCTATGGATACTGACTACGGAGTGTATGAGTTGTCAGCCACCTCCTGTACATGGATGACATCAAGCTGTATGCCAAGAGTGACATTGATTAACTGATCCACACCACCAGGATATACAGCAATGACATTGGAATGTTGTTCGGACTGGAGAAATGTAGTCATTTGATATCAAAGAGAGGGAAGGTAGTCAGAACTGAGGGGATCGAACTACCTGTTGGACTTCCAGATACAGACGGTCAAATGGTGGTGGCTACCCAACTGGTCATAGTGGTGGTAGGCACACAGAAGAAGACGACTGTAGTGATAAACGTAGCGGTTCCGAATGACAGCAACACCAAGAAAAAGGACCAAAGGTCTGCTAGATGATGTGAATCATCTAGCTGACCTTCTGAGGGTACTTCACGTAGTCTTGGTAACCAGCTACAGGGGATTCAGGTTTCAAGCTTCACCATAATCCTATCTTTCAGGTCAGTTCCTCTATTCCTCAGTCTGCTCCAAAGGCGTGTAGTCTTACCACTAACCTATCCAGCTCCATACTGATATATATATAATATTTAATCACACTGGTTTTCAGTACTCAAAGAGTTTTAGAAGGCTAAAGTCTAATATTAGCTGGCATAATGTTAGCTTACAATGTTATATTATTGTTTAGCCGACTCCTGTCAGCTGTCCAGAGATGGCTGGGTCTGATATCTGCTGATGATAACCAGCTGCGACAATATCAAGAATAAATAAACATGGTCCTGATTTCTTATGTTCGAACACTTCAGGTGAGGAGGAACAGGAGGAGATGGAGATGAGGAGAAGAGAGTAGTGGTGGAGTAGAGGAGGCAAGAGAAAACAAAAATATTGTTTGAAACAGATACTGATTAGAACTTCATATAACTGATACTACTATTCATTTCATGCAGCGATGTGCACATGACGTCACATATCTCTCAGCAGATACCCCTGTTTGTTAATTGTCTGGCCGGTTATATTAAGTAAACCTTAGTTGTGTTTTTGTTTAACTGGCTCAATGAATATTAAGCTCATAGCTCTTTTGCACACATCTCTGTTTCACACTTCAATATTTTGTCTTATTTGTTGTCTTCATTTATTTATTTGTGCTATTTGTATTTTTATCTGTTCTGTTTCTATTGTATATATTAATCGGCATCTGTGTGTGGACAGCAAAGAAAGAATTTCATTGCACAGAGAAATGCCTTTTTTTCTATGGACACATGACAGTAAACACTTTGAATCTTGAATCTTTGAATGTAAAATACTGTGAATAAACACAATGTATTTTCAGTTCTGTGTTGTTTATAAATAATAATAAAATAATAATAATAAAGATAATAAGAAGGAATGCAACTTCCAAGGACAATATTTATTCATTTATTTATTTTTGATAATTCAAAGAAGATTTTAACAAATGAGGAATTCAGGTATTTTACTTCAAATGTTGGGAAAAAAAGGTAATTTTTGCACATAAAAACCTGCAACCATAAAACATCTTCCAACAATAACAATTGGAGGAGTTAAAGACAAAGCTAACACAGGAAACCCTTCACACCTACAGGAAGTTTAGGATCACCAGTTAAACTAACCCTAATGCAGGTTTTGGACTGCAGGTATTAAAAGTACCTGACGAGGGTGCTCACAGACCTGAGGAGAACATGCAAACTCCAAACTGAAAGGCCCCAAACTGGATATGAACCCGGGTCCTTCTGGCTACCTCACCACCACGGGGCCTTTAGAAGAAATTATGAAACAATTTCTACTTTTAAACTGACATCATCCAACTACTCAACAAAAAAAATTTTACAGCCTGAGGCTTCAGCTGAAGAAAGACTTTAGATGCAGATGGACTGCTGAGTCTTGTCCTGTGGAGGTGGCTCTTCTGTGTTGTGCCATGCGCTTGTGAAGTGGCTGTTTGGTCTCTCCAATGTAGAGGTCTGGGCATTCCTCGCTGCACTGTACAGCATACACCACATTGTTAAGTCTGTGTTTTGGCGTTTTGTCTTTCGGGTGAACCAGTTTTTGTCTGAGCGTGTTGCTGGGTCTGAAATACACTGGGATGTCATGCTTGGAGAAAACTCTCCTGAGTTTTTCTGATACACCGGCTACATAGGGGATGACAATGTTGTTGCATCTGTCCTTCTTATCCTCCCTCGCTGGTGTCTGGTCTTCTTTTCTGTGCCTCTTTGCTGACTTTAAAAACGCCCATTTAGGATAGCCGCACGTTTTGAGTGCTTCCTTTAGATGTGTGTGTTCCTTCTTTTTTCCTTCAGGCTTAGAGGGAACATGTTCTGCCCGGTGGTGTAGGGTCCTGATTACTCCAAGTTTGTGTTCTAGAGGGTGATGGGAGTCAAAGAGGAGGTACTGGTCCGTATGTGTGGGCTTCCGGTAAACTTCGATGTTGAGGTTGCCGTTTAAAAACGTTGTGACAGCAAACATGACATCAGCTCCTGTGACTGTTAGTAAAAGTTTTTATTCAGGTAGAAATCTGGTCTCAAAGGTGTTTCCATGGCACATTATCAGCAGTAGCAGTTTAAAGCCACGGGGCAGCTGATGGCCTGATCCCCATGAAGTAGACAACCAAAAAGCTCTAATGTCTCTTTATACATGTGACAGTGTTTTTACACAAGCTAGTACACATTGTTGAATAGTATCTTTATAACAGGTTATAGAGGGAGGCAAAAGTAGTCGTATCTTTACTACAATCATCGAGTGGATAACAGTAAACTGATTAAAGAAGAACAGAATCTGCTGCTCTTTGAAAAATAAAAAAATTCTGGCAGTATTCATTTCAATAACCATATAAATGAATTACAGCTAAAATTAAATCTGTATTTCAGTTTCAAACTAAATAATTTCTGCAGTTTTGGTGAATCTATAATCTCTTATTTAACACTCAAAAATTTATGTCTAACAATTATATTTTCTTGTATAATGAGCACAGAGCTGCTTTTTGATAAAAACACTTTCCTTTTTATGGGAATAATTATTAGAACATCACTTGTGAATTAAAGCTGGAAATACTCCCAAACAAATGTAGTATATACATGTGTTTTTCTTAACTTTATTAAAACCTGCAGTTGGCAGCTGCTTTATGAACCCATATTTGTGACTGTATGAACCTCTAACAAGCTTAATCTTCCTGTTTCCACCATATTAAAACCCACAGACCCACCAGATGAGAGTAGCTGAAGTGGCAACAAACACCTTGTTGATGATTTTTAAAGATCGCTATCTTCAGTCAGAACCTGTGACCTCAGAGGTGTGAACAGAGACAGGGTGTGAAAGTTCTGACACATCTGTAGAGGTTATTAAGCTTTTAATGCAAACTAACTTACCGGCAATATTTTGTTTATTTACTTTAATAGAAAGAGTTGAATAGAATAGAATAGAATGCCTTTATTGTCACTATACCAATGTACAATGAGATACAGAGCATCTCCTACTCAGTGTAAACATGTGGGAGAAGAAAGGGGGGTGAGGTGCACAGTTTCTGCAGCACTATATATATTTGAACAGTATTTTGAAAAAAAAAAAACAGAAAAAAACCCCCCCCAAAAAAACAAGGCGCAGTTTCCAAGGCTGTCCATACCTGAAGCCTTGGAAACTGCTAAGCCATGGCTCACAGCCTTGGCCAGCTGCTTGATGAGGTACACCAGAGAGATAGAAGGCAGGAGAATAAACCAGCCGTTCTCCACAGAACCAGCCAATTTGTACTCTCAGTGGCAGGGTAGGCAGGCCTGAACCCTCTCAGTGAAATCACTGACAACACTGGCTATGGATACTGACTACGGAGTGTATCAGTTGTCAGCCACCTCCTGTACATGGATGACATCAAGCTGTATGCCAAGAGTGACATTGATTAACTGATCCACACCACCAGGATATACAGCAATGACATTGGAATGTTGTTCGGACTGGAGAAATGTAGTCATTTGATATCAAAGAGAGGGAAGGTAGTCAGAACTGAGGGGATCGAACTACCTGTTGGACTTCCAGATACAGACGGTCAAATGGTGGTGGCTACCCAACTGGTCATAGTGGTGGTAGGCACACAGAAGAAGACGACTGTAGTGATAAACGTAGCGGTTCCGAATGACAGCAACACCAAGAAAAAGGACCAAAGGTCTGCTAGATGATGTGAATCATCTAGCAGACCTTTGGTCCTTCTGAGGGTACTTCACGTAGTCTTGGTAACCAGCTACGGGGGATTCAGGTTTCAAGCTTCACCATAATCCTATCTTTCAGGTCAGTTCCTCTATTCCTCAGTCTGCTCCAAAGGCGTGTAGTCTTACCACTAACCTATCCAGCTCCATACTGATATATATATAATATTTAATCACACTGGTTTTCAGTACTCAAAGAGTTTTAGAAGGCTAAAGTCTAATATTAGCTGGCATAATGTTAGCTTACAATGTTATATTATTGTTTAGCCGACTCCTGTCAGCTGTCCAGAGATGGCTGGGTCTGATATCTGCTGATGATAACCAGCTGCGACAATATCAAGAATAAATAAACATGGTCCTGATTTCTTATGTTCGAACACTTCAGGTGAGGAGGAACAGGAGGAGATGGAGATGAGGAGAAGAGAGTAGTGGTGGAGTAGAGGAGGCAAGAGAAAACAAAAATATTGTTTGAAACAGATACTGATTAGAACTTCATATAACTGATACTACTATTCATTTCATGCAGCGATGTGCACATGACGTCACATATCTCTCAGCAGATACCCCTGTTTGTTAATTGTCTGGCCGGTTATATTAAGTAAACCTTAGTTGTGTTTTTGTTTAACTGGCTCAATGAATATTAAGCTCATAGCTCTTTTGCACACATCTCTGTTTCACACTTCAATATTTTGTCTTATTTGTTGTCTTCATTTATTTATTTGTGCTATTTGTATTTTTATCTGTTCTGTTTCTATTGTATATATTAATCGGCATCTGTGTGTGGACAGCAAAGAAAGAATTTCATTGCACAGAGAAATGCCTTTTTTTCTATGGACACATGACAGTAAACACTTTGAATCTTGAATCTTTGAATGTAAAATACTGTGAATAAACACAATGTATTTTCAGTTCTGTGTTGTTTATAAATAATAATAAAATAATAATAATAAAGATAATAAGAAGGAATGCAACTTCCAAGGACAATATTTATTCATTTATTTATTTTTGATAATTCAAAGAAGATTTTAACAAATGAGGAATTCAGGTATTTTACTTCAAATGTTGGGGAAAAAAAAGGTAATTTTTGCACATAAAAACCTGCAACCATAAAACATCTTCCAACAATAACAATTGGAGGAGTTGAATACAAAGCTAACACAGGAAACCCTTCACACCTACAGGAAGTTTAGGATCACCAGTTAAACTAACCCTAATGCAGGTTTTGGACTGCAGGTATTAAAAGTACCTGACGAGGGTGCTCACAGACCTGAGGAGAACATGCAAACTCCAAACTGAAAGGCCCCAAACTGGATATGAACCCGGGTCCTTCTGGCTACCTCACCACCACGGGGCCTTTAGAAGAAATTATGAAACAATTTCTACTTTTAAACTGACATCATCCAACTACTCAACAAAAAATTTTTTACAGCCTGAGGCTTCAGCTGAAGAAAGACTTTAGATGGTGTTTACTTATCTCACACTTTCTAATTCCTCTTCATCTTCCCTATCATGTGACCCTGTTTCCTCTTTCCCTTCATCTCTGACTACATGATCTGACCTGTCTGTGCTAACATCAGTAACATCTTCTGTGTTGTTGCTCTCCATACTGCAGCAGCACAGATGTGCCAGCAGCCTGTCAATGGGTCCTTTACATATGAAAGCAAACGAAATGAAGTCCAACAATGAACTTAAAAGAAATAGGATCATAGTGATAAAATCAGTAGTTGTGACAGAGTGAGGTGAATAAAAAGTCAAATTTAGTAGACGCAAGTTAAGAGTTAATAGAATGACTGCAGGAAGGTTTATAAGAAAGTAATTAAGCAGAAACAGAACCAAGGTTCCTACAGTTCTTCGTTTTTCTTCAGTGGGCACTGAGGTGGCAGCAGGCAGAGCTTTAAGTGTCCCAGCGAGACAGAAGATGAACAGGGGGGCAGGGAGGGCGGCATAAATGATTAAACGTACAAGGTCATGTAAGACTATGGCAACAGCAACACTAACACTACAAAGGACCCAGACCAGAGCACAGACCAGCAGAGAACCCTCAGTTTGTCTGAGGCAGTCCAACAGTGGGCAGGCGATGAAACAATACCTGCAACACAAAACAGACAGATGATCAGATTATCACACAGAATAGTTTGTTTCTGAACGATGCCTCATAGTTCAGTATAATATTCAGAGACATGCACACACACACGCACTGGTACCTTTCCAAAGCAATGCACAACCTGAAGTAAAGACTGGCCGTCACAGCAAAATAGTAAATGAAACGTGCAATGTTGTTGTAATGCAGTATTTCCTCCCAAAAGAACATCATGTTGCGATAGATTAGAACGGAGATGATGAGGTTTGTGTAATAGATGACAGGAACCTGATATCTTTGACCCTGCAGGAAATATTAATTGAAACCACATTAATACAGTAATAAAGATTATATAGTCATAAGTGTAGATTAATGTGTATGAAGAGTAAATAAATAAATAAAATATATTTAGTTTACTTCTTAAAAAGTAAGTTACTTGTATGTTGGAAAAGATGAAAAATAATAATAATTACAATGTATTGTTTTGAATTAATTATTCATACACCTCAAAATAATCACAAATTTCAAACACTCACATCGGCACCTAGAATATCAAATTAATCTGACATGCATGTCCAGCAGAAACAAAACGAATATTTAAACACAGCACCTTCCTGCCTGATCACAGTGAAGCGAAAGTGCGGGAGATATACTAAATATTTTTTAATTTAATTTAATTTTTCAATAAGAAAGTAAAATTTGGTCTCCAGGATTTAGAAAGGTCAGATGCAGAGCATACAGGAAGATTAACAGAAGCAGTTACAAAAAGTGAACAGCAGGCGTCCCACTGTGTCAACCTGCTTTCTTTGACTATAACAGCAACACAGATGAGTGACAACCAGAACCAAAAAAACCTGGTATCTCTCAAAAAACAATGTATATAGAATTATATATTGCAGTTACTGAGAATATTACAGAGAATGATCACAGCTACCTTAAGACATATCTAAAAAAAATTAAGTGTTGACTGTTTTGCTGTAGAATAACAATATAGTCCGGTGCAGAGGTCACTGAATGGTCTAAAAATGTGAGGCTAAAATTTAGACCCAACATGTGTTTTTTTCTTCAGCCAAACTGCAAACATGTTGAACGTCTACATGAGATTTTGGCTTTAAGGAGTTTCATTTATTCACTCATCTGTATGTCAAAAGCCCAACAGTTAACATGGGATGTGCTAATTTATGACATGACTGTATCTGGTTCAGTGAAGTTGAATGATTTAAATTTTTACTTTACTTTTGCTGCACCAATAAAATAATATGTTAAGAATTTATTATTTTATTCTCTATTCCTACACTATTAATGGGCTACTTTTGTAGTAAGATGAATCTACAGAGTGTAACTGCACTGTAAAATGTAATTCTAGATGCTTGTTATTGTAACATATTATTCTATATCAGTTTGACAATAGATGACTGAAGTTGTTGTTATAACATAGAATTACAAAATAAAAACGTCCCAATTACACCAAAAAAAGCTAACTTAAAAACTCGTGTCCAGCTAAATCAGCAACTTATGTGAACTTGACAATGTGGGGAAGTTGAGCACAGCAGGATTCCACGTGACTGCTATCGAGGTGCATCATGGGGAATTGGCGGTTAACGACATTCATTCATTCATTTCATTCATTTATTTGTTCATTTTCAGGCACAACAAATACCTATATTGAACATAAAATGCACAAAACACACATGCTCACATTACTTGGACGTTTTCCAATCGTCTTCATTGGAATCTGCTTTCAAGGTGAGTAACATTGGTTATCTTTCTTTCTACATAGCACTTTAATTCTTATTGTTTGCACTGAAGCACCGCAGCAATTTCCTAATGTTGTAAACCTCAACATCTGGCAATAAACCCCATTCTGATTCTGATTCTGATTCTGATTATAACTATAAGGAAAGAGAGCTACAAAAGTTGGAACATGTTTTGAATTTATGGCATGACGCGGGTTTTTCTCTTTTACCGAAATGTTTGCTTTAGCTAATGTAACTTTAGCCGACAAGGTCCAGCTTGTGCGTCATGACCAAACTTAACCTAATACTGACATAGGACCTTTTTTATGGGTTTAATGTGGCACTTACCAAATCACAAGTATTGTGCCGCTAGCTTTAAGGTTGTGCACTCAAACACTGTTGCAATATTAGCAAGCTAACTCAGCTAATTAATAAAGCTTATTTCATATTGTCTCTGTACTTGTAAATTTCTTTCAAGTTCACAGGCTGTTGTATTTTGGTGGAAGTTCATTTTGGCAATATTTCCAATAATCATTTTCTAAAGGAAGATCCCTCACAGACTCTCAAGACTGTGAAGGTTAGCATTGTTTCTTTTAGTAAATTTAATAATTACAGCACCACAGTGGATTTTAAATGAAACAATCAAGTGGTGATTGAAGTGCAGACTTTCAGCTTTAACTCAAAGGGTTAACTCCCTCCTCCCTGTAGATGCCACATGATAACATGTGTACTTTTTCTACACCAAATGTATTATTACAAGATCTTTGACACTGGAGATGGTCTGGGTTTTAGAGAAATTAACTGGCAAGCTAGCATTGATATTATTAGTGTCTTGTGTTTATTCATGTCTTCACCAGGGTCTTTGACATTTCGCTGCTGTACTGTTCACTTCAGCTTTACGTTTGATTTTTCACATTGTATATTGTAATGGCAGAGATATTAGACTATTTAAGGGTTTGCAGTGGCTGCTACAGCTGTGGGGGGCAATACTTTGGTGAAGTGTCCTGGACCCTGGAAATAAAGTTACCTTGAACGTTACCTTGAAGAGACTGTGTAGACTTAACTTAAAATTTTAAGGCAGCCCTTTACATCATATTTTTAAGTTGAAACAACAACTTATATTTTACAGTGTGGAAAGTGTTTGATTGTCAGACTATTTTATTTGTGAGTATTTAAGCAATCACTTAATTTTAATGATGACTCAACAGTCCATGTTTATTTATTTATTATTTCAGTTTTTCCTTTTACCCAACTGTTTATCTTGCTCAGGGTCATGTGGGTGCTGGATCGTATCCCAGCTGTCACTGGGCCAAAGGTAGGCAGGTCGGCAGTCTGTTGCTGGGCTAATTTTTATTTCTTTTCTTTTTTAATATATTTTATTCTATTGTTAATTTTAATTTTAATTTTGTTTTTTCATTGTTCACACACTCACAGACATAAAAAGATGTGACATACTTACGTACCGCACAACACACACAGCAGAAGAACAGTATGGTCACGGGAAGGAAGAAGCAGACCTCGATCCATATCAGGACTCCCCACATCTCCATCTGACTTTCTGTGTGGTGGAGTTGCTGTAGAAGAATTTTCTACTCTGAAAAAAAAAAAAGTGAAACAGCAAGTGGTGAAAGTGATTCACTGGTTTGCTCTAAATGCTGGAAAAACATTGAGTTCCTCCAAATGACCCTCCTCAAACTCATATTTTTTTCCCGTTTGACTTAAAATACATGTGTGGGAAAAGTCACACACAGTTAGACGGAGAAACAGGAGAGAGACAACAAAACACCAAAAATTATTATTAATAATTATTAATGCTCCCACATGCTTGTATGCATGGCTTGTGTCCTGGGGGATCTATTCCTACATCTAGGATGATGTGGGTACAAGGGCATCACTGAGCTCCTGGAAAGTGACCCAGAGGTTTTCCATTGGCTTTAGGTGAGTTTGGGGTCCAGTCAGAGGAATTAATTCCTTCATCTTCCAGGAGCTGCCTGCTCTCACCACATAAGACCGAGTATTGTGTTGCACCAGGAGGAACCCAGAACCCACTACACCAGTGCAAGGGCTGGGTTCCAAGGATATTATCCTGATATTAAATCACAGTCAGGGTGCCGTTGCCTAACCCATAGAGGACTGTGTGTCCCTTCATTGCAGTTTCAGCAGAACCATTTTTTGGGGTGGTTGTCTCATTGTTGCCCCTCTGATGCACATTTTGCTAATTTCATTAAGACCAAAGCAGCCGAAACTGATTAATAACACCCACGCCACTCAACTTACCAGATCAATGTTGTAGTTAGCTTCTCTGATGATATATTCCGATGAAGACTTTTTAAAAGTGTTCTTTACATTTTTTAAACTCGTATATGTAATATATAATTCTTAGAAAGAGAAGGGAGGTATCATTTTAGAGGGAAGTGGAATTTAAAATTACAAAGAGTAAGAACAACATTGAAAAGGATGTCTATTTCAATAGCTGGAGTTAAATTCTGGAATGAGTTAAAAGAAGAAATAAAGGTCAGTAGTGATATAAACCAGTTTAAAATAAAATTCAAAAAAGAAATATTAAATAAGTATAAGAATGAAGAAAATGCAATTAACCCAAGACAGCAGTCAAACTCATGTTTATTTTCTTCTGCAAATTAGCAAATCTAAATATAGTTTTAGTTGAACATGTGAAAATATTTTTTTGAGATGTTATGTTCTAAGTTGAAGGCATTGTATACGTTTTTGTTGTTCAAATTTAGATGATGAGGATGTAAACCTGAGGGGGTAGGGCTAAATAAGTATATACTTCTGCCTACTCCCTTTCAAACAACTGTATGGAATGATTTTATGAAACGTTGGTGAATGTATATGTTTGAAATAAAAAAGAACTGAACTGGACTGAACTGAATATATAGTAAAGAGATGCAAACTTTTACTTTGTGAGAAACTTCTCAGAGTTACTGTCACGGGTCTGGGTCCGTTGGACCCAGTATGTGGAGTTTCATGTTTTTGTTATTCCATGTTTGAGGTTATTATGTTTTGGTTTTAGTTTGCATCAGGGATTGTTTTCTTGTTCTCTTGTTGTGTTGATGATGATGATGATGATTATGATGTTTATTATTTGAGTTTCATGTTTAAGGATTTGTTCTCGGTTGTATCTCACGTTTAGTTTAGTTCAGGTTCCATGTGTCATTCTGTCTGTCTCTCAGTGTCAGGTCTGCGTCTTGGTGTGGTGTTCTCATTTCCTGTTTTATTGTGAAGGTCTGGGTCTCATGTGAGTGTGTTCAGTTTTACCTCTGTCTCGTCTTGTTGATCATTCCCAGCTGTGTGTAATTCCCCTGTGTTTCTCTAGGTGTATTTAGTCATGTCCTCCGTCATTGTAGTTGCTGGTCCGTCTGTGTTTCCACCCTCCCTCATCTGCGTGTTCTCCCTGCTGTCCGCCGTTAGTTTCTTCTGGTCGTTCTCGTTAAGGTTTGTGCTCTGTAGTTTAGTTGATCCCAGTATAGTTTAGTTCCAGCGCCATTTGCCGTTTGTGTTTACTTTCATGTTCAATAAACCACCTTTACACCTTCACGACTGCCTGCACTTGGATCCTCCTTTTTCCTTTTCTACACGGCTCTCCTCACCCGCCGTGACAGTACGGACCAGCCAGATATGGATCCAGCGGCATTCACCCCACCCACGGAGCTTCGGGACCTCATCACGAACTCCGCTTCACAAATAATCAACCTGTGGCTAGAGCACGAGGGAGAAGCATTCCTCCACGTTCTGGAAGCCAGACTGCAACAGCTGCTCACGGATTATCCCTGGCTATTGGACTCACTACACCCTCTGGTACAAAACTTCATTCTCCACGAACTTCACCTCCACCCTCCAGCTGCTACCGCTTCCCAACCCAGCCCGCCGGCGAAGGTTTTGCCCGGCCCGCCGGCGAAGGTTTTGCCCGGCCTGCCGGCGAAGGTTTTGCCCGGCCCGCCGGCGAAGGTTTTGTCCGGCCCGCCGGAGCAGTCGGCAGGGAGGAAGCGACGTTCGCGTCACCGGCGCGGCACCCCACAGCCGGACTTCAGGATGACAAAACAGTCGGCTGTGGTGGGTGAAACAGACACTCTTTCTGTTCCTTCTGACCCAGATACTAGGTCTATTTCTTCTGGAGCTATTTTTTTGTGTCTCCTCTAAAAATCATAAGGATTTCCCTGTCTCGCCCATGGCCATTGCTCCTAAGACTACCTTTGTTGAGCAGACTTTTTGTGCTAATGACTATGTTCATGCTGTTGTTCCCATGCCCGGAGTAGCTGAGCCTAGCACTACGAACATAGGGAATTTAAGTGTCAGGGAAGCTTTCTTGTCTCCGTCAGTTCCTTCAGGGAAAGTAATAAAACTTTCTGAAACTGGTTTTTCTGGCCATATTGTCCCATCCTCACTTTCACCTCAGCCAGCTGCCCAGCTGCCCTCAGTTCAGCCAGCCACTCCACCACCTGTTACTACTTCGCTACCTGTAGCTCAGTTGCCACCAGTTCAGCAGCCTACCCACTCAGTCATTCAGCCACCATCCTCACTGTCTCATTCTAAGCAGGGAACACACTTCACCACAACATCTGTTGGTTCTCTTATTAAGCTGGCCATGTCAGAGACAGTTGCTCCCTCTAGGGCCTCCCCAAAGGCTGGGTGTCAGTCACCAGCCAACTCTGGACCCCTAGAGGTCAAGACACCAGCGCCAGCAGCCTCACCGGAGAGCTCACCAGAACAGTCTCAGCTCTCAGCACCCCCTGAGAGTTCAAGTGAGTTCATCCGTCCGCCTCCGTCCTCTGAGTGTATTGGGGAACGCTTTCAGCCCTCTGAGGACTGCATTCCACTGTTGCTGCCTGAGTCTAGCCACTGTGCTGCTCAGTCCCAGCCAGTGTCCTCACTGGCAGAGGTCTCCGTACCTGCTGCTTCAGTGTCTGCTCTAGCTGGAGGGCCCGAGGAGCCCGGCCAGCACCATGTTTCGTCTGCTGGGGGTTCTGGAGAACCCAGCCAGCCTCAAGCCACGTCAGCTGGAGGGCCCGAGGAGCCCGTCCAGCCTCAAGCCACGTCAGCTGGAGGGCCCGAGGAGCCCGTCCAGCCTCAAGCCACGTCAGCTGGAGGGCCCGAGGAGCCCGTCCAGCCTCAAGCCACGTCAGCTGGAGGGCCCGAGGAGCCCGTCCAGCCTCAAGCCACGTCAGCTGGAGGGCCCGAGGAGCCCGTCTAGCCTCAAGCCACGTCAGCTGGAGGGCCTGAGGAGCCCGTCCAGCCTCAAGCCACGTCTGCTGGAGGGCCCGAGGAGCCCACCCAGCACCACGCCTCGTTAGCTGAGGGTCCTGGAGGACCCAGCCAGCACGTCCTCACACCTGCTGACGGTCCCAGAGGACCCAGCCAGCACATCTCTACATCATCACCTGCAGCATTCACGCCACCGCCTGCTGCATTCACGCCACCGCCTACAGCCTTCACATCATCGCCATTCGCATCACTGCCTGCAGCGTCGCTGCCGTCAGGTTCCGCAGCCGTCCCGCTGCCGTCAGGTTCCGCAGCCGTCCGGTTCCGCAGCCGTCCCGCTGCCGTCCGGTTCCGCAGCCGTCCCGCTGCCGTCCGGTTCCGCAGCCGTCCCGCTGCCGTCAGGTTCCGCAGCCGTCCCGCTGCCGTCATCCACGCCTGGTCCGGCCTCCGTGTCTTCATCAGCCTCGTCTGGTCCAGCCTCCGTGTCTTCATCAGCCTCGTCTGGTCCAGCCTCCGCTTCAGCTTCAGCTCCGCCCACGCCGTCGCCTGGTCCAGCATCGTCTTCGTCTGGTCCAGCCTCCGCTTCGGCTTCGGCTTCAGCTTCAGCTTCGTCTGGTCCTGCCTCGCCTGGTCCTGCGGTTGCCACACCGCCGTCAGAGCCAGCTCGACCCGTTCCGCCTCGCCTCTGCTGGCCGTTTTGATGATGATGATGATGATGATGATGATTATGATGTTTATTATTTGAGTTTCATGTTTAAGGATTTGTTCTCGGTTGTATCTCACGTTTAGTTTAGTTCAGGTTCCATGTGTCATTCTGTCTGTCTCTCAGTGTCAGGTCTGCGTCTTGGTGTGGTGTTCTCATTTCCTGTTTTATTGTGAAGGTCTGGGTCTCATGTGAGTGTGTTCAGTTTTACCTCTGTCTCGTCTTGTTGATCATTCCCAGCTGTGTGTAATTCCCCTGTGTTTCTCTAGGTGTATTTAAGTCATGTCCTCCGTCATTGTAGTTGCTGGTCCGTCTGTGTTTCCACCCTCCCTCATCTGCGTGTTCTCCCTGCTGTCCGCCGTTAGTTTCTTCTGGTCGTTCTCGTTAAGGTTTGTGCTCTGTAGTTTAGTTGATCCCAGTATAGTTTAGTTCCAGCGCCATTTGCCGTTTGTGTTTACTTTCATGTTCAATAAACCACCTTTACACCTTCACGACTGCCTGCACTTGGATCCTCCTTTTTCCTTTTCTACACGGCTCTCCTCACCCGCCGTGACAGTTACTGACCCCCAATGTGTATTTGAAACTTTTTAAAACTGTAATTTCTTTAGTATTTTGGATCTGCGATAACTTCTTAGGTAGAGGAACTAGGTATATAAATTTCAGAGCTAAACAATATGTTTAAACTCTGTTAAAACCATCAGTTTTACATGAACTCTAAGTGCCACAGTCAGAAAATGTGTTTTTCATATTGGCTTTTTTTTTTTCTCTAACCGACTAAGCATCAAGTTTTAATAACAAAAGAAAATATCGAAAAACTTTAACATCTGTGATTTTTAACATATGATTTTTACTTAAATGTTGTTACCAAAGTGATTGTCCAGTTGTGTTTCTCCCATATTAAAGTTTTTTTTTTTTTTATATTGTTACGTTTTAACTTTGAGCAACTGCTAAATTTGACATTATATTTACCCAAGAAGTTAAAACCAGTCTAATTTCATCTCCAAAGGTTGACTCTGTTCATCTGGACGTAGCATTTTCCGTGAAATGTTTTGTCACTCATCCAAGTGACTTCTTCAGTCTCAACTGAAGGCAGGTTTCCCCAAATCTTATAAACAGTCCATTGCACAATGACTGAAACCAGCCCACCAAAGGAACGATGGGCTGAGAGGTCAGTTTCTTCATCATAATTATGCAAATTCTCATAACGATTAATTACAAAACACTGATCAATGGCCATGAGTACCATTCACAGTGAGTTGGGGAATGGCTGCAATCACAGCATTGTGAGATGGTGACAGATGTACCCTTAGGCCCCCTCCTCGATTCAGAGATGGTCTTTCCCTTTTCACGTAAATGGCCTCCTTGACTCCGTGCTCAAACCAGCATTCCTCCCTGTCCAGGATGTGTACATCCTCATCATTGAAAGAGTGTCCACTGTTTCTCCCACAGAAAGTGCTACATCCAGAAGAACAGAATAAACTTTTGGAGATTTACTTACCTGGATGATTGACCATGCATCAAGACAGTCTAATTTAAGGTCATTTTCATGAAGGCAAGTTTAATTTAGACTAGGAATGTGTACCCAATCAACTGGTAACTGATCATGTCAGCAGCTAAATACAGTACTTATTTTATATTCACCAGGATCAGACAACTAATTTAAGAAACATCAATCTAAAATAAATTGAATTATGCTCCTTATAAATGATCACAATAATTGTAAACATTGTCTTTACTTACCTGAGGTCTGCCTTCAGTTGAAACTGTGGGTAAAATGTGTAATATGATGAGTTTGTCTTGAACGTGGAAGTTGTGGTGGCCTAATTTACACCCCACCCCCACAGACATGTGGTCACACTCAAAGTGCAGATGGTTTATTTTCAGCATAGAAGCAACTTTTTTTTTCCAAGATGTAGCCCACATTCAAGTTTCGTATACACTAATCAGTTGATCTGTGCTGTTTTATAAACCTAACATAGTGGCTACATGAAACTAATAATACAAAATAAAAGAAAACTAAACCTTTTATCTATGATACTTTTTCATTTATTGCTTTTTTTTTAAAATCTAAATTGTTATCACTTATGTATTGATTTATTTCCCCCTAAAATATAAATTTTCTGTACACTTTTTCATGCAATCTGTGTTCACAAGTTTGCATTGTACAAGTACTTTCAATGCTTGGCGACTGCTTTAGGTTGTTTATAAACCCAGTGATCAGCAGTTTGTGGTGTTGCCAGGCAGAAATAGAAATATTTCTACATGAACACGGTCCTGCATAGATGACTGACAAATTGAGATACTTTTAAATGGTAGGCCTGTTTAAGATTCAAACTATCAACTGACAACATAAATGTATCTGTGAGGAGTTTACTGTGGCCATAGATGACAGCAACAACAAGCAATTTTCTCATAGACTTTAATTTTACATCTTTATAAAACCAGAGAACTGCCACCTGCTGGCCTTTTGATTAAATGTAGGACCCATAATGGATGAACAATTTGTAACTGCAAAAAATTAGACAAAGCTATTTTTTCCAAGCTAGATTGTATTTTATTTCACAAATACAGCTCTGAAGAAAAATACAGTGTCTCATATCACCAGTGCAGTAAACTAAACTAAATAAGTATTACCTCAAACCACCCAGTTCTGTTGAATCACAAAAAAGTTTGTTCCCATCTATGTTTTGTACCACAAATAAATTTAGCCTTAGTAGTTGCTTTAGGTTTTTGTTCAGTAGATTCAATAGTTTCAGCATTCTCGCTCTGAAGTTTTGATGACATCTGTGAGTCACTGTAAGAAGAAATTAAATGCTCATTTAAATGCGCATAGAGGATCATAACTTCCATGGACAATTTTTATTTAGTTATTTATTTTTGATATCTCAAAGAAGAGGAGTTTAACAAATGAGGAAAATATCAGGTATTTCAGTTCAAACTTCAGAAAAATAATAATAATAATTTTTGAACATAAAAAACCTGCAACCAAGAAAGCATCTTACAACAATAATATTAATATTACACTACATTGTGTCATAACTCAAAAGATCAGAGGGAAATAAATTGTTACTGTGAGGGAAAACAAAAGTTATCCAAGAAATTAAACAACAATATAATTAAGTATGATATTAAAAAAAAAACAATGTAAGCTGGATATGATCATTAAATGTCTTATAAAAAGCAATAACATAATAATAACCTTCTGTGATTAATATTTGAATATAAGAAGCCTTCAGAAGAAATTTCATCAGTCTCTTTTCATCCTCCTTATAGGAGTTAAAGACAAAGCTAACACAGGAAACCCTTCACACCTACAGGAAGTTTAGGACCACCAGTTAAACTAACCCTAATGTTTTGGACTGCAGGAATTAAAAGTACCTGACGAGGGCGCTCACAGACCTGAGGAGAACATGCAAACTCCAAACTGAAAGGCCCCAAACTGGATATGAACCCGGGTCCTTCTGGCTACCTCACCACCACGGGGCCTTTAGAAGAAATTATGAAACAATTTCTACTTTTAAACTGACATCATCCAACTACTCAACAAAACAATTCTTACAGCCTGAGGCTTCAGCTGAAGAAAGACTTTGGATGGTGTTTACTTATCTCACACTTTCTAATTCCTCTTCATCTTCCCTATCATGTGACCCTGTTTCCTCTTTCCCTTCATCTCTGACTACATGATCTGACCTGTCTGTGCCAACATCAGTCACATCTCCTGTGTTGTTGCTCTCCATACTGCAGCAGCACAGACGTGCCAGCAGCCTGTCAATGGGCCCTTTACACATGAAGGCAAACAGAATGAAGTCCAACAATGAACTAAACAGAAAAAAGATCATAATGATAAAATCAGTAGCTGTCTCAGGGCGACGTGGACGCAAGCTGACAGGTAATAGAATGACTGCAGGAAGGTTTATGAGAAAGTAATTAAGCAGCAACAGAACCAAGGTTCCTACAATTCTTCGTTTTTCTTCAGTGGGCACTGAGGTGGCAGCAGGCAGAGCTTTAAGTGTCCCAGCGAGACAGAAGATGAACAGGGGGGCAGGGAGGGCGGCATAAATAATTAAACGTACAAATTCATATAAAAATACAGCAAGAGCAACACTAACAATACAAAAGGCCCAGACCAGAACACAGACCAGCACAGAACCCTCAGTTTGTCTGAAACAGTCCAACAGTGGGCAGGCGATGAAACAATACCTGCAACACAAAACAGAAAGATGATCATATTATCACACAGAATAGTTTGTTTTTGACCACAGTGATCCTTCAGAGTACATAATAATAATCAGAGAGATGCAAGTACACACACACACACACACACACACACACTGGTACCTTTCCAGAGCAATGCACAACCTGAAGTAAAGACTGGCCGTCACAGCAAAATTGTAAAAGAAAGATGCACTGTTGTCATACAGTGTCCTCCACCAAAGGAACGTCATGCTGCGATGGATTAGAACGGAGATGAGGAGGTTTGTGTAATAGATGACAGGGACCTGATATTTTCGCCCCTGCCAGAAATATTAATTGAAACCACATTAATGCAGTAATAAAGATTATATAGTCATAAGTGTAGATTAATGTGTATGAATAAATAAATATATTTATTTTATGTCTTATAAAGCAAGATAAATATTTTACTTTTATGTTGGAAAACATGAAAATCAATTTCTCCTATAATATATATTTTTATATATTGTGTATTATTCATACACCTCAAAATAAACACAAATTTCAAACACTTACATCTGCACATTGAAGATCAAATTAATTTCACATGTATGTCCAACAGAAATAAAATGAATATTTGAGCACTGCACCTTCTTGCTTCACCACAGTGAAGCCAATGTACATGACATACACTTAATATTTTTTTTATTTAACGCCAATTAGTAAGTAAAATTTATTCTCCAGTAGCCTACTTATTTCTCCAGATGCAGAACAAACAGGAAGAATAACAGAAGCAGTTACAAAAAGTGAACAGCAGGTGTCACACTCTGTCAACCTGCTTACTTTGACTATAACAGCAACACAGATGAGTAACAAAATAAGAAACCAAAAAATGTTATGTCCCAAAAACACTATATATATATCTATCTATCTATATAGATAGATAGATATAGATAGATATAGGTATATAGATATATATAGAACAGTCAACACTATAGATAGATAGATAGATAGATAGATAGATAGATAGATAGATAGATAGATAGATAGATAGATAGATAGATAGATAGATAGATAGATAGTGTTGACTGTTTTGCTGTAGAATAACAATATAGCCCCCTATTAATCCTAGGAATTTAGAGAATATCTTGATGCATGCACAATTTAGCAAGTAAGTAAATACCCAAAAGTTGATTCTGTTCATCTGGACGTAGCGATTTCAGTGGGAGAAACATTTTGTCACTCATCCAAGTGACTTCTTCACTCTCAGCTGACTTTATAAACAGAACATTTGCATGTGTCTGTGAAGGTCCTCAGTCATCCAGGTCATCGTAGTCTAAGGAGCTTGGAAAGAAAAGCGTCTGGACTTCTTTAAGTTGCTTGAACCTCTCATCCTTAGAGAACATTTGCACAATAACTTAAACTAGCACCACTGAATGAACAATGGGCTTGGAGGTCAGTTCCTTGATCATTAATATGCAAATTCTCATGACCATTGATCAACAACCACTGATCAATGGCTTTGATGGTGCTAGTTTCAGTCATTATGCAAATGTACTGTTTATAAGATTGGGGAAACCTGGAGTCAGCTGAGACTGAAGAAGTCACCTGGATGAGTGACGAAATGTTTCTCCCACAAAACGCTACGTCCAGATGAACAGAATCAACTTTTGGGAACTTAGAGAATAATTTCTAAATAGTAGTGAAGCTGTCAGCACATGAGTGGCTTTAAGGAGTTTCATTTATTCATGAATCTGTATGTCAAAAGCCCAACAGTTAACATGGGATGTGCTAATTTTATGACATGACTGTATCTGGTTCAGTGAAGTTGACATTATTGCCCTTTACTTTTGCTGCACCAATAAAATATAATATGGTAAGACTTTATTATTTTATTCTACTATTCCTACACTATCAATGGGCTACTTTTATAGTAAGATGAATCTACAGAGCGTAACTGGAAAGTGTTTGATTGTCAGACTTTTGATTTTATTTGTAAAGATTAAAGTAACTACTTAACTTTAATTATGACTCAACACTCCATGTTTATTTTCTTTCTCCTTTGAGTCAACAGCTTATCTAATTCAGGGTCACATGGGTGCTGGATCGTATCTGACATCTGGCAGTCTATCGCTGGGCTAATTTTTAATTTTTTTCATTTTTATATGTTATTCTTTTCTTTTTGTTTTTAATTTTAATTTAGTGTTTTGTTTTTGTTTTTTGCTAAGTTTTTTTAATTGTTCACAAACTTATATAGACATAAAAAGATTGGACGTATTTACGTACCACACCACATGCACAGCAGAAGAACAGTATGGTCACTGGAAAGAAGAAGCAGACCTCGATCCATATCAGGACTCCCCACATCTCCAGCTGACTTTCTGTGTGGTGGAGTTGCTGTAGAAGAATTTTCTACTCTCTTTAAAAAAAAAATAATAATAATAATAGTAACAATAATAATAGCAACTCAAAATACTGCCACATGCTTGTATGCATGCCTGACAATAGGATGATGGCTTGTGTCCTGGGGAATCTCATCCCACATCTAGGATGATGTGGGTACAAGGGCATCACTGAGGTGGAAAGTGACCCAGAGGTTTTCCATTGGCTTTAGGTGAGTTTGGGGTCCAGTCAGTGGAATTAATTCCTTCATCCTCCAGGAGCTGCCTGCTCTCACTACATAAGGATGAGTATTGTGTTGCACCAGGAGGAACCCAGAACCCTCTGCACCAGTGCAAGGGTCTGAGATTTTATCCTGATACTAAATCACAGTCAGGGTGCCGTTGCCTAACCCATAGAGGACTGTGTGTCCCTTCATTGCCTCTCCAGACCATCACTGACCCACCACCAAAACGGTCATGCTGAATTATGTTATGGGCAGCATTATGTTATCCATGGCTTCAGACATTTTGACACCTGTCATGTGTGCTCAAAGTAAACTTGCTTTCATCTGTGAAAAGCACAGGATAACAGTGGTGGCTCTGCCACAAACCCCACTTAGCAAATGCCACTTGGGCTCCATGGTGTCGGGCAGTGACCACAGGGCCCACTAGTGTATATTGGGCTCTCATGCTACCTTCATGAAGTTTGTTTTGATTGTTTTTTCAGAGACATTCACACCAGAAGAGTGATGGAGTTCATTTTGTAGGTCTCTGGCAGTGCTCACCCGGTTCTTTACTGAAACCGGTCATGCTGATAGGTTAAGGACCTTCTACAGCCCTGCCCAGCTTTCCTAGAGTAACTGTCTTTCTCCTGATACTGTCTTGGGAGACCCAGGAAACCCTCTAACTACTTTAGCATGGCACATCAATACACGTGCCATTGTAACTGTGTAACCTCTGTAGGGTCCAGATATTTCCTCATGAAACCAGTAGTGACACGGACCCAACCCAAATGCAAAACTGAAAAAAATACTGAAAAGATCCATCCATCCATCCATCCATTTTCTTCCGCCTTATCCGGGGCCGGGTCGCGGGGGCAGCTGCCCAAGCAGAGAAGCCCAGACCTCCCTCTCCCCAGCCACCTCCTCCAGCTTATCCGGGGGAACACCAAGGCGTTCCCAGGCCAGCCAAGAGATATAATCTCTCCAGCGTGTCCTGGGTCTGCCCCGGGGCCTCCTCCCGGTGGGACTTGCCCAGAAAAACTCTCCCAGGAGGTGCTCAGGAGGCATCCTTGTCAGATGCCTGAACCACCTCAACTGGCTCCTTTCGATGTGGTGGAGCAGCGGTTCTACTCTGAGCCCCTCCCGAATGGCCGAACTTCTCACCCTATCTCTAAGGGAGAGGCCAGCCACCCTTTGGAGGAAGCCCATTTCTGCCGCTTGTATTCGAGATCTCGTACTTTCGGTCACTACCCACAGCTCGTGACAATAGGTGAGGGTAGGGACGTAGATTGACCGGTAAATTGAAAGCTTCGCTTTTACGCTCTCTCTTCACCACAACAGACCGGTACAGCATCCGCATCACTGCAGCCACTGCACCAATCCGCTGAAAAGATGAGGACGGATAAAATGCAGGTGACTTCAACATACAAAACCATTTTTGTTTTGGGGTTGTCTCCTTGTTGTCCCTCTAATGCACCTGTTGTTAATTTCATTAACATTGATTAATAACACCCCATGGCACTCACCTTACGCTGATTAAAAACATTTAAAAGTGTTCTTCTATTTTTTTAAGTAGTATATATAGTATAGCATTTAAATTAAAGACATGTAAAATTTTACTTTGTGTGAAACTTCTCAGAGTTTCAAGCCACCAATGTACATTTGGAACTTTTAAAAACTGCAACTTCTTTCATGTTTTTTATGGTGTTTAAGATCCCTGATAAATTTGGGGCTAAAAAAATTAATTTAAGCTCTGTTAAAAAATTTAAAAAACAACCACTTTTCACTTTTTAAATTTCAGCAACTGTTATATTTGTCATTCTGTTTACCCAAGAAATTAAAACTAGCCTAATTTAAGGTAGCCTTCATAAAGGGAAGTTTAACTTTAGAAGTAATTCATTAGACTAGTAATGCATACCCAACAAACTAGTAACTGATAATGTCAGCAGCTAAACACATTGATCAAATCATCATTTAGTCAAAACAAAATTAAATAGTCCATTACCAGTGATCACATTTATATCCACTCACATTAAGAGCAACTCACTGCAGACAATCTCAGTGTACTTAATTGCACTATTTATAAAGTTTTTCTTCATAATTATGCATACATCTAAAATAAATTGAATTATGCTCCTCTTCACGTATAAATAATAACAATAATTGTAAACATTGTCTTTACTTACCTGAGGACTGCTTTCAGTTGTAAAATCTTTAATATGATGAGTTTGTCTTGAACATGCAAGTTGTGGTGGCCTAATTTACACCCCACCCCCACTGACATGTGGTCACACTCAAAGTGCAGATGGGGTTTTTCTTCAGCATAGAAACACTTTCTTTCCCAAGATTACCACATTCAAGTTTCATATACACTAATCAGTTGATCTGTGCTGTTTTCTATACCCAACATAGTGGCTACATGAAACTAATAATACAAAGTAAAGGAAAAGTAAAGCTTTTATCTATGATACTTTTTGATTTTTTGCTTTTAAAAAAATCTAAATTGTTAACAGTTATTTATTGATATCTGTCATTGTTAAACTACCCAAAATATAAAATTTCAGTCGTCTTTTTCATATAATCTGTGTTCCCATGTATTCTTCTTACAAATACTTTTAATGCTCAGTGACTGTCTATGTTGTTTGTAAATCCAGTGATCAGCAGTCTTTATGATGTCATAATTTGTGGTGATGCTAGGTAGAAATAGAAATATTTCTACCTGCATAGATGACAGATGATTGAGATACCATATTGAGATAAGGTAGATCTGCATAAGGTTCAAACTATCAACTAACAACATAAATGTGTTGGTGACGGGTTTACTGTGATCATAGATAACAGCAACAACAAGTACTTTTCTCATAGACTTTTATTACTTATATATTATTTACAGGAAAGTCTTCTTTTACATCTTTAAAAACATTGAAGATACAAAAACTTTATGTATTTCAACATTGTACAAAACTCGTATCCACATCACAAGTATTCTTGCTGCCTCTTCAGTCCAGTTATTAACAATAAAGGAGAGATGATGACATGAAGTTGTTGTCCTGCTGCAGTATCTGAACCTGTGGTAAAGCAGCTTCGTTATTAAAATCACTGTAATCAGCTACATTTGCAGGATTGTCTTGGCTACGTATAAATATCATATACATAATAAATAGTACAATATTATTTCTAAAACTCAGTAGATCAGAGGAAATGGAAATGTTATTGTGAACGAACACAAATATACTATATATTTATAATCTGATTATAATTATATATATCGGATTATAATCTATATAAATATATATATAATCTATATTTTACCCTTAAATGATCCCATAAGAAAAAAAAATCACATAAATTCAAGTTACAGAGAACTGAATATATTATTTGGACATGCTGTAGAAACAAACTCACTTCCGTCACTTGCCTCTCTGGGGAGAGGTAAGTGTCTTGTTGTTTTTCCTCGGGCTGGGGATCCTCTTGATAATGTATTGCTTTCTGTATATAGTGTTGGTTGTGTTCTCTCCCTCTTCTTCCGTCTCCCTGCCTATGTTTATGTTTGTTCCCGGATGTTTTGGGTCACTGGAAGGATTGCAACACCTGAAGTGTTTCTGCACTGGAGGCTGCCACACCTGCTGCCCATCACTAGCTGCAGCTGATGGCCTCGTTAGGAGCACACTATTTAAGAGTGTGGCTGATCTCCAGTTGGTGTGGGATTATACCAGAGTGAAACTTGTTAGTACTACCATAGACTAACATGCATGAAAGGCCTCGCTTCAGTGAATGGCCATATGTTACGCCCCCTCCCTTAAGCCCGGGGTGGCCACCGGTCAGAGCAGCGCAAGGGAGCGGGCGTAACATAAGTGGGAACTTGTCCGAGATTATTCTCGTGGTGTGTGGCGGTTATGGCGCAGTTCAGGTTAGAGGATTTTAATGTGCAGCCTTCAGTGGAGGATCTAGGGAGGTGTTGAAAGGATGATCTCTGTGCTGTTGCCGCCCCATTACGGTATTGTGGTGGCCAGGTCGCTGAAAAAAGAAGATATGAAAGCTCTTGTGGTTGGGGGGTTGGTCACTCTCCAACCCATCTAGCGATGCCCTTAATGCGTTTGAACGTATTGCCCTGGCCCTGCACTGGCCCAAAGAGGTTTGGCCTTTGCCGCTGCAGTGTAAACTGGTCGGTAAGGTGCAGGTGTGTGCAGCTCTCACCCTTGAGGACAGTTTGGTGTATGATAAGGTATGGAGTGCCATTCTCAGAGGCTTACAGACAGTGTTTTGGGTCCCTCCGAAAGCCCCCCACGCAAACCTTTCTTGAGTTTGCAAGGGAAAAGGGTATATTGTTTGATAGTTGGAGTCAGGCGAGTGGTGTTGTAGACTTTAAGTCGCTGTGCGAGTTAATATTGCTGGAGGAGTTTAAGAACTGTTTTCCTGAGCAGACAGTGATGTACCTGAACATGCAGAAGGTGGCCACGTTACAAGAGGCAGCTGTCCTGGCCGAGGAGTTTGCCCTAACGCATAAGGCAGTGCAACAAATAGAATAGTGCTATTGTAAATTGTGTGAGAACATGATTGTGACTGTCCTGAGTGAAGTATTGCAAACTGTGGAAAGAGTGATTTTGAATGTTCTGAGTGAAGTATTTTGCAAGTGTCAGAGGCATAAAGTGAGACATGAGTAAGAAAAGGAATAGGAAGTGAAGCAGGGGTAACAGCCAGACAGACTGACAAGGGTGCAGACAGTAAACTGGATAGCAGAGGGTGATACTGCAGGTCACCAGCTGCCCCTAGGGGACACAAAATAAATAAAGTAGAATGAAAAAATATGAAATAATACTAAAAACCCTTTTAGTATTATTACATTTTTTTTGGCGGGCCAGACCTTAAAAGACCCTAAAACAGAAAAAGTCCAGTTTCCTGTTTTTGAAAAAAAAAGAGAAACCAAACACTCTTTATAGATAAACAATAATAAAGGTATAAATAAAGAATAAGAATAAATAAGTAACAATTAATAAAACTGAATGCATTCTGAGAATTATGAAAGATAATTCTTGAAAAATGCCCTAAACGTTAAAGGGAGCAGTTGCACATTAAACAGTTTGGTGGATGGAGAATCACAAGCTGGGAAGTTCACCTGCAATATCACTGTGTCTGAGTGGACTCAGAAAGACTGTCTGAGTTTGAAATTTGCCACAGATGGAGTAAAGTTTCAACAGAAGAGACTGAAAAACAAGACAAGGCTGAAGAAAAATTGCCCAAAGGATCACTGAGAATGCACATCCCATGTGGAAAAGAAATAGAACAAACTTCATATAGTGAATCATAGAAGGCTTATATGATTTACTCATGAAAGCGGCCACTTTCTCATTACTTTCATATCGTTAGCTTCATAGCATAAGTGCCTAAGTCATTGACTTAGTCAAATGACTTAGGCAATTATGCTATGAAGCTAACGATATATTGTTTTAGGAAGTATCCAAAACATACAAGTTTCATTTATGTAATTTTTCAAGGGATCTTGTATCTGTTTTCACTCTTGTATGCTTTTCATACATGTTTCACACAAGACAGATACAAACTTTATAAGATTTAAATATATCTTTTTCATATGGGATGTCACAGCCATGAACTGCTGCGGGATGTGGGAGAGAAAGACAGCAGCAGACAGAAGGAGGAAGAAGATAACAAGGAGGGAGAAGAGAACATGGAGGAACAATGAAGACTGTTTTTAGTGTGGGGACACGTGAAAATCAGGTTAAGGAAAACCAGGAAAAAACTGAGGCCGACTGACTTGGTGTGGAGGTTGAGAAAGGGTCAGAATATTGCAACATGTTTGATCTGGCTAATGTATTTTTCAGTAAAAAAAAGTGTAATCCTGGCAGTTAGCTTTGGGTTGCTTTCTCTTTCCAGGCAAAAAATTATACTCATCCATGGCCTAAACCAGTCCCTAAGATTTTTTACAGTGCACTTAAAGAAAACTTGTCAGGTTTAATCCCTATGGAGAGATCAACATTTTTGGATACGCAAATTTAATAATCTGTCCTTTTTAGCAGGCCTGCAAGATTAAAACTAAAGTGCTATAAAATATCCTACCTAGAGCAGTTGCAAGGTTAACCCCCTTCATTAGGCTTTGGAGAAAAATGTACCTATCTGGGACCTACAAAAGTTGATTCTGTTCATCTGGACGTAGCGTTTTCAGTGGGAGAAACGTTTTGTCACTTATCCAAGTGACTTCTTCAGTCTCAGCTGACTGCAGGTTTCCCCAATCTTCATTCTCATGACCATTGATAAATGGTCAGGAGAATTTTGATATTACATGGTTATTACTTTGGTAGTTGCATAGTAATAACTTAGAAATTACCGCATTATTACCCTGTTGTTTCCCCCTTGTTATCCTACTATTCACCTTTATTACCAAGCTGTAATAGAAAGTGCTACCATGTATAATTTCAATATCCAATAAGCAATCTGTTTAAGGTCTTTCTATACATATTTCTGCATGTTCATTTCGTAGTACAAGTAAATTATTATATATATCTTAGAGGTTGCTTTAGGTGGCTGATAACCCCAGAGATGAGCAATCTTTAGAATAATTAAATTTATATCCATAATCACATATTGTGTATGCTACCATTGTATATAGTGTATTATCTTCTTTCTTTTTTATTTGTCTGTATTTTTCTTCTGCTATCTGTACACACAAATTTCCCCAACGTGTGATCAATGAAGTCGTATCTTATCTTATCTTATCTTATCTTAGAGACTTGATGAGACTGCAAACTTATCAGTAAAGTTGTTATTAATATTAGTAATATTATTGCAAGATATATAATACAATAATGATGGTAAGTTTAACAAAAAGTGAAAAATCCAGTTGACTATAAACCCAGATAATTATACAGAAAACCTTTAAAATATTAAAGAAAACAATGCACTGCACAGCAGCAAAAAGAGCAACAACAATTCTTTGTACCTTTATTAAATCCTTAAGCATTTAATAATAATGTTTCCCTTGAAATGTATGTAATTCATCTGTACAAAACCTCTATCCACATGACCAGCTGGTGTGTTTGTTCAGTCCAGTTATTTACAATAATATTCGAATATAGTGGTGGTGTAGAAACTTCATTACTAAATTAACTGTAATCAGCCAGCAAGCACAACCTCAGTACTAAAATGGTTATTGTATTGCAATATACAATTTTATACAAAACATATATATATATGTGTGTGTGTGTGTGTGTGTGTGTGTGTGTGTGTATACATATATATAGTTATATTCTTCCTTTGATCTGTTGAGCTAAGATACAATATTATGCTATCCTTATAATATATATATATATATATATATATATATATATATATATATATATATATATATATATATATATATATATATATATGTATATATATATGTATATATATATATATATATATGTGTATATATATATATGTATACATATATATATATATATATATATATGTATATATATATATATGTGTATATATATATATATATGTATATATATATATATATATATATATGTATATATATATATATATGTGTGTATATATATATATATATATGTATATATATATATATATATATGTATATATATATATATGTGTATATATATATATATATATATATATATATATGTATATATATATATATATGTATATATATTAAATACAACATTAATTGGAAATCTAAAACCAGAGCCACTTCAGCTGAGAGTAGTACTGCTCAGATTCTTGGTATTTATCTGTTGTTTGATGGCAACATTAAATAATATTTGTAAAGGATGCTGTTTGATTATTTTCTCTGTTCTCTCTACATTTGACTCACTTTGACTGCATCAGCTGTCCTTTCCGTGTTACCATCAGTCACAGTGATAATCAGCTGCTACATCTGATACAGTGATGTTCATACTACAGCAGCACAGACAGACTAGCAGTTTGTCTATGCATCCTTTTTGCATGAAAAGGAACAAAATCAAGTCCACAAAAGGACAAAGCAGAAACAAGATTGAAACTGGAATGAAATGACAGAATAAATTTATATCTGCTAAAAAATCTAAAATTGGAAAAATCAGTGTGGGAAGAATCATGACAAAGTAGTTAAAGAACAACAGAACCAAAGTTCCCAGACTTCTTCGTTTGTCTTCAGTGGGCACTGAGGTGGCAGCAGGCAGGGCTGTGAAAGTCCAGGCTAAGCAGAAGATGGACATAGGGGCAGGAAGGAGGGCATAAATAATTAAACGTACAAATTCTTTTAAGATTATGGCAAGAGGAACACTGACAATACAAAAAGCCCAGACCAGGATACAGACCAGCACAGAACTCCTAGTTTGTCTGAGGCAGTCCAACAGTGGGTAGGCAAAGAAGAAACATCTGTAACACAGGATGCGAACATATTATGATTATCACAGTACAGAATGGTATGTTTCTGACAATAATGATGCTTTCCAGTAGAAAACAACATTCATAGACATCCAAGTACACAGATGGAAGTACCTTTCCAAAGCGATGCACATCTTGAAGTAAAGACTGGCCATAGCACATGAGACGTGAATCATGACACAGATGCTTCGTTCCACTCTCGCCACCCAAGCAATCATTATACACATCTGGATTAGATTGGAGATGAGGAGGTTTGTGTAAGAGATGATGGGGACCTTAACTCTTTGCACCTGTAGGAAATACATGTTAAAATTAAATTTCCACTTTATTTCCTCTCCTTCACACACATATGTTATATCTTTCTTTTTACTTTCTTTTTTTAACTTTCTTTTTATTGTTTTTCTTTAAACATTGTACAGTGGGGGTAGAGGTTAACAACAAACAGAAGATAAAAAGAAAGAAAAAAATGATAAAATAAAAAGTAGGTAAATAAATAAATAAACCAGGTGAAAAAAAGAACGTGTTGGGTCACCATTTTTCTACAATTTGATTATTTCTCATTATCAGTGTGATGGTCTTTTTCCTGTCGAGTTTGTACTCAGTCCATTTCTCCCACTTTCAATGGTATTGATCTTCCTGAGTCCTTATTCTCTAAGTCAATTGTTCCATGATTTGTATTTCATCTATAATTTTGATCTATTCATCCTGCGATGGTGGGTCTATCTTGTACATTTTCTTGTGATTGCCAATTTACAGGCTGCAAGCATAATTTTCAATATGTCTCTATCTTTGTTGAACACATTTCCCGTAATGACACCAAGACATAATAATGTACAAGACAATACAGACAATACAGCATAACCCAGAATTTTAACCTATAACTAAATGAACATCTTCCTCAAATTTCTGGATTTTGGGAGAGAACCAAAATACATGGGAATGATTCACAATTACATCTCCACAGCTTTTCCAACACGGTTGTGGTAATGAAGTGTTATTGTTCCTAATTCTGGGTGTCATAAAATATCTAAATACATTTTTCCAGCAATGTAATCTTCAGGCACGTGTTTTCCAGATTTGTGACCATTCCTCATCAAATATGTTCAGTCCCAAGTCTCTCTGCCACTTCAGTTTTACATATGTTGTTGTTTAATCTCCTGGAAGTTCATAGAATTCCTATCTTTAATTAGTGTACATATCGCTGTTAATCCATTAGGAATCCACTGTTTAAATCTTTGGTCCATAGAACAAGGGAAAAAACCCTTATTATAAGCGATCCATTGAAGCAGTCCGAGCTCTTTTTCCAGTTTGTATTTTTGTACCAGATTAAACCATATTTTTAGCGTAAACTGAGTGACTAAATTCAGCTGTTTAATTACTCTCATTGCTTCTTCTCTGTCTCCTATAAGGCTGTGAATTTCTCTTCCTTGTACTGATTTTTCTAAATTCTTTCATTTGGCTGTAGCTAATTTTTTGGAAAAATGGTTTACAGATTTTCTGGAGGAGGACAGACATTTGTTTAGAACTCTTAAAGATGTTGAAGAAGCAAGCTCCTTTAAGCAAATACTTTGGTGTCCCTCCACTTTCAAAGAAATGTCAGAAGGAGTCCGAACCGCAAAACAAGCGCGTATTCTCGGAAAAGTGGTTGCAGGAGGTGAGCTGGCTTCAAACAAATGATGTGGTGCAGAATATGTGTGAGGATGGAGCTAATGATTTCATTTTCATGATGATGAATTCAAATAATTAGAAACGCTACCAGTGTTTTTCTTTCTTTCTTCTAAATCTTAAAATCATTCAAATACTCACAGACTCATAAAAAAATATATAAATATTAATTATTATTTACTTACTGCATAAAACACACAGTAGGTGATCAGTATGGTCAAAGGAAGGCAGACACACATGTTGATCCACATCATCACTTCAAGGACATAACGCTCTTCTTGATCATTTTCTATGATGGGGTTGTTGTATATGAATCTAAGAGGACCTCTTCCTCTGTAAAACACTTTATGGCATAGCAAGTAAAGGAAAACACAGCAGAGTATTAGTGTAATTATTTAGACATTAAATTATTGATGACATTAGTTAAGAAGAAGCAACTTCTGCTGAGCTGAAAGTAAAAACATGAAAGAGCCTCAACTTGTGCCGACAGGGACACGTCTGTAAAATAAAGCTGAGATGAAGAAAAACCGGCTTAAAACCAGTTTGATAGCACTTGATTGAAACTTAACTGATTTTGGTCAGATTTTGTTAGATGTACAGAACTGTCTATAAAAATTTTATTTGCACAAATTTAAACATGTTGTTATGTTATTAAATCAATGATTGTGAATAAAATTGATTCAGAAATTCCTCAAAAAATGTTCCAACACAGTAAAAAAAAAAAAATAACAACAACTCTCTGCAGGTTTTTTTTAATTTTTGTAAACTCCTTAAAGGCTTAACTTTGAACATTCATTGGAGTCTAATATGTATGTGTACTGAATGAACTGGATGCATTCTATGGGTAACTATTTTGTTATTTTGTGTTCACCAGGATCACCTGTTGTATTTACTGCTATTTTATATAAAGATGTGAACACAAATGACTGATCTGTCATCAGGTCTCCATCAAATAATTTAATATAAACTTAATACATTACCAGCACACACATTTACATTAGCTACACTGAAACAGAAGTGCACGACAAGAACAAAGGAAAAGAAGTTAGTACCACAACTTCAGTAGTTATTCAGCTGTTCTAGTTATGAGTCAGTTTCTTCATAACTATCCTCGTTTTCATGTAGAGAAAATATGAATAAGTGTAAACTTTGGCCTTACTTGTCTCAGGGCTGCTTCCAGCTGAACCAGTGGGTAAAATCTGTAATGTGATGAGTTTGTCTTAAACAAGGAAGCTGTGGTGACCTACTTTACAAACCTCGTACTCACAGCAGCCCACGAACATGAAGCCAGCAGCAGTCAGCCAGACTAATAAACACAAATCATGATTTTGTTGTGAACATTCTCCAGTACTGCTGTTGCTAAAAGTAACACAGCCATTAGGAACCGAAAATAACATAAAGGAAAAATAACCTTTGTTACATAAAAGGTTTTTATCTCTGATGTTGATTATTTGGCATGTTTTCACAGGATTTTGAGTCATCCTTCATTTCTTGATATTTTTATTGGCAAATAGAAAAAGCTGGAGTGATTTATTACAAACATATAGAAAACATACATTAGCTACATACAAAAACAGCAAGCACAGGAAAGCAGTGAGTTTATTTACAGTGGACGTAGCTGTTTAACTAGTTACAAAAACTGTCTTCAGGTAGTGGGTCTGTTGGTGAATGCAAGTCTCTGGGGTTTAATCCACACAGACACAAAAATTTGCTCACTAATCTCTCTCACACATGAACACCACTGCAGGGAAGCATCCAGGCTTTTGCACAGTGAGATTAACAATTTTCTGAGATATAACAGACTGACCAGACAGAGAGGTGCACTAACACTGGCAGTGCACCACTCAGGCAAAGAATGAAGGTTTGCTTCCAGCTTAAGTAGGCTGCCAGCAGACTGGGTGATGACCACCAGGTGAGCTTGATTATCCCAGGTGTGCCAGGAGGTGGGCGGATATCCAGGAAGACCCCACCACTGAAAGGTGGTTATCCAGAGACACACACCATGAGCGACAGAAAGGAAGAGAAAGAGCCCAAGGATGGAGCGAGACAGAGAGTACTGGCAGAAACGCAGAGGAGTACTGGAGATCCATGAGAGTACATAAGGCAAAAACAGAGTCTGCACAATTCTAATAATTTTGAAAGGCTCTATTTAATGTCACCACCTTTATTCAGAATATTTCTGTACCAAAAATTTTCAATTTGGACTCATCACTCCATCTGACCACTGATTTTCAGTCTAGTTCTTGTGTAATTTGGAATAGCCCAGCCGTTTATCCCTGTTTGCCTTCTTTAAGAAAGGCTTCTTCACAGTCATTCTCCCACTGAGACTTCTCACGCAAAACTCGAAACTGTTACACAAACCTATCGTGGGAAAGATAGAAACAACTCCTTACAGGCGTTTGCTCTCTCAGGCTCAGCAGGAACAAATGAACAAAGAGTAGAAAAAACAACAGTTTAGCTTTAAGGCTGTTTTTAGTGGAAAAGAACTACGGCAAGTCTGCTGGTACAAAAAACACAGCCAAATTATCATACCTGCCTTAAAGGGGCAGCACAGTGCTATGTACAATGCAGTTCATAGGGCAAACAGAGTTTCTAATGAGCTGGAAAGGCAACATTTGGTGTCACCACCTTTATTCTTAGGACTGTTGGAACTCTTTTGGGCAAAATCTTTTGCTGTTTCTTTAAGTAATCTTCAGAAGTTTTACTCCAGAGATCTTGGATTACATATCAAAGCCCTTTCTTGGTTGCTGTGTTTTTTTCCTATTTCTTTGTCACACTGCTTCAATAATATTGAGGTCTGGAGTCTGCAGACGTCCGTCCATGACTGATACTGTTCCCCTGTGTGATTTTCTGTTCACGAATACTTTCATCTCATTGGCAGTGTGTTTGGGATCATTGTCATGCAAAAAAACAAACAAACAAACCCACTGATGACAGTTCAATCCCCAAAATTTTAATTCAGATTCAGAGCTGTTGCCACTGATATTCATAACAGTTCTTGTTTAACTGCAGAAGCCTAGCCTGTATCCCTAATAAAGAAAGGCTTCTTCACATCCATCCTCCCACTGAGACCATTTGTGATGAGGGATCAGTGAACAGGAGATGGATCGAGACAGATGCATGTGTAAAAGTTGTGTGTCAGGTCTTTGGTGTATTTTTCCTGTTTCTTAAGGACATGACAGATCTTTTTCATGACAAGGAGCTACTCCATCCTTCTTATACAGTTAATTATCATAATCTTCAGTGGTGTGAAGGTCCAGCTGATGGCTTATTCAAGAAGTCACAACCACAGACTTGTGTAGAAAATCAAAACAAGCATATAAGCAGGTATTCTAGTATCATTAGATAAATCTTCTACACAATAAGAATTAGGTTACTCATTAATTCTGCTGCAATACCCACACATGGAGTCTATTTATTTTGATTTTTAGTGAACACAAACTAAAACTATTTGGTTATATGAAAGCAAATGTGATTTCGTGAAATATTCAATGATTGTTATTTATTTTTTATATTTATTGCAGAAACTATCCATCTTTGTACAGTATAGGTGATAATTAGTGACAGCACATTTTCTTACCTTTCACTTGTGCTTACAGCACCAGACCAGACGGCTGATTCAGACAAGTACAGAATCTGCTAACAAAACTTGAAATACTGGTAGTTTCATAGATGTAATTATTAGCACTAAAACATTTTTATCTTCCACATCTCATATTTCCTTGTATACTGAACAGAGTTTGCTGCCAGGGTTGGAGGAAGAAAACATGGGACAGAGTGTCCTTTTTTCTCTCCGTTACATAGAAATACTCACTAGAGCAGCAGTTGTGAATTGATCCACAAATGGAAATAATCTGAAAAAAATGGAGCATATACAGATTTTGCCTAACTTTTTGAAGTCATGTTTGTAACTTCATGAGCTCCTTACAAACCTATTCTTCCTGTTTACACCACATTAAAACCCACAGACACAGCAGTAGCTGAAGTGGCAGCAAATGTCTGATTGATGACATAGTTTTTTTTTAAAGATTGTTATCTTCAGTAGGAAAGTGTGGCCTCTGAAATGTGAAACAGAGATAGGATATGAAAGCCTAAAAATTACACCAGTTTTCTCACGTCTAAGCAGACGACTGCTTCTCACCAGCAGTAGAAAAAAGTGATACAAAGCAGAAATCAAATCATGCAAAACATTAAAAAAAACAGGTTGTCTAGTTCCTAGGTCCCTTTGTTAAAATATATGAGACGTTTCATACACATTTCATACACAATCATTTTGTATTTTGGTTCAGAAAATTATGAAGAACTGTGATATTTCCTTGAAGTGATGCTGTGACTTTTTGTCAATAGTTAAAGAATTACACATTTTACAAAGAGCAGTATTAATGATTTATAGAACGTAATTTCCTAACACATTACTGACCTTAGTTTTTAGACCTAAATATTTCTTCACACGGGCACTTAACCTCCTAGGACCTGCCGTCCACATATGTGGACATCTCATTTTGGGATGTCTAGACCAAAATACAAAATTTTACTCTACAAGGGCCTGATAACCACTTATAAGGACAATATACTGCAAATGTTCTATTGAAATTTAAAACAAATGTCCTCATATATTGATCTTATTTTTGTCAGAGATAAAATCCGGTAAAAAATATATATATATATATATGTAAATTCTTTGTTTTTATATTCATCAGGTCCCAAACAGCCCAAATAGCAAAGAGAATTTAAAAATGCTGCCATGAAAGAGTTTGGGTCTTAGGAGGTTAAACTGAAGGAAAAAACCCGATGATGCGAGGTGAGCGCTTCAGTTTGTCACAAAGTGGAATGAATGTGATTGGTTGAACAGGTGTTCTTGCTCTGTGTTCTGTTTGTTGCGTTTCCATCAGCGTCAGAGACTCAGCAGCAGATTAGAATCAAGTATCATAACATTTATACATTTAATAAATACACGCATGTTCTCGCGACAATGCGACGCACTGTTTGCTCTTCATTCAGTGATTTTAGTACAGCAGGCTTCACACGGTGCACATATAAAACATATTTCTCCTGAACAGAGCCGCTTGCTGTGAAAACGTGGATTTTAAACCTGAACGATCAAACCTGCTCCGACAGTTTGAGTTTTTCTTCTCTCAGCTGTCCTGCTGGAAAACTATCAGCACAGTTGATGAACGACCGTTTTTTAGTTTCAGAGATATGAGGGATATTTCCCAAAATCTGACCTGCATCGATCCTCCACTCAGTGTCCGTTGTTACCATGGTTACTGCACACGCTGTGTGAATTAAACAGCTGACACTGCGGTAACTCCCGGCGAGTGTTTACGTTTTCATTACAAAAGAATTATCTGACTTGACTTAAGTTAACTTGGATAACTTAAGTTAACTTGGATAACTTAAGTTAGGGAGTATCAGAACTAACGTCAACGTGAGCTGTTTCCTCGGAAATCTCGACTCGTGTTGACGTTCGAACGACAAACTGGTAAGAACTGCACATCACTACACTGAAATATACAGGCTATTACTGAAATACACGCGCTATGTTATAAACTCTAGTGGTACTATTAACATGTTTAGTTATAAAGGACACCTTCTTGCCTTTAGTCTTATTCATGAGCATTATTAATTGTCTTCTAACACCCAGAAGTCAGCACGATGTGTTTCATAGTTTCTAACAAGCATTTTACTTCTCAACGTAACATGATCGAAACACCGACATCTGCTTATTGAACAAAAACAAAAGAACACAAATCAGATGTGAATTAGATTTTTTTTTTCTAATTTTAATTAACTCCAAAAATTCTAATAGACAGCTGAGCTCAGAATAGAATAATCATCTCTGGACAGGCTGGAGGCTTTCAATATCCACCTACTGTACAACTATGCGCTGAAACTTTAATCTGAGCCAAACTGATTTTCTTAGGAGTAAATAAAATAGTGCTATTTAACGAAGCCACTGATGTCTCAGCGGACGCAGTATTTTAACCCAGCCACGTGTGACGGACACTCGCGCTCATACCAGGTCAGAGCACCGACGGAGCTGCGTTGCATAAGCTGCTGATCATATGAGTCTGATTACTGCTTTGGCAGGTCTCCTTTTAAAGTGGACATGAAAATCATTTATACCTTGCTGTCAAAATCTGACATATTACTGTGTTGTTTAATAAATACAGTGGGGCAAAAAAGTATTTAGTCAGCCACCGATTGTGCAAGTTCCCCCACTTAAAATGATGACAGAGGTCAGTAATTTGCACCAGAGGTACACTTCAACTGTGAGAGACAGAATTTGAAAAAAAAATCCATGAATTCACATGGTAGGATTTGTAAAGAATTTATTCGTAAATTAGGGTGGAAAATAAGTATTTGGTCACCTCAAACAAGGAAAATCTCTGGCTCCCACAGACCTGTAACGTCTTCTGTAAGAAGCTTTTCTGTCCCCCACTCGTTACCTGTATGAATGGCACCTGTTTGAACTCATCATCTGTATAAAAGACACCTGTCCACAGCCTCAAACAGTCAGACTCCAAACTCCGCCATGGCCAAGACCAAAGAGCTTTCGAAGGACACCAGGAAAAGTATTGTAGACCTGCACCAGACTGGGAAGAGTGAATCTACAATAGGCAAGCAGCTTGGTGTGAAAAAATCAACTGTGGGAGCAATCATCAGAAAATGGAAGACATACAAGACCACTGATAATCTCCCTCGATCTGGGGCTCCACGCAAGATCTCATCCCGTGGGGTCAAAATGATCATGAGAACGGTGAGCAAAGATCCCAGAACCACACGGGGGCACCTGGTGCATGACCTGCAGAGAGCTGGGACCAAAGTAACAAAGGTCACCATCAGTAACACACTACAACGGCAGGGAATCAAATCCCGCAGTGCCAGACGTGTTCCGCTGCTGAAGCCAGTGCATGTCCAGGCCCGTCTGAAGTTTGCCAGAGAGCACATGGATGATACAGCAGAGGATTGGGAGAATGTCATGTGGTCAGATGAAACCAAAGTAGAACTTTTTGGTATAAACTCAACTCGTCGTGTTTGGAGGAAGAAGAATACTGAGTTGCATCCCAAGAACACCATACCTACTGTGAAGCATGGGGATGGAAACATCATGCTATGGGGCTGTTTTTCTGCCAAGGGGACAGGACGACTGATCCGTGTTAAGGACAGAATGAATGGGGCCATGTATCGTGAGATTTTGAGCCAAAACCTCCTTCCATCAGTGAGAACTTTGACGATGAAACGAGGCTGGGTCTTCCAACATGACAATGATCCAAAACACACCGCCCGGGCAACAAAGGAGTGGCTTCGTAAGAAGCATTTGAAAGTCCTGGAGTGGCCTAGCCAGTCTCCAGACCTCAACCCCATAGAAAATCTGTGGCGGGAGTTGAAAGTCCGTGTTGCTCGGCGACAGCCCCAAAACATCACTGCTCTCGAGAAGATCTGCATGGAGGAATGGGCCAAAATACCAGCTACTGTGTGTGCAAACCTGGTAAAGACCTATAGTAAACGTTTGACCTCTGTTATTGCCAACAAAGGTTATGTTACAAAGTATTGAGTTGTATTTTTGTTATTGACCAAATACTTATTTTCCACCCTGATTTACGAATAAATTCTTTACAAATCCTACCATGTGAATTCATGGATTTTTTTTTCACATTCTGTCTCTCACAGTTGAAGTGTACCTCTGGTGCAAATTACTGACCTCTGTCATCATTTTAAGTGGGGGAACTTGCACAATCGGTGGCTGACTAAATACTTTTTTGCCCCACTGTAAGTGTTTACAACTTTTAGAACTTTTCTGCCATCGTGTGCCAGTCCAGAGTGTGACGTCACAGGGTGTTCCCTGGCTGTACTGCCTTCCTGCTGTAATATTCAGGATTGTAAAGCACACGAGAAATGAGGACTGTGTGGAAGAGAGAGAGTGTTAAATCCATGTGAGAGCAGTGCTCCATAGCAAGGGTGTAGATTTGGTTTCGGTGTTGGTGGGGACCGAAGCCTGCCCTGTTTCTTTTTTTTTTCCTTTTTGTTTTTGCTTCTTGATAAAAAGAGGAGAAACATACTTGCCTACATATGCTATTCTACGTGCTTTTAAACCATTTAAAATCACAATTCATAGTTTTATATGTGAATTATATAATGTTAAATTACTATTAAACAAATGACTGACTAAGTATTTTAGGCTTTAGTTTACTTCAGCCATATTCCATATAAATCAGGTATCATACAAAAATAAAAATAGCTTCAAATACAGTCATGACAATAAAAGAATATGACTTTAAGTACTTAACAACATTACTTCAGTTATAGCACACCAACATCTCTGACACATTAGCACTAAGGGAACACTGAATGACCTGCTGGTTTTTGTCCATAAAACTACTGATGTAAGATGACCACAAAGTAAAAGATCTCTCAGCAAAATTATGCAACATTTTAGGCACTATTGCCCCGATCAACTCAGTGAGCTGGGATTTTTTATTCTAAACATGGACTACTGTTACAGCAACAGACATGGACTACATGCCCCACACAACAAATCTACACCCTTGCTCCATAGTGTAAATTAGCCTTTAAACATGTAGTATTTCATGTCCAATTTAAGCTCTTGGTCCAACACCTCCTCTGAAATGTGTTCATTCACAATCATTTTAAACTTAACACTTGTAACTGTAGGATGTTGTGGTGTGAGGGGTTTTTGTTTTTTTTACAAAATCTTTTCTTTCACTGATATAACAGTAAAGGTTGTGAGAAAACTGAATTCACAGACACTTCAGTTTTTTTCCTACAAACTTTATTAACCAAAACACACACACAAAAGAATTCAAAACTTGGCTGGGATCCACGAGGGCAGAAGATCTACTCTTGTGTTTGACTCACGTGTGCTCACTCAGTTATTTGACAATAATGGCTGATTGTAAGCAGTGTTGGTCAAGTTACTTGAAAAAAGTAATCAGTAACTAATTACTGATTACTTCCCCCAAAAAGTAATCCCATTACTTTACTGATTACTTATTTTCAAAAGTAATTAATTACTTAGTTACTTTTTAAAAACACAATTTACAACCTGAAGAGGTGATAAAGCGATAGATCTCTCAGCCCAATTCTACTTTTTCTACATAATCCATCATACAAAATGTAATCAAATGGAAAAGTCCCTTTTTTTTAACTTGTTTTATTAGTTTTAATCTTTTAACTTTATGCATCAAGCAAAAATTTAATTATATGCAACATTCTCTGACTGGAAGAAATTTGTTTAATATTAATATAGACTAGCGGTCCTTTTGCTCTATTTTCACCTGTAAAAGCAGGAGCAGGGTAGGCGGAGGTTTACCCTGGTGCAGGTGTGCCGCAGCGGTCAGTGGAAGGATATGGCAGTTTCTCTGTGAATTTCCCATTACGTGGTAGCGCACTCGGAGCTTGCTTGGAAGTTTAGGGTTTTTTTTCGCTGTAAAAATAAGTTTTCTTCCCACGCACAACGGACACTAATGTTTTTGTCACTTTTTATGGAATCAAACTTAAAGTAAGGTCAGTACTTCCACGCTTTAAACGCTGCACGCTCATACTCTCTCCAGTACTCGTTATATTATCCATTGTTGATCTGCACACAGCTGTTGTCACAAACGTTCATGATGAGGCGAACTGAAGAGGTGAGAGATACTGTAGGTGCTGCTAGGATGAGACAAACATCATTCGCAGAGTCCTTTGGTGTTGCAGGCAGACACTATCCGGGTACAGAGAGACATGTAGCACTGCAGCTGAATTTTATAAAGGCTTAGGTTTTTGTGTTTATGTTTAAAAAGCGGGATTTCCCCGCATCATTAAAAGCCATTCGTTCAAATTAATGAATATAAAGAATGAAATACATGCTACAATAAAAAGCTTTATGAGTTTAGCTTGAAGTAATACGTGTGCTCCCTGAGATCACCTCACATCAGTTCAGTTGGCCTAGATTTGGTCAGCTAAGGTTGTAGAGTAGAGCTGTTATAGTGGATCATATAGGCTTCGTATCATTAAAATAAACAGTGTACTTGCAGTAAAACAGCCATTGTAGGCTTCAAAAAATAAAAATACAGCTCAAACATATTTCATACATGAAACAAATAATTCAATTCAATTTTATTTATATAGTGCCAAATCACAACAAAAGTCGCCTCAAGGCGCTTCATAGATACAGAGAAAAACCCAACAATCGTATGACCCCCTATGAGCAAGCACTTTGGCGACAGTGGGAAGGAAAAACTCCCTTTTAACAGGAAGAAACTGTCATGATCCGGAGTCTGCGACTCCGTGTTTATGTTATTATTATTCTGTGGTTTTGGTTATTTTGGGGTTCTTGTACATTCCCTGTTAACGTTTCATGTTCCTATGTTCTGTGTTCCCCAGTCTGTGTGAAGTCTGTGTGTTGTAGCATTGCGTGTATGTGTTTCCTGTTTTATTGTGAAGGTCTGCGTCTTATGTGAGTGTTTCAGTTTGCCTCCCTAGTCTTGTCACGTTACTCACTCCCAGCTGTGTCCCCCACCTGTGTGTGATCTCCCTGTGTTCTCTGAGTGTATTTTAGTCGTGTCTTCTGTCTTAGTAGTTGCTGGTTCGTCTGTGTTATTCCCCTCCATTTTCCTGTGTATTCTGGCCGCATTACTCTCCCTGCATCTCCGTTTCATGTCTCAAGGTTTCAGGCTTGGTTTTGCCTAGCTTTTCCCAGTTTAGTTTACTCTTAGGTTTAGGTTTTTGTCCACCTCATCTCCGTTTGTGTCACCCTTTGGTTAATAAAGCTCACTCACCACTTAAGCAGTCTGCATCTTGGGTCCATTTATATTCACACATAGCCTGCCTCGGCACCCCGTGACAGAAACCTCCGGCAGAACCAGGCTCAGGGAGGGGCGGGGCCATCTCCTGCGACCGGTTGGGGTGAGAGAAGGAAGACAGGATAAAGACATGCTGTGGAAGAGAGAAAGAGATTAATAACAGATATGATTCAATGCAGAGAGGTCTATTAATACATAGTGAGTGAGAAAGGAAAAACTCAATGCATCATGGGAATCCCCCGGCAGCCTACATCTATTGCAGCATAACTAAGGGAGGATAACGTATAAATCTTACATCTATAAACCTTTATGCAGCTATAAAATGTGTCTCAACTGTATTATTTTTTTCAGTCACATTTGTTTTGAGCGATTGTTAATCGAATGTTTCAAATGCAGGTTTTTTATTTCTTGTATAATAATTCTTCATAATGAAACATGAAAGGTATCATTTGAAATACACTACTGCTTAGTTTAAATTTCCAAAACACATCCAGTTTTTGTACAAACAATCTGTGTCGGGTCATCATCGTCCATATCAGCTTGAGTTTTATTTGGTATCAGATCAGAGAGGAAATTAGTATTGCGCCAACAATAAAGCTTTAATTCCCAAACTTTTGAGATAAAGTATTTCTTATTCTTTATTGTATTTTCCTATTTAATACATTCTACAAATATCACAAAGCTTGTGAATGGTTTCTTATTCCTTGTCCTTAACGTGTTATTAACATGCAGAACGTTATAAATACTTTTATCCTGTAGAGAGAGACAAATATCTCTGTTACAGTGTGTTCATCTCCCTTCTTGACAGAGTAGCTGTCACAAAGTAAAGTTCCTTAGAAGGAAACGGGAGACTGAAAAGTTTTAAGTAGGCAGAGTATGGCTAACTGGCATTTTATGATGATATATTAATAAAGAAATTCAAACATGCAGCAAATCTGCCAAGAAGAAGAAGTGTCCACACACTTTAATAATAGCAGTCCATTTCTTTAAACCACTTTCTTATTCTGAGAGTATTGCAAACAAATACTCACTTAGTGCTCTGCATTAGGATGTCTCTCCTTACTTTGTACCTGTGACTGTTTTGGAATTATTCCTCTTATTGTTTCAGGTCAGTCATCCTGTGTTTTGCCTTGAGCTTTTAAATACCACAAATAGCAATAGGTAAATATTTGAAAAGTCGTCAATCTGACCTGGGTCCTGGAGAAAATTGCGACCCAGATAAGGGCTCTAGCATGAGTAGTGGTCAAAAGAAAGCAAAAAAGGTATACTGGGGACAAACTGAGCCAATTCTGCTAAGCCTGGTGCATAGAGCAAAACTATCAATATGCTATTTGTAACATTTTTGTGTGGTGGTGTGCCGTGTGATCTTTTGAATGTGAAATATGTGCCCTGGCTCCAAAAGCCAGGAAACATTGGTTTATGTCATGTGATCATGAGTGTGATGTCACAGTGTATTTTCTCGTTTAAAACAACTTTGAATATTTTAGTGATTTGTTCAAAAAAAGAAAAAGAAGAATGGCTACCGAAACCCCTCCTTGAATCGCTACCTTATCGTGGTGGAGGGGTTTGTGTGTCACAGGGATCCCAGGGGCTATGTTGTCTGGGGGCTTTTGGCCCCTGGTAGGGTCTCCCATGGCAAATTGGCCCTGCGTGAGGGACCAGACAAAGAGCGATTCATAAGACCCTTATGAAAAGGACACCGAGGGAACAGTTTACCCTGCCCGGGATAGGGTTACCGGGGCCCCGCCCTGGAGCCAGGCCTGGGGAGGGTGCCCGAGGGCGAGCGTCTGGTGGCCGGGCCTTAGTCCATGGGGCCCGGCCGGGCACAGCCCGAAGAGGCCCACCACCCACAGGAGGCGCCATAGGGGTCGGGTGCATTGTGTGTCGGGTGGCGGCCAGGAGCGGAGGCCCTGGCGGACTGATCCCCGGCTGCCAAGACTGGCAATAGGGACATGGAATGTCACCTCTCTGGTGGGGAAGGAGCCTGAGTTAGTGCGTGAGGTTGAGAGGTACCGGCTAGATATAGTCGGGCTCACCTCTACACATGGCTTGGGCTCTGGAACCAGTCTCCTGGAGAGGGGCTGGACTCTGTCTCAGTCTGGAGTTGCCCCTGGTGAGAGGCGGCGGGCTGGGGTGGGTATCCTAATATCCCCTCGGCTTGCTGCCGGTACGTTGGGGTTTTTCCCGGTGGACGAGAGGGTTTGTTCCCTGCGCCTTAGGGTCGGGGAACGGGTCCTGACTGTCATCTGCGCTTATGCGCCGAGTGGCAGTTCAGAGTACCCAGCCTTCTTAGAGTCCCTGGGGGGGGTGCTGGAGGGTGCTCCACCTGGAGACTCTGTTGTCCTGCTGGGAGACTTCAATGCTCACGTGGGTAACAACAGCGAGACCTGGAGGGGCGTGATTGGGAGGAACGGCCTCCCTGATCTGAACCCGAGCGGTGCTCTGTTATTGGACTTCTGTGCTAATCACAGCTTGGCCATAACGAACACCCTGTTCGAACATAAGAGTGTCCATAAGTGCACGTGGCACCAGGACACTCTAGGCCGTAGGTCGATGATCGATTTTGTAATCGTATCAGCAGACCTGCGACCATATGTTCTGGACACTCGGGTAAAGAGAGGGGCTGAGCTGTCAACTGATCACCACCTGGTGGTGAGTTGGATCAGGTGGCGGGGGAGGACGCTGGACAGACCTGGTGCACCTAAACGCGTAGTGAGGGTGTGCTGGGAACGTCTAGCAGAGGCCCCAGTCCGCGAGATCTTCAACGCACACCTCCGGCAGAGCTTCAACAGCATTCCGAGGGAGACTGGGGACATTGAGTCCGAATGGACCATGTTCAGCGTCTCCATTGCCGAAGCTGCTGCATTGAGCTGCGGCCGCAAGGTGGTTGGTGCCTGCCGTGGTGGTAATCCCCGTACCAAATGGTGGACACCAGAGGTGAAGGGAGCCACTAGGCTGAAGAAGGAGTCCTATCGGGCTTGGTTAGCCTGTGGGACTCCGGAGGCAGCCGACAGGTATCGACAGGCTGGAAAAGGGTGGAGTGCCCACTCCGGGTCGGGGAGGAGTTCCTGCCCCAAGTGGAGGAGTTCAAGTATCTCGGGGTCTTGTTCGCGAGTGATGGGAGAAGGGAGCCGGAGATCGACAGACGGATTGGGGCTGCAGCTGCAGTAATGCGGACGCTGCACCGGTCCGTCGTGGTGAAGAGGGAGCTGAGTGTAAAAGCGAAGTTCTCAATTTACCGGTCGATCTACGTCCCTACCCTCACCTATGGCCAGGAGCTGTGGGTAGTGACCGAAAGAACGAGATCGCGGATACAAGCGGCAGAAATGAGCTTCCTCCGAAGGGTGGCTGGCCTCTCCCTTAGAGATAGGGTGAGAAGTTCGGCCATCCGGGAGGGGCTCAGAGTAGAGCAGCTGCTGCTCCACATCGAAAGGAGCCAGCTGAGGTGGTTCGGGCATCTGACAAGGATGCCCCCTGGGCGCCTCCTGGGTGAGGTGTTCCAGGCATGTCCCACCGGGAGGAGGCCCCGGGGCAGACCCAGGACACGCTGGAGAGATTATATCTCTCGGCTGGCCTGGGAACGCCTTGGTATTCCCCCGGATAAGCTGGAGGAGGTGGCTGGGGAGAGGGAGGTCTGGGCCTCTTTGCTTAGGCTGCTGCCCCCGCGACCCGGCCCCGGACAAAGCGGTTGAGGATGGATGGATGGCTACCGAAAAACAAACCCAATACAAGAACATGTATCACAGGATCGAAGCCATTAAAGAACAGTTATATGCTGCGCAACTCCAAATTTACGAGGTCAGCACTGAGCTCCACAGCCCTGATTATATGGAGGACAAATATTTCGTAATGAGGGCGGAGGAAGTGAATGCAAGAGCAAAATGTGTTTCTCTTCGAAAGGAATTAAACAAACTCTTGGACGTAGCCCAAAATCATAAATCTAACGCTGAAATAAGAAGGAAGAAAAGAAAAGCTGTTGAAGCGTCTCAGAAAACGGTCAAAGACAACAGCGGGCCAGAAGTTAATGTGACCATTAAAGAAGAGAATGAAAGTGTCACACAAGAGCATGTGGCCCTCAAGAAGGAACTTCAAGATTTGCAGGCATCGGTTATAAATAAAGCAGCCTTAGAGAAGAACTGTGAGGCGCTAAAAAAATGTACAGAAGAGATGAAGGCGCAAAACAGTGCACTGCAACAGCAAATCCGGAGATTGAAAAAGGAACGCGAGCACATAAGCAATTTGGTTCAGGTCTACGAGTCTGAAAAACAACATGTCGCTGTTAAAAGGGAAAATCAGAAGTTGATGAAAGACATCGAGAAGATACTTACAGACGTTCTACAGGCCAGATCATCCCTTAAAGAAACTTACAAAAATAACCATGATCTCAGGAAACTGTTCTCTGAAAATGGAGAAAAACTGGCACAAATGAGCAAACTGAAAAAAGAAAACAAGGAATTAAAAGCTCAAATAAGTGGGCTAAATGATCGTGTAGAAATGAGAAAAGCTTTAAAAAAAAACTAGAAAAGGAAGGAAAAGCTCTCCAGGGGCACAAAAAAGTATTTTTAAAAGGCGTGCTGATGTCTCCAAACAGGTGTTTACTGAAGAAGACTGGAGTAAAAAATATAGCATACTAAAGGAACAGGTAGAAGTCTTGAAGAAAGAAAATAACGAAATAACTACAGAAATTGAAAGACTGAATGGAGAAATAGACAGTTGAAAGGCTATTAAGGCAAATTATAAGGCTCTGGAAGCAGAGAAAAAATCTCTTACCAGCCAAGGTACCACTCTGCAGAAAGAGCTTGAGGGGCTGCGGCCAAAGCTGGTTAAGGAACAGGCTTTGCGTCAGCAGAATAGTGAACTTAGAGCAGAAAATGAGAAAGGAAAAGGCTCTGCAAGAGAAAGTCGCAGCAATGAGAGCGAAAAAAGAGAATGTATGCAGACAACAAGACGCTCTAAAAACAGAACTCAGCGATTTCACAGATTCAACAAGGTCAGACTTTGAAAGCTCAGTCACAGAAAGCACCAGATTGTCAGTTAGGAGAAGATGGTTTAAATTTTAAACTTCATACAAGAAGGTTAGAATGTGAGTCCACCACTGTGTGAAGTCTGACTTTATGGTGTTGAACTGGCTTTACTCCAGGGGCCTTATTTCAGCTCTAATCTCAAAAATAATATTAAACTGGCACTTTATCCAAATTACAGTTAAACAAAACCCAACCAGTCCTGGCGGATGGCTGCCCCAAGAGGAGCCTGGTTCTGCCGGAGGTTTCTTCCTGCTAAAAGGGAGTTTTTCCTCCCCACTGTTGCCAAGTGCTTGCTCACAGGGGATCATTTGATTGTTGGGTTTTGTTTTTTTCTTTTTTGTTTTGTCTTTGTTTCTCTTTTTTGTTTCAATTTTTTTCTGTTTTTTGTTTTATTTGTCTTTGTTTCAGTTTTTTTGTTTTGTTTGTCTTTGTTTCAGTTTTTTTGTTTTGTTTGTCTTTGTTTCAGTTTTTTTTCTTTTATGTTTTGTTTTTTGCCTTTTATTAATATTGCCGGTTTGATCCAATTAATCCAAATACATAGGTTTAACTAATAAAAACCAAAATCAATAATCAATGAACAAACTGTCTCTTGTAAATGTGTTTTTAGTTTTCCATTTCAAAATGCTTCCTGTTAGACATGCTGTCTTTGGTACCTATTGTATTAGGGGAAAAAGTAGGCATATTTCCATAAATTAGGTATTGAAAAAATAACAATGTTAATGCAGTGGGCCCCAGTCCCAATAACTCTTAAAGTTTCTTTGTTGACTCTGTTATGTGGTTAAAATCAAGAGAGAGTTGAGGATTAGAATTCCCAAAGACACAAGTAACATTAGAAATAAAGATCAGACGTCCCCTGTAGTTAGATTGTGTTTCATACAAAATTAAGTGGGTTTTTTTCTTGCACAGACACCATCACAGATATCATTGCTGTGAGCTTGCGGGATAAGGTCCATGTGGTATTTTACAAAGGCTTATGCCCACATGTGCTTAGTAAAGCCAGGTGCTGAAAGACATCCATTGTTTTCTTACTGCTTTATAATACTAAACATTTTATATATGTAATCGTGAGAACTGAAGCTTCTATTGAATTTGAAGTTGAACATTGTGGCTTTTTGTCATGGTCCCGTATCTTCAAAACAGTTTTTGAGTTTGTTATGGACGCGTTATTTGTTCTTTTTCTTTGGAAATTTGAGATAACTTGTGTTCTAGTTGTGTATTTTCCACATGAGTTAATCTTGAACTCAGTTTTTGTTAGTGTCTCTCTGTGTTTCGTCCCTTTTTCTACCCTTTCTGTCATGTCTCAATGTCTGTTGCAGTTGGAAATTTACATGTCTTAGCCTCTGGGCTACCTGGAGCCATTTTTCATCCACAGCGTTTTTTAATTTCAAGCCATTTTCACTGTGTTGAATAGAATATAGCCAAACTTTCCAAACATTTTTTTTTTAACTTTAGAATTCCAGTCTGAGTTCATTAGATTAGCTTAAAGTGGCTAAGCTACAAGCTTCCATCCACCTGAGATCCTAGAGCCAAAAAACGCCCCATTGAAACCCATTATAAACGCTATTTTTCACTGCCCAATCATTACCATCAAATTAAATGTCATCTTTCCACTTTCAAATGTCTTTGAAGTAGGGGCCTTAGAATTGTAATTTTTTTTTATTTGTCCACCAGGTGGCGCCCTTGTTTCATATTTCACCATTGAACGAACTCCAGCCAAAAAAAGTTAGATTTTGAGCGTCTCTTTCTGCTTTAGAAAGTGAAAAAAGAATTGTGTTCTGTGTCACTATCAATGACCTTTATATTTAAAAAAAAAAAAAAAAAGGTCCTTTTGCCTAAAAGAAGAGAAAAAGATGTGTCTGTGTCTGCTTCTAACTTTAGATAAAAGTATGTTTATGTCTAAAATCAGAAGCCTTCCCTCTTTGAAGTCCACCCCGCAATGCAAACAAATCTAACATGAAAACGAGAACAAAAAACAAATTATACTTTATTTTGTCTTCAAGCTTAGCTTGTTTATGCAGGTGCACTGCAGCAGAGGTTATAAGAATAAGCCGTAGCGCGGGAGTAGGCATTTTCACGATGGCACGGTATTACAGGACCGAGGAAGTAGTGGACATCCTGATGTGCTCCGACAGCGAGGATCTTTCCTCTTCACCTGCCCAGAGTGACTCTGATTCCGGGGATGACACGGAGGAGTCATCTCTCCACACCGATCAGCAGGAGTCGTCTTCTGATTTTTCTACTGGAGATGAGAACGAGGGGGAGACGCACGAGGAAGCAGCGGCATGGACTGCCAAAAATGGAAAGAAATGGTCCCTGACAAACACCGAGACGCTGCGCTACGTCGCAGCACCCACGGGGCTTATTCCGGGACCGACCCACTACGCCGTCGCCCGAATTTCAGACCCACTCTCCAGCTTCAGGTTGTTCCTAACCGATGAGATTATACAGCATATCGTTTCAATGACAAACCTTCATGGCAGACGGGCAATCTCAGAATGGAGAGATTTGGACAGCCACGAAATGCTGTCTTATGTGGGGCTGCTCATTTTGGCCGGTGTATACCGGTCAAAACACGAGTAAATCAAAAGCCTTTGGAGTGACAAAACGGGAAGGAGGATGTTCCGGGCCGCGATGTCCCAGAAAAGATTTTCGCACATTTGCAGGGCCCTCAGATTTGACGACAAGCTCTCCCGACCTGGACGCCGTACCGACAAATTGGCTCCCTTTCGGCAGGTATGGGACATGTGGGCACACCGCCTGCTGTTTATGAGATACAATAAATAACATAAGTAAGTATCGCCGATGTTGTTTAGTCCAGACTGGGACCTTACGGTGGATGAGCAGCTGGTACCGTTCAAAGGAAGGTGTGGTTTCCGCCAGTACATCCCCAAAAAGCCTGCTAAACACGGCATAAAGATCTGGGCAGCCTGCGACGTCAAGACATCTTACGCCTGGCGGCTGCAGGTTTACGCCGGGAGAGCAGCGGGCGAACCAGCCGAAGTAAATCAGGGGATGAGGGTCGTCCTGCAGATGACCGACGGGCTCCAGGGACACGTCGTGACATGCGACAACTTTTTTACCTCATTTGAACTGGCAGAGGAACTCCTCAAGAATAAAATGGCTCTGGTCGGCACAATTCGCCGGAACAAAACAGAAATTCCACCCGTTTTGCGCCAGACGAGAGGGAGAGCCGTCTATGCCTCCACCTTTGCCTTTTCATTGAAACACACCCTAGTGTCCTACATTCCCTGACGGGGCAGGAATGTGCTTTTGTTGAGCACCAAACATCGCAGGCCGGAGGTCAGCGATGGACAAAGAAAAAAGCCGGTGATCATTGACGACTACAATCGATGCAAAGGAGGTGTCGAAAACCTTGATAAGGTGGGTGTCATTACGCATCAGTTACGCACACCTTTATTCATTTTTGCTCATATATTCTTGTGTAAAATATACAGAGGTTTTATGTTGGTTTTTTTTTTGTTGTTGTTGTTGTTTTGTTAGGTTGTCTGCACCTACTCCTGCAGGAGATGGACCAATCGATGGCCAATGGCCCTCTTTCATAACGTCATAGACTCCCTCTACAACGCCTTCGTGCTGTGGACCTCTGTAGATCAGGCCTGGCATCAGCAGAAGTCACACAGGAGGAGGCTGTTCATAGAAGAGGTGGGAGAAAGCCTGATCAAGCCTCATTTGTCAAAAAGAGAGCGCCTTCCCCGCTCATCAGCCGCTGCTGAATTAGTCAGAGATGCGCAGGATGGTGCTGCTGCAGGCCCCTCTGGAGTGACAGATCCCAAGGGCAGGAAGTCCTGTGAGCTCTGTTTTGAGAAAAGGAGGCGAGTCGGAAACACCTGCAGCAAATGTGGAAAGTTCACCTGCCGAGCCCACAGCAAATTTGTCTGCAGCAACTGCTCTACCTGAGCAAGACATTTACCCCCCGGCCACACACAGCCCCTCCACCCTCTCACTAGCTCTCTCTTTCTCACACTTTCACTTGCTCTCTCTTTCTCTCTCATACATTTCCCCATTCCCAACAACAATATACATGTTCTTGTTCATCGTTGAAAAATAAATGTTTATTTGGTTCAAACTGATCTTGTATTTTTATTTACATAATGCTTTTTATTTTATTTTAGAAGGCAACAAGGTAATATGCATTTAACAGGGCAAGAGTGAAAAACCGTTCTCCTGCAGAAAAACTAACGGCCGATCAAAATGAATGTCAGTGGTAATTTTTAGACCATCCAAAGGCCTAATTATAATTACAATAAAATATAACTTTCAAATGTATTTTATGGAAAATATTTAATTTTTTCGTTTTTTTCGCCAAAAAAAGCCGTGCGCTCATGTGACAAAACCGGGATAAAAAGGGTTAAAATCCGCGAAATGTAATTAAAACTTTACATGAATATTTCAAGGAGAAGTAGGTCTAAAAGATTGGCTAATTTAAAGTGGAAAAAAATATTAATATATAATATTTTTATAGCACTTTTTATGGCGTGGTCGATTTTTGGCTCTAGGGCGTCGAAAGGGAGTCTTTTTCTAAGGCGCTCCAAGTTAAGTCATACAGAATAGATATCAGAGCCTTAAACAGGCTGACTTCTGCTATATGGGTCAAATTGGGCAGAAAGTATACAAACACATAACCAGTGTTGGGTAAGTTACTTTAAAAAAGTAATTAATTACTAATTACTTAGTCAATATTAGTGATGGGTCGTTCGCGAACGAAATGGCTCTTAGAGCCGGCTCTTTGACGTGAACGACGCAGCCGGCTCCTTATCGCGAGCCGTCACGTGGGTTTTTTTTTTTTCTCTCACCCTCTCTCTCGCACTTTTTTTCCGCTTCACTTCGCACCTGAGCCTTGTGCTTTATGCTGGGCAGAGGGGGGAGGGGCGGTAGTTACACTCAGTAGCACAGGAACCGACAGATGGAGAGAGAGAGAAAGAGAGCCAGGACAACAACGTCACATTAGAAAAGTATAGTAATCATCCACAACTATTTTCGGTGGCAGATGATAAAGGATTCAGAAAGTTTATTCATGCAGGCCCATATGACAGAGAATATGCATCTTCTTTTTGTTTTCATATTATAATTTATATTTAATTGTGTTGTGGTTTGCAGTGTTTTGTGTTGTTTTCACTTTAAATTTGTAAAAGGAAAAAGCTGAAAATTTAAATAGTTAAAAGTTGAAATGTGAATAGTTGATTTTTGTATTATATGATTTATTTATTACATTTTATGTGGAGTGAAAAAAATAAAAGTATATTTACAGTGGCCCCTACAGACAAAGCACATACAAACTTCAAATCACGTACAAACTCCAAAACGCGTAAAAACTCCAAAACACGTACAAAAGACAACAGAAGTGCTCTAGGATGCTGGGCGCAGTGTTGAGCTTTTGTTGCCTAGTGGCTACACAAGCCAGCAAGTACCAACGACCGGATTTGGTGTGTGGTAATAACAGGTAAATGAACTTTTTTTAAAATTATTTGAATATATTTGAGTGCCTGTGTATAAATACACAAACAATACACACATGCTTTCAATTGTGTAATTTAAGTGATCTAGTATCTCTGCTTTGGAAGTTCAGTTCATGCTAGAAATGTGTTTTGGAGTTTGTACATGTTTTGTCTCTAGGGGCCACCGCATATATTTATATATAAACATATATAAATAAAACCACTTTTTTTACGTTAGTAATTCCTTTTGTGCAAAATTTTATATTATTGTGAATAATAAATTAATTAAAGCAACAAAACAACCTGAAGAGTCGGTTCGGAGCCGAAAGAGCCGGCTCTTTTTAGTGATCCGAGCCGAAAGAGCCGGATCTCTAAAAAGAGCCGGAAATCCCATCACTAATGGAGAAGGCGAGTGCGTGGCAACTGAGATCAGACAGAGTCACCACTTAAATCTCAATTATTAAAGAATCCAGAGTGGAGAGCGGATGAGAGGGTTTTTAAGAGGCAAGTATGATTTAAGAAATGTAAACTTACTCTGTGTTTGGTAAGGGTGTCAGCCATTCAGAGAAAAGTTCTGTAAACTGACGAGAGCCTGATCAAACTTCAAGGGTGCGCCTTGAGAGGTTCAGAAGTTTTATTCTTTTCATTGTCGGTTGTTCAGTGTGTTGTTTATACAGTTAAGATGTCCTTTTGTAATAATTACAGTTGGACCAAAATCACCTCTCAAAATGCTATAAGAAAGAAATGTTTTGATAAAATTATAAAGTGTGGTAAGTGATAGTAAAATAATGAAATATATAAGAAAGTCAAATGTGTAAAATTGTAAAATAATATTGTAAAACCTAGTATGAACCATAACTAAGGTTAAATTACTATGACGTCCGCCCCAAATTTGTCAACAGATGCTGGGATCACCAAAAATGGTGCCAGGAGTTTCATACAGATATGGTGAGAAGTTTAGAGGCTCTTATAATGAATATGAATATTATATTGTAATTTGGGGCTTTTAATGATTTCTCTAACTTTACAGTATACATTTTAATGCCTTTAAAAAGGAAGAATTGGGTGCAGAAGTTTGAATTTAGTTTTAGATAGTGATGTGCGGTACCACTGATTTCCTTTCCGATCCGATACCAATTAATATTCAGGGTGGTATCGACGATACTGATCCGATACTTACTTATGTTATTTATTGTATCTCAAATTATAGCGTCATAATGATTACAGGACATCAGATTACTTGTTCTTATCACTTAATAATGCAGAGTTCATCACATAGAAAGAAAAAAACTGAAGTTGTGCACTACGTGAACACGTTGCCTGCCTGCAGCACTAAAGGACTCCGTGAGAGACGTCTGTCTCGCCTTAGCAGCACCTGTCCCTGTCCTCCTCTTCAGTTCACCTCAACATACACTCGTCATATTCTGCGATATGATTTGCTCTGAGGTGTTTGACAAGGTTAGTGATGTTGCCACAACCATACATGCCAACCCTCTAGATTTTTCCGGGAGAATCCCAAATTTCAGTGCCCCTCCAGAAAATCTCCCTGAGCCACCATTCTCCCAAATTTCTCCTGATTTTCCACCCGGACAACAAAATTGAAAAACCATATCCCAGACTGGTCCAGCCAATTCCAGTTTCCAACAATGTTGGCAGCAACTTAGTTTTAATATTACTCTTATTTCTCTTTTTGGGTCGCAAAAAAACGTAACATATTTTCAGGTGAGAATGTAGCTGTGTAAACTTCAAATATCTGAGCCGACCGACGCATCGTCTTCAAATCCCCGCGGTCTTTCGCTACTCGGGTTAAACATGATATATAAGTCACTTTGATAACTTCAAAATGTTATTGTTTGGCGTTTTCAGTGTTTTATTTGTAAATCAGTTTAGCTGAAATTAAAGTTATTAGATTAGATCAAATTAAATTTAACTTTATTAATCCCTCGGGAGGGTTCCTCTGGGTTTTCACACAGCTGAATAAACGTCAAACAGAAAACTGATTAAACAGAAGTGTGAGACGGTCGAGAGTTTACGCCAGTGCACTGTTATATTTTAGATAGCAAGGAGCAGGCGGCAGTGTTTCACTCCACCGAGGGAGCTCGTGACGTACTACCCGGCTTTCTTTAGACCGCGAAGGCCAGGTCCTCAGGTGGAAGCAGCCTCTGAATTTGGACAACCCCGCTGTTTCCAGACATTTAACGTATTTTATCCGATAAATAAACACTGTAAAATGTATTTATCCCCCCAGCAGCCCTTTTGAATATCTCTCGAGTGTGGCCACAACACCTCACGTTTTTGCCACATGTATCGCAAACCACGTTTCAGCTTTTATGGAGGTAAAATACGTTCGCACATTACTCCAATTACGCTCAGCCATTGTTGTGAGTGCGCACGCCAAGGGGCTGCGAGACAGACAGCTGTATTTCGCACATGACTATGAAAGGCGGAAGAGGAAGTAGTTCCTTTGAATGTAGACAATCTGAATGTTATAGTTTCTTTCCACTGTGTTCCTGTTAATTATAAACTACAAATTTACCCTAAATTACTAAAATATCGATATTTTAATGTGAGAATCGATTCTAGAACATAAATGACTGGTATCGGAGGAATCGATATTTCAGGATCGATCCGCACATCACTAGTTTTAGATTTTCTCTTATCCACACAGGGTAAAAAGTATACATACAAGCTCAAGTATACCCATATAGAAAAGAAATAGAAAAAACTTAGAAAATACTTGCCTAAGATGTGGTCTACTTCATATAGTGAATCATATAAGGCTTATATGATTCACTCATGAAGGTGGCCACTTTCTCATTACTTTCATATAGTGTTTTAGTAAGTATCCAAAATATACAAGTTTCATGTATATCATTTTTCAAGGGATCTTATATCTGCTTTCACTCTTGTATACTTTTCATACAAGTTTCACACAAGAGAGGTACAAACTTTATAAGATTTATATATATCGTTTCCATATGGGTATGCATGCACCCCACCTTGAGCTATATTAAGATAACAATGAATTAATATCAGTAGATAGGAATACAAACTTCAGTCTTAAGTAAAAAAAAAAAAAACAACAACTTTTTAATCATACTCAGCTTGAATCTGAATAAAAAGAAGAAAAATAAAAGATATCTATTTCCTGATGCCTACATTAAAATGTAGGGAACACCTAAAATGTCCAACTGTAACTTGATATTGTCAGGTGCAGGCTGTGTGCAGGCAGGAGTGGTGGTAAGGAGGACCCAAAGTGCAGATGCTCAGAGGCAAAAGTGTACTTCAAAACTCCGTTTTATTGCTGGATTACAAAATGTAGCAGAAATCCAAATAAACTTACATAACGTTAGCTTCATAGCATAAGTGCCTAAGTCATTTTTTGGTCAAATTGAGATTTTTGCCTAACTTTACTCCCCTACCACTGCTGCATCATCCTGTCCGTCTGCCTATGTCATTGGCCAATCACAACACTCATAAGAGTCAAAAAACATACTTGCCTAAGTCATTCATTTGACTTAGGCAGTTTTACCATTGGACTTAGGCAGTTTTGCTACAATAAATTTGACTTAGGCAGTTTTGATGTATGCAAAATGGCTGATAAGAAGAAGAGGTTGACCGCAAGTGAAGCCCTTGCTCTTCTTTTTGATTCATTTACATCTGGTAAAAGTTAATATTTTTTTAGTTTTTTGGTCACTAAATGTATTTTCATTCAATCAAAGAGGTTATGACCATGTTAAAAGATTACTTTTTTGTTGCAAACAAAGTATGATGGCTAGCTAACATTAGCGTTAGTAGTGTAGCATTAGCATAGTAATGTAGTACAAGCTAGCAGCTAGCTAACAGCAGCATGCTACCAGAGTAAATCTTTGGCAATTTCAAAGGCAATTTGAGCATTTTCAGCAAGTTTGCAAATTATATTATGTTTCAAACATTTGCTTTTTATTAGGAGGAGAGTCTAAGGACGGGGGACGCCCTGGGTTCATTGTTAATTGTTAAATTGGACTTTATATTGACTGTGTTCAAATGACTGATACTGGTTGAACTCTATTGCCAGTAATATTCATGTAGCCCTTTGAGGCGACTGTTGTTGTGATTTTGGGCTATACAAAAATAAATTGATTTGATTTGATATTAATAGTACAAATTGATTTTTTTTTTTTTTTTACATAGCAGACATTTTGACTACACAAGTAGATTTAGATGTCATCTTGATTTACCATTTTAAGATACTCCAACAGCATTTTATTTTCTGTTGTATCATCAGGAAAGGAAGTTGATGTGAACTTAGAGGAGTTGGTGGATATAGATGAGGGAGAAGGAGGAAATTATGTTGATATGGGGCAACAGACTGATAAGCAGCCAGAGGAAGGAGAGGAAGATGAAGGAGAGGAAAAGAAAGGGGAAGGAGAGGAAGATGAAGGAGAAGGAGAGGAAGATGAAGGAGAGGAAAAGAAAGGGGAAGGAGACGAAGATGAAGGAGAAGAAAAGGAAGGGGAAGGAGAGGAAAAGGAAGGAGAAGGAGAGGAAAAGAAAGGGGAAGGAGACGAAGATGAAGGGGAGGAAGAGGAAGGAGGGGAGGTGGAAGCAGAGGAAGAGGAAGCCAGTCCAACCCCCAGCACTTCTGCTGTTCGTCACAAGCGTCCACTGCCCCATACGTGGAAGAAAAATGTCATCAAAGAAAAGCGTCTGAAGGGAGAGAATTACAAGAATACAATGGGACAGGAGAGACCACCAAAGGCCATGGGCCCACCATGCACATCACAGCACTGCTTCAAGTCAACGAAAAGAAGTTGTGAGCTACTGACTGAAGTTGAGAGAAGAGGAATCTTCAACAATTTCTGGTCCATGCCTTCCTGGGAGACACGCAAGGTGTATATCCAGACTGTTGTTGAAAATGTGCCCATAAAACAGAAGAAAGGTGGTGTTGATTCAAGGAGAACAACATCTCTGCTATACCACCTGCAACTCTCAGATAGATGCAAAATACCTGTGTGCAAAAATCTTTTCTGTTCCACACTTGGTATTGCCCTGAGAACCATTGGATCATGGTTAACTGCAGGCATGAAACCCAACACTCATACCCAGCCCAACCCCAAGATCAACAAGACTGGTCCTCATATGCCAATATCAGATGGAGACCAGGCCTTCCTGAAAGAGTGGCTCTCTGGAATACCTACAGTCCCATCCCATTACTGCCGCCAGGTTCCCTCTTATCAGAACAAGAAGTTCCTGGAGCCAGGAACAGTTTTGAGAGAGCTTCACAAGGAATACCAGAATGCTGCCAATGAGAATGGAAAGCGTACTGTGAGTGAGACATACTTTCGGAAGGTTTTTGGAGAGCAGGATTACTCTGTGTTCATTCCAAAAAAAGACCAATGTGACATCTGTGTAAGCGCCAAGGTAGGAAATACAGATGAGGATGCTCTTGCTACACACTTGAGATTGAAGAGTCAGGCTCAAGCTGAAAAGGCTGCAGACAAAAATGAATCCAGTGACACACTTTCAGTGTGGACAATGGACCTTCAACGCGTTCTTCTTTGCCCCCAGACAAAAGCAAGTACAATGTACTACAAAACTAAATTACAGATGCACAACTTTACCTGCTTCAACATGAACAACAGAGATGGGTACTGTTATGCTTGGGAAGAACATGAAGGCTCCCTCAGCAGTGAGGTTTTTGCACATCTGCAGTCCAACCACTTTGAGTCTGTCCTACAGGCCAACAGAAACATTGAGAAAGTCATTGTCTGGAGTGATGGCTGCGGGTATCAGAACCGGTGTGCTACCATCAGCAACGCCTACCTTTACCTGGCCATGAAGCATGGTGTCAGCATTGAGCAGAAATTTCTAGTTGCAGGCCACACACAGATGGAGTGTGACTCCATGCACAGTCTAATTGAACGGCGCATTGTGCAAGACGTTTACACTCCATGAGATTACGTTGTCATCTTTGAGGCTGCACGCATTAATCCATCCCCATACAGGGTGACTCAACTATACCACAATGACTTCATGAAGTTATCTGGCACCTATGTCACTAATATTCGACCCGGCAAAAAAGTTGGGGACCCCACAGTCCATGACCTCCGGGCTTTGCAGTACTTGACTGATGGACGGATCAGGTACAAGCTGGATTTTGAATCTGACTGGGAAGACCTGCCTCGGCGCATCAGCATACCCGACAACAAGCCATTCAAGTGGATCCCACTCTTTCCTGCTCAGTTGCCCATCACCCTGAGGAAATACAGTGACTTACAGTCAATGAAAAATGTACTACCAAGAGTGGCCCACAAGTACTATGATGATCTTCCTCATCAGTAGTATACATAGCCTACCAAATAGTACACACACACACACACACACACGCACGCACACACACACACACACACACACACACACACACACACACACACACACACGCACACACCCGCACACGAAGAGAAAGAGAGAGAAGAGAGAGACAAACACACACAGACAGATACAAACACACATAGACACACGCACACCTCTTTTATGAGCCTACAGGCCTCCTCTGCAAATTAATGGGTGGGTGAGGTGAAGTGAGTAAGTCTCCTTACTCTAGCTGCCATTTTGTGATTAAAATTGAAAAGTTACAGTGTGTTATGGTTACATTATAGTATGTCATGTTCATTTTATAGTTTGAAGAAAAACTGCCTAAGTCATAGGCATAATCTGCCTAAGTCACTTTTATTAGACAAAAGAAATGATGTTGGGTTTTGTTCTTTTTCCATACTTTTCCTCACATATACTTAAATGTTCTGTGAAAATATCAATTAAAAATATGCATGTGATATTTAGAAAATTAGTTTTTTCTTGTTTTCCGAAAACACAAAAAAATGACTTAGGCAATTATGCTATCAAGCTAACGATAAGCAGGTAGACAGACCACACAGCATAAATGAGATCACAACACAGACACAGAGAAACACAGGCCTTAAATACACAGAGGGAGCAATCAGGGAATGGGTAACAGGAGGGAAACACAGCTGGGGCAAATCAGGCCTAACGAGACAAGGGGAAGCGAAACCAGATACATTAACATCAGACATGGACCTTCAAAATAAAACAGGAAACATAACACATACTGAACTAAAGACACAGACTCACACGCAGGCACTGCAACAGAGAGAACAGAGACGTGGGACCAGGACAGACACAGACACTGACTGGACACGGGGATATCGCAGACAGGGGAGACAGCAACTAAGGATGCACAGAGACATAAAACAGAACTCTAACAAAGAAACCAAAGAATAGAAATGATAAATAATATATAAACTCAAAACCCGGGTCAACGACCCAGGCATCCTAACAGATATACAATGAAAAATCACCTAACTTGTCTTTGAATTATGTATTTATTTAAGAAAACAAAAAATAATTTGACAATATTATGTGGTGAAATTATTATTAACTAGTCTGGTTTAAGAACAAAATTTACAGTTCGTAATTTAAATTAATAGTTTATGCCATTTAAATGTCATGCAGCTTTGTCAGAGATTATCTTAAACCCCACCCCCAAGCCATTGAAGGTTCAACTTCAAAGAAAAGTGGGTGACATCATAGTGGCTGCAGCCAAACGTGGGCGGGGCTTTAACCCACAGGGGCCGTCCAGAATCCCAAGCATTTAGTTTACAAAGAGCACACATGCCAACCACAACTCCAACCACCCAACAATTTATTTCCACTTCTACATTTCAGAGTCAGAGAAATATTAATACAAACTTAAACATGACAACTGCACACAGTTACACCTCAGTGGAAACATGGAAGTCCTTAAGTGACCACTTTTTTGGTACAATTGTACCACAGTGGCAATCTCTGCAGTTCAACCCAGAGTACTGCAACACTAAGCTGCCTTCCACTTTGCTGAAAGACATGTTGAAACTTTGTTCCATGTTAGTGGACGCAATGGACACAACTGTGGAGAAGGGAGATCCAGTGTCCACGCAGACTGATGAGGCCTGTCTTCACTCAGTGGACACAGAGTCCCCTGAGAAAACAGAAGAAACCCGAGCAAAGGACAGCATCCTGAAAGAAAGTTCTGTAGATGACCACGGTGATAAAGAAGAAACAGAAACTCCAGGACTGGAGGACTCTTCCGACTCAAAAAACCTCAAGCTGCATTTGACTGCAGAGGAGAGCAGTCTTGATAAAACATCCACAGGTGACAGTGAAAATAGCGAAATTGTAACACTGCATCGTGCACCTACACCACCCAACATATATCTAAATGTTTTTATTGGTTTAAGTGATTCATCTGAGGACGAAGCGTCTGTGTCATCCCAGATGTTTCCTCCTCAAACCCAAACCACAGCCACAGTAGAACCGAAGAAAAACTACTCAGCTGATACAAAAGACTTGGACAACATAGAAGCTTGCCCCCTGGAAAAGCCTGTGAAGAAAAAACTACATAGGTCAGTCCGTAAGTCTGATTCAGATTTTGGTTCTTATGACATCACTCTGGCATCTGATTATCTGTCTGAAGAAAAGATGTGTGTTTACAAAGTTATTCAGTTGGTAGTTTCAGAGGCCACAAGCAAAGCCTCGTCTAAATACAAGGACTTCACACAGCGGCACAATCCCGACTCTATCAGCGATCGCCTGCTTGAAAAACTCTGGCCTCAAATTGACGAGAAAAATTTGGATCTATCTCCAAAAAGGCTGACCAATATCAACAGGGACATTTTCACCAATCTTTGTAAAGCACATAACTGCAAGGAGAAATATTTGATTTTATATCTGAGCGAACGGCTTGATGATATTACTGTCCCAACGTTTACAGAACCCCTGTTGGCTTTACCAAAAAGAGTACTCACTGTATCTGAAAACCGAGAAGAGTACATAAAAGTTGTTGAAAGCTTCACTAAAGATTTGGTTCTGCACGCTATAAGCAATGCAAGAGGCAAAGGGAATTGGCTCCAGGGGCAGATAAAGCCATTATGAACAGGTTTACCAACAGGATTTGGGCTAAAATTTTGTCCCAAAACCTTAAAATGTCCTTAGAGAACACTGAAGAAGTCAGTGTGAAAGTATACAATGAACTCCGAGAAAAGTGGAAAAATCCAAACACTGTGCTGGAGTTAATGTTTAATGGCCAAGACAATATTGACAACGTGATTGTCAAAAGTTTCAAAAGAAATGCCCCATTGAAGAGACCTAATTTCTTCTCTAGGGTTTTCTTATGAGCACGTTAAAGTTTACCTGACACCTACATCAAAAAAGCGGCGTTTTCAAAAATACCTGGGTACATGTGGACATAGCTTAAATGCATTACATTTTTTATTACAATTCTTCATTGTAAATGTTAAAACCAGACTACTTTAAAATAACTGTCTCATGAACCACCTGGTTGATAATAATTTCACCACATTACATTATAACGTTTTTCTGTCCTTTATCCCGTCTTCCTTCTCCCACCCCAACCGGTCGCAGCAGATGGCCGCCCCTCCCTGAGCCTGGTTCTGCCGGAGGTTTCTTCCTGTTAAAAGGGAGTTTTTCCTTCCCACTGTCACCAAAGTGCTTGCTCATAGGGGGTCATATGATTGTTGGGTTATGTATTATTGTAGGGTCTACCTTACAATAGAAAGCGCCTTGAGGCAACTGTTGTTGTGATTAGGCACTATATAAATAAAACTGAATTGAATTCAAATAAAAATTAATTTAAAAAAAAGTTTTAAAAGGGTTCTTAGTTTTATTTGCTGTCAATTTGCCTAGAATGGAATATCAGATTAGAACAGCCTCTAAAATATAATATTTAATGTATTAAATAAATCAAATGATTTACAGAAAATAAAATTCAAAAACACTTTCATTTTCACTGTATCTGTATGGCTATAGAGGAGCTGTTATTATTTTGCCTGTTTGTCAGTGCTGGTATAAACCCCGTTGGTGCTGTGTTGATCCCTTTGCAAAGGTTTGAAGCTTCTTTCGATAAACCTGAGAAAGTCAGTTTGGGTCGATGCTCAGTGTATTTTTCCACAACAATCTTGGTGACGAGGATGAGATTTCTTGAGTGATTTTTGTTCTCGCAGGTAGACTCAATGAGTCTGAAAGAGCGCTTATGTCCGAGCAAAGTATGGAGAAGTGATGGGATTTCCGGCTCTTTTTTAGAGAACTGGCTCTTTCGGCTCGGATCACTAAAAAGAGCCGGCTCTTTCGGCTTTTACGGTTGTTTTGTTGCTTTAATTAATTTATTATTAACAACAATATAAAATTATGCACAAAAGGAATTACTAATGTAAAAAAAAGGGGTTTTATTTATATATGTTTATATATAAATATATGCGGTGGCCCCTAGAGACAAAATGCGTACAAACTCCAAAACACATTTCTAGCATGAACTGAACTTCCAAAACAGAGCTACCTAGATCACTTAAATTACACAATTGAAAGCATATGTGTATTGTTTGTGTATTTATACACAAGCGCTCATATATATTCAAATAATTAAAAAAAAAAAGTTCATTTACTTGTTACTACCAGACACCAAATCCGGTCGTTGGTACTTGCTGGCTTGTGTAGCCACTAGGTAACAAAAGCTGAACACTGCGCCTAGCATTCTGGAGCACTTCTGTTGTGTTTTGTACGTGTTTTGGAGTTTGTACGTGCTTCGGAGTTTGTACGTCCTATGGAGTTTTTACGTGTTTTGGAGTTTTTACGTGCTTCAGGGTTTGTACATGCTTCAGAGTTAACCCTTGGTAGAACCTCAAAATCCCATCCTTTCGTGAACCTCGGGACCAAAAATTGTCCCGCCCCAAAAGTGCTCTAAAAATGTTATATATCAATATTTTTTTCTACTTTAAATTAGTCAATCTTTTAAAACTACTTCTGCTTAAAATATCCATGTCAAGTTTTTATTATATTTTCGTTGTTTTAACCCTTTAAATCCCAGTTTTATTACATGAGCGCCCTGTTTTTTTAGCCCCAAAAAACAAAAGAACTAAATATTTTCCAAAAAAAACCATTTGAAGTAATATTTGTTTGTTATTATAATTAGGCCTTTAGATGGACCAAAGATTGGCACCAACATTCATTTCGATCCACTTTTATTTTTTTTGCAGGAGCGCATTTCATAAAATGCACACACTATCGGTCCTAATCGACCACGCCCAAAAAAGTGCTATAAAAAATTTATATATTAATATTTTATTCCACTTTAAATTAGCCAATCTTTTAGACCTACTTCTCCTTGAAATATTCATGTCAAGTTTTAATTACATTTCGCGGATTTTAACCCTTTATATCCCGGTTTCGTCACATGAGCGCACTGCTTTTTTTGCCCCAAAAAACATAAAACTTGAATATTTTCCAAAAAAAACATTTGAGGTAATATTCAATTGTTATTATAATTAGGCCTTTAGATGGACTAAAGATTGGCACCAACAGTCATTTCGATCGCCTTTTATTTTTTTTCAGGACCAGAAAATGGTGCCTTATTACTTTGCATTGATTTAATTACTTCGACAATTTCACTAATAGTTATCTCTCTATCAATTTCTGTTCTGTCATTTACCGATATTTGTGGAATCGGTAATCTATCAAGCGTTTCAGCAATCTTTTTTTCATCAACCGGATCTGAGGTATAAAGATTGGAATAGAACATTTTAAACTGGTCATTAATGGTTTTCGGATCAGACGTCTTTTCTCCAGAGGTTTTACAGATTTCAGAAATCGTGTTAGCTGATATGGATTGCTTAATTTGATGTGCCAAAAGTTTTCCGGCTCTTTCCCCATGTTCATAGAACTTTTGCCTTGATTTGAAAAATAAACGTTCTGTTTGCTGAATGGACCGAATTTTGTATTTTGAATTTAGTAATAATTTTCTCTTATATAGGTCTGGTGTTGGATTTTCTGCATATAAGCAGTCAATCTCTTTTATACTGTTGGCTAGGTTGTTCATTTGTTGTAAGTATTTCTTTTTTTGAAATGATACATATGAAATTATCTGGCCTCTAAGATAGGCCTTTAATGCCTCCCATACAACAGTCATTTTCATCCCTTGGGTTTGATTTGTCTCTAAGAAAAACTGTATTTGCTCAGAGACCTTTTTTTTTTTAATGAGTCTTTAGTTAGGAGTAAAGGATCAAGTCGCCAGGCCGGTTTTTGACTTAAGCGTTCATAAAAATTTACATCTAATTGTACTGGACTGTGGTCTGAGATAACAATAGAGTTGTATTGGCAATCTAAAACCTTGGGAAGAATTCTACTATCTACAACAAAAAAAATCGATCCGTGAGTATGACCGGTGCACTGGTGAGAAAAATGAGAATTGTTTAGATGTAGGATTTTTGTCCCTCCAGGGGTCAAAAAAAGCATAAGATTGCATAAAGGATTTAAGAACATTACCCGCTTTTGAAATTTTGCTATCAGGTTTTGGGTTTGATCTGTCAAGTTGAGGATTAAGTACGCAGTTAAAGTCACCACCCAGTATCAAATGGGACTCTGTTAAATCTGGCAGGTGTTTTAAAAAGGTACAATAAAAATTTGGGTCGTCCCAGTTTGGTCCATATACATTAGCAAGAATGACTTGTTTCCCATACAACCTGCCCTGTATAATAATATATCTCCCTCTGGTATCCGCCACAGTTGATAGTGGAATAAATGGAATCCCCTTCCTAATTAGAATAGCCACACCCCGTGATCTATCCTCAAATTTTGAGCTAAATATTTGGCTTACCCATGTTTTTTTTAGTTTAATTTGTTCACTTGATCGGAGGTGTGTTTCCTGCAGATATACAACATCGGATCTCAATGATTTTAAATGAGTAAAAACCCCTGTGCGTTTAACCGGATTATTTATACCTTTAACATTCCATGTTATAAAACGAAGAGGCAGATGACTTTGCGAGCTTGCCATTCAGGTACCAAAATGCAGGTGCAGAAAAAATATGTCCCAACCTCTGGAACCCCCCCAAAAGAAAGAGGGGGAGAAGGAAAAAAAAAAAGGGAAAAAAATAAATAAATAAAACGAGCCTCAAAACCCCATGCTGATCTACTATTATCTCTGAGATCGCAACCCTCCAGGCTAGGATAGCACAGTGACTAAACGTACTGTTAACCCTCAAACAGCCCCTCAACTGGGCAAATATATAACATTTAATAACTAAACAAAACTCCAAAACTTATATTTTCCACTTTCCCCGTGTTTATTCTAATCAAATGCCCCAGAATAACAGCAATATCTCGAACATATCAAAAATCGGAACGAAGAAGGAAGGCACAGTATTCATAATCAATTAAATCAAAAATCATTCTACCTTCCGGCCTTTTATGACTATGGCCCAATTATTTACTTGACATCTCCCCAGCACCGACGTATAACTATGTCCCTTGAGTTCAAGCAATCACACATGTGGAGTCCAACTTATCTTTTCTCACACGGCTGTACCTCTCACGGCCGTCGTAAGTCTTTTTTGATAAAGTCTATTGCAGCCGCTGGGTCGGTGAAACGATTGTCCTGTCCCGTCGGTGAAGTGATGCGGAGAACAGCTGGAAACAAAAGTCCAAACTTAACGCCAGCCTCGGAGCAAACGTTTAGCCTCCATAAAAGCAGCTCGTTTCTTTGCCACCATTGCTGTAAAATCAGGAAAAATGCTTATCCAACTCCAAAATCCAACTCCACTGTCCGGTCTGAAGAAGTATTCAAGTCAAGTCAAGTCAACTTTATTTGTCAATTCTGCCACATGTACAGGACATACAGAGAATAGAAATTTCGTTACTCTCAAACCCTAGTGATTAAAAAATGCAAATAAAATAATTAAAAAGTAAAAATTTAAATAAATACAATACAATTTTACGTATAACAAAAAAAAAAGCTATACAATATACAACATTCAAAGCAAACTCAACACTTTCCAAACGGGTCTCTTGCTTCTCCAGATCTTCTTTGATTGTGTCTATTTTATCATTTAAATCTTTCGTGCTTGAATCGATACGGTCCAATATCCTCTTTTCAGAGCTAGCAATAGCTCTCATAATCTCACTCATGTCATGGGGCGGTGCCTCCGGTCTGTCCTCAGCATGGTCCGAGGCTTTTGCGGCCTGCTCTTTCCCCGATCTAGTTTTGCTCATATTTCGTACACCGTAGCCTTGAAGATGTAAAAAGTGCCTCAGAGCAGCACACGGGCGTGTTATCGTACTGTTGTTAAAAGTTCGTTAGTTTTGGAGCAATGGAATTATGAAAAAAGTTAGTCCATTGAGGAGCCCTGTACAACACGTCTTCACATGGCTACCAGACACGCCCCCCGTCATTTTGTTATTATTCAATTCAGAACTGCCCAGACCAGACACAGTGACGTTTCACCAGAATCCCTTTGATCTCTGATCTTCTTTATGACATCAGCACCCGAAAACCTATAAATAGGGGAGAGGTTCTCACTCTTGTCAGTCTTTCAAAGAGAGTGGAAGAATTCACTAGGCAGGAAAACACTTAAACTACTCGAAACTTCCGTTTCTGACACAGTTGACCGTCTTTTTAAAAAATCTTTTAGTTAGTACAGAGATTTAGCATCAACTTCAATTTGAAATATGAGTCTGTCAAATCCTGTTGTATGCAACATGAGAGCCGAGAACGAAAAACTTCAACAGCAAATCAAAGAGCTGAAAAATGAGAATAAAACTCTCAAACAACAAAACTCTACCATACGTGACCTTAAAGTCGAGAACGCCGACCTTAAGGAGCAAAAAAGAGAGCTCATAAATGAGAACAAGATTCTCCAAAAAAACATTGAAGTTCTCTTCAAACGAAGTGGGTTCTCTAAAAACAAGAGGAAAAGAGACCTGCAACTAGAGAATGAAACAATTCACTTCAAAATTCAAGAGCTGGAATATTGTAACCAAATTCTAAAGGATTTAAACAGCTCCAAAACCAAAGAGATCCAGCAACAGAAAGAGGTGATGCAGGAAATGGAGGCAGAAATCAGAGAGTTGCAAAGCAGCAAGACAGGCTTGGTTATAAAAGTGGGAGACAACCCGTCTTTAAGAGAGGAAAATGATGTGACGGTAAAACGCATGTGTGAGCTGAAAAGGGACTTTGAAAAGGAAAAAGATGACATGCAACAGGAAATACAGGCTGTTAAAACTGAGCTCCATCAGGCAAACACAGCCTTTAAAGAGTTACAAGAGAGTGAAAAAAGAAAAAGGATCATGAATGAGGAAAACAAAACAACGGACAGTGAACAGCTCAGACAGACCCTGGAACTCCAATGCTTTGCACATGAAATTGACATATTGAGGCATAACGAACTTCTTGAACAGGACCTCCAGGAGCTTTCCAAAAGGAGTGGTGATTCTCAAAAAGAACTGAAACCACACGATGAGGGTGTGAAAGGAGAATCACGGATCTCCAAAGCCACTGAGAAAGACTCCCAACATGATTTTAACGTGACCAACAGAGAAAAGGAGTTTTTGTACCATCAATTTGAGGCAGTGAAAAGAGAGCTCCTAATTGAGAACAAAATTCTCCAAAGAAACGCTGAAGTTCTCTTCAAACGACGTGGGTTCTCTAAAAACAAGAGGAAAAGAGACCTGCAACAGAAAGAGGTGATGCAGGAAATGGAGGCAGAAATCGGAGAGATGCAAAGCAGCAAGACAGGCTCGGTTATAAAAGTGGGAGACATGGAAAAGGACAACCAACATGATTTTAACAAGACCAACAGAGAAAAGGAGTTGTTGTGCCATGAATGTGAGGCACTGAAAAGAGAGCTTGTCAAGAAAAATCTGTGTAATGTACAGGAAGCCTTGAAAACAAGACATGGCGTTGGGAGTCTGAGCTTGGGTTTGCAAAGTTTCACAGGAAGCACATAACAATCTGATAAACAACTACGATGTCCAAGTTGACATACTCAAACAACAAAATAAGGCCTTAGAAAATACGGTTAGCGACCTTACCAAAAAGATGTGGAATGGACGGGAAGCGATGAGACAAATGGAAAAGAACTTTCAAGAACAAAGGAAGCTACTCGAAAATCTCCGAGGAGAATTCGAGGAAATTTAGCACAACTAGGACTTTGGCCCTCCCTATTAAACCTGGTTAACGCAGGTTCAATAGGGCTATAACTCAGACAATGGAAGTTCATTTGATTTAATTGGCCCAAAATGAGTGACTGCACCCAGACACTCAGTAGCAAAAGAATTACAGAGATTCAAGAGAGAAAACTGTTTCTGCATAGACTCCTATAGTACTGCAAGTTGTGTCATCGCTTGGTGTCCTGCATAGAGTGCAGGTTTAAGGTATCTACGTATCTTTCAGAATTAGAAGCTATGCTGCGTCAGGGGTTATAACAGCTGTGCCCCCCCCCCAACCGGTCGAGGCAGATGGCTGCCCCTCACTGAGCCTGGTTCTGCCGAAAGTTTCTTCCTGTTAAAAGGGAGTTTTTCTTTCCCACCGTCACCAATGGCCTTGATGACTGATAACCTTCACAGACACTGTCATCAAGGGTTTGCTCACAGGGGATCATCTGATTGTTGGGGGGTTTTCTCTCTTATATTGTATGGTCTTTACCTTACAATATAAACAGCCGAGAAGCGGCTATTTTTGCGATCCGGTGCTTTAGAAATACATCTTAGCTGAACTGAACTCCATAACATCTGGACCGAAATGCCTACACACAACGGTAGGCATTTCAATCAAGAGCTCTGTCCAAAACGTTCAGTGACAAGCATCAGCACCAGGATTGTTTTTTTAGCTCACCAACAGTTCATGTTCCATACCCAGTTTTTATTGTGACTGCAACTTTGTAAGACTGGGTTGGGAGATGTTCTTGTGGTGAGCTTTTATTCACATAATTGGTTTCTTTAATAGTGAAATAAAATATATTTGTATAACTGGAAACAGCGTTCTCATGTGTGATTATCACATTGTATTCTTTAAACCATGTAACAGAATATATAATATATATAATTTACTCATAGTAATATTAATATCTAATGTGACTGAGTTTCCTCATCTCTACTTATGTGCCGATGTGTTCACTGAGGCCATTGTATGGTCCATTTTGGCTGCATTTCCATGTTTTAAACATGAAATTTGCTTATTTAAAGGGTGTCTCATGTATCTCTTATGCAGAAATATGTGTTGCCTAGCTGGACAAATGTAGCACAGGTCTACTATTATTGGCCTAATGTATTTTACCAATCATTTCAGCATCCAGATAATCTCTTTCATACTCCCTTAGATGAATTTAGCCTGGTTGTCATGAAATAGGCATTTGAAACAATAACTACCAGTATCTTCGAATGTGTGTGATTTCACTAATCCTACACATTCTTTGCAAGACAACTGGGTGCTTTTATGTAAAGAATGATCTGAGAACACTGAGGCTAATGAAGTAACAAGAGAAACATAGTAAGTAGTCTTTCAGTTTGCATGATCAATTTTGATTATTGTTCATTTTCATTTACCATGTCAACATGTTTTAGAGCAACGTTTTCTGATTTTGAGCTCTTTTAGGTGTAAGTCATCGTCAGTGATTACCCTAAGCCCAAAGCAACACCAAACATGGGCAACCAAAATGCATCATTTTGTTAGCATGTAATTGTTCTCCCAATTCTTAGAAATCAGGAAACAACAAAAATAACAATTTTAACTTACAGACATGAAACACTCCCCCACCCTGGAAAAAAGTCCATTTTGCCTTTTACAAAAATATAAGGTTAGTGTAATGTTAGATTTTGCATTAATACCTATGACTGAGACCTCAAAGGTAATTCCTCGACTGCTTCAGTAACAGCCTGGTTGATTTTAACAAGTTAAGTAAATTTGCGGTCAATTTAGACTCAATTCAAAATCTCCTACTTGGGACGAACACTAAATGTAAATAGCTGACTTTCTAAATAAACCTATCCATCTTTGCAAGGTCCATTTTTGCTTTCACTAAATTCCAAATGTTTAGCCATAATTAGCTTAGCTGTCCTACTCTTGTTACTGCTCTTTCCTACTGCTGTTACAATCAAATGAACATCTCTGCAAAGATAAATTAGCTGAGACCTTAGGTTGATGGTAGTTACTAGCAAACATACAAACTTACATACACTATATAGTACAGTTCTATGATACATCACCAAATAGAACAATTTGTGGCAATGCAGACAAGCAGAGAAACATGCACAACATTGCTTCAGTCTCATAGCTACATGCAGCACAGTCAGTCCACCAAATCATCAAGCACTTAAAGTACCATTACTCATTAAAGACAGAAGGAAAATCACACTGCAACTCGATACACCTGGACAAGAAGCAAACTGGTAAGAGGGCTGATTTTACATTGACAGTTTACATTCAGGACTACGCTGCTATTGCTTTTCTTTGTTGTAACTTTTAAACTTTTTAAAATTTCTCTTCCCATTCAAATGAATGGCAAAATCTTCAAATCTCTTCAAACCTACCCTACTCTGAAACTTAACTACTTCAGAGTATGCAATAAGGTTGATTGTGTTCATCTGGACGTTGTGTTTTCAGTGGGAGAAACGCTACGTCATTCATCCAAGTGACTTCTTCACTTTTAGTCTCATTCACATTGCATTTTTGCTCGCAAATAATTTTCTAGTTCATGTTAGTATGTTATGTTTACAATGTCCACTGCCTTTTTTAAGCAAGCTACTGGAAAGCACACAAAATATTCATGAATTGTATGTAAAATTATTTTGTGAAAAATAATTATTGTTTTTTCCATCTCCCTTCACTCTTTGGCTCACCTTGTTCTTCCTGATCTTGTACAATCTCTTTGTCCTCTCCCTCTGATTTGAATTGATTAGGTAAATTAATAGTGAATTTAGACAAAATTAAACATCTGCTACTCTAACAGCCATCTTTCTATACACACACATCCCTCTTTACAATTTAGTCACAACAAAAAGTTACTTTGACGAGATTTAAGCATTAAAAGCTCGCTGGTCAGTCATCTCCATGTGTTCTGTCCTTGGTCTTTCTCCCATTGCTCATCTTCTTAGCTTGGCCTGGATTTACTGAAGGGCTCCTAAATGTGGATTCCATTTATGTAAAATCATACTAACTCTTCACCACAATTATATATTTTAACTGTAGGCAACACTAACTAACTGTCAGAGAGCCTGACAGATGCTTACGGCACATCAGTTGACCAATCTAGTATTTGCCAAAGCTTCACAATGACATGTTTTTGTTTTTTTTGGTTTGTTTGTATAAAAGTCAACCCGACACACTGTTATGTTGATCACTCTGGACGAGTGTTTGTTGAAGCACCACACATATGGCTTTCATGGTTTGCCAACCTGTTCACCAACTCTCCGGTTGGTCTTCTGCACATGCTCCTGCTCTCCAGGCGGCAAATGCTGCTCCTCTAGGCCGAAAAAAGTGCATCTTCCCGGGGTACGATCACCGGGGACTCCTTTTTCCAGCACACACGTGACAACAAATACGTCATTTCCTGTTGACTAAAAAAAAAAAAAAAAAAAAAAAAAAAATGCACCCTCTCACGGTCCTAGGGACCGAAAATGGTCCCGCCCGATCAGCGGGCGAAGCCGCTGCTGCACGCCGGGAATCAGGCTTCCTTTCCCGCAGGTCTGTTTAAGCAGCCCGCTGTTTTCCAGCAGGGGTCAAATGTGAAGCAAGGGCGCCACCCGGTGGACAAATAAAAAAATTACAACTCTAAGGCCTCCTCCAAAATGAAAATGAAACTTAAACATCGACGATCCCTTTGACCGTAATTAATTTGCAGTGAAAAATAGCGTTTATAATGGGTTTCAAGGGGCAGAAATCGGCCACGAGGTTCGATAGTGGATGTATGCCTTTTATTCAGCCATTTAAGCTCATTTAAAAAACTCAGACTGAAATTTTAAAATAAAATGGGAAAAAAAATACATGTTTGAAAATTTGGCTATACTCCATTAAACACTACGGAAGAGGTTTAGGGCCACTGGAAAAAAAAAAAACAATTCTGACTTTAATCTCAGAATTCTGACTTTTTTTTTTTGTGAGATTAAAGTCAGAATTCTGACTTTAATCTCAGAATTCTGACTTTTTTCTCAGAATTCTGAAAAAAGTCAGAATTCTGACTTCTTTTTTTCAGAATTCTGAGATTAAAGTCAGAATTCTGACTTTAATCTCAGAATTCTGACTTTTTTCTCAGAATTCTGACTTTAATCTCAGAATTCTGACTTTTTTCTCAGAATTCTGAAAAAAGTCAGAATTCTGACTTTAATCTCAGAATTCTGACTTCTTTTTTTCAGAATTCTGAGATTAAAGTCAGAATTCTTTCCTTTTTTTTTTCCAGTGGCCCTAATCCTCTTCCGTAAAACACAGTGGAAATGGTGTGGAATTAAAAAACGCAAAGGCCACGAAATGGTCCCAGGTTCTACAGAGGGTTAAACACTTTGTTCTCCTGCAGGTCCAGTCCTGTCGCCACAGAAACAAGTCCTGACCCATGTACCTGGAACCATAGAAGAAGAATAAAATAATAAATGATATTTAAAAAAAGACCTTAAATCCCACAACATAAAAACATTTCGACCAATGAAATGCTTTAGAGTGAAGGACAGCAGTGAATCGCCGCTGACGTGGATTTATGCACAGCTGCAGGTGAGCTCACCTCACTGAAGGATGCATTTTTTCTTTTTCTTCAAACGCTTTCTTCCTGTGTGGCCTTCTGGAGATCAAAGAGAGGATACGATTGGTCGGTTTCTAGATATAAAGCTTATTTCATCATCAACACTAAAGGATGTTCTATCATCGTCTTGATGAGACCTTACAGCCTGAGCCTCAGCTCACCATGTCACAGGAAACACTAATGTTCAGGAACAGGAAGTGACCTCATAGACTCAGAGCTACATCACAACAGCCAGACTGACCCGGCTACATCACCATGGTATGGCAATCTCGACTCCACTCAACTGTAATCTGCGGCCGAGTCTCCGTCACTCTGCTGCAAACACTGAACACAACTTGATCTGTGTGGGTGGGCTGTGGGACAGGAAGCATTAAAATTTCCATGTTTCAGAAACAAACAGCAGCACTGAGCGTGCTCAAAGCCTGAAGCAGAGAGCACAGCGCCTCACTCTACCTGCTGGGCTGGTGTCTAAGGTGTTTGATGCGTTCCGGGGAGCAGAATCTTCCGGGTTAGGATCTTTGCTCCTGTTGACCTGGGTCACATCCTGCTGACTAGCTGTGTGCTGGACTTCCTGCTGCGCCGGTCTGGTGTCCACTTCAGACTCCGGACCCTGGACCTCAGCTGCGGGGCGTTCACAGAGGGCCTGGAGCTCTGAGGCAGCTCTGTCTGGCTCTGCTGGCTCCGGTTCTGGTCTGGTTCCAGCAGGTGGATGTGTGGGAGTCCGGACCTCTTCCCGAGGCTTCTCGGGAAAATCTGGCTTATCTTGGGCCGGTGACATCTGCGTGACCCCGGGGTGACCTGAAAAGGAGAACTTGATCAAACGAGCAGTAGTGACAAGAAAGTCTGCAGAAGTCCTGCCGGGCTCTCACCTTCGACCCCACCGTCCGGCTCTGCCCGTGGGCTTGTCTTCCTCAGCCTGCAGCCCTTCCTGATCTCGGCCAGCAGGTTGTCGACGGTGCATCCTTCGTCCCAATTGGCCATGTCTGTCCTAACTGCAGCACAGACACACGTTCCCCTGTGAGCTTAGCGCACGTGTCACAAACAACAGGTGAAAGCTGTCACTGCATCACCTGACAGCCTCACAGGTACAGCAGCATTTAATCTTTACAAACTTTCTTCTCGTCCTGATGCTGTCACATCATTTCCTTTAAATATTCAGCTGCTGATAAACTGTTGCAGAAAAATGTTGCTGATGTCAGCTATTGATTCTCGACCTGTCCGTCACCGGCCCTTCACATGTCTCACCTGTTCTCCACTTGCACTTGACCTGTCCTTCACCTGCCACACCTGGAGAGACAGGTGAGGGACACCTGTCTCTCCATTTAAGGAGGGAGGATTTAAGGTGAAATAATGGTGTCTGACTTACTGATCTTTCTGGTGGGGGCTTCTTCTCTCAGTTTCCTCCCTTCCTCCAACCTCTTCCTCCTCTTCTCCTGCTCCCTGTGACCTTCGTTCTCCTGATCGAAGAATAAAAGGAACACACAGTTCAAACTTCAGCAGGCTAACCGGCCCCCCAGAGAGGGCAGAGCTTAACATTTACAGGGAAACAGGACTAATGTGTGGCAGCTACCACACTTTGTCACGGTTCAAGTCAGAGCCGATTGGCTGGCTGAGACATAGTTTAAATGACACATGCAAACGTGCGGCAGGGTATGAGTCCTGCAGACTGAGCCGCACTGCGATTGGCGCTGACCTTGAGGGTTCGAAGGAAGAGGTCTCTGAATGCCTTGATGGTGCTGAAGAGCTCTTCGAGGGAGAAGCTGCTGCTGTCCTCACAGAGGTAGGCGGACAGGTGCTTCCTCTGCTCCTCCACAGATGACAGCAGGAGTTGCAGCTGCTCAACAGCCTGCAGGCTCTCCTGGTAACACCACATAAGAACAACAGGTAAGTTCACCTGGAACAGCAGGTCTGTCCCACTAAAACGGTGTCAGTGAGTGTACAGACTGGATTTATCTGCCCGTAAAGGTGACAGCCTCATCCTGAGTGACTCACCTGTATGGTGGACAGGTACTGCTCCTTCATGTCGTCAGATGAGGAGGAAACGCTCCTCTCTGAGTTTTTCAGCCGTTTGTTTAGAGTCTTTGTTTCAGACTGAATAGAGTCCAAGCTGAGCCTGCAGGTGGAGTCAGAGGGCAACATTTAACACCGCTGCAGGCGAAACACCTGAGCTACCACGTCACAGACTCCACCCAGCAGTCTGTACGTGACTGAACTCCTATATGTGTTTACCCAGCAGCCTTTGCACAGATCTCCAGGTCATCGGGCAGGTTGAGCAGGTCGGGGTGATTCTCTTCAGCCTCCTAAGGGTCACAAACAGCAGCAACTGAATTATTATGAGAATACTGCAGTATTCCCCAGTATTCGTAGTATTCCCAGCATTACCTGCAGGATGTGGTGCAGCAGCGTGACTCTCGACTTGTTGGCTTTGGTTTCGGTCAGTTTGAGCAGAGTGCTGATCTTAAAGCCTTCAGCATTCCCCGTGTGAGTTCCCTGATGGACCATACATCACATGACTAAATCAGACTACCAGCCTTTACATTTTATTTCAGCTAAATAACAGACTGATTTATGATTTGGCAACTAAATGAACTGTCTTGGTAGACAGTCTGTTGGTAGATTTGTGCTGAGCTAATAGTTGGTGCTGAGTCACACCTGCCTGAATGTGCAAACAAATAAAAACAAAAAAAACAAACAAAACACTCCTCGGACGAACTGTTAGTGCAATCAACCTCACAGCTGTGATATTACTGCTTAGATAACTTCATAAAAACTTCATCAGAGGCTCCAGTTAGCTGAGGTGAAGTCCAGCAGTTGCTAGAGGCCCACTCCACAGCAGAGACACGGACATGACTTATTTTTCTTGCACGAAAGGACAAGCATCATGGTGCAGTGGAACCAGCATCCAGGACATAAACAGCTGCATTATACTGCTAACATCTGCACAGACAGCATGTTGATGCTAAACTAGCCAAGAACTTAAGGCCCTTTCGCATAGGATGCGGCACACTGACCGCTAGCTTGTTCTCCACCTGTCTCGCTTAGCGTAAAGGACCCAAACTCTGTGTTGTGCTGGCCGATGCGCTCTGCTTGGAAGTCTTTGACTTTGTGTCCTTCACAAGAGTTTGTGTTGAATTATGTTCAAATTTTTAATAAAACAAAAATATCGCTCAGTCATATAGATGGAAGAGTTTGTTTGTGTGGTTTGAGTCTTCGGGAAGAGAACTGCTTTAGGACCGTCACTGAGCATGCCACACAAAGTAATCAGATTACAAGGAGTAAAAAAAAGATTCTCACATAGTTGAGAAAGTTTCCGACACTCAGGATTAGTTTACAGAAGACTGGCAGCCAAGCGCTCTCCTTCACACCTGCACACAAAACAACACACACAAACAGAAACAAGATCACCACCACAGCAGCCAAACGTGCGTGTGCAGCCAGTGTGTTTGTTGTGTAGCTGCTGTGTGTTTGTCATGTATATACACACTCTGGCAGGCGCGGTCCAGCAGCTCAGCTCTGAGCCTCATAGTCTCCAACACACAGCTGCCCTTGCCTGCCATAGCACCAGGCAAGGGTGTGGGCGGCAGTGGAGGGGGTGGACGGGGAAGAGTCATAGCACCGGGTAAGGGAGGAGGAAGAGGGGGGGCATAGGAAGTGGGAAGAGCCGGAGGCAGTGCTGCTGCAGTGGGGGCTGTCGGAGCATCTTTGGTGAGTGCCTCTGATTGGCTGGGAGGACTGTCTGGTAGTCTAGTCTGGACCGCCCTGTCGATGGTAAGATTGGCTGAGTAAGTCTTTCGGGGGAGGAGCTTCTCCAGCAGGTGATCTGCAGAGTCTACCTCAGCTGCGATCAAGAAAAACAGAGCCGATGAATTCACCTTCGCCTGATCCTGTGAAATGCCCTCAGCTTTGATCATACTCTGCCTGCTGTCATTTATACAAACTGACATAAAACAGGGCCTGCATCTGAACCTTAAGGGACTCTTTACAGGGGTCATCGTTTATATAGAGAGGACACTTCTACAAAGAGGCGGAATCAGAGCTGGACCCAGTGATCTGCTGTTGGATGCACCCTCATACTTACCATCCTGAGCCAGCAGGGTGGCTCGATCCATCAGCAGCTCCAGAGCACACCAGACCTCAGCTCTGTCCGGACCCACCAGCAACAAGGCCTGAAGGATGGACAGCAGCTGCACGGAGGATGGATGGCTGGACACCTGAACGCAGAGAGGGTCAGGACAGGTTATTTTGGCTACGTTCACACTGCAGGTCTTAATGCTCAATTCCAATTTTTTGATCAAATCCGATTTTTTTGTCTGCTCGTTCACACTACAAATAAAATGGGACAGCAAACGCGCTCTAGTGTGAACCCTCGAAGCGGCCGCATGCGCAAAAGAAGACGTCACCCACAACGCGCTCTGTTTAGACCCAGAGCAAATAATATTGTTTGACTGATGGCCCTTAATATAAAGACTTCGGACTTTACGTTTCCCAATTTTGCTTTAAGTTATTTTGTTATTTACATAATAATGTAGATAACCTAATAATGATCCTTATTGCTGTTTTAGAGGAGCACTGCTTCAAAGGATAGTTGCAGATTTCTGTCAAAATCTGCAGATTATACAGTACAAATAAAATGTTCACGTTGTCTTCCCAACAGTTTCACTAACATCTACACTGGATGGCCGGAAGCGTTCGCGATGTCTTCTCTGGCGCTTCTGCGGCGCTGATAATTGGCGTCCGTCTTGTGTCAGTGACGTACAAGACGGATTTAATGCGACGTGACCATCAAACAGCAGTCGCATTCTAAAACATCGGATATGTATTGGATTCAGCACCACATACGAAAGTGACCCAGATCAGATTTGAAAATATCGGATTTGTTCCGTTCACACTGTCACACCATGGTCGGATAGATGGGTCGCATAGGGTCAAAAAAAAAAAAAAAAAAAATCGGATTTGATGCGCTTTCGACTGCAGTGTGAACATAGCGTCTGTCTCCTTACATTTCTATCATTGAAAAGAGAACTACCAGCAGTGTCACTTTCACAGATGCTGCGCCAATCGCTCTGAAGGTGGCAGTGTTGGGTTCTGTAGTTTAAACCAGTGTTTCCCAATCTTTTGGAGCCACGGTACATATTTCACGTTAGAAAAATAACACAACATACTACCAAACAAAAATGTCACAAAAAGCATATTGATAATTTTTCCCCGCGCACCATGTATAGCAGAATTGGTTCAGTTTGTTTAGATGTATCTGTCGGCAACCAATTTAATTAGAGCAGGTAGTTGTACTCCCCTCTAGTGGAAGATAATGTAATTGTTCTGCCCATTACTCAAGCCGATTGCTTAGACCAGCGGTCTCCAACCTTTTTTGCGCCACGGACCGGTTTATGCCCGACAATATTTTCACGGACCGGCCTTTAAGGTGTCGCGGATAAATACAACAAAATAAAACTAGTACCGGTACCGAAAAAAAGAAGATTTATTCATAACACACGTGAAAAGACCCAGGAAAACCGAGTTAACGATAAAAACGATAACAAAATAACTCTGACAACCGATAAAAACCCTGAAAACTAAACATTTCACGCCTGAGCCTCTACTCTCGCGGCCCGGTACCAAACGACTCACGGACCGGTACCGGTCCGAGGCCTGGGGGTTGGGGACCGCTGGGCTTAGAGTACCAATTGGGTGGAATAAGATAATCTTCCACGGCACACCTTTGTGCCGCGGCACAGTGGTTGGGAAACATTGGTTTAAACGTTCCAGCTTGAGTCGCATCACTCTTTAAACTGTGGTTACCATGGTGTAGAGCATTGTGAAGACCTGCTGGTGGCTGCTCATATCAATCCCTCCGTACAGCCTCTCCATCTCCTCCATGTCCTCCGACAGAGAGTCTTCAAACACGTCACACTGGATGTTCAGGTCCTTGTCCTGCGTCTCCCTGCACACACAGGCAGGAAACTGATTGGAAACACGACTGATTATTGATTAATAACTGATGTAAGCAAAGTGAGAATGAAGCCAGTACCTGAGCCTGGGGAGCAGGTTCAGCAGCTGCAGACCTAAAAATCACAGACATATATATCACTTCTTATTTTGGTCAAGCAGCAGGACACACTCACACCATGACGACCTCTGAGGGTCTGACACTCGAGCCCTCAGCGAGACCTGACTCCAGGAAAGCCTCCGTACAGGGATGTGATGTCACACTGTGACAGATATCAAGCTCCTCCTACACATAACTCTGATAACAGTTTAATTCAACTTTATTTATACATCGCCAAATCACAACAACAGTCACATCAAGGTCTTTCTGTTGTGAGGTAAAGACCCTACAACATGATGAAAGCAGTGATGTCAGCAATGACATCATGATGATGATGTCAGGGGTGATGTCAGATTGGTGATAAACAGTTCGTTTTACCGATGAACTCCTGCCGCACCCGGTGCCTTCTCCTCAGCTCCTCCTCCTGCAGCACGAGGACGTTGACCATACTTAGCAGCGTCACCATGTAGAGGATGTTGTCGGTGGCGTGAAGCTCATTCATGATCACGCTGAAGCGATACTGCTGCTTCTTCAGGCTCTGAATACAGACGCAGGAAGTGACAGGTCAGAGGACGGACACGGTTCGTTTACACCTTCATTAAACACAACTTCCTGCTTCAGTCTGACTGAAGTGTGATGATTAAACACTCCTAATAACTGTGTCTGTGCGTGTGTGTGTACATGTTATGTTTAGACATCTTTGTGAGGACAGAAAATTGGCATGCCACTATACTTGTGGGGACCAACAGCCCTTATGGGGACAAAGTGCCCATCCCCACAAGTTTGAAGACGTGTCTGAGGCTCAAAATGTGGTTTTAGTGTCAGGGTTACAGTTAGGTTATGGTTAGGGTTAGGCATTCATTTTTGATGGTTAGGGTAAGCAGCTAGGGAAAGGGTTATGTCAATGAGATGTCCTCACTAAGATAATAAAACGAGTGTGTGTGTGCACACACGTGTGGTATCCCATGATTCCATGCTGTAAGTTCAGAGCCTGTGAGAACAGGCTGGGCGGGGACGATAAGATCTGCAGCGTCTGAGGTTCAGCTGTTTGTTATGGTGTATCTGCAGTTACGCCCTGATGGTACACAGACCACGTCGTCGTTGCTCTCACCTGGCAGCGAGGAGCTGTGGTGGAGCTTTGTGAGCTCTCTGCTGACTTAGGTAATCAGCCAGTGGCTTTCAGTTTGAGCTGTTCTGCTTGTCATGTTAGCCTTGAAACTAAGTGAAACTGACTCGCACTTCCTTTTGCTAACGTCCTGCCGATAAAGCTTTTCAAACCGACCCAAATGGCCTGCTCATGTCTCCCCATCCAGCTCATGCGACATCTGTTGGTTCGTCCATCAAGCAGGTAAACATGCCCCTCTAAACAAATGAAATCAGCCAAGAGAGCCTCTGAAAGTGACCTGGACCTACAGCAACATTTAACTGTTTATATGACTGAGCGCCAACTGTCCTGACTGCCATCGTGAGGCAGAGTTCAGATTACTTAAACTGATCTCATGAAATCACAAATCACCTCAGAGGAGACCGAGAAGGAAGGGAAAAAAGGAAAAAAGGAAGGACAGGAAGGAAATAAGGAGAGAGGAGGAAGTGGACGAGGACATGAGCATACCTTGTAGTTGTCGAGTGCATCGAAGACGAGGTGGTGTCCCCGAGGGTCGAAGACGGCAAGAGCAGCCAGCAGCTGGAACAGCTTACCTGTTACTACCACACACCAAATCCGGTCGTTGGTACTTGCTGGCTTGTGTAGCCACTAGGCAACAGAAGCTCAACACTGCGCCCTGCATCCTAGAGCACTTCTGTTGTCTTTTGTACGTGTTTTGGAGTTTTTACGCGTTTTGGAGTTTGTACGTGATTTGAAGTTTGTATGTGCTTTGTCTGTAGGGGCCACTGTAAATATACTTTTATTTTTTTCACTCCACATAAAATGTAATAAATAAATCATATAATACAAAAATCAACTATTCACATTTCAACTTTTAACTATTTAAATTTTCAGCTTTTTCCTTTTACAAATTTAAAGTGAAAACAACACAAAACACTGCAAACCACAACACAATTAAATATAAATTATAATATGAAAACAAAAAGAAGATGCATATTCTCTGTCATATGGGCCTGCATGAATAAACTATCTGAATCCTTTATCATCTGCAACCGAAAATAGTTGTGGATGATTACTATACCTTTCTAATGTGATGTTGTTGTCCCTGGCTCTCTTTCTCTCTCTCTCCATCTGTCGGTTCCTGTGCTACTGAGTGTAACTACCGCCCCTCCCCCCTCTGCCCAGCATAAAGCACAAGGCTCAGGTGCGAAGTGAAGTGCGAGAGAGAGAGAGAGAGAGGGTGAGAGAAAAAAAAAAAACCCACGTGACGGCTCACGATAAGGAGCCGGCTGCGTCGTTCACGTCAAAGAGCCGGCTCTAAGAGCCATTTCGTTCGCGAACGACCCATCACTAGTATTGACTAAGTAATTAGTAATTAATTACTTTTTTAAAGTAACTTACCCAACACTGGTTATGTGTTTGTATACTTTCTGCCCAATTTGACCCATATAGCAGAAGTCAGCCTGTTTAAGGCTCTGATATCTATTCTGTATGACTTAACTTGGAGCGCCTTAGAAAAAGACTCCCTTTCGACGCCCTAGAGCCAAAAATCGACCACGCCATAAAAAGTGCTATAAAAATATTATATATTAATATTTTTTTCCACTTTAAATTAGCCAATCTTTTAGACCTACTTCTCCTTGAAATATTCATGTAAAGTTTTAATTACATTTCGCGGATTTTAACCCTTTTTATCCCGGTTTTGTCACATGAGCGCACGGCTTTTTTTGGCGAAAAAAACGAAAAAATTAAATATTTTCCATAAAATACATTTGAAAGTTATATTTTATTGTAATTATAATTAGGCCTTTGGATGGTCTAAAAATTACCACTGACATTCATTTTGATCGGCCGTTAGTTTTTCTGCAGGAGAACGGTTTTTCACTCTTGCCCTGTTAAATGCATATTACCTTGTTGCCTTCTAAAATAAAATAAAAAGCATTATGTAAATAAAAATACAAGATCAGTTTGAACCAAATAAACATTTATTTTTCAACGATGAACAAGAACATGTATATTGTTGTTGGGAATGGGGAAATGTATGAGAGAGAAAGAGAGAGCTAGTGAAAGTGTGAGAAAGAGAGAGCTAGTGAGAGGGTGGAGGGGCTGTGTGTGGCCGGGGGGTAAATGTCTTGCTCAGGTAGAGCAGTTGCTGCAGACAAATTTGCTGTGGGCTCAGCAGGTGAACTTTCCACATTTGCTGCAGGTGTTTCCGACTCGCCTCCTTTTCTCAAAACAGAGCTCACAGGACTTCCTGCCCTTGGGATCTGTCACTCCAGAGGGGCCTGCAGCAGCACCATCCTGCGCATCTCTGACTAATTCAGCAGCGGCTGATGAGCGGGGAAGGCGCTCTCTTTTTGACAAATGAGGCTTGATCAGGCTTTCTCCCACCTCTTCTATGAACAGCCTCCTCCTGTGTGACTTCTGCTGATGCCAGGCCTGATCTACAGAGGTCCACAGCACGAAGGCGTTGTAGAGGGAGTCTATGACGTTATGAAAGAGGGCCATTGGCCATCGATTGGTCCATCTCCTGCAGGAGTAGGTGCAGACAACCTAACAAAACAACAACAACAAAAAAACCAACATAAAACCTCTGTATATTTTACACAAGAATATATGAGCAAAAATGAATAAAGGTGTGCGTAACTGATGCGTAATGACACCCACCTTATCAAGGTTTTCGACACCTCCTTTGCATCGATTGTAGTCGTCAATGATCACCGGCTTTTTTCTTTGTCCATCGCTGACCTCCGGCCTGCGATGTTTGGTGCTCAACAAAAGCACATTCCTGCCCCATCAGGGAATGTAGGACACTAGGGTGTGTTTCAATGAAAAGGCAAAGGTGGAGGCATAGACGGCTCTCCCTCTCGTCTGGCGCAAAATGGGTGGAATTTCTGTTTTGTTCCGGCGAATTGTGCCGACCAGAGCCATTTTATTCTTGAGGAGTTCCTCTGCCAGTTCAAATGAGGTAAAAAAGTTGTCGCATGTCACGACGTGTCCCTGGAGCCCGTCGGTCATCTGCAGGACGACCCTCATCCCCTGATTTACTTCGGCTGGTTCGCCCGCTGCTCTCCCGGCGTAAACCTGCAGCCGCCAGGCGTAAGATGTCTTGACGTCGCAGGCTGCCCAGATCTTTATGCCGTGTTTAGCAGGCTTTTTGGGGATGTACTGGCGGAAACCACACCTTCCTTTGAACGGTACCAGCTGCTCATCCACCGTAAGGTCCCGGTCTGGACTAAACAACATCGGCGATACTTACTTATGTTATTTATTGTATCTCATAAACAGCAGGCGGTGTGCCCACATGTCCCATACCTGCCGAAAGGGAGCCAATTTGTCGGTACGGCGTCCAGGTCGGGAGAGCTTGTCGTCAAATCTGAGGGCCCTGCAAATGTGCGAAAATCTTTTCTGGGACATCGCGGCCCGGAACATCCTCCTTCCCGTTTTGTCACTCCAAAGGCTTTTGATTTACTCGTGTTTTGACCGGTATACACCGGCCAAAATGAGCAGCCCCACATAAGACAGCATTTCGTGGCTGTCCAAATCTCTCCATTCTGAGATTGCCCGTCTGCCATGAAGGTTTGTCATTGAAACGATATGCTGTATAATCTCATCGGTTAGGAACAACCTGAAGCTGGAGAGTGGGTCTGAAATTCGGGCGACGGCGTAGTGGGTCGGTCCCGGAATAAGCCCCGTGGGTGCTGCGACGTAGCGCAGCGTCTCGGTGTTTGTCAGGGACCATTTCTTTCCATTTTTGGCAGTCCATGCCGCTGCTTCCTCGTGCGTCTCCCCCTCGTTCTCATCTCCAATAGAAAAATCAGAAGACGACTCCTGCTGATCGGTGTGGAGAGATGACTCCTCCGTGTCATCCCCGGAATCAGAGTCACTCTGGGCAGGTGAAGAGGAAAGATCCTCGCTGTCGGAGCACATCAGGATGTCCACTACTTCCTCGGTCCTGTAATACCGTGCCATCGTGAAAATGCCTACTCCCGCGCTACGGCTTATTCTTATAACCTCTGCTGCAGTGCACCTGCATAAACAAGCTAAGCTTGAAGACAAAATAAAGTATAATTTGTTTTTTGTTCTCGTTTTCATGTTAGATTTGTTTGCATTGCGGGGTGGACTTCAAAGAGGGAAGGCTTCTGATTTTAGACATAAACATACTTTTATCTAAAGTTAGAAGCAGACACAGACACATCTTTTTCTCTTCTTTTAGGCAAAAGGACCTTTTTTTTTTTTTTTTTAAATATAAAGGTCATTGATAGTGACACAGAACACAATTCTTTTTTCACTTTCTAAAGCAGAAAGAGACGCTCAAAATCTAACTTTTTTTGGCTGGAGTTCGTTCAATGGTGAAATATGAAACAAGGGCGCCACCTGGTGGACAAATAAAAAAATTACAATTCTAAGGCCCCTACTTCAAAGACATTTGAAAGTGGAAAGATGACATTTAATTTGATGGTAATGATTGGGCAGTGAAAAATAGCGTTTATAATGGGTTTCAATGGGGCGTTTTTTGGCTCTAGGATCTCAGGTGGATGGAAGCTTGTAGCTTAGCCACTTTAAGCTAATCTAATGAACTCAGACTGGAATTCTAAAGTTAAAAAAAAATGTTTGGAAAGTTTGGCTATATTCTATTCAACACAGTGAAAATGGCTTGAAATTAAAAAACGCTGTGGATGAAAAATGGCTCCAGGTAGCCCAGAGGCTAAGACATGTAAATTTCCAACTGCAACTTGGGATAAACAGACATTGAGACATGACAGAAAGGGTAGAAAAAGGGACGAAACACAGAGAGACACTAACAAAAACTGAGTTCAAGATTAACTCATGTGGAAAATACACAACTAGAACACAAGTTATCTCAAATTTCCAAAGAAAAAGAACAAATAACACGTCCATAACAAACTCAAAAACTGTTTTGAAGATACGGGACCATGACAAAAAGCCACAATGTTCAACTTCAAATTCAATAGAAGCTTCAGTTCTCACGATTACATATATAAAATGTTTAGTATTATAAAGCAGTAAGAAAACAATGGATGTCTTTCAGCACCTGGCTTTACTAAGCACATGTGGGCATAAGCCTTTGTAAAATACCACATGGACCTTATCCCGCAAGCTCACAGCAATGATATCTGTGATGGTGTCTGTGCAAGAAAAAAAACCCACTTAATTTTGTATGAAACACAATCTAACTACAGGGGACGTCTGATCTTTATTTCTAATGTTACTTGTGTCTTTGGGAATTCTAATCCTCAACTCTCTCTTGATTTTAACCACATAACAGAGTCAACAAAGAAACTTTAAGAGTTATTGGGACTGGGGCCCACTGCATTAACATTGTTATTTTTTCAATACCTAATTTATGGAAATATGCCTACTTTTCCCCCTAATACAATAGGTACCAAAGACAGCACGTCTAACAGGAAGCATTTTGAAATGGAAAACTAAAAACACATTTACAAGAGACAGTTTGTTCATTGATTATTGATTTTGGTTTTTATTAGTTAAACCTATGTATTTGGATTAATTGGATCAAACCGGCAATATTAATAAAAGGCAAAAAACAAAACATAAAAGAAAAAAAACTGAAACAAAGACAAACAAAACAAAAAAACTGAAACAAAGACAAACAAAACAAAAAAACTGAAACAAAGACAAATAAAACAAAAAACAGAAAAAAATTGAAACAAAAAAGAGAAACAAAGACAAAACAAAAAAGAAAAAAACAAAACCCAACAATCAAATGATCCCCTGTGAGCAAGCACTTGGCAACAGTGGGGAGGAAAAACTCCCTTTTAGCAGGAAGAAACCTCCGGCAGAACCAGGCTCCTCTTGGGGCAGCCATCCGCCAGGACTGGTTGGGTTTTGTTTAACTGTAATTTGGATAAAGTGCCAGTTTAATATTATTTTTGAGATTAGAGCTGAAATAAGGCCCCTGGAGTAAAGCCAGTTCAACACCATAAAGTCAGACTTCACACAGTGGTGGACTCACATTCTAACCTTCTTGTATGAAGTTTAAAATTTAAACCATCTTCTCCTAACTGACAATCTGGTGCTTTCTGTGACTGAGCTTTCAAAGTCTGACCTTGTTGAATCTGTGAAATCGCTGAGTTCTGTTTTTAGAGCGTCTTGTTGTCTGCATACATTCTCTTTTTTCGCTCTCATTGCTGCGACTTTCTCTTGCAGAGCCTTTTCCTTTCTCATTTTCTGCTCTAAGTTCACTATTCTGCTGACGCAAAGCCTGTTCCTTAACCAGCTTTGGCCGCAGCCCCTCAAGCTCTTTCTGCAGAGTGGTACCTTGGCTGGTAAGAGATTTTTTTCTCTGCTTCCAGAGCCTTATAATTTGCCTTAATAGCCTTTCGACTGTCTATTTCTCCATTCAGTCTTTCAATTTCTGTAGTTATTTCGTTATTTTCTTTCTTCAAGACTTCTACCTGTTCCTTTAGTATGCTATATTTTTTACTCCAGTCTTCTTCAGTAAACACCTGTTTGGAGACATCAGCACGCCTTTTAAAAAGACTTTTTTGTGCCCCTGGAGAGCTTTTTCTTCCTTTTCTAGTTTTTTTTTAAAGCTTTTCTCATTTCTACACGATCATTTAGCCCACTTATTTGAGCTTTTAATTCCTTGTTTTCTTTTTTCAGTTTGCTCATTTGTGCCAGTTTTTCTCCATTTTCAGAGAACAGTTTCCTGAGATCATGGTTATTTTTGTAAGTTTCTTTGAGGGATGATCTGGCCTGTAGAACGTCTGTAAGTATCTTCTCGATGTCTTTCATCAACTTCTGATTTTCCCTTTTAACAGCGACATGTTGTTGTTTTTCAGACTCGTAGACCTGAACCAAATTGCTTATGTGCTCGCGTTCCTTTTTCAATCTCCGGATTTGCTGTTGCAGTGCACTGTTTTGCGCCTTCATCTCTTCTGTACATTTTTTTAGCGCCTCACAGTTCTTCTCTAAGGCTGCTTTATTTATAACCGATGCCTGCAAATCTTGAAGTTCCTTCTTGAGGGCCACATGCTCTTGTGTGACACTTTCATTCTCTTCTTTAATGGTCACATTAACTTCTGGCCCGCTGTTGTCTTTGACCGTTTTCTGAGACACTTCAACAGCTTTTCTTTTCTTCCTTCTTATTTCAGCGTTAGATTTATGATTTTGGGCTACGTCCAAGAGTTTGTTTAATTCCTTTCGAAGAGAAACACATTTTGCTCTTGCATTCACTTCCTCCGCCCTCATTACGAAATATTTGTCCTCCATATAATCAGGGCTGTGGAGCTCAGTGCTGACCTCGTAAATTTGGAGTTGCGCAGCATATAACTGTTCTTTAATGGCTTCGATCCTGTGATACATGTTCTTGTATTGGGTTTGTTTTTCGGTAGCCATCCATCCATCCATCCTCATCCGCTTTGTCCGGGGCCGGGTCGCGGGGGCAGCAGCCTAAGCAAAGAGGCCCAGACCTCCCTCTCCCCAGCCACCTCCTCCAGCTTATCCGGGGGAATACCAAGGCGTTCCCAGGCCAGCCGAGAGATATAATCTCTCCAGCGTGTCCTGGGTCTGCCCCGGGGCCTCCTCCCGGTGGGACATGCCTGGAACACCTCACCCAGGAGGCGCCCAGGGGGCATCCTTGTCAGATGCCCGAACCACCTCAGCTGGCTCCTTTCGATGTGGAGCAGCAGCTGCTCTACTCTGAGCCCCTCCCGGATGGACGAACTTCTCACCCTATCTCTAAGGGAGAGGCCAGCCACCCTTCGGAGGAAGCTCATTTCTGCCGCTTGTATCCGCGATCTCGTTCTTTCGGTCACTACCCACAGCTCGTGGCCATAGGTGAGGGTAGGGACGTAGATCGACCGGTAAATTGAGAGCTTCGCTTTTACACTCAGCTCCCTCTTCACCACGACGGACCGGTGCAGCGTCTGCATTACTGCAGCTGCAGCCCCAATCCGTCTGTCGATCTCCGGCTCCCTTCTCCCATCACTCGCGAACAAGACCCCGAGATACTTGAACTCCTCCACTTGGGGCAGGAACTCCTCCCCGACCCGGAGTGGGCACTCCACCCTTTTCCAGCTGAGAACCATGGCCTCAGATTTGGAGGTGCTGATCCTCATTCCCGCTGCTTCACACTCGGCTGCGAACCGTTCCAGTGCGAGCTGGAGGCCCTCACCCGATGAAGCCAACAGAACCACATCATCTGCAAAAATCAGAGATGAGATTCTGAGGCCACCAAAGCGAAAGCCCTCCGCCACTTGGCTGCGCCTAGAAATCCTGTCCATAAAAATTATGAACAGAACCGGAGACAAAGGGCAGCCCTGGCGGAGCCCATCACCCACCGGGAACGAGTCCGACTTATTGCCGGCAATGCGAACCAAGCTCTTGCAACGGTTGTATAGGGATCGAATGGCCCGTAGCAATGGGCCAGACACCCCATATTCCCGCAACACCTCCCACAGGACACCCCGAGGGACACGGTCGAATGCCTTCTCCAAGTCCACAAAACACATGTAGACTGGTTGGGCAAACTCCCATGCACCCTCAAGTATCCTGGAGAGGATAAAGAGCTGGTCCAGTGTTCCGCGACCAGGACGAAAACCGCATTGTTCCTCCTGTATCCGAGGTTCGACTAACGGACGAACTCTCCTTTCCAGCACCCTGGCATAGACTTTCCCAGGGAGGCTGAGGAGTGTGATCCCCCTGTAGTTGGAACACACCCTCCGGTCCCCTTTCTTAAAGATGGGGACCACCACCCCGGTCTGCCAGTCCACAGGTACTGCCCCTGATCTCCACGCAACATTGCAGAGGCGTGTCAACCAGGACAGCCCTACAACGTCCAGAGCCTTCAGGAACTCGGGGCGAATCTCATCAACACCAGGGGCTCTGCCACCAAGGAGTTGTTTAACTGCCTCAGTGACCTCGCCCCCGGAAATTGGCGGGTCATTCCCCTCATCCCCAGACTCTGCTTCCTCCTCGGAAGACGTGTCAGTGGGATTAAGGAGGTCCTCGAAGTATTCCTTCCACCGCCTGACAATTTTCTCAGTCGACGTCAGCAGCGCTCCGCCAGCACTATACACAGTGCAGGTAGAGCACCGCTTTCCCCTCCTGAGACGTCTGACGGTTTGCCAGAATCTCTTCGAGGCAGTCCGAAAGTTTTTTTCCATGGCCTCTCCGAACTCCTCCCACACCCGAGTTTTTGCTTCAGCCACTGCCCGAGCCGCATTCCGCTTGGCCTGTCGATACCTGTCGGCTGCCTCCGGAGTCCCACAGGCTAACCAAGCCCGATAGGACTCCTTCTTCAGCCTAGTGGCTCCCTTCACCTCTGGTGTCCACCATTTGGTTCGGGGATTACCACCACGGCAGGCACCAACCACCTTGCGGCCGCAGCTCAATGCAGCAGCTTCGGCAATGGAGACGCTGAACATGGTCCATTCGGACTCAATGTCCCCAGTCTCCCTCGGAATGCTGTTGAAGCTCTGCCGGAGGTGTGCGTTGAAGATCTCGCGGACTGGGGCCTCTGCTAGACGTTCCCAGCACACCCTCACTACGCGTTTAGGTGCACCAGGTCTGTCCAGCGTCCTCCCCCGCCACCTGATCCAACTCACCACCAGGTGGTGATCAGTTGACAGCTCAGCCCCTCTCTTTACCCGAGTGTCCAGAACATATGGTCGCAGGTCTGCTGATACGATTACAAAATCGATCATCGACCTACGGCCTAGAGTGTCCTGGTGCCACGTGCACTTATGGACACTCTTATGTTCGAACAGGGTGTTCGTTATGGCCAAACTGTGATTAGCACAGAAGTCCAATAACAGAGCACCGCTCGGGTTCAGATCAGGGAGGCCGTTCCTCCCAATCACGCCCCTCCAGGTCTCGCTGTCGTTACCCACGTGAGCATTGAAGTCTCCCAGCAGGACAACAGAGTCTCCAGGTGGAGCACCCTCCAGCACCCCCCCCCCCCCCCAGGGACTCTAAGAAGGCTGGGTACTCTGAACTGCCACTCGGCGCATAAGCGCAGATGACAGTCAGGACCCGTTCCCCGACCCTAAGGCGCAGGGAACAAACCCTCTCGTCCACCGGGAAAAACCCCAACGTACCGGCAGCAAGCCGAGGGGATATTAGGATACCCACCCCAGCCCGCCGCCTCTCACCAGGGGCAACTCCAGACTGAGACAGAGTCCAGCCCCTCTCCAGGAGACTGGTTCCAGAGCCCAAGCCATGTGTAGAGGTGAGCCCGACTATATCTAGCCGGTACCTCTCAACCTCACGCACTAACTCAGGCTCCTTCCCCACCAGAGAGGTGACATTCCATGTCCCTATTGCCAGTCTTGGCAGCCGGGGATCAGTCCGCCAGGGCCTCCGCTCCTGGCCGCCACCCGACACACAATGCACCCGACCCCTATGGCGCCTCCTGTGGGTGGTGGGCCTCTTCGGGCTGTGCCCGGCCGGGCCCCATGGACTAAGGCCCGGCCACCAGACGCTCGCCCTCGGGCACCCTCCCCAGGCCTGGCTCCAGGGCGGGGCCCCGGTAACCCTATCCCGGGCAGGGTAAACTGTTCCCTCGGTGTCCTTTTCATAAGGGTCTTATGAATCGCTCTTTGTCTGGTCCCTCACGCAGGGCCAATTTGCCATGGGAGACCCTACCAGGGGGCAAAAGCCCCCAGACAACATAGCCCCTGGGATCCCTGTGACACACAAACCCCTCCACCACGATAAGGTAGCGATTCAAGGAGGGGTTTCGGTAGCCATTCTTCTTTTTCTTTTTTTGAACAAATCACTAAAATATTCAAAGTTGTTTTAAACGAGAAAATACACTGTGACATCACACTCATGATCACATGACATAAACCAATGTTTCCTGGCTTTTGGAGCCAGGGCACATATTTCACATTCAAAAGATCACACGGCACACCACCACACAAAAATGTTACAAATAGCATATTGATAGTTTTGCTCTATGCACCAGGCTTAGCAGAATTGGCTCAGTTTGTCCCCAGTATACCTTTTTTGCTTTCTTTTGACCACTACTCATGCTAGAGCCCTTATCTGGGTCGCAATTTTCTCCAGGACCCAGGTCAGATTGACGACTTTTCAAATATTTACCTATTGCTATTTGTGGTATTTAAAAGCTCAAGGCAAAACACAGGATGACTGACCTGAAACAATAAGAGGAATAATTCCAAAACAGTCACAGGTACAAAGTAAGGAGAGACATCCTAATGCAGAGCACTAAGTGAGTATTTGTTTGCAATACTCTCAGAATAAGAAAGTGGTTTAAAGAAATGGACTGCTATTATTAAAGTGTGTGGACACTTCTTCTTCTTGGCAGATTTGCTGCATGTTTGAATTTCTTTATTAATATATCATCATAAAATGCCAGTTAGCCATACTCTGCCTACTTAAAACTTTTCAGTCTCCCGTTTCCTTCTAAGGAACTTTACTTTGTGACAGCTACTCTGTCAAGAAGGGAGATGAACACACTGTAACAGAGATATTTGTCTCTCTCTACAGGATAAAAGTATTTATAACGTTCTGCATGTTAATAACACGTTAAGGACAAGGAATAAGAAACCATTCACAAGCTTTGTGATATTTGTAGAATGTATTAAATAGGAAAATACAATAAAGAATAAGAAATACTTTATCTCAAAAGTTTGGGAATTAAAGCTTTATTGTTGGCGCAAAACAAATTTCCCACGTGTGGGACTAATAAAGGTTATCTTATCTTATCTTAATACTAATTTCCTCTCTGATCTGATACCAAATAAAACTCAAGCTGATATGGACGATGCTGACCCGACACAGATTGTTTGTACAAAAACTGGATGTGTTTTGGAAATTTAAACTAAGCAGTAGTGTATTTCAAATGATACCTTTCATGTTTCATTATGAAGAATTATTATACAAGAAATAAAAAACCTGCATTTGAAACATTCGATTAACAATCGCTCAAAACAAATGTGACTGAAAAAAATAATACAGTTGAGACACATTTTATAGCTGCATAAAGGTTTATAGATGTAAGATTTATACATGTTATCCTCCCTTAGTTATGCTGCAATAGATGTAGGCTGCCGGGGGATTCCCATGATGCATTGAGTTTTTCCTTTCTCACTCACTATGTATTAATAGACCTCTCTGCATTGAATCATATCTGTTATTAATCTCTTTCTCTCTTCCACAGCATGTCTTTATCCTGTCTTCCTTCTCTCACCCCAACCGGTCGCAGGAGATGGCCCCGCCCCTCCCTGAGCCTGGTTCTGCCGGAGGTTTCTGTCACGGGGGTGCCGAGGCAGGCTATGTGTGAATATAAATGGACCCAAGATGCAGACTGCTTAAGTGGTGAGTGAGCTTTATTAACCAAAGGGTGACACAAACGGAGATGAGGTGGACAAAAACCTAAACCTAAGAGTAAACTAAACTGGGAAAAGCTAGGCAAAACCAAGCCTGAAACCTTGAGACATGAAACGGAGATGCAGGGAGAGTAATGCGGCCAGAATACACAGGAAAATGGAGGGGAATAACACAGACGAACCAGCAACTACTAAGACAGAAGACACGACTAAAATACACTCAGAGAACACAGGGAGATTACACACAGGTGGGGGACACAGCTGGGAGTGAGTAACGTGACAATACTAGGGAGGCAAACTGAAACACTCACATAAGACGCAGACCTTCACAATAAAACAGGAAACACATACACGCAATGCTACAACACACAGACTTCACACAGACTGGGGAACACAGAACATAGGAACATGAAACGTTAACAGGGAATGTACAAGAACCCCAAAATAACCAAAACCACAGAATAATAATAACATAAACACGGAGTCGCAGACTCCGGATCATGACAGTTTCTTCCTGTTAAAAGGGAGTTTTTCCTTCCCACTGTCGCCAAAGTGCTTGCTCATAGGGGGTCATACGATTGTTGGGTTTTTCTCTGTATCTATGAAGCGCCTTGAGGCGACTTTTGTTGTGATTTGGCACTATATAAATAAAATTGAATTGAATTATTTGTTTCATGTATGAAATATGTTTGAGCTGTATTTTTATTTTTTGAAGCCTACAATGGCTGTTTTACTGCAAGTACACTGTTTATTTTAATGATACGAAGCCTATATGATCCACTATAACAGCTCTACTCTACAACCTTAGCTGACCAAATCTAGGCCAACTGAACTGATGTGAGGTGATCTCAGGGAGCACACGTATTACTTCAAGCTAAACTCATAAAGCTTTTTATTGTAGCATGTATTTCATTCTTTATATTCATTAATTTGAACGAATGGCTTTTAATGATGCGGGGAAATCCCGCTTTTTAAACATAAACACAAAAACCTAAGCCTTTATAAAATTCAGCTGCAGTGCTACATGTCTCTCTGTACCCGGATAGTGTCTGCCTGCAACACCAAAGGACTCTGCGAATGATGTTTGTCTCATCCTAGCAGCACCTACAGTATCTCTCACCTCTTCAGTTCGCCTCATCATGAACGTTTGTGACAACAGCTGTGTGCAGATCAACAATGGATAATATAACGAGTACTGGAGAGAGTATGAGCGTGCAGCGTTTAAAGCGTGGAAGTACTGACCTTACTTTAAGTTTGATTCCATAAAAAGTGACAAAAACATTAGTGTCCGTTGTGCGTGGGAAGAAAACTTATTTTTACAGTGAAAAAAACCCCTAAACTTCCAAGCAAGCTCCGAGTGCGCTACCACGTAATGGGAAATTCACAGAGAAACTGCCATATCCTTCCACTGACCGCTGCGGCACACCTGCACCAGGGTAAACCTCCGCCTACCCTGCTCCTGCTTTTACAGGTGAAAATAGAGCAAAAGGACCGCTAGTCTATATTAATATTAAACAAATTTCTTCCAGTCAGAGAATGTTGCATATAATTAAATTTTTGCTTGATGCATAAAGTTAAAAGATTAAAACTAATAAAACAAGTTTTAAAAAGGGACTTTTCCATTTGATTACATTTTGTATGATGGATTATGTAGAAAAAGTAGAATTGGGCTGAGAGATCTATCGCTTTATCACCTCTTCAGGTTGTAAATTGTGTTTTTAAAAAGTAACTAAGTAATTAATTACTTTTGAAAATAAGTAATCAGTAAAGTAATGGGATTACTTTTTGGGGGAAGTAATCAGTAATTAGTTACTGATTACTTTTTTTCAAGTAACTTGACCAACACTGCTTACAATCAGCCATTATTGTCAAATAACTGAGTGAGCACACGTGAGTCAAACACAAGAGTAGATCTTCTGCCCTCGTGGATCCCAGCCAAGTTTTGAATTCTTTTGTGTGTGTGTTTTGGTTAATAAAGTTTGCAGGAAAAAAACTGAAGTGTCTGTGAATTCAGTTTTCTCACAACCTTTACTGTTATATCAGTGAAAGAAAAGATTTTGTAAAAAAACCAAAAACCCCTCACACCACAACATCCTACAGTTACAAGTGTTAAGTTTAAAATGATTGTGAATGAACACATTTCAGAGGAGGTGTTGGACCAAGAGCTTAAATTGGACATGAAATACTACATGTTTAAAGGCTAATTTACGCTATGGAGCAAGGGTGTAGATTTGTTGTGTGGGGCATGTAGTCCATGTCTGTTGCTGTAACAGTAGTCCATGTTTAGAATAAAAAATCCCAGCTCACTGAGTTGATCGGGGCAATAGTGCCTAAAATGTTGCATAATTTTGCTGAGAGATCTTTTACTTTGTGGTCATCTTACATCAGTAGTTTTATGGACAAAAACCAGCAGGTCATTCAGTGTTCCCTTAGTGCTAATGTGTCAGAGATGTTGGTGTGCTATAACTGAAGTAATGTTGTTAAGTACTTAAAGTCATATTCTTTTATTGTCATGACTGTATTTGAAGCTATTTTTATTTTTGTATGATACCTGATTTATATGGAATATGGCTGAAGTAAACTAAAGCCTAAAATACTTAGTCAGTCATTTGTTTAATAGTAATTTAACATTATATAATTCACATATAAAACTATGAATTGTGATTTTAAATGGTTTAAAAGCACGTAGAATAGCATATGTAGGCAAGTATGTTTCTCCTCTTTTTATCAAGAAGCAAAAACAAAAAGGAAAAAAAAAGAAACAGGGCAGGCTTCGGTCCCCACCAACACCAAAACCAAATCTACACCCTTGCTATGGAGCACTGCTCTCACATGGATTTAACACTCTCTCTCTTCCACACAGTCCTCATTTCTCGTGTGCTTTACAACCCTGAATATTACAGCAGGAAGGCAGTACAGCCAGGGAACACCCTGTGACGTCACACTCTGGACTGGCACACGATGGCAGAAAAGTTCTAAAAGTTGTAAACACTTATTTATTAAACAACACAGTAATATGTCAGATTTTGACAGCAAGGTATAAATGATTTTCATGTCCACTTTAAAAGGAGACCTGCCAAAGCAGTAATCAGACTCATATGATCAGCAGCTTATGCAACGCAGCTCCGTCGGTGCTCTGACCTGGTATGAGCGCGAGTGTCCGTCACGCGTGGCTGGGTTAAAATACTGCGTCCACTGAGACATCAGTGGCTTCGTTAAATAGCACTATTTTATTTGCTCCTAAGAAAATCAGTTTGGCTCAGATTAAAGTTTCAGCGCATAGTTGTACAGTAGGTGGATATTGAAAGCCTCCAGCCTGTCCAGAGATGATTATTCTATTCTGAGCTCAGCTGTCTATTAGAATTTTTGGAGTTAATTAAAATTAGAAAAAAAAATCAAATTCACATCTGATTTGTGTTCTTTTGTTTTTGTTCAATAAGCAGATGTCGGTGTTTCGATCATGTTACGTTGAGAAGTAAAATGCTTGTTAGAAACTATGAAACACATCGTGCCCGACTTCTGGGTGTTAGAAGACAATTAATAATGCTCATGAATAAGACTAAAGGCAAGAAGGTGTCCTTTATAACTAAACATGTTAATAGTACCACTAGAGTTTATAACATAGCGCGTGTATTTCAGTAATAGCCTGTATATTTCAGTGTAGTGATGTGCAGTTCTTACCAGTTTGTCGTTCGAACGTCAACACGAGTCGAGATTTCCGAGGAAACAGCTCACGTTGACGTTAGTTCTGATACTCCCTAACTTAAGTTATCCAAGTTAACTTAAGTTATCCAAGTTAACTTAAGTCAAGTCAGATAATTCTTTTGTAATGAAAACGTAAACACTCGCCGGGAGTTACCGCAGTGTCAGCTGTTTAATTCACACAGCGTGTGCAGTAACCATGGTAACAACGGACACTGAGTGGAGGATCGATGCAGGTCAGATTTTGGGAAATATCCCTCATATCTCTGAAACTAAAAAACGGTCGTTCATCAACTGTGCTGATAGTTTTCCAGCAGGACAGCTGAGAGAAGAAAAACTCAAACTGTCGGAGCAGGTTTGATCGTTCAGGTTTAAAATCCACGTTTTCACAGCAAGCGGCTCTGTTCAGGAGAAATATGTTTTATATGTGCACCGTGTGAAGCCTGCTGTACTAAAATCACTGAATGAAGAGCAAACAGTGCGTCGCATTGTCGCGAGAACATGCGTGTATTTATTAAATGTATAAATGTTATGATACTTGATTCTAATCTGCTGCTGAGTCTCTGACGCTGATGGAAACGCAACAAACAGAACACAGAGCAAGAACACCTGTTCAACCAATCACATTCATTCCACTTTGTGACAAACTGAAGCGCTCACCTCGCATCATCGGGTTTTTTCCTTCAGTTTAACCTCCTAAGACCCAAACTCTTTCATGGCAGCATTTTTAAATTCTCTTTGCTATTTGGGCTGTTTGGGACCTGATGAATATAAAAACAAAGAATTTACATATATATATATTTTTTTTTTTTACCGGATTTTATCTCTGACAAAAATAAGATCAATATATGAGGACATTTGTTTTAAATTTCAATAGAACATTTGCAGTATATTGTCCTTATAAGTGGTTATCGGGCCCTTGTAGAGTAAAATTTTGTATTTTGGTCTAGACATCCCAAAATGAGATGTCCACATATGTGGACGGCAGGTCCTAGGAGGTTAAGTGCCCGTGTGAAGAAATATTTAGGTCTAAAAACTAAGGTCAGTAATGTGTTAGGAAATTACGTTCTATAAATCATTAATACTGCTCTTTGTAAAATGTGTAATTCTTTAACTATTGACAAAAAGTCACAGCATCACTTCAAGGAAATATCACAGTTCTTCATAATTTTCTGAACCAAAATACAAAATGATTGTGTATGAAATGTGTATGAAACGTCTCATATATTTTAACAAAGGGACCTAGGAACTAGACAACCTGTTTTTTTTAATGTTTTGCATGATTTGATTTCTGCTTTGTATCACTTTTTTCTACTGCTGGTGAGAAGCAGTCGTCTGCTTAGACGTGAGAAAACTGGTGTAATTTTTAGGCTTTCATATCCTATCTCTGTTTCACATTTCAGAGGCCACACTTTCCTACTGAAGATAACAATCTTTAAAAAAAAACTATGTCATCAATCAGACATTTGCTGCCACTTCAGCTACTGCTGTGTCTGTGGGTTTTAATGTGGTGTAAACAGGAAGAATAGGTTTGTAAGGAGCTCATGAAGTTACAAACATGACTTCAAAAAGTTAGGCAAAATCTGTATATGCTCCATTTTTTTCAGATTATTTCCATTTGTGGATCAATTCACAACTGCTGCTCTAGTGAGTATTTCTATGTAACGGAGAGAAAAAAGGACACTCTGTCCCATGTTTTCTTCCTCCAACCCTGGCAGCAAACTCTGTTCAGTATACAAGGAAATATGAGATGTGGAAGATAAAAATGTTTTAGTGCTAATAATTACATCTATGAAACTACCAGTATTTCAAGTTTTGTTAGCAGATTCTGTACTTGTCTGAATCAGCCGTCTGGTCTGGTGCTGTAAGCACAAGTGAAAGGTAAGAAAATGTGCTGTCACTAATTATCACCTATACTGTACAAAGATGGATAGTTTCTGCAATAAATATAAAAAATAAATAACAATCATTGAATATTTCACGAAATCACATTTGCTTTCATATAACCAAATAGTTTTAGTTTGTGTTCACTAAAAATCAAAATAAATAGACTCCATGTGTGGGTATTGCAGCAGAATTAATGAGTAACCTAATTCTTATTGTGTAGAAGATTTATCTAATGATACTAGAATACCTGCTTATATGCTTGTTTTGATTTTCTACACAAGTCTGTGGTTGTGACTTCTTGAATAAGCCATCAGCTGGACCTTCACACCACTGAAGATTATGATAATTAACTGTATAAGAAGGATGGAGTAGCTCCTTGTCATGAAAAAGATCTGTCATGTCCTTAAGAAACAGGAAAAATACACCAAAGACCTGACACACAACTTTTACACATGCATCTGTCTCGATCCATCTCCTGTTCACTGATCCCTCATCACAAATGGTCTCAGTGGGAGGATGGATGTGAAGAAGCCTTTCTTTATTAGGGATACAGGCTAGGCTTCTGCAGTTAAACAAGAACTGTTATGAATATCAGTGGCAACAGCTCTGAATCTGAATTAAAATTTTGGGGATTGAACTGTCATCAGTGGGTTTGTTTGTTTGTTTTTTTGCATGACAATGATCCCAAACACACTGCCAATGAGATGAAAGTATTCGTGAACAGAAAATCACACAGGGGAACAGTATCAGTCATGGACGGACCTCTGCAGACTCCAGACCTCAATATTATTGAAGCAGTGTGACAAAGAAATAGGAAAAAAACACAGCAACCAAGAAAGGGCTTTGATATGTAATCCAAGATCTCTGGAGTAAAACTTCTGAAGATTACTTAAAGAAACAGCAAAAGATTTTGCCCAAAAGAGTTCCAACAGTCCTAAGAATAAAGGTGGTGACACCAAATGTTGCCTTTCCAGCTCATTAGAAACTCTGTTTGCCCTATGAACTGCATTTGTACATAGCACTGTGCTGCCCCTTTAAGGCAGGTATGATAATTTGGCTGTGTTTTTTGTACCAGCAGACTTGCCGTAGTTCTTTTCCACTAAAAACAGCCTTAAAGCTAAACTGTTGTTTTTTCTACTCTTTGTTCATTTGTTCCTGCTGAGCCTGAGAGAGCAAACGCCTGTAAGGAGTTGTTTCTATCTTTCCCACGATAGGTTTGTGTAACAGTTTCGAGTTTTGCGTGAGAAGTCTCAGTGGGAGAATGACTGTGAAGAAGCCTTTCTTAAAGAAGGCAAACAGGGATAAACGGCTGGGCTATTCCAAATTACACAAGAACTAGACTGAAAATCAGTGGTCAGATGGAGTGATGAGTCCAAATTGAAAATTTTTGGTACAGAAATATTCTGAATAAAGGTGGTGACATTAAATAGAGCCTTTCAAAATTATTAGAATTGTGCAGACTCTGTTTTTGCCTTATGTACTCTCATGGATCTCCAGTACTCCTCTGCGTTTCTGCCAGTACTCTCTGTCTCGCTCCATCCTTGGGCTCTTTCTCTTCCTTTCTGTCGCTCATGGTGTGTGTCTCTGGATAACCACCTTTCAGTGGTGGGGTCTTCCTGGATATCCGCCCACCTCCTGGCACACCTGGGATAATCAAGCTCACCTGGTGGTCATCACCCAGTCTGCTGGCAGCCTACTTAAGCTGGAAGCAAACCTTCATTCTTTGCCTGAGTGGTGCACTGCCAGTGTTAGTGCACCTCTCTGTCTGGTCAGTCTGTTATATCTCAGAAAATTGTTAATCTCACTGTGCAAAAGCCTGGATGCTTCCCTGCAGTGGTGTTCATGTGTGAGAGAGATTAGTGAGCAAATTTTTGTGTCTGTGTGGATTAAACCCCAGAGACTTGCATTCACCAACAGACCCACTACCTGAAGACAGTTTTTGTAACTAGTTAAACAGCTACGTCCACTGTAAATAAACTCACTGCTTTCCTGTGCTTGCTGTTTTTGTATGTAGCTAATGTATGTTTTCTACATGTTTGTAAGAAATCACTCCAGCTTTTTCTATTTGCCAATAAAAATATCAAGAAATGAAGGATGACTCAAAATCCTGTGAAAACATGCCAAATAATCAACATCAGAGATAAAAACCTTTTATGTAACAAAGGTTATTTTTCCTTTATGTTATTTTCGGTTCCTAATGGCTGTGTTACTTTTAGCAACAGCAGTACTGGAGAATGTTCACAACAAAATCATGATTTGTGTTTATTAGTTTGGCTGACTGCTGCTGGCTTCATGTTCGTGGGCTGCTGTGAGTACGAGGTTTGTAAAGTAGGTCACCACAGCTTCCTTGTTTAAGACAAACTCATCACATTACAGATTTTACCCACTGGTTCAGCTGGAAGCAGCCCTGAGACAAGTAAGGCCAAAGTTTACACTTATTCATATTTTCTCTACATGAAAACGAGGATAGTTATGAAGAAACTGACTCATAACTAGAACAGCTGAATAACTACTGAAGTTGTGGTACTAACTTCTTTTCCTTTGTTCTTGTCGTGCACTTCTGTTTCAGTGTAGCTAATGTAAATGTGTGTGCTGGTAATGTATTAAGTTTATATTAAATTATTTGATGGAGACCTGATGACAGATCAGTCATTTGTGTTCACATCTTTATATAAAATAGCAGTAAATACAACAGGTGATCCTGGTGAACACAAAATAACAAAATAGTTACCCATAGAATGCATCCAGTTCATTCAGTACACATACATATTAGACTCCAATGAATGTTCAAAGTTAAGCCTTTAAGGAGTTTACAAAAATTAAAAAAAACCTGCAGAGAGTTGTTGTTATATTTTTTTTTTACTGATTTTGGTGTGTTGGAACATTTTTTGAGGAATTTCTGAATCAATTTTATTCACAATCATAGATTTAATAACATAACAACATGTTTAAATTTGTGCAAATAAAATTTTTATAGACAGTTCTGTACATCTAACAAAATCTGACCAAAATCAGTTAAGTTTCAATCAAGTGCTATCAAACTGGTTTTAAGCCGGTTTTTCTTCATCTCAGCTTTATTTTACAGACGTGTCCCTGTCGGCACAAGTTGAGGCTCTTTCATGTTTTTACTTTCAGCTCAGCAGAAGTTGCTTCTTCTTAACTAATGTCATCAATAATTTAATGTCTAAATAATTACACTAATACTCTGCTGTGTTTTCCTTTACTTGCTATGCCATAAAGTGTTTTACAGAGGAAGAGGTCCTCTTAGATTCATATACAACAACCCCATCATAGAAAATGATCAAGAAGAGCGTTATGTCCTTGAAGTGATGATGTGGATCAACATGTGTCTCTGCCTTCCTTTGACCATACTGATCATCTACTGTGTGTTTTATGCAGTAAGTAAATAATAATTAATATTTATACATTTTTTTATGAGTCTGTGAGTATTTGAATGATTTTAAGATTTAGAAGAAAGAAAGAAAAACACTGGTAGCATTTGTAATTATTTGAATTCATCATCATGAAAATGAAATCATTAGCTCCATCCTCACACATAATCAAGCTTACCGAATGATTTAAAAGGTGTTTGAGTTACACCATATGGGTTCTTCTTACTTCAAAAGTATTAAGTATTAGGAGAATGAGTATGTATACTAGCAAGAATGGCCAATTTATATATATATATATATATATATATATATATATATATATATATATATATATATATATATATATATATATATATATATGTATACACACACACACACACACACATACACATTTGTATATATATATGTACATGTGCGCGCGTTTGCGTACATATAAAAAGCACTGTTTTCGTCCGCTAGAGTGGGATTTTCACGGCATATTCTGCACCACATCATTTGTTTGAAGCCAGCTCACCTCCTGCAACCACTTTTCCGAGAATACGCGCTTGTTTTGCGATTCGGACTCCTGACATTTCTTTGAAAGTGGAGGGACACCAAAGTATTTGCTTAAAGGAGCTTGCTTCTTCAACATCTTTAAGAGTTCTAAACAAATGTCTGTCCTCCTCCAGAAAATCTGCAAACCATTTTTCCAAAAAATTAGCTACACCCAAATGAAAGAATTTAGAAAAATCAGTACAAGGAAGAGAAATTCACAGAGAAGAAGCAATGAGAGTAATTAAACAGCTGAATTTAGTCACTCGGTTTACGCTAAAAATATGGTTTAATCTGGTACAAAAATACAAACTGGAAAAAGAGCTCGGACTGCTTCAATGGATCGCTTATGATAAGGGTTTTTTCCCTTGTTCTATGGACCAAAGATTTAAACAGTGGATTCCTAATGGATTAACAGCGATATGTACACTAATTAAAGATAGGAATTCTATGAACTTCCAGGAGATTAAACAACAACATATGTAAAACTGAAGTGGCAGAGAGACTTGGGACTGAACATATTTGATGAGGAATGGTCACAAATCTGGAAAACACAGCAGTCAACAACATCATCATTACGTGCCTGAAGATTACATTGCTGGAAAAATGTAATTAGATTTTTTATGACACCCAGAATTAGGAACAAACACACTTCATTACCACAACCGTGTTGGAAAAGCTGTGGAGATGTAATTGTGAATCATTCCCATGTATTTTGGTTCTCTCCCAAGATCCGGAAATTTGAGGAAGATGTTCATTTAGTTATAGGTTAAAATTCTGGGTTATGCTGTATCTCAGTCTTGTACATTATTATGTCTTGGTGTCATTACGGGAAATGTGTTGAACAAAGATAGAGACATATTGAAAATTATGCTTGCAGCCTGTAAATTGGCAATCACAAGAAAATGTACAAGATAGACCCACCATCGCAGGATGAATAGATCAAAATTATAGATGAAATACAAATCATGGAACAATTGACTTACTCCCACTTTCAATACCATTGAAAGTGGGAGAAATGGACTGAGTACAAACTCGACAGGAAAAAGACCATCACACTGATAATGAGAAATAATCAAATTCTAGAAAAATGGTAACCCAACACGTTCTTTTTTTCACCTGGTTTATTTATTTATTTACCTACTTTTTATTTTATCATTTTATTCTTTCTTTTTATCTTCTGTTTGTTGTTATCCTCTACCCCCACTGTACAATGTTTAAAGAAAAACAATAAAAAGAAAGTTAAAAAAAGAAAGTAAAAAGAAAGATATAACATATGTATGTGAAGGAGAGGAAATAAAGTGGAAATTTAATTTTAACATGTATTTCCTACAGGTGCAAAGAGTTAAGGTCCCCATCATCTCTTACACAAACCTCCTCATCTCACATCTAATCCAGATGTGTATAATGATTGCTTGGGTGGCGAGAGTGGAACGAAGCATCTGTGTTATGATTCACGTCTCATGTGCTATGGCCAGTCTTTACTTCAAGATGTGCATCGCTTTGGAAAGGTACTTCCATCTGTGTACTTGGATGTCTATGAATGTTGTTTTCTACTGGAAAGCATCATTATTGTCAGAAACATACCATTCTGTACTGTGATAATCATAATATGTTCGCATCCTGTGTTACAGATGTTTCTTCTTTGCCTACCCACTGTTGGACTGCCTCAGACAAACTAGGAGTTCTGTGCTGGTCTGTGTCCTGGTCTGGGCTTTTTGTATTGTCAGTGTTCCTCTTGCCATAATCTTAAAAGAATTTGTACGTTTAATTATTTATGCCCTCCTTCCTGCCCCTATGTCCATCTTCTGCTTAGCCTGGACTTTCACAGCCCTGCCTGCTGCCACCTCAGTGCCCACTGAAGACAAACGAAGAAGTCTGGGAACTTTGGTTCTGTTGTTCTTTAACTACTTTGTCATGATTCTTCCCACACTGATTTTTCCAATTTTAGATTTTTTAGCAGATATAAATTTATTCTGTCTTTTCATTCCAGTTTCAATCTTGTTTCTGCTTTGTCCTTTTGTGGACTTGATTTTGTTCCTTTTCATGCAAAAAGGATGCATAGACAAGCTGCTAGTCTGTCTGTGCTGCTGTATTATGAACATCACTGTATCAGATGTAGCAGCTGATTATCACTGTAACTGATGGTAACACGGAAAGGACAGCTGATGCAGTCAAAGTGAGTCAAATGTAGATAGAACAGAGAAAATAATCAAACAGCATCCTTTACAAATATTATTTAGTGTTGCCATCAACCAACAGATAAATACCAAGAATCTGAGCAGTACTGCTCTCAGCTGAAGTGGCTCTGGTTTTAGATTTCCAATTAATGTTGTATTTACTATATATATATTTTTTTTATTTTTTATTTTTTGTATAAAATTGTATATTGCGATACAATAACCATTTTAGTACTGAGGTTGTGCTTGCTGGCTGATTACAGTTAATTTAGTAATGAAGTTTCTACACCACCACTATATTCGAATATTATTGTAAATAACTGGACTGAACAAACACACCAGCTGGTCATATGGATAGAGGTTTTGTACAGATGAATTGCATACATTTCAAGGGAAACATTATTATTAAATGCTTAAGAATTTAACAAAGGTACAAAGAATTGTTGTTGCTCTTTTTGCTGCTCTGCAGTGCATTGTTTTCTTCAATATTTTAAAGGTTTTCTGTATAATTATCTGGGTTTATAGTCAACTGGATTTTTCACTTTTTGTTAAACTTACCATCATTATTGTATTATATATCTTGCAATAATATTACTAATATTAATAACAACTTTACTGATAAGTTTGCAGTCTCATGTGATAGGTTGTGTTCGGCAGTCTCATCAAGTCTCTAAGATAAGATAAGATACGACTTCATTGATCACACGTTGGGGAAATTTGTGTGTACAGATAGCAGAAGAAAAATACAGACAAATAAAAAAGAAAGAAGATAATACACTATATACAACGGTAGCATACACAATATGTGATTATGGATATAAATTTAATTATTCTAAGGATTGCTCATCTCTGGGGTTATCAGCCACCTAAAGCAACCTCTAAGATATATATAATAATTTACTTGTACTACAAAATGAACATACAGAAATATGTATAGAAAGACCTTAAACAGATTGCTTATTGGATATTGAAATTATACATGGTAGCACTTTCTATTACAGCTTGGTAATAAAGGTGAATAGTAGGATAACAAGGGGGAAACAACAGGGTAATAATGCGGTAATTTCTAAGTTATTACTATGCAACTACCAAAGTAATAACCATGTAATATCAAAATTCTCCTGACCATTTATCAATGGTCATGAGAATGAAGATTGGGGAAACCTGCAGTCAGCTGAGACTGAAGAAGTCACTTGGATAAGTGACAAAACGTTTCTCCCACTGAAAACGCTACGTCCAGATGAACTTTTGGTCCCAGAGAGGTACATTTTTCTCCAAAGCCTAATGAAGGGGGTTAACCTTGCAACTGCTCTAGGTAGGATATTTTATAGCACTTTAGTTTTAATCTTGCAGGCCTGCTAAAAAGGACAGATTATTAAATTTGCGTATCCAAAAATGTTGATCTCTCCATAGGGATTAAACCTGACAAGTTTTCTTTAAGTGCACTGTAAAAAATCTTAGGGACTGGTTTAGGCCATGGCTGAGTATAATTTTTTGCCTGGAAAGAGAAAGCAACCCAATACGGAGCCCCGCAGGGGACATGGGAGAAAAAAAAAATTAGGGAGAAAAAAAAAATTAGGGAGAAAAAAAAAATTAAGACGGACTTTTGCGAGATCCCGAGTTTGTTTTGCGAGATCTCGCAAAACTCCAACAATGGCGGCCGCTACTTAGTTGTAATATTACTCTTTCTGGGTCACAAAATACACTCTTAAGATCTTTTGAGGCGTGAATGTAGTTGTGTAAACGTCAGATACCTGCTCGGTTTACAAGACATCACATATTTGCAAAAGTGGAGATCTGACACTCACTAGCTCGAAGCTAACGGGAGGTCGAGACCTACTACAGCCGGGAGGAACACCGCTTTCCCGGCACATCGTGCCTCGACCTCCCGGTCGGCTTCGAGCTGGCGGCCTCGGAAGAATGCGGGTAAAACTTTTGCGAGCTCTCGCAAAAGTCCGTCTTAATTTTTTTTTCTCCCTAATTATTTTTTTTTTCTCCCTAATTTTTTTTTTTCTCCCATGTCCGCTGCGGGGCTCCGTGACCCAAAGCTAACTGCCAGGATTACATGTTTTTTACTGAAAAATACATTAGCCAGATCAAACATGTTGCAATATTCTGACCCTTTCTCAACCTCCACACCAAGTCAGTCGGCCTCAGTTTTTTCCTGGTTTTCCTTAACCTGATTTTCACGTGTCCCCACACTAAAAACAGTCTTCATTGTTCCTCTATGTTCTCTTCTCCCTCCTTGTTATCTTCTTCCTCCTGTCTGCTGCTGTCTTTCTCTCCCACATCCCGCAGCAGTTCATGGCTGTGACATCCCATACGGAAAAGATAGATATAAATCTTATAAAGTTTGTATCTGTCTTGTGTGAAACATGTATGAAAAGCATACAAGAGTGAAAACAGATACAAGATCCCTTGAAAAATTATATAAATGAAACTTGTATGTTTTGGATGCTTACTAAAACAATATATGAAAGTAATGAGAAAGTGGCCACTTTCATTAGTGGCCACTTATATGATTCACTATATGAAGTAGGCCACATCTTATGCAAGACTTATAAGTTTGTTCTATTTCTTTTCCGTATGGGATGTGCATTATCAGTGATACTTTTTTTTTTTACAGTTTTTCTTCAGCCTTGTCTTGTTTTTCAGTCTCTTCTGTTGAAACTTTACTCCATCTGTGGCAAATTTCAAACTCAGACAGTCTTTCTGAGTCCACTCAGACACAGTGATATTGCAGGTGAACTTCCCAGCTTGTGATTCTCCATCCACCATGCTATTTAATGTGCAACTGCTCCCTTTAACGTTTAAGGCATTTTTCAAGAATTATCTTTCATAATTCTCAGAATGCATTCAGTTTCATTAATTGTTACTTATTTATTCTTATTCTTTATTCATACCTTTATTATTGTTTATCTATAAAGAGTGTTTGGTTTCTCTTTTTTTTTCAAAAACAGGAAACTGGACTTTTTCTGTTTTAGGGTCTTTTAGGGTCTGGCCCACCAAAAAAAATGTAATAATACTAAAAGGGTTTTTAGTATTATTTCATATTTTTTCATTCTACTTTATTTATTTTGTGTCCCCTAGGGGCAGCTGGTGACCTGCAGTATCACCCTCTGCTATCCAGTTTACTGTCTGCACCCTTGTCAGTCTGTCTCTCTGTTACCCCAGCTTCACTTCCTATTCCCTTTCTTACTCATGTCTCACTTTATGCCTCTGACACTTGCAAAATACTTCACTCAGAACATTCAAAATCACTCTTTCCACAGTTTGCAATACTTCACTCAGGACAGTCACAATCATGTTCTCACACAATTTACAATAGCACTATTCTATTTGTTCCACTGCCTTATGCGTTAGGGCAAACTCCTCAGCCAGGACAGCTGCCTCTTGTAACGTGGCCACCTTCTGCATGCTCAGGTACATCACTGTCTGCTCAGGAAAACAGTTCTTAAACTCCTCCAGCAATATTAACTCGCACAGCGACTTAAAGTCTACAACAACACTCGCCTGACTCCAACTATCAAACAATATACACAGCAAAAACTGGAGTGTTAAAATTTCAGGGTTAAAGATGTTAGAGTTGATTTCCACTCTCAAAGTGTCATTTTAACACATTCTGATTCAAATAGTGTTCAGTGTTGGAGTTATTAAACAGTGTTATTCAAGTCCAAGCAAATGAACTCTGAAGAGAGTTATTTAACTTGGCAGGCCCCTGGGCTTCTGCCCAGGTAAACCCGTGGATCAATTAATAGTTTGCTCTGCCGGGCCGATTTTCCATGTGCTTCTGCTGGTTACACCGTGGTGGATGCCTGCCGTACTCATTGGAGTATTTTACACAAACGGTAAGTTATTCAAACTTATATAAAATTCACGGTATTCTATCGGCGCAGTGAGGTTTTCTTGATGTTTCTTGGTGTTTGGTTGCTGAAAACGAGCTTTAATAGAGGAGGAGATGTGTCGAAAATTCTATTTAGCCTCCAATGCTAATGTTAATGTTGCAGTCTTTTTACTCGTGAGTGACGGTAGACACTGCACGTGGAAGCGCCGCGCCACGTTCAGCTTTTTCCCTGTTCACACAGACACGTCTTTCTCCACGCCAGTTCATGAGCGTTTTTGCTTCTCTGTTTATTCAGAGCAATTTTTTCACAATTGATAAGTAAATAACATCCCAAAATAATTGAAGAGAGCTTGTTTTAGTCACTCCTGCTTTTACTTTGACATCGTCAAAGGCTTTTACTTTGGAAGTCAAAATCAGAATGACTTGATATTGATATGGTATCACTGTGGGGCTGTATACTGTTGATCTAAAGTGGAATTATCCTGTTGAAACATGAATTTTTCATTTAAGAGCATTTTGAAATCGTTAAAAGAGTAGGTCGTATATGGACAATTTGAAAAGGCTTTTATTTTGGAAGGCAAAATAAGATGGCCTTGATAGTGACAGGGCACAATTAGGGTACAAGGCTGTGTCATATAGATCTAACATTAGAGTTTGGGAAAAAAAAAAAAAAAAAGCCTAAATTATATGTTATTATGTTCTTAACATACCTGTTAATTCACTCGAAGTTGGCTTTTATTTTGAAATCCGGTTTCCACATCCATTCCGTAATACTTTGAATACACAGGGAACGTAAAACAAACTGGAGGCTGGCTTGACTGCAAGTCTCGAATTGGAGGCCGGCTTGACACAAGTGACAGATTCCAGGTAAGTTTGTGTGATGAGCTTCTTCTGTTCCCGGTGAAATACACCTGTACCTGTGGGAGCAGCGGAGCGGCTGAAGCTGCTCCGTCCTCCGGCCGGTGTTGCTGAGCCGAACCCACCACAGCACCGAGTGAACTGAAGCTCAGACACTAAATTCGATTAATTTTGAAGGGAGTCCGGTTTGGCAGGCACAGCTCGACCTGTCAGCGGTTTTTAGCCACAACTGTGTTTAAACTTTTGAACCTTTGAATCGGAGCATGCGGGTCTGCTCTTATCCAATCACTGTATTGATCCATCAGCACTGAGATCAATGCATTTGTTCTTCTGTGAGGGTGTACCACTGACAGATATGCGCATGTGTACAGTGAAAGGTCTGTTTAAGTTGTTAAATGATGACAAACACCTGAGCTTCAGGTTTAAAGGATCATCCCTCAGTTTTTCCCGATACTGGAACAACTAGTGCTGAGTTTGTTTGCTGGTCCTTCTCTGAAGACTGAAACCTGCTGCTGCTGATGAGGAGCATTTGTTTCCGTGGTTAAAGTTCTGCTGCCGGGCGTGAGGAGGAGGCCACAGTTTAACCAAGCGATGAAGCATCTGTCCAAAAAGAGGAAGAGTCTTTATCCTGAGCTCATCTGCTGAGAAGGAATTTCTCCCCCCAGTCAGTCTGTCTTCACTCACACACACACCCACACACACCTTTACAGGTGAATTTCCTGCCTGTGTTTCTGCTGGTTTACACAGTCAGTGCTCACTTTATTAGGACCATGTTGCAGTGAGTCTGAAAGTTTCATGGTTGTGTTTAATATTCTGAAGCTTTACTGACGCAGGAAGGCTGGCTGGATGGGGGGGGGGGGATTCAAATGCCCCGGGGGAGATTTGAATCCAGGCCTCTGGAAACACCCTTTGACCATGTGACTGACCTACTCCACCTTTCAAGTTTAAAGTTCAGGTTTTCTCACAGCGGCGCGTTAATGTGGTGAGCGTGCTCAGCTGTCAGGACATGCACACGCACTGAATACCAGAAATACCACATAGCTGACATATTTCACCCACCACGCTGTGACGTGCAGTCACTCTTCTTCACTGATGAAGACTCTGCAACACACTGAGTGCAGGATTCACGTAGCCTTCAGTCTGATTCATTCACTTTCCAAATCACAGCCACGATAGCTGTGAGCGCTTCGTGTTTATTTTTCTGTTACTGGAGCCAATCATGTGCTTTATTATCAGTCTGTTAATCAGCTGATCCTTCAGCCTGATTCACTGCATTCTTCTTCTTTTTCTCTGTTTCTTGTTATTCATGCATTCCACAGAGTGCCTTTGTCCTGTCTTCCTTCCCTCTCCCAAACTGGTCTGAGCCTGGCTCTGCTGGAGGTTTCTTCCTGTTAAAATTGAGGTTTTCCTTGCCACTGTCACAAAACTTCTTACTCATATGGTTGTTGAGAGTACAAAGACAGTACAGCATCTCAAGGTCACTGTTGTTGTGATTTGGAGCTTTGATTCGGAGCTGAATAAAACCAAGTTAAAACTGGTCCACATCAGAAGTGTACTCGAGCTGTCAGTCAGGAACATAATTCAAATAATAATTTATGACACAACTAAAGCCCAATGGAGTCCAATCACAGTAAAGGACTCTGACCTCCTGAGCAGATAAAGGCGTCCACTGGAGGAGCTCAGTTTGTGACTCAGAGATGTGTTAATGAATGTGAAACTGTGAGCCCGAGGCAGGCTGACACGGGCGTGATGTCATCGCTTGTGTCAGGTCTGCTTGTCATGGACGTTAAAAAGATGATGATGTCATTGATTGTTTGTGATTGATTACCTGTATCTGTTTTAACCCTCGTCAGCTCAAACATCGGTAAAACCTTTAGCCTGTCATCATGGCAACCAGTACCAAATGGGGGGCGGTAAAGGACCAGTTGACCAGAGGCCCCGCCACAGTCACTGACGGCAAGGTGGAGGCCAATCTGGAGAACGCTGACCCCGAGCTCTGCATCCGACTGCTGCAGGTAGGAAAGAAGCAGAACCTCAGGAGTCCTGCAGGGGAAGGAGAGGGCGTCTCACAGCTCTGACCGATGGTCACTCTGCCCCTCCAGGTTCCCACAGTGGTGAACTACTCGGGTCTGCAGCGGCGGCTGGAGGTGAGTAATCAGTCATGGATGGTGCAGTTCCTTGAACTACAGGGTTTGGACCTCCTGCTGGAGGCGCTGGAGGCTCTGTCGGGCCGCGGCTGCGCCCACATCGCCGATGCTCTGCTGCAGCTCACCTGCGTCAGCTGTGTCCGGACCATCATGAACTCGTCCGCAGGGCTGCATTTCATCCTGGACAACGAGGGCTACATCAGGATGCTGGCTCAAGGTGGGTGGAGGACCAGAAAGTTAGAATGAAGCAGATCTGCCTTAAAACCACCTTAAAATCATATTTACACGCTACCCTGAGCAACAGGTAGACTCAGGTGGCTGTTCCAGCCTAAGCTAAGCAGGTAGCCGGTGTACCTGTGAGGTGAAGATGACGACTCAGAGTCATTACTTATGAAAGCGGTAACTCCACCTCCTCCTATATGCCCTCAGCTCTCGACACGTCCAATGTCATGGTGAAGATGCAGCTGGCTTGATGATATTACTGTCCCAACGTTTACAGAACCCCTGTTGGCTTTACCAAAAAGAGTACTCACTGTATCTGAAAACCGAGAAGAGTACATAAAAGTTGTTGAAAGCTTCACTAAAGATTTGGTTCTGCACGCTATAAGCAATGCAAGAGGCAAAGGGAATTGGCTCCAGGGGCAGATAAAGCCATTATGAACAGGTTTACCAACAGGATTTGGGCTAAAATTTTGTCCCAAAACCTTAAAATGTCCTTAGAGAACACTGAAGAAGTCAGTGTGAAAGTATACAATGAACTCCGAGAAAAGTGGAAAAATCCAAACACTGTGCTGAAGTTAATGTTTAATGGCCAAGACAATATTGACAACGTGATTGTCAAAAGTTTCAAAAGAAATGCCCCATTGAAGAGACCTAATTTCTTCTCTAGGGTTTTCTTATGAGCACGTTAAAGTTTACCTGACACCTACATCAAAAAAGCGGCGTTTTCAAAAATACCTGGGTACATGTGGACATAGCTTAAATGCATTACATTTTTTATTACAATTCTTCATTGTAAATGTTAAAACCAGACTACTTTAAAATAACTGTCTCATGAACCACCTGGTTGATAATAATTTCACCACATTACATTATAACGTTTTTCTGTCCTTTATCCCGTCTTCCTTCTCCCACCCCAACCGGTCGCAGCAGATGGCCGCCCCTCCCTGAGCCTGGTTCTGCCGGAGGTTTCTTCCTGTTAAAAGGGAGTTTTTCCTTCCCACTGTCACCAAAGTGCTTGCTCATAGGGGGTCATATGATTGTTGGGTTATGTATTATTGTAGGGTCTACCTTACAATAGAAAGCGCCTTGAGGCAACTGTTGTTGTGATTAGGCACTATATAAATAAAACTGAATTGAATTCAAATAAAAATTAATTTAAAAAAAGGTTTTAAAAGTGTTCTTAGTTTTATTTGCTGTCAATTTGCCTAGAATGGAATATCAGATTAGAACAGCCTCTAAAATATAATATTTAATGTATTAAATAAATCAAATGATTTACAGAAAATAAAATTCAAAAACACTTTCATTTTCACTGTATCTGTATGGCTATAGAGGAGCTGTTATTATTTTGCCTGTTTGTCAGTGCTGGTATAAACCCCGTTGGTGCTGTGTTGATCCCTTTGCAAAGGTTTGAAGCTTCTTTCGATAAACCTGAGAAAGTCAGTTTGGGTCGATGCTCAGTGTATTTTTCCACAACAATCTTGGTGACGAGGATGAGATTTCTTGAGTGATTTTTGTTCTCGCAGGTAGACTCAATGAGTCTGAAAGAGCGCTTATGTCCGAGCAAAGTATGGAGAAGTGATGGGATTTCCGGCTCTTTTTTAGAGAACTGGCTCTTTCGGCTCGGATCACTAAAAAGAGCCGGCTCTTTCGGCTTTTACGGTTGTTTTGTTGCTTTAATTAATTTATTATTAACAACAATATAAAATTATGCACAAAAGGAATTACTAATGTAAAAAAAAGGGGTTTTATTTATATATGTTTATATATAAATATATGCGGTGGCCCCTAGAGACAAAATGCGTACAAACTCCAAAACACATTTCTAGCATGAACTGAACTTCCAAAACAGAGCTACCTAGATCACTTAAATTACACAATTGAAAGCATATGTGTATTGTTTGTGTATTTATACACAAGCGCTCATATATATTCAAATAATTAAAAAAAAAAGTTCATTTACTTGTTACTACCAGACACCAAATCCGGTCGTTGGTACTTGCTGGCTTGTGTAGCCACTAGGTAACAAAAGCTGAACACTGCGCCTAGCATTCTGGAGCACTTCTGTTGTGTTTTGTACGTGTTTTGAGTTTTTATGTGCTTCTGAGTTTTTAGTGTTTTGGAGTTTGTACGTGCTTCGGAGTTTGTACGTCCTATGGAGTTTTTACGTGTTTTGGAGTTTTTACGTGCTTCAGGGTTTGTACATGCTTCAGAGTTAATACGTGTTTTGAAGTTTGTATGTGCTTTGTCTCTAGGGGCCACCGTAAATATACTTTTATTTATTTACTCCACATAAAATGTAATAAATAAATCATATAATACAAAAACCAACTACTCACATTTTGAAGGATACAAAAAAAACAACAACAGCAATAGAATAATATTAAACACAAAGTGAACCCGTCTTCCTTCATTAAATAGGTTCTTTTAGATGTTAAGGAGGAATTGACTTAACCAGGCTGGCGGAGAATGAAGACAACCGGACACCTGCAGCAGATGGGGAATCAGTGAACTTTTATTGAGACAGAGACAACCTCTCAACACAGCTCACATCAGGAGATTCCCAAGATTTGCTGTGAGGATGGGTATATATTCTCTAAAACTTACAGGAGGGGGTTGTGAGGAAAGTGCTGCATTAGCAGAAAAACAACTCCATAAAAGGAAATCGGCCTTGGGTGTTCTAGTCTCTTCGCTTGCAGATATCTTGCACCTGCAGGATGAGGCGATCGCTTCTTATCGCTCTCAAGGCCAAAGTCGTGAGCACATTTTTATTACACAGTTGCACAGTAACTTTAAAGCTGAACAATATTTAAAGCTGAATAATGTTTGATCAGATTATATTTTCTTCAAATCCCCCTTTTGACCCATCTTAAATGGGTCAACACACAAAAATAAGTAACATTCAAAGGAACACAGAGACGTGTCGAAGCCTGGCTCGAAAAACTCCTCGGGTCTTATCATTTGTCTTTATCTGTCATTGCAGATGAGGAGAAAAGAGTCCAGGCACCACCCTGCCCAGGGGTCGGCTGCAAGCAGTCTCGGTTCCCGACGAAAGCAGTAACAGCTGTCCTGCACCCAAGGATACAACGAGTCAGTGCAACCAGGGTAGTGACACAAAATTAACAGTTCCTGTAACCCAGCAACCAAAAAGCATAAGTAATGATAAAAATGTGGAGAGTACAGAGTATACTATAATAATGAGAGATATAAACGTGAAAATGTGAAAGAATAAATCAACCGTAAAATAAACCCAGAACGGTAACTGCTAAGGACATTCAAAAGTGAATATGGTAAAACGTGAGGAAGGGGTGTGGAAAAAAACAATTTATATCCAGTGGTGGGAGTACACATTCGCTCAGGCTTAAGTCCGGAGACCCTGAGAACATCGCTTAACCCTCACAACCCGACCAGACACAGTTCAACCAGATATATCCTTCAAGAGGAAGTGGGTGAGGGAAACAATTAATAACAAGCCTAATACAAAACACCACAGAGAAACAACCATTCTAGAAGCATTTAAACAAGAGAAAGACGATAATGTTCGTCACCCTCACGATCAGAGTTTTCATCATCCGTTGGCGAGGAGGTGGGAAGTTGACCAGCCAATAAAGGCATCTGCCGGGCGAGATCCTTATCCTCAGGAGTGAGAGCTGTAACAATCAGTCTCTGGAAGAGGGATCGAATGCATGGAATACAACAGCAACCGCAGGTGACTAGGACAGCAACAAAAACTGAGATGGAAACTAGGATGGAAGCTACAAGGGCCTTATATTTGCCAAACATGTTAAGCCAAGAGTCCCACATGGCAGTATCAACGCCCGAGTGTTCCTTCATTTTAACAGTAAGAGCTGTGAGACCAGTAATAGCTTTAGTGAGGGAACCATCAGGAGCTGTGTTATTGGGGATATAGGTACAGCACTCCTGACCAAAAAGGCTGCAGACTCCGCCTCTTTCTGCGAGGAGAAAATCCGTTGCGACCCTGTTTTGGAAAGCCATTAGGGAAGTGGCAGATAACTGTGCATGCACAGCTTCAAAACCATCTCGAGTGTAATTAGCCAACAGTTGCACATTAAAGTGAATGTAGTTAATTCTGTCTACATTCGCATTTATTTCAACCATCCAAAGTATCGAGGCCCATCCTGCTTTAACCTGGTCTCGCAGTTTATATTCATCGGGGACCCCACGGGGTATACCTACAGCATCAATATAGGTTGGATTATGAGCTGAACCTGGGATTAGAGAACGTTTAGAGCGGCGTTCAGAGGAGGATGGGAGGCCAACTTCGTGTACTTCTATAGAGAGATCTACTGGAGTGACTAAAACAGGTAAAATAAGAGTTATGAGAGCGCAAAGACCTGACGCATCCCGAGGGAAACCATCATATAGCTTGTTATTGCCACACCACCACCACAAATCAGCCCTAGCCGTAGGTCGGAAGTTTGGTTTCATAACCGTCATCTCAGTGCACCAAGAAGAGTTCAAGCTACCTAGTTTTACTGCATTGCCAGTCAGGTTAATACAAGTGAAATTGTTCACAGCTACATCTGAAGAAAAGAAAGGTGGTTTATTAGAGAGCGAGCGTTGAGTTTTAGGAAAGTGGTTTTCCAGATATGAGCAATGACCTCGTTTTGTATTGTTCATAAGATGCAGGAGGCATGCACTATTGACTGGCGCCGGTACCACTCTTAAAGTGGGGCGGGCTCCCATACACACTATGCAGTCGGAAGCCGTCTTGTCAGCAGCTTGTTCAGCTAGTAGTAACCAGTTGTTTGTTGCTCCAGAAATACCGGTTAGAATTTGGAAGAGGTCATCTTTAGACATTTTATTTGTGTCTACAATGCGTATTCGGCCGTTTCTCCCCCCGTTTGTATATGTCACCGGAGGGCCATTAAAGGTGGGGTTGTCATCTTTAACTACAGAGCTTGGAGCTGCACCAACGCTAGGGCATATTTCCATTTGCCAATACAGGGCGGTGCGATCAGTCCAAGGGGCAAGTATAAATTGTTGACAGGAGGTCAAGGCCAGATCCTTTAGGGTAAAAATTAAGCCTGAAAGATCCGGTTTTTTTGCTATTCTGAGCATATTTTGGTTTCTCCAGTGCAAAGCCTGACCCCTAGAGTGCTTGGACCAATCGAGGTCCGTTTCTGACACTAAACTGGACCACTTCCACTGATGCCAACCTCCCAGGGTTATATACCACACTGAGGAGGAGAGATGTACTGCAAGGTTAAAAAGATCCCCCCCTTGGTCTTTGGTGACGGGAGTGACTGGGAAGCTAGCGAAATCTATTTCGACTACCCAACTTTTATTGTTGGGGACACAGAGAGTAATCATTCTAGTCGTACTTGGGGTACAGGAGGTAACCGTGTCTCGTTTCTTTCTAAATGGATCGGGCGTGGGCAAAACTGGAGAGGAAGTGGTGGGCAAGGCCCTAGGGGCTACATTTGTCAGATTGGGACTGTCAGAAGGGGGCGAAGCTTTTGAACTTGAAGGTGTCAGAAGTGTCGGGGGCCCTTCACAGATCAGGATTATGCCAATGGGAATGAGACCCAGGGCCAGGAAGCAAACAAAGACGCAACATCTTTGCCTGCCTGTCATTTCAGGGGGAAAGGGCCAAGACATGTTTACTTAGCTTGGATGTCTTCTAATAGAGGATGATGGGGCACAGAAAGGTGGTCCAGTTCCCCCCACCTCGCCAAGGGCGTGTTCTAGGAGTTAAAGAGCAACAAAAAGTATCAGTGACACAACTTTAAATGAGCTTTCAGCGGTTAAAACTATTGCAATGTAAAATGTAAATCTTAAAAACTCAAGCCAATATAAAAGCAAAGTCATAAAAGATGTTAAAAATAGAAAAATAAAAATGTTTAGTTCAGTATGAAGAACACCCCCTTTTGTAACCAGCCGGCTTGTAGGTTGAGTTTTGGCTCCCTCAAGTGGTTGGTGATGCTGTTGCAGCTCCTTCTGACAGGTCCTTCTGCACCTCTCTCAAGGTTCTTCCTGGTTCGGTGGCAGCAGCGCACTGTGTGTAATGAAACCAGGTGTCACCTTTCCCTTCGAGCCTGACAGCGTGGGAGGTCCGCTCTGTTATGCGGTAAGGGCCTGTCCAGCGAGGCTCAGCCCACTTTCTCTTTGTGACTTTCAGGAGGACGTAGTCCATTCCAGGTGTAGCCGCCTCTTTCAGCTCTTGCTGGTTTCTTTCAGCGACCTGTGAGGAATACTGGGCAACAAAACTGCGGAGCATGTTATAATATGTCCTCGGATCGAGGTCTGAATCAGCTTCATCCGACATTAACAGGCGAGAGGAGGGGCCAGGAAAAGGCCTGCCATGCTCCAACTCAAATGGAGTGTAACCAGAGGTTTGATTTACTGAGCATCTTATGGACATTAATGCAAGAGGCAATGCCTTAACCCAATCTAATTTGGTCTGTGCACAGATTTTAGCCAATTTAGTTTTTAGAGTTTGATTCATCCTTTCCACTTTCCCCTGGGATTGGGGGTGGTAAACTGAGCCAAACTTATGTTTCAAACCTAATGCGGCTTCAACCCTCTGCAGATCGTGGTTCCTGAAATGTGAACCATTGTCCGACCTTATGACCTCGGGAAACCCATGCTGTGGTATATAATGATTAATCAGACACTTCACCACAGTTCCACTGTTTTCACTTGCTGTCGGCCAGGCTTCTGGCCAACCTGAAAATGCATCCACAGCCACCAGCAGGTACCTGTAACTACCTACTCTGTCCACCATGTCTGTGTAATCAATGATTATTTCTTTCCCTGGGCAAAGTGGGATGGGGAAGTACCCTGCTATTGGCTTGAAGGCGGGCTTGATTCCAAATTGGTTGCACTCCTTACAGGTTTTAACCATGTATTTTGTCATGTCTTTTAGATAAGGGTGCCACCAGGCGGCTAAGTTCCTCATCATTTGTGCAGGTCCCACATGCCCCACTCCATGTGCCTCTTCCATTGCTGTCTGTCTGACCCCTGGCGGTAGAATGGGCCTTCCATCTGGGCCACGCCAAACATCTGTGTTTGTGGCCCCTCTTGTTACCCATAATGATTTTTCCTGGGGGCTGGCTTTGTCCTGTAACTCTCTGATTGTGGCTAGGCCTAGTTGTATGGGTGGTCTTTCTGGAGGGGGTGTGGCTTCTGGGTCCATTACCATAATCAGGGAGGGTAAGTAACCAGCTGTCTGCTTAGCTACTAAGTCGGCCTGTTTGTTACCTAATGCCACTAAGTCCAATCCGGCACTGTGTCCTTTGCATTTTACCACTGCCACCTTAACAGGTAACAACAGTGCTTCCGCTAATTCCCTCATTTCTATCTCATGTTTAATAGGCTTTCCGCTGGCTGTCAAAAAACCAGCTCTTAGCCACTGCTTGAGCTCCACATGCACTGCTCCCACAGCATAAGCTGAATCACTGTATATATTCACTTTCTGTCCCTTTCCCATCCTTAAGGCTTCAATCACCGCTCTCAGTTCAGCTCTCTGTGCAGACTGTTGTCCTGTCAACTGCTCTGCTTTCACTGTTTTCCATCTCATGTCTGTCTGTTCCACTATTGCCCATGCAGCCTTCAACATTCCACTTTCAGTTCTGAAACAACATCCATCTGTGAACCAATCTTTTTCTGCATCCATTAGAGGTTCTGCCTGCAAATCTGGCCTGATTTTCTCCTGTACCTGCACAACCTCTTCACACATATGTGGTTCCCCTGATCCCATGTGATCAGCCATGTTTATGCCTTCATGTGAGTAGGTGATGTGTGGTGCTTCCAAAATGGTACTGAGGCGTCTCTGCCTGAGTGAAGTGAGTGTGAAGGCCTGTGAGGAGACGTAGGCCACCACACTGTGTGATGTCAAAATTTTTAGTGGGTGGTTCATCACTATGTGTGCTGTTTTCTGAATGATTTTTGCAAGTCCAGAAACGTGTTGTGTGCACGGTGGGTGGCGTTTTTCAGTGTTGTCAAGCATTACGCTTACATATGTCAACACTTTTCTCTCTCCCCCTTTTTTCTGGAACAGGATACCATTGATATGGGTTCCAGTTCCAGAAACATCAAGATGAAAAGGCAAAGCATAATCTGGCACAGCAAGGTCAGAGGCGACAGAAAGCTGTTGTTTTAACTTTATAAACGCCTGTTCTGTTTCTGTAGTCCATGAGAGGGGAGCAGAGAGGTTTCTCATGCCTTGTTCATTTACCAAAACGCGCAAAGGGGAAGTAAGGCCAACATAGTCTGGGACATAGGTCCTGCTGTAACCAGTCAGGCCCAAAAATGACAACATGTCTTTTACAGTTAGAGGTTTTGGATGGTGCAAAATGGAGTTCCTGTGTTCTGGGGACAAGGAAATACCGGACTGTGAGACCATGCGGCCTAGAAAAGAAACCTGTTTTCTTGCAATCTGTAGTTTGTTTTTGCTCACTTTAAAACCTGTGTTGGCCAGGTGGTGAAGTACCACTCTGGTGGCCTCCAAACAGATGTCAGCCGTGGGGGCAGACAGCAAAAGGTCATCCACATATTGTATTAACATACAGTCAGATGGTAGTGGGCTGGTTTGTAAAAGTTCTTTCAAACACTGATTAAACAGTCCTGGGGAGAGGGCAAATCCCTGTGGTAAGCGAGTGTAACGCCATTGTCGGCCTCTAAATGTAAATGAGAAAATGTCACGCAGTGACTCACGAAGTGGGAGGCAGAAAAAGGCATTAGCCAAGTCAATGCAGGTGAACCAGGCATGAGATGGTGGGAGGTTGGTCAAGGCAACATAAGGATTAGGCACAGGCAAAGTAGGAGTGCCAAGTAAGGCATTAATCCTTCTCAAATCATGTGCCATTCTGAACTTCCCCGTGCCTTTTTTCTCAACGGGTAGGATGGGCGTGTTCCACTTAGAGCAGGAGGGCTCCAAGACACCGGCAGTGACCAAACCAGAAATTGTTTCTGCAATCCCAGCCTCAGCCTCCGGTCTGTGTGGGTACTGAGGCTGCCACAAAGGGGTAGCAGATGACAGTTGAAAAGAGACTGGCTCCACATCAACTAAACCTACATCTGTGGGTCCAAGGGACCACAAACAATCTGGAAGAGAGTCGAGTAAAGGCGCAGCATCACAGTGGTCTGTGTGTTCTCTTCCATGTGACCCGCTGACCACTCCATGTTGCAGTGTTGAGGAATTAAAGCAATCATTTAAAATTTGGTATGTCTTGGTAGATGGAGAAAACAAAACCTGTGGGAGTTTTGTAGGTGTCCAGTCAGTGGCCGCAAGGGAACGTTTAACCATTCCACCCAGCTCCTTAGCCTGGTGTCCAGGATGTAAGGCCAGTGACACATGGGGAGCTGCCTCATCAGACATCATGTACCACTGTAATTGATCTGTTGTAAAAGTAACCGCTGCTGCCACTCCCTCCGGTGCCGCAAAAATGCACGACATGTTCAGAGACCAAGCCCGCCCCTCACACTGCTTTTGGAACATGTGCTGGTACCAGGTGGTGTCATGCCTGTCATAAAACAGTGTAACATGAGGTGGGTCAGGGGGAGGGACATAAGGATGTAGGAGTGAGAGCCACGGCCGCCATTGCTGAAAAGCAGTCCAAACTCCTGGTTCAGCAGGTGTTTCAACTTCCAATAATGCCCAGTAGATGTCAGCAGAGTCCGCCAAACAGGAGGAGGGTTGCAGCAGAAACTGACCACCTCCCTCTGGCCCATCAGAGCAGGGAAGTACAACCCCAGTAGGGAGAGTCACAGTTAGGCCTTGTGAAGAGCAGAGTATTGTGGCTCCTAATTTAATCAACAAGTCTCTTCCCAGTAAATTCACAGGCGCCTGTTTTGAACAAACATAGCTGTGTAACAAGGTCTGATCTCCAACCGTTGTGGGGAGGGGCACGGTGTAAGGCAGAGTTTTAGGTTCCCCAGATATGCCCACCACTGTAATCACTCTGTCAGTAAGTCTTTCACGAGCAACATCCTTAATGGTGGAGTACGTAGCTCCAGTGTCCACTAAAAAGCTGCTTCTTCTTCTATCTACAGTTATGGACAGCATAGGGTCCGCCGTTGTCCCTTCACCGTCCTGGGCAGTCTGTGGGGTGTCCTATAGCTGGGGACCACCCTCGTAGTACTCCCACCCCATCACAGGCATCTGTGGGGCCGGGGGCACTCCAACTACAGCACCACGAGGTCCACCTCTGTGGCCAGGATGCTGATAGGGCCCACCACGGGCTCCCCTGCCTCTTCCAGCAGCCGGGTTCAAAGGGCACGCTTTAGCCCAGTGTCCAGGTTGTCCACACCGGAAACAAACATACATCTGGCCTCCCCTACCACCTCCCATCTGACCCCTTCCCCTGAAACCACCTCTGTTTCCTCCAAATGGGGAACCTCTCTGCCCATAAGGGGCCGGGGAGTGATAAGCACCATACTGGGGGGGCTGTGGATCAGTTGGCCATGGGTTCGGATACAAATCAGGGGCAACTGGACCAGGAGGGGGAGCCGCAGCGGCCACAAGCTGCTTTTTAGGCTTGTCACCTTTTCCACCCAGGTCGTTTTTAGCTTTCTGCAGCTGAACCTTCAACAGTTGCAACTGTAAATCTTCGACGCTCTCCGCTTTATCATCAGACTTAATCTGCACTTTGTTAAGATTAAAAATCAAATGTTTCTTCCAGATTGCAAAGTCACAGTCCTGCAAATCAGGATTATCCTCCATTTTCTGGCTTACTGACTCCGGAATGCCCCTCAGCACCGCCCTTCTAAACCACATGCTCTGTGAACAAGTCCTACTGGGGTGATGACCTGTATGGTTCACCCAGTCTTCAACAGCCTGATTTAGATAATGGGTGGGATTTTGCTTTCCCTCCCATTTAAATTTCTGTAAGGTGCCTTGATTTTTGGGTGGGAATTGTTTGCGCAGGGCCGGTCCAATAAACCTCAAGGCCTGCATTAGTGGCACCTCGTTCTCATGCATGGTAGTACCCGCATTTTGTTCCAGGTCCGCTGCCTGAGATCGGGATGTGCACCTAGTTATAATAGCTCTAAAATCTCCCAGTGCGAGGTCCTGTCCAGCTGTGTATTTATCCAAACCAGCCAACCAGGCATTCCCTCCCTCCGTTATGTCAGGGAGTTTGTCCACTAGGGCCTGGACATCTCCGAATGAATAAGGTTGATACACTGGTCTACGTTGCGCTTTAGTCTGGACCAGGGGAAATATGCCTGGAGGCTGAGGCACAGGGCCCTTAGATCTAGTCTGATATCCTAAACTGGGAGGGGTAGAGGGGGGTGTATTGTTAAGGTCACTGAGTTCATCATCAGTATCCTCAGTTTCTTCCCCGCCTGGTGGGGTAGCAGTGTCAGCAAAAACGTGGGCTAAATTCATCTGTGTTTCCGGATCCTGACGGCCCACCAAAGACATGGTAACTGTGACATTTGGTGAAGTGCCAGGCTCAGTTTTTGCAGTAGCGGTCAGATCTCCTTTAACAGCGACAGGAGTGCTGGCAAAGGGGTTGGACCGGGAAAGAGGGGCTGACGCAACACGATTATTCACCTGGACCACTGACCTATGTTCATTTAAGCAGCTGCGTAATGCTGCTTCTTGATCAGTTAATTGTTGTTCAGTGGGTTCCTGTCTGTTCATTCGAACCGCAAATGGTGCGCTCGCAGGGGGGTCAGTTAGGCCCTCAGATCCGGTTCCAAAACAATGGGACATAGAAGAGGGGGCTCTACTACTAGCTGAGGATGTCGCCGACAGAGAGGAGCTTCCTGGGCAAAAATGCTTGGTATCTATGGGAGTTGGAGCTACGGGCGGTTCTTCTCCAATAGTCATTATTCCACCAGAGATATTAAGTACCGGATATATGCCTGCTGAGGGAGGAGTTGAGGCAGAATAGGGAGGTGGCTGAGACCTATTTTTCTTCATGTGTGGTTTTGCAGTTTCCCATAAACACACCCAGTGATTAAATTTAGCTTTGCGGCCTGCGTGCTTATCTGCTTCCTTTCTGTGTCTCACCCCGCTCATCACACCTGCACCTGCTGCTGCTGAGTTGGCTTCTTCCTCTTTCTCTTTTGCCTGCATAGCCTTATTCTGCCAAATTATTCCCCAGTTACCACTACTCCCCTCGTCCTTTCCCTTTTCTTTCATTAACCTTTCAGCTGTTTTCCTCAATGACTCTTTCTGCTTTTTTGCTTCTTTAGGCTGGTGTGTGGAGTTGATGACTGTCTCAACACATGTTAATTGTTCTCCCAATGTGCTAAGAATAACACCGGGACCCCAACCATCATCATTAGTTTCTCGATCTAATTCTCCATCCATTTTACTGTCAATGGAGGAGTGTTCTTTTATTGATTTTAAAGGAGAATTTTGGGCCAGCTGGGTTTCTGCCTCTGTTAGGCACTAACAGCTGGGGCGCTGCTTTAAAGGTGAGTCAGCACTGAAATATCCCTTCAGGTGTTACCAAGCTTCTACCAAACCGGAGTCTGGCGGGTAACCTTGCCTAGAGCTTCCTGGTAGGGGTGCTAGTTGGTTGTCACCTTGTTCACACGTCTCATTCACACTTCATACATTACCTGCAGTCACTCATTACCCTCCTTATGTATGTAATAAATGTGTAAAAAAAAATTCTATGTGTGGTGTATTATTTTAACCAAAAGAGGAACCTAGTTCCTTTAATTGTGTAATCTGTGAACAACGGAGAACCAAACTGTCCTGCCCAGTGTTCCACAGCAAGCATTCAGCGTGTATTTATGTGTGTCCAATATCAAACAGAACATCAAAACATTTAAAACACTAAAATCATCGGGGTTTTAAGAAGAGATCCGTTTTCTCCTATTGATCAAAGGGACCCCTCCTTTGGACTCCAACCAGTACTTCTCCTTTTTAAGTTTTAGAGGATCTTTTCTAATAAAGTCCTCTGGGCCTTCCTAACCCTTCTGTAGTTTAGAGAATATTACTAAAAAATATTCTCAAGGCCTTTAACCTTTTAATTTGTTTAGAAAGGCGTTACTAATAAACCCTTTCAAGGTCCCAGACCTACACTGAGGTATGTATCCGACACCGGAGAGCAACCCGTCGGCTGCAACCGTGGTCAGACCTCAGTTCACTCTTATCTTTATTCACTTATTCACTTATTTCTTATTCACTTATCTCTTATTCACTTATTTCTTATTCACTTGTCTGATTCTCAACAAGCCTTAAGTAAGCCAGACAATTTTGGTTATGAATTACTAGGAGTTTGGACACTAAGTATTTTCATAATGTTCAATATAGCAGAAATAAAAGGTCTGCTTACCTTGTTTTTGTGTGCACACAGCTTTTGTCCAAACTCCGTTCACTCAGACCACGGCCGAAGTCCTCCCATCCGTTCCAGTTGACCTGGAGCGGATCCTGTTCGTGACGCCAATTGAAGGATACAAAAAAAACAACAACAGCAATAGAATAATATTAAACACAAAGTGAACCCGTCTTCCTTCATTAAATAGGTTCTTTTAGATGTTAAGGAGGAATTGACTTAACCAGGCTGGCGGAGAATGAAGACAACCGGACACCTGCAGCAGATGGGGAATCAGTGAACTTTTATTGAGACAGAGACAACCTCTCAACACAGCTCACATCAGGAGATTCCCAAGATTTGCTGTGAGGATGGGTATATATTCTCTAAAACTTACAGGAGGGGGTTGTGAGGAAAGTGCTGCATTAGCAGAAAAACAACTCCATAAAAGGAAATCGGCCTTGGGTGTTCTAGTCTCTTCGCTTGCAGATATCTTGCACCTGCAGGATGAGGCGATCGCTTCTTATCGCTCTCAAGGCCAAAGTCGTGAGCACATTTTTATTACACAGTTGCACAGTAACTTTAAAGCTGAACAATATTTAAAGCTGAATAATGTTTGATCAGATTATATTTTCTTCAATTTCAACTTTTAACTATTTAAATTTTCAGCTCTGTTCCTGTGCTACTGCGAGTTTAACTACCACCCCTCCCCCCCTCTGCCCAGCGCAAAGCACAAGGCTCGCGTGCTGAGTGAAGCGGGGAAAAAAGTGCGAGAGAGAGAGAGGGGGTGAGAGAAAAACCACGGCTCCTTAGCTCATGTCATTCACGTCAAAGATCCGGCTCTAAGAGCCATTTCGTTTGTGACCAACACATCACTAGAATTCTCTCACTACTGCTCTATTCCGGTGTGGTTGCAGTATATTAGTGATGGGATTTCCGGCTCTTTTTAGAGATCCGGCTCTTTCGGTTCGGCTCACTAAAAAGAGCCGGCTCTTTCGGCTCCGAACCGGCTCTTCAGGTTGTTTTGTTGCTTTAATTAATTTATTATTAACAATAATATAAAATTATGCACAAAAGGAATTACTAACATAAAAACAAGTGGTTTTATTTATATATGTTTATATATAAATATATGCGGTGGCCCCTAGAGACAAAACACGTACAAACTCCAAAACACATTTCTAGCATGAACTGAACTTCCAAAGCAGAGCTACTAGATCACTTAAATTACACAATTGAAAGCATGTGTGTATTGTTTGTGTATTTATACACAGGCACTCATATATATATTCAAATAATTTTAAAAAAAGTTCATTTACCTGTTATTACCACACACCAAATCCGGTCGTTGGTACTTGCTGGCTTGTGTAGCCACAAGATAACAAAGGCTCAACACTGCGCCCAGCATCCTGGAGCACTTCTGTTGTGTTTTGTACGTGTTTTGAGTTTTTATATGCTTCTGAGTTTTTATGTGCTTCGGAGTTTGTACGTGTTTTGGAGTTTTTGCGTGTTTTGGAGTTTGTACGTGTTTTTACGTGTTTTGGAGTTTGTACATGCTTCAGAGTTCGTACGTGATTTGAAGTTTGTATGTGCTTTGTCTCTAGGGGCCACCGTAAATATACTTTTATTTATTCACTCCACATAAAATGTAATAAATAAATCATATAATACAAAAATCAACTATTCACATTTCAACTTTTAACTATTTAAATTTTCAGCTTTTTGCTTTCACAAATTTAAAGTGAAAAGAACACAAAACACTGCAAACCACAACACAATTAAATATAAATTATAATATGAAAACTAAAAGAACATGCATATTCTCTGTCATATGGACCTGCATGAATAAACTTTCTCAATCCTTTATCATCTGCAACTGAAAATAGTTGTGGATGATTACTATACCTTTCTAATGTTGTTGTCCCTGCCTCTCTTTCTCTCTCTCTGGCTCTGTTCCTGTGCTACTGAGTGTAACTACCGCCCCTCCCCCCTCTGCCCAGCGTAAAGCACAAGGCTCGCGTGCAGAGTGAAGCGGAAAAAAAGTGCGAGAGAGAGGCTGAGAGAAAGAAAAAAAAAAAAAAAACCCCACGTGACGGCTCGCGATAAGGAGCCGGCTCGCGTCGTTCACGTCAAAGAGCCGGCTCTAAGAGCCATTTCGTTCGCGAACGACCCATCACTACAGTATATGGATGTATTGTGGATGGATTATCTCCGTAATTCTTCTGAACAAAAGTTAGCATTCATCCTCCAGCATCACTGTGTTTATATTATGCTAACATAGCTGTGCCGCTAGTGATCACGTAGCAAATCATTATATACCAGCTAGTCCAACTTCTGTAACCATACAAATGTCACTGCTGATTAGTTTTCTGTCTTCAATCATTTTGGAAGTGATAAAAGAGATGTATTGTTTTCTTTTTCTTATTAGAACTCTCTCATTCAGAACATGCTGTATCATGTTTAGGTGGAAACTAGCGAGCTAACTTCCTGCTAACTTCTAACTCAATTGAATTGAATAAATTCTGTTTTCAAATTCAAATTTTATTTGTCACGTACACAGTCATACACAGTACGATATGCAGTGAAATGCTTAGACAACTGCTCGTGACCTAAAGAAAAAAAAGGAAAAGGCTATGAATAAGATAGGAAATAAATATGAAAAAATTAAAAAGGGTAAATTTAACTAGGAAGGAATAAAATGTAAAAAATTAAGGTTAAAAATGAAATAACTATAACACAAATTAGAATGAAGGGTAAATTTAACTGCGAAAGAATGAGATAAAATATATAAATTAAAGTTGAAAATAACATCACTGTACAACAAAATACACAATACACAGTATAGAATTATATAACAATATAAGAATGTATGAATGTTTTCATGGATGCCTGGATGTTAAACTTAATTGTTACACCGTAAAGCAGCAATGCTGATCATTACAGATGAAATAAATTAGACAGTTTTTAACTCTCAGTGATGCCGCAGCGTTTGTATGACTTTGGGACCTTAAAGGATGGCGTTTTGGGCTGAGATTACTCTGGGAAGCTCAGCTTTGTAGCTTACCAAAGTCGTACTAAAACAGTTTTGGGCAGTTTTTTTGAAACATAAAAATCACATAAAATAGGTTTGTAGTCAGTGAGAATTCAACCAGAATTCATACATTTTTTTTGAGAAAATTAAAGGATTTTAAGTCTCCTTATAGTGCGAAAAATACAGTAATCTGATTTTTTTCTTAATTTAGTAAACCCCAAAACTTCTAACAGATAATTGTGCTTAGAGTACAGTTGAATAAATATTAAAAAACAGATAATGTAAGTATTTCTAGACAGGCTGGAGTCTTTCAGTATTCACAAACAGCATGCAGGTTCAGACGCTTCTCCTGGTGGATAGCGCTTTCTCTCTTCTCCTTGTATAAAAAAGATTTTTCATGTTAGTTTTATTTCAAAATTCATGGTTGAAAAAAATCCTGTACATATGAACAGCAGATAATAAAGAAAAGCGAATGGTTCAGTCTAACACGTATTCTGCAGTATGACATTGAACTTCAGTAAAACTGTACAGTTATAAAACTTGACTTTAATCTGAGCCAAAATGATTTTCCAAGAAACAAATAAAACAGTGACGTAAACGTCACCTGACAGTCTGGTGTTTGCTAAAGATGGTGACTGGATATCAGCCACTGATAAAGTGCTGTGTAATTTTCTCAGTGTCCATCTTGCCTCCTTTTAAAGTCTGTCATTTTTAACCCAGAACAGTCACTCTGAGGGAAACAGCAGGTCTGCGCTCAGGAAACAAACTGCATTTAGTGCGGCATTTGATACCATTTCTCACAATATTCTCCTGAACCGGTTAGCTTCCATCGGTATTAGTCATACTCCACTTACCTGGTTTACCTCCTATCTCTCAGACCGCACTCAGTTTATCCAACTTAAATCTCATTCTTCAACTCTCTGTCCTGTGTCTGCTGGTGTGCCCCAGGGTTCAGTATTGGGGCCTCTTTTATTCATTATTTATATGCTTCCTCTTGGATATATATTCCGAAAATATAATATAAATTTTCACTGTTATGCTGATGACACCCAGCTCTACCTTTCTTCTAAACCCAATTCATCCCTCCCACCCACCTCCCTCTCAGACTGTCTTATTGAGATTAGATCTTGGTTTTCCTCCAATTTCCTTAAACTTAACAGTAATAAAACTGAAGTTTTACTTGTTGGTACACCATCTATCTTAACCAAATCCCACAGCTTCTCCATTAACGTTGAAAATTCTCCCACCCTTCCCTCCCCTCAGGTTAAGAGTTTGGGTATCATACTTGATAATACTCTTTCATTCCAGTCTCACATTAATTACATAACACGGTCTGCATACTTCCATTTACGTAATATTCACCGACTCCGTCCCTTCCTCACCCCCCATGCTGCTGCCTTCCTTGTCCATAGTCTGATTACGTCCCGTATTGATTACTGTAATTCCCTCCTATTTGGTCTCCCTAAAAAGTCCCTTCATAAAGTTCAACTTCTTCAAAATTCCGCAGCTCGGGTCATAACTTACACTCCGTTAAGTGCTCATATTACCCCAGTTCTTCAGCAGCTTCACTGGTTGCCCATAGAAGCCAGGATAAATTTTAAAATCTTACTTCTTACATACAAGTGTATCCATAAAACTGCTCCTTCATATTTGTGTGACCTACTCCATATCACCACTGTTTCCCACCCTCTCAGATCATCATCTGCCATTCATCTTACTGTTCCGTCCTCACACCTCATTACTATGGGGAACAGAGCTTTTAGTCGCTCTGCTCCTCGGCTCTGGAACTCTCTTCCTCCTGCACTAAGAAATACTGACTCCCTCTCTACATTCAAGACACAGCTCAAAACACATCTGTTTAAACTGGCTTATTCGCTTTAATGCTGATTTTATTTGCTGTGACGCTCTGTTTTGTAATTTTAACTTATTTTTTATGACTATTGTTCCTTTTATTAATTGTGTTTTTTGTAAGGTGTCCTTGGGTTTCTGAAAGGCGCCCTCAAATAAAATGTATTATTATTATTATTTACTTATTTTGTGCACAATTTTGTGTCGACATTACATTATATTGAACAGCAGTTGCAATAAACAGGAGACTAACACCAGGACACGTGGACGTGCTTCCTGAATCATCAGCAGGTGTTAAACAGCTGACAGGTGAGATGGATGTGTACAGGTAAACTGAGGGTCCATAGAGCTGATCAGTGGTGTCGTGAGGAAAATGTTGGCTCGTTATTTATGTTACAGAAACAAAGAGACGTAAAACCAGGCAGAATTTTTAAGTAATTTAAGTCATATAATTTTTGTCTGAAGATGAAAGTTTATAGTTTATATACAAAAGATATATATATATATAGAGAGAGAGAGAGAGAGAGAGAGAAAGAGAACATATAAACATTCTTTCTCTCACCCGCTCTCTCGCACTTTTTTCCCGCTTCACTCAGCACACGAGCCTTGTGCTTTACGCTGGGAAGAGGGGGGAGGGGCGGTAGTTACACTCGCAGTAGCACAGGAACAGAGCAGGAGGGAGAGAGAGAGAAAGAGCCAGGGACAACAACATCACGTTAGAAAGGTATAGTAATCATCCACAACTATTTTCGGTTGCAGATGATAAAGGATTGAGAAAGTTTATTCATGCAGGTCCATATGACAGAGAATATGCATGTTCTTTGTGTTTTCATATTATAATTTATATTTAATTGTGTTGTGGTTTGCAGTGTTTTGCGTTGTTTGACTTTAAATTTGTAAAAGGAAAAAGCTGAAAATTTAAATAGTTAAAAGTTGAAATGTGAATAGTTGATTTTTGTATTATATGATTTATTTATTACATTTTATGTGGCGTGAATAAATAAAAGTATATTTACAGTGGCCCCTACAGACAAAGCACATACAAACTTCAAATCACGTACGAACTCTGAAGCATGTACAAACTCCAAAACACGTAAAAACACGTACAAACTCCAAAACACGTAAAAACTCCAAAACACGTACAAACTCCGAAGCACGTAAAAACTCAGAAGCGCATAAAAACTCAAAACACTTACAAAAGACAACAGAAGTGCTCCAGGATGCTGGGCGCAGTGTTGCGCTTTTGTTATCTTGTGGCTACACAATCCAGCAAGTACCAACGACCAGATTTGGTGTGTGATAGTAACAGGTAGATGAACTTTTTTTTTTAATTATTTGAATATATTTGAGTGCCTGTGTATAAATACACAAACAATACACACATGCTTTCAATTGTGTAATTTAAGTGATCTAGTAGCTCTGCTTTGGAAGTTCAGTTCATGCTAGAAATGTGTTTTGGAGTTTGTGCGTGTTTTGTCTCTAGGGGCCACCGCATATATTTATATATAAACATATATAAATAAAACCACTTGTTTTTATGTTAGTAATTCCTTTTGTGCATAATTTTATATTATTGTGAATAATAAATTAATTAAAGCAACAAAACAACCTGAAGAGCCGAAAGGTCCGGCTCTTTTTAGTGAGCCGAGCCAAAAGAGCCGGATCTCTAAAAAGAGCCGGAAATCCCATCACTTGAAGTAATGGCACGAAAAGGAAAATTCTCACCATCAGCATAAAGATGCCGCAGCAATTTCCATTGAACTGCTGGGAAAAGAACTGTAAAAAGAAAATGTGTCCTTAAATGAAGAGAGCTGACATGCACCTGTTAGTTTTTTTTTTTTTTTATTGAATTATTATGTACCTGATGAGCTTTCAAACTTTTGCATTGAAAACATACCTCAAGGTCTCTTCCTGTTTTCTCCATTCAGGATCCGGAGTCAGTAAAGGCTGCTACTCTCCTGGCATTGTAGAGAATACAGATAACACAAAGATTAAATGTTTGCCATTAACAAATAAATTCATAAAGTAGGGATGCAACAATACATTTTTCAAACTGATATGATACAGATCCTTGAATCTGAGTATTTACCGTTACCAAGTACCAATGCTGATACTTCTACCACACAGAAAATTGAATGAATTTGAAGGCAGGTTTTATTTTTGTGTGTGTGTTTGTTACAAATAATAATGGTGAATAAGATTTTTTTTAAATATATATATTAATAGAAATGAAATTTCTAAATTTGGGTGAAAAATAAACATTTTCTGTTAAATTTTTACCGATTTTCCACACTTCAAGTATCTGTTCATGGTATTGGTTAACAAAAGATATGGATAAGATTCCATTTGAACCGTATGGGCCTGGAACCAGTATCGGTGCATCCCTATCATGAAGTAGCCTAAGAATGAGGCTGCTTTTAGATGATCTTGCCAAAGAACGCACTTGGCCATTGAACAAGGCCAGAAAAACTTGTCATTTCTTTAGTGTCAACCTAAATATGGCTTGGTAGAGATCATCTCCAAAACCATCAGGGCGAAGTGAGTCCAGAAAGAGTATCTGTCTGTCAGTTACCAATATAGCCTGAAATGGACGTGTTATCATCATCCATGAAAAGACGACATGACAACCTCCATTATTTTCTATGAGATGAAAAAACACAGAGCAAGAAAGACAAAGGGCACTCACACAGAGCAGATAATGGTCAGCTTCACCTGCCTGCCTGCTTCAAGCTGGAAAAAGCAGGATGTCCTTGGACCTAAAGTTTTCCTACAGGTATTGGTACAAATGAGTAAAAATACACACAGAGGAGAAAAATCAACAAAAAACGTACCGGCAAGCAACGAAGCAGGTTGACTTGTGGATCCTTCCCGGTGGCCACGATGTAGAGATCAGCAATGTGAACATCTTTTCCCTAAAGGAAACACACACACACACAAACCCAGCCCAAAACCAGCCGACCGCTGCCTCCTCATTTCCTCCTCCTCCTGGGACCTTTAGGGAGCACTCAGCACACGCAGGTAAACCATGCACTGTCACAAAATCTCCCAGCATCACAGGCCCTCTCCCGACACTGAAATATCTCCTCATTTCTGTTGTTTTTCCCTTATCTGTCCCATCCTTTTTGGTCCGATTGGCCATATCTCCAGAACCGAAAAGGCCATCGCCGCACGCACTTCACCACAGCATCCGCCAGCCACCAAAACCCCCGCCTAGACACCAACACCAGCCCTCTACACCAATTAGTTTTCCAGTTATTCCACTTTTGTCCCATCCTCTCCTGGCTTTTGCCCCATAACCCCTAACCTAACCTAACCCTAATAATGAATTCTTCACAGAACATGATGTAAAATAACAATTTTCAAACAGTAACAACAGTAACAAAACATCACTTTTGTGTAACATGAAAAAAAAGAACAACATACTACAAATCACACATCTTTTACACATTTTCATCAGAACATGACTTCAACATGCACTTGATTGGTGGATTAAGTAACACCGTTCATTTACGTCTTCTTTTTGGACACCAACTCCCTTCTTTTATGGACAAATGCCTGGTATGACCGGGCGCCCATGCCTGCAGCCTTGCACATACTGACGGTATATATCATTGACCCTGACTGAAGGGTCTGTCTTCACAAACAACAGCTCCTCTTCTGACCACTGCCTACTGACACTGGCTGGCATGAACACAGCTCTTGTAATCACAGTGTCAGGTTCTTCATCCTCTAGCTCGACGGGAACTTCCACGGGATCCTGTTCCAGTAGGAGTGTTGGAGGCTTCTTCTTTGAAGTTACTGGATGGTGCACCATCCGATATGGAATGTCATAGTGCAGCTTGTACAAAGTGAATCCAAAGGTTCTGTCACAAACGGATGTCGACATGATCTTCCACTTCTGAAGGTCCGCTTGGCTGACCTTGAGCACCATTAGCAGATCCTTGATCTTGTCATAGCATACAAAATCACGGTTCATGAGGAGACCTACTGAACTGGAACCCGTTTCAGGACGTGGATCAACCATGGCATGCCATGTTCGCGGTACTTTTCCAGATTGCAAGCATAGCAAATCGAGCAGCGCTCCATTTCCATGGCTATGTCTCCTACCAAGGCTGACGAACGTGCCTCAATTGAAGGCTCTTTGTCGTCATTGTGGACTTAAGTTCCAGGTTGCCCAGCGAGTTCCTCTGAGATCTCGAAATTTAAGGTCAGGAAACCACCTCAGCTTCATTTCCAGGAAGCCAGACTTCAGGCACTCTGAAACATCTTTGATGAGCTTCCTGGCCCTGGAAAAGGTGAATGGATTTGTAAAGGACTCCCTTGTAGCGAGGTTCTCAACTAATGATGATGTGTCCCTTCAAAGTCTCAGGGCACTTAGTTGCTTGGAGCTCAGTAAGAGGGATCTTTTCATTCCTACGGAAAATATTTTGCAGCAAGAGGAGAACGAGTGAAGGGTCAAGTACTGACGGCTTACATTCCATGTTGCATGTGAGGGAGAAGAGCCGTTGGACTTGCAGAACCTGTAGGTTGTGCTTGGTCCAGTGTGATAAAGGTGGAGGTGTGTTGTCAATTGCTGCCCCTGTGGCAGGACCAAGCGCCATGAAGCCCCGGATATGCGTGGCACTGAAATCGTGGTGAGAACTTGTGCCCAGGGCTGAAGAATAGACAATATCAAGGTTGGACAAGGGGTTTCCATGAAATGCCTCTTCAAGCGCTATCTCCAGCTGAAAGGCTCTCCAGACTGGAAGGAAACCGCCCTTGCCCCTGTACTGTTTACACAGATCCCAGAGCTCCTCGACCATGTGGGAGAGACATTTTGACAGGATGAACTGCAGACTGGACTCATCTTCCTCCCACGTGAAAGGTACCACCAAGGGGAGTTCATCCAATAGCTTCTGGATGTGAAGAATGCGGAAGAAAGAGTGAGCCTGGATAGGTTCCTTGAGTACTCCCAATTCATGTTGATCCAGCACCTGGACCATCTCCATGCGCAAGGAAAATGGGCATATGCACTTCTGGGCAAGGTCCCGCATGTGTACATAGTAGTCCTCCGCACGGGTATCAAGAGCTTTCACATAGTTGGGGTGGCTGAGCCACCATTGACTATCAACCCACTGATAGGGTGGCGAAACGTGGACTTGTAGTGGGTGTGGGGGCTGTCCACGTGTCCAGTGACAAAGGGCGGTGTGGCAATTTGGGTCAAAAGTGGATCGATGTACAACTCATGTTGGTCCAACTCCGTCTGCATGTTTGCACACTCATGCATGGACATGGCGGTAAACAACCAAGTCCTGTAACCCCGCTCTGGACCAAAACAATTGCATGTTTGGGTCTTCTGGTGTCAGACTGCATGCCACATGGAGAGAACAACCAATGATGTTGTCAAAGTCCGTGATTTTGGACAAGATCAGAGGTTCACGTGACTTCTGAAACACAACAATCTTGCATTACATGATATTTTCTTTGCGGTACATTAGCTAAAGTATATACTTACAGTAGATTCCATGGAGTGTTCCAAACCCAGGCTCCAGAAGTCTTCCCGAGTCAGGCAGATATTGTCATCCTTCCCTAGGAGTTCTCCTGGAGGTAGGTTTTGGTCCAAAACATATTCGAGCTAAATGAAAAGAGCACATCATGTGAATTTGCTTCACAATATTATAGAAAATAATAAAGAAAACGAATGAAAGGGAAAAATACCAAATAAGGCTGGAATTACTCTCATGCTTCAGCAATTCTAAAACCATCAACGACTTTGACTTACAAAGATTTAACATGACTGCACAGAAATGTGCCTTACCAGACTGGACTGAAGAGGTTTCAAGTCTTTCTGCCACTTTGCTCCTGGACTGGCATACTGATGATCAATCTGCCATTCCACAGTCTGCCATCTACTAGCTCCACTGTGAGACTTTTTGGCACAATCTCCCATCCAGTCCAGAATTTTAGGAGATTTGTCAGCTGACTTGGTGTTGCTGTGAAGAAAAAGAAAGTGTATAGTTAAGCATTGAGCTTTGAAATAAATATGAGGTTTAACAACCTTGAAGAAATCCAAACAAAATATATTTTTAACATTGCAATAATATTGGCTCTGATCAGCTCATATTGGCATTCCCCTCCTGCAAAATGGCAAACCTACAATTTAGAATATAATGCCTCATGGAGCCTGTGATTCTGCATTTAGTTTGAAGAGGACAGTCATCATCTTCATCTTCAGGCCACATAATCTGCTGAAGAAGGACCTGTAACAGAACATCCATAAAATATACCCCAAAAATACTGCTGCACATTGTGAAACCAAATAATGTCTTGCTCAACATAACTTGAGAGTGTATACGAGAAGCAGAAGAAGCAGAGGGAAGATCCCGTTTAACTTATGCTATCTGTTTAAGCTTAGATAGTATTTGTAAAGATATAGACCATATCCTTTTCTGAAAGTGTGGATATAATCTCGCCTGTATGGATGCATTTACACCTAAATTTCCCCAACAAAGGATGTTTTAATTCACCACTATTCCAGTGAAACACGAGTCTCCCATCTTCCTGCTACCGGTCTCGAGTTTTTGTTCACCAAAGCACACACCAACTTCATACTGACGGACAGATCACTGCCCTATTCCCGCCTTGTCTGACCGTGTTTTGTGGCTTTGGTTCACTTCACTTCACCTCACTCTTCCCCATTCTTGTCATTAAATCAGGCCGTTCTGCAACCATGGCAGCCATTCACTCTATGGCTTTATTCATGGTGTATTTTACCCCTTCACTAAATGCCGTTCTTGTTTCCAACATTATATTTGCAGTTTTCGGCTATCTATCAATATCTGCGAAGTATGGTTTTGTACAGAGTATCCTATTTTCTAAAGCACAGCATGTAAAGGTTAGCTTGGTTAGCAGGATGCTAGCATGTAGCGCTTAGTGAGACACGCCTCAGACAAGTTGCGCAAAGACCCCTTCTGTGTACTTTATACGTGAGCAACGGATTTAAATAAAATTAACCTTTCAAAAGACAAACTTGAAGATAAAAAAAACAATATACTTACCGGAGAACCGCCAGGGTTTGCCGCTGCCATCTTGCCACTCCTAAATTCAAAACTGCCTCTGCAGACAGGTCAGGCAGGGGAGGCGTGGAAATTGTCTTTGAGTTAGTCAAACGTTTTCTTCAGTTCGAGTAGATGATAAAATAAAATAAAAATGAATGGGATTTTAAGTAGGACTAGGCGTTATGTAATGATCTCTATTTAGGAGAAAATCCTAATCGCTCACCTTTAAACAGCTCTCTTTTAGGAGACACACTGCTGGCTAACAGTGTCATGTGATCAAATATTGAATTTGGTGAATTGTTTGCAGGTGAATATTTGATGGTGAATTTTTTGCAGGGAAATTTGGAGGATAAAAATTCAGTGTTATAAATTCAATGTCTAAAAATAGTTGAATTTTGATGATACTATATTTCTTCCATAGCTAACCTATAATTTCCTTTGGGATTAATAAAGTATTCTGCTTCTGATTCTATCATTTCATTTGCGGATTTTTCAGCTACTGCAGTAAATCTTGTCGATATTCAATTTGTGGGTAATCTATTATTTTCTTTCGCAACTTCTAAAAGTTTGACTTAAGGGAGCAGAATATCAGAAAACCCTCTCTATAGTTTTTATTCCTTTTTGGCCTTCATTAATAGAAGATTATATTAGCTTAGTGTCCCTATAAAAGTGTCCCTAACAGAAAATTTAGACAGCTGTATTTAGGGCTGCACGATTTTGCATAAAATGAGAATCACGATTTTTTTTCCCAATATAAATATTTCTTGCACTTATTACCTGCACATCAACTTCATAACAGTTGAGACTGAACATAAACAATAAATGTCTCACATTTTGTCGTTGCCGCAAAATGTTGTACTGCTTGTAATTCTGTCTCCACCGTTGCTCGATACTGCGAGCAGGTAGTGGAACCTGGAAAAATAGTTGCGGGACGGCACTGTGTAGCGTTTGTCTAAGGTGTTGATCATTTTCCTAAATCCCTCGTTTTGCACAGTGTTGATGGGAGCCATTGATAAGTAATAGCCTCCGTAATTTCTTTGTGCCTGCGGGAGTTCGACAGGTATGGGGAGGCGCTGTATAAGGTTCCCGTTATTGATGTTTGGGTGGTTGACAAGGATGGATTTTCTCCTGTCACTTTCTTGGCTTTTACAGCTTCATCATCTCTCACGTGCTCTCCGTTGTTTTTTCCCTGCCAGCTGGCTTCTGTATCATGTGGTATAAGGCTCCGCCCTTGTCATTTGTTGAGCAGGAAGAGCGAGCGCTTGTTTTCATGCAGATTATGTCCCGGATGAAAATGTGGTACAATCATCGTTTTGTTTTTTTAAATCGTTGTCCTTTGGAAATGAGACCGCACATAAGTATGAATTGAGATTGCGATTTTCTAACGATTAATTGTGCAGCCCTAGCTGTATTATTAAATTACCTTCACAAGAATCAAACACATAACATTTTTATTGCTTTGTAGTAAAGATAAAAGCAAATGACTGATCTATCATCATTTCTCTGTCAAGTAAGCTGAGTAGAAACAAGTTCAGTTTGCTGATGACCATATACACATTTACAAGTTTAAGGACATACTGTTAAGACTTTATATTAATAATTGTTAATAGAATCCGGATTTCTTGTTTTCCCCATGAGCTTCACTCCATTCATTGATCCTGTCTGCAACTCTTGGTGCCACTGGGTGCTTTGGACCCAGTGGACTCCTGGTTGGTTCCTGTTGTGGGATCTCTTGAGAAGAGAATCCCCTCCTTTTCAACGTCTGTGTTGGCGTGGAGCGAACAAACCTCCGACCGGTGGATCTAGTTGTCACTGCCTTGGAAGTTCCTGACCCAGTTCCTCTCAGGTTGGGTTTAATTAATGCCAGATCAGTAAAAATAAGACCTTCATGTAGAAGGAATTTTTCTCTTCCCATGTGTTGGAATTTCTTTGAGTGAAACTTGGATTCCATCCGGTGAGTTAAGTGTCTTTTCTGAATTACTGGCTGTGCCTATTTTAGTGTTCCGAGAGTTTCTGGCCACGGTGGAGGGCTAGCTGTTATTTTTAAGGCACATCTTGACTTTAAGCAGCTATCCCCATCGATACACCACAGCAGTTTTGAACTTTGTTTGTGCAAACTTGGCCACTCGCCTTCTCTGTTGTGTGCGATTGTTTATCGGTTATGCAGTAATTTTTCTAACAGACACATCCTGAAGTTTGCTGATGACACACTGATCGTCAGTCTTTATGTGAGGGATGAGTCAGGCCATGGGCTGGTTGTAGATGATTTTGTGGATTGGTGTGATGAGTCCTTCCTTTCACTAAATGTGTCAAAAACTAAAGACATGGTTATTGATTTTAGGAAGTCCTCTTGCTCATCACCTACTATCAATAAAGATGCTGATATTGGGATTGTGGAGAGTTACAAATATCTAGGTGTGGTACTTGACCATAAACTGTGTTTTGAATCTCATGCTGATGCCACTACCAAAAAAGTTAAACAAAGACTGTTCTTTTTAAGGAAAATTAGATCTTTTAACATCTCATCTGAGATGTTGTCTGCCCCTGCGACCTGGCCCCGGATAAAGATGGATGGACTATATACAATAGAATAAAATAATATACACAATAGGCTAAAAATAGAATACAAATGCTATATACAACTGAGTAAAAATACAACTTTGTCATTAAAAGAGTATTGCACTTAATCTTATTGTACGTGTCATTAAACATGAATATAAAATATACAAGAATCAAATTATGTGTGTGGTAATTTTTTGCATAGTTAAACATTGGAATTATAAATGAATTTTGTTATAAAGTTTAAGATTTAAATTTTACCTTTCCTTTTGTAAAATCTTATGTCTACTGGATAGACCCAACCCCTATTATTAATTGTATACAACATATTGATGTAGTACCAATGACATGATTTATTGGCCTTTTTACAGACAAATTTTTTTTACTCTGGTCCAAGTCAGTTGACACCCGTAAACTTGTAGCTTTTTTCAGTGGTTTGATTTGTTTTCACAAAGATAAAATTCTAAGTGACACCAAGCTACCAAAAAGCTAACAACAAACCATGTGAGATGGTTCAGTCTACTTATTGGTCAGATGCGTCTGCAGCAGGAGCAACAAAAGTAAATACAGGAAGAAGGTGCTGTGTCCTGGACTGTTGGGGAACATGGAGAATTTATGTTAATTCCAGGGTTAGTTGCTAGCCCATGCAGACATGTTTGCACATTTGTGTTACTTTCCTGTACTGAAAACCCAAAGCATACAAGGCTACAGGACAAGGCTGGATGAATTAATGTATTTTTTTGTTTGTTTGTTTTACACCAAAGCCATGATGTATTCCCAACTAAACTCTGACTATTACTAAGCATCAGCAGGCTATATTTATCTATTCCTCTGTTCCTCTGTGCAGTGGTGTCTATGCTTTTGAATATTTAGCAATTGAGATGTTTTTTCTTTTATCCCTCAACCCTTTAGAGAGAAGTAAATTTCCACTCAGCTGTGTGTGTTAGAAATGGAAATACTTGTGGTGAGTAATAAACCACGAGTAAATTTAGTCTTTAGTGGTTGAAGTAGTCGAAAGCCCCAGTGAGTAAGCCTTTTCTGAGAAAAAGTAGGAGGATGTAGTGATCTAAACTGAAAGTTTAACTACACTTGTAGCAGCTTTGCTAGTTCAAAACTCGTTATTTACATTTATTTTCATTTTGAAAATGCGAATATGAATGATGCATGAGTCAATTATACTATGGTTTGCCTTTTACATTTATTTTCATTTTGAAAATGTGAATATGAATGATGCATGAGTCAATTATACTATGGTTTGCCTTTTTTGTGGAGTTAAATAAAGAATTATACCTGAAAGGTCAATACCTTTCTATAGACTTTAATGCCATCATATTTGTTATTGAAAACAGAGACCTGTTTAGTGCCTCTGTGTTTCTGGTGGTGGTCAGAGGGCCCGGTGGCGCCAGTGTCTGGCAGCCTCGCCTCTGTCAGTGCGCCCCAGGGTGGCTGTGGCTACATTGTAGCTTGCCATCACCAGTGTGTGAATGTGTGTGTGAATGGGTGGATGACAGGTTGTGTAAAGCGCTTTGGGGTCCTTAGGGACTAGAAAAGCGCTATACAAATACAGGCCATTTACCATTTACCATTCCTGTGTGATCCAAATAGTTCCTGCTTCAAGCAATGTTCTGAAAATGCAGAATCTGGGGACGAGGGGGACGACTTGCCTCCCCTTTCAGTTAGTGATTACAGTTAGATTTAAATCTTCATGTTTTTGTTGCATATTTTAGTATACTCTTGTAATTTTCTTGCAAAATCTTCATTTACATGTTAGGACCTTTACTATTCTATTGCTTCATGTCTTATATTGATACTCATGTGTCTTTTGTGCCCTTCCTTAAGTCTCACTTCCACCTGTCTAGTTGTCAAAGAAGATAATTTGTCTCAGCTGTGTCTTATTGCCCACATGTCTCTCCTCTACCCTAATGACTTTTCGCTGCATCTTCATGGTGTGTTCCTGCATGAGTCAAAAGTCCAAATTTCTGAGTTCCCAATCTGAATTTGAATCTGGAAGGCCCCTTCTATTTGGATTTTATACTAACTAATAACAATCCAATATAAATAACAGTAAAACTGTGATTTTTAAAAAAAAATCTATGCTGCCCTGCCTATTTGTGATTTGTTAATAAATAAGCCACACAGAGTACCAGCAGACTTCGACTTAACTACTGGGATGTAAAAGAAATGTAAACTCAGGAATTACATCACTCCCAAGTTCAGTATTCAGACTTTGAGGTATCTGAAACTCAGTAATAGTCATACTCGTCATTTGTCTTCTGTCAGTTTTTGTTTGTGGTGCCTTGTGTGTCTGGAAGGCTTTCTACTTTTAAATTCTGCTGTTTGCTCCCTGTTTCTGAAGTTTCATAGAATTCTTCTACTTCACCTAAATAAAAGTTTCCTTTTTTTAAAAATTCCATTTTGCTTTGAGAGCACTTAGCTCAGAACAAACTGGCCCATTGCAGCACTGAAGACTGTGATTATTGACTGTATATAAAAGATAGAAGGAGTTTATGGTTTTGAAATATCTAACTAATATGAAAGTAAATTAACTTGTATTCCATGTAAGGGTCAACAGGGGATGACTTTCCTGGTTTCAAAGAGTAGTCTGATCATGAATAAATTTCTTTATGACCTAGTTTGACCTCAGTAAACACATTCCTTATGAATTTATTGTCTCAGTTGATAGATACAATATGATGTGTATTTTATAAAAAGTATTAGGAAACATTTTTTGAAAATTAGTTTTTGTATCATTGTAATTATATTTGGGGAGAGGGAGGTGTGGGCCTCTTTGCTTAGGCTGCTGCTCCCGCGACCCGGCCTCGGATAAAGCGGATGAAGATGGATGGATGTAATTATATTATAAAAACATTATCATAGTTAGGCCACAGAAGCCAGCTCAAGGCTGGATCCAGGGCTCTTGGAAATAGTTTTAAACATGAATAAAGGGCACTAGACCCTGAAAATAAAGGGTCTGTTCTTTAAAGATAAACGTCGCTCCAGTCTGAAAGCGAATGTATTTAAGTGGGGGGTGGAGTGTAAAGTATGTTGCCCCAGCTTCCTTGTTCAAAACAGACTCAGCAGATTGTATACAGTGGTTCAACTATAAGCAGTCCTGAGGCAAGTAAATGTGATTTTTTTCCTTTCATATGCATATTTTTTCTATTTGAAGAGGAAAACATTAATAGGGAAAGTGTTTCACAATCAGGACAAGTCTGTGTCATCAGATATCCTACTGAAATTAAGGAACAGTCACGATCCTGGGTCTTTTGACCCAGCGTTTTGAGTTTTCATTTATTTTGATGTTATGGTTGTTTAAGTTCGTTAGCTTATCTAAGTTCATTTACTTATTAGTTTCCCCTTGTGTTTTCAACCCCTGTGAAGTCTCCCTTACCCTTCATGTGTTTCATGTCTGCGTGTCTTATGTTGTCAAGTTCATGTTGTCATGTCTGTCATACAGTCGGCCTCTGCCAGAGGAATATCAGTAACTGATATTTTCAACTCACTAGAAATGGTTTTGATGCAATGTTTGATCTAAGAAGATACAATTAAGGTTTATTTTATCCTCTGTTTCACGCAAGTACAGATGGCTAACATTCAACTCTAATGACTAACTTTTGGTTTAATAAACATTCAACTCTAATGACTAACTTTTGGTTTAATAAACCATTCTCCAAACATTTGTATCTATTCATGGAGAAGTCACTTGGATGAGTGATGAAATGCTTCTCCCACTAAGAACGTTATGTCCAGATGAACAGAATCAACTTTTTGGGATTCCATTACCTGGATGATTGAGCATGCATCAAGACATTTGTATCTGTAATTTCACCTCTGCTCAAGAGCAGTACTAACTTTGTCCCTTTTTTAGTCTTATTTATTTTATAAGATAAATAATGGACAATTTATTTATAGCATCTCCATCACTGAAGAGTGAACACAGATGGAGCCTGTTGAAGTGATAATGTGGATTGACGTCTGTGTCTGCCTTCCTTTGACCATACTGATCATCTATTGTATGTGCTGTGCGGTATGTATGTATGCAATTACGTCCATCTCTATCAGTATTTGAAGATTTAACAAATCAACTAACCTGTACTGCTAGTTAAGTATTCACTGTGCTTTTTGGATTTAGCCAACCGCATTTAGCAAGATATAAAGAGCTATTGCACACATAAGGATTCCCAAACCCCTAGACACTATAGTGAGTTAATGTAATCAGAATCATGAGTTTAAACATAAATTAATGTTGCCTACCTTGGCTGTAACCCATCATTACTAGTAATCATTACAAATACTACAAAGTCTAGCAGACCTAGAATGACAATAAAATCAGACAAGGTTGTCTGTGGGAAAAGAAAGCTGATGCATCTGCATCACTGGCTTTCTCCTTGGGGTGGCACTGACTTCCTGTTCCTGTTGCAACACACAGTTGTGTTTTTGTGTATCTTGTCTGTTTAATTAAAAACTTTGATAATGTCTTATTTCATAGTCCAGTCTTTATGTGCTTTAGCCAAGCATGCTCTGTTGATTCACTCATGAATTATATTCACAGTATTCACTCACTGTGTCTTTAGCTTAGCTTAGCTTGTAGCCAACTCACTAGCAGCATGTGCTCTTCAGCTGCCCTTCCCTCACTTTCCTGCTCATTGTGTAAGATATTTGGTTACTCCTCGGCCTCCTTTAGTGACAATGATACTAGCCTTTGCAGATCTGGAGGCCCGGATTACTGGAGACCTGGCTTCACAGTAGGGCTGCTCAATTAATCGAATTTTAATCACGATTACGATCTGGGCCTTCAACGATCATTAAAAATGACTGAGCCGATTATTAGCCCCTCCCTCATTTATCCGCGACACCTTAAAGGCCGGTCTGTGAAAATATTGTCGGGCATAAACCGGTCCGTGGCTAAAACCTGCAGGACACCAGCCCTCAAGGCCTGGAGTTCGACACCCCTGCTGTAGACTGTGCAGCCTCATTAGCTCTGATTCTATCCAGAGTTGCAGTCAATGACCCACAATAATTATTTTATTGTGGGTGATTTTAAATGGTAAATGGTAAATGGCCTGCATTTGTATAGCGCTTTTCTAGTCCCTAAGGACCCCAAAGCGCTTCACACTACATTCAGTCATTCACCCATTCACACACACATTCACACACTGGCGATGGCAAGCTACATTGTAGCCACAGCTGCCCTGGGGCGCACTGACAGAGGCGAGGCTGCCGGACACTGGCGCCACCGGGCCCTCTGACCACCACCAGTAGGCAAACATGGGGTTAGTATCTTGCCCAAGGATATTTGGCATGCAGCCAGGAGGCAGCCTGGGATCGAACCACCGACCTTCTGATTAGTGGCTGACCTGCTCTGCCACCTGAGCTACATTTTAACATTTATGTAGATCAGGGCTGGGCAACTGCAAGCCTCAAGGGCCGGTATCCTCCACGTTTTAGATCTCACCTTGGGTCAACACACCTGAATCAAATGATTAGTTCATTACCAGGCCTCTGGAGAACGTCAGGACATGTTGAGGAGGTAATTTATCTATTTAAATCAGCTGTGTTGGATCAAGAACACATCTTGATGCAGGACACTGGCTATTGAGGCTTGGAGCTGCCCACCACTGATGTAGATGCTAAAAATGACAGCCTCAACATGGCATTTAATCTGGGCGATCGTGGCTCAAGAGTTGGGAGTTCGCCTTGTAATCGGAAGGTTGCCGGTTCGAGCCCCGGCTTGGACAGTCTCGGTCGTTGTGTCCTTGGGCAAGACACTTCACCCGTTGCCTACTGGTGGTGGTCAGAGGGCCCGGTGGCGCCAGTGTCCGGCAGCCTCGCCTCTGTCAGTGCGCCCCAGGGTGGCTGTGGCTACAATGTAGCTTGCCATCACCAGTGTGTGAATGTGTGTGTGAATGGGTGGATGACTGGATATGTAAAGCGCTTTGGGGTCCTTAGGGACTAGTAAAGCGCTATATAAATACAGGCCATATACCATTATTACAGCGGTCTCCAACCTTTTTTGCGCCACGGACCGGTTTATGCCTGACAATATTTACATGGACCGGCCTTTAAGGTGTCGCGGATAAATACAACATAATAAAACTAGTACCGGTACTGAAAAAAAGAAGATTTATTCATAACACACGTGAAAAGACCCAGGAAAACAGAGTTAACGATAAAAACGATAACAAAATAACGCTGAAAACCGATAAAAACCCTGAAAACTATAAATTTCACACCTGAGCCTCAACTCTTGTGGCCCGGTACCGGTCCGAGGCCCGGGGGTTGGGGACCGCTGTATTATTAGACTCAGTTGGCTTTGTTGAAAATAAAAGAACCTACCCAGCACATTCTCGATTTAGTTTTAAAGGTCTGTCGAGCCAGTGGTTATGATTTGGTTATTGATATTCTTTGATTTAAGGTTTCTATTATTTAGTTCCACCTTGTGTTCTGTCTGCTAGCCTGCCTGTCTATTTTACTTTATTTGTATTCCCAGTTTAGATAGTGTTGGTTTTTCAGGTGTTCAGCAAGAAAGCTGTTTTTTTAGTTTACAGTTTGCCTCCTGGAGTCTGCATTTTGGGTCCTCCATTCCCGCCTGCTGCACACAGCTCTGGACAGTAACCTTTAAATCCTTAAACCTTATATAGTGTTTAGTTATATGTCCTTATTAATGAGTAGGAAGGGGGAAATATAAAAAAGCCTTTGGAACAATAATTTTTATTTATCAAGGTAAAAAGGACTCTTGGTCCACTTTCCTTTGCAGAGACACTAGACACTGAATACAGTAAGGCAAAATATATAGTTATATAAAAAATGGCTTATTATTGTAAATCTCATATTTTCTGCAGAGACGAAGGGATCCAGGCCCTGCCCCCTATTACATACACATCCTGGTTTCCAATCTAATCCAGCTCTGTGCTCCAGTTCTTTGGCTGGCTAAACTGGAAGACCATCATCAGCCCACCGGTGTCTCTGCAGTGTTTGTCTTCTTCGGTGTTACAACTAGTCTCAACTTCAAAACCTGCATTGTTCTGGAAAGGTATTTATCTTTCATATATCTTTCAATGCAAGTATACTACATTTTATTGTGACTTGAAGCATCCTTACAGTCAAACTATTGTCTACCGCATCAATCAGAATACTGTCTGTTTTGTGTTGCAGGTATTTTTTCATCACCTGTCCAATGTTGAACTTCATAAGACAAACTAAAGGTTCTATTTTGGTCTCTGTTCTGGTCTGGACCGTGTGTGTTATCACTATCTCTCTTGCAATATTACTACCCCAACATGAACGCATCTATCTTTTTACCTTCTACCCTGCCCCTCTGTTCATTCTTTGTTTAGCTGGGACCCTCAAAGCTCTGCCTGCTGCCACCTCAGTTCCTGCTGAGGAAAAACGAAGAATTATAGGAACTTTGTTTCTGTTGCACCTGAATTACTTTGTGTTGGTCTTGCCTGCAGTAATTCTATTATCTTTTGTCAGAAATGTAAGTTTGGCCATGATCCTGCTCAGTCCTTTTGTGGACTTGATGCTATTTTGTTTCATGCAGAAAGGACCTGTTGACAGTTTGCTGTCATGTCTGTGCTGCTGCAGTATGAACAACACTGCAGCAGATGTTAGCAGCAGATCACCAGTTTAACTGATTTTAGCAGAAACAGGTGGGCTTGTGTTGGCAAAAACAAAGTGAGAATGAAGAGGGGAACATGTGATGGGACAGATGCAGAGAAATTTAAAAATAAAGATGGACTATGTGCACATAAACACACAGAGGAATGCAAACACAGAGTGTGTAAACAGTTGATGGAAATGTCATGTATATGTTTTATATATTTTTGGCTTATTTCATCATCTTCAAAACATTTATTTCATTAAATCTTTAAATGTCCACAGCATCTATACATATCTGCACAATTTCTTTTACAATTTCTGAATTTGATTCAAGAATCTTTTACAATCTCTACATAATTTTAGTTTTACTTTTATGATAGTTTGTTTCTGTCAAACCCTTTTTTTTCTCATTTTGCACATTTGTGACTTGACCAAATCCAGTAGCTCCTTTAGATCCCCCCCTGAACAGCAAGTAAATATTTGTGTCAGCTACAAACAATAATTTTAATACATCTTTTACTACTTTATCTAAATTCATGGTCACATGGTAAGAGAAGATAAAGAGTTCTAAAATCCTGTAAAGAAATGTGGCTTAGTTTTCTGTACTGACAATGTGGCACATTATAACATGATCCTTGTCCAATACATTTTTACATGACCTTCATGTATGCTTTTTATTCATACAAACATATTTATTAAAAGGTACAAAAATGAGTTATGTTTGTCTATTTGCTGCTGTGATGTACATGGATATCAAGGGTTTTTTTTAAGTGCTGTATAAGTCACCTAATAATAACAATAACAGTAATGGAGCTTTTCCATGCATCCCAACACAGTGGTTGTATTTCATTTCACTCTAAATTGGGATATAAATATTGAAACATTTGAACATTTATTTTAATCAGGTTTTCATAAATGATGAGTTCAGAGGGTCATGGTATGATAGTAACTACCTTTCCAGTATCATTTAATCTTTGAAATTGTCATGTCTGCAGTGGCAGACGAGTGGAGATTGAAAGTAGGACCCAAGATGCAGGCAGCTTCTGATGTGGGCGAGCTTTATTAATATGGTAGGTGATACAAACAGGAACATAATGGGCATGAAACAAAACAAAATGAAAGGATAACTTAAACTGTGAAAAATTAACCAAACAAAACTGAAACCTTAAATGGAGGCGCAGGGATGATGATGCAGGGAAAGAACACAGACAAACCAGCAATGCACACGAAAAAACACAGGGCTTAAATACACACAGGGCAATCAGGGAATGGGAGACAGGAGGGAGACAAGGCTGGGATTAATGGGACGAAAAGGGGAAGCAAAACTAGAAACATTGACAAGAGAAACAAACCTTAAAAAACACCAAACCTCTAAACACGCAAACTTAACACAGACTGGGGAGACAGAACATAGGAACTTGAAACGTGGAACAGAAGAGCACAGAGGACACAAAGCACTAGGGATAATCACAAACAACCCAACAGAATATTAATACACTCAAGCATAAACACCAAGTCCACAGACTCTGGACCATAACATAACCAGAATATTGCTACTATAGTAAGGCTACTACTAGAATCAAACTTAAAAAGTTTGAATTAAAGAACAGGGTCTGTAACAAAACAATTTCCCAGTTTGGAGTGAATAAATTACTCTTAATTCTGAACATTATGTGTACTAAAAAGGTGGACTGAAGCTTACATTCCAGAGTTCTGTGTCATTGTTCCCTTTGTTCCCTTCATGTCCACTCTGTCCAAGTCTCATCTTTGTGTTTTGCTCTTTCATTTCCCTCAGTTATGTAACTGTGGCTGTCTCCAGCTTGTTCCACCAACAGTTCCCACCTACTGCCATCCTCTCGTTACCTAGTGTGTTCTTAATTCCTTAGTGAGGAGCAAGTTTGGGAACCAAACTCAGGACTCCAAAAGCACAAAGGTTGAATAAAAAAAAACCCAGATTTATTGCTGGCCCCTCTCAAAATGCCAGGAATCCTGGTCGAGAGTAAATAATCCTGAACACGGGAAACACTCTTGAGGAAGAACACAGCCATCAGAAGATGACGAAACAAGGAACAGAGGGACACTGGGACATAGCAGACATGGATACGTGACAGACTGGGGGATAAGAGAAAGAATACAAAGACATGTACATGACGAGGAATAGGACTGCAGATGTAGACAGCCACTGCCCGTTCCTGAGCCTGTTCTGCTACTATTTTGTTTTTTCTGTTATATAGGAATTTTATAACAGGGTTTTCCATCCCATTGTCACCAAGTGCTTGCTAGAGTCTTTGCTTTACAATATTAAACACCTTGAGCCTACTGCTGTTGTGATTTGGTGCAATATAAATAAAACTGAACTGAAAATTTAATTGAAAGCTCCGTCATGTCGAAACTAGTGTGAGGGCACAGCAATGTTCAGATCTCTCCAGAGATATTCAATCAAGTTTAATTCAGGGCTCTGGCTCAGCCACTCAAAGAGATGACAATACCTACAGACCTGCTGTTAAGGCACAACAACACCTTTACTTCCTAAGGAGGCTAAAGACAGCCTAAATCCCCTCAAACTGCTCATCAACAGATGCACAATAGAAAGCATGCTCACAATCAACATGTCAGCTGCACCAAAGGTGACAAAAAGGCACTCCAACATGTAGTGGAAACAGCACAAAACACCAGTGATGCACAGTGAGCATCTCTGGGTCTTCTCTACAACACTTGCTGTGTATAGACGACCAGACAAACTGAGTCATCTGCTCAAGCTATTTCCATCAGACAGGTACTTCAGAACAGACTGAAACATAGTTTCTTCCCCAGAACTGTATCAGCTGTATAATTTATTTCAAATGAAGAAAATCTAGATTTGAATGAAGGAAATTCATTGCTGCGTGCAAAAATTATGTTTTTAACATGTTTTAATGCTGTGTATCTTGTTCTATTTAATCTGAACAAGCCCCTAAAAACAGTCAGTGATCATTGTCTGCCAACTTCAGTAACCCTATGAACGTCACTGCTATTTACTTTCCTATCTTCATTTATGTTGGAAGTGATAGGAGGTAGCAGATAGCAGAGCTGTACATTTTAATTTTTTTCAGAAATCCCTAAGTCAGACCATGGTATATTATATTTAGATGGAAGCTAGCGCCCTGCTAACTTCTAACTCCATTAAATATAATAAATTCTGTTTTCATGGATGTCTGGATGTCAAACTTAACTGTTACACCTAGTAGAGCAGCCACAGTGATCATTTTATTACAGATGAAAGAATTTATACAGTTTTTCAACTCTCAGTAATGCTGCAGTAATCATTTGACTTAGGGATCTGCAGTGGAGTTTGGGCCCACACATGGCTAATGACGTCAGACTTAAAGACCGGACTGTGTGTGTATATGGATAATAGCAAACACTGAAATAAATTTTTTACACGCAGCAATTAATTTTGTTCGCTCAAATTTAACTTTTCTTCGCTCAAAATAAATTTCTCCTCAAAATTCAACACTTGTACTTGCAATTGTTTTTTTCACATAAACCTTTATCGAGTGGAAAAAAAGTTAGCGTTCATCCTCCAGCTTCACTGTGTTTATATTATGCTAACTATAGCTGTGTAGCTAGCCACCACACAGAACATCATTAAATATACCAGCTAGCCCAACTTCAGACAGTAACCCTACAGTAACTTGCTGGATCCGCTGTCCACCAGCCATGTGATGACCCTCCTTCCCCCCAGCCAAGGGAAATACACTGCTCTCAATAGAACAGTGCTACAGCAGTAGAGTGTCTCGTGAAACTCCTCTCTCTTTTGGGCCTGGGTGATGGTACCGCTCTCGAGCTCATGGAGAGCACGCTGTCCTTGCTAGGAACAGATGATGGTGGATTCCGCTTCGCTCATGTCTTCCTCCGACAGTTGCTGGTGCAAGGTTGACCTCGTCAACTCCCTGCTGCTGGCTGCAAAGGATTACCACCCTCTCGCAGAAGAAATGGGTCGCATTCTCCTGGCTACCAGGAGCTTTGAGATCCGGGCCATAGTTCGCGACTCACTGACAGTATCTCCCGCGCCCCCACCGAGCCTCAGACTCATAGTGGCTGGGATCGGGGCACCACAGAAAAGGACAGTGTTCTTACCATCAGCTTTGCAGTTTTAAGCCCCAGGGAAACGAGCCCGCCAACGCTCTGTAGTGGCCGCGACCAATGGCAATGAGGAAAGGCTGCTCTTCATAGAGGATTCAAGCTCGGGGACATGTTTTCTTGTTTTACTCCGGCTCCCAGAAAAGCCTCGGGAACTCTTGTATCGTCTTTGCATACCTCCCCAATGGTATATTAGTTGATTGGAGATTTCCTGCGTATCACCAGAGAGAGCCCAAATACCAGTAGTGGTACGCATGCCACCGTTTGAGAAAGACTGGAATAGAGAATGTGTTCAGGCACCTTTAATCGCTAGCAGTATGACTCTGAAGTGCTGTACTGTATGTTTGTAAGTTTTCTCCCCAACAAACACAGCAATATCAGTGAAACATTTTGCTGTAACCCACATAATTTCCTTAAGGATCAATAAAGTATTCTGATTCTGAGAAAAAAAAGAAAAACAAAGAACCTCAAACTACTCAGTTCTGATGAATCGCAGTAGTTTCATCATTCTCCCACTGACATTTTTGCTGATATCTGTGAGTCAATATACTGAGACTAGGGCAGGGCAATATGACCAAAAATATTTATCACGATTATTTGAAAATTTGTGGTAACGATATAACATATGCCGTATGATATGGCCCAGCCCTAACTGAGACTATGCTTTTTATTCCTCATATGCAATGACTGTTACTGTCTAAAAGGAAAAACTCTAGCATTAAAGTATAGGAGGAATCCATTACTCAAAAGGCCAATTACAATAACATTTTATACATAGCTCTGAATATCTTATACATATTTCCATACCATTTTTTTCTATGCATATTTCTGTATATATGAGCTCCAGTTGCGAATGTATATAGGACCACCTTGTGTCTTCCTTTTATATTTTATATTCCCTTTGCTATAAGAGCTGTGTAACACTGAAATTTCTTATCAGTGGGATAATAAAGGTTTATTCTATTCTATTCTATTCTATGCTAATAGTTTTGAAGGGTAAACAAACAGGTGCATGTCAGGTTAAAACCAAAGGATTCATCACAGCATTTCAGAGGGATTTGCAGTTAAGGTATACTGATGTAGATTTAGCACAGGAGTATAAATGTTCTCTTATTAAGCAGCTAAACCACTAACAAAAACTACCCTCTGCTCACACGAGTTTTCTTGTTTCCCTTCATTGGCTTCAAGTTAAATTTAGAAATTAGAAGTTTTATTAATTACATAAAACACTGACTAGGATCCTAAACAGACACAAGACACTACTATATGGTTCTGTAACGGGTTGATAGTTTAAAGTCTTAGGATACAGTCATAAATGCATCAATGTAGGTTTTCCTGCAGTCACTGATCACACCAACAGATTAGTCGTCTTCTTATTGATTTTTATGCTGTCTGACATCTTTATGAAACCAGGGAAATGATGGCCTGTTGGTCTTTAGATTAAATTCTTGTAATTGCAAAAAGTTAAAAAACAAATTGTTTTCTTTTCAAGATATTTTTTTAGTTTCACCAATGCGGCTTCAAAGAAATTTAACCAGCTTGCAAAACACCAAAGACTTTTTTGAACTTAAAAAACACACACAACCTAAACACAACCACGTCAACATTTAACAACAATATTATTAATAATACATTACACACTGTCATAACTGAATCAGAGGAAATTCAAATTCTACTGTAACTGAAAATTCAATTTGTGCAACACTTAAAGTATCCTTTCAAAAAAATGTAAAGGATAAAATAAAAACTAAATATGATATTTATATAAATTAATGACTGTAATGATACAAAATAAAAATGTTTCAAGAGCTCTTTAGATGATTAATATTTGAGTTTAAGATGTCTTCAGATGAAACTTCATCAATCTTTTCTTGGTGGTGACTGGAGTTGATCCCAGCTGTCATATGACATCCTGGACAGTCTTCACACCTACAGGCAGTTTAGCATCACAAATATATTGAACTGCATGTTTTGGTCTGCAGGAGGAAGTCAAAGAGGAGAACCGTTCATGGAGATCATGCTGTGGTCTTTCTGCTTTTTTCTTCTTCTTTTAGTCATCACTGTTTTTCTCCCTCTGTTCCTCTTCTTCTCCTCTCTTTCTCTCTCTCCCCTGCTGTTAACTTTCTCCCAATCATTACTTTCTTTCTTTTTTCTTTTCTGTCCCAGGCCCTTGTCTCTTTTGGTTATAATAACCTAAAATAAAAATTCCTAATACAGTTTTAATTTGACTATCAAGTGAACCACTATAGCAAAGTGTGTCTCATTTGCAGGCGTTGGAGAGGCGGAGGTGGAGTTAGGATCAGTGTCACTGGCAAGACCTGGGCCAGTGTGCCAGGACTCTATATAAAAATCCTTTAGGGCAGTTTTTTTTTTTGGGGGGGGGGGCTTTGAACTTTGCTTTTAACAGAATTACATGCACACGCTCCACCCATCCACTCGCTTACACTACTGATGGTACTGACTACACACACCACAGTTTTTCTTTTTAGACAGTGCGTTTTCTTTTCTGCTTTATTTATTTAAAAAATATCTCTTGGAAGACATTCCTATCCATGTCTGGGTTTTTTGTCATGGCCGTGCGGCCCGGTTCATGACAGTTTAGTTCTTTTTCTCCTTCAGACAATTCTGACTGCTACACTGTCGGACAGGACAGGGAAAGAATGTAATAAAAGTCCCCATACTTCCTGTTGTGAGGTGACATAATCACTGCACCACCTTCATGCTATTTAGAAGAAATTACAAAATAATTTGTACATTTTCGTTTACAACATTCAACTACTCAAGCAAACAATATTTCCTGTTACTCCCAGTTGGTGCAAAGAACAGGATTAGGTGATTGACAGTCTGAGGGGACAGCTAAAAATATTTGGAAAGGATGGTGTTTACTTATCTCACTCTTGCTAACTCATCATCTCTCCTGTCGTGTGACCCTGTTTCCTCTTTCCCCTCATCTCTGACTACATGATCTGACCTGTCTGTGCTAACATCAGTCACATCTCCTGTGTTGTTTCTCTCCATAATGCAGCAGCACAGATGTACCAGCAGCCTGTCAATGGGTCCTTTACGCATGAAAATACACAGAATGAAGTCCAACAATGAACTAAAAAGAAACAAGATCATAATGATAAAATCAATAGTTTTTACAGGGAAGCGTCTCTCAAAGTTCAAAGTTAACAGAGTGACTGCAGGAAGGTTTATGAGAAAGTAATTAAGCAGCAACAGAACCAAGGTTCCTACAGTTCTTCGTTTTTCTTCAGTGGGCACTGAGGTGGCAGCAGGCAGAGCTTTAAGTGTCCCAGCGAGACAGAAGATGAACAGGGGGGCAGGGAGGGCGGCATAAATAATTAAACGTACAAATTCATATGAAAATACAGCAAGAGCAACACTAACACTACAAAAGACCCAGACCAGAACACAGACCAGCACAGAACTCCTAGTTTGTCTGAGGCAGTCCAACAGTGGGCAGGCGATGAAACAATACCTGCAACACAAAAGAGAAACAAATGATGCTTCAGAGTAAAAGATAATGTTCAGAGACATGAAAGTGAACTCACTGAAACACAGAGAGGTACCTTTCCAGAGCAATGCAGGATTTGAAGTAAAGATTGGCCGTCATAGCGAAATAGTAAAAGAAGCATGCAATGACATCATGCATTATTATCCTCCAAAAGAATGTCATGCTGTGATGGATCAGAACGGAGATGATGAGGTTTGTGTAATAGATGACAGGAACCTGATATCTGTGACCCTGCAGGAAATATTAATAATTGAAACCATATTAATACAATAAGAAATTTGACATATTGCACATATTGCAGGTGTAGATTAATAAAAAAAATTTAAAAAACACCTAGCACGCCCCTGCGGGCGGTTTATCCTTCAAGCTCGGGTCCTCTACCAGAGGCCTGGGAGCTTGAGGGTCCTGCGCAGTATCTTAGCTGTTCCCAGGACTGCGCTCTTCTGGACAGAGATCTCCGATGTTGTTCTCGGGATCTGCTGGAGCCACTCGCCTAGCTTGGGAGTCACCGCACCTAGTGCTCCGATTACCACGGGGACCACCATTACCTTCACCCTCCACATCCTCTCGAGCTCTTCTCTGAGCCCTTGGTATTTCTCCAGCTTCTCGTGTTCCTTCTTCCTGATATTGCTGTCATTCGGAACCGCTACATCGATCACTACGGCCGTCTTCTTCTGTTTGTCTACCACCACTATGTCCGGTTGGTTAGCCACCACCATTTTGTCCGTCTGTATCTGGAAGTCCCACAGGATCTTAGCTCGGTCATTCTCCACCACCCTTGGGGGCATCTCCCATTTTGACCTCGGGACTTCCAGGTTATACTCGGCACAGACGTTCCTGTACACTATGCCGGCCACTTGGTTATGGCGTTCCATGTATGCCTTGCCTGCTAGCATCTTGCACCCTGCTGTTATGTGCTGGATTGTCTCTGGGGCATCTTTACACAGCCTGCACCTGGGGTCTTGCCTGGTGTGATAGACCCCAGCCTCTATGGATTTTGTGCTCAGAGCTTGTTCTTGTGCTGCCATGATTAGTGCCTCTGTGCTGTCTTTCAGTCCAGCTTTGTCCAGCCACTGGTAGGATTTCTGGATATCAGCCACCTCCTCTATCTGCCGGTGGTACATACCGTGCAGGGGCCTGTCCTTCCATGATGGTTCCTCGTCTCCCTCCTCTTTCTTGGGTTTCTGCTGCCTGAGGTATTCACTGAGCACTCGGTCAGTTGGGGCCATCTTCCCAATGTATTCTTGGATGTTCGTTGTCTCATCCTGGACTGTGGTGCTGACACTCACCAGTCCCCGGCCCCCTTCCTTCCACTTAGCGTACAGCCTCAGGGTGCTGGACTTGGGGTGAAACCCTCCATGCATGGTAAGGAGCTTTCTTGTCTTTATGTCAGTGGCTTCTATCTCCTCCTTTGGCCAGCCTATTACCCCAGCAGGGTACCTGATCACGGGCAGGGCGTACGTGTTGATGGCCCGGATCTTGTTCTTACCATTCAGCTGACTCCTCAGGACTTGCCTGACCCTCTGCAGGTACTTGGTGGTTGCAGCTTTTCTAGCGGCCTCTTCATGGTTCCCATTCGCCTGCGGGATCCCCAAGTACTTGTAACTGTCCTCTATGTCTGCAATGTTGCCTTCTGGTAGTTCAATCCCCTCAGTTCTGACTACCTTCCCTCTCTTTGATTCCGTCGTCGGTATCCGTAGCCAGTCTTGTTAATGATCTCACTGAGGGGGTTCAGGCCTATGCAGAACAGCAGTGGGGACAGAGCATCTCCTTGGTAGATCCCGCACTTGATGGTGACTTGTGCTATGGGCTTGGAGTTGGCCTCTAGTGTTGTACGCCACATCCCCATTGAGTTCCTGATGAAGGCTCTTAGGGTCCCATTGATCTTGTACAATTCTAGGCATTCCAGTATCCAGCTGTGGGGCATTGAGTCATAGGCCTTCTTGTAATCAATCCAGGCAGTGCACAGGTTGGTCAGTCTGGTCTTGCAGTCTCGGCTGATTGTTCTGTCTACCAGTAGCTGGTGTTTTGCGCCTCTGGTATTCTTGCCAATTCCTTTCTGTGTCCCGCTCATGTATTGACCCATGTGCCTGTTCATCTTAGCCGATATGATGCCTGACAGGAGCTTCCATGTAGTACTGAGGCAGGTTATTGGTCGGTAGTTGGAGGGGACCGGTCCCTTCTTGGGGTCCTTGGGGATCAGGACCGTCCGGCCTTCAGTTAGCCATTCCGGGTGTCTCTCGTTAACTAGCAGCTGGTTCATTTGTGCTGCCAGACGCTCGTGGAGTGCAGTCAGCTTCTTCAGCCAGTAGGCGTGAACCATGTCGGGCCCTGGTGCTGTCCAACTCTTCATACTGGAGACCCTTTCTTGGATATTTGCCACTGTGATGGTTACTGGACCCTGTTCAGGGAGGTCGCTGTGGTCTGCCCTCAGATCCTCTAGCCACTGAGCATTGCCGTTATGGGTTGCATCCTTCTCCCATATGCTCTTCCAGTATTGCTCCGTCTCCAGCCTTGGTGGTGCTGTTCTCTTATTGTTCCCTTGCCACTGAGAGTACACCTTTGCTATGTTCCAAAGGCGTGTAGTCTAACCACTACGCTATCCAGCTGCTATGTGTATATATATATATATATATATATATATATATATATATATATACCCAGCACGCCCCTGCGGGCGGTTTATCCTTCAAGCTCGGGTCCTCTACCAGAGGCCTGGGAGCTTGAGGGTCCTGCGCAGTATCTTAGCTGTTCCCAGGACTGCGCTCTTCTGGACAGAGATCTCCAATGTTGTTCCCGGGATCTGCTGGAGCCACTCGCCTAGCTTGGGAGTCACCGCACCTAGTGCTCCGATTACCACGGGGACCACCGTTACCTTCACCCTCCACATCCTCTCGAGCTATTCTCTGAGCCCTTGGTATTTCTCCAGCTTCTCGTGTTCCTTCTTCCTGATATTGCTGTCATTCGGAACCGCTACATTGATCACTACGGCCGTCTTCTTCTGTTTGTCTACCACCACTATGTCCGGTTGGTTAGCCACCACCATTTTGTCCGTCTGTATCTGGAAGTCCCACAGGATCTTAGCTCGGTCATTCTCCACCACCCTTGGGGGCATCTCCCATTTTGACCTCGGGACTTCCAGGTTATACTCGGCACAGATGTATATAGAATACAGACATGTTGACTCTGTCATGCTGAAGAGACGCACATAGTTGTTACGAGAGTGATCACATTTATCTTGTGTCAAATCTAAAGTGAACCCCATGAAGGATCCAGATGCAGTACCTGGCAAGGTGCTCAGAGCATGTGCCTACCAGCTCACCCTCATCCTCACCAGAATCTTCAACCTCTCACTAGATCAGGCAGCCATCCCATCCTGTCTAAAATCAGCCACAATCATCCCTGTGCCAAAGAAGTCTCCCATCACTAGCCTGAACGATTACCGCCCAGTCTACAGAGAGGAAGTCCTGAAGTTGGCAGCATGCTGTTCAGAGAACAACCTGGCAGTGAACACCAAGAAAACCAAAGAGGTCACAGTCGACTTCAGGAGGCAGAGTGTCGGCTGACCTCTCCCCTCCCTGATGGACATTTATTCCTCCCGCTGCCTCAATAGAGAGACAAACATCATCAAGCATCATCAAGCTGCTCTTGACGAAGGCGGTCGCACTTTTCTCCTCTCCTCTCCCTTAGCTTCCCTGCTTAGGCTCTTATGTCCTTGTCTAGTCTCGTGTTTTTTGTATTACTTTTCCCTGAACAGTCTCTCACAGTCTGTTCTCTAAAACCGAAAAGAGAATTATGGATTTGATGAACTGGTCTCTGAATGCAATTGACACCCCTTCTCAACGAGAAGTCTGGGTTCGGGTGAGCCTGACTGCTGAAGATATCTACCTATTCGGAACCATGATAACAGGGTTCTGGCTGATTGGAGCTGGCTTGGCCCTGGCTTATCGAAGAATTAAGGAAGCGGAACCGGCTGTTCAAACCCCCACAAGGCTGCCCGCTGGGATTGAAATGATGGGACGAGGCGTGAGTTTCTCAAAATGGGCTCATTGAGTGCAGCACGGAGAAGATCTTGGAGAGGCTATGGCTGCTGTGAATACTCAGAACAAGACCTCTGAGTGAAAAACTGGATTACATCTGGAGGGGCTAGCTCGAATGACACCTTTGAGCGCAAATTCGATCACATCTTGGGGAAGTGCACTGCGGTCGTGAGTTCTCAGAACCTGCTCTTTGAGCAAAAAGAATGACAACATCACGGAACGTAAGCTTGGATAACATCATAGAAAGCTCACGGCTCTCCAACGGGAGATTGAGAGACCAGTGTTGGACTGTTAGAGCAGCTTACAAATTCATATGAGTTGTTCGCACTGAAGTAAAAAGCACCATCACTTCATGCGGATACCCTCTCGGTGCCAGCTGCGGTCAAGGCTGGAGCCGAACAAAAACACCCTGATAACGACTGTGTTTAGTCTGTTCCTTCCCATTCCATGCAAGGCCACCTGGGTTGGCTGGAAGACTGTTTACTTAGCCTAGCAGGGTGAAGGACACTGTCTCAGCTGAACTCTGGACACGCACACACAGACATATACACTGATATGCACACACTCATCCCCCCTCCCTTTCCAAACGCCTTCGACACTTATTCCCTTCCGATGCTGATTGTATACATTGTTATACCTCTCTGACCTGTCTTCCCCATGTGATGTTTTGTGTAATGTATGTATGGTCGGAGGCCATTGCGTGCAATAGGTCGGCAGCCTTATGAAATTTCCCCTTCTGGGACTAATAAAGGTATATCAAATCAAAGGACGGCTCCCACCCTGGTTTTAACTTTTTCAACCTGGAAGTGCTACAGGTGCATCAGCACAAAGACCCACAAACTCAAGAACAGTTTCTTCCCAAAAGCCATAACCACCCTGAACTCACACATGCACCAATAAACACAGTTCCACGCCCCATTCCAAGTACTCCCTCTATAAACCACCACTGTAAATTAACCCAAACTGTATATACTAAACATTTCATTTCCTTTTTTTAACCGACTGTATATTTGCAGATTTTATATATATTTCCTGTAAATACTGTCTACATGTACATAGTGCTGCAGAAACTGTACACCCCCATCTCCCCCGCCAAACACACAAACACACACACACACACACACACACACACACACACACACACACACCTACCTACATATTTGCACTGAGTAGGAGATGCTGTGTATTTCATTGTACATCTGTATAGTGACAATAAAGGCATTCTATTCTATCCTATTCTGTTCAATAAAGAGATGTGACATATTTACTTACCTCACGGCACACACACAAGAAGAACAGTACGGTCGTGGAAAGGAAAATGCAGATCAAGATCCATATCAGCACGTTCCACATCGCTCTCATTTTTGTGTGCTGGAGTTCTGAAAGAATCTTCGACTGACTTTGAATAAAAAAACAGAAAAACAAACAAAAAAAACCCCATGAAATAGCAGGTGGTGAAAATGGTTTTCTTTTAATGTTGTGAAACTCACTGACACTGTGCAAAAGATTTAAGAAGCACTTGGATAACACACCGGACACCAATGGAAACAAAATAGCATCTTTGATTGAAATGAAAATGATAAACCCACAGAGGGCAGAATTCAAAGACACCCTGAAAATGAAAAGAAAAGAAAAACAATTATGCAGCAGGCTCCTCCTGTCTCCAGGATCAAACAACTAACTTATTTAAGGAAGCTTCTTTGTAGCAAATATATAAAAACTCATTTCGGGTGTGTCAGCATGTCTCTGTCAAGTAATATGTGACTGTTGGGGTTTCTTTCTAATAGTGTAGATTTTCTCTGACTATATGAAGCACTTTAAGGCAGCCAGTGTGAATTGCCATTATATAAATAAAACTGAACTGACTGACAGAATCAGGTATAGTTAGCGCATTATCAATACACACATTTCCATTCACTGTATTTATCCAGAAGCACAAACTGCAAACACAAAAGAAATGAGTACAATCGCATAACACTGACTGTCCTACTCATGAGGCTGTTTCATCATACTTATGCTCCTCTTCAAGTACAAACAATAATAATATTGTAAACATTGCCTTCACTGACCTGAGAACTGCTTTCAGTTGAACCGGAGTGTAAAATCTGTAATATGATGAGTTTGTCTTGAACGGGGAAGTTGTGGTAGCTGCACCCACCCCCACTGACATGAGGTCACACTCACAGCGCAGAGTAGATGGTTGATTTTTAACATAGAGTTTTTCTTTTTCAGGATGTGGCCCACCTTTAACTTTAATTTACAATAACTCGTCTTTCCAACTGTGTGTTTCTTAAAACCAATAAAGTGGCCACATGAAACTAATAGGAAAAGTAAACAATTTATCTATGATACTTATGATTTAGCTTTTTTTATACTTTAAATTGTTAACGACCAAGTTAGTAGTTCATATCTGATATTTTAAACCCGTAAAGCATTCATTGTTAATCCATTTTTCTTATAATTTATGTTCCCATTTATACCAGTGAATTCAGCACTTGCTTCAGATGGTTGATAACATCAGAGTTTAACAGTCTTTATGTTGAAGTTTGAAACTCTGTCAAAGAGAAGTGAACTAATAAAAATGCAGTTTAACGACACAGACGCTGTCTGGGAATTTAAGAACTTAACTGCTCTAACTACAGAGCTCAATCATAAAAGGAAAGATATTCTGATCTTATTTATATACTATTTAATTTACTCGACCCCCCCAGGGACAAGGCCTCTTCTCCCCTGTCATGCTCATAGAGTATGAATGCCTGAATCTGTAAAATGTCTAAATCTTACTGAGAGACTGAGGAAAACAAAATATTATACCTGATTAAGACTTCTGTGCCTTAGACATTACCTAGGTCAGTGTTTCCCAACCTTTTGGAGCTAAGGCACATATATATGTTGATATATTTTAAAGTGTATTAATCCCAGTATGGAAATTAAACCATTCACTCAGTGACACAGTGAGCAGCCACCAATCCAGTGCCCAGGCAGCAGTGTGTAGGGATGGTACCTTGCTCTGGGGTACCTCAGGATAGCCGTTCGGTGGATTGGAACCCCCGATCTTTCAATCAAGGGGCAAACGCTCTTCCTGCTGAACTATCTCCTCAACATTTCACATTAGAAAAATCACAGGCACATTACCAAACAAAAACGTCAGAAAAAGCTTATTGATAATTCCCCCTTGCACACCAGGCATAACGAATTTGGCTCGGTTTGTCCCAGTTTACCTTTTTTGCTTTCTAGGACCTGAGTCATCTGGGTTGGAATTTTCTCCATGACCCAGTTCAGACTGATTATCAAAGAAAAATGTAACTAAGACAGAAAAAACAGTCTTGTATTTAAACATACTGCAGTGTCTCATATCACCAGTGCAGTAAACTGAACTAAATAATTTTATATGAAAAGATTTAAAGTTTTTATTACATATTTTGTAAAAACTTTAAGAACATTGAACATACAAAGACTTCTTTATTGTGTTTGAACATTTGTACAAAACTCTTATCCATGTCACACATCACAAGTTTTTTTAAATGTTTGTTCAGTCCATTTATTAACAACAAAGGAGAAACGAGGAGATTAAGTTGCTGCCTCCTGCTGCAATATTTGAACCTGTGGTGAAGCAGCTTCATTACTGAAGTCACTGTCATCAGCTGCAATCCACATAGACATATATGATAAACATAATGAATTGTACAATGTTATTTCTAAAAATTTCCACAGAAAAAACAGACAAACTTTAGAAACAAAGAAAGATGACGCGGCAAAAATAATTACAAGCAAGACATAATTCTGGGATCTATGAAGTGTCAAAGCTGTTTATGAAATAAAATTTAAATTATTTAGACTGACACTCCAGCAGTTTGCAAATATGCTGTTTCTGCATGAAAAGAAACAGCATCAAGTCGACGAAAGGACTGAGCAGAATCAAGAAAAGACCAATGGATGGTAAACCAAGAATTAAGCAAATGATTGTGAGGAGGATGATTAGTAAGTAGTTAAAGAACAACAGAATCAAAATTCCTAGACTTCTACATTTTTCCTCAGTGGGCAGTAAAGTGGCATCAGCCAGGTGAAGGTCCGAGCTGAGCAGAACATGAACATGAACCATTGAGGACGGCATAAATAATTAAACGTACAAATTCATGTAAGACGAAGGCAAGAGGGACACTAACAATACAAATGTTAATGTATGTCTTGTTAATGTTGGTTTATAATGGAGCACTGTAACAAAAAAATAATTTCCCCCAGGGATCAATAAAGTATTCTGATTCTGATTCTGAAAAAGCCCAGACCAGAACACAGACCAGCACAGAACAAACTTGTTCCTTTGAGGAAGTCTAACAGTGGGTACCTGATGGAAAAATACCTGCAACACAAGAAAGACAAATTCTATTTATCATTGTATAGAATAACATGTTTATAACTGCTATACAGTATAACATGTTCAGAGACATATAAGTACATACACACACACACACACACACTAAAAAATTGACAGGTACCTTTCCAGAGCAATGCACAACTTGAAGTGAAGACTGGCCATCACACAGAAGTAGTAAATAGGATTAGCTATGCTACTTCTTGTCTTCAAGCAACTTAAAGAAGTCCAGACGCTTTGCTTTGCAAGCTCCTTTCACTACAATGACCTGGATGACTGAGAACCTTAACAGACATGTGAAGTACATGTAAAAACTGTAAAATGTAAAACATGTAAAACTCATGTAAAACTCATGCTGGATGCCTGTAATGACTGAGTATCGTGTTAGAAACCAAAGGATGCCACATAAAAACTGTCAACCTAAAGAGGACTGAATTCAAAGACACCTTGAAAATCAAGGGAAAAAATGATGCAGCAGGCTTGTCTATGTTGCAGAAATTTCATTGCAGAAATTCAAAATGGTACTCAGTAGTTTATATGCATCCCACATGTTGCTATGGAACAGTACATGCAATATGTACTGTTTATACCACTGGGGAAACCTGCAGTCAGCTGAGACTGAAGAAGTCACTTAGGTGAATGACGAAACGTTTCTCCCACTGAAAACTTTACGTCCAGATGAACAGAATCAACTTTTGGGTATTTATTTACCTGGATGATTGAGCTGAAAGATCAGTTGAAACAGTTTTTGTTCACTCTCTCTGGGGTTGTGATGTTGTTATTTATTTATTCATGCAAAGACAGGCCCCTGCACGGCATGTACCACCAGCAGATAGAGAAGGTGGCTGACATCCAGAAATCCTACCAGTGGCTGGACAAAGCCGGACTGAAAGACAGCACAGAGGCACTAATCATGGCAGCACAGGAACAAGCTCTGAGCACAAGATCTATAGAGACTGGAGTCTATCACACCAGGCAAAATCTCAAGTGCAGGCTGTGTAAAGATGCCCCTGAGACAATCCAGCACATAACAACAGGGTGCAAGATGCTAGCAAGCAAGGCATACATGGAACGCCATAACCAAGTGGCCGGCATAGTGTACAGGAACATCTGTGCCGAGTATGGCCTGGAAGTCCCAAGCTCAAAATGAGAGACACCCCTCAGGGGGGTGGAGAATGATTGTGCTAAGATCCTATGGGAGTTCCTGGATGGCCGTAGTGATCAATGTAGCGATACTGCATAACAGCAAGATCAGGAAGAGGGAATACGAAGCTGGAGAAGTACCAAGGGCTCAGAGAAGAACTGGAGAAAATGTGTAAGGTGGTTGATAGGTTTGTAGCATAAACCTATTCGCTGGAACGTTAAGGACAATCTGCTACGCAGCAAAAAGCAAGACACAAGGCACCAAAGTTCTCTGGTTCACTCATGCATGAGGGAGACCTGCTGGAGCCAAGTGTCGTTCCACCACTTGACCTCCATCAGACTCTCAGCCAGGTTCCCCATAGCACTCCTTTTATTGTGGTTACATGAATATGCATAGGGTCATTAACATATAACATCTTACATAGGTATACATGTGAACAAAGAATACTGTGTATGTGTGTGTGTGTGTGTGTGTGTGTGTGTATGTGTGATTTGTGTGAGGTCAAGATGTGACCCTGTGAAGACTCTCCAAACGCTGGTGCCAGGAGTCTAGCGGGTCCATCTGAACAAAAGGCTCTTATACTTAAAGAGATATACATATGTTTGCTATGACATATATCAACAAAGAGAAAATACGACCTCTCCTAGGAGGTGTGTGATCTATGCCAGAACACTCTGTAGAGGAGTGAACGCACTCCCCTCTTCACACAGAGTTGTTACAGACCTCCTAGGATGAGACATTCTTTCAATCTACAAATGATTATACACCTCTAAGCATATATGGTTAAATATTTCTTAATACAAATGACAATAATAAAATCTAAACCCATCAGTGGTCCCAGTGGTAATCAGAGCACTAGGTGCAGTGACTCCCAAGCAAGGCGACTGGCTCCAGCAGATCCCAGGAACAACATCGGAGATCTCTGTCCAGAAGAGTGCAGTCCTGGGAACAGCTAAGATACTGAGCAGGACACTCAAGGACCCCCCACCTTTCAGAAGCAGGACAACGACCCCAAACACACAGGCAAAGCCATTAAGAACTATCGTCAGTGTAAAGAAGAACAAAAAGTACTGGAAGTGATGGTCTTTATCTGCAGTTTGATGGCAACACTAAATAATATTTGTAAATGATGCTGTTTGATTATTTTCTCTGAATTTCTTTCCATTTTCTCTCTCCATTTCACTGTATCAACTGTCCTTCGTGTTACCATCAGTCACAGTAATGATCAACTGCTACATCTGATACAGTGTTGCCACCTGCTGCAACTGGTTGGGGCTGATGGGAGGAAGACAAAAAAACAAAAAAGACAGTGTGGAAGAGAGCCAGAGATGAATAATTAATAATTACATGCAGAATGGTGTGTAAACACAATGTGAGTGAAAAGGGTGAGAGAAGAAAAAACACTCTACTATGCAGTGTTAGGCCTATGCAGCATAACTGATGGGTAGTAAACACACGGCACAACATAGAAGAGGGCGTGGCTTACAACGCCAACTGTCTGCGACCTACAATGTAGTTTTGAGATCCTCAGAAGGCATCGTAATGTCCACTCACATATTTTTTCAAGTGATTTCAGTGGGTCAAATGACAGGGAGAATCAAGGTCTCACAATGGTTTCACTCGAAACCTCTCCTAATATGACCCATACTTTACTTTGCTAATCACTTTTTCCTCTCTTTCCTATACTTCCTTATTACATCACTAAGTCTGTTTCTCCTCTCTTCTGTCCAGAGGGTATAACAAACACCATCTTGCCCATTTCCCTCAGCACTAAAAGTTGTACGTTCTCAGTCCTCATGATACTCGTCCCTACTACACAGAGCCTTCCTCAACTATTTACTGAACGCTGTATACCAACTTTGTATTGCCTAGGTGGTTGGAAACAAGCCTTGATAGCTCAGCATGGATGAACCACACAAGATGATTAAATCCCTTCCTCTTTTTTCTTTCCTAAATAATTATCACACTACCTGTGTATGCTCCTGATGTTATAGCACTACATGTGTTCGTGTAAAGAGGTGGTATGAAGTCAGAATGAATATTTTAAACAAATCACTTAATTTAAATAAATAAATCTTTAAAGCAGGAATGCTAATTCAACACAACTACCAGTACACATGTGGTAAACTGATTTGGTACAATTTTAAAACAGTCTGCTAACGAGTAGTTTGAGGTCCAGACATTTCTTTAAATTTTGTTTGGAATATTATAATATATTTTCGAGGGTAAATAAAATGTTGTAGCTGATTTTTTGAAAAATGAGGTCAGAGGTTTTTATATAAAATCTGATATACAATGTGACTTCAGGGTATATAAAGTGACCCACAGCTTCCTGGTTTATGTGGAAATATGTGAGACTACTATAAAGTGCAATTATATTTATTTCAGTTTTGAGCTTTTTTGTGCTCTTTCTTGTTAAATATCAGTCATGTCAAAGGGTTTAAACAGTTATTTCCTATTTGATATTCATTTTTTTCCCCATGCTGTTTTTAAAGATGTAGCATGTGACGCGATAAAATAAGCAACTGAAATATTAACTGACATTACTGTACCTATGGGGGAAGAGATTGTCACTGGGATAGGATTCTATAAGGTACTACCATAAAGCTTCCAACTGAGTGCATTCATTTGTACCATTTTACGTTACAGAAATAAGTCTTGGACTGTTTTGACCTGGTAATGATAAAAAAAATTTAAATTTTTAAAAGTTGAAAACACACATAGTTAGAGTTGGGACCATGAATTTGACCTCAGAGAAAACATTCAGGTACATTATATGACCAGATTGTTTGTGAATATATTGAATATAGCACACTACAGCTGATTGTTTCACTTCAGTAGTTCATCGACACAATATTGCAATCATAAAAACTCTTTGCAGCAGGGTTTTTAGCAGACACCTTGACTGGTGTGAGAAATACTAGTTTATGTGTTTTTCCTTCCTGTTGTGTTTGGGTCAAATCTGACCGATTGGCAAATTAAAAAACTCATAAATATTGTGTTTTACATCCGATTGCCTCGAGGCCTTATGACATCCTCCACACTATGCACTTGGACATATAAAAGTGATGAGCACCACTTTTGTTGAATTTTGAATTTTGTGGTTTAATCATCTGTGGTGTTCCCGGTCGAAAGGACCATAGGAAATGGATAGGATTGATAGGTGTTAATAGGAAAATTGTACTTAGTAGTCAATATAATCTTTTAATGATATAAGTTTGCATATGGTAGAATGCTGCATGTAATCATTTGTGTGTAGAAGTATATAGTTGGTGGCATATTGAAAGAACGTCTCATCCTAGGAGGTCTGTAACATTCTAGGGTGTTCACCCCCACATCCTAGGAGCATGAGAGAGGTCGTACCTTGTCTTATTGTTTTACGGTAGGATTAACGTAGCTATGTCAGTTTTAGTTTAAGTGCCTTCTTTACATAAAGATGAACTGTTGGATTTTCCAGACCAGCAGGTTAAGGGAAGCCACACACACACACACACACACACACACACACACACACACACACACACACACACACACACACACACACTTTACATCCTAAAACCACAATCAATATCATCAACAAGGAAGTCTCTGCATCAGCCCAGCCACTTCATACCATTAAGTCGCTAACAACATCTCTATCCCGCATCCCGATTCAATCCGGGCCCTGACTCCAATTTCACGAGTTTATCTTCCGTCTGTATGTTGACAGGTGTTCCTAAGTGGGATGCCAGTTGCCAAATGATTTTTATGATTGTTTTAGCCTAGCATTTGGCCTAATTAGATAGGATCCCAGTCGGACGCTAACTCAAGCCTGTCAAATGTAAAGCAAACAGAATAACAGCCCAGTACTCACATTGTTTCCACAAGCCATACATCAGCTGGTGCACAGAGAGAGGGCCCTCTGCATTATACAATGACCCTGGGATAGAGGAGATGAGAAGAACGAGCAGGAGTAAATGTAAAGAGAAGGGGAAAGCTATAAGGTGAAAGGGGATTATGGTGGGGAATAGTGGATAGCATACTTCACGCTAAGACTGTGGCCATACAAAGTTTATGGAATCTGCCTGATCCATTGTAAAGCCACAGACAGAAGTAAAGAAGTAATCAACAACAACTCATGAGCACGCCTGTGTTGAGACGCGGATCTTAATTTCCTAATGAGTGCCTGCTGATTGCTTGCTTGAGTTAGAAGTAGAAGTGCAAATAAACAAGATTTTAAAAAGTGCCTGCCTCTGAAGTGACATGTGTAAAGAACATGTTGACAAAGGTCATTAATCCCCTAAACTCCTACGTGTTTTCCTCTGAAATTACCCCCAGCTCAGCGCCCTGCAGCATGTCACACACCCTAAGCTTTTGATTTGTTTGCTCTGGTCACCTGCGCCATTCCTTTCATCCATCTTCCTGCTTCTGTGTCCTCATCCTTCTATCTTCCTTTTAGACAGCAGCATCAGCAATCTTCCACTAAGCTATAGAAAAATGAAAGCAAACCTATAAAATCTAGAAAAAAAAATGTGTGGAAGAGTTATGTTCACCAAAGCTAAAAAAATATGTTTGACCTAAAAAATTGCCCATTTTTAACAATAACAACGATTCCAGTTCAAACCTGCATAGATGAGCATTCTCTTTCTACCTCCTCTCTCTCTCTCTTTCTTTCTCTTTCATGTCATGGCTAACTGCCATTGGGCCCTAATATAATTATGGCTCACAGTTGTGCACATTTGAGAAATTGATTCCTTTGATGAAATGTGAGTGAGGCCAGTCTGCGAGAGATGTATATCCAGAGTGGTTGCTGCCAGCCACCCCAGCCTTGCGGAAGGCCCCCTGGGTACAAAACCGCCAGCTCAACCAGGCCCAGCCTGGCCCGGTCTGGCCTGGTCGTTAAAAGAAATGATAGCATATGTGCTTTGTTTGAGTTTGATGTCTTCGTAATGCATTACACAATTAGATTGATTTGACAATTTCCATTATACTTGATAAAATATTTATGTAGGCCTGAAGATGGTAGTTCTTATCAAAGGGGGCTGATCTGCAGTCCAGATGGGAGCCCTGGTCTGCAGTAAGAAGGCCATTAGTCAGTTAAAGCTGGGCACATTTGTGGGCAAATACAGCCTGTACCTACTCAAAATCTGCAATGTTAAAGAAGGTAGTTTGTAACTCATGAAGATATGTAAAATATCTAAGTGTCAGATATCAGTAATTAGATGCAAATAAATGAGATTAGTGAGTATCAGTTAATCAGTAATGTTGTCCTTGAATTTCTGCCTTCCATACAAACACTGATTGCTTTAGAAAAGAGAAGCTTGGCGGTGAAAAAAACAAACAAAAAAATCCAACAAAGACATTTTTGGTTACTCGCATTTCCGGCACATTAGCTTCAGATTTGCTTCAGCTGAAACCTGCAAAGAAAGTGCCAAAACATACTGTGTGCAGGCATCAAGCATAAAGACATACTGATGTTTGCTGTTAGCCTCATAGCTTAATTTGTCAGGTCAAGGGTCTGGATCGAGTATGCCATTATATCACCTCCATAACTCCACTGTGTGTGTGTGTGTGTCCTGTGCACTCAGAAGAATTCTAAACTTTAAGAACAATTTGACCCCATGTCTCCGAACTTTCTATGTCTGCGCCGTACATTAAAGAGTAAAATAAAAATCCAATAAATACACCAATTTAAGCAATAAATTCAAACCACTCATGCTCAGAGGTGAGTCTCCTTCACCCTTCTTTCCTTCCCTGTTCTCACATTCTGTGTCACACTGAATGTCCCCCTCTTTCTCACTTTCCTCACCTGTCTCCCCTCTCTCTCGTCCATTCCCTTCGCAAACCTCTCAGCGTGCACAGCCACCCCACATCCATCACAGCCCAGAAATTTAAGGACCCAAATTGGCCTCATCTGTCTCAATGTTGGATGCAGATGGAGTTTCTTCTGCAGAGGGAGGTGCGGTTAGTCACCCCTGCTGCCCCCACCCCTTCAATGTACTGACTTAAAGCCAAACCAGTCTGCACCAGTCTCAACACTAGAGCCGCATTATGAGGCCGGCTGCTGGGTATAAAGAGGGCACAGCGGCGAAGTGACCACCGCACTGACCACACGCGTTTTCTGTTTCATTCAGTTTTCTCTCAGTGACATTTTTTATTGTGTTTTTCCATCTAGCCTTCATTCTGGTTCACTCTCCTTCCTCCCCCCCGCTTCCCTACTCCTCCTTACTCATACCACCAGCACGCAAACACCTACACAAACACAAGCCATTGGTGGCCATCGCACAGTCTGCAGTACAGTCTCAAGCAGCCTGGTCAGGCCTGGCTCATTAATAAAGGCCCTAAATGAGGCGACATGCATAAAACATGAAGCGCTGCGTGCTGCTGTAATGAACTGCTGCTCCATAATTGCATCTCAGAACCGTAAAATGAAGACAAAATATTTGAAGAGGGATTCTGTCACCTCTCTGCAGATGCAACACTAATCACAGGCGTTCTGCGGGGCCCTGGGGTCCCCCCCACCCGACATTGGCAATACCCTCCAACTGTTGGGACATAATTGAATAATTGCTGATTAGAAAATAGGGGGAGAGGTAATAGTGTAGTGTCCAGTGTGTTATCTATAATAATCCCACTGGGAAGGACAAAATGTATATCTATAGTGCCCACTAGGAAATTATTTTATTAATTGAAGGTTCAGTTGTCTAATAGATGATAGAAAGATGTTGTTTGTAGCTGTTTAGGGAACCAGTAACTAATATTACTGTTAGTTACAGGGCTGATTTGTTAACGTTTAATACAATAAAACGATTAAAAAAAGGCAGATGGAGTAAGGTGTAAACACACAGGCAACAGAGACATCCAGACTCAGTGTGCGTACAGAGTGACAAGCTCGGAGACAGGCAGGCCTCCGGATGAGAGATTGGAGTCTCACCCAGGGGTGTCACACAGACGGTTAAAGAGTTGCTGTAGTGACAGGGTGGCCGTGGTGACATAATGAAGGTGCTGTGGTTGTCACAGGGGGTCAGTGGTGATCACCATGCCCATCTGGGAGGGGGACAGGAACATGTATAATGATTCTACCATTGACAAATGGCCTTCAACACAGAGACATGTGACAAACACACACACACACACACACACACACACACACACACACACACACACACACACGCACACACACACACACATTCTCTTAACGGGCCACTTTTGAAGTAAGAGGAATCCATATTAATCCATAATAGTGCATTTTAATTTATGTGAGCATGGAACTAATGATTTTATTTTAATGATCATGAATTCAAATCATTACAGACCCTAACATTTTTTTAAAAGTTTCTTCTAAATCTTAAAATCATTCAAATACTCACAGACTCATAAAAAAATATATAAATAGAAATTATTATTTACTTACTGCATAAAACACACAGTAGATGATCAGTATGGTCAAAGGAAGGCAGACACACATTTGATCCACATCATCACTTCAAGGACATAACGCTCTTCTTGATCATTTTCTATGATGGGGTTGTTGTATATGAATCTAAGAGGACCTCTTCCTCTGTAAAACACTTTATGGCATAGCAAGTAAAGGAAAACACACCAGAGTATTAGTGTAATTATTTAGACATGAAATTATTGATGACATTAGTTAAGAAGAAGCAACTCCTGCTGAGCTGAAAGTAAAAACATGAAAGAGCCTCAACTTGTGCCGACAGGGACACGTCTGTAAAATAAAGCTGGGATGAAGAAAAACCGGCTTAAAACCAGTTTGATAGCACTTGATTGAAACTCAATGATTTCAGTCAGATTTTGTTAGGTGTACAACAATGTTTATAAACATTTGATTTGAGCACATTTGAATTTAAATGTGTTGTTATATATGAATTATCAAAGATACACAAAAAGTAAAAATAAACAGTAAAAATAACACTTCTCTGTAGGTTTTTTTAATTTATTTTTTATTAATTTTTGTAACCACCTTAAAGGCTTGACTTTGGAAATTAATTGTATTCTATTATCTATGTGTACTGCATGACTGGATGGATAATATGAGCAACTGTTTTTTTTTTTAATTTTGTGTTCACCAGGATCACCTGTTGTATTTACTGCTATTTTATATAAAGATGTGAACACAAATGACTGATCTGTCATCAGGTCTCCATCAAATAATTTAATATAAACTTAATACATTACCAGCACACACATTTACATTAGCTACACTGAAACAGAAGTGCACGACAAGAACAAAGGAAAAGAAGTTAGTAGCACAACTTCAGTAGTTATTCAGCTGTTCTAGTTATGAGTCAGTTTCTTCATAACTATCCTCGTTTTCATGAAGAGAAAATATGAATAAGTGTAAACTTTGTCTCAGGGCTGCTTCCAGCTGAACCAGTGGGTAAAATCTGTAATGTGATGAGTTTGTCTTAAACAAGGAAGCTGTGGTGACCTACTTTACAAACCTCGTACTCACAGCAGCCCACGAACATGAAGCCAGTGGCAGTCAGCCAAACTTTCTACACAGTGAAAAATATATTTCCTGTTTGTTTGGTTAATGGTTACCCGTCTCAAAGTGACTGGCTGTAAATGAACCTCATATGTTTTTCTTTCTCTAAAATCTTCTTTGCTTTCTGTTAAGTTTCAGTAAAGTTCTGTAAGATGTGATTAGCATTACTGACAGTGTCATAAACGCAAATCATGATTTTGTTCTAAACATGCTCCAGTACTGCTGTTGCTAAAAGTAACACAGCTATGGAAAACTGAAAATAACATAAAGGAAAAATAAACTTTGTTACATAAAAGGCTTTTATCTCTGATGTTGATTATTTGGCATGTTTTCACAGGATTTAGAGTCATCCTTCATTTCTTGATATTTTTATTGGCAAATAGAAAAAGCTGGAGTGATTTCTTACAAACATGTAGAAAACATACATTAGCTACATACAAAAACAGCAAGCACAGGAAAGCAGTGAGTTTATTTACTGTGGATGTAGCTGTTTAACTAGTTACAAAAACTGTCTTCAGGTAGTGGGTCTGTTGGTGAATGCAAGTCTCTGGGGTTTAATCCACACAGACACAGAATCTCTCCACAGCTCTGTCTCACACATAAACACCACGGCAGGGAAGCATCCAGGCTTCTGCACAGAGGAGAACACAGATTAGCATTTTACTGAGATTCAACTGAAACCGGACTTACCAGACTTTTTTTTTTTTTTTTTGCCTGTCCTGTTTGGTTCTTTAGCCATTACATTTGTTGCCTGAAGGCCAGCAAAGGTACTGATTTACTTTACCAAGTGGATCATCACGGCCTTGCCCTATTGGTCAATTTTATTGACCTTTGTTATTATTATTTAGTTTTTTATTTTCAGTTGTTACAGACGGGACAGAAAAGGAAGAAAGAAAAAAAAAGGAAAGGGAGGAAAGAAAAACAGAGGGGAAGAGTGACGGTGAGAAAAGGCACTTAAATCTCCCGGATCACCTGTTGAGAGAAGAAGAAAAAAAAAAAAGAGAAAACAAGCAAAAAAGAGAACAAAATAACAAACACAACACAATTGCAATAATCTAGCTAACTGTAAATAACGGTAACTACTAAATATTGAATGTTGTTGTGCAGCACGCAGGACCGACAGCACACAATGTGCTTTGAGGCACTAAAACAAGCAGTGCAACACTCAGGCAAAGAATGAAGGTTTGCTTCCAGTTTAAATATGCTGGCCGCAAATTGGCTGATGACAAACAGGTGAGCTTGATTATCCCAGGTGTGCCAGGAGGAGGAGGGATGTCCAGGAAGACCCTGCCCCTGAAAGGCAAACCATAGTTATTGCTAATTTGATGGGTTCCAGATGTTGCTGCTCACTAGATCAGTAGATCAAAGTAGTGTTTAGCAGTGCTTTTCTGTTTTCAAAATGTTTTGGAAATCTAATCATCATTCCTAATTTTCAATATTAGGCCTGAATGATGTTTTGTTTTTTTTCCAAATAGAAACCATTTATATGCAGCCCCAAGCTATGACAATCCTAACATGTTTTACAGATGAAGACACTCACAATATACGATACAAATTGTTAACAATACATATTGATGACAATTTGAACCAAAAATTTACAATTTGGATTCACTCCATCTGACCTTTCCACTGATTTTCAGTCCAGTCCTTGTGTAATTTGGAATAGCCCAGCTGTCTATCCGTCTTTGCGTTCCTTAACAAAGGCTTCTTCACAGACATCCTCCCACTGAGACCATTTCTGTTGAGGGATCAGTGAACTGTAGATGGATCGCTGAAGAGCCAGATGCATTCCAGCATTATTAGACAAAACTCAGACAAAAAAGTAATTCAGTAATTCTGCTCAGTGCAAACATGGTAGATAATTTCTCAGACAGCTGAGTCAAACAAGTCTCCTGAACAAAAATGTAAATACTGGTAGCTCCATATTCATTACTATAACACATAAAAATGAATGATAGATAAAATTAACTTGTTAATCCAATTTCAGCATTCTGAATGAGTTATGTTCTTTTGCGGACCTTTTATGCAGCACCCATCTTATATTTTATGGTATACTGAACAGAGTTTGGATGTCAGGGTTTAACACAAAATAAATAAGACAGAGTGTCTTTTTATAGAAATACTCCCTAGAGCAGAAGTTGTGAATGAATCCACAACTGGAAATTTAAACAAATGCAAAAGTTAGATTTAGTCTAACTTTTTGAAATCATGTTTGTAACTTCACGAGCTTGTTACAACCCTATTCTTCCTGTTTCCACCACATTAAAACCCACAGACACAGCAGTAGTTGAAGTGGCGGCACGTAACGTGATTAATGACATACTTTTTTAAAGATTGCTATCTTCATTAGGAAAGTGTGGCCTCTGACATGCCAACCAGAGATAGGACTGAAAGCCTAAAAATTACACCAGTTTTCACCTTTATGTAAGTTTAAACTCACTGAAAGTATTTCTCACTTTTACACTTTTATAGTATCAAAGTAGCAGTGCACTATGTTTTGTCGTGCTCCTGTTAAAAACAGGTAAGCAGACTGCTGTATGCCTGTCAGCAGCATTAAGAGCATTAGGATTAGCCTAGAAGTAAATTAAACTAAAAATGTTTTAAAATATCTTATCTTATATTAAAGGAAGCCACTGATTTCTCAGCGGACGCAGTATTTTAACCCAACACGCCACGCGTGACGGATGCTCGCGCTCCTACCAGGTCAGAGCACCGACGGAGCTGCGTTTCATATGCTGCTGATCATATGAGTCTGATTAGTGCTTTGGCAGGTCTCCTTTTAAAGTGGACATGAAAATCATTTATGCTGCAGAGCCCTGCTGTCAAAATCTGACATATTTAATACTGTGTTGTTTAATTAATTTTTACATGTTTTAGAACTCTTCTGCCATCGTGTGCCAGTCCAGAGTGTGACGTCACATGGTGTTCCCTGGCTGTACTGCCTCCCTGCTGTAATATTCAGGTTTATAAAGCACATGAGAAATGAGGACTGTGTGGAAGAGAGAGAGTGTTAAATCCATGTTAGTTTTTGAGAGCAGTGCTCCATAGTGTAAATTAGCCTTTAAACATGTAGTATTTCATGTCCAATTTAAGCTCTTGGTCCAACACCTCCTCTGAAATGTGTTCATTCATAATCATTTTAAACTTAACACTTGCAACTGTAGGATGTTGTGGTGTGAGGGGGTTTTGTTTTTTTGTCACTGATATAACAGTAAAGGTAGTGAGAAAACTGAATTCACAGACACTTCAGTTTTTTCCTACAAACTTTATTAACCAAAACACACACAAAAGAAATCAAAACTTGGCTGGGATCCACGAGGGCAGAAGATCTACTCTTGTGTTTGACTCACAGGTGCTCACTCACTTATTTGACAATAATGGCTGATTGTAAGTGGAGTCATGTGTGGAGCTATTTCAGCTCCACAAACAGGAAAAAATACAGCATACTAAAGGAACAGCTAGAAGTGTTGAAGAAAGAAAATAACTTTAACTACAGAAATTGAAAGACTGAATGGAGAAATAGACAGTCGAAAGGCTATTAAGGCTCTGGAAGCAGAGAAAAAGTCTCTTACCAGCCAAGGTACCACTCTGCAGAAAGAGCTTGAGGGGCTGCGGCCAAAGCTGGTTAAGGAACAGGCTTTGCATCAGCAGAATAGTGAACTTAGAGCAGAGATCGACAGGCTCGCGATTTCAACTCCTGCTCTCCAAGCTGAAATTGCAGAGCTCCGGAAAAACCTCCAAGGGAAAAGAGTTTTTAACCTTGAGTACAATTCCCTGAAAATGGGAAAAAAAGAGCATTACTGAGCTCAACAAGGTCCTGCAAAAAGAAGTGGATAAGCTAAAAGAGAAAATGAGAAAGGAAAAGGCTCTGCAAGAGAAAGTCGCAGCAATGAGAGCGAAAAAAGAGAATGTATGCAGACAACGAGACGCTCTAAAAACAGAACTCAGCGATTTCACAGATTCAACAAGGTCAGACTTTGAAAGCTCAGTCACAGAAAGCACCAGATTGTCAGTTTGGAGAAGATTTTATACACCTGTTGTTAAAGAATTGACTGAAACACCTGATTCAATTATTTGGATTGGTGAGTGAAAACTTTTGGCAATATATTATATAGCAGTAGTTATACAAAGTAGTTTTAATGTAATATGACAACACCTTAGTAAAAATATCTCTCTTCCTGTTTGTGTCCTTCTGTTGTTCTCCCAGTCCTTGTTATGCCTCCTCTGATATCTGTTATCTAATGTACCATCAGCATCATATACTAGCAAATCGTGTAACTAAACTGTTTGCTTCAAAAGGAAGGTATAGGAAAGTCACACGTATCGTTTCACAGAGTAAGTGTGGAAAAAAGTATATGAAATGTATAAAAAGCCTTAAAAGGATTGCTGACATGCACTTGCATAGATGTTCACTGTGCACTGTGATCAGCTAGTTCAACTGAAAACAAAAACTTCCAGTTTTTTTCTTGTAATTTTTTAAATCCAACATGTAAAAGAAGTTTTCAAAACAAAGTCTCAACATTGAATCACTATATTCAGGTAACAAACACAGCCAAAGCACATATGCAGGTACATATTTCATATTACTAGTTTTACATAATGGAATCATAACTAGTAGATCAGAGGAAACACAAATGTTATTGTGAGGAACACAAAACTCAAAAAAGGACAAAAAAGGCTGAAATGTAAATGCAACATTAATAAAGGACTATTTTTTAAGAGTACAGGAGAATTCATTCATTCCAATAAAACAATGCTTCCTGTTAGGCGGGTTCAGATTGACTGAGAACTGGATGCCAGGTGGTCAATAGCCAAAGATGCTTCAACTGAGAACAGCAGTTCTAAAATCCTGGAGCTGTCCGATGTCCATTTGCAGATGATGGTGTTTGCTTAATTCACTCAAATCTCTAAGCTCTACCTTCATGTGAGTCCCCATCTCGTTCTCTCTTTGTCTCTGAATGCATGAACCCAACTCCCTGTGCTACCATCAGTCACACTGATGATCTGCTGCTGATATCTGCTGCAGCGAAACTGCAGCAGTACATACATTCCAGCAGCTTGTCAATGGGCCCGTTCTGCATGAAAATAAACAGGGTAAAGTCTACAAAGTGACTGAAAGGAAAAAAAATTAGGAATGCAATGCAATATTGGTCAGTGTTGCTAGATAGATATATTGATAGATTAACTGCAGGTAGGTTTATCAGAAAGTAGTTAAATAGCAACAAAACCAAAGTTCCCACAATTCTTCGCTTTTCTTCAATGGACACTGATGTGGCAGCCGGCAGGGCTTTGATAGTTCCAGCTAAACAGAAGATTAACACGGGGGCAGGGAAAAAGGCATGAATGATTAAGCGTGAAACGTCTTCTGTGGTTACAGCAAGAGCAGCACTAACAATACAAAGGACCCAGACCAAAACAAAGACCAGCACAGAACCTTTAGGTTGCCTGATGTAGTTCAACAGCAGGAATGCGATGAAAAAATACCTGCAAAATATGTAATATAGATATTCTGATTATCACAGTACAGAAAGGTATATGTCTGAACATAATGATGCTTCACAGTATAATATAATGTTCATACACGTGCAAGTACACACACTGAAACACAGAGCGGTACCTTTCCAGAGCAATGCACATCTTGGAGTAAAGAGTGACCATCAAACCAGCGAGATAAATGACAAGAGGAATACTGAAGGATGTATCGCTGATCTTCATGCCCATTACAAATGGGAACTGGAATAGATTGAAGACAAGGAGGCTTGTGTAATATGTGACAGGAGCCTGATCCCATCGCAACTGCAACAGAAAAAAAAATGCATTAATGCAGTTATACATTACACGTCTTAAACTAACTCTCTTTTTATAAATTGTTTTTGTAGTGACAACATACATTTTTCCACTTGCTTTTACTTTAATTATTATTGTGGAAATGTTTCTGAGCATGACATGAGAATGAAGACATGAGTGGCATATCATAAGGAGTTTAGGAGTTTAGACCTCACTGATCAGACTGTGTCGTGTCTAATGTTCAGTTTTTTTACAAGGTTTCCTGGACTTTGGAGTTTCCTGGAGACTTCTATCTCTTCTTCATCTGGAACCATAGTCAGATTGGTCCCTCTTACTCACATCACTTTTCAAAATCCCTTTTCAGTAGTCAGAAGCAAAAGCCTTTTTCTTAGCCCAAAGAGTTATTTACCCCAACACCTATCTACATCCAACCATTCATTGTCTGGACTGACCATAAAAGCATCACTTATCTCAAAGAGGCGAAACATCTCAACGGGTGACAAGTAGGTAGTCCCCATGCTTGATTAATTTCGACTGCCTTCCTCCTATACTATTGGCTGACTTACCTGGGGGCTTAAATCACTGGTCCACTACCCCACATGGCAGGAACCCTGGACTTTGTAGCTGGTCTGTCGCCATCTCAAGGTTACACAGTAATATTAACCTTTGTTGATTTTTTTTTCCTAAACTAGCCCACATTGTTTGCTGCCTAAATTACTTTGTACTCTGGAGGCAGAGCCTTAAGTTTTCAGGACCCTCTTCCGTGGAACCAGCTTACTGGGAGAAATTGGGAGAAAGACACCCTCTCAACTTTTAAGATTAGGCTTAAAACTTACCTTTTTGCTAAAGCACATACTTAGGGCTTGACCAGGTGACCCTGAATCCTTCCTTAGTTACACTACAATAGGTGTGGGCTGCTGGGGATTCCCAGAGTGTTTCTTCTTCAGCCACTTTCCCCCCCCCCAATATGTGTTTATACAACTCTCTGTATTTAATTATAAGTTATTATTAATCTCCGGCTCTCTTCCACAGGATGTCTTTGTTCTGTCTTCCTCCCTAAACCCAACTGATCACGGCAGATGGCCCCGCCCCTCCCTGACCCTGGTTCTGCTTGAGGTTTCTTCCTGTCAAAAGGGAGTTTTTCCTCGCAACTGTTGCCAAAGTGCTTGATTATAGGGCTCATATGATTGATAGTGTTTCTTTGTAGTACTGTAGGGCCTTGAGGTAACTGTTGTTATGATTGTCAGCTATATAAATAACACTGAATCGAATTGAGGTAAATTGAAATCGAGGCCTAATTAACCCCGTTTCTGTCTGCCTCAAGTTACCACATAAATGGTAAATGGCCTGTATTTGTATAGCGCTTTACTAGTCCCTAAGGAACCCAAAGCGCTTTACGCATCCAGTCATTCACACACTGGTGATGGCAGCTACATTGTAGCCACAGCCACCCTGGGGCACACTGATAGAGGCGAGGCTGCCGGACACTGGCGCCACCTCTGACCACCACCAGTAGGCAACGGGTGAAGTGTCTCGCCCAAGGACACAACGACGAGACTGTCCAAGCCGGGGCTCAAACCGGCAACCTTCCGATTACAAGGCGAACTCCCAACTCTTGAGCCACGATCGCCTAACATGACATGCGGTTCCATAATGTGTTTCACATCTTCCAGTTAAAACCTACAAGTTCCTGTTCATTGAGAATACTGAAGAAATACCTTAATTGTAATAATCATAAATTAAAGTTATATTGAAAAACACAAAGACAAATGTATCTACAGACTGTAGTAGAAATGTGAGCATAATAGTGCCATGCATTATTGTATTGGAGAGATTGTTTTCCTCAAATTATTCACATCATGACAGATATAAAGAGACATGAATATAAGTTATTATTTACTTACTGAAAAACACACACCACAGATAACCACGATGGTCAAAGCAATACAGATGCTCCCGCAGATTGTTAGCACCACGAGGATAAGCCCCATCCCACTTTCCATCCCACCTCAAGCTCAATCTGTGATGAAGTTCCTCCAGAAGATAATGCCAGCTATTGGAAAAGCTAGTGTTGGAAAAAGCAAGAGTGTAACACCGTTAGCTGAACATCAAATGATGGATAAAAATAATGGTGAGAAAGCAAACAAGTCATTGTACATGTACAATTTCCTTGTACAATGACAATGACAATAAAAGGCTATTTTTACTTACAAAACTGGGTTTACTTGTGTAACACAATATTGTTTTCAAGATTGTGCCTGTAGCAGTCTGGATTTATGTGTCTAAATACTTTGTTTTTCAGTTTTCAGTTTTCAGTTTTATTTGTCATATGCAAGTTAACACAGGGTCAGCATCGCAATGAAATGTATTTGATGAGCAAAAGACAGTCACTCAGCAGAATGGTACAGTAGAAGAAAAAATAAATAAATAAATAAAAAATAAATAGAAAAATAGTAAGAGCAAAATATTAATAAGATGTAGTAAAAGAAAAAAGAGATTTTTGGTTAACTGTCTAAATATATTTAATCACTAGTGTGTACATATATATAAATATATGTATGGGATATAGTCCGAACTGGCTGACGAACGTAGCTCCAAAAGCGTTTGTCTGTCATACCGAGTGTATGATCGCGCTGTGCGCACAGAAATAGAAAGCAGTACAAAATAAATAATAACATTTTTGCTGAGATGACTGGGAGCTCTCGTCGGTGCAGCCATCTTACGGCGCAACCGGAAGTAGATAAAGTTGATAAAATGATTTTGAACCAAAATGACAAAATAATCAATTTTTATGCATTGTGATTTAAAAACTAACATTTCTCTGTCAAGTAAACTGAGTAGAATTAAGTTCAGCTAGTTGATGAGCATATACACCAGGGGTCCCCAATCCCAGTCCGTGAGGGCCGGTGTCCTGCAGGTTTTAGATCTCACCCTGGGTCAACACACTTGAATCACATGATTAGTTCATTACCAGGCCTCTGGAGAACTTCAAGACATTTTGAGGAGGTCATTTATCCATTTAAATCAGCTGTGATGGATCAAGGACACATCTTAAACCTGCAGGGACACCGGCCCTTGAAGACTGGGATTGGGGACCCCTGATATACACATTTAAGTCAAAGTCAAAGTCAACTTTATTTGTCGATTCTGCCACATGTACAGGACATACGGAGAATAGAAATTGCGTTACTCTTCACTCCCTAGATAAATAGCAAATGAACATTTAAATATATTTAAATATAAAAGTGATTAAAAAATGCAAGTAAAATAATTAAAAAGTAAAAATTTAAATAAATACAATTTTACATATAACAAGAAAGCTATATAATATACAATATAATGGGTAAGTGACATTGAGTGTAAACCAGGCAGAGTAGTGCAAATAGGCAAAAGTGTATATAAAGTGTCATGACTTTATGTTAATAATTGTAAGCATTTACATTACTTTGCGCAGTGCTGCTTCCACCAGAACTAGTCACCTGTCACTAGTGAGGATGTTTTTAGAGCTTGTGTTCAACAGGGAAGTTGTGGTAACTCACTCTACATCTCACTCACAAACATTCACAGTCAAGCAAGTAAAGATACAAAAATAAAATATCTGATTTGAGATAAGGGGTATGGCAAGTAATTTTAGTACAATTAGTTCAGTCCACATTAACTATATATATGGAAGCAAAGAGCACAATATCATTACTTTTCATAATTTATTTGTATTTATATTAGTGCCTGTCAATAGATTAAAAAAATAACTAATCTCACAATTTTCGGTAATTAATCGCGATTAATTGCAATTACTTGATCAATAGCCTGGTTGCAATTACATTTTTCAACTTTATATTTAAGCTTGTAACTGACATTTATGTAATATAATGAAGTAAAAGCAGAATAAACACAAAGAATGCATGCTTAAATTCAAAGAGAATTTGAATAGTTTTCTTCAATCTTTTAACACAGGTTCTCTCCTGTGAAATACAACTTCAAAAAAACCTATATACCAGGGGTGTCAAACTCAAATACACAGTGGGCCAAAATTCAACACTGGAACAAGGTCGCGGGCTAACGTTAATATTTATTGAAAAAAAATCTTATTCCAGATTTAAGAATGAAGCTCTTCTTATGGACTCAAACAAGTTTTGCTGAAAAACTGAATATGGAACAAGCAAAGCTTAATACTAAACAATATATATATTAGCTGTATAATACCAGTAGGCCAACTCTAATAATAATTTGGAATGGCTTTGCGGGCCAAATGTAATTAGGCCAAATTTGGCCCGCGGGCCAGAGTTTGACACCTATGCCCTATGCTAATAGGTAAGTATGCTGTCAAACAATTAAACTGTTTAATCAGATTCATCACAGGGTTACTGTGGATTAGTTGTGATTAATCACGATTAAATATCTTTCATTTTTATTCTATATTAATCTCATTTCATTTTGCATGAGCAAATAGACTCAACAAAAAAGGGAAAATATACGCACTTAACGTGTTTATTAAACATCTTGAACATTCATGGTAACAGAAAACAAAAGTATTTATCCACTCTCTCTCTGTCACTCTTGGGGAGGCACTTCAAGTCCTTGAAACGAGGAACCAAAGCTATGTAAAGTGGATGTTCTCAATCATATTAATAGGTCTGCAGTTTGTTGCAATCCATTTGGCAATTGTGTCAGTCAATATTTCCGAGGTAGACTTGCTGAGTCCCCGATGCTCTGTGAGTGGTTTGTCGCAGGCTGGGTGACACGTTAGCCAAAGTGCTAACAGCATCCTCGACTAACGTATGCTTTGCGTCAATGTGATATTTTAAGCTGGAAGCGCTTCGGTGAAAAGAAAATTCCTTCTTGCACAATGCACATAATACTTTATGTAGGTCGACTGTTCCGTCTTGTTATTTTTTAATACTCAAATTTCCCATCAAGAGGGCCAATGTCCGTTTATCATCTTCCAGATTGAGTTGATTGGTTCAGCTGCCCGTCACTACCAGATCAACTGCCCGTTTGCGTATGTGCGAAGGTAACTCTACTTGGACAAACTGCCCAAAATGTGTTGGCAGAAACATTTCAGGGATTTTGAGTCATTCTGCACTCCAGATGCGTTCATTTTAATCGAGTTGACCGTGATGGCGGATTAATTTGCGTTAACGCGTTAATTTTGACAGCACTACTTAGTACATAAAGCAACCAGAGTGAAATAAAATAATTTCACTTTGATTATAAATAAAATTAAACTGACCCAATCTGAACAGAATCTGGTTTATTTAGTGTATTAACAATACACACATTTCCATTCACTATTTTACACAGAAGAACAAACTGCAAACACAAAAGAAATGAGTAAATGATAAAAAAAAAGGCCTGTATTTGTATAGCGCTTTACTAGTCCCTAAGGACCCCAAAGCGCTTTACACATTCAGTCATCCACCCATTCACACACTGGTGATGGCAGCTGCATTGTAGTCACAGCCACCCTGGGGCGCACTGACAGAGGCGAGGCTGCAGAACACAGGAGCCACCGGGCCCTCTGACCACCACCAGTAGGCAACGGGTGAAGTGTCTTGCCCAAGGACACAACGACCGAGACTGCCGGGGATTGGAATGGCAACCTTCCGATTACAAGACGAACTGCCAACTCTTGAGCCATGACCACCCTAATCACGATTAAATATCATTCATTTTTATTCTATATTAATCGCATTATGAGTACAATCACATGACACCGACAGTCCTATTTATGAGGCTGTTTCATCATATTTATGCTCCTCTTCAAGTACAAATAATAATAATATTGTAAACATTGCCTTCACTCACCTGAGAACTGCTTTCAGTTGAACTTGAGTGTAAAATCTGAAGTATAATGAGTTTGTCTTGAACGGGGAAGTTGTGGTAGTCTACGTTACACCCCACCCCCACTGACATGAGGTCACTCACCGCTCAGAGTAGATGGTTGATTTTTAACATAGAGTTTTTCTTTTTCAGGATGTGGCCCACCTTTAACTTTAATTTACAATAACTCATCTTTCCATCTGTGTTTCTTAAACCCAACAAAGTGGCCACATGAAACTAAAAGGAAAAGTAAACAATTTATCTATGATACTTATGATTTATGAATGTTTTTCTTCTTTGAATTGTTAACGACCAAGTTAGTAGTTCATATCTGATATTTTAAACCTATAAAAGCATTAATTTTCAATCCATTTTTTCTCATAATCTATGTTCCAATTAATGTTTTATATCAGTGAATTCAGCACTTGCTTCAGGTGGTTGATAACATCAGAGTTTAATTAGAATTAGAATTAGAATTCAACTTTATTGTCATTGCACATGCACAGGTACAGGGCAACGAAATGCAGTCTTTATGTTGAAGTTTGAAACTCTGTCAAAGAGAAGTGAAAGCTGCACGCGGCTCTTTGCCTGGTTTCATGCGGCTCTTACGTTGATATCAAAGTTTGGTTGTTGTTGTTGTTGTTGTTGTTGTTGTTGTTGTTGTTGTTGTTGTTAAATGTGCGTGTTCGCTTCGTTTGAGTTCAATACGGTATTTTCATCAAATGCGAATGTGTTTGAGATGAAAATACCGCAAAGTTTCCCAGTAGGGGCAAGTTCGCCCTCAAAATGGCAGGGAAAAAATGCACAGCAAAACCAAAATATGAAGATGAAGACAAGACGTTTTTAACAGAGTGGGAGAGTTTATATTTTTTTGTTGAACGCAATGGTAAGTCACTCTGCCTTATATGTCAGACATCATTAGTGCATTTCAAAGCTTCAAAGCTTCACCGCCACTTCAGCTCACGCCATGCTAACATCGACCAGAAATTTCCAAAAGGGACTGAATTTTGCAAGCACGAGTTGGCCACTTTGAAAAGTCAGGCAGAAAGCAGTCACAGTTTTTCCAAAGATTTACGAAGCGGTCAGAGACCATAACGCTCGCATCCTATCAGCTGGCTTGGAACATTGCACGGGCTAAAAAGCCATACAGTGAAGGGTAGTTCGTTAAAAAAAATGCCTCAGTGACGTTGTTGAAATCTTGTCTCCTGAAAACAACAAACTAAAACGCATGGTATCAGACATCCAACTGTCCTGCCACACTGTCGAACACAGAATATCGGACATTAACAGGGCTATTGAATCACAGTTGCACTCTGACCTTCAAGCATGTGAGTATTTTAGTGTTGCATTGGATGAGAGTTGTGATATACAAGACAAGCCTCAGACCGTGCAAATATTGCCAACTGTGTCAAATGATTGTGTGATCAAAGAAGAACTCCTGGATATTGTGCCATTAAAACACAGAACCCGTGGCATAGATGTGAAAGAAACCATGATGGCAGCAAATCTGCACATAACGAAATGAACTGCAATAGCCACAGATGGAGCACCAGCCATGATGGGATCTGTGAACGTGCACTTAACCACAGGCAATTCAAGAATCTCATCGCTTAGCTGGACCAAGGGCTTCCAGGCGACCTGCCGCTGCACTGCACTTTGAGGTGGCTGTCAAAAGGCCAGGTAGTCTCTCGCTTGTTTGAGCTTTTGGATGCTGTGAAACTTTTTATGGAAAAGAACGACAAGGACTATCCCGAGTGGATTATGGATCTGGCCTTTTTGGTCAACATGCTGTGTCACTCAGGACAGACTGAACCTGGCCCTGCGGGGTAAGTTAAAAATGCTGCCTGACCTGGTGCAAAGTATGTTTGCGTTTGTCAACAAACTGAAGCTGTTGAAGATGCATATTCAAAAGGGAGATTTAACGCATTTTCCCACCTAAAAGCCAGCGGGCAAGTCACCAGCGCCACCCTGAGTAAGCAAAGAGCCAGATATGCAACGCTGGTTGAAAGCTTACATATAATCATTTGTATGCTGATAAAAATCATCATATTAGGTCTGATAAGATTCTTTGTGCACTTGTGAGATGAGAAGAAGCAGTCTCGATGTTATAATTCCATTATAGCTTTTGAAACCAAACTGTCCTGTTCTGTTTTCTTTAAACGTGCCAGAGTTCACACCTTTAAATGTGTATTTGAGACATGACCCATTGCAAGTTCCTGTTCTTATAGTTTAGCAAGACGCTTACTTCTGCTTTTCTGCATACAGTTTAATTTCATTGAAAGGTCATATGTCTATGTATAATATGGCTGGAAACACACACACACACACGCACCTACACACACCCACACACACAGAATACAGACACTGATGTTGCTCAGATATGCCTGCTTAAGGATGTATTTGTAATTGCATATCCATGAATGATTACTTGCTAACAATAAAAAGGGCTGTAGCAAAGGAATCAGTCGAAGTTGGTTGGGTTCAGGTGAAGGAATCTTTTCCTCAACTTTGACTGACTTCCCTCGTGAGCCACAAAGACAAAGAGCTCTGTCTTGTTTTGTTTTGTTTTGTTGTGCAGTTTGTTGGTCTTGTGTTCCAGCGGGGTTTGTGCCTAGATAAACCCAAGAAAAAGTCTACAGTCAACTGGACTAACTTGTTAAATCACTCATTAATTTTCATTAGATCATTTTAAATTAATATGTGAGCATGAAACTTTCATTTTTATTGTAATATGAATGATTAATTCAGTGATTATTAAATCACTGCAGCCTGTTGTTATTCCCCTGTTTTTTAATTCTGGCAATTCTTCAAATCATTCAGATACTCAAAAACTGTTTCAAATTCAAATTCAAATTTTATTTGTCACGTACACAGTCATACACAGTACGATATGCAGTGAAATGCTTAGACAACTGTTATTGTTGTTATTATTAAATCGTAAATGGCCTGAATTTATATAGCGCTTTATTAGTCCCTAAGGACCCCAAAGCACTTTACATATCCAGTCATCCACCCATTCACACACACATTCACACACTGATGATGGCAAGCTACATTGTAGCCACAGCCACCCTGGGGCGCACTGACAGAGGCGAGGCTGCCGGACACTGGCGCCCGGTGTCTGCCCGGTGGTGTAGGGTCCTGATTACCCCAAGTTTGTGTTCCAGAGGGTGATGGGAGTCAAAGAGGAGGTACTGGTACTTTTGTCCCTCTGTGGGGGGATACTCCCACTAGGTTTAAATCTGGGACTCTCCACCATTTGACCTTAGAACTGAAGAAGTTTCTCGGATGAGAGGTCAAATGTCTTCAAGCAACTTAAAGAAGTCCAGACGCTTTTCTTTGCAAGCTCCTTTGACTACGATGACCTGGATGACTGAGAACCTTCACAGACATTATCAGAAGCAGTTACAAAAAGTGAACAGCAGGTGTCAGTGTTTTCCTTTTTCTGCAGGAGCAACACAGATGAAAAACCTGTTATGACCAAAAAAAAAACCCTGTATATAGGATACAGACATTTTGACTCTGTCATTCTGTAGAGATGCATATAGTTGTTATGTGAGTGATCACATTTATCTTATGTTAAATGTAAAAAATTGTTGTTCAATTCAATTCAATTCAATTCAATTTTATTTATATAGCGCCAAATCACAACAAAAGTCGCCTCAAGGCGCTTCATAGATACAGAGAAAAACCCAACAATCATATGACCCCCTATGAGCAAGCACTTTGGCGACAGTGGGAAGGAAAAACTCCCTTTTAACAGGAAGAAACCTCCGGCAGAACCAGGCTCAGGGAGGGGCGGCCATCTGCTGCGACCGGTTGGGGTGAGAGAAGGAAGACGGGATAAAGACATGCTGTGGAAGAGAGACAGAGGTTAATAACAGATATGATTCAATGCAGAGAGGTCTATTAATACATAGTGAGTGAGAAAGGTGACTGGAAAGGAAAAACTCAATGCATCATGGGAATCCCCCGGCAGCCTACATCTATTGCAGCATAACAAAGGGAGGATTCAGGGTCACCTGGTCCAGCCCTAACTATATGCTTTAGAAAAAAGGAAAGTTTTAAGCCTAATCTTAAAAGTAGAGATAGTGTCTGTCTCCCGAATCCAAAACTGGAAGCTGGTTCCACAGAAGAGGGGCCTGAAAACTGAAGGCTCTCCCTCCCATTCTACTTTTAAATACTCTAGGAACAACAAGTAGGCCTGCAGAGCGAGAGCGGAGCGCTCTAATAGGGTGATATGGTACTACAAGGTCATTAAGATAAGATGGGGCCTGATTATTTAAGACCTTGTATGTGAGGAGCAGGATTTTGAATTCAATTCTGGATTTAACAGGAAGCCAATGAAGGGAAGCCAAAACAGGAGAAATATGCTCTCTCTTTCTAGTCCCTGTCAGGACTCTTGCTGCAGCATTTTGGATTAGCTGAAGGCTTTTCAGTGAGTTTTTTGGACATCCTGATAATAATGAATTACAGTAGTCCAGCCTGGAAGTAATAAATGCATGAACTAGTTTTTCAGCGTCACTCTGAGACAGGATATTTCTAATTTTAGAGATGTTGCGCAAATGGAAGAAAGCAGTCTTACATATTTGTTTAATATGTGCGTTGAAGGACATGTCCTGGTCAAAAATGACTCCAAGGTTCCTCACCGCGTTACTGGAGGCCAAGGTAATGCCATCCAGAGTAAGAATCTGATTAGATACCATATTTCTAAGATTTTCAGGGCCGAGTACAATAACCTCAGTTTTAAAGTTGTTAAGTGCTGTGCTGTGGAATAACAGTCTAGCCACGTGTAGAGGTTCCTGAAAATGTAGAAACATCATGTTTTTCTTCTTCAATCAAATGAAATACAAGTTAAATGTCTAAAGGAGATTTTTTTTTAAACATTCTTTTCAAACATAATGAAAGCACCAAAAGATGAAAATATATATTTTAAAGAATAGTGTTCAGCCCTCTAATAATCCCAGGAATTTAGAGAAAGTAAATAATAGTGGAGCTGTGAGCACATGATTGGCTTTAATGAGTTTCTTTTATTCACTCATCTGTATGTCAAAAGCCCAGCAGTTAACATGGGATCTGCTAATTTTATGACATGACTGTATCTGGTTCAGTGATGTGACATTATTACACTTTACTACTTTTGGTTACTGGGCTACTTTTGTAGCAAGATTAATCTGCAGAGTGTACCTGGAAAGTGTTTGATTGTCAGACTTTTTATTTTATTTGTTAACATTAAAATAACCACTTAATTTTAATGATTCAACACTCCATGTTTAGAGTCTTTTTCAATTTTTCCTTTTAGCAAACTGCTTATCTAGTTTAGGGTCATGTGGGTGCTGCATCCCAGCTGCCAAACGTCGGGTACATTCTAGGCATGTCTATTGCTTGGCTAATTTTTTCCGGCTCGGACTGAGCAGATCCCTCCAGCGCGCAGACCTCAGGCTCTGGCTGAGATGTGGCTGGGCTTGACTGAAGACTAGTAGCCACAGGGGTGTGAGCAGAGGATGCCGTGGCTATAGCAGGTGGTTTAGATGAAGATGGCGGCGTGGCAGCTGCAGACAGGTGAGACGTGGGGGATTACAGTCGATTACAGTCGTCCAGCCTGGAAGTAATAAATGCATGAACTAGTTTTTCAGCGTCACTCTGAGACAGGATATTTCTAACTTTAGAAATGTTGCACAAATGGAAGAAAGCAGTCTTACATATTTGTTCAATATGTGCATTGAAGGACATGTCCTGGTCAAAAATGACTCCAAGGTTCCTCACAGCGTTACTGCAGGCCAAGGTAATGCGTAAGAGTAAGAATCTGGTTAGATACCATATTTCTAAGATTTTCAGGGCCGAGTACAATAACCTCAGTTTGATCTGAATTAAGAAGCAGAAAGTTAGCGGCCATCCAGGTCTTTATGTCTTTAAGACATTCCTGCAGTTTAACTCATTGGTGTGAGGCTGAGCAGATCCCTCCAGCGCGCAGACCTCAGGCTCTGGCTGATTTCCTTAAATAGGTCGCTCCTAACGAGAGTGATCTCGTGGCTGCAGGTGACGAGCGGCAGGTGTGGCTGCCTCCAGCACAGGAATACTTCCAAGATCGCCATCCTTCTGGCAACCAAAACATCCGGGAGTGCGAACATAACATAGCACACACACACAGGGAGACTGAGAAACTAGTGATGTGCGATACCACTGATTTCCTTTACGATCTGATACCAAGTAAAATTCAGGGTGGTATCGACAATACTGATCCGATACCGATACTTCGTACAAAAATTTAATGTTTTATTGTATTTCAAATTATAGCTTCATATTGATTACAGGACATCAACTTACTTGTTCTTATTGCTTAATAATGCAGAATTATATAGAAATAAAAAAGTTGTGCACTATTTGAACACTTTGAACACAGCACTAAATGACTCCGCGGGAGACGTCTATCTCACGCTAGCAGCACCTGTCCCTCTCCTCCTTTTCAGTTCTCCTCAACATACGCTCGTCATATTCTGTGATATGATTTACTCTGAGGTGTTTGACGAGGTTAGTGGTGTTGCCACAACACCTCACTGTCTTGCCACATGTATTGCAAACCGCGTTATGGCTGTTTGTGGAGGCAAAATATGTCCACACGTGACTTTGTTTACGCTCAGCCATTGTTGTGAGTGCGCACGCCAAGGGGCTACAACACATTTATACAGCTGTATTTTGCATGTGACTATGAAAAGCGGAAGAGGAAATAGTTCCTTTCAATTTAGATGATCCGAATGACGGATGCGAATCAGAGTTTCTTTCCACTGCGTTCCTTTTAATGATAAACTACAAATTTACCCCAAGGCACTAAAATATTGATATTTTAATATGAGAATCGATTCTAGAACATAAATAACTGGTACAGGAGGAATCGATATTTCAGTATCGATTCCACTAGGAGAAACAGGAAAGAGACAAAAAACACCAAAAATACATGAGCCCTGGGCCCCTAGACCCAGGCCGTGACAAAAGGATGCTAAATTATTTGGTTGAAATTAAATTGTCAACGAGCTCTGAATTCAAACAAACCATGAAAAATCCAATTAAAATACTATGCATCAGGCTAGTCTATTTTGCAGACATTTCATCAGTAGCAACTCAAAATACTCAGTAATTTTTATTGCTCCCACATCCTTGTATGCATGCCTGACAATAGGATGATTGCTTGTGTCCTGGGAGATCTCATTCCACATGATGTGTGCCAATTCTCCATTAGCGAGTTAATGCGGATGGGCTGCACAGTGCGAACGCGTTAACAAGCTACCCGTGCTAACACGTTAAAGCCGTGCAGACCTTGCACGGGGCGATTCGCATTATGGCCCGTGTTTAGTCTCTGTTCCCATGTGTACTCTGTACTTTTCCTGTGTCCACGTTCCCGTCTAGTCACTTTTGGCTCTTTTCTGCTTCACAGAAAAGCTAAAACATAAAATCAGAAATGAACCAAAAGCAAGTTTAAAAAGATGAGTTTTTAGCTGTTTTTTTTAAAATGAAACCATGGAGTACACCCATCTCAGACTCAAAGGAAGGGAGTTCCAGAGTCTGGGGGCCACAGTTACAAATGCTCTATCGCCTTTCGTTTTCAGCCTCGTATGCTGGACGTCCAAGCCCTGATCACATGACCTCAGGGACCTGCTGGGGATGTACGGATGTAAAAGATCTCTGATATAGGTTGGCGCTTGTCCAGGCAGAGCCCTGAATGTCAAAGTCAAAATCTTGAAGTGGATTCTGAATTTTATGGGGAGCCAGTGCAACTGGATCAGCAGAGGTGTAACGTGAGAGTATTTAGAAGACTTGGAAGCTTTGCAGCAACATTCTGAACAACTTGCAGGTGATCCACAGAGGCTTTACATAAACACTGGAGACTCTAATAAGTGCAGTTTCAGTAGAGTGTCCTACATCCTGCCTGCTACACAGAACTCACCATGACATTCTAACAACAATTGTAAACATTGTCTTTACTTACCTGAGGTCTGCCTTCAGTTGAAACTGTGGGTAAAATGTGTAATATGATGAGTTTGTCTTGAACGTAGAAGTTGTGGTGGCCTAATTTACACCCCACCCCCACAGACATGTGGTCACACTCAAAGTGCAGATGGTTTATTTTCAGCATAGAAACAACTTTTTTTTTCTCCAACATGTACCCCACAATGAAGTTTAGTATACACTACTCAGTTGATCTGTGCTGTTTTCTATACCTAACATAGTGGCTACATGAAACTAATAATACAAAGTAAAGGAAAAGTAAACCTTTTTTTTGTTTGTAATACTTTTTGATTTTTTTGCTTTTTTAAAAATCTAAATAGTTAACAGTTATGTATTGATTTCTTTCCCCTTAAAATATTAATTTTCTGTACACTTTTTCATATGATCTGTAGGGATGGGTATTGATAAGATTTTAACGATTCCGATTCCATTTTCGATTCTGTTTAACGATTCGATTCCTTATCAATTCTCTTATCGATTCTTTTTTTTTAAAAAGGAGAACACTAAGGTCGATTAGCTTAGAACTGTGTTTTATATCTTCTCTTTGAACAAGATAGAAATTTAGGAGTAACATGGCCTTACAAACCCAACAGTGAGATCTTAAGAGATCCACAGTCTACGGCTCTTCAATGGGGTGTCACAGGGTCCCCAGGAAAAAAAATGTATATGTAAAATAATAAAATAAATATTCTCCTGTAGCAATAACAAAGTGTAACATAAATTATTCTGTAGCAATTACACAAGAATATCCAGTAATGTCCTGCCTACAATTAAACACATTCACTTACCAAAGTGAAATCGGGGCATCTGCTGTGGCAAATGGGTTCAAGCCTTTGACCACAAACTTAGACACTGCTCGGTGACATTCGTCTATCCTGGCCTGAAAGGAGACGCTACCGGTAGACTGCAGCGAGAGCTGCCAGCATCTGAGCCAGCCAGACTCTGTCTCTCTCATCATGGTCACTAAATGCACAGTAATAGCAGGTTTTGTAATAAGGTAAATCGCGCTAACATAATATGCAATGCTAATTGATTAGTTACCTGCAGTATTAACGGAAGAGGACGTGGAAACGCTACCGCTGCTGCTGGGTTGAGCTTCGCTAGTCCGGAGCGGATCAAAAACACGACATTCGTTGAAAGCAATCGCGTGTTTTTTGAGCAAATGCTTTTGCATGTTCGTAGTGTTTCCTCCCTTTGATGAAATCTCTACTTTGCAAGTATTGCACGTTGCCCTGTTGTCATCCTTTCTCATAAAGTGTAACCAAACTTTGGAGCGTTTGTGCCGCTCAGGCGCCGTGTTTCCTACTGGGTAAAAGACGCTACTCAACGTGATGACGTCATTCGGGGCGACTGGAATCGATAAGGGAATCGTTTTTAAAAGTGGCAAACGATTCCAAGGAATTGAAACAGTGGGAACCGGTTCTCAACAAGAACCGGTTTTCGATACCCATCCCTAATGATCTGTGTTCCCATGTTTGCTTTGTACACGTACTTTTAATGCTTGGCAACTGCTTTAGGTTGTTTATAAACCCAGTGATCAGCAGTTTGTGGTGTTGCCAGGCAGAAATAGAAATATTTCTACATGAACACGGTCCTGCATAAATGACTGACATATTGAGATACTTTTATATGGTAGGCCTGTTTAAGATTCAAACTATCAACTGACAACATAAATGTATCTGTGAGGAGTTTACTGCATAGATGACAGCAACAACAAGCAATTTTGTCATAGACTTTAACTTTACATCTTTATGAAACCAGAGAACTGCCACCTGCTGGCCTTTATTAAATGTAGACTCCATACTACAGTCATACTGAAGTCAGAAAAAGCTATTTTTTCAAGCAATATTTGTTTTATTTCACCAATACAGAAGAAACTGAAGAAACAATGAACAGACAGAAAAATAACAGTCCTGTATTTAAACATACTGCTGTGTCTCATGTCAACAGTGCAGTAAACCAAACTAAATGAATATTATTTACAGTGATGTAAGACTCTTTTATTTCATCTTTAAAAGCATTGAATATACAAAAACGTCTTTATGTGTTTTAAAACTTGTACCAAACTCTTGTCCATGTCACACATCACAAGTATTCTTGCTGTTTGTTCAGTCCACTTATTAACAACAAAGGAGCGATGATGACATTAAGTTGCTGCCTCCTGCTGCAATATCTGAAGCTGTTTTGAAGCAGCTTCATTATTGAAATCACTGTCATCAGCTACAAGGATTGTCTTGGCTGCATATAGATATATGACAAACATAACAAATAGTACAGTATTATTTCCAAAAGTCAGTACAAGGGAGGAAATGGAAATGTTAATGTAACGAAACACAAATATAATCCAGAAAAACCAAATGTTAGCCCTAAATCCACAGAAAGAAAACCCATTATCATTTAAAAAAAGAAGAAGAAATCCATCCAAATTCCATCTACCGAATTTCTCACCCTTTCTCTAAGGGAGAGGCCAGCAACCCTTTGGAGGAAGCCCATTTCAGCTGCTTGTATCCATTATCTTGTTTGTTTTTTTCGTTCTCAAGGGACAAGTTATTATTTGGACATACTGTAGAAACAAAGAAAAATGATGTGGCAAACAAAATTATAAGCAAAAAATAAGTAGACTACTAAAACCTATGTGGGAAAGAAAAAAAAGGTGAACAACATTTAGATAGGCACTCCAGCAGCCTGTCAATGCATAAAAGAAACATAATCAAGTCCATGAAAGGACTGAGAAAGTCCATAGAAGATAAAACATAAACAGGACAGATGATTGTGGGAATGGGTATGGCGGAGAGTCTGATATTTGTGGAGGATGGTGTTTGGTTAATTTGTCAGAATTTGTAAAGTTTGATGCCCATTTCTCTATAACTGTGTTTTCATCAGCCCACCTGTCTGTGCTGTCAGTCACACTCTTCCATCAGCTGAGCACAGACATGCCAGCAGCTTGTCAATGCATCCTTTTAGCATGAAAAGAAACAGAATCAGGTCCACAAAAGGACTGAGCAAAAAAAAACCCCAAACAACAGAAAAGTAACGAAATATGTTACTGATGATTGTGGAAACAACGATTAGAAAGTAGTAAAAGAACAACAGAATCAAAATTCCTAGACTTCGACGTTTCTCCTCAGTGGGCACTGAGGTGGCAGCAGGCAGGGCTCTGAAGGTCCGAGCTAAGCAGAAGATGAACAGGGGGCCAGGGAGGACGGCATGAATAAATAATCGTCCTAATTCATCTAAGACTATGGCAAGAGGGACACTGACTATACAAAAAGCCCAGACTAGGACACAGACCAGCACAGAACTCCTCGTTTGTCTGAGGCAGTCCAACAGTGGATATGCGATGTGAAAACACCTGCAACAGAGGAGAGACACAAATTCTGTTTATAATTAATGAGAATAATATGATTCTGACTGTAAGGATGCTTTAAAGTACAATATAATGTTCAGAGACATGCAGGTACACACACTAAAAGACGAACAGGTACCTTTCCAGAGCAATGCACATCCTGAAGTACAGACTGGCCATCACACACGAGAGGTGAATAACAGCAGGTATGCTACTTCCTATTCTTAATAACCAAACAATCATTATGCAGATCTGGATTAGATTGGAGAGGAGGAGGTTTGTGTAATAGATGACAGGGACTGGACTCCTTCGCACCTGCAGGGAATATAAATGAATAATAAATAAATGCAATAATACACACGACATGCTGTTTATGCTGTTTTTATGATCTCTGGCAGCACAAGGAGAGTAATTCATAAAACAACTATCAATATTTATTTCAGATTGTAGCAACCTTTGTAAAATCAAAGTGTCTCTTGACTTCCTTGCTTTTCAGACTCTGATGTCAGAACTTCTCCTTTTTTCTAATGGTTCAAACTGGTGCATGTAAAGCACCAGAGGACAAAATACTCACTTGGGTTACTTCACAACACTACATATAATAGAAGTGTCAATCATTTAGAGGTGGTGTGAAGTTAAATTAAATTTTAGTGAAAGACCCTTTTAGGTTGATTGTGATAATAGTTGTTATTGTTGTGCTTAAATTTGTAATTTTGTAAATTTAGATATTTTTCTGTTCCTCCCCTACACATCTAGGATGTGGGGGAGGCAATTAGCTATAGTGTTTAACTGCAGGCACGTCCTATGTGAAGGTTCTCTGTCCTTACTTAGTGAGGATGTTTACTTCTTGCCATTTATGGCCTCGCCTATGCTTGTGTATGGTTGTGTACTGTTAAAAAGGGGTTAAGCCATATACAAGATGAGGGGAGATGACTTTTCTGACCAGCAGGAAGTCACGTATATAGAGAAATATACACACACATACAGACACCCACACATGTGCTCGCACATGCATGCACACACACACACACACAGTGCCTTAGCTTTTATGGCACACAATATGGGTTTTACATTGTTTTACAACTTGCCGGACGTCCCTTGCTAGCAAGTGAGAACCGTATGGAGTGTCTTGCTTTTGTTCACAATGACAAACCTCTGCACCAGCGAGGTCTGACATTAGAGCTAACAGATCCATTTCTAAAGAAATAAGATCTGTTTTGTTAGAGGCAATGTTGCCTTGATGAGAACAGTGACTTTAAGGTAACTTCTTTATGGTTTTTATGGTATGGGCTTTTAAATTCTGAATGACTCAGTAATATTGGGAAAAGAGCATTTTGTTTAAGTCACATCGTACATGTGATACGTGTGAAAGTCTGCATGTGTGTACGCTTCCATGTTTGCTGCCCTGTGAAAAACTAAATTACTGCACATTTAGAGGAACAGTTTGTCACTAGGATGGTGTCTGCACTGCCGAGGTGCAGCTGATTTAGGTCTTATTGCTCGTTCACTAAGAAGGAGAAAGTTCTTTCTGCTCCCAAGCGGGTCTTCAGAGTTTTTGTTTCTTAAATTAATTTAAAGTCAAATTATTTGAAAGATGAATTATTAAAATACAAAACATAGATTATATGTTTATAGATGGCTTTTTATACTTTTATACTACAAAAAACTATATTATAAAGTACAAAAACAAATATCCATCTTAATTTGATAAAGGGTCCAATTTCTAATAGTATGTGTAATATTTTAAGCTTTTAACTATTTAAAAGCATTTCAATCTCCGAAGCAGGAACCAGACCCATGTCCCGACCGACACATCACTACATGATATCACTGAGACGATCTATACTTATGCCCTCGATGTTTGTACCTTACAGAAACATATATATTTAAATATATATATATATATATATATATATACACATATACACTGAACAAAAATATAAACGCAACACCTTTGTTACTGCTCCCATTCCCCATGGGATGGACGTAGAGACCTAAAATTCATTCCAGATACACAATATAACCATCCCTCCCAAACAGTGGTCACAAATCAGTCCAAATGTGTGGTAGTGGGCACATCTGCTATATTGAGATAATCCATCCCACCTCACAGGTGTGCCACATCAGGATGCTGATCTGACATCATGAGTAGTGCACAGGTGTACCTCAGACTGCCCACAACAAAAGGCCACCCTGGAATGTGCAGTTTTGTCTCACAGCAAAATGCCACAGATGCCACAAGCAATGAGGGAGCGTGCAATTGGCATGCTGACAGCAGGAATGTCAACCAGATCTGTCGCCCGTGCATTGAATGTTCATTTCTCAACCATAAGCCGTCTCCACAGGCGTTTCAGAGAATATGGCAGCACATCCAACCGGCCTCACAACCGCAGACCTCGTGTAACCACACCAGCCCAGGACCTACACATCCAGCAGGTTCACCTCCAAGATCGTCTGAGACCAGCCACCCAGACAGCTGCTGGAACAATTGGTTTGCACAACCAAACAATTTCTGCACCAACTGTCAGAAACCGTCTCAGGGACGCTCAACTGCATGCCCGTCGTCCTCATCGGGGTCTTGACCTGACTCCAGCTCGTCGCCGTAACAGACTTGTGTGGGCAAATGCTCACATTCGATGGCGTCTGGCACGTTGGAGAGGTGTGCGCTTCACGGATGAATCATGGTTCACATTGTTCAGGGCAGATGGCAGCTGAGAATGTCCCAGTTCTTGTATGGCCAGCATACTCACCGGACATGTCACCCATTGAGCATGTTCGGGATGTGCTTGACCGGCGTATACGACAGCGTGTACCAGTTCCCACGAATATCCAACAACCTCGCACAGCCATTGAAGTGGAGTGGACCAACATTCCACAGGCCACAATTGACAATCTGATAGACTCCATGCGACGATGTGTTGCACTGCATGAGGCAAATGGTGGTCACACCAGATACTGACCGGTTCTGGGACCCCAGACCCCCAATAGCGCAAAAAACTGCACATTCCAGGGTGGCCTTTTGTTGTGGGCAGTCTGAGGTACACCTGTGCACTACTCATGATGTCAGATCAGCATCCTGATGTGGCACACCTGTGAGGTGGGATGGATTATCTCAATATAGCAGATGTGCCCACTACCACACATTTGGACTGATTTGTGACCACTGTTTGGGAGGGATGGTTATATTGTGTATCTGGAATGAATTTTAGGTCTCTACGTCCATCCCATGGGGAATGGGAGCAGTAACAAAGGTGTTGCGTTTATATTTTTGTTGAGTGTATATATATATATATATATATATATTCCCATTTTCAGACCATGAAAATGTGCTGTGGACATGCATGTAAATGTAATCAAGTTTGTTGTCTTTGCTGTGTTGAAACAATGTTGATTGTTTTACTTTAGTAATTAATCAGCACAGTTTTACAGTTAAATGAGCTCTTTGAAACACCGTTTGTAGTTGATGGCTTGAGTGTTGTTAAAGTCTAAATTTTGGTGAACTCTCATTTTACACATTGACATTTGTTATACTAATAGGCAACTTCTACAGTGGAACGGAACACTCTTTTAAGTCATTCAGTAAGTTATTATTATTATTATTATTATTATTATTATTATGAAGAGGATACAGGCTAGTGAGGAGAAAGAGAAGGGGAAGACGGGTTAGAGTCAAACTCTGCCACTCATTTAACTCATTTGTGGGTATTTGCTCAACCTGTGAGCTAAATCAGCACTAGTAAGCTTGAACTCGAGTGTAAAGGACTAATTATTTAATTTTAATGATCCATAATTAAGTCATTCCCTTCCTTTATTTATGTATTTATTTTGCTAAATCGTCAAATTATTCACATATAAAAAAATTTTTTATTTACTTACCACACAACAAATCATCAGTATGGTCAAAGGAAGGCAGACACACGTGTCGATCCACATCATCACTTCTAGGACTTTCTGAAACTCTAGATAATTTCCTGTGATAGGGTTTTGTAGGAATCTATACACTTTTGGTGTGGCATAGAAAATGATTTAAAAAAGCAGCAGGTTAACATAGTCATGAAATTACTGATTATGTTGGTAAACAAGCAGCAAAGGCAACTGATAATAACGTGGAATAGCCTCAAATGTGCTGGAGAATTAACTTTTAACTTTAATTAAAGTTAAAAATAAAAACAGATTGTCAAAACAAAAGTTGGCACAGAATAATAAACAGTGGTGGTGAAGAAAAGGATTATGAAAATATAAAATAAACACAATTTAAAGTCGATTGCTAACACTTGATTAAAACTCAACTGGATTCAACTTTTTTGTGAGTTCAGAGAAGTTTACAATTATTTGATTAACCATAAATTTCAATCAAACTAACTCTAATATAAAATCTACTTTGCATTACTGATCTTGATAACTTTACATGCCAATCTTTAAAAATGATTCAGAAATTGCTCATGAAATATCCCTGCACAGCAACAATGAAAACAAAAACACCTCTATGCAGCTTTAAATTATCCTTATAACCTTCATGTTTGCAAGTTAGGATTTTAGACTCTATGACAGGGCCATTCAATTACAGCTTATTGGGTCAGATTCTCAGAGCAAGGAATTTAACTGGACCAGGAATTTTCAGCTCTCAGTAAGAGCATGTTGTGATGAACCAACACAAATGTACTGAAATAAATCTAATTCAGTTCTGTCAAAGCCATCAGTGCACTAACCATAGCAGTGATACATATGAATACATCTACTGCTGCAGGCTCTGTTTTAAATCAACATGTGTGATTAGGCTGCATGGTTCACATTGCACATTGTGTTGCTATGCAGGCTACAGTTACGCTGACATTCTGTGGGAGAAGTTATTTATATTAATTAGTCAAATAGATTGAGGAGGTACAGTTAGTGCATTACCAACACACACATTCACAAAAAGCTGCTCACTCCAAGCACAAAAGAAAAGAAGGTAGTGACTTTAATAAACTATCTCCAGATGTTCTAATTCAGTCAGTTTCTATGTTTTTTATAACTATTCCTCTCTTCAGGTAGAAATAATATGAACATGAATAAAATAAGTGTCGCCCTTACTTGTCTCAGGACTGTTTCCAGCTGAACCGTTGGGTAAAATCTGCAATATGACAAGTTTGTCTTGAACGAGGAAGTTGTGGTAACACACTTTATAATCTCCACCCCGTACTCACTGACGTTCAAACTCACAGAAGCCCAAACATGAAGCCAGCGAGAGTCAAGATATATTTTAACTTAAATGATCAGTACAACAACTAAGCTGCATCGTTTCTGTTCTGCTGATGGTTTTATTTTGCTTTACAGTCACAAAAGCACATGCATTTTAATCAAGATTTTTACTCAGTCCAACTGTTGCCTAAACCACAACTCAGATCCAGCAAACTTAAAATATCAGGGATTAAAAACGTTGTGACAGCAAACATGACATCAGCTCCTGTGACTGTTAGTAAAAGTTTTTATTCAGGTAGAAATCTGGTCTCAAAGGTGTTTCCATGGCACATTATCAGCAGTAGCAGTTTAAAGCCACGGGGCAGCTGATGGCCTGATCCCCATGAAGTAGACAACCAAAAAGCTCTAATGTCTCTTAATACATGTGACAGTATTTTTACACAAGCTAGTACACATTGTTGAATAGTATCTTTATAACAGGTTATAGAGGGAGGCAAAAGTAGTCGTATCTTTACTACAATCATCGAGTGGATAACAGTAAACTGATTAAAGAAGAACAGAATCTGCTGCTCTTTGAAAAATAAATAAATTCTGGCAGTATTCATTTAAATAACCATATAAATGAATTACAGCTAAAATTAAATCTGTATTTCAGTTTCAAACTAAATAATTTCTGCAGTTTTGGTGAATCTATAATCTCTTATTTAACACTCAAAAATTTATGTCTAACAATTATATTTTCTTGTATAATGAGCACAGAGCTGCTTTTTGATAAAAACACTTTCCTTTTTATGGGAATAATTATTAGAACATCACTTGTGAATTAAAGCTGGAAATACTCCCAAACAAATGTAGTATATACATGTGTTTTTCTTAACTTTATTAAAACCTGCAGTTGGCAGCTGCTTTATGAACCCATATTTGTGACTGTATGAACCTCTAACAAGCTTAATCTTCCTGTTTGCACCATATTAAAACCCACAGACCCACCAGATGAGAGTGGCTGAAGTGGCAACAAACACCTTGTTGATGATTTTTAAAGATCGCTATCTTCAGTCAGAACCTGTGACCTCAGAGGTGTGAACAGAGACAGGGTGTGAAAGTTCTGACACATCTGTAGAGGTTATTAAGCTTTTAATGCAAACTAACTTACTGGCAATATTTTGTTTATTTACTTTAATAGAAAGAGTTGAATAGAATAGAATAGAATAGAATAGAATAGAATAGAATAGAATAGAATGCCTTTATTGTCACTATACCAATGTACAATGAAATACAGAGAATCTCCTACTGAGTGTAAACATGTGGGAGAAGAAAGGGGGGTGAGGTGCACAGTTTCTGCAGCACTATATATATTTGAACAGTATTTTGAAAAAAAAAAACAGCAACAAAAAAACAAAGAAGAAACAAGGCGCAGTTTCCAAGGCTGTCCATACCCGAAGCCTTGGAAACTGCTAAGCCATGGCTCACAGCCTTGGCCAGCTGCTTGATGAGGTACACCAGAGAGATAGAAGGCAGGAGAATAAACCAGCCGTTCTCCACAGAACCAGCCAATTTGTACTCTCAGTGGCAGGGTAGGCAGGCCTGAACCCTCTCAGTGAAATCACTGACAACACTGGCTATGGATACTGACTACGGAGTGTATGAGTTGTCAGCCACCTCCTGTACATGGATGACATCAAGCTGTATGCCAAGAGTGACATTGATTAACTGATCCACACCACCAGGATATACAGCAATGACACTGGATGAAATGTAGTCAGATGATAACAAAGAGAGGGAAGGTAGTCAGAACTGAGGGGATCGAACTACCTGTTGGACTTCCAGATACAGACGGACAAATGGTGGTGGCTACCCAACTGGTCATAGTGGTGGTAGGCACACAGAAGAAGACGACTGTAGTGATAAACGTAGCGGTTCCGAATGACAGCAACACCAAGAAAAAGGACCAAAGGTCTGCTAGATGATGTGAATCATCTAGCTGACCTTCTGAGGGTACTTCACGTAGTCTTGGTAACCAGCTACAGGGGATTCAGGTTTCAAGCTTCACCATAATCCTATCTTTCAGGTCAGTTCCTCTATTCCTCAGTCTGCTCCAAAGGCGTGTAGTCTTACCACTAACCTATCCAGCTCCATACTGATATATATATAATATTTAATCACACTGGTTTTCAGTACTCAAAGAGTTTTAGAAGGCTAAAGTATTAGCTGGCATAATGTTAGCTTACAATGTTATATTATTGTTTAGCCGACTCCTGTCAGCTGTCCAGAGATGGCTGGGTCTGATATCTGCTGATGATAACCAGCTGCGACAATATCAAGAATAAATAAACATGGTCCTGATTTCTTATGTTCGAACACTTCAGGTGAGGAGGAACAGGAGGAGATGGAGATGAGGAGAAGAGAGTAGTGGTGGAGTAGAGGAGGCAAGAGAAGACAAAAATATTGTTTGAAACAGATACTGATTAGAACTTCATATAACTGATACTACTATTCATTTCATGCAGCGATGTGCACATGACGTCACATATCTCTCAGCAGATACCCCTGTTTGTTAATTGTCTGGCCGGTTATATTAAGTAAACCTTAGTTGTGTTTTTGTTTAACTGGCTCAATGAATATTAAGCTCATAGCTCTTTTGCACACATCTCTGTTTCACACTTCAATATTTTGTCTTATTTGTTGTCTTCATTTATTTATTTGTGCTATTTGTATTTTTATCTGTTCTGTTTCTATTGTATATATTAATCGGCATCTGTGTGTGGACAGCAAAGAAAGAATTTCATTGCACAGAGAAATGCCTTTTTTTCTATGGACACATGACAGTAAACACTTTGAATCTTTGAATGTAAAATACTGTGAATAAACACAATGTATTTTCAGTTCTGTGTTGTTTATAAATAATAATAAAATAATAATAATAATAAAGATAATAAGAAGGAATGCAACTTCCAAGGACAATATTTATTCATTTATTTATTTTTGATAATTCAAAGAAGATTTTAACAAATGAGGAATTCAGGTATTTTACTTCAAATGTTGGGGAAAAAAAAGGTAATTTTTACACATAAAAACCTGCAACCATAAAACATCTTCCAACAATAACAATTGGAGGAGTTGAATACAAAGCTAACACAGGAAACCCTTCACACCTACAGGAAGTTTAGGATCACCAGTTAAACTAACCCTAATGCAGGTTTTGGACTGCAGGTATTAAAAGTACCTGACGAGGGCGCTCACAGACCTGAGGAGAACATGCAAACTCCAAACTGAAAGGCCCCAAACTGGATATGAACCCGGGTCCTTCTGGCTACCTCACCACCACGGGGCCTTTAGAAGAAATTATGAAACAATTTCTACTTTTAAACTGACATCATCCAACTACTCAACAAAACAATTCTTACAGCCTGAGGCTTCAGCTGAAGAAAGACTTTGGATGGTGTTTGCTTATCTCACACTTTCTAATTCCTCTTCATCTTCCCTACTCTGGGATTTTCTTTCCTCTTTCCCTTCATCTCTGACTACATGATCTGACCTGTCTGTGCTAACATCAGTAACATCTTCTGTGTTGTTGCTCTCCATACTGCAGCAGCACAGATGTGCCAGCAGCCTGTCAATGGGTCCTTTACATATGAAAGCAAACGAAATGAAGTCCAACAATGAACTTAAAAGAAATAGGATCATAGTGATAAAATCAATAGTTGTGACAGAGTGAGGTGAATAAAAAGTCAAATTTAGTAGACGCAAGTTAAGAGTTAATAGAATGACTGCAGGAAGGTTTATAAGAAAGTAATTAAGCAGCAACAGAACCAAGGTTCCTACAGTTCTTCGTTTTTCTTCAGTGGGCACTGAGGTGGCAGCAGGCAGAGCTTTAAGTGTCCCAGCGAGACAGAAGATGAACAGGGGGGCAGGGAGGGCGGCATAAATGATTAAACGTACAAGGTCATGTAAGACTATGGCAACAGCAACACTAACACTACAAAGGACCCAGACCAGAGCACAGACCAGCAGAGAACCCTCAGTTTGTCTGAGGCAGTCCAACAGTGGGCAGGCGATGAAACAATACCTGCAACACAAAACAGACAGATGATCAGATTATCACACAGAATAGTTTGTTTCTGAACGATGCCTCATAGTTCAGTATAATATTCAGAGACATGCACACACACACGCACTGGTACCTTTCCAAAGCAATGCACAACCTGAAGTAAAGACTGGCCGTCACAGCAAAATAGTAAATGAAACGTGCAATGTTGTTGTAATGCAGTATTTCCTCCCAAAAGAACATCATGTTGCGATAGATTAGAACGGAGATGATGAGGTTTGTGTAATAGATGACAGGAACCTGATATCTTTGACCCTGCAGGAAATATTAATTGAAACCACATTAATACAGTAATAAAGATTATATAGTCATAAGTGTAGATTAATGTGTATGAAGAGTAAATAAATAAATAAAATATATTTAGTTTACTTCTTAAAAAGTAAGTTATTTGTATGTTGGAAAAGATGAAAAATAATAATAATTACAATGTATTGTTTTGAATTAATTATTCATACACCTCAAAATAATCACAAATTTCAAACACTCACATCGGCACCTAGAATATCAAATTAATCTGACTTGCATGTCCAGCAGAAACAAAACGAATATTTAAACACAGCACCTTCCTGCCTGATCACAGTGAAGCGAAAGTGCGGGAGATATACTAAATATTTTTTAATTTAATTTAATTTTTCAATAAGAAAGTAAAATTTGGTCTCCAGGATTTAGAAAGGTCAGATGCAGAGCATACAGGAAGATTAACAGAAGCAGTTACAAAAAGTGAACAGCAGGCGTCCCACTGTGTCAACCTGTTTTCTTTGACTATAACAGCAACACAGATGAGTGACAACCAGAACCAAAAAAACCTGGTATCTCTCAAAAAACAGTGTATATAGAATTATATATTGCAGTTACTGAGAATATTACAGAGAATGATCACAGCTACCTTAAGACATATCTAAAAAAAATTAAGTGTTGACTGTTTTGCTGTAGAATAACAATATAGTCCGGTGCAGAGGTCACTGAATGGTCTAAAAATGTGAGGCTAAAATTTAGACCCAACATGTGTTTTTTTCTTCAGCCAAACTGCAAACATGTTGAACGTCTACATGAGATTTTGGCTTTAAGGAGTTTCATTTATTCACTCATCTGTATGTCAAAAGCCCAACAGTTAACATGGGACGTGCTAATTTATGACATGACTGTATCTGGTTCAGTGAAGTTGAATGATTAAAATTTTTACTTTACTTTTGCTGCACCAATAAAATAATATGTTAAGAATTTATTATTTTATTCTCTATTCCTACACTATTAATGGGCTACTTTTGTAGTAAGATGAATCTACAGAGTGTAACTGCACTGTAAAATGTAATTCTAGATGTTTGTTATTGTAACATATTATTCTATATCAGTTTGACAATAGATGACTGAAGTTGTTGTTATAACATAGAATTACAAAATAAAAACGTCCCAATTACACCAAAAAAAGCTAACTTAAAAACTCATGTCCAGCTAAATCAGCAACTTATGTGAACTTGACAATGTGGGGAAGTTGAGCACAGCAGGATTCCACGTGACTGCTATCGAGGTGCATCATGGGGAATTGGCGGTTAACGACATTCATTCATTCATTTCATTCATTTATTTGTTCATTTTCAGGCACAACAAATACCTATATTGAACATAAAATGCACAAAACACACATGCTCACATTACTTGGACGTTTTCTAATCGTCTTCATTGGAATCTGCTTTCAAGGTGAGTAACATTGATTATAACTATAAGGAAAGAGAGCTACAAAAGTTGGAACATGTTTTGAATTTATGGCATGACGCGGGTTTTTCTCTTTTACCGAAATGTTTGCTTTAGCTAATGTAACTTTAGCCGACAAGGTCCAGCTTGTGTGTCATGACCAAACTTAATACTGACCTAATACCTAATACTGACATATGACCTTTTTTATGGGTTTAATGTGGCACTGACCAAATCATAAGTATTGTGCCGCTAGCTTTAAGGTTGTGCACTCAAACACTGTTGCAATATTAGCAAGCTAACTCAGCTAATTAATAAAGCTTATTTCATATTGTCTCTGTACTTGTAAATTTCTTTCAAGTTCACAGGCTGTTGTATTTTGGTGGAAGTTCATTTTGGAAATATTTCCAATAATCATTTTCTAAAGGAAGATCCCTCACAGACTCTCAAGACTGTGAGGGTTAGCATTGTTTCTTTTAGTAAATTTAATAATTACAGCACCAAAGTGGATTTTAAATGAAACAATCAAGTGGTGATTGAAGTGCAGACTTTCAGCTTTAACTCAAAGGGTTAACTCCCTCCTCCCTGTAGATGCCACATGATAACATGTGTACTTTTTCTACACCAAATGTATTATTACAAGATCTTTGACACTGGAGATGGTCTGGGTTTTAGAGAAATTAACTGGCAAGCTAGCATTGATATTATTAGTGTCTTGTGTTTATTCATGTCTTCACCAGGGTCTTTGACATTTCGCTGCTGTACTGTTCACTTCAGCTTTACGTTTGATTTCTCACATTGTATATTGTAATGGCAGAGATATTAGGATATTTAAGTGCCTGCAGTGGCTGCTACAGCTGTGGGGGGCAATACTTTGGTGAAGTGTCCTGGACCCTGGAAATAAAGTTACCTTGAACGTTACCTTGAAGAGACTGTGTAGACTTAACTTAAAATTTTAAGGCAGCCCTTTACATCATATTTTTAAGTTGAAACAACAACTTATATTTTACAGTGTGGAAAATGTTTGATTGTCAGACTATTTTATTTGTGAGTATTTAAGCAATCACTTAATTTTAATGATGACTCAACAGTCCATGTTTATTTATTTATTATTTCAGTTTTTCCTTTTACCCAACTGTTTATCTTGCTCAGGGTCATGTGGGTGCTGGATCGTATCCCAGCTGTCACTGGGCCAAAGGTAGGCAGGTCGGCAGTCTTTTGCTGGGCTAATTTTTATTTCTTTTCTTTTTTAATATATTTTATTCTATTGTTAATTTTAATTTTAATTTTGTTTTTTCATTGTGACATACTTACAACACACACAGCAGAAGAACAGTATGGTCACGGGAAGGAAGAAGCAGACCTCGATCCATATCAGGACTCCCCACATCTCCATCTGACTTTCTGTGTGGTGGAGTTGCTGTAGAAGAATTTTCTACTCTGAATTTTCTACTCTGAAAAAAAAAAATATGTGAAACAGCAGGTGGTGAAAGTGATTCACTGGTTTGCTCTAAATGCTGGAAAAACACTGAGTTCCTCCAAATGACCCTCCTCAAACTCATATTTTTTTTTCCCGTTTGACTTAAAATACATGTGTGGGAAAAGTCACACACAGTTAGACGGAGAAACAGGAGAGAGACAACAAAACACCAAAAATACAAAAAAAGCTGTATTTCGCATATGACTATGAAAGGCAGAAGAAGAAGTAGTTCCTTCCAATTTAGATGATCTGAATGATATAGTTTATTTCCACTGGGTTCCTGTTAATGATAAACTAAAAATTTATCCCAAATTATTAAAATATCGATATTTTAATATCAGAATCGATTCTAGAACATAAATAACTGGTACCGGAGGAAGCGATATTTCAATATTGATCCACACACCAGAAACAGGGAAGAGACAAAAAACACCAAAAATGAGCCCTGGGTCCCTTGACCCAGGCCGTGACAAAAGGATGCTAAATTATTTGGTTGAAATTCAATTGTCAACAAGCTCTGAATTCAAACAAACCATGAAAATCCAATTAAAATCTTATGCATCAGGCTAGTCCATTTCATCAGCAGCAACTCAAAATACTCAGTAATTATTAATGCTCCCACATGCTTGTATGCATGCCTGACAATAGGATGATGTCTTGTGTCCTGGGGGATCTCCTCCTACATCTAGGATGATGTGGGTACAAGGGCATCACTGAGCTCCTGGAAAGTGACCCAGAGGTTTTCCATTGGCTTTAGGTGAGTTTGGGGTCCAGTCAGTGGTATTAATTCCTTCATCTTCCAGGAGCTGCCTGCTCTCACTACATAAGACCGAGTATTGTGTTGCACCAGGAGGAACCCAGAACCCACTACACCAGTGCAAGGGCTGGGTTCCAAGGATATTATCCTGATATTAAATCACAGTCAGGGTGCCGTTGCCTAACCCATAGAGGACTGTGTGTCCCTTCATTGCAGTTTCAGCAAAACCATTTTTTGGGGTGGTTGTCTCATTGTTGCCCCTCTGATGCACATTTTGCTAATTTCATTAAGACCAAAGCAGCCGAAACTGATTAATAACACCCACGCCACTCAACTTACCAGATCAATGTTGTAGTTAGCTTCTCTGATGATATATTCCGATGAAGACTTTTTAAAAGTGTTCTTTAAATTTTTTAAACTCGTATATATAATATAGAATTCTTAGAAAGAGAAGGGAGGCATAATTTTAGAGGGAAGTGGAATTTAAAATTACAAAGAGTCAGAACAACATTGAAAAGGATGTCTATTTCAATAGCTGGAGTTAAATTCTGGAATGTGTTAAAAGAAGAAATAAAGGTCAGTAGTGATATAAACCAGTTTAAAATAAAACTCAAAAAAGAAATATTAAATAAGTATAAGAATGAAGAAAATGCAATTAACCCAAGACAGCAGTCAAACTCATGTTTATTTTCTTCTGCAAATTAGCAAATCTAAATATAGTTTTAGTTGAACATGTGAAAATATTTTTTTAAGATGTTATGTTCTAAGTTGAAGGCATTGTATACGTTTTTGTTGTTCAAATTTAGATGATGAGGATGTAAACCTGAGGGGGTAGGGCTAAATAAGTATATACTTCTGCCTACTCCCTTTCAAACAACTGTATGGAATGATTTTATGAAACGTTGGTGAATGTATATGTTTGAAATAAAAAAAGAAATGAACTCGACTGAACTGAATATATAGTAAAGAGATGCAAACTTTTACTTTGTGAGAAACTTCTCAGAGTTACTGACCCCCAATGTGTATTTGAAACTTTTTAAAACTGCAATTTCTTTAGTATTTTCTATGGTATTTTGGATCCCCGATAACTTCTTAGGTAGAGGAACTAGGTATATAAATTTCAGAGCTAAACAATATGTTTAAACTCTGTTAAAACCATCAGTTTTACATGAACTCTAAGTGCCACAGTCAGAAAATGTGTTTTTCATATTGGCTTTTTTTTTTTCTCTAACCGACTAAGCATCAAGTTTTAATAACAAAAGAAAATATCGAAAAACTTTAACATCTGTGATTTTTAACATATGATTTTTACTTAAATGTTGTTACCAAAGTCATTGTCCAGTTGTGTTTCTCCCATATTAAAGTTTTTTTTTAAATATTGTTACGTTTTAACTTTGAGCAACTGCTAAATTTGACATTATATTTACCCAAGAAGTTAAAACCAGTCTAATTTCATCTCCAAAGGTTGACTCTGTTCATCTGGACGTAGCATTTTCCGTGAAATGTTTTGTCACTCATCCAAGTGACTTTTTCAGTCTCAACTGAAGGCAGGTTTCCCCAAATCTTATAAACAGTCCATTTGCACAATGACTGAAACCAGCCCACCAAAGGAACGATGGGCTGAGAGGTCAGTTTCTTCATCATAATTATGCAAATTCTCATAACGATTGATTACAAAACACTGATCAATGGCCATGAGTACCATTCACAGTGAGTTGGGGAATGGCTGCAATCACAGCATTGTGAGATGGTGACAGATGTACCCTTAGGCCCCCTCCTCGATTCAGAGATTGTCTTTCCCTTTTCACGTAAATGGCCTCCTTGACTCCACGCTCAAACCAGCGTTCCTCCCTTTCCAGGATGTGAACATCCTCATCATTGAAAGAGTGTCCACTGTTTCTCCCACAGAAAGTGCTACATCCAGAAGAACAGAATAAACTTTTGGAGATTTACTTACCTGGATGATTGACCATGCATCAAGACAGTCTAATTTAAGGTCATTTTCATGAAGGCAAGTTTAATTTAGACTAGGAATGTGTACCCAATCAACTGGTAACTGATCATGTCAGCAGCTAAATACAGTACTTATTTTATATTCACCAGGATCAGACAACTAATTTAAGAAACATCAATCTAAAATAAATTGAATTATGTTCCTTATAAATGATCACAATAATTGTAAACATTGTCTTTAGTTACCTGAGGTCTGCCTTCAGTTGAAACTGTGGGTAAAATGTGTAATATGATGAGTTTGTCTTGAACGTGGAAGTTGTGGGAGCCTAATTTACACCCCACCCCCACAGACATGTGGTCACACTCAAAGTGCAGATGGTTTATTTTCAGCATAGAAACAACTTTTTTTTTCCAAGATGTAGCCCACATTCAAGTTTCGTTGATACTAATCAGTTGATCTGTGCTGTTTTATAAACCTAACATAGTGGCTACATGAAACTAATAATACAAAATAAAAGAAAACTAAACCTTTTATCTATGATACTTTTTCATTTATTGCTTTTTTTTAAATCTAAATTGTTATCACTTATGTATTGATTTATTTCCCCCTAAAATATTAATTTTCTGTACACTTTTTCATGCAATCTGTGTTCACAAGTTTGCTTTGTACAAGTACTTTCAATGCTTGGCGACTGCTTTAGGTTGTTTATAAACCCAGTGATCAGCAGTTTGTGGTGTTGCCAGGCAGAAATAGAAATATTTCAACATGAACACGGTCCTGCATAGATGACTGACATATTGAGATACTTTTAAATGGTAGGCCTGTTTAAGATTCAAACTATCAACTGACAACATAAATGTATCTGTGAGGAGTTTACTGTGGCCATAGATGACAGCAACAACAAGTAATTTTCTCATAGACTTTAATTTTACATCTTTATAAAACCAGAGAACTGCCACCTGCTGGCCTTTTGATTAAATGTAGGACCCATAATGGATGAACAATTTGTAACTGCAAAAAATTAGACAAAGCTATTTTTTCCAAGCTAGATTGTATTTTATTTCACAAATACAGCTCTGAAGAAAAATACAGTGTCTCATATCACCAGTGCAGTAAACTAAACTAAATAAATATTACCTCAAACCACCCAGTTCTGTTGAATCACAAAAAAGTTTGTTCCCATCTATGTTTTGTACCACAAATAAATTTAGCCTTAGTAGTTGCTTTAGGTTTTTGTTCAGTAGATTCAATAGTTTCAGCATTCTCGCTCTGAAGTTTTGATGACATCTGTGAGTCACTGTAAGAAGAAATTAAATGCTCATTTAAATGCGCATAGAGGATCATAACTTCCATGGACAATTTTTATTTAGTTATTTATTTTTGATATCTCAAAGAAGAGGAGTTTAACAAATGAGGAAAATATCAGGTATTTCAGTTCAAACTTCAGAAAAATAATAATAATAATTTTTGAACATAAAAAACCTGCAACCAAGAAAGCATCTTACAACAATAATATTAATATTACACTACATTGTGTCATAACTCAAAAGATCAGAGGGAAATAAATTGTTACTGTGAGGGAAAACAAAAGTTATCCAAGAAATTAAACAACAATATAATTAAGTATGATATTAAAAAAAAAACAATGTAAGCTGGATATGATCATTAAATGTCTTATAAAAAGCAATAACATAATAATAACCTTCTGTGATTAATATTTGAATATAAGAAGCCTTCAGAAGAAATGTCATCAGTCTCTTTTCATCCTCCTTATAGGAGTTAAATACAAAGCTAACACAGGAAACCCTTCACACCTACAGGAAGTTTAGGACCACCAGTTAAACTAACCCTAATGTTTTGGACTGCAGGAATTAAAAGTACCTGACGAGGGTGCTCACAGACCTGAGGAGAACATGCAAACTCCAAACTGAAAGGCCCCAAACTGGATATGAACCCGGGTCCTTCTGGCTACCTCACCACCACGGGGCCTTTAGAAGAAATTATGAAACAATTTCTACTTTTAAACTGACATCATCCAACTACTCAACAAAACAATTCTTACAGCCTGAGGCTTCAGCTGAAGAAAGACTTTGGATGGTGTTTACTTATCTCACACTTTCTAATTCCTCTTCATCTTCCCTATCATGTGACCCTGTTTCCTCTTTCCCTTCATCTCTGACTACATGATCTGACCTGTCTGTGCCAACATCAGTCACATCTCCTGTGTTGTTGCTCTCCATACTGCAGCAGCACAGACGTGCCAGCAGCCTGTCAATGGGCCCTTTACACATGAAGGCAAACAGAATGAAGTCCAACAATGAACTAAACAGAAAAAAGATCATAATGATAAAATCAGTAGCTGTCTCAGGGCGACGTGGACGCAAGCTGACAGGTAATAGAATGACTGCAGGAAGGTTTATGAGAAAGTAATTAAGCAGCAACAGAACCAAGGTTCCTACAATTCTTCGTTTTTCTTCAGTGGGTACTGAGGTGGCAGCAGGCAGAGCTTTAAGTGTCCCAGCGAGACAGAAGATGAACAGGGGGGCAGGGAGGGCGGCATAAATAATTAAACGTACAAATTCATATAAAAATACAGCAAGAGCAACACTAACAATACAAAAGGCCCAGACCAGAACACAGACCAGCACAGAACCCTCAGTTTGTCTGAAACAGTCCAACAGTGGGCAGGCGATGAAACAATACCTGCAACACAAAACAGAAAGATGATCATATTATCACACAGAATAGTTTGTTTTTGACCACAGTGATCCTTCAGAGTACATAATAATAATCAGAGAGATGCAAGTACACACACACACACACACACACTGGTACCTTTCCAGAGCAATGCACAACCTGAAGTAAAGACTGGCCGTCACAGCAAAATTGTAAAAGAAAGATGCACTGTTGTCATACAGTGTCCTCCACCAAAGGAACGTCATGCTGCGATGGATTAGAACGGAGATGAGGAGGTTTGTGTAATAGATGACAGGGACCTGATATTTTCGCCCCTGCCAGAAATATTAATTGAAACCACATTAATGCAGTAATAAAGATTATATAGTCATAAGTGTAAATTAATGTGTATGAATAAATAAATATATTTATTTTATGTCTTATAAAGCAAGATAAATATTTTACTTTTATGTTGGAAAACATGAAAATCAATTTCTCCTATAATATATATTTTTATATATTGTGTATTATTCATACACCTCAAAATAAACACAAATTTCAAACACTTACATCTGCACATTGAAGATCAAATTAATTTCACATGTATGTCCAACAGAAATAAAATGAATATTTGAGCACTGCACCTTCTTGCTTCACCACAGTGAAGCCAATGTACATGACATACACTTAATATTTTTTTTATTTAACGCCAATTAGTAAGTAAAATTTATTCTCCAGTAGCCTACTTATTTCTCCAGATGCAGAACAAACAGGAAGAATAACAGAAGCAGTTACAAAAAGTGAACAGCAGGTGTCACACTCTGTCAACCTGCTTACTTTGACTATAACAGCAACACAGATGAGTAACAAAATAAGAAACCAAAAAATGTTATGTCCCAAAAACACTATATATATCTATCTATCTATATAGATAGATAGATATAGATAGATATAGGTATATAGATATATATAGAACAGTCAACACTATAGATAGATAGATAGATAGATAGATAGATAGATAGATAGATAGATAGATAGATAGATAGATAGATAGATAGATAGATAGATAGATAGATAGATAGATAGTGTTGACTGTTTTGCTGTAGAATAACAATATAGCCCCCTATTAATCCCAGGAATTTAGAGAATATCTTGATGCATGCACAATTTAGCAAGTAAGTAAATACCCAAAAGTTGATTCTGTTCATCTGGACGTAGCGATTTCAGTGGGAGAAACATTTTGTCACTCATCCAAGTGACTTCTTCACTCTCAGCTGACTTTATAAACAGAACATTTGCATGTGTCTGTGAAGGTCCTCAGTCATCCAGGTCATCGTAGTCTAAGGAGCTTGGAAAGAAAAGCGTCTGGACTTCTTTAAGGTGCTTGAACCTCTCATCCTTAGAGAACATTTGCACAATAACTTAAACTAGCACCACTGAATGAACAATGGGCTTGGAGGTCAGTTCCTTGATCATTAATATGCAAATTCTCATGACCATTGATCAACAACCACTGATCAATGACTTTGATGGTGCTAGTTTCAGTCATTATGCAAATGTACTGTTTATAAGATTGGGGAAACCTGGAGTCAGCTGAGACTGAAGAAGTCACCTGGATGAGTGACGAAATGTTTCTCCCAGAAAACGCTACGTCCAGATGAACAGAATCAACTTTTGGGAACTTAGAGAATAATTTCTAAATAGTAGTGAAGCTGTCAGCACATGATTGGCTTTAAGGAGTTTCATTTATTCATGAATGTGTATGTCAAAAGCCCAACAGTTAACATGGGATGTGCTAATTTTATGACATGACTGTATCTGGTTCAGTGAAGTTGACATTATTGCCCTTTACTTTTGCTGCACCAATAAAATATAATATGGTAAGACTTTATTATTTTATTCTACTATTCCTACACTATCAATGGGCTACTTTTATAGTAAGATGAATCTACAGAGCGTAACTGGAAAGTGTTTGATTGTCAGACTTTTGATTTTATTTGTAAAGATTAAAGTAACTACTTAACTTTAATTATGACTCAACACTCCATGTTTATTTTCTTTCTCCTTTGAGTCAACAGCTTATCTAATTCAGGGTCACATGGGTGCTGGATCGTATCTGACATCTGGCAGTCTATCGCTGGGCTAATTTTTAATTTTTTTCATTTTTATATGTTATTCTTTTCTTTTTGTTTTTAATTTTAATTTAGTGTTTTGTTTTTGTTTTTTGCTAAGTTTTTTTAATTGTTCACAAACTTATATAGACATAAAAAGATTGGACGTATTTACGTACCACACCACATGCACAGCAGAAGAACAGTATGGTCACTGGAAAGAAGAAGCAGACCTCGATCCATATCAGGACTCCCCACATCTCCAGCTGACTTTCTGTGTGGTGGAGTTGCTGTAGAAGAATTTTCTACTCTCTTTAAAAAAATAATAATAATAATAATAGTAACAATAATAATAGCAACTCAAAATACTGCCACATGCTTGTATGCATGCCTGACAATAGGATGATGGCTTGTGTCCTGGGGAATCTCATCCCACATCTAGGATGATGTGGGTACAAGGGCATCACTGAGGTGGAAAGTGACCCAGAGGTTTTCCATTGGCTTTAGGTGAGTTTGGGGTCCAGTCAGTGGAATTAATTCCTTCATCCTCCAAGACTGCCTGCTCTCACTACATAAGGATGAGTATTGTGTTGCACCAGGAGGAACCCAGAACCCTCTGCACCAGTGCAGGGTCCTGATACTAAATCACAGTCAGGGTGCCGTTGCCTAACCCATAGAGGACTGTGTGTCCCTTCATTGCCTCTCCAGACCATCACTGACCCACCACCAAAACGGTCATGCTGAATTATGTTACGGGCAGCATTATGTTATCCATGGCTTCAGACATTTTGACACCTGTCATGTGTGCTCAAAGTAAACTTGCTTTCATCTGTGAAAAGCACAGGATAACAGTGGTGGCTCTGCCACAAACCCCACTTGGCAAATGCCACTTGGGCTCCATGGTGTCGGGCAGTGACCACAGGGCCCACTAGTGTATATTGGGCTCTCATGCTACCTTCATGAAGTTTGTTTTGATTGTTTTTTCAGAGACATTCACACCAGAAGAGTGATGGAGTTCATTTTGTAGGTCTCTGGCAGTGCTCACCCGGTTCTTTACTGAAACCGGTCATGCTGATAGGTTAAGGACCTTCTACAGCTCTGCCCAGCTTTCCTAGAGTAACTGTCTTTCTCCTGATACTGTCTTGGGAGACCCAGGAAACCCTCTAACTACTTTAGCATGGCATGTGTAACCTCTGTAGGGTCCAGATATTTCCTCATGAAACCAGTAGTGACCCTACCCAAATGCAAAACTGAAAAAAATACTGAAAAGATCCATCCATCCATTTTCTTCCGCTTATCCGAGGCCGGGTTGCGGGGGCAGCAGCCCAAACAGAGAAGCCCAGACCTCGCTCTCCCCAGCCACCTCCTCCAGCTTATCCGGGGGAACACCAAGGCATTCCCAGGCCAGCCAAGAGATATAATCTCTCCAGCGTGTCCTGGGTCTGCCCCGGGGCCTCCTCCCGGTGGGACATGCCCAGAAAAACTCTCCCAGGAGGTGCTCAGGGGGCATCCTTGTCAGATGCCTGAACCACCTCACCTGGCTCCTTTCGATGTGGTGGAGCAGCGGCTCTACTCTGAGCCCCTCCTGAATGGCCGAACTTCTCACCCTATCTCTAAGGGAGAGGCCAGTCACCCTTTGGAGGAAGCCCATTTCTGCCGCTTGTATTCGCGATCTCGTACTTTCGGTCACTACCCACAGCTTGTGACAATAGGTGAGGGTAGGGATGTAGATCGACCCGTAAATTGAAAGCTTTGCTTTTACACTCAGCTCTCTCTTCACCACAACAGACCGGTACAGCATCTGCATCACTGCAGCCACTGCACCAATCCACTGAAAAGATAAGGACGGATAAAATGCAGGTGACTTCAACATACAAAACCATTTTTGTTTTGGGGTTGTCTCATTGTTGTCCCTCTAATGCACCTGTTGTTAATTTCATTAACATTGATTAATAACACCCCATGGCACTCACCTTACGCTGATTAAAAACATTTAAAAAGTGTTCTTCTATTTTTTTAAGTAGTATATATAGTATAGCATTTAAATTAAAGACATGCAAAATTTTACTTTGTGTGAAACTTCTCAGAGTTTCAAGCCTCCAATGTACATTTGGAACTTTTTAAAACTGCAATTTCTTTCATGTTTTTTATGGTGTTTAAGATCCCTGATAAATTTGGGGATAAAAAAATTGATTTAAGCTCTGTTTAAAAATATAAAAACCAACCACTTGTAACTTTTTAAATTTCAGCAACTGTTATATTTGTCATTCTGTTTACCCAAGAAATTAAAACTAGCCTAATTTAAGGTAGCCTTCATAAAGGGAAGTTTAACTTTAGAATTAATTCATTAGACTAGTAATGCATACCCAACAAACTAGTAACTGATAATGTCAGCAGCTAAACACATTGATCAAATCATCATTTAGTCAAAACAAAATTAAATAGTCCATTACCAGTGATCACATTTATATCCACTCACATTAAGAGCAACTCACTGCAGACAATCTCAGTGTACTTAATTGCACTATTTATAAAGTTTTTCTTCATAATTATGCATACATCTAAAATAAATTGAATTATGCTCCTCTTCACGTATAAATAATAACAATAATTGTAAACATTGTCTTTACTTACCTGAGGACTGCTTTCAGTTGTAAAATCTTTAATATGATGAGTTTGTCTTGAACATGCAAGTTGTGGTGGCCTAATTTACACCCCACCCCCACTGACATGTGGTCACACTCAAAGTGCAGATGGGGTTTTTCTTCAGCATAGAAACACTTTCTTACCCAAGATTACCACATTCAAGTTTCATATACACTAATCAGTTGATCTGTGCTGTTTTCTATACCTAACATAGTGGCTACATGAAACTAATAATACAAAATAAAGGAAAAGTAAAGCTTTTATCTATGATACTTTTTGATTTTTTGCTTTTAAAAAAATCTAAATTGTTAACAGTTATTTATTGATATCTGTCATTGTTAAACTACCCAAAATATAAAATTTCAGTCATCTTTTTCATATAATCTGTGTTCCCATGTATTCTTCTTACAAATAATTTAAATGCTCAGTGACTGTCTATGTTGTTTGTAAATCCAGTGATCAGCAGTCTTTATGATGTCATAATTTGTGGTGATGCTAGGTAGAAATAGAAATATTTCTACCTGCATAGATGACAGATGATTGAGATACCATATTGAGATAAGGTAGATCTGCATAAGGTTCAAACTATCAACTAACAACATAAATGTGTTGGTGACGGGTTTACTGTGATCATAGATAACAGCAACAACAAGTACTTTTCTCATAGACTTTTATTACTTATATATTATTTACAGGAAAGTCTTCTTTTACATCTTTAAAAACATTGAAGATACAAAAACTTTATGTATTTCAACATTGTACAAAACTCGTATCCACATCACAAGTATTCTTGCTGCCTCTTCAGTCCAGTTATTAACAATAAAGGAGAGATGATGACATGAAGTTGTTGTCCTGCTGCAGTATCTGAACCTGTGGTAAAGCAGCTTCGTTATTAAAATCACTGTAATCAGCTACATTTGCAGGATTGTCTTGGCTACGTATAAATATCATATACATAATAAATAGTACAATATTATTTCTAAAACTCAGTAGATCAGAGGAAATGGAAATGTTATTGTGAACGAACACAAATATACTATATATTTATAATCTGATTATAATTATATATATCAGATTATAATCTATATAATCTATATAAATATATATAATCTATATGTTACCCTTAAATGATCCCATAAGAAAAAAAAAATCACATAAATTCAAGTTACAGAGAACTGAATATATTATTTGGACATGCTGTAGAAACAAACTCACTTCCGTCACTTGCCTCTCTGGGGAGAGGTAAGTGTCTTGTTGTTTTTCCTCGGGCTGGGGATCCTCTTGATAATGTATTGCTTTCTGTATATAGTGTTGGTTGTGTTCTCTCCCTCTTCTTCCGTCTCCCTGCCTATGTTTATGTTTGTTCCCGGATGTTTTGGGTCACTGGAAGGATTGCAACACCTGAAGTGTTTCTGCACTGGAGGCTGCCACACCTGCTGCCCATCACTAGCTGCAGCTGATGGCCTCGTTAGGAGCACACTATTTAAGAGTGTGGCTGATCTCCAGTTGGTGTGGGATTATACCAGAGTGAAACTTGTTAGTACTACCATAGACTAACATGCATGAAAGGCCTCGCTTCAGTGAATGGCCATATGTTACGCCCCCTCCCTTAAACCCGGGGTGGCCACCGGTCAGAGCAGCGCAAGGGAGCGGGCGTAACATAAGTGGGAACTTGTCCGAGATTATTCTCGTGGTGTGTGGCGGTTATGGCGCAGTTCAGGTTAGAGGATTTTAATGTGCAGCCTTCAGTGGAGGATCTAGGGAGGTGTTGAAAGGATGATCTCTGTGCTGTTGCCGCCCCATTACGGTATTGTGGTGGCCAGGTCGCTGAAAAAAGAAGATATGAAAGCTCTTGTGGTTGGGGGGTTGGTCACTCTCCAACCCATCTAGCGATGCCCTTAATGCGTTTGAACGTATTGCCCTGGCCCTGCACTGGCCCAAAGAGGTTTGGCCTTTGCCGCTGCAGTGTAAACTGGTCGGTAAGGTGCAGGTGTGTGCAGCTCTCACCCTTGAGGACAGTTTGGTGTATGATAAGGTATGGAGTGCCATTCTCAGAGGCTTACAGACAGTGTTTTGGGTCCCTCCGAAAGCCCCCCACGCAAACCTTTCTTGAGTTTGCAAGGGAAAAGGGTATATTGTTTGATAGTTGGAGTCAGGCGAGTGGTGTTGTAGACTTTAAGTCGCTGTGCGAGTTAATATTGCTGGAGGAGTTTAAGAACTGTTTTCCTGAGCAGACAGTGATGTACCTGAACATGCAGAAGGTGGCCACGTTACAAGAGGCAGCTGTCCTGGCCGAGGAGTTTGCCCTAACGCATAAGGCAGTGCAACAAATAGAATAGTGTTATTGTAAATTGTGTGAGAACATGATTGTGACTGTCCTGAGTGAAGTATTGCAAACTGTGGAAAGAGTGATTTTGAATGTTCTGAGTGAAGTATTTTGCAAGTGTCAGAGGCATAAAGTGAGACATGAGTAAGAAAAGGAATAGGAAGTGAAGCAGGGGTAACAGCCAGACAGACTGACAAGGGTGCAGACAGTAAACTGGATAGCAGAGGGTGATACTGCAGGTCACCAGCTGCCCCTAGGGGACACAAAATAAATAAAGTAGAATGAAAAAATATGTAATAATACTAAAACCCCTTTTAGTATTATTACATTTTTTTTGGCGGGCCAGACCTTAAAAGACCCTAAAACAGAAAAAGTCCAGTTTCCTGTTTTTGAAAAAAAAAGAGAAACCAAACACTCTTTATAGATAAACAATAATAAAGGTATAAATAAAGAATAAGAATAAATAAGTAACAATTAATAAAACTGAATGCATTCTGAGAATTATGAAAGATAATTCTTGAAAAATGCCCTAAACGTTAAAGGGAGCAGTTGCACATTAAACAGTTTGGTGGATGGAGAATCACAAGCTGGGAAGTTCACCTGCAATATCACTGTGTCTGAGTGGACTCGGAAAGACTGTCTGAGTTTGAAATTTGCCACAGATGGAGTAAAGTTTCAACAGAAGAGACTGAAAAACAAGACAAGGCTGAAGAAAAATTGCCCAAAGGATCACTGAGAATGCACATCCCATGTGGAAAAGAAATAGAACAAACTTCATATAGTGAATCATAGAAGGCTTATATGATTTACTCATGAAAGCGGCCACTTTCTCATTACTTTCATATATTGTTTTAGGAAGTATCCAAAACATACAAATTTCATTTATGTAATTTTTCAAGGGATCTTGTATCTGTTTTCACTCTTGTATGCTTTTCATACATGTTTCACACAAGACAGATGCAAACTTTATAAGATTTAAATATATCTTTTTCATATGGGATGTCACAGCCATGAACTGCTGCGGGATGTGGGAGAGAAAGACAGCAGCAGACAGAAGGAGGAAGAAGATAACAAGGAGGGAGAAGAGAACATGGAGGAACAATGAAGACTGTTTTTAGTGTGGGGACACGTGAAAATCAGGTTAAGGAAAACCAGGAAAAAACTGAGGCCGACTGACTTGGTGTGGAGGTTGAGAAAGGGTCAGAATATTGCAACATGTTTGATCTGGCTAATGTATTTTTCAGTAAAAAAAAGTGTAATCCTGGCAGTTAGCTTTGGGTTGCTTTCTCTTTCCAGGCAAAAAATTATACTCATCCATGGCCTAAACCAGTCCCTAAGATTTTTTACAGTGCACTTAAAGAAAACTTGTCAGGTTTAATCCCTATGGAGAGATCAACATTTTTGGATACGCAAATTTAATAATCTGTCCTTTTTAGCAGGCCTGCAAGATTAAAACTAAAGTGCTATAAAATATCCTACCTAGAGCAGTTGCAAGGTTAACCCCCTTCATTAGGCTTTGGAGAAAAATGTACCTATCTGGGACCTACAAAAGTTGATTCTGTTCATCTGGACGTAGCGTTTTCAGTGGGAGAAACGTTTTGTCACTTATCCAAGTGACTTCTTCAGTCTCAGCTGACTGCAGGTTTCCCCAATCTTCATTCTCATGACCATTGATAAATGGTCAGGAGAATTTTGATATTACATGGTTATTACTTTGGTAGTTGCATAGTAATAACTTAGAAATTACCGGATTATTACCCTGTTGTTTCCCCCTTGTTATCCTACTATTCACCTTTATTACCAAGCTGTAATAGAAACTGCTACCATGTATAATTTCAATATCCAATAAGCAATCTGTTTAAGGTCTTTCTATACATATTTCTGCATGTTCATTTCGTAGTACAAGTAAATTATTATATATATCTTAGAGGTTGCTTTAGGTGGCTGATAACCCCAGAGATGAGCAATCTTTAGAATAATTAAATTTATATCCATAATCACATATTGTGTATGCTACCGTTGTATATAGTGTATTATCTTCTTTCTTTTTTATTTGTCTGTATTTTTCTTCTGCTATCTGTACACACAAATTTCCCCAACGTGTGATCAATGAAGTCGTATCTTATCTTATCTTAGAGACTTGATGAGACTGCAAACTTATCAGTAAAGTTGTTATTAATATTAGTAATATTATTGCAAGATATATAATACAATAATGATGGTAAGTTTAACAAAAAGTGAAAAATCCAGTTGACTATAAACCCAGATAATTATACAGAAAACCTTTAAAATATTAAAGAAAACAATGCACTGCAGAGCAGCAAAAAGAGCAACAACAATTCTTTGTACCTTTATTAAATCCTTAAGCATTTAATAATAATGTTTCCCTTGAAATGTATGTAATTCATCTGTACAAAACCTCTATCCACATGACCAGCTGGTGTGTTTGTTCAGTCCAGTTATTTACAATAATATTCGAATATAGTGGTGGTGTAGAAACTTCATTACTAAATTAACTGTAATCAGCCAGCAAGCACAACCTCAGTACTAAAATGGTTATTGTATCGCAATATACAATTTTATACAAAACATACATATATATATGTGTGTGTGTGTGTGTGTGTGTGTTGTGTGTGTGTGTGTGTGTGTGTGTGTGTGTGTATACATATATATAGTTATATTCTTCCTTTGATCTGTTGAGCTAAGATACAATATTATGCTATCCTTATAATATATATATATATATATATATATATATATATATATATATATATATATATATATATATATATATATATATATATATATATATATATAGTAAATACAACATTAATTGGAAATCTAAAACCAGAGCCACTTCAGCTGAGAGTAGTACTGCTCAGATTCTTGGTATTTATCTGTTGTTTGATGGCAACATTAAATAATATTTGTAAAGGATGCTGTTTGATTATTTTCTCTGTTCTCTCTACATTTGACTCACTTTGACTGCATCAGCTGTCCTTTCCGTGTTACCATCAGTCACAGTGATAATCAGCTGCTACATCTGATACAGTGATGTTCATACTACAGCAGCACAGACAGACTAGCAGTTTGTCTATGCATCCTTTTTGCATGAAAAGGAACAAAATCAAGTCCACAAAAGGACAAAGCAGAAACAAGATTGAAACTGGAATGAAAAGACAGAATAAATTTATATCTGCTAAAAAATCTAAAATTGGAAAAATCAGTGTGGGAAGAATCATGACAAAGTAGTTAAAGAACAACAGAACCAAAGTTCCCAGACTTCTTCGTTTGTCTTCAGTGGGCACTGAGGTGGCAGCAGGCAGGGCTGTGAAAGTCCAGGCTAAGCAGAAGATGGACATAGGGGCAGGAAGGAGGGCATAAATAATTAAACGTACAAATTCTTTTAAGATTATGGCAAGAGGAACACTGACAATACAAAAAGCCCAGACCAGGACACAGACCAGCACAGAACTCCTAGTTTGTCTGAGGCAGTCCAACAGTGGGTAGGCAAAGAAGAAACATCTGTAACACAGGATGCGAACATATTATGATTATCACAGTACAGAATGGTATGTTTCTGACAATAATGATGCTTTCCAGTAGAAAACAACATTCATAGACATCCAAGTACACAGATGGAAGTACCTTTCCAAAGCGATGCACATCTTGAAGTAAAGACTGGCCATAGCACATGAGACGTGAATCATAACACAGATGCTTCGTTCCACTCTCGCCACCCAAGCAATCATTATACACATCTGGATTAGATTGGAGATGAGGAGGTTTGTGTAAGAGATGATGGGGACCTTAACTCTTTGCACCTGTAGGAAATACATGTTAAAATTAAATTTCCACTTTATTTCCTCTCCTTCACACACATATGTTATATCTTTCTTTTTACTTTCTTTTTTTTTAACTTTCTTTTTATTGTTTTTATTTAAACATTGTACAGTGGGGGTAAAGGATAACAACAAACAGAAGATAAAAAGAAAGAAAAAAATGATAAAATAAAAAGTAGGTAAATAAATAAATAAACCAGGTGAAAAAAAGAACGTGTTGGGTCACCATTTTTCTACAATTTGATTATTTCTCATTATCAGTGTGATGGTCTTTATCCTGTCGAGTTTGTACTCAGTCCATTTCTCCCACTTTCAATGGTATTGATCTTCCTGAGTCCTTATTCTCTAAGTCAATTGTTCCATGATTTGTATTTCATCTATAATTTTGATCTATTCATCCTGCGATGGTGGGTCTATCTTGTACATTTTCTTGTGATTGCCAATTTACAGGCTGCAAGCATAATTTTCAATATGTCTCTATCTTTGTTGAACACATTTCCTGTAATGACACCAAGACATAATAATGTACAAGACTGAGATACAGCATAACCCAGAATTTTAACCTATAACTAAATGAACATCTTCCTCAAATTTCTGGATTTTGGGAGAGAACCAAAATACATGGGAATGATTCACAATTACATCTCCACAGCTTTTCCAACACGGTTGTGGTAATGAAGTGTGTTTGTTCCTAATTCTGGGTGTCATAAAAAATCTAAATACATTTTTCCAGCAATGTAATCTTCAGGCACGTAATGATGATGTTGTTGACTGCTGTGTTTTCCAGATTTGTGACCATTCCTCATCAAATATGTTCAGTCCCAAGTCTCTCTGCCACTTCAGTTTTACATATGTTGTTGTTTAATCTCCTGGAAGTTCATAGAATTCCTATCTTTAATTAGTGTACATATCGCTGTTAATCCATTAGGAATCCACTGTTTAAATCTTTGGTCCATAGAACAAGGGAAAAAACCCTTATTATAAGCGATCCATTGAAGCAGTCCGAGCTCTTTTTCCAGTTTGTATTTTTGTACCAGATTAAACCATATTTTTAGCGTAAACTGAGTGACTAAATTCAGCTGTTTAATTACTCTCATTGCTTCTTCTCTGTCTCCTATAAGGCTGTGAATTTCTCTTCCTTGTACTGATTTTTCTAAATTCTTTCATTTGGCTGTAGCTAATTTTTTGGAAAAATGGTTTACAGATTTTCTGGAGGAGGACAGACATTTGTTTAGAACTCTTAAAGATGTTGAAGAAGCAAGCTCCTTTAAGCAAATACTTTGGTGTCCCTCCACTTTCAAAGAAATGTCAGGAGTCCGAATCGCAAAACAAGCGCGTATTCTCGGAAAAGTGGTTGCAGGAGGTGAGCTGGCTTCAAACAAATGATGTGGTGCAGAATATGTGTGAGGATGGAGCTAATGATTTCATTTTCATGATGATGAATTCAAATAATTAGAAACGCTACCAGTGTTTTTCTTTCTTTCTTCTAAATCTTAAAATCATTCAAATACTCACAGACTCATAAAAAAAAATATAAATATTAATTATTATTTACTTACTGCATAAAACACACAGTAGGTGATCAGTATGGTCAAAGGAAGGCAGACACACATGTTGATCCACATCATCACTTCAAGGACATAACGCTCTTCTTGATCATTTTCTGTGATGGGGTTGTTGTATATGAATCTAAGAGGACCTCTTCCTCTGTAAAACACTTTATGGCATAGCAAGTAAAGGAAAACACAGCAGAGTATTAGTGTAATTATTTAGACATTAAATTATTGATGACATTAGTTAAGAAGAAGCAACTTCTGCTGAGCTGAAAGTAAAAACATGAAAGAGCCTCAACTTGTGCCGACAGGGACACGTCTGTAAAATAAAGCTGAGATGAAGAAAAACCGGCTTAAAACCAGTTTGATAGCACTTGATTGAAACTTAACTGATTTTGGTCAGATTTTGTTAGGTGTACAGAACTGTCTATAAAAATTTTATTTGCACAAATTTAAACATGTTGTTATGTTATTAAATCTATGATTGTGAATAAAATTTATTCAGAAATTCCTCAAAAAATGTTCCAACACACCAAAAACAGTAAAAAAAAATATAACAACAACTCTCTGCAGGTTTTTTTAAATTTTTGTAAACTCCTTAAAGGCTTAACTTTGAACATTCATTGGAGTCTAATATGTATGTGTACTGAATGAACTGGATGCATTCTATGGGTAACTATTTTGTTATTTTGTGTTCACCAGGATCACCTGTTGTATTTACTGCTATTTTATATAAAGATGTGAACACAAATGACTGATCTGTCATCAGGTCTCCATCAAATAATTTAATATAAACTTAATACATTACCAGCACACACATTTACATTAGCTACACTGAAACAGAAGTGCACGACAAGAACAAAGGAAAAGAAGTTAGTACCACAACTTCAGTAGTTATTCAGCTGTTCTAGTTATGAGTCAGTTTCTTCATAACTATCCTCGTTTTCATGTAGAGAAAATATGAATAAGTGTAAACTTTGGCCTTACTTGTCTCAGGGCTGCTTCCAGCTGAACCAGTGGGTAAAATCTGTAATGTGATGAGTTTGTCTTAAACAAGGAAGCTGTGGTGACCTACTTTACAAACCTCGTACTCACAGCAGCCCACGAACATGAAGCCAGCAGCAGTCAGCCAAACTAATAAACACAAATCATGATTTTGTTGTGAACATTCTCCAGTACTGCTGTTGCTAAAAGTAACACAGCCATTAGGAACCGAAAATAACATAAAGGAAAAATAACCTTTGTTACATAAAAGGTTTTTATCTCTGATGTTGATTATTTGGCATGTTTTCACAGGATTTTGAGTCATCCTTCATTTCTTGATATTTTTATTGGCAAATAGAAAAAGCTGGAGTGATTTATTACAAACATATAGAAAACATACATTAGCTACATACAAAAACAGCAAGCACAGGAAAGCAGTGAGTTTATTTACAGTGGACGTAGCTGTTTAACTAGTTACAAAAACTGTCTTCAGGTAGTGGGTCTGTTGGTGAATGCAAGTCTCTGGGGTTTAATCCACACAGACACAAAAATTTGCTCACTAATCTCTCTCACACATGAACACCACTGCAGGGAAGCATCCAGGCTTTTGCACAGTGAGATTAACAATTTTCTGAGATATAACAGACTGACCAGACAGAGAGGTGCACTAACACTGGCAGTGCACCACTCAGGCAAAGAATGAAGGTTTGCTTCCAGCTTAAGTAGGCTGCCAGCAGACTGGGTGATGACCACCAGGTGAGCTTGATTATCCCAGGTGTGCCAGGAGGTGGGCGGATATCCAGGAAGACCCCACCACTGAAAGGTGGTTATCCAGAGACACACACCATGAGCGAATGAGAGGAAGAGAAAGAGCCCAAGGATGGAGCGAGACAGAGAGTACTGGCAGAAACGCAGAGGAGTACTGGAGATCCATGAGAGTACATAAGGCAAAAACAGAGTCTGCACAATTCTAATAATTTTGAAAGGCTCTATTTAATGTCACCACCTTTATTCAGAATATTTCTGTACCAAAAATTTTCAATTTGGACTCATCACTCCATCTGACCACTGATTTTCAGTCTAGTTCTTGTGTAATTTGGAATAGCCCAGCCGTTTATCCCTGTTTGCCTTCTTTAAGAAAGGCTTCTTCACAGTCATTCTCCCACTGAGACTTCTCACGCAAAACTCGAAACTGTTACACAAACCTATCGTGGGAAAGATAGAAACAACTCCTTACAGGCGTTTGCTCTCTCAGGCTCAGCAGGAACAAATGAACAAAGAGTAGAAAAAACAACAGTTTAGCTTTAAGGCTGTTTTTAGTGGAAAAGAACTACGGCAAGTCTGCTGGTACAAAAAACACAGCCAAATTATCATACCTGCCTTAAAGGGGCAGCACAGTGCTATGTACAAATGCAGTTCATAGGGCAAACAGAGTTTCTAATGAGCTGGAAAGGCAACATTTGGTGTCACCACCTTTATTCTTAGGACTGTTGGAACTCTTTTGGGCAAAATCTTTTGCTGTTTCTTTAAGTAATCTTCAGAAGTTTTACTCCAGAGATCTTGGATTACATATCAAAGCCCTTTCTTGGTTGCTGTGTTTTTTTCCTATTTCTTTGTCACACTGCTTCAATAATATTGAGGTCTGGAGTCTGCAGAGGTCCGTCCATGACTGATACTGTTCCCCTGTGTGATTTTCTGTTCACAAATACTTTCATCTCATTGGCAGTGTGTTTGGGATCATTGTCATGCAAAAAAACAAACAAACAAACCCACTGATGACAGTTCAATCCCCAAAATTTTAATTCAGATTCAGAGCTGTTGCCACTGATATTCATAACAGTTCTTGTTTAACTGCAGAAGCCTAGCCTGTATCCCTAATAAAGAAAGGCTTCTTCACATCCATCCTCCCACTGAGACCATTTGTGATGAGGGATCAGTGAACAGGAGATGGATCGAGACAGATGCATGTGTAAAAGTTGTGTGTCAGGTCTTTGGTGTATTTTTCCTGTTTCTTAAGGACATGACAGATCTTTTTCATGACAAGGAGCTACTCCATCCTTCTTATACAGTTAATTATCATAATCTTCAGTGGTGTGAAGGTCCAGCTGATGGCTTATTCAAGAAGTCACAACCACAGACTTGTGTAGAAAATCAAAACAAGCATATAAGCAGGTATTCTAGTATCATTAGATAAATCTTCTATACAATAAGAATTAGGTTACTCATTAATTCTGCTGCAATACCGACACATGGAGTCTATTTATTTTGATTTTTAGTGAACACAAACTAAAACTATTTGGTTATATGAAAGCAAATGTGATTTCGTGAAATATTCAATGATTGTTATTTATTTTTTATATTTATTGCAGAAACTATCCATCTTTGTACAGTATAGGTGATAATTAGTGACAGCACATTTTCTTACCTTTCACTTGTGCTTACAGCACCAGACCAGACGGCTGATTCAGACAAGTACAGAATCTGCTAACAAAACTTGAAATACTGGTAGTTTCATAGATGTAATTATTAGCACTAAAACATTTTTATCTTCCACATCTCATATTTCCTTGTATACTGAACAGAGTTTGCTGCCAGGGTTGGAGGAAGAAAACATGGGACAGAGTGTCCTTTTTTCTCTCCGTTACATAGAAATACTCACTAGAGCAGCAGTTGTGAATTGATCCACAAATGGAAATAATCTGAAACAAATGGAGCATATACAGATTTAGCCTAACTTTTTGAAGTCATGTTTTTAACTTCATGAGCTCCTTACAAACCTATTCTTCCTGTTTACACCACATTAAAACCCACAGACAGCAGTAGCTGAAGTGGCAGCAAATGTCTGATTGATGACATAGTTTTTTTTAAAGATTGTTATCTTCAGTAGGAAAGTGTGGCCTCTGAAATGTGAAACAGAGATAGGATATGAAAGCCTAAAAATTACACCAGTTTTCTCACGTCTAAACAGACGACTGCTTCTCACCAGCAGTAGAAAAAAGTGATACAAAGCAGAAATCAAATTATGCAAAACATTAAAAAAAACAGGTACTCTAGTTCCTAGGTCCCTTTGTTAAAATATATGAGACGTTTCATACACATTTCATACACAATCATTTTGTATTTTGGTTCAGAAAATTATGAAGAACTGTGATATTTCCTTGAAGTGATGCTGTGACTTTTTGTCAATAGTTAAAGAATTACACATTTTACAAAGAGCAGTATTAATGATTTATAGAACGTAATTTCCTAACACATTACTGACCTTAGTTTTTAGACCTAAATATTTCTTCACACGGGCACTTAACCTCCTAGGACCTGCCGTCCACATATGTGGACATCTCATTTTGGGATGTCTAGACCAAAATACAAAATTTTACTCTACAAGGGCCTGATAACCACTTATAAGGACAATATACTGCAAATGTTCTATTGAAATGTAAAACAAATGTCCTCATATATTGATCTTATTTTTGTCAGAGATAAAATCCGGTAAAAAAAAAATATATATATATATGTAAATTCTTTGTTTTTATATTCATCAGGTCCCAAACAGCCCAAATAGCAAAGAGAATTTAAAAATGCTGCCATGAAAGAGTTTGGGTCTTAGGAGGTTAAACTGAAGGAAAAAACCCGATGATGCGAGGTGAGCGCTTCAGTTTGTCACAAAGTGGAATGAATGTGATTGGTTGAACAGGTGTTCTTGCTCTGTGTTCTGTTTGTTGCGTTTCCATCAGCGTCAGAGACTCAGCAGCAGATTAGAATCAAGTATCATAACATTTATACATTTAATAAATACACGCATGTTCTCGCGACAATGCGACGCACTGTTTGCTCTTCATTCAGTGATTTTAGTACAGCAGGCTTCACACGGTGCACATATAAAACATATTTCTCCTGAACAGAGCCGCTTGCTGTGAAAACGTGGATTTTAAACCTGAACGATCAAACCTGCTCCGACAGTTTGAGTTTTTCTTCTCTCAGCTGTCCTGCTGGAAAACTATCAGCACAGTTGATGAACGACCGTTTTTTAGTTTCAGAGATATGAGGGATATTTCCCAAAATCTGACCTGCATCGATCCTCCACTCAGTGTCCGTTGTTACCATGGTTACTGCACACGCTGTGTGAATTAAACAGCTGACACTGCGGTAACTCCCGGCGAGTGTTTACGTTTTCATTACAAAAGAATTATCTGACTTGACTTAAGTTAACTTGGATAACTTAAGTTAACTTGGATAACTTAAGTTAGGGAGTATCAGAACTAACGTCAACGTGAGCTGTTTCCTCGGAAATCTCGACTCGTGTTGACGTTCGAACGACAAACTGGTAAGAACTGCACATCACTACACTGAAATATACAGGCTATTACTGAAATACACGCGCTATGTTATAAACTCTAGTGGTACTATTAACATGTTTAGTTATAAAGGACACCTTCTTGCCTTTAGTCTTATTCATGAGCATTATTAATTGTCTTCTAACACCCAGAAGTCAGCACGATGTGTTTCATAGTTTCTAACAAGCATTTTACTTCTCAACGTAACATGATCGAAACACCGACATCTGCTTATTGAACAAAAACAAAAGAACACAAATCAGATGTGAATTTGATTTTTTTTTTCTAATTTTAATTAACTCCAAAAATTCTAATAGACAGCTGAGCTCAGAATAGAATAATCATCTCTGGACAGGCTGGAGGCTTTCAATATCCACCTACTGTACGCTGAAACTTTAATCTGAGCCAAACTGATTTTCTTAGGAGTAAATAAAATAGTGCTATTTAACGAAGCCACTGATGTCTCAGCGGACGCAGTATTTTAACCCAGCCACGTGTGACGGACACTCGCGCTCATACCAGGTCAGAGCACCGACGGAGCTGCGTTGCATAAGCCGCTGATCATATGAGTCTGATTACTGCTTTGGCAGGTCTCCTTTTAAAGTGGACATGAAAATCATTTATACCTTGCTGTCAAAATCTGACATATTACTGTGTTGTTTAATAAATAAGTGTTTACAACTTTTAGAACTTTTCTGCCATCGTGTGCCAGTCCAGAGTGTGACGTCACAGGGTGTTCCCTGGCTGTACTGCCTTCCTGCTGTAATATTCAGGATTGTAAAGCACACGAGAAATGAGGACTGTGTGGAAGAGAGAGAGTGTTAAATCCATGTGAGAGCAGTGCTCCATAGCAAGGGTGTAGATTTGGTTTCGGTGTTGGTGGGGACCGAAGCCTGCCCTGTTTCTTTTTTTTTTCCTTTTTGTTTTTGCTTCTTGATAAAAAGAGGAGAAACATACTTGCCTACATATGCTATTCTACGTGCTTTTAAACCATTTAAAATCACAATTCATAGTTTTATATGTGAATTATATAATGTTAAATTACTATTAAACAAATGACTGACTAAGTATTTTAGGCTTTAGTTTACTTCAGCCATATTCCATATAAATCAGGTATCATACAAAAATAAAAATAGCTTCAAATACAGTCATGACAATAAAAGAATATGACTTTAAGTACTTAACAACATTACTTCAGTTATAGCACACCAACATCTCTGACACATTAGCACTAAGGGAACACTGAATGACCTGCTGGTTTTTGTCCATAAAACTACTGATGTAAGATGACCACAAAGTAAAAGATCTCTCAGCAAAATTATGCAACATTTTAGGCACTATTGCCCCGATCAACTCAGTGAGCTGGGATTTTTTATTCTAAACATGGACTACTGTTACAGCAACAGACATGGACTACATGCCCCACACAACAAATCTACACCCTTGCTCCATAGTGTAAATTAGCCTTTAAACATGTAGTATTTCATGTCCAATTTAAGCTCTTGGTCCAACACCTCCTCTGAAATGTGTTCATTCACAATCATTTTAAACTTAACACTTGTAACTGTAGGATGTTGTGGTGTGAGGGGGTTTTGTTTTTTTTACAAAATCTTTTCTTTCACTGATATAACAGTAAAGGTTGTGAGAAAACTGAATTCACAGACACTTCAGTTTTTTTCCTACAAACTTTATTAACCAAAACACACACAAAAGAATTCAAAACTTGGCTGGGATCCACGAGGGCAGAAGATCTACTCTTGTGTTTGACTCACGTGTGCTCACTCAGTTATTTGACAATAATGGCTGATTGTAAGCAGTGTTGGTCAAGTTACTTGAAAAAAGTAATCAGTAACTAATTACTGATTACTTCCCCCAAAAAGTAATCCCATTACTTTACTGATTACTTATTTTCAAAAGTAATTAATTACTTAGTTACTTTTTAAAAACACAATTTACAACCTGAAGAGGTGATAAAGTGATAGATCTCTCAGCCCAATTCTACTTTTTCTACATAATCCATCATACAAAATGTAATCAAATGGAAAAGTCCCTTTTTTTTAACTTGTTTTATTAGTTTTAATCTTTTAACTTTATGCATCAAGCAAAAATTTAATTATATGCAACATTCTCTGACTGGAAGAAATTTGTTTAATATTAATATAGACTAGCGGTCCTTTTGCTCTATTTTCACCTGTAAAAGCAGGAGCAGGGTAGGCGGAGGTTTACCCTGGTGCAGGTGTGCCGCAGCGGTCAGTGGAAGGATATGGCAGTTTCTCTGTGAATTTCCCATTACGTGGTAGCGCACTCGGAGCTTGCTTGGAAGTTTAGGGTTTTTTTTCGCTGTAAAAATAAGTTTTCTTCCCACGCACAACGGACACTAATGTTTTTGTCACTTTTTATGGAATCAAACTTAAAGTAAGGTCAGTACTTCCACGCTTTAAACGCTGCACGCTCATACTCTCTCCAGTACTCGTTATATTATCCATTGTTGATCTGCACACAGCTGTTGTCACAAACGTTCATGATGAGGCGAACTGAAGAGGTGAGAGATACTGTAGGTGCTGCTAGGATGAGACAAACATCATTCGCAGAGTCCTTTGGTGTTGCAGGCAGACACTATCCGGGTACAGAGAGACATGTAGCACTGCAGCTGAATTTTATAAAGGCTTAGGTTTTTGTGTTTATGTTTAAAAAGCGGGATTTCCCCGCATCATTAAAAGCCATTCGTTCAAATTAATGAATATAAAGAATGAAATACATGCTACAATAAAAAGCTTTATGAGTTTAGCTTGAAGTAATACGTGTGCTCCCTGAGATCACCTCACATCAGTTCAGTTGGCCTAGATTTGGTCAGCTAAGGTTGTAGAGTAGAGCTGTTATAGTGGATCATATAGGCTTCGTATCATTAAAATAAACAGTGTACTTGCAGTAAAACAGCCATTGTAGGCTTCAAAAAATAAAAATACAGCTCAAACATATTTCATACATGAAACAAATAATTCAATTCAATTTTATTTATATAGTGCCAAATCACAACAAAAGTCGCCTCAAGGCGCTTCATAGATACAGAGAAAAACCCAACAATCGTATGACCCCCTATGAGCAAGCACTTTGGCGACAGTGGGAAGGAAAAACTCCCTTTTAACAGGAAGAAACTGTCATGATCCGGAGTCTGCGACTCCGTGTTTATGTTATTATTATTCTGTGGTTTTGGTTATTTTGGGGTTCTTGTACATTCCCTGTTAACGTTTCATGTTCCTATGTTCTGTGTTCCCCAGTCTGTGTGAAGTCTGTGTGTTGTAGCATTGCGTGTATGTGTTTCCTGTTTTATTGTGAAGGTCTGCGTCTTATGTGAGTGTTTCAGTTTGCCTCCCTAGTCTTGTCACGTTACTCACTCCCAGCTGTGTCCCCCACCTGTGTGTGATCTCCCTGTGTTCTCTGAGTGTATTTTAGTCGTGTCTTCTGTCTTAGTAGTTGCTGGTTCGTCTGTGTTATTCCCCTCCATTTTCCTGTGTATTCTGGCCGCATTACTCTCCCTGCATCTCCGTTTCATGTCTCAAGGTTTCAGGCTTGGTTTTGCCTAGCTTTTCCCAGTTTAGTTTACTCTTAGGTTTAGGTTTTTGTCCACCTCATCTCCGTTTGTGTCACCCTTTGGTTAATAAAGCTCACTCACCACTTAAGCAGTCTGCATCTTGGGTCCATTTATATTCACACATAGCCTGCCTCGGCACCCCGTGACAGAAACCTCCGGCAGAACCAGGCTCAGGGAGGGGCGGGGCCATCTCCTGCGACCGGTTGGGGTGAGAGAAGGAAGACAGGATAAAGACATGCTGTGGAAGAGAGAAAGAGATTAATAACAGATATGATTCAATGCAGAGAGGTCTATTAATACATAGTGAGTGAGAAAGGAAAAACTCAATGCATCATGGGAATCCCCCGGCAGCCTACATCTATTGCAGCATAACTAAGGGAGGATAACATGTATAAATCTTACATCTATAAACCTTTATGCAGCTATAAAATGTGTCTCAACTGTATTATTTTTTTCAGTCACATTTGTTTTGAGCGATTGTTAATCGAATGTTTCAAATGCAGGTTTTTTATTTCTTGTATAATAATTCTTCATAATGAAACATGAAAGGTATCATTTGAAATACACTACTGCTTAGTTTAAATTTCCAAAACACATCCAGTTTTTGTACAAACAATCTGTGTCGGGTCAGCATCGTCCATATCAGCTTGAGTTTTATTTGGTATCAGATCAGAGAGGAAATTAGTATTGCGCCAACAATAAAGCTTTAATTCCCAAACTTTTGAGATAAAGTATTTCTTATTCTTTATTGTATTTTCCTATTTAATACATTCTACAAATATCACAAAGCTTGTGAATGGTTTCTTATTCCTTGTCCTTAACGTGTTATTAACATGCAGAACGTTATAAATACTTTTATCCTGTAGAGAGAGACAAATATCTCTGTTACAGTGTGTTCATCTCCCTTCTTGACAGAGTAGCTGTCACAAAGTAAAGTTCCTTAGAAGGAAACGGGAGACTGAAAAGTTTTAAGTAGGCAGAGTATGGCTAACTGGCATTTTATGATGATATATTAATAAAGAAATTCAAACATGCAGCAAATCTGCCAAGAAGAAGAAGTGTCCACACACTTTAATAATAGCAGTCCATTTCTTTAAACCACTTTCTTATTCTGAGAGTATTGCAAACAAATACTCACTTAGTGCTCTGCATTAGGATGTCTCTCCTTACTTTGTACCTGTGACTGTTTTGGAATTATTCCTCTTATTGTTTCAGGTCAGTCATCCTGTGTTTTGCCTTGAGCTTTTAAATACCACAAATAGCAATAGGTAAATATTTGAAAAGTCGTCAATCTGACCTGGGTCCTGGAGAAAATTGCGACCCAGATAAGGGCTCTAGCATGAGTAGTGGTCAAAAGAAAGCAAAAAAGGTATACTGGGGACAAACTGAGCCAATTCTGCTAAGCCTGGTGCATAGAGCAAAACTATCAATATGCTATTTGTAACATTTTTGTGTGGTGGTGTGCCGTGTGATCTTTTGAATGTGAAATATGTGCCCTGGCTCCAAAAGCCAGGAAACATTGGTTTATGTCATGTGATCATGAGTGTGATGTCACAGTGTATTTTCTCGTTTAAAACAACTTTGAATATTTTAGTGATTTGTTCAAAAAAAGAAAAAGAAGAATGGCTACCGAAACCCCTCCTTGAATCGCTACCTTATCGTGGTGGAGGGGTTTGTGTGTCACAGGGATCCCAGGGGCTATGTTGTCTGGGGGCTTTTGGCCCCTGGTAGGGTCTCCCATGGCAAATTGGCCCTGCGTGAGGGACCAGACAAAGAGCGATTCATAAGACCCTTATGAAAAGGACACCGAGGGAACAGTTTACCCTGCCCGGGATAGGGTTACCGGGGCCCCGCCCTGGAGCCAGGCCTGGGGAGGGTGCCCGAGGGCGAGCGTCTGGTGGCCGGGCCTTAGTCCATGGGGCCCGGCCGGGCACAGCCCGAAGAGGCCCACCACCCGCAGGAGGCGCCATAGGGGTCGGGTGCATTGTGTGTCGGGTGGCGGCCAGGAGCGGAGGCCCTGGCGGACTGATCCCCGGCTGCCAAGACTGGCAATAGGGACATGGAATGTCACCTCTCTGGTGGGGAAGGAGCCTGAGTTAGTGCGTGAGGTTGAGAGGTACCGGCTAGATATAGTCGGGCTCACCTCTACACATGGCTTGGGCTCTGGAACCAGTCTCCTGGAGAGGGGCTGGACTCTGTCTCAGTCTGGAGTTGCCCCTGGTGAGAGGCGGCGGGCTGGGGTGGGTATCCTAATATCCCCTCGGCTTGCTGCCGGTACGTTGGGGTTTTTCCCGGTGGACGAGAGGGTTTGTTCCCTGCGCCTTAGGGTCGGGGAACGGGTCCTGACTGTCATCTGCGCTTATGCGCCGAGTGGCAGTTCAGAGTACCCAGCCTTCTTAGAGTCCCTGGGGGGGGGTGCTGGAGGGTGCTCCACCTGGAGACTCTGTTGTCCTGCTGGGAGACTTCAATGCTCACGTGGGTAACAACAGCGAGACCTGGAGGGGCGTGATTGGGAGGAACGGCCTCCCTGATCTGAACCCGAGCGGTGCTCTGTTATTGGACTTCTGTGCTAATCACAGCTTGGCCATAACGAACACCCTGTTCGAACATAAGAGTGTCCATAAGTGCACGTGGCACCAGGACACTCTAGGCCGTAGGTCGATGATCGATTTTGTAATCGTATCAGCAGACCTGCGACCATATGTTCTGGACACTCGGGTAAAGAGAGGGGCTGAGCTGTCAACTGATCACCACCTGGTGGTGAGTTGGATCAGGTGGCGGGGGAGGACGCTGGACAGACCTGGTGCACCTAAACGCGTAGTGAGGGTGTGCTGGGAACGTCTAGCAGAGGCCCCAGTCCGCGAGATCTTCAACGCACACCTCCGGCAGAGCTTCAACAGCATTCCGAGGGAGACTGGGGACATTGAGTCCGAATGGACCATGTTCAGCGTCTCCATTGCCGAAGCTGCTGCATTGAGCTGCGGCCGCAAGGTGGTTGGTGCCTGCCGTGGTGGTAATCCCCGTACCAAATGGTGGACACCAGAGGTGAAGGGAGCCACTAGGCTGAAGAAGGAGTCCTATCGGGCTTGGTTAGCCTGTGGGACTCCGGAGGCAGCCGACAGGTATCGACAGGCCAAGCGGAATGCGGCTCGGGCAGTGGCTGAAGCAAAAACTCGGGTGTGGGAGGAGTTCGGAGAGGCCATGGAAAAAGGCTTTCGGACTGCCTCGAAGAGATTCTGGCAAACCGTCAGACGTCTCAGGAGGGGAAAGCGGTGCTCTACCTGCACTGTGTATAGTGCTGGCGGAGCGCTGCTGACGTCGACTGAGAAAATTGTCAGGCGGTGGAAGGAATACTTCGAGGACCTCCTTAATCCCACTGACACGTCTTCCGAGGAGGAAGCAGAGTCTGGGGATGAGGGGAACGACCCGCCAATTTCCGGGGGCGAGGTCACTGAGGCAGTTAAACAACTCCTTGGTGGCAGAGCCCCTGGTGTTGATGAGATTCGCCCCGAGTTCCTGAAGGCTCTGGACGTTGTAGGGCTGTCCTGGTTGACACGCCTCTGCAATGTTGCGTGGAGATCAGGGGCAGTACCTGTGGACTGGCAGACCGGGGTGGTGGTCCCCATCTTTAAGAAAGGGGACCGGAGGGTGTGTTCCAACTACAGGGGGATCACACTCCTCAGCCTCCCTGGGAAAGTCTATGCCAGGGTGCTGGAAAGGAGAGTTCGTCCGTTAGTCGAACCTCGGATACAGGAGGAACAATGCGGTTTTCGTCCTGGTCGCGGAACACTGGACCAGCTCTTTATCCTCTCCAGGATACTTGAGGGTGCATGGGAGTTTGCCCAACCAGTCTACATGTGTTTTGTGGACTTGGAGAAGGCATTCGACCGTGTCCCTCGGGGTGTCCTGTGGGAGGTGTTGCGGGAATATGGGGTGTCTGGCCCATTGCTACGGGCCATTCGATCCCTATACAACCGTTGCAAGAGCTTGGTTCGCATTGCCGGCAATAAGTCGGACTCGTTCCTGGTGGGTGATGGGCTCCGCCAGGGCTGCCCTTTGTCTCCGGTTCTGTTCATAATTTTTATGGACAGGATTTCTAGGCGCAGCCAAGTGGCGGAGGGCTTTCGCTTTGGTGGCCTCAGAATCTCATCTCTGATTTTTGCAGATGATGTGGTTCTGTTGGCTTCATCGGGTGAGGGCCTCCAGCTCGCACTGGAACGGTTCGCAGCCGAGTGTGAAGCAGCGGGAATGAGGATCAGCACCTCCAAATCTGAGGCCATGGTTCTCAGCTGGAAAAGGGTGGAGTGCCCACTCCGGGTCGGGGAGGAGTTCCTGCCCCAAGTGGAGGAGTTCAAGTATCTCGGGGTCTTGTTCGCGAGTGATGGGAGAAGGGAGCCGGAGATCGACAGACGGATTGGGGCTGCAGCTGCAGTAATGCGGACGCTGCACCGGTCCGTCGTGGTGAAGAGGGAGCTGAGTGTAAAAGCGAAGTTCTCAATTTACCGGTCGATCTACGTCCCTACCCTCACCTATGGCCAGGAGCTGTGGGTAGTGACCGAAAGAACGAGATCGCGGATACAAGCGGCAGAAATGAGCTTCCTCCGAAGGGTGGCTGGCCTCTCCCTTAGAGATAGGGTGAGAAGTTCGGCCATCCGGGAGGGGCTCAGAGTAGAGCAGCTGCTGCTCCACATCGAAAGGAGCCAGCTGAGGTGGTTCGGGCATCTGACAAGGATGCCCCCTGGGCGCCTCCTGGGTGAGGTGTTCCAGGCATGTCCCACCGGGAGGAGGCCCCGGGGCAGACCCAGGACACGCTGGAGAGATTATATCTCTCGGCTGGCCTGGGAACGCCTTGGTATTCCCCCAGATAAGCTGGAGGAGGTGGCTGGGGAGAGGGAGGTCTGGGCCTCTTTGCTTAGGCTGCTGCCCCCGCGACCCGGCCCCGGACAAAGCGGTTGAGGATGGATGGATGGCTACCGAAAAACAAACCCAATACAAGAACATGTATCACAGGATCGAAGCCATTAAAGAACAGTTATATGCTGCGCAACTCCAAATTTACGAGGTCAGCACTGAGCTCCACAGCCCTGATTATATGGAGGACAAATATTTCGTAATGAGGGCGGAGGAAGTGAATGCAAGAGCAAAATGTGTTTCTCTTCGAAAGGAATTAAACAAACTCTTGGACGTAGCCCAAAATCATAAATCTAACGCTGAAATAAGAAGGAAGAAAAGAAAAGCTGTTGAAGCGTCTCAGAAAACGGTCAAAGACAACAGCGGGCCAGAAGTTAATGTGACCATTAAAGAAGAGAATGAAAGTGTCACACAAGAGCATGTGGCCCTCAAGAAGGAACTTCAAGATTTGCAGGCATCGGTTATAAATAAAGCAGCCTTAGAGAAGAACTGTGAGGCGCTAAAAAAATGTACAGAAGAGATGAAGGCGCAAAACAGTGCACTGCAACAGCAAATCCGGAGATTGAAAAAGGAACGCGAGCACATAAGCAATTTGGTTCAGGTCTACGAGTCTGAAAAACAACATGTCGCTGTTAAAAGGGAAAATCAGAAGTTGATGAAAGACATCGAGAAGATACTTACAGACGTTCTACAGGCCAGATCATCCCTTAAAGAAACTTACAAAAATAACCATGATCTCAGGAAACTGTTCTCTGAAAATGGAGAAAAACTGGCACAAATGAGCAAACTGAAAAAAGAAAACAAGGAATTAAAAGCTCAAATAAGTGGGCTAAATGATCGTGTAGAAATGAGAAAAGCTTTAAAAAAAAACTAGAAAAGGAAGGAAAAGCTCTCCAGGGGCACAAAAAAGTATTTTTAAAAGGCGTGCTGATGTCTCCAAACAGGTGTTTACTGAAGAAGACTGGAGTAAAAAATATAGCATACTAAAGGAACAGGTAGAAGTCTTGAAGAAAGAAAATAACGAAATAACTACAGAAATTGAAAGACTGAATGGAGAAATAGACAGTTGAAAGGCTATTAAGGCAAATTATAAGGCTCTGGAAGCAGAGAAAAAAATCTCTTACCAGCCAAGGTACCACTCTGCAGAAAGAGCTTGAGGGGCTGCGGCCAAAGCTGGTTAAGGAACAGGCTTTGCGTCAGCAGAATAGTGAACTTAGAGCAGAAAATGAGAAAGGAAAAGGCTCTGCAAGAGAAAGTCGCAGCAATGAGAGCGAAAAAAGAGAATGTATGCAGACAACAAGACGCTCTAAAAACAGAACTCAGCGATTTCACAGATTCAACAAGGTCAGACTTTGAAAGCTCAGTCACAGAAAGCACCAGATTGTCAGTTAGGAGAAGATGGTTTAAATTTTAAACTTCATACAAGAAGGTTAGAATGTGAGTCCACCACTGTGTGAAGTCTGACTTTATGGTGTTGAACTGGCTTTACTCCAGGGGCCTTATTTCAGCTCTAATCTCAAAAATAATATTAAACTGGCACTTTATCCAAATTACAGTTAAACAAAACCCAACCAGTCCTGGCGGATGGCTGCCCCAAGAGGAGCCTGGTTCTGCCGGAGGTTTCTTCCTGCTAAAAGGGAGTTTTTCCTCCCCACTGTTGCCAAGTGCTTGCTCACAGGGGATCATTTGATTGTTGGGTTTTGTTTTTTTCTTTTTTGTTTTGTCTTTGTTTCTCTTTTTTGTTTCAATTTTTTTCTGTTTTTTGTTTTATTTGTCTTTGTTTCAGTTTTTTTGTTTTGTTTGTCTTTGTTTCAGTTTTTTTGTTTTGTTTGTCTTTGTTTCAGTTTTTTTTCTTTTATGTTTTGTTTTTTGCCTTTTATTAATATTGCCGGTTTGATCCAATTAATCCAAATACATAGGTTTAACTAATAAAAACCAAAATCAATAATCAATGAACAAACTGTCTCTTGTAAATGTGTTTTTAGTTTTCCATTTCAAAATGCTTCCTGTTAGACATGCTGTCTTTGGTACCTATTGTATTAGGGGAAAAAGTAGGCATATTTCCATAAATTAGGTATTGAAAAAATAACAATGTTAATGCAGTGGGCCCCAGTCCCAATAACTCTTAAAGTTTCTTTGTTGACTCTGTTATGTGGTTAAAATCAAGAGAGAGTTGAGGATTAGAATTCCCAAAGACACAAGTAACATTAGAAATAAAGATCAGACGTCCCCTGTAGTTAGATTGTGTTTCATACAAAATTAAGTGGGGTTTTTTCTTGCACAGACACCATCACAGATATCATTGCTGTGAGCTTGCGGGATAAGGTCCATGTGGTATTTTACAAAGGCTTATGCCCACATGTGCTTAGTAAAGCCAGGTGCTGAAAGACATCCATTGTTTTCTTACTGCTTTATAATACTAAACATTTTATATATGTAATCGTGAGAACTGAAGCTTCTATTGAATTTGAAGTTGAACATTGTGGCTTTTTGTCATGGTCCCGTATCTTCAAAACAGTTTTTGAGTTTGTTATGGACGCGTTATTTGTTCTTTTTCTTTGGAAATTTGAGATAACTTGTGTTCTAGTTGTGTATTTTCCACATGAGTTAATCTTGAACTCAGTTTTTGTTAGTGTCTCTCTGAGTTTCGTCCCTTTTTCTACCCTTTCTGTCATGTCTCAATGTCTGTTTATCCCAAGTTGCAGTTGGAAATTTACATGTCTTAGCCTCTGGGCTACCTGGAGCCATTTTTCATCCACAGCGTTTTTTAATTTCAAGCCATTTTCACTGTGTTGAATAGAATATAGCCAAACTTTCCAAACATTTTTTTTTAACTTTAGAATTCCAGTCTGAGTTCATTAGATTAGCTTAAAGTGGCTAAGCTACAAGCTTCCATCCACCTGAGATCCTAGAGCCAAAAAACGCCCCATTGAAACCCATTATAAACGCTATTTTTCACTGCCCAATCATTACCATCAAATTAAATGTCATCTTTCCACTTTCAAATGTCTTTGAAGTAGGGGCCTTAGAATTGTAATTTTTTTTTATTTGTCCACCAGGTGGCGCCCTTGTTTCATATTTCACCATTGAACGAACTCCAGCCAAAAAAAGTCAGATTTTGAGCGTCTCTTTCTGCTTTAGAAAGTGAAAAAAGAATTGTGTTCTGTGTCACTATCAATGACCTTTATATTAAAAAAAAAAAAAAAAGGTCCTTTTGCCTAAAAGAAGAGAAAAAGATGTGTCTGTGTCTGCTTCTAACTTTAGATAAAAGTATGTTTATGTCTAAAATCAGAAGCCTTCCCTCTTTGAAGTCCACCCCGCAATGCAAACAAATCTAACATGAAAACGAGAACAAAAAACAAATTATACTTTATTTTGTCTTCAAGCTTAGCTTGTTTATGCAGGTGCACTGCAGCAGAGGTTATAAGAATAAGCCGTAGCGCGGGAGTAGGCATTTTCACGATGGCACGGTATTACAGGACCGAGGAAGTAGTGGACATCCTGATGCGCTCCGACAGCGAGGATCTTTCCTCTTCACCTGCCCAGAGTGACTCTGATTCCGGGGATGACACGGAGGAGTCATCTCTCCACACCGATCAGCAGGAGTCGTCTTCTGATTTTTCTACTGGAGATGAGAACGAGGGGGAGATGCACGAGGAAGCAGCGGCATGGACTGCCAAAAATGGAAAGAAATGGTCCCTGACAAACACCGAGACGCTGCGCTACGTCGCAGCACCCACGGGGCTTATTCCGGGACCGACCCACTACGCCGTCGCCCGAATTTCAGACCCACTCTCCAGCTTCAGGTTGTTCCTAACCGATGAGATTATACAGCATATCGTTTCAATGACAAACCTTCATGGCAGACGGGCAATCTCAGAATGGAGAGATTTGGACAGCCACGAAATGCTGTCTTATGTGGGGCTGCTCATTTTGGCCGGTGTATACCGGTCAAAACACGAGTAAATCAAAAGCCTTTGGAGTGACAAAACGGGAAGGAGGATGTTCCGGGCCGCGATGTCCCAGAAAAGATTTTCGCACATTTGCAGGGCCCTCAGATTTGACGACAAGCTCTCCCGACCTGGACGCCGTACCGACAAATTGTCTCCCTTTCGGCAGGTATGGGACATGTGGGCACACCGCCTGCTGTTTATGAGATACAATAAATAACATAAGTAAGTATCGCCGATGTTGTTTAGTCCAGACTGGGACCTTACGGTGGATGAGCAGCTGGTACCGTTCAAAGGAAGGTGTGGTTTCCGCCAGTACATCCCCAAAAAGCCTGCTAAACACGGCATAAAGATCTGGGCAGCCTGCGACGTCAAGACATCTTACGCCTGGCGGCTGCAGGTTTACGCCGGGAGAGCAGCGGGCGAACCAGCCGAAGTAAATCAGGGGATGAGGGTCGTCCTGCAGATGACCGACGGGCTCCAGGGACACGTCGTGACATGCGACAACTTTTTTACCTCATTTGAACTGGCAGAGGAACTCCTCAAGAATAAAATGGCTCTGGTCGGCACAATTCGCCGGAACAAAACAGAAATTCCACCCGTTTTGCGCCAGACGAGAGGGAGAGCCGTCTATGCCTCCACCTTTGCCTTTTCATTGAAACACACCCTAGTGTCCTACATTCCCTGACGGGGCAGGAATGTGCTTTTGTTGAGCACCAAACATCGCAGGCCGGAGGTCAGCGATGGACAAAGAAAAAAGCCGGTGATCATTGACGACTACAATCGATGCAAAGGAGGTGTCGAAAACCTTGATAAGGTGGGTGTCATTACGCATCAGTTACGCACACCTTTATTCATTTTTGCTCATATATTCTTGTGTAAAATATACAGAGGTTTTATGTTGGGTTTTTTTTTGTTGTTGTTGTTGTTTTGTTAGGTTGTCTGCACCTACTCCTGCAGGAGATGGACCAATCGATGGCCAATGGCCCTCTTTCATAACGTCATAGACTCCCTCTACAACGCCTTCGTGCTGTGGACCTCTGTAGATCAGGCCTGGCATCAGCAGAAGTCACACAGGAGGAGGCTGTTCATAGAAGAGGTGGGAGAAAGCCTGATCAAGCCTCATTTGTCAAAAAGAGAGCGCCTTCCCCGCTCATCAGCCGCTGCTGAATTAGTCAGAGATGCGCAGGATGGTGCTGCTGCAGGCCCCTCTGGAGTGACAGATCCCAAGGGCAGGAAGTCCTGTGAGCTCTGTTTTGAGAAAAGGAGGCGAGTCGGAAACACCTGCAGCAAATGTGGAAAGTTCACCTGCCGAGCCCACAGCAAATTTGTCTGCAGCAACTGCTCTACCTGAGCAAGACATTTACCCCCCGGCCACACACAGCCCCTCCACCCTCTCACTAGCTCTCTCTTTCTCACACTTTCACTTGCTCTCTCTTTCTCTCTCATACATTTCCCCATTCCCAACAACAATATACATGTTCTTGTTCATCGTTGAAAAAATAAATGTTTATTTGGTTCAAACTGATCTTGTATTTTTATTTACATAATGCTTTTTATTTTATTTTAGAAGGCAACAAGGTAATATGCATTTAACAGGGCAAGAGTGAAAAACCGTTCTCCTGCAGAAAAACTAACGGCCGATCAAAATGAATGTCAGTGGTAATTTTTAGACCATCCAAAGGCCTAATTATAATTACAATAAAATATAACTTTCAAATGTATTTTATGGAAAATATTTAATTTTTTCGTTTTTTTCGCCAAAAAAAGCCGTGCGCTCATGTGACAAAACCGGGATAAAAAGGGTTAAAATCCGCGAAATGTAATTAAAACTTTACATGAATATTTCAAGGAGAAGTAGGTCTAAAAGATTGGCTAATTTAAAGTGGAAAAAAATATTAATATATAATATTTTTATAGCACTTTTTATGGCGTGGTCGATTTTTGGCTCTAGGGCGTCGAAAGGGAGTCTTTTTCTAAGGCGCTCCAAGTTAAGTCATACAGAATAGATATCAGAGCCTTAAACAGGCTGACTTCTGCTATATGGGTCAAATTGGGCAGAAAGTATACAAACACATAACCAGTGTTGGGTAAGTTACTTTAAAAAAGTAATTAATTACTAATTACTTAGTCAATATTAGTGATGGGTCGTTCGCGAACGAAATGGCTCTTAGAGCCGGCTCTTTGACGTGAACGACGCAGCCGGCTCCTTATCGCGAGCCGTCACGTGGGTTTTTTTTTTTTCTCTCACCCTCTCTCTCTCGCACTTTTTTTCCGCTTCACTTCGCACCTGAGCCTTGTGCTTTATGCTGGGCAGAGGGGGGAGGGGCGGTAGTTACACTCAGTAGCACAGGAACCGACAGATGGAGAGAGAGAGAAAGAGAGCCAGGACAACAACGTCACATTAGAAAGGTATAGTAATCATCCACAACTATTTTCGGTGGCAGATGATAAAGGATTCAGAAAGTTTATTCATGCAGGCCCATATGACAGAGAATATGCATCTTCTTTTTGTTTTCATATTATAATTTATATTTAATTGTGTTGTGGTTTGCAGTGTTTTGTGTTGTTTTCACTTTAAATTTGTAAAAGGAAAAAGCTGAAAATTTAAATAGTTAAAAGTTGAAATGTGAATAGTTGATTTTTGTATTATATGATTTATTTATTACATTTTATGTGGAGTGAAAAAAATAAAAGTATATTTACAGTGGCCCCTACAGACAAAGCACATACAAACTTCAAATCACGTACAAACTCCAAAACGCGTAAAAACTCCAAAACACGTACAAAAGACAACAGAAGTGCTCTAGGATGCTGGGCGCAGTGTTGAGCTTTTGTTGCCTAGTGGCTACACAAGCCAGCAAGTACCAACGACCGGATTTGGTGTGTGGTAATAACAGGTAAATGAACTTTTTTTAAAATTATTTGAATATATTTGAGTGCCTGTGTATAAATACACAAACAATACACACATGCTTTCAATTGTGTAATTTAAGTGATCTAGTATCTCTGCTTTGGAAGTTCAGTTCATGCTAGAAATGTGTTTTGGAGTTTGTACGTGTTTTGTCTCTAGGGGCCACCGCATATATTTATATATAAACATATATAAATAAAACCACTTTTTTTACGTTAGTAATTCCTTTTGTGCAAAATTTTATATTATTGTGAATAATAAATTAATTAAAGCAACAAAACAACCTGAAGAGTCGGTTCGGAGCCGAAAGAGCCGGCTCTTTTTAGTGATCCGAGCCGAAAGAGCCGGATCTCTAAAAAGAGCCGGAAATCCCATCACTAATGGAGAAGGCGAGTGCGTGGCAACTGAGATCAGACAGAGTCACCACTTAAATCTCAATTATTAAAGAATCCAGAGTGGAGAGCGGATGAGAGGGTTTTTAAGAGGCAAGTATGATTTAAGAAATGTAAACTTACTCTGTGTTTGGTAAGGGTGTCAGCCATTCAGAGAAAAGTTCTGTAAACTGACGAGAGCCTGATCAAACTTCAAGGGTGCGCCTTGAGAGGTTCAGAAGTTTTATTCTTTTCATTGTCGGTTGTTCAGTGTGTTGTTTATACAGTTAAGATGTCCTTTTGTAATAATTACAGTTGGACCAAAATCACCTCTCAAAATGCTATAAGAAAGAAATGTTTTGATAAAATTATAAAGTGTGGTAAGTGATAGTAAAATAATGAAATATATAAGAAAGTCAAATGTGTAAAATTGTAAAATAATATTGTAAAACCTAGTATGAACCATAACTAAGGTTAAATTACTATGACGTCCGCCCCAAATTTGTCAACAGATGCTGGGATCACCAAAAATGGTGCCAGGAGTTTCATACAGATATGGTGAGAAGTTTAGAGGCTCTTATAATGAATATGAATATTATATTGTAATTTGGGGCTTTTAATGATTTCTCTAACTTTACAGTATACATTTTAATGCCTTTAAAAAGGAAGAATTGGGTGCAGAAGTTTGAATTTAGTTTTAGATAGTGATGTGCGGTACCACTGATTTCCTTTCCGATCCGATACCAATTAATATTCAGGGTGGTATCGACGATACTGATCCGATACTTACTTATGTTATTTATTGTATCTCAAATTATAGCGTCATAATGATTACAGGACATCAGATTACTTGTTCTTATCACTTAATAATGCAGAGTTCATCACATAGAAAGAAAAAAACTGAAGTTGTGCGCTATGTGAACACGTTGCCTGCCTGCAGCACTAAAGGACTCCGTGAGAGACGTCTGTCTCGCCTTAGCAGCACCTGTCCCTGTCCTCCTCTTCAGTTCACCTCAACATACACTCGTCATATTCTGCGATATGATTTGCTCTGAGGTGTTTGACAAGGTTAGTGATGTTGCCACAACCATACATGCCAACCCTCTAGATTTTTCCGGGAGAATCCCAAATTTCAGTGCCCCTCCAGAAAATCTCCCTGAGCCACCATTCTCCCAAATTTCTCCTGATTTTCCACCCGGACAACAAAATTGAAAAACCATATCCCAGACTGGTCCAGCCAATTCCAGTTTCCAACAATGTTGGCAGCAACTTAGTTTTAATATTACTCTTATTTCTCTTTTTGGGTCGCAAAAAAACGTAACATATTTTCAGGTGAGAATGTAGCTGTGTAAACTTCAAATATCTGAGCCGACCGACGCATCGTCTTCAAATCCCCGCGGTCTTTCGCTACTCGGGTTAAACATGATATATAAGTCACTTTGATAACTTCAAAATGTTATTGTTTGGCGTTTTCAGTGTTTTATTTGTAAATCAGTTTAGCTGAAATTAAAGTTATTAGATTAGATCAAATTAAATTTAACTTTATTAATCCCTCGGGAGGGTTCCTCTGGGTTTTCACACAGCTGAATAAACGTCAAACAGAAAACTGATTAAACAGAAGTGTGAGACGGTCGAGAGTTTACGCCAGTGCACTGTTATATTTTAGATAGCAAGGAGCAGGCGGCAGTGTTTCACTCCACCGAGGGAGCTCGTGACGTACTACCCGGCTTTCTTTAGACCGCGAAGGCCAGGTCCTCAGGTGGAAGCAGCCTCTGAATTTGGACAACCCCGCTGTTTCCAGACATTTAACGTATTTTATCCGATAAATAAACACTGTAAAATGTATTTATCCCCCCAGCAGCCCTTTTGAATATCTCTCGAGTGTGGCCACAACACCTCACGTTTTTGCCACATGTATCGCAAACCACGTTTCAGCTTTTATGGAGGTAAAATACGTTCACACATTACTCCAATTACGCTCAGCCATTGTTGTGAGTGCGCACGCCAAGGGGCTGCGAGACAGACAGCTGTATTTCGCACATGACTATGAAAGGCGGAAGAGGAAGTAGTTCCTTTGAATGTAGACAATCTGAATGTTATAGTTTCTTTCCACTGTGTTCCTGTTAATTATAAACTACAAATTTACCCTAAATTACTAAAATATCGATATTTTAATGTGAGAATCGATTCTAGAACATAAATGACTGGTATCGGAGGAATCGATATTTCAGGATCGATCCGCACATCACTAGTTTTAGATTTTCTCTTATCCACACAGGGTAAAAAGTATACATACAAGCTCAAGTATACCCATATAGAAAAGAAATAGAAAAAACTTAGAAAATACTTGCCTAAGATGTGGTCTACTTCATATAGTGAATCATATAAGGCTTATATGATTCACTCATGAAGGTGGCCACTTTCTCATTACTTTCATATAGTGTTTTAGTAAGTATCCAAAATATACAAGTTTCATGTATATCATTTTTCAAGGGATCTTATATCTGCTTTCACTCTTGTATACTTTTCATACAAGTTTCACACAAGAGAGGTACAAACTTTATAAGATTTATATATATCGTTTCCATATGGGTATGCATGCACCCCACCTTGAGCTATATTAAGATAACAATGAATTAATATCAGTAGATAGGAATACAAACTTCAGTCTTAAGTAAAAAAAAAAAAAAACAACAACTTTTTAATCATACTCAGCTTGAATCTGAATAAAAAGAAGAAAAATAAAAGATATCTATTTCCTGATGCCTACATTAAAATGTAGGGAACACCTAAAATGTCCAACTGTAACTTGATATTGTCAGGTGCAGGCTGTGTGCAGGCAGGAGTGGTGGTAAGGAGGACCCAAAGTGCAGATGCTCAGAGGCAAAAGTGTACTTCAAAACTCCGTTTTATTGCTGGATTACAAAATGTAGCAGAAATCCAAATAAACTTACATAACGTTAGCTTCATAGCATAAGTGCCTAAGTCATTTTTTGGTCAAATTGAGATTTTTGCCTAACTTTACTCCCCTACCACTGCTGCATCATCCTGTCCGTCTGCCTATGTCATTGGCCAATCACAACACTCATAAGAGTCAAAAAACATACTTGCCTAAGTCATTCATTTGACTTAGGCAGTTTTACCATTGGACTTAGGCAGTTTTGCTACAATAAATTTGACTTAGGCAGTTTTGATGTATGCAAAATGGCTGATAAGAAGAAGAGGTTGACCGCAAGTGAAGCCCTTGCTCTTCTTTTTGATTCATTTACATCTGGTAAAAGTTAATATTTTTTTAGTTTTTTGGTCACTAAATGTATTTTCATTCAATCAAAGAGGTTATGACCATGTTAAAAGATTCCTTTTTTTTGCAAACAAAGTATGATGGCTAGCTAACGTTAGCGTTAGTAGTGTAGCATTAGCATAGTAATGTAGTACAAGCTAGCAGCTAGCTAACAGCAGCATGCTACCAGAGTAAATCTTTGGCAATTTCAAAGGCAATTTGAGCATTTTCAGCAAGTTTGCAAATTATATTATGTTTCAAACATTTGCTTTTTATTAGGAGGAGAGTCTAAGGACGGGGGACGCCCTGGGTTCATTGTTAATTGTTAAATTGGACTTTATATTGACTGTGTTCAAATGACTGATACTGGTTGAACTCTATTGCCAGTAATATTCATGTAGCCCTTTGAGGCGACTGTTGTTGTGATTTTGGGCTATACAAAAATAAATTGATTTGATTTGATATTAATAGTACAAATTGATTATTTTTTTTTTTTTACATAGCAGACATTTTGACTACACAAGTAGATTTAGATGTCATCTTGATTTACCATTTTAAGATACTCCAACAGCATTTTATTTTCTGTTGTATCATCAGGAAAGGAAGTTGATGTGAACTTAGAGGAGTTGGTGGATATAGATGAGGGAGAAGGAGGAAATTATGTTGATATGGGGCAACAGACTGATAAGCAGCCAGAGGAAGGAGAGGAAGATGAAGGAGAGGAAAAGAAAGGGGAAGGAGAGGAAGATGAAGGAGAAGGAGAGGAAGATGAAGGAGAGGAAAAGAAAGGGGAAGGAGACGAAGATGAAGGAGAAGAAAAGGAAGGGGAAGGAGAGGAAAAGGAAGGAGAAGGAGAGGAAGATGAAGGAGAGGAAAAGAAAGGGGAAGGAGACGAAGATGAAGGGGAGGAAGAGGAAGGAGGGGAGGTGGAAGCAGAGGAAGAGGAAGCCAGTCCAACCCCCAGCACTTCTGCTGTTCGTCACAAGCGTCCACTGCCCCATACGTGGAAGAAAAATGTCATCAAAGAAAAGCGTCTGAAGGGAGAGAATTACAAGAATACAATGGGACAGGAGAGACCACCAAAGGCCATGGGCCCACCATGCACATCACAGCACTGCTTCAAGTCAACGAAAAGAAGTTGTGAGCTACTGACTGAAGTTGAGAGAAGAGGAATCTTCAACAATTTCTGGTCCATGCCTTCCTGGGAGACACGCAAGGTGTATATCCAGACTGTTGTTGAAAATGTGCCCATAAAACAGAAGAAAGGTGGTGTTGATTCAAGGAGAACAACATCTCTGCTATACCACCTGCAACTCTCAGATAGATGCAAAATACCTGTGTGCAAAAATCTTTTCTGTTCCACACTTGGTATTGCCCTGAGAACCATTGGATCATGGTTAACTGCAGGCATGAAACCCAACACTCATACCCAGCCCAACCCCAAGATCAACAAGACTGGTCCTCATATGCCAATATCAGATGGAGACCAGGCCTTCCTGAAAGAGTGGCTCTCTGGAATACCTACAGTCCCATCCCATTACTGCCGCCAGGTTCCCTCTTATCAGAACAAGAAGTTCCTGGAGCCAGGAACAGTTTTGAGAGAGCTTCACAAGGAATACCAGAATGCTGCCAATGAGAATGGAAAGCGTGCTGTGAGTGAGACATACTTTCGGAAGGTTTTTGGAGAGCAGGATTACTCTGTGTTCATTCCAAAAAAAGACCAATGTGACATCTGTGTAAGCGCCAAGGTAGGAAATACAGATGAGGATGCTCTTGCTACACACTTGAGATTGAAGAGTCAGGCTCAAGCTGAAAAGGCTGCAGACAAAAATGAATCCAGTGACACACTTTCAGTGTGGACAATGGACCTTCAACGCGTTCTTCTTTGCCCCCAGACAAAAGCAAGTACAATGTACTACAAAACTAAATTACAGATGCACAACTTTACCTGCTTCAACATGAACAACAGAGATGGGTACTGTTATGCTTGGGAAGAACATGAAGGCTCCCTCAGCAGTGAGGTTTTTGCACATCTGCAGTCCAACCACTTTGAGTCTGTCCTACAGGCCAACAGAAACATTGAGAAAGTCATTGTCTGGAGTGATGGCTGCGGGTATCAGAACCGGTGTGCTACCATCAGCAACGCCTACCTTTACCTGGCCATGAAGCATGGTGTCAGCATTGAGCAGAAATTTCTAGTTGCAGGCCACACACAGATGGAGTGTGACTCCATGCACAGTCTAATTGAACGGCGCATTGTGCAAGACGTTTACACTCCACGAGATTACGTTGTCATCTTTGAGGCTGCACGCATTAATCCATCCCCATACAGGGTGACTCAACTATACCACAATGACTTCATGAAGTTATCTGGCACCTATGTCACCAATATTCGACCCGGCAAAAAAGTTGGGGACCCCACAGTCCATGACCTCCGGGCTTTGCAGTACTTGACTGATGGACGGATCAGGTACAAGCTGGATTTTGAATCTGACTGGGAAGACCTGCCTCGGCGCATCAGCATACCCGACAACAAGCCATTCAAGTGGATCCCACTCTTTCCTGCTCAGTTGCCCATCACCCTGAGGAAATACAGTGACTTACAGTCAATGAAAAATGTACTACCAAGAGTGGCCCACAAGTACTATGATGATCTTCCTCATCAGTAGTATACATAGCCTACCAAATAGTACACACACACACACGCACGCACACACACACACACACACACACACACGCACACACCCGCACACGAAGAGAAAGAGAGAGAAGAGAGAGACAAACACACACAGACAGATACAAACACACATAGACACACGCACACCTCTTTTATGAGCCTACAGGCCTCCTCTGCAAATTAATGGGTGGGTGAGGTGAAGTGAGTAAGTCTCCTTACTCTAGCTGCCATTTTGTGATTAAAATTGAAAAGTTACAGTGTGTTATGGTTACATTATAGTATGTCATGTTCATTTTATAGTTTGAAGAAAAACTGCCTAAGTCATAGGCATAATCTGCCTAAGTAACTTTTATTAGACAAAAGAAATGATGTTGGGTTTTGTTCTTTTTCCATACTTTTCCTCACATATACTTAAATGTTCTGTGAAAATATCAATTAAAAATATGCATGTGATATTTAGAAAATTAGTTTTTTCTTGTTTTCCAAAAACACAAAAAAATGACTTAGGCAATTATGCTATCAAGCTAACGATAAGCAGGTAGACAGACCACACAGCATAAATGAGATCACAACACAGACACAGAGAAACACAGGCCTTAAATACACAGAGGGAGCAATCAGGGAATGGGTAACAGGAGGGAAACACAGCTGGGGCAAATCAGGCCTAACGAGACAAGGGGAAGCGAAACCAGATACATTAACATCAGACATGGACCTTCAAAATAAAACAGGAAACATAACACATACTGAACTAAAGACACAGACTCACACGCAGGCACTGCAACAGAGAGAACAGAGACGTGGGACCAGGACAGACACAGACACTGACTGGACACGGGGATATCGCAGACAGGGGAGACAGCAACTAAGGATGCACAGAGACATAAAACAGAACTCTAACAAAGAAACCAAAGAATAGAAATGATAAATAATATATAAACTCAAAACCCGGGTCAACGACCCAGGCATCCTAACAGATATACAATGAAAAATCACCTAACTTGTCTTTGAATTATGTATTTATTTAAGAAAACAAAAAATAATTTGACAATATTATGTGGTGAAATTATTATTAACTAGTCTGGTTTAAGAACAAAATTTACAGTTCGTAATTTAAATTAATAGTTTATGCCATTTAAATGTCATGCAGCTTTGTCAGAGATTATCTTAAACCCCACCCCCAAGCCATTGAAGGTTCAACTTCAAAGAAAAGTGGGTGACATCATAGTGGCTGCAGCCAAACGTGGGCGGGGCTTTAACCCACAGGGGCCGTCCAGAATCCCAAGCATTTAGTTTACAAAGAGCACACATGCCAACCACAACTCCAACCACCCAACAATTTATTTCCACTTCTACATTTCAGAGTCAGAGAAATATTAATACAAACTTAAACATGACAACTGCACACAGTTACACCTCAGTGGAAACATGGAAGTCCTTAAGTGACCACTTTTTTGGTACAATTGTACCACAGTGGCAATCTCTGCAGTTCAACCCAGAGTACTGCAACACTAAGCTGCCTTCCACTTTGCTGAAAGACATGTTGAAACTTTGTTCCATGTTAGTGGACGCAATGGACACAACTGTGGAGAAGGGAGATCCAGTGTCCACACAGACTGATGAGGCCTGTCTTCACTCAGTGGACACAGAGTCCCCTGAGAAAACAGAAGAAACCCGAGCAAAGGACAGCATCCTGAAAGAAAGTTCTGTAGATGACCACGGTGATAAAGAAGAAACAGAAACTCCAGGACTGGAGGACTCTTCCGACTCAAAAAACCTCAAGCTGCATTTGACTGCAGAGGAGAGCAGTCTTGATAAAACATCCACAGGTGACAGTGAAAATAGCGAAATTGTAACACTGCATCGTGCACCTACACCACCCAACATATATCTAAATGTTTTTATTGGTTTAAGTGATTCATCTGAGGACGAAGCGTCTGTGTCATCCCAGATGTTTCCTCCTCAAACCCAAACCACAGCCACAGTAGAACCGAAGAAAAACTACTCAGCTGATACAAAAGACTTGGACAACATAGAAGCTTGCCCCCTGGAAAAGCCTGTGAAGAAAAAACTACATAGGTCAGTCCGTAAGTCTGATTCAGATTTTGGTTCTTATGACATCACTCTGGCATCTGATTATCTGTCTGAAGAAAAGATGTGTGTTTACAAAGTTATTCAGTTGGTAGTTTCAGAGGCCACAAGCAAAGCCTCGTCTAAATACAAGGACTTCACACAGCGGCACAATCCCGACTCTATCAGCGATCGCCTGCTTGAAAAACTCTGGCCTCAAATTGACGAGAAAAATTTGGATCTATCTCCAAAAAGGCTGACCAATATCAACAGGGACATTTTCACCAATCTTTGTAAAGCACATAACTGCAAGGAGAAATATTTGATTTTATATCTGAGCGAACGGCTTGATGATATTACTGTCCCAACGTTTACAGAACCCCTGTTGGCTTTACCAAAAAGAGTACTCACTGTATCTGAAAACCGAGAAGAGTACATAAAAGTTGTTGAAAGCTTCACTAAAGATTTGGTTCTGCACGCTATAAGCAATGCAAGAGGCAAAGGGAATTGGCTCCAGGGGCAGATAAAGCCATTATGAACAGGTTTACCAACAGGATTTGGGCTAAAATTTTGTCCCAAAACCTTAAAATGTCCTTAGAGAACACTGAAGAAGTCAGTGTGAAAGTATACAATGAACTCCGAGAAAAGTGGAAAAATCCAAACACTGTGCTGGAGTTAATGTTTAATGGCCAAGACAATATTGACAACGTGATTGTCAAAAGTTTCAAAAGAAATGCCCCATTGAAGAGACCTAATTTCTTCTCTAGGGTTTTCTTATGAGCACGTTAAAGTTTACCTGACACCTACATCAAAAAAGCGGCGTTTTCAAAAATACCTGGGTACATGTGGACATAGCTTAAATGCATTACATTTTTTATTACAATTCTTCATTGTAAATGTTAAAACCAGACTACTTTAAAATAACTGTCTCATGAACCACCTGGTTGATAATAATTTCACCACATTACATTATAACGTTTTTCTGTCCTTTATCCCGTCTTCCTTCTCCCACCCCAACCGGTCGCAGCAGATGGCCGCCCCTCCCTGAGCCTGGTTCTGCCGGAGGTTTCTTCCTGTTAAAAGGGAGTTTTTCCTTCCCACTGTCACCAAAGTGCTTGCTCATAGGGGGTCATATGATTGTTGGGTTATGTATTATTGTAGGGTCTACCTTACAATAGAAAGCGCCTTGAGGCAACTGTTGTTGTGATTAGGCACTATATAAATAAAACTGAATTGAATTCAAATAAAAATTAATTTAAAAAAAAGTTTTAAAAGTGTTCTTAGTTTTATTTGCTGTCAATTTGCCTAGAATGGAATATCAGATTAGAACAGCCTCTAAAATATAATATTTAATTAATGTATTAAATAAATCAAATGATTTACAGAAAATAAAATTCAAAAACACTTTCATTTTCACTGTATCTGTATGGCTATAGAGGAGCTGTTATTATTTTGCCTGTTTGTCAGTGCTGGTATAAACCCCGTTGGTGCTGTGTTGATCCCTTTGCAAAGGTTTGAAGCTTCTTTCGATAAACCTGAGAAAGTCAGTTTGGGTCGATGCTCAGTGTATTTTTCCACAACAATCTTGGTGACGAGGATGAGATTTCTTGAGTGATTTTTGTTCTCGCAGGTAGACTCAATGAGTCTGAAAGAGCGCTTATGTCCGAGCAAAGTATGGAGAAGTGATGGGATTTCCGGCTCTTTTTTAGAGAACTGGCTCTTTCGGCTCGGATCACTAAAAAGAGCCGGCTCTTTCGGCTTTTACGGTTGTTTTGTTGCTTTAATTAATTTATTATTAACAACAATATAAAATTATGCACAAAAGGAATTACTAATGTAAAAAAAAAGGGGTTTTATTTATATATGTTTATATATAAATATATGCGGTGGCCCCTAGAGACAAAATGCGTACAAACTCCAAAACACATTTCTAGCATGAACTGAACTTCCAAAACAGAGCTACCTAGATCACTTAAATTACACAATTGAAAGCATATGTGTATTGTTTGTGTATTTATACACAAGCGCTCATATATATTCAAATAATTAAAAAAAAAAAGTTCATTTACTTGTTACTACCAGACACCAAATCCGGTCGTTGGTACTTGCTGGCTTGTGTAGCCACTAGGTAACAAAAGCTGAACACTGCGCCTAGCATTCTGGAGCACTTCTGTTGTGTTTTGTACGTGTTTTGGAGTTTGTACGTGCTTCGGAGTTCGTACGTCCTATGGAGTTTTTACGTGTTTTGGAGTTTTTACGTGCTTCAGGGTTTGTACATGCTTCAGAGTTAACCCTTGGTAGAACCTCAAAATCCCATCCTTTCGTGAACCTCGGGACCAAAAATTGTCCCGCCCCAAAAGTGCTCTAAAAATGTTATATATCAATATTTTTTTCTACTTTAAATTAGTCAATCTTTTAAAACTACTTCTGCTTAAAATATCCATGTCAAATTTTAATTATATTTTCGTTGTTTTAACCCTTTAAATCCCAGTTTTATTACATGAGCGCCCTGTTTTTTTAGCCCCAAAAAACAAAAGAACTAAATATTTTCCAAAAAAAACCATTTGAAGTAATATTTGTTTGTTATTATAATTAGGCCTTTAGATGGACCAAAGATTGTCACCAACATTCATTTCGATCCACTTTTATTTTTTTTGCAGGAGCGCATTTCATAAAATGCACACACTATCGGTCCTAATCGACCACGCCCAAAAAAGTGCTATAAAAAATTTATATATTAATATTTTATTCCACTTTAAATTAGCCAATCTTTTAGACCTACTTCTCCTTGAAATATTCATGTCAAGTTTTAATTACATTTCGCGGATTTTAACCCTTTATATCCCGGTTTCGTCACATGAGCGCACTGCTTTTTTTGCCCCAAAAAACATAAAACTTGAATATTTTCCAAAAAAAACATTTGAGGTAATATTCAATTGTTATTATAATTAGGCCTTTAGATGGACTAAAGATTGGCACCAACAGTCATTTCGATCGCCTTTTATTTTTTTTCAGGACCAGAAAATGGTGCCTTATTACTTTGCATTGATTTAATTACTTCGACAATTTCACTAATAGTTATCTCTCTATCAATTTCTGTTCTGTCATTTACCGATATTTGTGGAATCGGTAATCTATCAAGCGTTTCAGCAATCTTTTTTTCATCAACCGGATCTGAGGTATAAAGATTGGAATAGAACATTTTAAACTGGTCATTAATGGTTTTCGGATCAGACGTCTTTTCTCCAGAGGTTTTACAGATTTCAGAAATCGTGTTAGCTGATATGGATTGCTTAATTTGATGTGCCAAAAGTTTTCCGGCTCTTTCCCCATGTTCATAGAACTTTTGCCTTGATTTGAAAAATAAACGTTCTGTTTGCTGAATGGACCGAATTTTGTATTTTGAATTTAGTAATAATTTTCTCTTATATAGGTCTGGTGTTGGATTTTCTGCATATAAGCAGTCAATCTCTTTTATACTGTTGGCTAGGTTGTTCATTTGTTGTAAGTATTTCTTTTTTTGAAATGATACATATGAAATTATCTGGCCTCTAAGATAGGCCTTTAATGCCTCCCATACAACAGTCATTTTCATCCCTTGGGTTTGATTTGTCTCTAAGAAAAACTGTATTTGCTCAGAGACCTTTTTTTTTTAAATGAGTCTTTAGTTAGGAGTAAAGGATCAAGTCGCCAGGCCGGTTTTTGACTTAAGCGTTCATAAAAATTTACATCTAATTGTACTGGACTGTGGTCTGAGATAACAATAGAGTTGTATTGGCAATCTAAAACCTTGGGAAGAATTCTACTATCTACAACAAAAAAAATCGATCCGTGAGTATGACCGGTGCACTGGTGAGAAAAATGAGAATTGTTTAGATGTAGGATTTTTGTCCCTCCAGGGGTCAAAAAAAGCATAAGATTGCATAAAGGATTTAAGAACATTACCCGCTTTTGAAATTTTGCTATCAGGTTTTGGGTTTGATCTGTCAAGTTGAGGATTAAGTACGCAGTTAAAGTCACCACCCAGTATCAAATGGGACTCTGTTAAATCTGGCAGGTGTTTTAAAAAGGTACAATAAAAATTTGGGTCGTCCCAGTTTGGTCCATATACATTAGCAAGAATGACTTGTTTCCCATACAACCTGCCCTGTATAATAATATATCTCCCTCTGGTATCCGCCACAGTTGATAGTGGAATAAATGGAATCCCCTTCCTAATTAGAATAGCCACACCCCGTGATCTATCCTCAAATTTTGAGCTAAATATTTGGCTTACCCATGTTTTTTTTAGTTTAATTTGTTCACTTGATCGGAGGTGTGTTTCCTGCAGATATACAACATCGGATCTCAATGATTTTAAATGAGTAAAAACCCTTGTGCGTTTAACCGGATTATTTATACCTTTAACATTCCATGTTATAAAACGAAGAGGCAGATGACTTTGCGAGCTTGCCATTCAGGTACCAAAATGCAGGTGCAGAAAAAATATGTCCCAACCTCTGGAACCCCCCCAAAAGAAAGAGGGGGAGAAGGAAAAAAAAAAGGGAAAAAAATAAATAAATAAAACGAGCCTCAAAACCCCATGCTGATCTACTATTATCCCTGAGATCGCAACCCTCCAGGCTAGGATAGCACAGTGACTAAACGTACTGTTAACCCTCAAACAGCCCCTCAACTGGGCAAATATATAACATTTAATAACTAAACAAAACTCCAAAACTTATATTTTCCACTTTCCCCGTGTTTATTCTAATCAAATGCCCCAGAATAACAGCAATATCTCGAACATATCAAAAATCGGAACGAAGAAGGAAGGCAGAGTATTCATAATCAATTAAATCAAAAATCATTCTACCTTCCGGCCTTTTATGACTATGGCCCAATTATTTACTTGACATCTCCCCAGCACCGACGTATAACTATGTCCCTTGAGTTCAAGCAATCACACATGTGGAGTCCAACTTATCTTTTCTCACACGGCTGTACCTCTCACGGCCGTCGTAAGTCTTTTTTGATAAAGTCTATTGCAGCCGCTGGGTCGGTGAAACGATTGTCCTGTCCCGTCGGTGAAGTGATGCGGAGAACAGCTGGAAACAAAAGTCCAAACTTAACGCCAGCCTCGGAGCAAACGTTTAGCCTCCATAAAAGCAGCTCGTTTCTTTGCCACCATTGCTGTAAAATCAGGAAAAATGCTTATCTTCATGTCCTGCAGCAGCAACGGCTGCGACTTGGCGGCCCTTCGGAACACCTCTTCCTTGTCTTGGTAATAGTGAAACTTCACCACGATTGCCCTGGGGGAGTTTCCCTGTTGACCCAAGCTTCGATGAGCGCGGTCCAGCATCGGAGTAAAGTCGAGGCCCAGTATGTCTTTCAGCATTGTAGCAATAGCTGCCGTAGGTTTCCCGGTGTTTTCAAAGCCCTCCTTCACCCCTACAATGCGTGCATTGCACCGGCGTTGTCGCCCCTCGATGTCGTCCAACTTGCTGGTCAACTTAGCAACGTCCGATTTCAGCTTGCTAACCTCGTTTTCCAACTCCACTGTCCGGTCTGAAGAAGTATTCAAGTCAAGTCAAGTCAACTTTATTTGTCAATTCTGCCACATGTACAGGACATACAGAGAATAGAAATTTCGTTACTCTCAAACCCTAGTGATTAAAAAATGCAATTCAGAACTGCCCAGACCAGACACAGTGACGTTTCACCAGAATCCCTTTGATCTCTGATCTTCTTTATGACATCAGCACCCGAAAACCTATAAATAGGGGAGAGGTTCTCACTCTTGTCAGTCTTTCAAAGAGAGTGGAAGAATTCACTAGGCAGGAAAACACTTAAACTACTCGAAACTTCCGTTTCTGACACAGTTGACCGTCTTTTTAAAAAATCTTTTAGTTAGTACAGAGATTTAGCATCAACTTCAATTTGAAATATGAGTCTGTCAAATCCTGTTGTATGCAACATGAGAGCCGAGAACGAAAAACTTCAACAGCAAATCAAAGAGCTGAAAAATGAGAATAAAACTCTCAAACAACAAAACTCTACCATACGTGACCTTAAAGTCGAGAACGCCGACCTTAAGGAGCAAAAAAGAGAGCTCATAAATGAGAACAAGATTCTCCAAAAAAACATTGAAGTTCTCTTCAAACGAAGTGGGTTCTCTAAAAACAAGAGGAAAAGAGACCTGCAACTAGAGAATGAAACAATTCACTTCAAAATTCAAGAGCTGGAATATTGTAACCAAATTCTAAAGGATTTAAACAGCTCCAAAACCAAAGAGATCCAGCAACAGAAAGAGGTGATGCAGGAAATGGAGGCAGAAATCAGAGAGTTGCAAAGCAGCAAGACAGGCTTGGTTATAAAAGTGGGAGACATGGAAAAGGACAACCCGTCTTTAAGAGAGGAAAATGATGTGACGGTAAAACGCATGTGTGAGCTGAAAAGGGACTTTGAAAAGGAATGTTACACCCCGGCCTAGGCAACCGGGGTGCAACGCAGGAAAATAAAAATAAGGAAAATAAAACCACGAAGGCCCTCCACCAAAACCCCAAAACGAAGGTGTCTCAAACGAAAATATTAACAAACCCATTCACAACTATTTACAACAGACTATTTATTTACAACAAAAACACCAAACTATTTACAACACGGGGGAGATCGCGACCATGACACACTGAAACACAGGGTTTAAATACATAGAGGGAGCAATCAGGAAAATGGACAACAGGAGGGAAACACAGCTGGGGCAAATTAGAACTGACGAGACAGGGAAACGTAAACTGAACACACTAAGATAACACAGACTTTCAAAGTAAAGCAGGAAATACATAACAGTCACGCAAAAACAAAACACTGACACACCGAAACGTAACATTTCCCCCTACCCAAAAATCAAACATGTAACCCCAAGTGAAATGTTTGATCAAAACCGGATGAAGGCTGGTGGAGGCTGGAGCGGTCCCACGGACCCTCCAGCGAAGACGGATGAAGTCTGGAGCGGTCCCACGGACCCTCCAGCGAAGGCAGACGAAGGCTGGAGCGGTGCCTCGGACCCTCCAGCGAAGACAAACGAAGACTGAAGCGGTGCCTCGGACCCTCCAGCAAAGGCAGACGAAGGCCGGAGCGGTGCCTCGGACCCTCCAGCGAAGGCGGACGAAGGCTGAAGCGGTCCCTCCAACGGACCCTCCAGCGAAGACGGACGAAGGCTGATGAAGGCTGGAGCGGTCCCACTGACCCTCCAGCAGACGACGAAGGCTGGAGCGGTCCCTCGGACCATCCAGCGAAGGCGGATGAAGGCTGGAGTGGTCCCTCGGACCCTTCAGCGAAGGCGGATGAAGGCTGGAGCGGTCCCACGGACCCTCCAGCAGACGACAAAGGCTGGGGCGGTCCCCGGACCCCCCAGCGAAGGCAATCCCGGACGAGCCCCCATATGTTACACCCCGGCCTAGGCAACCGGCGTGCAACGCAGGAAAATAAAAATAAGGAAAATAAAACCACGAAGGCCCTCCACCAAAAATCCAAAAACGAAGGTGTCTCAAACGAAAATATTAACAAACCCATTCACAACTATTTACAACAGACTATTTATTTACAACAAAAACACCAAACTATTTACAACACGGGGGAGATCGCGACCATGACACACTGAAACACAGGGTTTAAATACATAGAGGGAGCAATCAGGAAAATGGACAACAGGAGGGAAACACAGCTGGGGCAAATTAGAACTGACGAGACAGGGAAACGTAAACTGAACACACTAAGATAACACAGACTTTCAAAGTAAAGCAGGAAATACATAACAGTCACGCAAAAACAAAACACTGACACACCGAAACGTAACAGGAAAAAGATGACATGCAACAGGAAATACAGGCTGTTAAAACTGAGCTCCATCAGGCAAACACAGCCTTTAAAGAGTTACAAGAGAGTGAAGAAAGAAAAAGGATCATGAATGAGGAAAACAAAACAACGGACAGTGAACAGCTCAGACAGACCCTGGAACTCCAATGCTTTGCACATGAAATTGACATATTGAGGCATAACGAACTTCTTGAACAGGACCTCCAGGAGCTTTCCAAAAGGAGTGGTGATTCTCAAAAAGAACTGAAACCACACAATGAGAGTGTGAAAGGAGAATCACGGATCTCCAAAGCCACTGAGAAAGACTCCCAACATGATTTTAACGTGACCAACAGAGAAAAGGAGTTTTTGTACCATCAATTTGAGGCAGTGAAAAGAGAGCTCCTAATTGAGAACAAAATTCTCCAAAGAAACGCTGAAGTTCTCTTCAAACGACGTGGGTTCTCTAAAAACAAGAGGAAAAGAGACCTGCAACAGAAAGAGGTGATGCAGGAAATGGAGGCAGAAATCGGAGAGATGCAAAGCAGCAAGACAGGCTCGGTTATAAAAGTGGGAGACATGGAAAAGGACAACCAACATGATTTTAACAAGACCAACAGAGAAAAGGAGTTGTTGTGCCATGAATGTGAGGCACTGAAAAGAGAGCTTGTCAAGAAAAATCTGTGTAATGTACAGGAAGCCTTGAAAACAAGACATGGCGTTGGGAGTCTGAGCTTGGGTTTGCAAAGTTTCACAGGAAGCACATAACAATCTGATAAACAACTACGATGTCCAAGTTGACATACTCAAACAACAAAATAAGGCCTTAGAAAATACGGTTAGCGACCTTACCAAAAAGATGTGGAATGGACGGGAAGCGATGAGACAAATGGAAAAGAACTTTCAAGAACAAAGGAAGCTACTCGAAAATCTCCGAGGAGAATTCGAGGAAATTTAGCACAACTAGGACTTTGGCCCTCCCTATTAAACCTGGTTAACGCAGGTTCAATAGGGCTATAACTCAGACAATGGAAGTTCATTTGATTTAATTGGCCCAAAATGAGTGACTGCACCCAGACACTCAGTAGCAAAAGAATTACAGAGATTCAAGAGAGAAAACTGTTTCTGCATAGACTCCTATAGTACTGCAAGTTGTGTCATCGCTTGGTGTCCTGCATAGAGTGCAGGTTTAAGGTATCTACGTATCTTTCAGAATTAGAAGCTATGCTGCGTCAGGGGTTATAACAGCTGTGCCCCCCCCCAACCGGTCGAGGCAGATGGCTGCCCCTCACTGAGCCTGGTTCTGCCGAAAGTTTCTTCCTGTTAAAAGGGAGTTTTTCTTTCCCACCGTCACCAATGGCCTCGATGACTGATAACCTTCACAGACACTGTCATCAAGGGTTTGCTCACAGGGGATCATCTGATTGTTGGGGGGTTTTCTCTCTTATATTGTATGGTCTTTACCTTACAATATAAACAGCCGAGAAGCGGCTATTTTTGCGATCCGGTGCTTTAGAAATACATCTTAGCTGAACTGAACTCCATAACATCTGGACCGAAATGCCTACACACAACGGTAGGCATTTCAATCAAGAGCTCTGTCCAAAACGTTCAGTGACAAGCATCAGCACCAGGATTGTTTTTTTAGCTCACCAACAGTTCATGTTCCATACCCAGTTTTTATTGTGACTGCAACTTTGTAAGACTGGGTTGGGAGATGTTCTTGTGGTGAGCTTTTATTCACATAATTGGTTTCTTTAATAGTGAAATAAAATATATTTGTATAACTGGAAACAGCGTTCTCATGTGTGATTATCACATTGTATTCTTTAAACCATGTAACAGAATATATAATATATATAATTTACTCATAGTAATATTAATATCTAATGTGACTGAGTTTCCTCATCTCTACTTATGTGCCGATGTGTTCACTGAGGCCATTGTATGGTCCATTTTGGCTGCATTTCCATGTTTTAAACATGAAATTTGCTTATTTAAAGGGTGTCTCATGTATCTCTTATGCAGAAATATGTGTTGCCTAGCTGGACAAATGTAGCACAGGTCTACTATTATTGGCCTAATGTATTTTACCAATCATTTCAGCATCCAGATAATCTCTTTCATACTCCCTTAGATGAATTTAGCCTGGTTGTCATGAAATAGGCATTTGAAACAATAACTACCAGTATCTTCGAATGTGTGTGATTTCACTAATCCTACACATTCTTTGCAAGACAACTGGGTGCTTTTATGTAAAGAATGATCTGAGAACACTGAGGCTAATGAAGTAACAAGAGAAACATAGTAAGTAGTCTTTCAGTTTGCATGATCAATTTGGATTATTGTTCATTTTCATTTACCATGTCAACATGTTTTAGAGCAACGTTTTCTGATTTTGAGCTCTTTTAGGTGTAAGTCATCGTCAGTGATTACCCTAAGCCCAAAGCAACACCAAACATGGGCAACCAAAATGCATCATTTTGTTAGCATGTAATTGTTCTCCCAATTCTTAGAAATCAGGAAACAACAAAAATAACAATTTTAACTTACAGACATGAAACACTCCCCCACCCTGGAAAAAAGTCCATTTTGCCTTTTACAAAAATATAAGGTTAGTGTAATGTTAGATTTTGCATTAATACCTATGACTGAGACCTCAAAGGTAATTCCTCGACTGCTTCAGTAACAGCCTGGTTGATTTTAACAAGTTAAGTAAATTTGCGGTCAATTTAGACTCAATTCAAAATCTCCTACTTGGGACGAACACTAAATGTAAATAGCTGACTTTCTAAATAAACCTATCCATCTTTGCAAGGTCCATTTTTGCTTTCACTAAATTCCAAATGTTTAGCCATAATTAGCTTAGCTGTCCTACTCTTGTTACTGCTCTTTCCTACTGCTGTTACAATCAAATGAACATCTCTGCAAAGATAAATTAGCTGAGACCTTAGGTTGATGGTAGTTACTAGCAAACATACAAACTTACATACACTATATAGTACAGTTCTATGATACATCACCAAATAGAACAATTTGTGGCAATGCAGACAAGCAGAGAAACATGCACAACATTGCTTCAGTCTCATAGCTACATGCAGCACAGTCAGTCCACCAAATCATCAAGCACTTAAAGTACCATTACTCATTAAAGACAGAAGGAAAATCACACTGCAACTCGATACACCTGGACAAGAAGCAAACTGGTAAGAGGGCTGATTTTACATTGACAGTTTACATTCAGGACTACGCTGCTATTGCTTTTCTTTGTTGTAACTTTTAAACTTTTTAAAATTTCTCTTCCCATTCAAATGAATGGCAAAATCTTCAAATCTCTTCAAACCTACCCTACTCTGAAACTTAACTACTTCAGAGTATGCAATAAGGTTGATTGTGTTCATCTGGACGTTGTGTTTTCAGTGGGAGAAACGCTACGTCATTCATCCAAGTGACTTCTTCACTTTTAGTCTCATTCACATTGCATTTTTGCTCGCAAATAATTTTCTAGTTCATGTTAGTATGTTATGTTTACAATGTCCACTGCCTTTTTTAAGCAAGCTACTGGAAAGCACACAAAATATTCATGAATTGTATGTAAAATTATTTTGTGAAAAATAATTATTGTTTTTTCCATCTCCCTTCACTCTTTGGCTCACCTTGTTCTTCCTGATCTTGTACAATCTCTTTGTCCTCTCCCTCTGATTTGAATTGATTAGGTAAATTAATAGTGAATTTAGACAAAATTAAACATCTGCTACTCTAACAGCCATCTTTCTATACACACACATCCCTCTTTACAATTTAGTCACAACAAAAAGTTACTTTGACGAGATTTAAGCATTAAAAGCTCGCTGGTCAGTCATCTCCATGTGTTCTGTCCTTGGTCTTTCTCCCATTGCTCATCTTCTTAGCTTGGCCTGGATTTACTGAAGGGCTCCTAAATGTGGGTTCCATTTATGTAAAATCATACTAACTCTTCACCACAATTATATATTTTAACTGTAGGCAACACTAACTAACTGTCAGAGAGCCTGACAGATGCTTACGGCACATCAGTTGACCAATCTAGTATTTGCCAAAGCTTCACAATGACATGTTTTTGTTTTTTTTGGTTTGTTTGTATAAAAGTCAACCCGACACACTGTTATGTTGATCACTCTGGACGAGTGTTTGTTGAAGCACCACACATATGGCTTTCATGGTTTGCCAACCTGTTCACCAACTCTCCGGTTGGTCTTCTGCACATGCTCCTGCTCTCCAGGCGGCAAATGCTGCTCCTCTAGGCCGAAAAAAGTGCATCTTCCCGGGGTACGATCACCGGGGACTCCTTTTTCCAGCACACACGTGACAACAAATACGTCATTTCCTGTTGACCAAAAAAAAAAAAAAAAAAAAATGCACCCTCTCACGGTCCTAGGGACCGAAAATGGTCCCGCCCGATCAGCGGGCGAAGCCGCTGCTGCACGCCGGGAATCAGGCTTCCTTTCCCGCAGGTCTGTTTAAGCAGCCCGCTGTTTTCCAGCAGGGGTCAAATGTGAAGCAAGGGCGCCACCCGGTGGACAAATAAAAAAATTACAACTCTAAGGCCTCCTCCAAAATGAAAGTGAAACTTAAACATCGACGATCCCTTTGTACGGAAGAGGATTAGGGCCACTGGAAAAAAAAAAAAAAGAATTCTGACTTTAATCTCAGAATTCTGACTTTATTCTCAGAATTCTGACTTTTTTCTCAGAATTCTGAGATTAAAGTCAGAATTCTGAGAATAAAGTCAGAATTCTGACTTTTTTCTCAGAATTCTGACTTTATTCTCAGAATTCTGACTTTTTTCTCAGAATTCTGAGATTAAAGTCAGAATTCTGAGAATAAAGTCAGAATTCTGACTTTTTTCTCAGAATTCTGACTTTAATCTCAGAATTCTGACTTTTTTCTCAGAATTCTGACTTTAATCTCAGAATTCTGACTTTTTTCTCAGAATTCTGACTTTTTTCTCAGACTTCTGACTTTATTCTCAGAATTCTGAAAAAAAGAAGTCAGAATTCTGAGATTAAAGTCAGAATTCTGAGATTAAAGTCAGAATTCTGACCGAAACCAAAGCCAACAAGTCGAGAGTCACGCTGCTGCACCACATCCTGCAGGTAATGCTGGGAATACTACGAATACTGGGGAATACTGCAGTATTCTCATAATAATTCAGTTGCTGCTGTTTGTGACCCTTAGGAGGCTGAAGAGAATCACCCCGACCTGCTCAACCTGCCCGATGACCTGGAGATCTGTGCAAAGGCTGCTGGGTAAACACATATAGGAGTTCAGTCACGTACAGACTGCTGGGTGGAGTCTGTGACGTGGTAGCTCAGGTGTTTCGCCTGCAGCGGTGTTAAATGTTGCCCTCTGACTCCACCTGCAGGCTCAGCTTGGACTCTATTCAGTCTGAAACAAAGACTCTAAACAAACGGCTGAAAAACTCAGAGGAGCGTTTCCTCCTCATCTGACGACATGAAGGAGCAGTACCTGTCCACCATACAGGTGAGTCACTCAGGATGAGGCTGTCACCTTTACGGGCAGATAAATCCAGTCTGTACACTCACTGACACCGTTTTAGTGGGACAGACCTGCTGTTCCAGGTGAACTTACCTGTTGTTCTTATGTGGTGTTACCAGGAGAGCCTGCAGGCTGTTGAGCAGCTGCAACTCCTGCTGTCATCTGTGGAGGAGCAGAGGAAGCACCTGTCCGCCTACCTCTGTGAGGACAGCAGCAGCTTCTCCCTCGAAGAGCTCTTCAGCACCATCAAGGCATTCAGAGACCTCTTCCTTCGAACCCTCAAGGTCAGCGCCAATCGCAGTGCGGCTCAGTCTGCAGGACTCATACCCTGCCGCACGTTTGCATGTGTCATTTAAACTATGTCTCAGCCAGCCAATCGGCTCTGACTTGAACCGTGACAAAGTGTGGTAGCTGCCACACATTAGTCCTGTTTCCCTGTAAATGTTAAGCTCCGCCCTCTCTGGGGGGCCGGTTAGCCTGCTGAAGTTTGAACTGTGTGTTCCTTTTATTCTTCGATCAGGAGAACGAAGGTCACAGGGAGCAGGAGAAGAGGAGGAAGAGGTTGGAGGAAGGGAGGAAACTGAGAGAAGAAGCCCCCACCAGAAAGATCAGCAAGTCAGACACCATTATTTCACCTTAAATCCTCCCTCCTTAAATGGAGAGACAGGTGTCCCTCACCTGTCTCTCCAGGTGTGGCAGGTGAAGGACAGGTCAAGTGCAAGTGGAGAACAGGTGAGACATGTGAAGGGCCGGTGACGGACAGGTCGAGAATCAATAGCTGACATCAGCAACATTTTTCTGCAACAGTTTATCAGCAGCTGAATATTTAAAGGAAATGATGTGAGAGCATCAGGACGAGAAGAAAGTTTGTAAAGATTAAATGCTGCTGTACCTGTGAGGCTGTCAGGTGATGCAGTGACAGCTTTCACCTGTTGTTTGTGACACGTGCGCTAAGCTCACAGGGGAACGTGTGTCTGTGCTGCAGTTAGGACAGACATGGCCAATTGGGACGAAGGATGCACCGTCGACAACCTGCTGGCCGAGATCAGGAAGGGCTGCAGGCTGAGGAAGACAAGCCCACGGGCAGAGCCGGACGGTGGGGTCGAAGGTGAGAGCCCGGCAGGACTTCTGCAGACTTTCTTGTCACTACTGCTCGTTTGATCAAGTTCTCCTTTTCAGGTCACCCCGGGGTCACGCAGATGTCACCGGCCCAAGATAAGCCAGATTTTCCCGAGAAGCCTCGGGAGGAGGTCCGGACTCCCACACATCCACCTGCTGGAACCAGACCAGAACCGGAGCCAGCAGAGCCAGACAGAGCTGCCTCAGAGCTCCAGGCCCTCTGTGAACGCCCCGCAGCTGAGGTCCAGGGTCCGGAGTCTGAAGTGGACACCAGACCGGCGCAGCAGGAAGTCCAGCACACAGCTAGTCAGCAGGATGTGACCCAGGTCAACAGGAGCAAAGATCCTAACCCGGAAGATTCTGCTCCCCGGAACGCATCAAACACCTTAGACACCAGCCCAGCAGGTAGAGTGAGGCGCTGTGCTCTCTGCTTCAGGCTTTGAGCACGCTCAGTGCTGCTGTTTGTTTCTGAAACATGGAAATTTTAATGCTTCCTGTCCCACAGCCCACCCACACAGATCAAGTTGTGTTCAGTGTTTGCAGCAGAGTGACGGAGACTCGGCCGCAGATTACAGTTGAGTGGAGTCGAGATTGCCATACCATGGTGATGTAGCCGGGTCAGTCTGGCTGTTGTGATGTAGCTCTGAGTCTATGAGGTCACTTCCTGTTCCTGAACATTAGTGTTTCCTGTGACATGGTGAGCTGAGGCTCAGGCTGTAAGGTCTCATCAAGACGATGATAGAACATCCTTTAGTGTTGATGATGAAATAAGCTTTATATCTAGAAACCGACCAATCGTATCCTCTCTTTGATCTCCAGAAGGCCACACAGGAAGAAAGCGTTTGAAGAAAAAGAAAAAATGCATCCTTCAGTGAGGTGAGCTCACCTGCAGCTGTGCATAAATCCACGTCAGCGGCGATTCACTGCTGTCCTTCACTCTAAAGCATTTCATTGGTCGAAATGTTTTTATGTTGTGGGATTTAAGGTCTTTTTTTAAATATCATTTATTATTTTATTCTTCTTCTATGGTTCCAGGTACATGGGTCAGGACTTGTTTCTGTGGCGACAGGACTGGACCTGCAGGAGAACAAAGTGTTTAACCCTCTGTAGAACCTGGGACCATTTCGTGGCCTTTGCGTTTTTTAATTCCACACCATTTCCACTGTGTTTTACGGAAGAGGATTAGGGCCACTGGAAAAAAAAAAGGAAAGAATTCTGAGATTAAAGTCAGAATTCTGACTTTTTTCAGAATCCTGACTTTTTTCAGAATTCTGAGATTAAAGTCAGAATTCTGAGATTAAAGTCAGAATTCTGAGATTAAAGTCAGAATTCTGAGATTAAAGTCAGAATTCTGAGATTAAAGTCAGAATTCTGACTTTAATCTCAGAAAAAAAAAAGTCAGAATTCTGAGATTAAAGTCAGAATTCTGAGATTAAAGTCAGAATTCTGACTTTAATCTCAGAATTCTGAAAAAAAGAAGTCAGAATTCTGAGATTAAAGTCAGAATTCTGACTTTTTTCAGAATTCTGACTTTTTTCAGAATTCTGACTTTTTTCAGAATTCTGACTTTTTTCAGAATTCTGACTTTAATCTCAGAAAAAAAAAAAAGTCAGAATTCTGAGAATAAAGTCAGAATTCTGACTTTTTTCAGAATTCTGACTTTAATCTCAGAAAAAAAAAAAAAGTCAGAATTCTGAGATTAAAGTCAGAATTCTGACTTTTTTCAGAATTCTGACTTTTTTCAGAATTCTGACTTTTTTCAGAATTCTGACTTTAATCAGAAAAAAAAAAAAGTCAGAATTCTGAGATTAAAGTCAGAATTCTGAGAATAAAGTCAGAATTCTGACTTTTTTCTCAGAATTCTGACTTTAATCTCAGAATTCTGACTTTTTTCTCAGAATTCTGACTTTAATCTCAGAATTCTGACTTTTTTCTCAGAATTCTGACTTTAATCTCAGAATTCTGACTTTTTTCTCAGAATTCTGACTTTTTTCTCAGACTTCTGACTTTATTCTCAGAATTCTGAGATTAAAGTCAGAATTCTGACTTTAATCTCAGAATTTTGAGGTGGGCACCTGCAGGCTTCCAGCTTCGGTGACAGCGATGTGTCCAGTTTGGCAGGTGGAGAACTAATTCACTAAATATGGTGGATATAAGTGACTTTTTGCGTGGCCGAGGGGTCCCCGAAGATGCTATTTTATTAATGGAAGAGCAGAAGGTGAGTAACAAAAAAGAGAAATAGTTTGGTGTCTCCTATTTTTACAGGAAAACAGTTACGGTACAGTTACGGTTAGCTGTTAGCATGCTTGTTAGCTTATAATGTTATATAGGAATGAACGTGTTTCACGATGTTACAGTATACTAGGTGAATTGACGTTTTAACTGTTGTTGATCGCAGGATCATCCCAGATGGGTTCGTTGCATTTTATTTTATTGTTCTACTATTTCAGAGTTTTTCAAGGCAGTTAAGCGGAGCTGTGTTACAGATGCTAGCCGCCTGCCAATATCACTGATATATTTGATGTGTACAAGTAAGTTACACTTAGTACAGCGGAGGAGAGAAGCTGTAATGAATGTTTATGCGGATATTTCACTCAGAAAAATGGGTGGCGTTCATACACAGCCACCGACACAGCCCCGGTTGTTGTTCTGACGGTGGCCGACTGACGATCCCCTCACAACATGTTAGCTAACACAAACTAATGTAGTGCATGTAACTGTGTATACGTTAGTGGTACAGTGTCGGAAGAAATGAGCAAACTGTTTATAATGTCAGAATGACATCATCTTTCTCCTATATATAAAAGTGCTGGCTGAGGAGCGCTGCCGGGTTGAACTTTGACCTCGGAGTGACGTGACGTTTGTTCGCACAACCAATAGAAGTGCAGAAAGTCGCAAATCAGGCATATTGTTCGCATAAACACAAAAATAAATAACGAAATAATCCCGATATTGTGCCAAAGACTGATTTACAATGTTACTTTGTGTTCTATGTGTAATACCTTTGCTTAAATGACTAAATGGACTGTGTATTTATGACTCTGCGTTATAGTCTTACATACATAAGTAACATTCATATGTACAGATAAAAATGTACAGAGCTATGTACACAAGCGTGTACACAAAAGTCTACTGCTGATCGAGCTGCTCAGTGGTCGTACAGTCTCATGCAGAGAGCGTGGAGGTGTTGTCCATGGTGGATGTTAGCTTAGACAACATCCTCTCCTCCCCAGTCTGCTCAGTGGACTTTAGCAGACCGCTAAAGCTGGCCCTCCCGACCAGTTTGTTAAGTTTCCCCCTGTCCCTCTCTGCCATTCCACCACTCCAGCAGACCACAACATAAAAGACAGCAGACGCCACCACAGTGTCGTAGAACATCCTTAGAAGACGTACTACCTACATCATAACCAATCAAGTCCCACTTTTTTTTAAATACAGAAGAGGATTTATTATTTACTGAAAGGCTATGCCTTAGTTTGCTTCTTTCATTATTGTGTTTCGCCCTGCATAAAATAGATAGCTTTTCTGATAACTACAGTCAATACTCTCCTACTGGCATTAACGAGGCCTAAGAGGCTTAACTGTAATATTGCTTTGCAGCGTAAATGTTGCAGAAAATGACTGTCTTTTCTTTCTTCCTGTGTGCAGATTGACTGTGACGTCATAGCGCTGATGGATGACGCAACTTTGGCAAACTACATTCCCTCGTACGGAGACCGAATTGCCGTCTTCAATTTCTGCAAAAGCAAGCAACCACTGTCAAAAAGAAAACTAGGACTTCTGCAAAAACTTCGTGAGAAAATGAAAACCAGAAAAGAAAGTCCAAAGGAGAACACTTCACATACAGATGCAGGAATAAGACAGACAAAGAAGCAAAAAGCAACACGCAATGTTGAGATAGGATGGATACATTGTGATGGAAAAATAGCCAAACAGGTGAGAGCGAAGCAGGGAGGTGGCACTAGAAAAATTCAAATGGCCACTGATGCTGGATTAAAAGATATTCTTCAGGAAGGAAAGAAACTTTTTTTTCCTAATGGCATATCTCCTAAGGGATGTGAAACAGATTTTGAGTTTGAGGTTTGGGACTTTAAACAGAACCACCTTACTGATGATACCTGCCAGTCTATTGGCAATATGTATGAGGCAGCGAGACTGACAATGTTACGCTTCTACATTGCAACAAAACCAAAAGATCCTGAAGAAGATGCCAGCGAGACATCTGAAGTGGTGTTTGTCTCAGAAAGCAGTGGCAGTGATATTAATCCATTGCAAGTGGGGGAAGTCAGGGGTAATTTTGATGAAGTCATCGCTGGTTCAGAAATTTTAGATGATCCAGAAATTACTTTTGGTCCAATTTTTGATGCTGAAGAAGATACAGAAGACACATTAGTCTATGAGGGTTTTCTTGTACCCCTCAGTCCACCTAATTCAGAGAACATAATAACAATCACCATACGTCATACTGACACTTTACATGACATGATTACTGCTTTCTCTGATGAGGAGATTTTGACCAAAACACTGAATGTGAAGCGCATACTTCCAGACAACACAGAAGAACCAGGCACTGGATCAGGAATACTAAGAGATGTACTCACATGCTTCTGGCATGAATTTTATGAGCGATGCACCCTAGGTGCAACCATTAAAGTGCCATTCATTCGCCATGATTTTCCTGCTGAAAAATGGAAGGCAGTTGGGCGAATACTCCTGAAAGGTTACCAAGAATGTCAGTATTTTCCAAATAAACTTGCAATCCCTTTTATGGAACAAGTGCTTTTCAGTGGTGTTTACAGTGATCTTAAAGCACACTTTCTACAGTTTGTCAGCAGCCAAGAATGTGATGTTTTGATGGAAGCAGTAAAAGATTTCTCTGCAGTTGACTTGGATGATCTTGTGGAAATTCTTGACAGTTATGGCTGTAGAAAAAGAATCACTGCTGAGACTCTTCCTACAATCCTTGATGAAATAGCACACAAAGAGCTTGTCCAAAAACCAATGTTTGTTATTGACTGCTGGCGGGAGATCATCGACCCCCATATCTCCCTCAGTCCGGAGGGACTGACCAAGTTATTCTCTGAACTGCAACCAACTTCAAAAAAAGTGTGCCAGCTGCTGAAATTTGCTGTGGATTTGACTCCACAACAAAAAGAAGTGAAAAATCATCTCAAAAGATTCATCAGAGAGCTGGATAACATTAAACTTCAGAAATTTATGCGTTTCTGCACCGGATCTGACCTTATAGTAACAAACAGTATTTATGTGGAATTTCAAGATATGACAGAGTTTACAAGAAGACCAGTCGGACGCACGTGTGGGAATGTTCTGCAGCTAGCTAACAGCTATGAAAACTTCCCAGATTTTCATTCTGAATTTAATGCAGTTCTTGAAAGTAATGTCTGGGTGATGGACATTGTTTAGACTCTCACAGCAATGCGCTACATTTGAACTGCTCATGCACACTAGAGCATAACTGTAAAGAGATGTTAGGAATATGTATTTTTATGTATTTTGAACTTATACAGTATACTTTTTTTAATTAGAGAGAAGTTTCTCAGCTCTGTTAGAAGTCTAGTTTTGGCTAATATTTCATTTTCTTTTATCATTTTGAGTTTTACATAATACAGTCACAAAACAAAACGAACAGGTACACTGTTTACTACCATATCCAGAGCTGTCTTCACCAAATCCAAGCTTTCCAGCTGTAAGACAGAAACCTTCAGCAAAAGCATGAAGAAAGATTACTTAAGATCTATAAACTATAATTAAACTGCTCTTAAACGTTCTTTAATGCACCATGTGTGGTGTGAGAGCTCAGCACAGTCAAATACTTTTGTAAGTAATTAGTAGAAAGACTAATTCATTCAGATGGTATTTTCTTATTAGGTCAGGGCTAAAACTGAACATAGTTATAACGTAAAAGTAATGCTGTTATGCAACACTGTATTGTAAAAGGAATAAGTACAATTTTATACTTTAGCATTTGTCATGTCTGAAAACATTTTGCTTTACAGTATATGCAATTTTTAGTTAAGGTAGGTTAAGGTATCAAAGTTTGGCATTTGTTGTTGATTACAAAGGTTCCATATAAAGTTGGTGAAAATATATTTTTAAATTCCAGTATTTTCTTAATGTCATATTGTTTCTAAGCATACCTGTTATTCATCCATCAAATTGATTCAAGCTGCTTAAAGGATTCAGTCTGTTTTGAAGATGGTTATTGATTACTGAGATCATAAATAAACACTGTACACTTCAGTGCAGTGGTCAAGTACTGTGATTATTCAGGCATCCTTTTGTAATGCCAAATTGTCATGTTCTCAGATATAGTATTAATCTTAACACCTGAAAAAATGTCTTGTTACTGCCAGAAATTATGCATTTTTATTTGTATGCATGTATGTTCTCAGTCATTCACACTTGTTTTTATTTCTATACCATAGATGACACTGAAGGAATATGTGATACCACAATAGCCAGTGTTCATGGTCTTTACAGTAAGTCACTGATGTATACTGATGCATAACAAGACTATATGAGATCTATAAGTTTGTTTTAAAAGTTGAGTCATTCTTGTTACAGGGCAGCTTATACGGTTATGAGTTTTAGCCATGTTATTGGCATTGGAAAGAACAGGTTTCTTGTAAACTTTTTCCAATAAAATGTTACTGTACACAGTACATTTGTATTGTTGTTTTGAATATGTTCATCAAACTCCATATCTATTTGAACATGCCAGAATTCAAGAGACTGCCACACATGAGCTCAGTAACATGGAAGAATACCATTTATTTTTAATTTCAAATATTTCATAAAGATACACAAATATAAATGTAAAACATGTTGCACTTAATGGGACAATAACTTGGTTCCACTTGCAGGAACTGTTTTGTTGCATTGTTGCTGGGATACTACAAATAAAAGTCAAAATATTTTTGGTATGTTTCTTATAATTTTAGGATTCATATCATGAAGGAGCCTTGTATACAACAGCTAACACTGAATCAGTATAGCAATGATTCGTGGTCATTTTACATGAAAAACCAGCTAAAATATCTTACAACTAACAGAAGTGAAATACATTAATAATTAAGTGATGGATCTTCACATGGGTAAATGATTATAATAGCTTTGCTTTAATATAATTGCACTAAAAGCTCCCCAAAAGGCATAACGACTTTAAATATTAACAATGATACGTTTATAGAAACATGCTGTTGTCAAGACCTAGAATTGTTAATGCTACTATGGTTTGCTGAAACATACCACAGATAACCCGGGCACTTAGCATATCATATGCTGGTGCCTGGGTTTCCAGCCATGAATATTAAGAGTAAAGTTTGATACAGAAAACAATGAGCAGGGAGCTGGTCAGTTTATATTTTATATACTATGCACATGTCTGGCAACAAAACACAGAAATTTATATTGCAATTTACTGGTAGGCAGGTTTACACCACTTATGATTCAATCAAAAATATAACATTTGTAAATGCAGTTTAATGTATGGCCTTTTAAAAGGATTGACATGTGTTTCATAACTGATTGATAATATCACAATATTCAGCTTTTTCAAGTAATATATAAACATTTCTGTTTAATGGTAGTGTGAATGTAGAAAAACATTTTTCATTTAATGCAGTGCAGAAATACCTGCATAAAAGGTACCTGTAAGACATGGCACCTACTATCAAATCACGTTATCAAGATAAAGAGAAATATTTTGTATTTATTTGTACATTTACACACTGAAGTTCCTTAAATACTTTGCAGTATTTCTTCTCTTAACCTAATGTACAGATCCGCAGCACCAAGTGGATCTCCTGGGGCATCCCATTCATTTTCTACCATAAGCAGACAACACAGTTCAAAGACTGTTTCATCACAGGGGTGTTGACCTTTTGGGCTACACTCTTCCATACACAAAGTGATATCCTCCATAGAAATAGGCTTCAGTCTATCCTCAGCACTGTGCAGCTCTGGAAATGAGTACATTACTACTGGTCGACCCGATGCTGCACTACCACTTGGCCGGATTTTGTGCGAGTTCCATGTGTTCACAACTTCATCAAGTTCATCCTACATGAAAAACAACACAATATAAGTACCGGTATATGAAACAGACCATGTACCAGTAGATTTAGCCAAAGTTGAGGCTTATTAACTCATTAATCAACAGACATAGAAACTGACCTCTAATTAATGTAAAACCAAGCAGCAACAACAAAAGAGCACTTTCACTAAACAGCACATGGACACAGAATGGTGCTGCATGATTCTGCTGTTGAATAGATAGCCCAACACTTTATACTCAGTGTGCAATGATTCTACAATAAATTTTCAATAGAGAATTAACCAAATGATAGGATTGCTTTCTGAAACCGTGCCCAAAGGACCACTAGGTAACAGACTCCATAGTAATTTAAACCATGTGGCAATAAATAAAAAAAAATGCTCCATGCACCTGTGCTGAGAAAGGTGCAGTTACTTCCACTGATAACATGAATACAATTCCATCAAAGTATTAAAATGGAATCCCAAAAAGTTGATTCTGTTCATCTGGATGTAGCGTTTTCAGTGTGAGAAATGTTCTGTCAAAAAACATTCCTTACCTGGCTGATTGAGCATGCATCAAGACATATTAAAATGGAAATAAAATTCATATTTAATTTAAAGAAAAAAAATGTTCTAACCATATTTATATTTTCTATTTATGCAGCTAAGACATTACATAGCATGAGCACATGCTTTTACCTGAATAAGATTGAGAAAGCAGAATTGGATAAGACTTTTGTCCAAAAAATCCCCTGTGAAGTGGCCATCATCCTGAAAAGTTTGAAATAAGTTCATCCAAAATTGTGCACTCTGTTTGCGTAGGGTAGCCCACCATCCTTCTATACGTTGGTTGGCCGTACTTCTTCCGTAAAGGAAACTTTTCTCACCTGCAAAACTGTCTGTGTGGTTTCTCCGTAAAAACATCTGCATTTGTTCAACACAACCATTTTCGGTACCTCGGTCAGCACGTAACCTTTCTGGACATCCGCTGATGCATGAAACTGTTTTCAGAAAATAACTTGCAATCAATTTAGGGTCACTGTTTGTAGTATAAGCCTCCATCCATAAAACATAGCGGCTAAAACCATCTATGCAGCCACTGATAGCAATACCATATGGTTTCAACTTGTCATAGCCATCCATGTGCCAGAGAGCATTTGGCCCTCTGCAGCTGTACTGTCGTCTTCTCAACCGTCGAGCTCGTCTCAGTTCCACACCTTGAGGGTCAAGCAATTTGATTATGCATCTTACAGTATCTTGTGACACCACAAATCCATGTTGAATTGCACGTAGATGTAGCCAACGATAACCTTGCATCTGTCCATTTGTCATGATCTCTTGTTGGACAAAGGCTAGCACTTCCTCCAAGTTTGATTGATTCTTCCTTCTAAAAAGCCCAAGTCTTTTACAAATTCTCTTTAGAGTTCGAACACTTATAATTGTCTGATGACTATGTGCTAAAATTGAAAGTATTTCTTTGTTACTGAAAGTCTGAAATACAGTCTTATTAAGTCATCCAAATCTGACATGTCAGCCACTGTTTCTCTCACTTTGAGAGGTGAACTTTTTGCAGAAGTCCTAGTTTTCTTTTTGACAGTGGTTGCTTGCTTTTGCAGAAATTGAAGACGGCAATTCGGTCTCCGTACGAGGGAATGTAGTTTGCCAAAGTTGCGTCATCCATCAGCGCTATGACGTCACAGTCAATCTGCACACAGGAAGAAAGAAAAGACAGTCATTTTCTGCAACATTTACGCTGCAAAGCAATATTACAGTTAAGCCTCTTAGGCCTCGTTAATGCCAGTAGGAGAGTATTGACTGTAGTTATCAGAAAAGCTATCTATTTTATGCAGGGCGAAACACAATAATGAAAGAAGCAAACTAAGGCATAGCCTTTCAGTAAATAATAAATCCTCTTCTGTATTTAAAAAAAAGTGGGACTTGATTGGTTATGATGTAGGTAGTACGTCTTCTAAGGATGTTCTACGACACTGTGGTGGCGTCTGCTGTCTTTTATGTTGTGGTCTGCTGGAGTGGTGGAATGGCAGAGAGGGACAGGGGGAAACTTAACAAACTGGTCGGGAGGGCCAGCTTTAGCGGTCTGCTAAAGTCCACTGAGCAGACTGGGGAGGAGAGGATGTTGTCTAAGCTAACATCCACCATGGACAACACCTCCACGCTCTCTGCATGAGACTGTACGACCACTGAGCAGCTCGATCAGCAGTAGACTTTTGTGTACACGCTTGTGTACATAGCTCTGTACATTTTTATCTGTACATATGAATGTTACTTATGTATGTAAGACTATAACGCAGAGTCATAAATACACAGTCCATTTAGTCATTTAAGCAAAGGTATTACACATAGAACACAAAGTAACATTGTAAATCAGTCTTTGGCACAATATCGGGATTATTTCGTTATTTATTTTTGTGTTTATGCGAACAATATGCCTGATTTGCGACTTTCTGCACTTCTATTGGTTGTGCGAACAAACGTCACGTCACTCCGAGGTCAAAGTTCAACCCGGCAGCGCTCCTCAGCCAGCACTTTTATATATAGGAGAAAGATGATGTCATTCTGACATTATAAACAGTTTGCTCATTTCTTCCGACACTGTACCACTAACGTATACACAGTTACATGCACTACATTAGTTTGTGTTAGCTAACATGTTGTGAGGGGATCGTCAGTCGGCCACCGTCAGAACAACAACCGGGGCTGTGTCGGTGGCTGTGTATGAACGCCACCCATTTTTCTGAGTGAAATATCCGCATAAACATTCATTACAGCTTCTCTCCTCCGCTGTACTAAGTGTAACTTACTTGTACACATCAAATATATCAGTGATATTGGCAGGCGGCTAGCATCTGTAACACAGCTCCGCTTAACTGCCTTGAAAAACTCTGAAATAGTAGAACAATAAAATAAAATGCAACGAACCCATCTGGGATGATCCTGCGATCAACAACAGTTAAAACGTCAATTCACCTAGTATACTGTAACATCGTGAAACACGTTCATTCCTATATAACATTATAAGCTAACAAGCATGCTAACAGCTAACCGTAACTGTACCGTAACTGTTTTCCTGTAAAAATAGGAGACACCAAACTATTTCTCTTTTTTGTTACTCACCTTCTGCTCTTCCATTAATAAAATAGCATCTTCGGGGACCCCTCGGCCACGCAAAAAGTCACTTATATCCACCATATTTAGTGAATTAGTTCTCCACCTGCCAAACTGGACACATCGCTGTCACCGAAGCTGGAAGCCTGCAGGTGCCCACCTCAAAATTCTGAGATTAAAGTCAGAATTCTGACTTTAATCTCAGAATTCTGAGAATAAAGTCAGAAGTCTGAGAAAAAAGTCAGAATTCTGAGAAAAAAGTCAGAATTCTGAGATTAAAGTCAGAATTCTGAGAAAAAAGTCAGAATTCTGAGATTAAAGTCAGAATTCTGAGAAAAAAGTCAGAATTCTGAGATTAAAGTCAGAATTCTGAGAAAAAAGTCAGAATTCTAACTTTATTCTCAGAATTCTGACTTTAATCTCAGAATTCTGACTTTTTTTTTTTTCTGATTAAAGTCAGAATTCTGAAAAAAGTCAGAATTCTGAAAAAAGTCAGAATTCTGAAAAAAGTCAGAATTCTGACTTTAATCTCAGAATTCTGACTTTTTTTTTTTTCTGAGATTAAAGTCAGAATTCTGAAAAAAGTCAGAATTCTGACTTTATTCTCAGAATTCTGACTTTTTTTTTTTCTGAGATTAAAGTCAGAATTCTGAAAAAAGTCAGAATTCTGAAAAAAGTCAGAATTCTGAAAAAAGTCAGAATTCTGAAAAAAGTCAGAATTCTGACTTTAATCTCAGAATTCTGACTTCTTTTTTTCAGAATTCTGAGATTAAAGTCAGAATTCTGACTTTAATCTCAGAATTCTGACTTTAATCTCAGAATTCTGACTTTTTTTTTTCTGAGATTAAAGTCAGAATTCTGACTTTAATCTCAGAATTCTGACTTTAATCTCAGAATTCTGACTTTAATCTCAGAATTCTGACTTTAATCTCAGAATTCTGACTTTAATCTCAGAATTCTGAAAAAAGTCAGGATTCTGAAAAAAGTCAGAATTCTGACTTTAATCTCAGAATTCTTTCCTTTTTTTTTTCCAGTGGCCCTAATCCTCTTCCGTAAAACACAGTGGAAATGGTGTGGAATTAAAAAACGCAAAGGCCACGAAATGGTCCCAGGTTCTACAGAGGGTTAAACACTTTGTTCTCCTGCAGGTCCAGTCCTGTCGCCACAGAAACAAGTCCTGACCCATGTACCTGGAACCATAGAAGAAGAATAAAATAATAAATGATATTTAAAAAAAGACCTTAAATCCCACAACATAAAAACATTTCGACCAATGAAATGCTTTAGAGTGAAGGACAGCAGTGAATCGCCGCTGACGTGGATTTATGCACAGCTGCAGGTGAGCTCACCTCACTGAAGGATGCATTTTTTCTTTTTCTTCAAACGCTTTCTTCCTGTGTGGCCTTCTGGAGATCAAAGAGAGGATACGATTGGTCGGTTTCTAGATATAAAGCTTATTTCATCATCAACACTAAAGGATGTTCTATCATCGTCTTGATGAGACCTTACAGCCTGAGCCTCAGCTCACCATGTCACAGGAAACACTAATGTTCAGGAACAGGAAGTGACCTCATAGACTCAGAGCTACATCACAACAGCCAGACTGACCCGGCTACATCACCATGGTATGGCAATCTCGACTCCACTCAACTGTAATCTGCGGCCGAGTCTCCGTCACTCTGCTGCAAACACTGAACACAACTTGATCTGTGTGGGTGGGCTGTGGGACAGGAAGCATTAAAATTTCCATGTTTCAGAAACAAACAGCAGCACTGAGCGTGCTCAAAGCCTGAAGCAGAGAGCACAGCGCCTCACTCTACCTGCTGGGCTGGTGTCTAAGGTGTTTGATGCGTTCCGGGGAGCAGAATCTTCCGGGTTAGGATCTTTGCTCCTGTTGACCTGGGTCACATCCTGCTGACTAGCTGTGTGCTGGACTTCCTGCTGCGCCGGTCTGGTGTCCACTTCAGACTCCGGACCCTGGACCTCAGCTGCGGGGCGTTCACAGAGGGCCTGGAGCTCTGAGGCAGCTCTGTCTGGCTCTGCTGGCTCCGGTTCTGGTCTGGTTCCAGCAGGTGGATGTGTGGGAGTCCGGACCTCCTCCCGAGGCTTCTCGGGAAAATCTGGCTTATCTTGGGCCGGTGACATCTGCGTGACCCCGGGGTGACCTGAAAAGGAGAACTTGATCAAACGAGCAGTAGTGACAAGAAAGTCTGCAGAAGTCCTGCCGGGCTCTCACCTTCGACCCCACCGTCCGGCTCTGCCCGTGGGCTTGTCTTCCTCAGCCTGCAGCCCTTCCTGATCTCGGCCAGCAGGTTGTCGACGGTGCATCCTTCGTCCCAATTGGCCATGTCTGTCCTAACTGCAGCACAGACACACGTTCCCCTGTGAGCTTAGCGCACGTGTCACAAACAACAGGTGAAAGCTGTCACTGCATCACCTGACAGCCTCACAGGTACAGCAGCATTTAATCTTTACAAACTTTCTTCTCGTCCTGATGCTCTCACATCATTTCCTTTAAATATTCAGCTGCTGATAAACTGTTGCAGAAAAATGTTGCTGATGTCAGCTATTGATTCTCGACCTGTCCGTCACCGGCCCTTCACATGTCTCACCTGTTCTCCACTTGCACTTGACCTGTCCTTCACCTGCCACACCTGGAGAGACAGGTGAGGGACACCTGTCTCTCCATTTAAGGAGGGAGGATTTAAGGTGAAATAATGGTGTCTGACTTGCTGATCTTTCTGGTGGGGGCTTCTTCTCTCAGTTTCCTCCCTTCCTCCAACCTCTTCCTCCTCTTCTCCTGCTCCCTGTGACCTTCGTTCTCCTGATCGAAGAATAAAAGGAACACACAGTTCAAACTTCAGCAGGCTAACCGGCCCCCCAGAGAGGGCGGAGCTTAACATTTACAGGGAAACAGGACTAATGTGTGGCAGCTACCACACTTTGTCACGGTTCAAGTCAGAGCCGATTGGCTGGCTGAGACATAGTTTAAATGACACATGCAAACGTGCGGCAGGGTATGAGTCCTGCAGACTGAGCCGCACTGCGATTGGCGCTGACCTTGAGGGTTCGAAGGAAGAGGTCTCTGAATGCCTTGATGGTGCTGAAGAGCTCTTCGAGGGAGAAGCTGCTGCTGTCCTCACAGAGGTAGGCGGACAGGTGCTTCCTCTGCTCCTCCACAGATGACAGCAGGAGTTGCAGCTGCTCAACAGCCTGCAGGCTCTCCTGGTAACACCACATAAGAACAACAGGTAAGTTCACCTGGAACAGCAGGTCTGTCCCACTAAAACGGTGTCAGTGAGTGTACAGACTGGATTTATCTGCCCGTAAAGGTGACAGCCTCATCCTGAGTGACTCACCTGTATGGTGGACAGGTACTGCTCCTTCATGTCGTCAGATGAGGAGGAAACGCTCCTCTGAGTTTTTCAGCCGTTTGTTTAGAGTCTTTGTTTCAGACTGAATAGAGTCCAAGCTGAGCCTGCAGGTGGAGTCAGAGGGCAACATTTAACACCGCTGCAGGCGAAACACCTGAGCTACCACGTCACAGACTCCACCCAGCAGTCTGTACGTGACTGAACTCCTATATGTGTTTACCCAGCAGCCTTTGCACAGATCTCCAGGTCATCGGGCAGGTTGAGCAGGTCGGGGTGATTCTCTTCAGCCTCCTAAGGGTCACAAACAGCAGCAACTGAATTATTATGAGAATACTGCAGTATTCCCCAGTATTCGTAGTATTCCCAGCATTACCTGCAGGATGTGGTGCAGCAGCGTGACTCTCGACTTGTTGGCTTTGGTTTCGGTCAGAATTCTGACTTTAATCTCAGAATTCTGACTTTAATCTCAGAATTCTGACTTTTTTTTTTTCTGAGATTAAAGTCAGAATTCTGACTTTAATCTCAGAATTCTGACTTTAATCTCAGAATTCTGACTTTTTTTTTTCTGAGATTAAAGTCAGAATTCTGACTTTAATCTCAGAATTCTGACTTTAATCTCAGAATTCTGACTTTTTTTTTTCTGAGATTAAAGTCAGAATTCTGACTTTAATCTCAGAATTCTGACTTCTTTTTTTCAGAATTCTGAGATTAAAGTCAGAATTCTGACTTTAATCTCAGAATTCTGACTTTAAAGTCAGAATTCTTTCCTTTTTTTTTTCCAGTGGCCCTAATCCTCTTCCGTAAAACACAGTGGAAATGGTGTGGAATTAAAAAACGCAAAGGCCACGAAATGGTCCCAGGTTCTACAGAGGGTTAAACACTTTGTTCTCCTGCAGGTCCAGTCCTGTCGCCACAGAAACAAGTCCTGACCCATGTACCTGGAACCATAGAAGAAGAATAAAATAATAAATGATATTTAAAAAAAGACCTTAAATCCCACAACATAAAAACATTTCGACCAATGAAATGCTTTAGAGTGAAGGACAGCAGTGAATCGCCGCTGACGTGGATTTATGCACAGCTGCAGGTGAGCTCACCTCACTGAAGGATGCATTTTTTCTTTTTCTTCAAACGCTTTCTTCCTGTGTGGCCTTCTGGAGATCAAAGAGAGGATACGATTGGTCGGTTTCTAGATATAAAGCTTATTTCATCATCAACACTAAAGGATGTTCTATCATCGTCTTGATGAGACCTTACAGCCTGAGCCTCAGCTCACCATGTCACAGGAAACACTAATGTTCAGGAACAGGAAGTGACCTCATAGACTCAGAGCTACATCACAACAGCCAGACTGACCCGGCTACATCACCATGGTATGGCAATCTCGACTCCACTCAACTGTAATCTGCGGCCGAGTCTCCGTCACTCTGCTGCAAACACTGAACACAACTTGATCTGTGTGGGTGGGCTGTGGGACAGGAAGCATTAAAATTTCCATGTTTCAGAAACAAACAGCAGCACTGAGCGTGCTCAAAGCCTGAAGCAGAGAGCACAGCGCCTCACTCTACCTGCTGGGCTGGTGTCTAAGGTGTTTGATGCGTTCCGGGGAGCAGAATCTTCCGGGTTAGGATCTTTGCTCCTGTTGACCTGGGTCACATCCTGCTGACTAGCTGTGTGCTGGACTTCCTGCTGCGCCGGTCTGGTGTCCACTTCAGACTCCGGACCCTGGACCTCAGCTGCGGGGCGTTCACAGAGGGCCTGGAGCTCTGAGGCAGCTCTGTCTGGCTCTGCTGGCTCCGGTTCTGGTCTGGTTCCAGCAGGTGGATGTGTGGGAGTCCGGACCTCCTCCCGAGGCTTCTCGGGAAAATCTGGCTTATCTTGGGCCGGTGACATCTGCGTGACCCCGGGGTGACCTGAAAAGGAGAACTTGATCAAACGAGCAGTAGTGACAAGAAAGTCTGCAGAAGTCCTGCCGGGCTCTCACCTTCGACCCCACCGTCCGGCTCTGCCCGTGGGCTTGTCTTCCTCAGCCTGCAGCCCTTCCTGATCTCGGCCAGCAGGTTGTCGACGGTGCATCCTTCGTCCCAATTGGCCATGTCTGTCCTAACTGCAGCACAGACACACGTTCCCCTGTGAGCTTAGCGCACGTGTCACAAACAACAGGTGAAAGCTGTCACTGCATCACCTGACAGCCTCACAGGTACAGCAGCATTTAATCTTTACAAACTTTCTTCTCGTCCTGATGCTCTCACATCATTTCCTTTAAATATTCAGCTGCTGATAAACTGTTGCAGAAAAATGTTGCTGATGTCAGCTATTGATTCTCGACCTGTCCGTCACCGGCCCTTCACATGTCTCACCTGTTCTCCACTTGCACTTGACCTGTCCTTCACCTGCCACACCTGGAGAGACAGGTGAGGGACACCTGTCTCTCCATTTAAGGAGGGAGGATTTAAGGTGAAATAATGGTGTCTGACTTGCTGATCTTTCTGGTGGGGGCTTCTTCTCTCAGTTTCCTCCCTTCCTCCAACCTCTTCCTCCTCTTCTCCTGCTCCCTGTGACCTTCGTTCTCCTGATCGAAGAATAAAAGGAACACACAGTTCAAACTTCAGCAGGCTAACCGGCCCCCCAGAGAGGGCGGAGCTTAACATTTACAGGGAAACAGGACTAATGTGTGGCAGCTACCACACTTTGTCACGGTTCAAGTCAGAGCCGATTGGCTGGCTGAGACATAGTTTAAATGACACATGCAAACGTGCGGCAGGGTATGAGTCCTGCAGACTGAGCCGCACTGCGATTGGCGCTGACCTTGAGGGTTCGAAGGAAGAGGTCTCTGAATGCCTTGATGGTGCTGAAGAGCTCTTCGAGGGAGAAGCTGCTGCTGTCCTCACAGAGGTAGGCGGACAGGTGCTTCCTCTGCTCCTCCACAGATGACAGCAGGAGTTGCAGCTGCTCAACAGCCTGCAGGCTCTCCTGGTAACACCACATAAGAACAACAGGTAAGTTCACCTGGAACAGCAGGTCTGTCCCACTAAAACGGTGTCAGTGAGTGTACAGACTGGATTTATCTGCCCGTAAAGGTGACAGCCTCATCCTGAGTGACTCACCTGTATGGTGGACAGGTACTGCTCCTTCATGTCGTCAGATGAGGAGGAAACGCTCCTCTGAGTTTTTCAGCCGTTTGTTTAGAGTCTTTGTTTCAGACTGAATAGAGTCCAAGCTGAGCCTGCAGGTGGAGTCAGAGGGCAACATTTAACACCGCTGCAGGCGAAACACCTGAGCTACCACGTCACAGACTCCACCCAGCAGTCTGTACGTGACTGAACTCCTATATGTGTTTACCCAGCAGCCTTTGCACAGATCTCCAGGTCATCGGGCAGGTTGAGCAGGTCGGGGTGATTCTCTTCAGCCTCCTAAGGGTCACAAACAGCAGCAACTGAATTATTATGAGAATACTGCAGTATTCCCCAGTATTCGTAGTATTCCCAGCATTACCTGCAGGATGTGGTGCAGCAGCGTGACTCTCGACTTGTTGGCTTTGGTTTCGGTCAGAATTCTGACTTTAATCTCAGAATTCTGACTTTAATCTCAGAATTCTGACTTTTTTTTTTTCTGAGATTAAAGTCAGAATTCTGACTTTAATCTCAGAATTCTGACTTTTTTTTTTTCTGAGATTAAAGTCAGAATTCTGACTTTAATCTCAGAATTCTGACTTTAATCTCAGAATTCTGACTTTTTTTTTCTGAGATTAAAGTCAGAATTCTGACTTTAATCTCAGAATTCTGACTTTAATCTCAGAATTCTGACTTTAATCTCAGAATTCTGACTTTAATCTCAGAATTCTGACTTTTTTTTTTCTGAGATTAAAGTCAGAATTCTGACTTTAATCTCAGAATTCTGACTTTTTTTTTTCTGAGATTAAAGTCAGAATTCTGACTTTAATCTCAGAATTCTGACTTTAATCTCAGAATTCTGACTTTAATCTCAGAATTCTGAAAAAAGTCAGGATTCTGAAAAAAGTCAGAATTCTGACTTTAATCTCAGAATTCTGACTTTAAAGTCAGAATTCTTTCCTTTTTTTTTTCCAGTGGCCCTAATCCTCTTCCGTAAAACACAGTGGAAATGGTGTGGAATTAAAAAACGCAAAGGCCACGAAATGGTCCCAGGTTCTACAGAGGGTTAAACACTTTGTTCTCCTGCAGGTCCAGTCCTGTCGCCACAGAAACAAGTCCTGACCCATGTACCTGGAACCATAGAAGAAGAATAAAATAATAAATGATATTTAAAAAAAGACCTTAAATCCCACAACATAAAAACATTTCGACCAATGAAATGCTTTAGAGTGAAGGACAGCAGTGAATCGCCGCTGACGTGGATTTATGCACAGCTGCAGGTGAGCTCACCTCACTGAAGGATGCATTTTTTCTTTTTCTTCAAACGCTTTCTTCCTGTGTGGCCTTCTGGAGATCAAAGAGAGGATACGATTGGTCGGTTTCTAGATATAAAGCTTATTTCATCATCAACACTAAAGGATGTTCTATCATCGTCTTGATGAGACCTTACAGCCTGAGCCTCAGCTCACCATGTCACAGGAAACACTAATGTTCAGGAACAGGAAGTGACCTCATAGACTCAGAGCTACATCACAACAGCCAGACTGACCCTGCTACATCACCATGGTATGGCAATCTCGACTCCACTCAACTGTAATCTGCGGCCGAGTCTCCGTCACTCTGCTGCAAACACTGAACACAACTTGATCTGTGTGGGTGGGCTGTGGGACAGGAAGCATTAAAATTTCCATGTTTCAGAAACAAACAGCAGCACTGAGCGTGCTCAAAGCCTGAAGCAGAGAGCACAGCGCCTCACTCTACCTGCTGGGCTGGTGTCTAAGGTGTTTGATGCGTTCCGGGGAGCAGAATCTTCCGGGTTAGGATCTTTGCTCCTGTTGACCTGGGTCACATCCTGCTGACTAGCTGTGTGCTGGACTTCCTGCTGCGCCGGTCTGGTGTCCACTTCAGACTCCGGACCCTGGACCTCAGCTGCGGGGCGTTCACAGAGGGCCTGGAGCTCTGAGGCAGCTCTGTCTGGCTCTGCTGGCTCCGGTTCTGGTCTGGTTCCAGCAGGTGGATGTGTGGGAGTCCGGACCTCCTCCCGAGGCTTCTCGGGAAAATCTGGCTTATCTTGGGCCGGTGACATCTGCGTGACCCCGGGGTGACCTGAAAAGGAGAACTTGATCAAACGAGCAGTAGTGACAAGAAAGTCTGCAGAAGTCCTGCCGGGCTCTCACCTTCGACCCCACCGTCCGGCTCTGCCCGTGGGCTTGTCTTCCTCAGCCTGCAGCCCTTCCTGATCTCGGCCAGCAGGTTGTCGACGGTGCATCCTTCGTCCCAATTGGCCATGTCTGTCCTAACTGCAGCACAGACACACGTTCCCCTGTGAGCTTAGCGCACGTGTCACAAACAACAGGTGAAAGCTGTCACTGCATCACCTGACAGCCTCACAGGTACAGCAGCATTTAATCTTTACAAACTTTCTTCTCGTCCTGATGCTCTCACATCATTTCCTTTAAATATTCAGCTGCTGATAAACTGTTGCAGAAAAATGTTGCTGATGTCAGCTATTGATTCTCGACCTGTCCGTCACCGGCCCTTCACATGTCTCACCTGTTCTCCACTTGCACTTGACCTGTCCTTCACCTGCCACACCTGGAGAGACAGGTGAGGGACACCTGTCTCTCCATTTAAGGAGGGAGGATTTAAGGTGAAATAATGGTGTCTGACTTGCTGATCTTTCTGGTGGGGGCTTCTTCTCTCAGTTTCCTCCCTTCCTCCAACCTCTTCCTCCTCTTCTCCTGCTCCCTGTGACCTTCGTTCTCCTGATCGAAGAATAAAAGGAACACACAGTTCAAACTTCAGCAGGCTAACCGGCCCCCCAGAGAGGGCGGAGCTTAACATTTACAGGGAAACAGGACTAATGTGTGGCAGCTACCACACTTTGTCACGGTTCAAGTCAGAGCCGATTGGCTGGCTGAGACATAGTTTAAATGACACATGCAAACGTGCGGCAGGGTATGAGTCCTGCAGACTGAGCCGCACTGCGATTGGCGCTGACCTTGAGGGTTCGAAGGAAGAGGTCTCTGAATGCCTTGATGGTGCTGAAGAGCTCTTCGAGGGAGAAGCTGCTGCTGTCCTCACAGAGGTAGGCGGACAGGTGCTTCCTCTGCTCCTCCACAGATGACAGCAGGAGTTGCAGCTGCTCAACAGCCTGCAGGCTCTCCTGGTAACACCACATAAGAACAACAGGTAAGTTCACCTGGAACAGCAGGTCTGTCCCACTAAAACGGTGTCAGTGAGTGTACAGACTGGATTTATCTGCCCGTAAAGGTGACAGCCTCATCCTGAGTGACTCACCTGTATGGTGGACAGGTACTGCTCCTTCATGTCGTCAGATGAGGAGGAAACGCTCCTCTGAGTTTTTCAGCCGTTTGTTTAGAGTCTTTGTTTCAGACTGAATAGAGTCCAAGCTGAGCCTGCAGGTGGAGTCAGAGGGCAACATTTAACACCGCTGCAGGCGAAACACCTGAGCTACCACGTCACAGACTCCACCCAGCAGTCTGTACGTGACTGAACTCCTATATGTGTTTACCCAGCAGCCTTTGCACAGATCTCCAGGTCATCGGGCAGGTTGAGCAGGTCGGGGTGATTCTCTTCAGCCTCCTAAGGGTCACAAACAGCAGCAACTGAATTATTATGAGAATACTGCAGTATTCCCCAGTATTCGTAGTATTCCCAGCATTACCTGCAGGATGTGGTGCAGCAGCGTGACTCTCGACTTGTTGGCTTTGGTTTCGGTCAGAATTCTGACTTTAATCTCAGAATTCTGACTTTAATCTCAGAATTCTGACTTTTTTTTTTTCTGAGATTAAAGTCAGAATTCTGACTTTAATCTCAGAATTCTGACTTTAATCTCAGAATTCTGACTTTTTTTTTTCTGAGATTAAAGTCAGAATTCTGACTTTAATCTCAGAATTCTGACTTTAATCTCAGAATTCTGACTTCTTTTTTTCAGAATTCTGAGATTAAAGTCAGAATTCTGACTTTAATCTCAGAATTCTGACTTTAAAGTCAGAATTCTTTCCTTTTTTTTTTCCAGTGGCCCTAATCCTCTTCCGTAAAACACAGTGGAAATGGTGTGGAATTAAAAAACGCAAAGGCCACGAAATGGTCCCAGGTTCTACAGAGGGTTAAACACTTTGTTCTCCTGCAGGTCCAGTCCTGTCGCCACAGAAACAAGTCCTGACCCATGTACCTGGAACCATAGAAGAAGAATAAAATAATAAATGATATTTAAAAAAAGACCTTAAATCCCACAACATAAAAACATTTCGACCAATGAAATGCTTTAGAGTGAAGGACAGCAGTGAATCGCCGCTGACGTGGATTTATGCACAGCTGCAGGTGAGCTCACCTCACTGAAGGATGCATTTTTTCTTTTTCTTCAAACGCTTTCTTCCTGTGTGGCCTTCTGGAGATCAAAGAGAGGATACGATTGGTCGGTTTCTAGATATAAAGCTTATTTCATCATCAACACTAAAGGATGTTCTATCATCGTCTTGATGAGACCTTACAGCCTGAGCCTCAGCTCACCATGTCACAGGAAACACTAATGTTCAGGAACAGGAAGTGACCTCATAGACTCAGAGCTACATCACAACAGCCAGACTGACCCGGCTACATCACCATGGTATGGCAATCTCGACTCCACTCAACTGTAATCTGCGGCCGAGTCTCCGTCACTCTGCTGCAAACACTGAACACAACTTGATCTGTGTGGGTGGGCTGTGGGACAGGAAGCATTAAAATTTCCATGTTTCAGAAACAAACAGCAGCACTGAGCGTGCTCAAAGCCTGAAGCAGAGAGCACAGCGCCTCACTCTACCTGCTGGGCTGGTGTCTAAGGTGTTTGATGCGTTCCGGGGAGCAGAATCTTCCGGGTTAGGATCTTTGCTCCTGTTGACCTGGGTCACATCCTGCTGACTAGCTGTGTGCTGGACTTCCTGCTGCGCCGGTCTGGTGTCCACTTCAGACTCCGGACCCTGGACCTCAGCTGCGGGGCGTTCACAGAGGGCCTGGAGCTCTGAGGCAGCTCTGTCTGGCTCTGCTGGCTCCGGTTCTGGTCTGGTTCCAGCAGGTGGATGTGTGGGAGTCCGGACCTCCTCCCGAGGCTTCTCGGGAAAATCTGGCTTATCTTGGGCCGGTGACATCTGCGTGACCCCGGGGTGACCTGAAAAGGAGAACTTGATCAAACGAGCAGTAGTGACAAGAAAGTCTGCAGAAGTCCTGCCGGGCTCTCACCTTCGACCCCACCGTCCGGCTCTGCCCGTGGGCTTGTCTTCCTCAGCCTGCAGCCCTTCCTGATCTCGGCCAGCAGGTTGTCGACGGTGCATCCTTCGTCCCAATTGGCCATGTCTGTCCTAACTGCAGCACAGACACACGTTCCCCTGTGAGCTTAGCGCACGTGTCACAAACAACAGGTGAAAGCTGTCACTGCATCACCTGACAGCCTCACAGGTACAGCAGCATTTAATCTTTACAAACTTTCTTCTCGTCCTGATGCTCTCACATCATTTCCTTTAAATATTCAGCTGCTGATAAACTGTTGCAGAAAAATGTTGCTGATGTCAGCTATTGATTCTCGACCTGTCCGTCACCGGCCCTTCACATGTCTCACCTGTTCTCCACTTGCACTTGACCTGTCCTTCACCTGCCACACCTGGAGAGACAGGTGAGGGACACCTGTCTCTCCATTTAAGGAGGGAGGATTTAAGGTGAAATAATGGTGTCTGACTTGCTGATCTTTCTGGTGGGGGCTTCTTCTCTCAGTTTCCTCCCTTCCTCCAACCTCTTCCTCCTCTTCTCCTGCTCCCTGTGACCTTCGTTCTCCTGATCGAAGAATAAAAGGAACACACAGTTCAAACTTCAGCAGGCTAACCGGCCCCCCAGAGAGGGCGGAGCTTAACATTTACAGGGAAACAGGACTAATGTGTGGCAGCTACCACACTTTGTCACGGTTCAAGTCAGAGCCGATTGGCTGGCTGAGACATAGTTTAAATGACACATGCAAACGTGCGGCAGGGTATGAGTCCTGCAGACTGAGCCGCACTGCGATTGGCGCTGACCTTGAGGGTTCGAAGGAAGAGGTCTCTGAATGCCTTGATGGTGCTGAAGAGCTCTTCGAGGGAGAAGCTGCTGCTGTCCTCACAGAGGTAGGCGGACAGGTGCTTCCTCTGCTCCTCCACAGATGACAGCAGGAGTTGCAGCTGCTCAACAGCCTGCAGGCTCTCCTGGTAACACCACATAAGAACAACAGGTAAGTTCACCTGGAACAGCAGGTCTGTCCCACTAAAACGGTGTCAGTGAGTGTACAGACTGGATTTATCTGCCCGTAAAGGTGACAGCCTCATCCTGAGTGACTCACCTGTATGGTGGACAGGTACTGCTCCTTCATGTCGTCAGATGAGGAGGAAACGCTCCTCTGAGTTTTTCAGCCGTTTGTTTAGAGTCTTTGTTTCAGACTGAATAGAGTCCAAGCTGAGCCTGCAGGTGGAGTCAGAGGGCAACATTTAACACCGCTGCAGGCGAAACACCTGAGCTACCACGTCACAGACTCCACCCAGCAGTCTGTACGTGACTGAACTCCTATATGTGTTTACCCAGCAGCCTTTGCACAGATCTCCAGGTCATCGGGCAGGTTGAGCAGGTCGGGGTGATTCTCTTCAGCCTCCTAAGGGTCACAAACAGCAGCAACTGAATTATTATGAGAATACTGCAGTATTCCCCAGTATTCGTAGTATTCCCAGCATTACCTGCAGGATGTGGTGCAGCAGCGTGACTCTCGACTTGTTGGCTTTGGTTTCGGTCAGAATTCTGACTTTAATCTCAGAATTCTGACTTTAATCTCAGAATTCTGACTTTTTTTTTTTCTGAGATTAAAGTCAGAATTCTGACTTTAATCTCAGAATTCTGACTTTAATCTCAGAATTCTGACTTTTTTTTTTCTGAGATTAAAGTCAGAATTCTGACTTTAATCTCAGAATTCTGACTTTAATCTCAGAATTCTGACTTCTTTTTTTCAGAATTCTGAGATTAAAGTCAGAATTCTGACTTTAATCTCAGAATTCTGACTTTAAAGTCAGAATTCTTTCCTTTTTTTTTTCCAGTGGCCCTAATCCTCTTCCGTAAAACACAGTGGAAATGGTGTGGAATTAAAAAACGCAAAGGCCACGAAATGGTCCCAGGTTCTACAGAGGGTTAAACACTTTGTTCTCCTGCAGGTCCAGTCCTGTCGCCACAGAAACAAGTCCTGACCCATGTACCTGGAACCATAGAAGAAGAATAAAATAATAAATGATATTTAAAAAAAGACCTTAAATCCCACAACATAAAAACATTTCGACCAATGAAATGCTTTAGAGTGAAGGACAGCAGTGAATCGCCGCTGACGTGGATTTATGCACAGCTGCAGGTGAGCTCACCTCACTGAAGGATGCATTTTTTCTTTTTCTTCAAACGCTTTCTTCCTGTGTGGCCTTCTGGAGATCAAAGAGAGGATACGATTGGTCGGTTTCTAGATATAAAGCTTATTTCATCATCAACACTAAAGGATGTTCTATCATCGTCTTGATGAGACCTTACAGCCTGAGCCTCAGCTCACCATGTCACAGGAAACACTAATGTTCAGGAACAGGAAGTGACCTCATAGACTCAGAGCTACATCACAACAGCCAGACTGACCCGGCTACATCACCATGGTATGGCAATCTCGACTCCACTCAACTGTAATCTGCGGCCGAGTCTCCGTCACTCTGCTGCAAACACTGAACACAACTTGATCTGTGTGGGTGGGCTGTGGGACAGGAAGCATTAAAATTTCCATGTTTCAGAAACAAACAGCAGCACTGAGCGTGCTCAAAGCCTGAAGCAGAGAGCACAGCGCCTCACTCTACCTGCTGGGCTGGTGTCTAAGGTGTTTGATGCGTTCCGGGGAGCAGAATCTTCCGGGTTAGGATCTTTGCTCCTGTTGACCTGGGTCACATCCTGCTGACTAGCTGTGTGCTGGACTTCCTGCTGCGCCGGTCTGGTGTCCACTTCAGACTCCGGACCCTGGACCTCAGCTGCGGGGCGTTCACAGAGGGCCTGGAGCTCTGAGGCAGCTCTGTCTGGCTCTGCTGGCTCCGGTTCTGGTCTGGTTCCAGCAGGTGGATGTGTGGGAGTCCGGACCTCCTCCCGAGGCTTCTCGGGAAAATCTGGCTTATCTTGGGCCGGTGACATCTGCGTGACCCCGGGGTGACCTGAAAAGGAGAACTTGATCAAACGAGCAGTAGTGACAAGAAAGTCTGCAGAAGTCCTGCCGGGCTCTCACCTTCGACCCCACCGTCCGGCTCTGCCCGTGGGCTTGTCTTCCTCAGCCTGCAGCCCTTCCTGATCTCGGCCAGCAGGTTGTCGACGGTGCATCCTTCGTCCCAATTGGCCATGTCTGTCCTAACTGCAGCACAGACACACGTTCCCCTGTGAGCTTAGCGCACGTGTCACAAACAACAGGTGAAAGCTGTCACTGCATCACCTGACAGCCTCACAGGTACAGCAGCATTTAATCTTTACAAACTTTCTTCTCGTCCTGATGCTCTCACATCATTTCCTTTAAATATTCAGCTGCTGATAAACTGTTGCAGAAAAATGTTGCTGATGTCAGCTATTGATTCTCGACCTGTCCGTCACCGGCCCTTCACATGTCTCACCTGTTCTCCACTTGCACTTGACCTGTCCTTCACCTGCCACACCTGGAGAGACAGGTGAGGGACACCTGTCTCTCCATTTAAGGAGGGAGGATTTAAGGTGAAATAATGGTGTCTGACTTGCTGATCTTTCTGGTGGGGGCTTCTTCTCTCAGTTTCCTCCCTTCCTCCAACCTCTTCCTCCTCTTCTCCTGCTCCCTGTGACCTTCGTTCTCCTGATCGAAGAATAAAAGGAACACACAGTTCAAACTTCAGCAGGCTAACCGGCCCCCCAGAGAGGGCGGAGCTTAACATTTACAGGGAAACAGGACTAATGTGTGGCAGCTACCACACTTTGTCACGGTTCAAGTCAGAGCCGATTGGCTGGCTGAGACATAGTTTAAATGACACATGCAAACGTGCGGCAGGGTATGAGTCCTGCAGACTGAGCCGCACTGCGATTGGCGCTGACCTTGAGGGTTCGAAGGAAGAGGTCTCTGAATGCCTTGATGGTGCTGAAGAGCTCTTCGAGGGAGAAGCTGCTGCTGTCCTCACAGAGGTAGGCGGACAGGTGCTTCCTCTGCTCCTCCACAGATGACAGCAGGAGTTGCAGCTGCTCAACAGCCTGCAGGCTCTCCTGGTAACACCACATAAGAACAACAGGTAAGTTCACCTGGAACAGCAGGTCTGTCCCACTAAAACGGTGTCAGTGAGTGTACAGACTGGATTTATCTGCCCGTAAAGGTGACAGCCTCATCCTGAGTGACTCACCTGTATGGTGGACAGGTACTGCTCCTTCATGTCGTCAGATGAGGAGGAAACGCTCCTCTGAGTTTTTCAGCCGTTTGTTTAGAGTCTTTGTTTCAGACTGAATAGAGTCCAAGCTGAGCCTGCAGGTGGAGTCAGAGGGCAACATTTAACACCGCTGCAGGCGAAACACCTGAGCTACCACGTCACAGACTCCACCCAGCAGTCTGTACGTGACTGAACTCCTATATGTGTTTACCCAGCAGCCTTTGCACAGATCTCCAGGTCATCGGGCAGGTTGAGCAGGTCGGGGTGATTCTCTTCAGCCTCCTAAGGGTCACAAACAGCAGCAACTGAATTATTATGAGAATACTGCAGTATTCCCCAGTATTCGTAGTATTCCCAGCATTACCTGCAGGATGTGGTGCAGCAGCGTGACTCTCGACTTGTTGGCTTTGGTTTCGGTCAGAATTCTGACTTTAATCTCAGAATTCTGACTTTAATCTCAGAAACCTGACTTTTTTTTTTTCTGAGATTAAAGTCAGAATTCTGACTTTAATCTCAGAATTCTGACTTTAATCTCAGAATTCTGACTTTTTTTTTTCTGAGATTAAAGTCAGAATTCTGACTTTAATCTCAGAATTCTGACTTTAATCTCAGAATTCTGACTTTAATCTCAGAATTCTGAAAAAAGTCAGAATTCTGACTTTAATCTCAGAATTCTGACTTCTTTTTTTCAGAATTCTGAGATTAAAGTCAGAATTCTGACTTTAAAGTCAGAATTCTTTCCTTTTTTTTTTCCAGTGGCCCTAATCCTCTTCCGTAAAATACAGTGGAAATGGTGTGGAATTAAAAAACGCAAAGGCCACGAAATGGTCCCAGGTTCTACAGAGGGTTAAACACTTTGTTCTCCTGCAGGTCCAGTCCTGTCGCCACAGAAACAAGTCCTGACCCATGTACCTGGAACCATAGAAGAAGAATAAAATAATAAATGATATTTAAAAAAAGACCTTAAATCCCACAACATAAAAACATTTCGACCAATGAAATGCTTTAGAGTGAAGGACAGCAGTGAATCGCCGCTGACGTGGATTTATGCACAGCTGCAGGTGAGCTCACCTCACTGAAGGATGCATTTTTTCTTTTTCTTCAAACGCTTTCTTCCTGTGTGGCCTTCTGGAGATCAAAGAGAGGATACGATTGGTCGGTTTCTAGATATAAAGCTTATTTCATCATCAACACTAAAGGATGTTCTATCATCGTCTTGATGAGACCTTACAGCCTGAGCCTCAGCTCACCATGTCACAGGAAACACTAATGTTCAGGAACAGGAAGTGACCTCATAGACTCAGAGCTACATCACAACAGCCAGACTGACCCGGCTACATCACCATGGTATGGCAATCTCGACTCCACTCAACTGTAATCTGCGGCCGAGTCTCCGTCACTCTGCTGCAAACACTGAACACAACTTGATCTGTGTGGGTGGGCTGTGGGACAGGAAGCATTAAAATTTCCATGTTTCAGAAACAAACAGCAGCACTGAGCGTGCTCAAAGCCTGAAGCAGAGAGCACAGCGCCTCACTCTACCTGCTGGGCTGGTGTCTAAGGTGTTTGATGCGTTCCGGGGAGCAGAATCTTCCGGGTTAGGATCTTTGCTCCTGTTGACCTGGGTCACATCCTGCTGACTAGCTGTGTGCTGGACTTCCTGCTGCGCCGGTCTGGTGTCCACTTCAGACTCCGGACCCTGGACCTCAGCTGCGGGGCGTTCACAGAGGGCCTGGAGCTCTGAGGCAGCTCTGTCTGGCTCTGCTGGCTCCGGTTCTGGTCTGGTTCCAGCAGGTGGATGTGTGGGAGTCCGGACCTCCTCCCGAGGCTTCTCGGGAAAATCTGGCTTATCTTGGGCCGGTGACATCTGCGTGACCCCGGGGTGACCTGAAAAGGAGAACTTGATCAAACGAGCAGTAGTGACAAGAAAGTCTGCAGAAGTCCTGCCGGGCTCTCACCTTCGACCCCACCGTCCGGCTCTGCCCGTGGGCTTGTCTTCCTCAGCCTGCAGCCCTTCCTGATCTCGGCCAGCAGGTTGTCGACGGTGCATCCTTCGTCCCAATTGGCCATGTCTGTCCTAACTGCAGCACAGACACACGTTCCCCTGTGAGCTTAGCGCACGTGTCACAAACAACAGGTGAAAGCTGTCACTGCATCACCTGACAGCCTCACAGGTACAGCAGCATTTAATCTTTACAAACTTTCTTCTCGTCCTGATGCTCTCACATCATTTCCTTTAAATATTCAGCTGCTGATAAACTGTTGCAGAAAAATGTTGCTGATGTCAGCTATTGATTCTCGACCTGTCCGTCACCGGCCCTTCACATGTCTCACCTGTTCTCCACTTGCACTTGACCTGTCCTTCACCTGCCACACCTGGAGAGACAGGTGAGGGACACCTGTCTCTCCATTTAAGGAGGGAGGATTTAAGGTGAAATAATGGTGTCTGACTTGCTGATCTTTCTGGTGGGGGCTTCTTCTCTCAGTTTCCTCCCTTCCTCCAACCTCTTCCTCCTCTTCTCCTGCTCCCTGTGACCTTCGTTCTCCTGATCGAAGAATAAAAGGAACACACAGTTCAAACTTCAGCAGGCTAACCGGCCCCCCAGAGAGGGCGGAGCTTAACATTTACAGGGAAACAGGACTAATGTGTGGCAGCTACCACACTTTGTCACGGTTCAAGTCAGAGCCGATTGGCTGGCTGAGACATAGTTTAAATGACACATGCAAACGTGCGGCAGGGTATGAGTCCTGCAGACTGAGCCGCACTGCGATTGGCGCTGACCTTGAGGGTTCGAAGGAAGAGGTCTCTGAATGCCTTGATGGTGCTGAAGAGCTCTTCGAGGGAGAAGCTGCTGCTGTCCTCACAGAGGTAGGCGGACAGGTGCTTCCTCTGCTCCTCCACAGATGACAGCAGGAGTTGCAGCTGCTCAACAGCCTGCAGGCTCTCCTGGTAACACCACATAAGAACAACAGGTAAGTTCACCTGGAACAGCAGGTCTGTCCCACTAAAACGGTGTCAGTGAGTGTACAGACTGGATTTATCTGCCCGTAAAGGTGACAGCCTCATCCTGAGTGACTCACCTGTATGGTGGACAGGTACTGCTCCTTCATGTCGTCAGATGAGGAGGAAACGCTCCTCTGAGTTTTTCAGCCGTTTGTTTAGAGTCTTTGTTTCAGACTGAATAGAGTCCAAGCTGAGCCTGCAGGTGGAGTCAGAGGGCAACATTTAACACCGCTGCAGGCGAAACACCTGAGCTACCACGTCACAGACTCCACCCAGCAGTCTGTACGTGACTGAACTCCTATATGTGTTTACCCAGCAGCCTTTGCACAGATCTCCAGGTCATCGGGCAGGTTGAGCAGGTCGGGGTGATTCTCTTCAGCCTCCTAAGGGTCACAAACAGCAGCAACTGAATTATTATGAGAATACTGCAGTATTCCCCAGTATTCGTAGTATTCCCAGCATTACCTGCAGGATGTGGTGCAGCAGCGTGACTCTCGACTTGTTGGCTTTGGTTTCGGTCAGAATTCTGACTTTAATCTCAGAATTCTGACTTTAATCTCAGAATTCTGACTTTTTTTTTTTCTGAGATTAAAGTCAGAATTCTGACTTTAATCTCAGAATTCTGACTTTAATCTCAGAATTCTGACTTTTTTTTTTCTGAGATTAAAGTCAGAATTCTGACTTTAATCTCAGAATTCTGACTTTAATCTCAGAATTCTGACTTCTTTTTTTCAGAATTCTGAGATTAAAGTCAGAATTCTGACTTTAATCTCAGAATTCTGACTTTAAAGTCAGAATTCTTTCCTTTTTTTTTTCCAGTGGCCCTAATCCTCTTCCGTAAAACACAGTGGAAATGGTGTGGAATTAAAAAACGCAAAGGCCACGAAATGGTCCCAGGTTCTACAGAGGGTTAAACACTTTGTTCTCCTGCAGGTCCAGTCCTGTCGCCACAGAAACAAGTCCTGACCCATGTACCTGGAACCATAGAAGAAGAATAAAATAATAAATGATATTTAAAAAAAGACCTTAAATCCCACAACATAAAAACATTTCGACCAATGAAATGCTTTAGAGTGAAGGACAGCAGTGAATCGCCGCTGACGTGGATTTATGCACAGCTGCAGGTGAGCTCACCTCACTGAAGGATGCATTTTTTCTTTTTCTTCAAACGCTTTCTTCCTGTGTGGCCTTCTGGAGATCAAAGAGAGGATACGATTGGTCGGTTTCTAGATATAAAGCTTATTTCATCATCAACACTAAAGGATGTTCTATCATCGTCTTGATGAGACCTTACAGCCTGAGCCTCAGCTCACCATGTCACAGGAAACACTAATGTTCAGGAACAGGAAGTGACCTCATAGACTCAGAGCTACATCACAACAGCCAGACTGACCCGGCTACATCACCATGGTATGGCAATCTCGACTCCACTCAACTGTAATCTGCGGCCGAGTCTCCGTCACTCTGCTGCAAACACTGAACACAACTTGATCTGTGTGGGTGGGCTGTGGGACAGGAAGCATTAAAATTTCCATGTTTCAGAAACAAACAGCAGCACTGAGCGTGCTCAAAGCCTGAAGCAGAGAGCACAGCGCCTCACTCTACCTGCTGGGCTGGTGTCTAAGGTGTTTGATGCGTTCCGGGGAGCAGAATCTTCCGGGTTAGGATCTTTGCTCCTGTTGACCTGGGTCACATCCTGCTGACTAGCTGTGTGCTGGACTTCCTGCTGCGCCGGTCTGGTGTCCACTTCAGACTCCGGACCCTGGACCTCAGCTGCGGGGCGTTCACAGAGGGCCTGGAGCTCTGAGGCAGCTCTGTCTGGCTCTGCTGGCTCCGGTTCTGGTCTGGTTCCAGCAGGTGGATGTGTGGGAGTCCGGACCTCCTCCCGAGGCTTCTCGGGAAAATCTGGCTTATCTTGGGCCGGTGACATCTGCGTGACCCCGGGGTGACCTGAAAAGGAGAACTTGATCAAACGAGCAGTAGTGACAAGAAAGTCTGCAGAAGTCCTGCCGGGCTCTCACCTTCGACCCCACCGTCCGGCTCTGCCCGTGGGCTTGTCTTCCTCAGCCTGCAGCCCTTCCTGATCTCGGCCAGCAGGTTGTCGACGGTGCATCCTTCGTCCCAATTGGCCATGTCTGTCCTAACTGCAGCACAGACACACGTTCCCCTGTGAGCTTAGCGCACGTGTCACAAACAACAGGTGAAAGCTGTCACTGCATCACCTGACAGCCTCACAGGTACAGCAGCATTTAATCTTTACAAACTTTCTTCTCGTCCTGATGCTCTCACATCATTTCCTTTAAATATTCAGCTGCTGATAAACTGTTGCAGAAAAATGTTGCTGATGTCAGCTATTGATTCTCGACCTGTCCGTCACCGGCCCTTCACATGTCTCACCTGTTCTCCACTTGCACTTGACCTGTCCTTCACCTGCCACACCTGGAGAGACAGGTGAGGGACACCTGTCTCTCCATTTAAGGAGGGAGGATTTAAGGTGAAATAATGGTGTCTGACTTGCTGATCTTTCTGGTGGGGGCTTCTTCTCTCAGTTTCCTCCCTTCCTCCAACCTCTTCCTCCTCTTCTCCTGCTCCCTGTGACCTTCGTTCTCCTGATCGAAGAATAAAAGGAACACACAGTTCAAACTTCAGCAGGCTAACCGGCCCCCCAGAGAGGGCGGAGCTTAACATTTACAGGGAAACAGGACTAATGTGTGGCAGCTACCACACTTTGTCACGGTTCAAGTCAGAGCCGATTGGCTGGCTGAGACATAGTTTAAATGACACATGCAAACGTGCGGCAGGGTATGAGTCCTGCAGACTGAGCCGCACTGCGATTGGCGCTGACCTTGAGGGTTCGAAGGAAGAGGTCTCTGAATGCCTTGATGGTGCTGAAGAGCTCTTCGAGGGAGAAGCTGCTGCTGTCCTCACAGAGGTAGGCGGACAGGTGCTTCCTCTGCTCCTCCACAGATGACAGCAGGAGTTGCAGCTGCTCAACAGCCTGCAGGCTCTCCTGGTAACACCACATAAGAACAACAGGTAAGTTCACCTGGAACAGCAGGTCTGTCCCACTAAAACGGTGTCAGTGAGTGTACAGACTGGATTTATCTGCCCGTAAAGGTGACAGCCTCATCCTGAGTGACTCACCTGTATGGTGGACAGGTACTGCTCCTTCATGTCGTCAGATGAGGAGGAAACGCTCCTCTGAGTTTTTCAGCCGTTTGTTTAGAGTCTTTGTTTCAGACTGAATAGAGTCCAAGCTGAGCCTGCAGGTGGAGTCAGAGGGCAACATTTAACACCGCTGCAGGCGAAACACCTGAGCTACCACGTCACAGACTCCACCCAGCAGTCTGTACGTGACTGAACTCCTATATGTGTTTACCCAGCAGCCTTTGCACAGATCTCCAGGTCATCGGGCAGGTTGAGCAGGTCGGGGTGATTCTCTTCAGCCTCCTAAGGGTCACAAACAGCAGCAACTGAATTATTATGAGAATACTGCAGTATTCCCCAGTATTCGTAGTATTCCCAGCATTACCTGCAGGATGTGGTGCAGCAGCGTGACTCTCGACTTGTTGGCTTTGGTTTCGGTCAGAATTCTGACTTTAATCTCAGAATTCTGACTTTAATCTCAGAAACCTGACTTTTTTTTTTTCTGAGATTAAAGTCAGAATTCTGACTTTAATCTCAGAATTCTGACTTTAATCTCAGAATTCTGACTTTTTTTTTTCTGAGATTAAAGTCAGAATTCTGACTTTAATCTCAGAATTCTGACTTTAATCTCAGAATTCTGACTTTAATCTCAGAATTCTGACTTTAATCTCAGAATTCTGAAAAAAGTCAGAATTCTGACTTTAATCTCAGAATTCTGACTTCTTTTTTTCAGAATTCTGAGATTAAAGTCAGAATTCTGACTTTAAAGTCAGAATTCTTTCCTTTTTTTTTTCCAGTGGCCCTAATCCTCTTCCGTAAAATACAGTGGAAATGGTGTGGAATTAAAAAACGCAAAGGCCACGAAATGGTCCCAGGTTCTACAGAGGGTTAAACACTTTGTTCTCCTGCAGGTCCAGTCCTGTCGCCACAGAAACAAGTCCTGACCCATGTACCTGGAACCATAGAAGAAGAATAAAATAATAAATGATATTTAAAAAAAGACCTTAAATCCCACAACATAAAAACATTTCGACCAATGAAATGCTTTAGAGTGAAGGACAGCAGTGAATCGCCGCTGACGTGGATTTATGCACAGCTGCAGGTGAGCTCACCTCACTGAAGGATGCATTTTTTCTTTTTCTTCAAACGCTTTCTTCCTGTGTGGCCTTCTGGAGATCAAAGAGAGGATACGATTGGTCGGTTTCTAGATATAAAGCTTATTTCATCATCAACACTAAAGGATGTTCTATCATCGTCTTGATGAGACCTTACAGCCTGAGCCTCAGCTCACCATGTCACAGGAAACACTAATGTTCAGGAACAGGAAGTGACCTCATAGACTCAGAGCTACATCACAACAGCCAGACTGACCCGGCTACATCACCATGGTATGGCAATCTCGACTCCACTCAACTGTAATCTGCGGCCGAGTCTCCGTCACTCTGCTGCAAACACTGAACACAACTTGATCTGTGTGGGTGGGCTGTGGGACAGGAAGCATTAAAATTTCCATGTTTCAGAAACAAACAGCAGCACTGAGCGTGCTCAAAGCCTGAAGCAGAGAGCACAGCGCCTCACTCTACCTGCTGGGCTGGTGTCTAAGGTGTTTGATGCGTTCCGGGGAGCAGAATCTTCCGGGTTAGGATCTTTGCTCCTGTTGACCTGGGTCACATCCTGCTGACTAGCTGTGTGCTGGACTTCCTGCTGCGCCGGTCTGGTGTCCACTTCAGACTCCGGACCCTGGACCTCAGCTGCGGGGCGTTCACAGAGGGCCTGGAGCTCTGAGGCAGCTCTGTCTGGCTCTGCTGGCTCCGGTTCTGGTCTGGTTCCAGCAGGTGGATGTGTGGGAGTCCGGACCTCCTCCCGAGGCTTCTCGGGAAAATCTGGCTTATCTTGGGCCGGTGACATCTGCGTGACCCCGGGGTGACCTGAAAAGGAGAACTTGATCAAACGAGCAGTAGTGACAAGAAAGTCTGCAGAAGTCCTGCCGGGCTCTCACCTTCGACCCCACCGTCCGGCTCTGCCCGTGGGCTTGTCTTCCTCAGCCTGCAGCCCTTCCTGATCTCGGCCAGCAGGTTGTCGACGGTGCATCCTTCGTCCCAATTGGCCATGTCTGTCCTAACTGCAGCACAGACACACGTTCCCCTGTGAGCTTAGCGCACGTGTCACAAACAACAGGTGAAAGCTGTCACTGCATCACCTGACAGCCTCACAGGTACAGCAGCATTTAATCTTTACAAACTTTCTTCTCGTCCTGATGCTCTCACATCATTTCCTTTAAATATTCAGCTGCTGATAAACTGTTGCAGAAAAATGTTGCTGATGTCAGCTATTGATTCTCGACCTGTCCGTCACCGGCCCTTCACATGTCTCACCTGTTCTCCACTTGCACTTGACCTGTCCTTCACCTGCCACACCTGGAGAGACAGGTGAGGGACACCTGTCTCTCCATTTAAGGAGGGAGGATTTAAGGTGAAATAATGGTGTCTGACTTGCTGATCTTTCTGGTGGGGGCTTCTTCTCTCAGTTTCCTCCCTTCCTCCAACCTCTTCCTCCTCTTCTCCTGCTCCCTGTGACCTTCGTTCTCCTGATCGAAGAATAAAAGGAACACACAGTTCAAACTTCAGCAGGCTAACCGGCCCCCCAGAGAGGGCGGAGCTTAACATTTACAGGGAAACAGGACTAATGTGTGGCAGCTACCACACTTTGTCACGGTTCAAGTCAGAGCCGATTGGCTGGCTGAGACATAGTTTAAATGACACATGCAAACGTGCGGCAGGGTATGAGTCCTGCAGACTGAGCCGCACTGCGATTGGCGCTGACCTTGAGGGTTCGAAGGAAGAGGTCTCTGAATGCCTTGATGGTGCTGAAGAGCTCTTCGAGGGAGAAGCTGCTGCTGTCCTCACAGAGGTAGGCGGACAGGTGCTTCCTCTGCTCCTCCACAGATGACAGCAGGAGTTGCAGCTGCTCAACAGCCTGCAGGCTCTCCTGGTAACACCACATAAGAACAACAGGTAAGTTCACCTGGAACAGCAGGTCTGTCCCACTAAAACGGTGTCAGTGAGTGTACAGACTGGATTTATCTGCCCGTAAAGGTGACAGCCTCATCCTGAGTGACTCACCTGTATGGTGGACAGGTACTGCTCCTTCATGTCGTCAGATGAGGAGGAAACGCTCCTCTGAGTTTTTCAGCCGTTTGTTTAGAGTCTTTGTTTCAGACTGAATAGAGTCCAAGCTGAGCCTGCAGGTGGAGTCAGAGGGCAACATTTAACACCGCTGCAGGCGAAACACCTGAGCTACCACGTCACAGACTCCACCCAGCAGTCTGTACGTGACTGAACTCCTATATGTGTTTACCCAGCAGCCTTTGCACAGATCTCCAGGTCATCGGGCAGGTTGAGCAGGTCGGGGTGATTCTCTTCAGCCTCCTAAGGGTCACAAACAGCAGCAACTGAATTATTATGAGAATACTGCAGTATTCCCCAGTATTCGTAGTATTCCCAGCATTACCTGCAGGATGTGGTGCAGCAGCGTGACTCTCGACTTGTTGGCTTTGGTTTCGGTCAGAATTCTGACTTTAATCTCAGAATTCTGACTTTAATCTCAGAAACCTGACTTTTTTTTTTTCTGAGATTAAAGTCAGAATTCTGACTTTAATCTCAGAATTCTGACTTTAATCTCAGAATTCTGACTTTTTTTTTTCTGAGATTAAAGTCAGAATTCTGACTTTAATCTCAGAATTCTGACTTTAATCTCAGAATTCTGACTTTAATCTCAGAATTCTGACTTTAATCTCAGAATTCTGAAAAAAGTCAGAATTCTGACTTTAATCTCAGAATTCTGAAAAAAGTCAGAATTCTGACTTTAATCTCAGAATTCTGACTTCTTTTTTTCAGAATTCTGAGATTAAAGTCAGAATTCTGACTTTAAAGTCAGAATTCTTTCCTTTTTTTTTTCCAGTGGCCCTAATCCTCTTCCGTAAAATACAGTGGAAATGGTGTGGAATTAAAAAACGCAAAGGCCACGAAATGGTCCCAGGTTCTACAGAGGGTTAAACACTTTGTTCTCCTGCAGGTCCAGTCCTGTCGCCACAGAAACAAGTCCTGACCCATGTACCTGGAACCATAGAAGAAGAATAAAATAATAAATGATATTTAAAAAAAGACCTTAAATCCCACAACATAAAAACATTTCGACCAATGAAATGCTTTAGAGTGAAGGACAGCAGTGAATCGCCGCTGACGTGGATTTATGCACAGCTGCAGGTGAGCTCACCTCACTGAAGGATGCATTTTTTCTTTTTCTTCAAACGCTTTCTTCCTGTGTGGCCTTCTGGAGATCAAAGAGAGGATACGATTGGTCGGTTTCTAGATATAAAGCTTATTTCATCATCAACACTAAAGGATGTTCTATCATCGTCTTGATGAGACCTTACAGCCTGAGCCTCAGCTCACCATGTCACAGGAAACACTAATGTTCAGGAACAGGAAGTGACCTCATAGACTCAGAGCTACATCACAACAGCCAGACTGACCCGGCTACATCACCATGGTATGGCAATCTCGACTCCACTCAACTGTAATCTGCGGCCGAGTCTCCGTCACTCTGCTGCAAACACTGAACACAACTTGATCTGTGTGGGTGGGCTGTGGGACAGGAAGCATTAAAATTTCCATGTTTCAGAAACAAACAGCAGCACTGAGCGTGCTCAAAGCCTGAAGCAGAGAGCACAGCGCCTCACTCTACCTGCTGGGCTGGTGTCTAAGGTGTTTGATGCGTTCCGGGGAGCAGAATCTTCCGGGTTAGGATCTTTGCTCCTGTTGACCTGGGTCACATCCTGCTGACTAGCTGTGTGCTGGACTTCCTGCTGCGCCGGTCTGGTGTCCACTTCAGACTCCGGACCCTGGACCTCAGCTGCGGGGCGTTCACAGAGGGCCTGGAGCTCTGAGGCAGCTCTGTCTGGCTCTGCTGGCTCCGGTTCTGGTCTGGTTCCAGCAGGTGGATGTGTGGGAGTCCGGACCTCCTCCCGAGGCTTCTCGGGAAAATCTGGCTTATCTTGGGCCGGTGACATCTGCGTGACCCCGGGGTGACCTGAAAAGGAGAACTTGATCAAACGAGCAGTAGTGACAAGAAAGTCTGCAGAAGTCCTGCCGGGCTCTCACCTTCGACCCCACCGTCCGGCTCTGCCCGTGGGCTTGTCTTCCTCAGCCTGCAGCCCTTCCTGATCTCGGCCAGCAGGTTGTCGACGGTGCATCCTTCGTCCCAATTGGCCATGTCTGTCCTAACTGCAGCACAGACACACGTTCCCCTGTGAGCTTAGCGCACGTGTCACAAACAACAGGTGAAAGCTGTCACTGCATCACCTGACAGCCTCACAGGTACAGCAGCATTTAATCTTTACAAACTTTCTTCTCGTCCTGATGCTCTCACATCATTTCCTTTAAATATTCAGCTGCTGATAAACTGTTGCAGAAAAATGTTGCTGATGTCAGCTATTGATTCTCGACCTGTCCGTCACCGGCCCTTCACATGTCTCACCTGTTCTCCACTTGCACTTGACCTGTCCTTCACCTGCCACACCTGGAGAGACAGGTGAGGGACACCTGTCTCTCCATTTAAGGAGGGAGGATTTAAGGTGAAATAATGGTGTCTGACTTGCTGATCTTTCTGGTGGGGGCTTCTTCTCTCAGTTTCCTCCCTTCCTCCAACCTCTTCCTCCTCTTCTCCTGCTCCCTGTGACCTTCGTTCTCCTGATCGAAGAATAAAAGGAACACACAGTTCAAACTTCAGCAGGCTAACCGGCCCCCCAGAGAGGGCGGAGCTTAACATTTACAGGGAAACAGGACTAATGTGTGGCAGCTACCACACTTTGTCACGGTTCAAGTCAGAGCCGATTGGCTGGCTGAGACATAGTTTAAATGACACATGCAAACGTGCGGCAGGGTATGAGTCCTGCAGACTGAGCCGCACTGCGATTGGCGCTGACCTTGAGGGTTCGAAGGAAGAGGTCTCTGAATGCCTTGATGGTGCTGAAGAGCTCTTCGAGGGAGAAGCTGCTGCTGTCCTCACAGAGGTAGGCGGACAGGTGCTTCCTCTGCTCCTCCACAGATGACAGCAGGAGTTGCAGCTGCTCAACAGCCTGCAGGCTCTCCTGGTAACACCACATAAGAACAACAGGTAAGTTCACCTGGAACAGCAGGTCTGTCCCACTAAAACGGTGTCAGTGAGTGTACAGACTGGATTTATCTGCCCGTAAAGGTGACAGCCTCATCCTGAGTGACTCACCTGTATGGTGGACAGGTACTGCTCCTTCATGTCGTCAGATGAGGAGGAAACGCTCCTCTGAGTTTTTCAGCCGTTTGTTTAGAGTCTTTGTTTCAGACTGAATAGAGTCCAAGCTGAGCCTGCAGGTGGAGTCAGAGGGCAACATTTAACACCGCTGCAGGCGAAACACCTGAGCTACCACGTCACAGACTCCACCCAGCAGTCTGTACGTGACTGAACTCCTATATGTGTTTACCCAGCAGCCTTTGCACAGATCTCCAGGTCATCGGGCAGGTTGAGCAGGTCGGGGTGATTCTCTTCAGCCTCCTAAGGGTCACAAACAGCAGCAACTGAATTATTATGAGAATACTGCAGTATTCCCCAGTATTCGTAGTATTCCCAGCATTACCTGCAGGATGTGGTGCAGCAGCGTGACTCTCGACTTGTTGGCTTTGGTTTCGGTCAGAATTCTGACTTTAATCTCAGAATTCTGACTTTAATCTCAGAATTCTGACTTTTTTTTTTTCTGAGATTAAAGTCAGAATTCTGACTTTAATCTCAGAATTCTGACTTTAATCTCAGAATTCTGACTTTTTTTTTTCTGAGATTAAAGTCAGAATTCTGACTTTAATCTCAGAATTCTGACTTCTTTTTTTCAGAATTCTGAGATTAAAGTCAGAATTCTGACTTTAAAGTCAGAATTCTTTCCTTTTTTTTTTCCAGTGGCCCTAATCCTCTTCCGTAAAATACAGTGGAAATGGTGTGGAATTAAAAAACGCAAAGGCCACGAAATGGTCCCAGGTTCTACAGAGGGTTAAACACTTTGTTCTCCTGCAGGTCCAGTCCTGTCGCCACAGAAACAAGTCCTGACCCATGTACCTGGAACCATAGAAGAAGAATAAAATAATAAATGATATTTAAAAAAAGACCTTAAATCCCACAACATAAAAACATTTCGACCAATGAAATGCTTTAGAGTGAAGGACAGCAGTGAATCGCCGCTGACGTGGATTTATGCACAGCTGCAGGTGAGCTCACCTCACTGAAGGATGCATTTTTTCTTTTTCTTCAAACGCTTTCTTCCTGTGTGGCCTTCTGGAGATCAAAGAGAGGATACGATTGGTCGGTTTCTAGATATAAAGCTTATTTCATCATCAACACTAAAGGATGTTCTATCATCGTCTTGATGAGACCTTACAGCCTGAGCCTCAGCTCACCATGTCACAGGAAACACTAATGTTCAGGAACAGGAAGTGACCTCATAGACTCAGAGCTACATCACAACAGCCAGACTGACCCGGCTACATCACCATGGTATGGCAATCTCGACTCCACTCAACTGTAATCTGCGGCCGAGTCTCCGTCACTCTGCTGCAAACACTGAACACAACTTGATCTGTGTGGGTGGGCTGTGGGACAGGAAGCATTAAAATTTCCATGTTTCAGAAACAAACAGCAGCACTGAGCGTGCTCAAAGCCTGAAGCAGAGAGCACAGCGCCTCACTCTACCTGCTGGGCTGGTGTCTAAGGTGTTTGATGCGTTCCGGGGAGCAGAATCTTCCGGGTTAGGATCTTTGCTCCTGTTGACCTGGGTCACATCCTGCTGACTAGCTGTGTGCTGGACTTCCTGCTGCGCCGGTCTGGTGTCCACTTCAGACTCCGGACCCTGGACCTCAGCTGCGGGGCGTTCACAGAGGGCCTGGAGCTCTGAGGCAGCTCTGTCTGGCTCTGCTGGCTCCGGTTCTGGTCTGGTTCCAGCAGGTGGATGTGTGGGAGTCCGGACCTCCTCCCGAGGCTTCTCGGGAAAATCTGGCTTATCTTGGGCCGGTGACATCTGCGTGACCCCGGGGTGACCTGAAAAGGAGAACTTGATCAAACGAGCAGTAGTGACAAGAAAGTCTGCAGAAGTCCTGCCGGGCTCTCACCTTCGACCCCACCGTCCGGCTCTGCCCGTGGGCTTGTCTTCCTCAGCCTGCAGCCCTTCCTGATCTCGGCCAGCAGGTTGTCGACGGTGCATCCTTCGTCCCAATTGGCCATGTCTGTCCTAACTGCAGCACAGACACACGTTCCCCTGTGAGCTTAGCGCACGTGTCACAAACAACAGGTGAAAGCTGTCACTGCATCACCTGACAGCCTCACAGGTACAGCAGCATTTAATCTTTACAAACTTTCTTCTCGTCCTGATGCTCTCACATCATTTCCTTTAAATATTCAGCTGCTGATAAACTGTTGCAGAAAAATGTTGCTGATGTCAGCTATTGATTCTCGACCTGTCCGTCACCGGCCCTTCACATGTCTCACCTGTTCTCCACTTGCACTTGACCTGTCCTTCACCTGCCACACCTGGAGAGACAGGTGAGGGACACCTGTCTCTCCATTTAAGGAGGGAGGATTTAAGGTGAAATAATGGTGTCTGACTTGCTGATCTTTCTGGTGGGGGCTTCTTCTCTCAGTTTCCTCCCTTCCTCCAACCTCTTCCTCCTCTTCTCCTGCTCCCTGTGACCTTCGTTCTCCTGATCGAAGAATAAAAGGAACACACAGTTCAAACTTCAGCAGGCTAACCGGCCCCCCAGAGAGGGCGGAGCTTAACATTTACAGGGAAACAGGACTAATGTGTGGCAGCTACCACACTTTGTCACGGTTCAAGTCAGAGCCGATTGGCTGGCTGAGACATAGTTTAAATGACACATGCAAACGTGCGGCAGGGTATGAGTCCTGCAGACTGAGCCGCACTGCGATTGGCGCTGACCTTGAGGGTTCGAAGGAAGAGGTCTCTGAATGCCTTGATGGTGCTGAAGAGCTCTTCGAGGGAGAAGCTGCTGCTGTCCTCACAGAGGTAGGCGGACAGGTGCTTCCTCTGCTCCTCCACAGATGACAGCAGGAGTTGCAGCTGCTCAACAGCCTGCAGGCTCTCCTGGTAACACCACATAAGAACAACAGGTAAGTTCACCTGGAACAGCAGGTCTGTCCCACTAAAACGGTGTCAGTGAGTGTACAGACTGGATTTATCTGCCCGTAAAGGTGACAGCCTCATCCTGAGTGACTCACCTGTATGGTGGACAGGTACTGCTCCTTCATGTCGTCAGATGAGGAGGAAACGCTCCTCTGAGTTTTTCAGCCGTTTGTTTAGAGTCTTTGTTTCAGACTGAATAGAGTCCAAGCTGAGCCTGCAGGTGGAGTCAGAGGGCAACATTTAACACCGCTGCAGGCGAAACACCTGAGCTACCACGTCACAGACTCCACCCAGCAGTCTGTACGTGACTGAACTCCTATATGTGTTTACCCAGCAGCCTTTGCACAGATCTCCAGGTCATCGGGCAGGTTGAGCAGGTCGGGGTGATTCTCTTCAGCCTCCTAAGGGTCACAAACAGCAGCAACTGAATTATTATGAGAATACTGCAGTATTCCCCAGTATTCGTAGTATTCCCAGCATTACCTGCAGGATGTGGTGCAGCAGCGTGACTCTCGACTTGTTGGCTTTGGTTTCGGTCAGAATTCTGACTTTAATCTCAGAATTCTGACTTTAATCTCAGAATTCTGACTTTTTTTTTTTCTGAGATTAAAGTCAGAATTCTGACTTTAATCTCAGAATTCTGACTTTTTTTTTTTCTGAGATTAAAGTCAGAATTCTGACTTTAATCTCAGAATTCTGACTTTAATCTCAGAATTCTGACTTTTTTTTTTCTGAGATTAAAGTCAGAATTCTGACTTTAATCTCAGAATTCTGACTTTAATCTCAGAATTCTGACTTTTTTTTTTCTGAGATTAAAGTCAGAATTCTGACTTTAATCTCAGAATTCTGACTTCTTTTTTTCAGAATTCTGAGATTAAAGTCAGAATTCTGACTTTAATCTCAGAATTCTGACTTTAAAGTCAGAATTCTTTCCTTTTTTTTTTCCAGTGGCCCTAATCCTCTTCCGTAAAACACAGTGGAAATGGTGTGGAATTAAAAAACGCAAAGGCCACGAAATGGTCCCAGGTTCTACAGAGGGTTAAACACTTTGTTCTCCTGCAGGTCCAGTCCTGTCGCCACAGAAACAAGTCCTGACCCATGTACCTGGAACCATAGAAGAAGAATAAAATAATAAATGATATTTAAAAAAAGACCTTAAATCCCACAACATAAAAACATTTCGACCAATGAAATGCTTTAGAGTGAAGGACAGCAGTGAATCGCCGCTGACGTGGATTTATGCACAGCTGCAGGTGAGCTCACCTCACTGAAGGATGCATTTTTTCTTTTTCTTCAAACGCTTTCTTCCTGTGTGGCCTTCTGGAGATCAAAGAGAGGATACGATTGGTCGGTTTCTAGATATAAAGCTTATTTCATCATCAACACTAAAGGATGTTCTATCATCGTCTTGATGAGACCTTACAGCCTGAGCCTCAGCTCACCATGTCACAGGAAACACTAATGTTCAGGAACAGGAAGTGACCTCATAGACTCAGAGCTACATCACAACAGCCAGACTGACCCGGCTACATCACCATGGTATGGCAATCTCGACTCCACTCAACTGTAATCTGCGGCCGAGTCTCCGTCACTCTGCTGCAAACACTGAACACAACTTGATCTGTGTGGGTGGGCTGTGGGACAGGAAGCATTAAAATTTCCATGTTTCAGAAACAAACAGCAGCACTGAGCGTGCTCAAAGCCTGAAGCAGAGAGCACAGCGCCTCACTCTACCTGCTGGGCTGGTGTCTAAGGTGTTTGATGCGTTCCGGGGAGCAGAATCTTCCGGGTTAGGATCTTTGCTCCTGTTGACCTGGGTCACATCCTGCTGACTAGCTGTGTGCTGGACTTCCTGCTGCGCCGGTCTGGTGTCCACTTCAGACTCCGGACCCTGGACCTCAGCTGCGGGGCGTTCACAGAGGGCCTGGAGCTCTGAGGCAGCTCTGTCTGGCTCTGCTGGCTCCGGTTCTGGTCTGGTTCCAGCAGGTGGATGTGTGGGAGTCCGGACCTCCTCCCGAGGCTTCTCGGGAAAATCTGGCTTATCTTGGGCCGGTGACATCTGCGTGACCCCGGGGTGACCTGAAAAGGAGAACTTGATCAAACGAGCAGTAGTGACAAGAAAGTCTGCAGAAGTCCTGCCGGGCTCTCACCTTCGACCCCACCGTCCGGCTCTGCCCGTGGGTTTGTCTTCCTCAGCCTGCAGCCCTTCCTGATCTCGGCCAGCAGGTTGTCGACGGTGCATCCTTCGTCCCAATTGGCCATGTCTGTCCTAACTGCAGCACAGACACACGTTCCCCTGTGAGCTTAGCGCACGTGTCACAAACAACAGGTGAAAGCTGTCACTGCATCACCTGACAGCCTCACAGGTACAGCAGCATTTAATCTTTACAAACTTTCTTCTCGTCCTGATGCTCTCACATCATTTCCTTTAAATATTCAGCTGCTGATAAACTGTTGCAGAAAAATGTTGCTGATGTCAGCTATTGATTCTCGACCTGTCCGTCACCGGCCCTTCACATGTCTCACCTGTTCTCCACTTGCACTTGACCTGTCCTTCACCTGCCACACCTGGAGAGACAGGTGAGGGACACCTGTCTCTCCATTTAAGGAGGGAGGATTTAAGGTGAAATAATGGTGTCTGACTTGCTGATCTTTCTGGTGGGGGCTTCTTCTCTCAGTTTCCTCCCTTCCTCCAACCTCTTCCTCCTCTTCTCCTGCTCCCTGTGACCTTCGTTCTCCTGATCGAAGAATAAAAGGAACACACAGTTCAAACTTCAGCAGGCTAACCGGCCCCCCAGAGAGGGCGGAGCTTAACATTTACAGGGAAACAGGACTAATGTGTGGCAGCTACCACACTTTGTCACGGTTCAAGTCAGAGCCGATTGGCTGGCTGAGACATAGTTTAAATGACACATGCAAACGTGCGGCAGGGTATGAGTCCTGCAGACTGAGCCGCACTGCGATTGGCGCTGACCTTGAGGGTTCGAAGGAAGAGGTCTCTGAATGCCTTGATGGTGCTGAAGAGCTCTTCGAGGGAGAAGCTGCTGCTGTCCTCACAGAGGTAGGCGGACAGGTGCTTCCTCTGCTCCTCCACAGATGACAGCAGGAGTTGCAGCTGCTCAACAGCCTGCAGGCTCTCCTGGTAACACCACATAAGAACAACAGGTAAGTTCACCTGGAACAGCAGGTCTGTCCCACTAAAACGGTGTCAGTGAGTGTACAGACTGGATTTATCTGCCCGTAAAGGTGACAGCCTCATCCTGAGTGACTCACCTGTATGGTGGACAGGTACTGCTCCTTCATGTCGTCAGATGAGGAGGAAACGCTCCTCTGAGTTTTTCAGCCGTTTGTTTAGAGTCTTTGTTTCAGACTGAATAGAGTCCAAGCTGAGCCTGCAGGTGGAGTCAGAGGGCAACATTTAACACCGCTGCAGGCGAAACACCTGAGCTACCACGTCACAGACTCCACCCAGCAGTCTGTACGTGACTGAACTCCTATATGTGTTTACCCAGCAGCCTTTGCACAGATCTCCAGGTCATCGGGCAGGTTGAGCAGGTCGGGGTGATTCTCTTCAGCCTCCTAAGGGTCACAAACAGCAGCAACTGAATTATTATGAGAATACTGCAGTATTCCCCAGTATTCGTAGTATTCCCAGCATTACCTGCAGGATGTGGTGCAGCAGCGTGACTCTCGACTTGTTGGCTTTGGTTTCGGTCAGAATTCTGACTTTAATCTCAGAATTCTGACTTTAATCTCAGAATTCTGACTTTTTTTTTTTCTGAGATTAAAGTCAGAATTCTGACTTTAATCTCAGAATTCTGACTTTTTTTTTTTCTGAGATTAAAGTCAGAATTCTGACTTTAATCTCAGAATTCTGACTTTAATCTCAGAATTCTGACTTTTTTTTTTCTGAGATTAAAGTCAGAATTCTGACTTTAATCTCAGAATTCTGACTTTAATCTCAGAATTCTGACTTTAATCTCAGAATTCTGACTTTAATCTCAGAATTCTGACTTTAATCTCAGAATTCTGACTTTTTTTTTTCTGAGATTAAAGTCAGAATTCTGACTTTAATCTCAGAATTCTGACTTTTTTTTTTCTGAGATTAAAGTCAGAATTCTGACTTTAATCTCAGAATTCTGACTTTAATCTCAGAATTCTGACTTTAATCTCAGAATTCTGAAAAAAGTCAGGATTCTGAAAAAAGTCAGAATTCTGACTTTAATCTCAGAATTCTGACTTTAAAGTCAGAATTCTTTCCTTTTTTTTTTCCAGTGGCCCTAATCCTCTTCCGTAAAACACAGTGGAAATGGTGTGGAATTAAAAAACGCAAAGGCCACGAAATGGTCCCAGGTTCTACAGAGGGTTAAACACTTTGTTCTCCTGCAGGTCCAGTCCTGTCGCCACAGAAACAAGTCCTGACCCATGTACCTGGAACCATAGAAGAAGAATAAAATAATAAATGATATTTAAAAAAAGACCTTAAATCCCACAACATAAAAACATTTCGACCAATGAAATGCTTTAGAGTGAAGGACAGCAGTGAATCGCCGCTGACGTGGATTTATGCACAGCTGCAGGTGAGCTCACCTCACTGAAGGATGCATTTTTTCTTTTTCTTCAAACGCTTTCTTCCTGTGTGGCCTTCTGGAGATCAAAGAGAGGATACGATTGGTCGGTTTCTAGATATAAAGCTTATTTCATCATCAACACTAAAGGATGTTCTATCATCGTCTTGATGAGACCTTACAGCCTGAGCCTCAGCTCACCATGTCACAGGAAACACTAATGTTCAGGAACAGGAAGTGACCTCATAGACTCAGAGCTACATCACAACAGCCAGACTGACCCTGCTACATCACCATGGTATGGCAATCTCGACTCCACTCAACTGTAATCTGCGGCCGAGTCTCCGTCACTCTGCTGCAAACACTGAACACAACTTGATCTGTGTGGGTGGGCTGTGGGACAGGAAGCATTAAAATTTCCATGTTTCAGAAACAAACAGCAGCACTGAGCGTGCTCAAAGCCTGAAGCAGAGAGCACAGCGCCTCACTCTACCTGCTGGGCTGGTGTCTAAGGTGTTTGATGCGTTCCGGGGAGCAGAATCTTCCGGGTTAGGATCTTTGCTCCTGTTGACCTGGGTCACATCCTGCTGACTAGCTGTGTGCTGGACTTCCTGCTGCGCCGGTCTGGTGTCCACTTCAGACTCCGGACCCTGGACCTCAGCTGCGGGGCGTTCACAGAGGGCCTGGAGCTCTGAGGCAGCTCTGTCTGGCTCTGCTGGCTCCGGTTCTGGTCTGGTTCCAGCAGGTGGATGTGTGGGAGTCCGGACCTCCTCCCGAGGCTTCTCGGGAAAATCTGGCTTATCTTGGGCCGGTGACATCTGCGTGACCCCGGGGTGACCTGAAAAGGAGAACTTGATCAAACGAGCAGTAGTGACAAGAAAGTCTGCAGAAGTCCTGCCGGGCTCTCACCTTCGACCCCACCGTCCGGCTCTGCCCGTGGGCTTGTCTTCCTCAGCCTGCAGCCCTTCCTGATCTCGGCCAGCAGGTTGTCGACGGTGCATCCTTCGTCCCAATTGGCCATGTCTGTCCTAACTGCAGCACAGACACACGTTCCCCTGTGAGCTTAGCGCACGTGTCACAAACAACAGGTGAAAGCTGTCACTGCATCACCTGACAGCCTCACAGGTACAGCAGCATTTAATCTTTACAAACTTTCTTCTCGTCCTGATGCTCTCACATCATTTCCTTTAAATATTCAGCTGCTGATAAACTGTTGCAGAAAAATGTTGCTGATGTCAGCTATTGATTCTCGACCTGTCCGTCACCGGCCCTTCACATGTCTCACCTGTTCTCCACTTGCACTTGACCTGTCCTTCACCTGCCACACCTGGAGAGACAGGTGAGGGACACCTGTCTCTCCATTTAAGGAGGGAGGATTTAAGGTGAAATAATGGTGTCTGACTTGCTGATCTTTCTGGTGGGGGCTTCTTCTCTCAGTTTCCTCCCTTCCTCCAACCTCTTCCTCCTCTTCTCCTGCTCCCTGTGACCTTCGTTCTCCTGATCGAAGAATAAAAGGAACACACAGTTCAAACTTCAGCAGGCTAACCGGCCCCCCAGAGAGGGCGGAGCTTAACATTTACAGGGAAACAGGACTAATGTGTGGCAGCTACCACACTTTGTCACGGTTCAAGTCAGAGCCGATTGGCTGGCTGAGACATAGTTTAAATGACACATGCAAACGTGCGGCAGGGTATGAGTCCTGCAGACTGAGCCGCACTGCGATTGGCGCTGACCTTGAGGGTTCGAAGGAAGAGGTCTCTGAATGCCTTGATGGTGCTGAAGAGCTCTTCGAGGGAGAAGCTGCTGCTGTCCTCACAGAGGTAGGCGGACAGGTGCTTCCTCTGCTCCTCCACAGATGACAGCAGGAGTTGCAGCTGCTCAACAGCCTGCAGGCTCTCCTGGTAACACCACATAAGAACAACAGGTAAGTTCACCTGGAACAGCAGGTCTGTCCCACTAAAACGGTGTCAGTGAGTGTACAGACTGGATTTATCTGCCCGTAAAGGTGACAGCCTCATCCTGAGTGACTCACCTGTATGGTGGACAGGTACTGCTCCTTCATGTCGTCAGATGAGGAGGAAACGCTCCTCTGAGTTTTTCAGCCGTTTGTTTAGAGTCTTTGTTTCAGACTGAATAGAGTCCAAGCTGAGCCTGCAGGTGGAGTCAGAGGGCAACATTTAACACCGCTGCAGGCGAAACACCTGAGCTACCACGTCACAGACTCCACCCAGCAGTCTGTACGTGACTGAACTCCTATATGTGTTTACCCAGCAGCCTTTGCACAGATCTCCAGGTCATCGGGCAGGTTGAGCAGGTCGGGGTGATTCTCTTCAGCCTCCTAAGGGTCACAAACAGCAGCAACTGAATTATTATGAGAATACTGCAGTATTCCCCAGTATTCGTAGTATTCCCAGCATTACCTGCAGGATGTGGTGCAGCAGCGTGACTCTCGACTTGTTGGCTTTGGTTTCGGTCAGAATTCTGACTTTAATCTCAGAATTCTGACTTTAATCTCAGAATTCTGACTTTTTTTTTTTCTGAGATTAAAGTCAGAATTCTGACTTTAATCTCAGAATTCTGACTTTAATCTCAGAATTCTGACTTTTTTTTTTCTGAGATTAAAGTCAGAATTCTGACTTTAATCTCAGAATTCTGACTTTAATCTCAGAATTCTGACTTTTTTTTTTCTGAGATTAAAGTCAGAATTCTGACTTTAATCTCAGAATTCTGACTTCTTTTTTTCAGAATTCTGAGATTAAAGTCAGAATTCTGACTTTAATCTCAGAATTCTGACTTTAAAGTCAGAATTCTTTCCTTTTTTTTTTCCAGTGGCCCTAATCCTCTTCCGTAAAACACAGTGGAAATGGTGTGGAATTAAAAAACGCAAAGGCCACGAAATGGTCCCAGGTTCTACAGAGGGTTAAACACTTTGTTCTCCTGCAGGTCCAGTCCTGTCGCCACAGAAACAAGTCCTGACCCATGTACCTGGAACCATAGAAGAAGAATAAAATAATAAATGATATTTAAAAAAAGACCTTAAATCCCACAACATAAAAACATTTCGACCAATGAAATGCTTTAGAGTGAAGGACAGCAGTGAATCGCCGCTGACGTGGATTTATGCACAGCTGCAGGTGAGCTCACCTCACTGAAGGATGCATTTTTTCTTTTTCTTCAAACGCTTTCTTCCTGTGTGGCCTTCTGGAGATCAAAGAGAGGATACGATTGGTCGGTTTCTAGATATAAAGCTTATTTCATCATCAACACTAAAGGATGTTCTATCATCGTCTTGATGAGACCTTACAGCCTGAGCCTCAGCTCACCATGTCACAGGAAACACTAATGTTCAGGAACAGGAAGTGACCTCATAGACTCAGAGCTACATCACAACAGCCAGACTGACCCGGCTACATCACCATGGTATGGCAATCTCGACTCCACTCAACTGTAATCTGCGGCCGAGTCTCCGTCACTCTGCTGCAAACACTGAACACAACTTGATCTGTGTGGGTGGGCTGTGGGACAGGAAGCATTAAAATTTCCATGTTTCAGAAACAAACAGCAGCACTGAGCGTGCTCAAAGCCTGAAGCAGAGAGCACAGCGCCTCACTCTACCTGCTGGGCTGGTGTCTAAGGTGTTTGATGCGTTCCGGGGAGCAGAATCTTCCGGGTTAGGATCTTTGCTCCTGTTGACCTGGGTCACATCCTGCTGACTAGCTGTGTGCTGGACTTCCTGCTGCGCCGGTCTGGTGTCCACTTCAGACTCCGGACCCTGGACCTCAGCTGCGGGGCGTTCACAGAGGGCCTGGAGCTCTGAGGCAGCTCTGTCTGGCTCTGCTGGCTCCGGTTCTGGTCTGGTTCCAGCAGGTGGATGTGTGGGAGTCCGGACCTCCTCCCGAGGCTTCTCGGGAAAATCTGGCTTATCTTGGGCCGGTGACATCTGCGTGACCCCGGGGTGACCTGAAAAGGAGAACTTGATCAAACGAGCAGTAGTGACAAGAAAGTCTGCAGAAGTCCTGCCGGGCTCTCACCTTCGACCCCACCGTCCGGCTCTGCCCGTGGGCTTGTCTTCCTCAGCCTGCAGCCCTTCCTGATCTCGGCCAGCAGGTTGTCGACGGTGCATCCTTCGTCCCAATTGGCCATGTCTGTCCTAACTGCAGCACAGACACACGTTCCCCTGTGAGCTTAGCGCACGTGTCACAAACAACAGGTGAAAGCTGTCACTGCATCACCTGACAGCCTCACAGGTACAGCAGCATTTAATCTTTACAAACTTTCTTCTCGTCCTGATGCTCTCACATCATTTCCTTTAAATATTCAGCTGCTGATAAACTGTTGCAGAAAAATGTTGCTGATGTCAGCTATTGATTCTCGACCTGTCCGTCACCGGCCCTTCACATGTCTCACCTGTTCTCCACTTGCACTTGACCTGTCCTTCACCTGCCACACCTGGAGAGACAGGTGAGGGACACCTGTCTCTCCATTTAAGGAGGGAGGATTTAAGGTGAAATAATGGTGTCTGACTTGCTGATCTTTCTGGTGGGGGCTTCTTCTCTCAGTTTCCTCCCTTCCTCCAACCTCTTCCTCCTCTTCTCCTGCTCCCTGTGACCTTCGTTCTCCTGATCGAAGAATAAAAGGAACACACAGTTCAAACTTCAGCAGGCTAACCGGCCCCCCAGAGAGGGCGGAGCTTAACATTTACAGGGAAACAGGACTAATGTGTGGCAGCTACCACACTTTGTCACGGTTCAAGTCAGAGCCGATTGGCTGGCTGAGACATAGTTTAAATGACACATGCAAACGTGCGGCAGGGTATGAGTCCTGCAGACTGAGCCGCACTGCGATTGGCGCTGACCTTGAGGGTTCGAAGGAAGAGGTCTCTGAATGCCTTGATGGTGCTGAAGAGCTCTTCGAGGGAGAAGCTGCTGCTGTCCTCACAGAGGTAGGCGGACAGGTGCTTCCTCTGCTCCTCCACAGATGACAGCAGGAGTTGCAGCTGCTCAACAGCCTGCAGGCTCTCCTGGTAACACCACATAAGAACAACAGGTAAGTTCACCTGGAACAGCAGGTCTGTCCCACTAAAACGGTGTCAGTGAGTGTACAGACTGGATTTATCTGCCCGTAAAGGTGACAGCCTCATCCTGAGTGACTCACCTGTATGGTGGACAGGTACTGCTCCTTCATGTCGTCAGATGAGGAGGAAACGCTCCTCTGAGTTTTTCAGCCGTTTGTTTAGAGTCTTTGTTTCAGACTGAATAGAGTCCAAGCTGAGCCTGCAGGTGGAGTCAGAGGGCAACATTTAACACCGCTGCAGGCGAAACACCTGAGCTACCACGTCACAGACTCCACCCAGCAGTCTGTACGTGACTGAACTCCTATATGTGTTTACCCAGCAGCCTTTGCACAGATCTCCAGGTCATCGGGCAGGTTGAGCAGGTCGGGGTGATTCTCTTCAGCCTCCTAAGGGTCACAAACAGCAGCAACTGAATTATTATGAGAATACTGCAGTATTCCCCAGTATTCGTAGTATTCCCAGCATTACCTGCAGGATGTGGTGCAGCAGCGTGACTCTCGACTTGTTGGCTTTGGTTTCGGTCAGAATTCTGACTTTAATCTCAGAATTCTGACTTTAATCTCAGAATTCTGACTTTTTTTTTTTCTGAGATTAAAGTCAGAATTCTGACTTTAATCTCAGAATTCTGACTTTAATCTCAGAATTCTGACTTTTTTTTTTCTGAGATTAAAGTCAGAATTCTGACTTTAATCTCAGAATTCTGACTTTAATCTCAGAATTCTGACTTTAATCTCAGAATTCTGACTTTAATCTCAGAATTCTGAAAAAAGTCAGAATTCTGACTTTAATCTCAGAATTCTGACTTCTTTTTTTCAGAATTCTGAGATTAAAGTCAGAATTCTGACTTTAAAGTCAGAATTCTTTCCTTTTTTTTTTCCAGTGGCCCTAATCCTCTTCCGTAAAATACAGTGGAAATGGTGTGGAATTAAAAAACGCAAAGGCCACGAAATGGTCCCAGGTTCTACAGAGGGTTAAACACTTTGTTCTCCTGCAGGTCCAGTCCTGTCGCCACAGAAACAAGTCCTGACCCATGTACCTGGAACCATAGAAGAAGAATAAAATAATAAATGATATTTAAAAAAAGACCTTAAATCCCACAACATAAAAACATTTCGACCAATGAAATGCTTTAGAGTGAAGGACAGCAGTGAATCGCCGCTGACGTGGATTTATGCACAGCTGCAGGTGAGCTCACCTCACTGAAGGATGCATTTTTTCTTTTTCTTCAAACGCTTTCTTCCTGTGTGGCCTTCTGGAGATCAAAGAGAGGATACGATTGGTCGGTTTCTAGATATAAAGCTTATTTCATCATCAACACTAAAGGATGTTCTATCATCGTCTTGATGAGACCTTACAGCCTGAGCCTCAGCTCACCATGTCACAGGAAACACTAATGTTCAGGAACAGGAAGTGACCTCATAGACTCAGAGCTACATCACAACAGCCAGACTGACCCGGCTACATCACCATGGTATGGCAATCTCGACTCCACTCAACTGTAATCTGCGGCCGAGTCTCCGTCACTCTGCTGCAAACACTGAACACAACTTGATCTGTGTGGGTGGGCTGTGGGACAGGAAGCATTAAAATTTCCATGTTTCAGAAACAAACAGCAGCACTGAGCGTGCTCAAAGCCTGAAGCAGAGAGCACAGCGCCTCACTCTACCTGCTGGGCTGGTGTCTAAGGTGTTTGATGCGTTCCGGGGAGCAGAATCTTCCGGGTTAGGATCTTTGCTCCTGTTGACCTGGGTCACATCCTGCTGACTAGCTGTGTGCTGGACTTCCTGCTGCGCCGGTCTGGTGTCCACTTCAGACTCCGGACCCTGGACCTCAGCTGCGGGGCGTTCACAGAGGGCCTGGAGCTCTGAGGCAGCTCTGTCTGGCTCTGCTGGCTCCGGTTCTGGTCTGGTTCCAGCAGGTGGATGTGTGGGAGTCCGGACCTCCTCCCGAGGCTTCTCGGGAAAATCTGGCTTATCTTGGGCCGGTGACATCTGCGTGACCCCGGGGTGACCTGAAAAGGAGAACTTGATCAAACGAGCAGTAGTGACAAGAAAGTCTGCAGAAGTCCTGCCGGGCTCTCACCTTCGACCCCACCGTCCGGCTCTGCCCGTGGGCTTGTCTTCCTCAGCCTGCAGCCCTTCCTGATCTCGGCCAGCAGGTTGTCGACGGTGCATCCTTCGTCCCAATTGGCCATGTCTGTCCTAACTGCAGCACAGACACACGTTCCCCTGTGAGCTTAGCGCACGTGTCACAAACAACAGGTGAAAGCTGTCACTGCATCACCTGACAGCCTCACAGGTACAGCAGCATTTAATCTTTACAAACTTTCTTCTCGTCCTGATGCTCTCACATCATTTCCTTTAAATATTCAGCTGCTGATAAACTGTTGCAGAAAAATGTTGCTGATGTCAGCTATTGATTCTCGACCTGTCCGTCACCGGCCCTTCACATGTCTCACCTGTTCTCCACTTGCACTTGACCTGTCCTTCACCTGCCACACCTGGAGAGACAGGTGAGGGACACCTGTCTCTCCATTTAAGGAGGGAGGATTTAAGGTGAAATAATGGTGTCTGACTTGCTGATCTTTCTGGTGGGGGCTTCTTCTCTCAGTTTCCTCCCTTCCTCCAACCTCTTCCTCCTCTTCTCCTGCTCCCTGTGACCTTCGTTCTCCTGATCGAAGAATAAAAGGAACACACAGTTCAAACTTCAGCAGGCTAACCGGCCCCCCAGAGAGGGCGGAGCTTAACATTTACAGGGAAACAGGACTAATGTGTGGCAGCTACCACACTTTGTCACGGTTCAAGTCAGAGCCGATTGGCTGGCTGAGACATAGTTTAAATGACACATGCAAACGTGCGGCAGGGTATGAGTCCTGCAGACTGAGCCGCACTGCGATTGGCGCTGACCTTGAGGGTTCGAAGGAAGAGGTCTCTGAATGCCTTGATGGTGCTGAAGAGCTCTTCGAGGGAGAAGCTGCTGCTGTCCTCACAGAGGTAGGCGGACAGGTGCTTCCTCTGCTCCTCCACAGATGACAGCAGGAGTTGCAGCTGCTCAACAGCCTGCAGGCTCTCCTGGTAACACCACATAAGAACAACAGGTAAGTTCACCTGGAACAGCAGGTCTGTCCCACTAAAACGGTGTCAGTGAGTGTACAGACTGGATTTATCTGCCCGTAAAGGTGACAGCCTCATCCTGAGTGACTCACCTGTATGGTGGACAGGTACTGCTCCTTCATGTCGTCAGATGAGGAGGAAACGCTCCTCTGAGTTTTTCAGCCGTTTGTTTAGAGTCTTTGTTTCAGACTGAATAGAGTCCAAGCTGAGCCTGCAGGTGGAGTCAGAGGGCAACATTTAACACCGCTGCAGGCGAAACACCTGAGCTACCACGTCACAGACTCCACCCAGCAGTCTGTACGTGACTGAACTCCTATATGTGTTTACCCAGCAGCCTTTGCACAGATCTCCAGGTCATCGGGCAGGTTGAGCAGGTCGGGGTGATTCTCTTCAGCCTCCTAAGGGTCACAAACAGCAGCAACTGAATTATTATGAGAATACTGCAGTATTCCCCAGTATTCGTAGTATTCCCAGCATTACCTGCAGGATGTGGTGCAGCAGCGTGACTCTCGACTTGTTGGCTTTGGTTTCGGTCAGAATTCTGACTTTAATCTCAGAATTCTGACTTTAATCTCAGAATTCTGACTTTTTTTTTTTCTGAGATTAAAGTCAGAATTCTGACTTTAATCTCAGAATTCTGACTTTAATCTCAGAATTCTGACTTTAATCTCAGAATTCTGACTTTTTTTTTTCTGAGATTAAAGTCAGAATTCTGACTTTAATCTCAGAATTCTGACTTCTTTTTTTCAGAATTCTGAGATTAAAGTCAGAATTCTGACTTTAAAGTCAGAATTCTTTCCTTTTTTTTTTCCAGTGGCCCTAATCCTCTTCCGTAAAATACAGTGGAAATGGTGTGGAATTAAAAAACGCAAAGGCCACGAAATGGTCCCAGGTTCTACAGAGGGTTAAACACTTTGTTCTCCTGCAGGTCCAGTCCTGTCGCCACAGAAACAAGTCCTGACCCATGTACCTGGAACCATAGAAGAAGAATAAAATAATAAATGATATTTAAAAAAAGACCTTAAATCCCACAACATAAAAACATTTCGACCAATGAAATGCTTTAGAGTGAAGGACAGCAGTGAATCGCCGCTGACGTGGATTTATGCACAGCTGCAGGTGAGCTCACCTCACTGAAGGATGCATTTTTTCTTTTTCTTCAAACGCTTTCTTCCTGTGTGGCCTTCTGGAGATCAAAGAGAGGATACGATTGGTCGGTTTCTAGATATAAAGCTTATTTCATCATCAACACTAAAGGATGTTCTATCATCGTCTTGATGAGACCTTACAGCCTGAGCCTCAGCTCACCATGTCACAGGAAACACTAATGTTCAGGAACAGGAAGTGACCTCATAGACTCAGAGCTACATCACAACAGCCAGACTGACCCGGCTACATCACCATGGTATGGCAATCTCGACTCCACTCAACTGTAATCTGCGGCCGAGTCTCCGTCACTCTGCTGCAAACACTGAACACAACTTGATCTGTGTGGGTGGGCTGTGGGACAGGAAGCATTAAAATTTCCATGTTTCAGAAACAAACAGCAGCACTGAGCGTGCTCAAAGCCTGAAGCAGAGAGCACAGCGCCTCACTCTACCTGCTGGGCTGGTGTCTAAGGTGTTTGATGCGTTCCGGGGAGCAGAATCTTCCGGGTTAGGATCTTTGCTCCTGTTGACCTGGGTCACATCCTGCTGACTAGCTGTGTGCTGGACTTCCTGCTGCGCCGGTCTGGTGTCCACTTCAGACTCCGGACCCTGGACCTCAGCTGCGGGGCGTTCACAGAGGGCCTGGAGCTCTGAGGCAGCTCTGTCTGGCTCTGCTGGCTCCGGTTCTGGTCTGGTTCCAGCAGGTGGATGTGTGGGAGTCCGGACCTCCTCCCGAGGCTTCTCGGGAAAATCTGGCTTATCTTGGGCCGGTGACATCTGCGTGACCCCGGGGTGACCTGAAAAGGAGAACTTGATCAAACGAGCAGTAGTGACAAGAAAGTCTGCAGAAGTCCTGCCGGGCTCTCACCTTCGACCCCACCGTCCGGCTCTGCCCGTGGGCTTGTCTTCCTCAGCCTGCAGCCCTTCCTGATCTCGGCCAGCAGGTTGTCGACGGTGCATCCTTCGTCCCAATTGGCCATGTCTGTCCTAACTGCAGCACAGACACACGTTCCCCTGTGAGCTTAGCGCACGTGTCACAAACAACAGGTGAAAGCTGTCACTGCATCACCTGACAGCCTCACAGGTACAGCAGCATTTAATCTTTACAAACTTTCTTCTCGTCCTGATGCTCTCACATCATTTCCTTTAAATATTCAGCTGCTGATAAACTGTTGCAGAAAAATGTTGCTGATGTCAGCTATTGATTCTCGACCTGTCCGTCACCGGCCCTTCACATGTCTCACCTGTTCTCCACTTGCACTTGACCTGTCCTTCACCTGCCACACCTGGAGAGACAGGTGAGGGACACCTGTCTCTCCATTTAAGGTGAAATAATGGTGTCTGACTTGCTGATCTTTCTGGTGGGGGCTTCTTCTCTCAGTTTCCTCCCTTCCTCCAACCTCTTCCTCCTCTTCTCCTGCTCCCTGTGACCTTCGTTCTCCTGATCGAAGAATAAAAGGAACACACAGTTCAAACTTCAGCAGGCTAACCGGCCCCCCAGAGAGGGCGGAGCTTAACATTTACAGGGAAACAGGACTAATGTGTGGCAGCTACCACACTTTGTCACGGTTCAAGTCAGAGCCGATTGGCTGGCTGAGACATAGTTTAAATGACACATGCAAACGTGCGGCAGGGTATGAGTCCTGCAGACTGAGCCGCACTGCGATTGGCGCTGACCTTGAGGGTTCGAAGGAAGAGGTCTCTGAATGCCTTGATGGTGCTGAAGAGCTCTTCGAGGGAGAAGCTGCTGCTGTCCTCACAGAGGTAGGCGGACAGGTGCTTCCTCTGCTCCTCCACAGATGACAGCAGGAGTTGCAGCTGCTCAACAGCCTGCAGGCTCTCCTGGTAACACCACATAAGAACAACAGGTAAGTTCACCTGGAACAGCAGGTCTGTCCCACTAAAACGGTGTCAGTGAGTGTACAGACTGGATTTATCTGCCCGTAAAGGTGACAGCCTCATCCTGAGTGACTCACCTGTATGGTGGACAGGTACTGCTCCTTCATGTCGTCAGATGAGGAGGAAACGCTCCTCTGAGTTTTTCAGCCGTTTGTTTAGAGTCTTTGTTTCAGACTGAATAGAGTCCAAGCTGAGCCTGCAGGTGGAGTCAGAGGGCAACATTTAACACCGCTGCAGGCGAAACACCTGAGCTACCACGTCACAGACTCCACCCAGCAGTCTGTACGTGACTGAACTCCTATATGTGTTTACCCAGCAGCCTTTGCACAGATCTCCAGGTCATCGGGCAGGTTGAGCAGGTCGGGGTGATTCTCTTCAGCCTCCTAAGGGTCACAAACAGCAGCAACTGAATTATTATGAGAATACTGCAGTATTCCCCAGTATTCGTAGTATTCCCAGCATTACCTGCAGGATGTGGTGCAGCAGCGTGACTCTCGACTTGTTGGCTTTGGTTTCGGTCAGAATTCTGACTTTAATCTCAGAATTCTGACTTTAATCTCAGAATTCTGACTTTTTTTTTTTCTGAGATTAAAGTCAGAATTCTGACTTTAATCTCAGAATTCTGACTTTAATCTCAGAATTCTGACTTTTTTTTTTTCTGAGATTAAAGTCAGAATTCTGACTTTAATCTCAGAATTCTGACTTTTTTTTTTTCTGAGATTAAAGTCAGAATTCTGACTTTAATCTCAGAATTCTGACTTTAATCTCAGAATTCTGACTTTAATCTCAGAATTCTGACTTTTTTTTTTCTGAGATTAAAGTCAGAATTCTGACTTTAATCTCAGAATTCTGACTTTAATCTCAGAATTCTGACTTTAATCTCAGAATTCTGACTTTAATCTCAGAATTCTGACTTTAATCTCAGAATTCTGACTTTTTTTTTTCTGAGATTAAAGTCAGAATTCTGACTTTAAAGTCAGAATTCTGACTTTAATCTCAGAATTCTGACTTTAATCTCAGAATTCTGACTTTAATCTCAGAATTCTGACTTTAATCTCAGAATTCTGACTTTAATCTCAGAATTCTGACTTTTTTTTTTCTGAGATTAAAGTCAGAATTCTGACTTTAATCTCAGAATTCTGACTTTAATCTCAGAATTCTGAAAAAAGTCAGGATTCTGAAAAAAGTCAGGATTCTGACTTTAATCTCAGAATTCTGACTTCTTTTTTTCAGAATTCTGAGATTAAAGTCAGAATTCTGACTTTAATCTCAGAAAAAAAAAAGTCAGAATTCTGAGATTAAAGTCAGAATTCTGAGATTAATCTCAGAATTCTGACTTTTTTTTTTCTGAGATTAAAGTCAGAATTCTGACTTTAATCTCAGAATTCTGACTTTAATCTCAGAATTCTGACTTTAATCTCAGAATTCTGACTTTAATCTCAGAATTCTGACTTTTTTTTTTCTGAGATTAAAGTCAGAATTCTGACTTTAATCTCAGAATTCTGACTTTAATCTCAGAATTCTGACTTTAATCTCAGAATTCTGACTTTAATCTCAGAATTCTGACTTTAATCTCAGAATTCTGACTTTTTTTTTTCTGAGATTAAAGTCAGAATTCTGACTTTAATCTCAGAATTCTGACTTTAATCTCAGAATTCTGACTTTAATCTCAGAATTCTGACTTTAATCTCAGAATTCTGACTTTTTTTTTTCTGAGATTAAAGTCAGAATTCTGACTTTAATCTCAGAATTCTGACTTTAATCTCAGAATTCTGACTTTAATCTCAGAATTCTGACTTTAATCTCAGAATTCTGACTTTTTTTTTTCTGAGATTAAAGTCAGAATTCTGACTTTAATCTCAGAATTCTGACTTTAATCTCAGAATTCTGAAAAAAGTCAGGATTCTGAAAAAAGTCAGGATTCTGACTTTAATCTCAGAATTCTGACTTCTTTTTTTCAGAATTCTGAGATTAAAGTCAGAATTCTGACTTTAATCTCAGAATTCTGACTTTAAAGTCAGAATTCTTTCCTTTTTTTTTTCCAGTGGCCCTAATCCTCTTCCGTAAAACACAGTGGAAATGGTGTGGAATTAAAAAACGCAAAGGCCACGAAATGGTCCCAGGTTCTACAGAGGGTTAAACACTTTGTTCTCCTGCAGGTCCAGTCCTGTCGCCACAGAAACAAGTCCTGACCCATGTACCTGGAACCATAGAAGAAGAATAAAATAATAAATGATATTTAAAAAAAGACCTTAAATCCCACAACATAAAAACATTTCGACCAATGAAATGCTTTAGAGTGAAGGACAGCAGTGAATCGCCGCTGACGTGGATTTATGCACAGCTGCAGGTGAGCTCACCTCACTGAAGGATGCATTTTTTCTTTTTCTTCAAACGCTTTCTTCCTGTGTGGCCTTCTGGAGATCAAAGAGAGGATACGATTGGTCGGTTTCTAGATATAAAGCTTATTTCATCATCAACACTAAAGGATGTTCTATCATCGTCTTGATGAGACCTTACAGCCTGAGCCTCAGCTCACCATGTCACAGGAAACACTAATGTTCAGGAACAGGAAGTGACCTCATAGACTCAGAGCTACATCACAACAGCCAGACTGACCCGGCTACATCACCATGGTATGGCAATCTCGACTCCACTCAACTGTAATCTGCGGCCGAGTCTCCGTCACTCTGCTGCAAACACTGAACACAACTTGATCTGTGTGGGTGGGCTGTGGGACAGGAAGCATTAAAATTTCCATGTTTCAGAAACAAACAGCAGCACTGAGCGTGCTCAAAGCCTGAAGCAGAGAGCACAGCGCCTCACTCTACCTGCTGGGCTGGTGTCTAAGGTGTTTGATGCGTTCCGGGGAGCAGAATCTTCCGGGTTAGGATCTTTGCTCCTGTTGACCTGGGTCACATCCTGCTGACTAGCTGTGTGCTGGACTTCCTGCTGCGCCGGTCTGGTGTCCACTTCAGACTCCGGACCCTGGACCTCAGCTGCGGGGCGTTCACAGAGGGCCTGGAGCTCTGAGGCAGCTCTGTCTGGCTCTGCTGGCTCCGGTTCTGGTCTGGTTCCAGCAGGTGGATGTGTGGGAGTCCGGACCTCCTCCCGAGGCTTCTCGGGAAAATCTGGCTTATCTTGGGCCGGTGACATCTGCGTGACCCCGGGGTGACCTGAAAAGGAGAACTTGATCAAACGAGCAGTAGTGACAAGAAAGTCTGCAGAAGTCCTGCCGGGCTCTCACCTTCGACCCCACCGTCCGGCTCTGCCCGTGGGCTTGTCTTCCTCAGCCTGCAGCCCTTCCTGATCTCGGCCAGCAGGTTGTCGACGGTGCATCCTTCGTCCCAATTGGCCATGTCTGTCCTAACTGCAGCACAGACACACGTTCCCCTGTGAGCTTAGCGCACGTGTCACAAACAACAGGTGAAAGCTGTCACTGCATCACCTGACAGCCTCACAGGTACAGCAGCATTTAATCTTTACAAACTTTCTTCTCGTCCTGATGCTCTCACATCATTTCCTTTAAATATTCAGCTGCTGATAAACTGTTGCAGAAAAATGTTGCTGATGTCAGCTATTGATTCTCGACCTGTCCGTCACCGGCCCTTCACATGTCTCACCTGTTCTCCACTTGCACTTGACCTGTCCTTCACCTGCCACACCTGGAGAGACAGGTGAGGGACACCTGTCTCTCCATTTAAGGAGGGAGGATTTAAGGTGAAATAATGGTGTCTGACTTGCTGATCTTTCTGGTGGGGGCTTCTTCTCTCAGTTTCCTCCCTTCCTCCAACCTCTTCCTCCTCTTCTCCTGCTCCCTGTGACCTTCGTTCTCCTGATCGAAGAATAAAAGGAACACACAGTTCAAACTTCAGCAGGCTAACCGGCCCCCCAGAGAGGGCGGAGCTTAACATTTACAGGGAAACAGGACTAATGTGTGGCAGCTACCACACTTTGTCACGGTTCAAGTCAGAGCCGATTGGCTGGCTGAGACATAGTTTAAATGACACATGCAAACGTGCGGCAGGGTATGAGTCCTGCAGACTGAGCCGCACTGCGATTGGCGCTGACCTTGAGGGTTCGAAGGAAGAGGTCTCTGAATGCCTTGATGGTGCTGAAGAGCTCTTCGAGGGAGAAGCTGCTGCTGTCCTCACAGAGGTAGGCGGACAGGTGCTTCCTCTGCTCCTCCACAGATGACAGCAGGAGTTGCAGCTGCTCAACAGCCTGCAGGCTCTCCTGGTAACACCACATAAGAACAACAGGTAAGTTCACCTGGAACAGCAGGTCTGTCCCACTAAAACGGTGTCAGTGAGTGTACAGACTGGATTTATCTGCCCGTAAAGGTGACAGCCTCATCCTGAGTGACTCACCTGTATGGTGGGACAGGTACTGCTCCTTCATGTCGTCAGATGAGGAGGAAACGCTCCTCTGAGTTTTTCAGCCGTTTGTTTAGAGTCTTTGTTTCAGACTGAATAGAGTCCAAGCTGAGCCTGCAGGTGGAGTCAGAGGGCAACATTTAACACCGCTGCAGGCGAAACACCTGAGCTACCACGTCACAGACTCCACCCAGCAGTCTGTACGTGACTGAACTCCTATATGTGTTTACCCAGCAGCCTTTGCACAGATCTCCAGGTCATCGGGCAGGTTGAGCAGGTCGGGGTGATTCTCTTCAGCCTCCTAAGGGTCACAAACAGCAGCAACTGAATTATTATGAGAATACTGCAGTATTCCCCAGTATTCGTAGTATTCCCAGCATTACCTGCAGGATGTGGTGCAGCAGCGTGACTCTCGACTTGTTGGCTTTGGTTTCGGTCAGAATTCTGACTTTAATCTCAGAATTCTGACTTTAATCTCAGAATTCTGACTTTTTTTTTTCTGAGATTAAAGTCAGAATTCTGACTTTAATCTCAGAATTCTGACTTTTTTTTTTCTGAGATTAAAGTCAGAATTCTGACTTTAATCTCAGAATTCTGACTTTAATCTCAGAATTCTGACTTTAATCTCAGAATTCTGAAAAAAGTCAGAATTCTGACTTTAATCTCAGAATTCTGACTTCTTTTTTTCAGAATTCTGAGATTAAAGTCAGAATTCTGACTTTAAAGTCAGAATTCTTTCCTTTTTTTTTTCCAGTGGCCCTAATCCTCTTCCGTAAAATACAGTGGAAATGGTGTGGAATTAAAAAACGCAAAGGCCACGAAATGGTCCCAGGTTCTACAGAGGGTTAAACACTTTGTTCTCCTGCAGGTCCAGTCCTGTCGCCACAGAAACAAGTCCTGACCCATGTACCTGGAACCATAGAAGAAGAATAAAATAATAAATGATATTTAAAAAAAGACCTTAAATCCCACAACATAAAAACATTTCGACCAATGAAATGCTTTAGAGTGAAGGACAGCAGTGAATCGCCGCTGACGTGGATTTATGCACAGCTGCAGGTGAGCTCACCTCACTGAAGGATGCATTTTTTCTTTTTCTTCAAACGCTTTCTTCCTGTGTGGCCTTCTGGAGATCAAAGAGAGGATACGATTGGTCGGTTTCTAGATATAAAGCTTATTTCATCATCAACACTAAAGGATGTTCTATCATCGTCTTGATGAGACCTTACAGCCTGAGCCTCAGCTCACCATGTCACAGGAAACACTAATGTTCAGGAACAGGAAGTGACCTCATAGACTCAGAGCTACATCACAACAGCCAGACTGACCCGGCTACATCACCATGGTATGGCAATCTCGACTCCACTCAACTGTAATCTGCGGCCGAGTCTCCGTCACTCTGCTGCAAACACTGAACACAACTTGATCTGTGTGGGTGGGCTGTGGGACAGGAAGCATTAAAATTTCCATGTTTCAGAAACAAACAGCAGCACTGAGCGTGCTCAAAGCCTGAAGCAGAGAGCACAGCGCCTCACTCTACCTGCTGGGCTGGTGTCTAAGGTGTTTGATGCGTTCCGGGGAGCAGAATCTTCCGGGTTAGGATCTTTGCTCCTGTTGACCTGGGTCACATCCTGCTGACTAGCTGTGTGCTGGACTTCCTGCTGCGCCGGTCTGGTGTCCACTTCAGACTCCGGACCCTGGACCTCAGCTGCGGGGCGTTCACAGAGGGCCTGGAGCTCTGAGGCAGCTCTGTCTGGCTCTGCTGGCTCCGGTTCTGGTCTGGTTCCAGCAGGTGGATGTGTGGGAGTCCGGACCTCCTCCCGAGGCTTCTCGGGAAAATCTGGCTTATCTTGGGCCGGTGACATCTGCGTGACCCCGGGGTGACCTGAAAAGGAGAACTTGATCAAACGAGCAGTAGTGACAAGAAAGTCTGCAGAAGTCCTGCCGGGCTCTCACCTTCGACCCCACCGTCCGGCTCTGCCCGTGGGCTTGTCTTCCTCAGCCTGCAGCCCTTCCTGATCTCGGCCAGCAGGTTGTCGACGGTGCATCCTTCGTCCCAATTGGCCATGTCTGTCCTAACTGCAGCACAGACACACGTTCCCCTGTGAGCTTAGCGCACGTGTCACAAACAACAGGTGAAAGCTGTCACTGCATCACCTGACAGCCTCACAGGTACAGCAGCATTTAATCTTTACAAACTTTCTTCTCGTCCTGATGCTCTCACATCATTTCCTTTAAATATTCAGCTGCTGATAAACTGTTGCAGAAAAATGTTGCTGATGTCAGCTATTGATTCTCGACCTGTCCGTCACCGGCCCTTCACATGTCTCACCTGTTCTCCACTTGCACTTGACCTGTCCTTCACCTGCCACACCTGGAGAGACAGGTGAGGGACACCTGTCTCTCCATTTAAGGAGGGAGGATTTAAGGTGAAATAATGGTGTCTGACTTGCTGATCTTTCTGGTGGGGGCTTCTTCTCTCAGTTTCCTCCCTTCCTCCAACCTCTTCCTCCTCTTCTCCTGCTCCCTGTGACCTTCGTTCTCCTGATCGAAGAATAAAAGGAACACACAGTTCAAACTTCAGCAGGCTAACCGGCCCCCCAGAGAGGGCGGAGCTTAACATTTACAGGGAAACAGGACTAATGTGTGGCAGCTACCACACTTTGTCACGGTTCAAGTCAGAGCCGATTGGCTGGCTGAGACATAGTTTAAATGACACATGCAAACGTGCGGCAGGGTATGAGTCCTGCAGACTGAGCCGCACTGCGATTGGCGCTGACCTTGAGGGTTCGAAGGAAGAGGTCTCTGAATGCCTTGATGGTGCTGAAGAGCTCTTCGAGGGAGAAGCTGCTGCTGTCCTCACAGAGGTAGGCGGACAGGTGCTTCCTCTGCTCCTCCACAGATGACAGCAGGAGTTGCAGCTGCTCAACAGCCTGCAGGCTCTCCTGGTAACACCACATAAGAACAACAGGTAAGTTCACCTGGAACAGCAGGTCTGTCCCACTAAAACGGTGTCAGTGAGTGTACAGACTGGATTTATCTGCCCGTAAAGGTGACAGCCTCATCCTGAGTGACTCACCTGTATGGTGGGACAGGTACTGCTCCTTCATGTCGTCAGATGAGGAGGAAACGCTCCTCTGAGTTTTTCAGCCGTTTGTTTAGAGTCTTTGTTTCAGACTGAATAGAGTCCAAGCTGAGCCTGCAGGTGGAGTCAGAGGGCAACATTTAACACCGCTGCAGGCGAAACACCTGAGCTACCACGTCACAGACTCCACCCAGCAGTCTGTACGTGACTGAACTCCTATATGTGTTTACCCAGCAGCCTTTGCACAGATCTCCAGGTCATCGGGCAGGTTGAGCAGGTCGGGGTGATTCTCTTCAGCCTCCTAAGGGTCACAAACAGCAGCAACTGAATTATTATGAGAATACTGCAGTATTCCCCAGTATTCGTAGTATTCCCAGCATTACCTGCAGGATGTGGTGCAGCAGCGTGACTCTCGACTTGTTGGCTTTGGTTTCGGTCAGAATTCTGACTTTAATCTCAGAATTCTGACTTTAATCTCAGAATTCTGACTTTTTTTTTTCTGAGATTAAAGTCAGAATTCTGACTTTAATCTCAGAATTCTGACTTTTTTTTTTCTGAGATTAAAGTCAGAATTCTGACTTTAATCTCAGAATTCTGACTTTAATCTCAGAATTCTGACTTTAATCTCAGAATTCTGAAAAAAGTCAGAATTCTGACTTTAATCTCAGAATTCTGACTTCTTTTTTTCAGAATTCTGAGATTAAAGTCAGAATTCTGACTTTAAAGTCAGAATTCTTTCCTTTTTTTTTTCCAGTGGCCCTAATCCTCTTCCGTAAAATACAGTGGAAATGGTGTGGAATTAAAAAACGCAAAGGCCACGAAATGGTCCCAGGTTCTACAGAGGGTTAAACACTTTGTTCTCCTGCAGGTCCAGTCCTGTCGCCACAGAAACAAGTCCTGACCCATGTACCTGGAACCATAGAAGAAGAATAAAATAATAAATGATATTTAAAAAAAGACCTTAAATCCCACAACATAAAAACATTTCGACCAATGAAATGCTTTAGAGTGAAGGACAGCAGTGAATCGCCGCTGACGTGGATTTATGCACAGCTGCAGGTGAGCTCACCTCACTGAAGGATGCATTTTTTCTTTTTCTTCAAACGCTTTCTTCCTGTGTGGCCTTCTGGAGATCAAAGAGAGGATACGATTGGTCGGTTTCTAGATATAAAGCTTATTTCATCATCAACACTAAAGGATGTTCTATCATCGTCTTGATGAGACCTTACAGCCTGAGCCTCAGCTCACCATGTCACAGGAAACACTAATGTTCAGGAACAGGAAGTGACCTCATAGACTCAGAGCTACATCACAACAGCCAGACTGACCCGGCTACATCACCATGGTATGGCAATCTCGACTCCACTCAACTGTAATCTGCGGCCGAGTCTCCGTCACTCTGCTGCAAACACTGAACACAACTTGATCTGTGTGGGTGGGCTGTGGGACAGGAAGCATTAAAATTTCCATGTTTCAGAAACAAACAGCAGCACTGAGCGTGCTCAAAGCCTGAAGCAGAGAGCACAGCGCCTCACTCTACCTGCTGGGCTGGTGTCTAAGGTGTTTGATGCGTTCCGGGGAGCAGAATCTTCCGGGTTAGGATCTTTGCTCCTGTTGACCTGGGTCACATCCTGCTGACTAGCTGTGTGCTGGACTTCCTGCTGCGCCGGTCTGGTGTCCACTTCAGACTCCGGACCCTGGACCTCAGCTGCGGGGCGTTCACAGAGGGCCTGGAGCTCTGAGGCAGCTCTGTCTGGCTCTGCTGGCTCCGGTTCTGGTCTGGTTCCAGCAGGTGGATGTGTGGGAGTCCGGACCTCCTCCCGAGGCTTCTCGGGAAAATCTGGCTTATCTTGGGCCGGTGACATCTGCGTGACCCCGGGGTGACCTGAAAAGGAGAACTTGATCAAACGAGCAGTAGTGACAAGAAAGTCTGCAGAAGTCCTGCCGGGCTCTCACCTTCGACCCCACCGTCCGGCTCTGCCCGTGGGCTTGTCTTCCTCAGCCTGCAGCCCTTCCTGATCTCGGCCAGCAGGTTGTCGACGGTGCATCCTTCGTCCCAATTGGCCATGTCTGTCCTAACTGCAGCACAGACACACGTTCCCCTGTGAGCTTAGCGCACGTGTCACAAACAACAGGTGAAAGCTGTCACTGCATCACCTGACAGCCTCACAGGTACAGCAGCATTTAATCTTTACAAACTTTCTTCTCGTCCTGATGCTCTCACATCATTTCCTTTAAATATTCAGCTGCTGATAAACTGTTGCAGAAAAATGTTGCTGATGTCAGCTATTGATTCTCGACCTGTCCGTCACCGGCCCTTCACATGTCTCACCTGTTCTCCACTTGCACTTGACCTGTCCTTCACCTGCCACACCTGGAGAGACAGGTGAGGGACACCTGTCTCTCCATTTAAGGAGGGAGGATTTAAGGTGAAATAATGGTGTCTGACTTACTGATCTTTCTGGTGGGGGCTTCTTCTCTCAGTTTCCTCCCTTCCTCCAACCTCTTCCTCCTCTTCTCCTGCTCCCTGTGACCTTCGTTCTCCTGATCGAAGAATAAAAGGAACACACAGTTCAAACTTCAGCAGGCTAACCGGCCCCCCAGAGAGGGCGGAGCTTAACATTTACAGGGAAACAGGACTAATGTGTGGCAGCTACCACACTTTGTCACGGTTCAAGTCAGAGCCGATTGGCTGGCTGAGACATAGTTTAAATGACACATGCAAACGTGCGGCAGGGTATGAGTCCTGCAGACTGAGCCGCACTGCGATTGGCGCTGACCTTGAGGGTTCGAAGGAAGAGGTCTCTGAATGCCTTGATGGTGCTGAAGAGCTCTTCGAGGGAGAAGCTGCTGCTGTCCTCACAGAGGTAGGCGGACAGGTGCTTCCTCTGCTCCTCCACAGATGACAGCAGGAGTTGCAGCTGCTCAACAGCCTGCAGGCTCTCCTGGTAACACCACATAAGAACAACAGGTAAGTTCACCTGGAACAGCAGGTCTGTCCCACTAAAACGGTGTCAGTGAGTGTACAGACTGGATTTATCTGCCCGTAAAGGTGACAGCCTCATCCTGAGTGACTCACCTGTATGGTGGACAGGTACTGCTCCTTCATGTCGTCAGATGAGGAGGAAACGCTCCTCTGAGTTTTTCAGCCGTTTGTTTAGAGTCTTTGTTTCAGACTGAATAGAGTCCAAGCTGAGCCTGCAGGTGGAGTCAGAGGGCAACATTTAACACCGCTGCAGGCGAAACACCTGAGCTACCACGTCACAGACTCCACCCAGCAGTCTGTACGTGACTGAACTCCTATATGTGTTTACCCAGCAGCCTTTGCACAGATCTCCAGGTCATCGGGCAGGTTGAGCAGGTCGGGGTGATTCTCTTCAGCCTCCTAAGGGTCACAAACAGCAGCAACTGAATTATTATGAGAATACTGCAGTATTCCCCAGTATTCGTAGTATTCCCAGCATTACCTGCAGGATGTGGTGCAGCAGCGTGACTCTCGACTTGTTGGCTTTGGTTTCGGTCAGAATTCTGACTTTAATCTCAGAATTCTGACTTTAATCTCAGAATTCTGACTTTTTTTTTTTCTGAGATTAAAGTCAGAATTCTGACTTTAATCTCAGAATTCTGACTTTAATCTCAGAATTCTGACTTTTTTTTTTTCTGAGATTAAAGTCAGAATTCTGACTTTAATCTCAGAATTCTGACTTTTTTTTTTTCTGAGATTAAAGTCAGAATTCTGACTTTAATCTCAGAATTCTGACTTTAATCTCAGAATTCTGACTTTTTTTTTTCTGAGATTAAAGTCAGAATTCTGACTTTAATCTCAGAATTCTGACTTTAATCTCAGAATTCTGACTTTAATCTCAGAATTCTGACTTTAATCTCAGAATTCTGACTTTAATCTCAGAATTCTGACTTTTTTTTTTCTGAGATTAAAGTCAGAATTCTGACTTTAATCTCAGAATTCTGACTTTAATCTCAGAATTCTGACTTTAATCTCAGAATTCTGACTTTAATCTCAGAATTCTGACTTTTTTTTTTCTGAGATTAAAGTCAGAATTCTGACTTTAATCTCAGAATTCTGACTTTAATCTCAGAATTCTGACTTTAATCTCAGAATTCTGACTTTAATCTCAGAATTCTGACTTTTTTTTTTCTGAGATTAAAGTCAGAATTCTGACTTTAATCTCAGAATTCTGACTTTAATCTCAGAATTCTGACTTTAATCTCAGAATTCTGAAAAAAGTCAGGATTCTGAAAAAAGTCAGGATTCTGACTTTAATCTCAGAATTCTGACTTCTTTTTTTCAGAATTCTGAGATTAAAGTCAGAATTCTGACTTTAATCTCAGAATTCTGACTTTAAAGTCAGAATTCTTTCCTTTTTTTTTTCCAGTGGCCCTAATCCTCTTCCGTAAAACACAGTGGAAATGGTGTGGAATTAAAAAACGCAAAGGCCACGAAATGGTCCCAGGTTCTACAGAGGGTTAAACACTTTGTTCTCCTGCAGGTCCAGTCCTGTCGCCACAGAAACAAGTCCTGACCCATGTACCTGGAACCATAGAAGAAGAATAAAATAATAAATGATATTTAAAAAAAGACCTTAAATCCCACAACATAAAAACATTTCGACCAATGAAATGCTTTAGAGTGAAGGACAGCAGTGAATCGCCGCTGACGTGGATTTATGCACAGCTGCAGGTGAGCTCACCTCACTGAAGGATGCATTTTTTCTTTTTCTTCAAACGCTTTCTTCCTGTGTGGCCTTCTGGAGATCAAAGAGAGGATACGATTGGTCGGTTTCTAGATATAAAGCTTATTTCATCATCAACACTAAAGGATGTTCTATCATCGTCTTGATGAGACCTTACAGCCTGAGCCTCAGCTCACCATGTCACAGGAAACACTAATGTTCAGGAACAGGAAGTGACCTCATAGACTCAGAGCTACATCACAACAGCCAGACTGACCCGGCTACATCACCATGGTATGGCAATCTCGACTCCACTCAACTGTAATCTGCGGCCGAGTCTCCGTCACTCTGCTGCAAACACTGAACACAACTTGATCTGTGTGGGTGGGCTGTGGGACAGGAAGCATTAAAATTTCCATGTTTCAGAAACAAACAGCAGCACTGAGCGTGCTCAAAGCCTGAAGCAGAGAGCACAGCGCCTCACTCTACCTGCTGGGCTGGTGTCTAAGGTGTTTGATGCGTTCCGGGGAGCAGAATCTTCCGGGTTAGGATCTTTGCTCCTGTTGACCTGGGTCACATCCTGCTGACTAGCTGTGTGCTGGACTTCCTGCTGCGCCGGTCTGGTGTCCACTTCAGACTCCGGACCCTGGACCTCAGCTGCGGGGCGTTCACAGAGGGCCTGGAGCTCTGAGGCAGCTCTGTCTGGCTCTGCTGGCTCCGGTTCTGGTCTGGTTCCAGCAGGTGGATGTGTGGGAGTCCGGACCTCCTCCCGAGGCTTCTCGGGAAAATCTGGCTTATCTTGGGCCGGTGACATCTGCGTGACCCCGGGGTGACCTGAAAAGGAGAACTTGATCAAACGAGCAGTAGTGACAAGAAAGTCTGCAGAAGTCCTGCCGGGCTCTCACCTTCGACCCCACCGTCCGGCTCTGCCCGTGGGCTTGTCTTCCTCAGCCTGCAGCCCTTCCTGATCTCGGCCAGCAGGTTGTCGACGGTGCATCCTTCGTCCCAATTGGCCATGTCTGTCCTAACTGCAGCACAGACACACGTTCCCCTGTGAGCTTAGCGCACGTGTCACAAACAACAGGTGAAAGCTGTCACTGCATCACCTGACAGCCTCACAGGTACAGCAGCATTTAATCTTTACAAACTTTCTTCTCGTCCTGATGCTCTCACATCATTTCCTTTAAATATTCAGCTGCTGATAAACTGTTGCAGAAAAATGTTGCTGATGTCAGCTATTGATTCTCGACCTGTCCGTCACCGGCCCTTCACATGTCTCACCTGTTCTCCACTTGCACTTGACCTGTCCTTCACCTGCCACACCTGGAGAGACAGGTGAGGGACACCTGTCTCTCCATTTAAGGAGGGAGGATTTAAGGTGAAATAATGGTGTCTGACTTACTGATCTTTCTGGTGGGGGCTTCTTCTCTCAGTTTCCTCCCTTCCTCCAACCTCTTCCTCCTCTTCTCCTGCTCCCTGTGACCTTCGTTCTCCTGATCGAAGAATAAAAGGAACACACAGTTCAAACTTCAGCAGGCTAACCGGCCCCCCAGAGAGGGCGGAGCTTAACATTTACAGGGAAACAGGACTAATGTGTGGCAGCTACCACACTTTGTCACGGTTCAAGTCAGAGCCGATTGGCTGGCTGAGACATAGTTTAAATGACACATGCAAACGTGCGGCAGGGTATGAGTCCTGCAGACTGAGCCGCACTGCGATTGGCGCTGACCTTGAGGGTTCGAAGGAAGAGGTCTCTGAATGCCTTGATGGTGCTGAAGAGCTCTTCGAGGGAGAAGCTGCTGCTGTCCTCACAGAGGTAGGCGGACAGGTGCTTCCTCTGCTCCTCCACAGATGACAGCAGGAGTTGCAGCTGCTCAACAGCCTGCAGGCTCTCCTGGTAACACCACATAAGAACAACAGGTAAGTTCACCTGGAACAGCAGGTCTGTCCCACTAAAACGGTGTCAGTGAGTGTACAGACTGGATTTATCTGCCCGTAAAGGTGACAGCCTCATCCTGAGTGACTCACCTGTATGGTGGACAGGTACTGCTCCTTCATGTCGTCAGATGAGGAGGAAACGCTCCTCTGAGTTTTTCAGCCGTTTGTTTAGAGTCTTTGTTTCAGACTGAATAGAGTCCAAGCTGAGCCTGCAGGTGGAGTCAGAGGGCAACATTTAACACCGCTGCAGGCGAAACACCTGAGCTACCACGTCACAGACTCCACCCAGCAGTCTGTACGTGACTGAACTCCTATATGTGTTTACCCAGCAGCCTTTGCACAGATCTCCAGGTCATCGGGCAGGTTGAGCAGGTCGGGGTGATTCTCTTCAGCCTCCTAAGGGTCACAAACAGCAGCAACTGAATTATTATGAGAATACTGCAGTATTCCCCAGTATTCGTAGTATTCCCAGCATTACCTGCAGGATGTGGTGCAGCAGCGTGACTCTCGACTTGTTGGCTTTGGTTTCGGTCAGAATTCTGACTTTAATCTCAGAATTCTGACTTTAATCTCAGAATTCTGACTTTTTTTTTTTCTGAGATTAAAGTCAGAATTCTGACTTTAATCTCAGAATTCTGACTTTAATCTCAGAATTCTGACTTTTTTTTTTTCTGAGATTAAAGTCAGAATTCTGACTTTAATCTCAGAATTCTGACTTTTTTTTTTTCTGAGATTAAAGTCAGAATTCTGACTTTAATCTCAGAATTCTGACTTTAATCTCAGAATTCTGACTTTTTTTTTTCTGAGATTAAAGTCAGAATTCTGACTTTAATCTCAGAATTCTGACTTTAATCTCAGAATTCTGACTTTAATCTCAGAATTCTGACTTTAATCTCAGAATTCTGACTTTAATCTCAGAATTCTGACTTTTTTTTTTCTGAGATTAAAGTCAGAATTCTGACTTTAATCTCAGAATTCTGACTTTAATCTCAGAATTCTGACTTTAATCTCAGAATTCTGACTTTAATCTCAGAATTCTGACTTTTTTTTTTCTGAGATTAAAGTCAGAATTCTGACTTTAATCTCAGAATTCTGACTTTAATCTCAGAATTCTGACTTTAATCTCAGAATTCTGACTTTAATCTCAGAATTCTGACTTTTTTTTTTCTGAGATTAAAGTCAGAATTCTGACTTTAATCTCAGAATTCTGACTTTAATCTCAGAATTCTGACTTTAATCTCAGAATTCTGAAAAAAGTCAGGATTCTGAAAAAAGTCAGGATTCTGACTTTAATCTCAGAATTCTGACTTCTTTTTTTCAGAATTCTGAGATTAAAGTCAGAATTCTGACTTTAATCTCAGAATTCTGACTTTAAAGTCAGAATTCTTTCCTTTTTTTTTTCCAGTGGCCCTAATCCTCTTCCGTAAAACACAGTGGAAATGGTGTGGAATTAAAAAACGCAAAGGCCACGAAATGGTCCCAGGTTCTACAGAGGGTTAAACACTTTGTTCTCCTGCAGGTCCAGTCCTGTCGCCACAGAAACAAGTCCTGACCCATGTACCTGGAACCATAGAAGAAGAATAAAATAATAAATGATATTTAAAAAAAGACCTTAAATCCCACAACATAAAAACATTTCGACCAATGAAATGCTTTAGAGTGAAGGACAGCAGTGAATCGCCGCTGACGTGGATTTATGCACAGCTGCAGGTGAGCTCACCTCACTGAAGGATGCATTTTTTCTTTTTCTTCAAACGCTTTCTTCCTGTGTGGCCTTCTGGAGATCAAAGAGAGGATACGATTGGTCGGTTTCTAGATATAAAGCTTATTTCATCATCAACACTAAAGGATGTTCTATCATCGTCTTGATGAGACCTTACAGCCTGAGCCTCAGCTCACCATGTCACAGGAAACACTAATGTTCAGGAACAGGAAGTGACCTCATAGACTCAGAGCTACATCACAACAGCCAGACTGACCCGGCTACATCACCATGGTATGGCAATCTCGACTCCACTCAACTGTAATCTGCGGCCGAGTCTCCGTCACTCTGCTGCAAACACTGAACACAACTTGATCTGTGTGGGTGGGCTGTGGGACAGGAAGCATTAAAATTTCCATGTTTCAGAAACAAACAGCAGCACTGAGCGTGCTCAAAGCCTGAAGCAGAGAGCACAGCGCCTCACTCTACCTGCTGGGCTGGTGTCTAAGGTGTTTGATGCGTTCCGGGGAGCAGAATCTTCCGGGTTAGGATCTTTGCTCCTGTTGACCTGGGTCACATCCTGCTGACTAGCTGTGTGCTGGACTTCCTGCTGCGCCGGTCTGGTGTCCACTTCAGACTCCGGACCCTGGACCTCAGCTGCGGGGCGTTCACAGAGGGCCTGGAGCTCTGAGGCAGCTCTGTCTGGCTCTGCTGGCTCCGGTTCTGGTCTGGTTCCAGCAGGTGGATGTGTGGGAGTCCGGACCTCCTCCCGAGGCTTCTCGGGAAAATCTGGCTTATCTTGGGCCGGTGACATCTGCGTGACCCCGGGGTGACCTGAAAAGGAGAACTTGATCAAACGAGCAGTAGTGACAAGAAAGTCTGCAGAAGTCCTGCCGGGCTCTCACCTTCGACCCCACCGTCCGGCTCTGCCCGTGGGCTTGTCTTCCTCAGCCTGCAGCCCTTCCTGATCTCGGCCAGCAGGTTGTCGACGGTGCATCCTTCGTCCCAATTGGCCATGTCTGTCCTAACTGCAGCACAGACACACGTTCCCCTGTGAGCTTAGCGCACGTGTCACAAACAACAGGTGAAAGCTGTCACTGCATCACCTGACAGCCTCACAGGTACAGCAGCATTTAATCTTTACAAACTTTCTTCTCGTCCTGATGCTCTCACATCATTTCCTTTAAATATTCAGCTGCTGATAAACTGTTGCAGAAAAATGTTGCTGATGTCAGCTATTGATTCTCGACCTGTCCGTCACCGGCCCTTCACATGTCTCACCTGTTCTCCACTTGCACTTGACCTGTCCTTCACCTGCCACACCTGGAGAGACAGGTGAGGGACACCTGTCTCTCCATTTAAGGAGGGAGGATTTAAGGTGAAATAATGGTGTCTGACTTGCTGATCTTTCTGGTGGGGGCTTCTTCTCTCAGTTTCCTCCCTTCCTCCAACCTCTTCCTCCTCTTCTCCTGCTCCCTGTGACCTTCGTTCTCCTGATCGAAGAATAAAAGGAACACACAGTTCAAACTTCAGCAGGCTAACCGGCCCCCCAGAGAGGGCGGAGCTTAACATTTACAGGGAAACAGGACTAATGTGTGGCAGCTACCACACTTTGTCACGGTTCAAGTCAGAGCCGATTGGCTGGCTGAGACATAGTTTAAATGACACATGCAAACGTGCGGCAGGGTATGAGTCCTGCAGACTGAGCCGCACTGCGATTGGCGCTGACCTTGAGGGTTCGAAGGAAGAGGTCTCTGAATGCCTTGATGGTGCTGAAGAGCTCTTCGAGGGAGAAGCTGCTGCTGTCCTCACAGAGGTAGGCGGACAGGTGCTTCCTCTGCTCCTCCACAGATGACAGCAGGAGTTGCAGCTGCTCAACAGCCTGCAGGCTCTCCTGGTAACACCACATAAGAACAACAGGTAAGTTCACCTGGAACAGCAGGTCTGTCCCACTAAAACGGTGTCAGTGAGTGTACAGACTGGATTTATCTGCCCGTAAAGGTGACAGCCTCATCCTGAGTGACTCACCTGTATGGTGGACAGGTACTGCTCCTTCATGTCGTCAGATGAGGAGGAAACGCTCCTCTGAGTTTTTCAGCCGTTTGTTTAGAGTCTTTGTTTCAGACTGAATAGAGTCCAAGCTGAGCCTGCAGGTGGAGTCAGAGGGCAACATTTAACACCGCTGCAGGCGAAACACCTGAGCTACCACGTCACAGACTCCACCCAGCAGTCTGTACGTGACTGAACTCCTATATGTGTTTACCCAGCAGCCTTTGCACAGATCTCCAGGTCATCGGGCAGGTTGAGCAGGTCGGGGTGATTCTCTTCAGCCTCCTAAGGGTCACAAACAGCAGCAACTGAATTATTATGAGAATACTGCAGTATTCCCCAGTATTCGTAGTATTCCCAGCATTACCTGCAGGATGTGGTGCAGCAGCGTGACTCTCGACTTGTTGGCTTTGGTTTCGGTCAGAATTCTGACTTTAATCTCAGAATTCTGACTTTTTTTTTTTCTGAGATTAAAGTCAGAATTCTGACTTTAATCTCAGAATTCTGACTTTTTTTTTTCTGAGATTAAAGTCAGAATTCTGACTTTAATCTCAGAATTCTGACTTTAATCTCAGAATTCTGACTTTAATCTCAGAATTCTGACTTTAATCTCAGAATTCTGACTTTAATCTCAGAATTCTGAAAAAAGTCAGGATTCTGAAAAAAGTCAGGATTCTGACTTTAATCTCAGAATTCTGAAAAAAGTCAGAATTCTGACTTTAATCTCAGAATTCTGACTTTAATCTCAGAATTCTGACTTTAATCTCAGAATTCTGACTTTAATCTCAGAATTCTGAAAAAAGTCAGGATTCTGAAAAAAGTCAGAATTCTGACTTTAATCTCAGAATTCTTTCCTTTTTTTTTTCCAGTGGCCCTAATCCTCTTCCGTAAAACACAGTGGAAATGGTGTGGAATTAAAAAACGCAAAGGCCACGAAATGGTCCCAGGTTCTACAGAGGGTTAAACACTTTGTTCTCCTGCAGGTCCAGTCCTGTCGCCACAGAAACAAGTCCTGACCCATGTACCTGGAACCATAGAAGAAGAATAAAATAATAAATGATATTTAAAAAAAGACCTTAAATCCCACAACATAAAAACATTTCGACCAATGAAATGCTTTAGAGTGAAGGACAGCAGTGAATCGCCGCTGACGTGGATTTATGCACAGCTGCAGGTGAGCTCACCTCACTGAAGGATGCATTTTTTCTTTTTCTTCAAACGCTTTCTTCCTGTGTGGCCTTCTGGAGATCAAAGAGAGGATACGATTGGTCGGTTTCTAGATATAAAGCTTATTTCATCATCAACACTAAAGGATGTTCTATCATCGTCTTGATGAGACCTTACAGCCTGAGCCTCAGCTCACCATGTCACAGGAAACACTAATGTTCAGGAACAGGAAGTGACCTCATAGACTCAGAGCTACATCACAACAGCCAGACTGACCCGGCTACATCACCATGGTATGGCAATCTCGACTCCACTCAACTGTAATCTGCGGCCGAGTCTCCGTCACTCTGCTGCAAACACTGAACACAACTTGATCTGTGTGGGTGGGCTGTGGGACAGGAAGCATTAAAATTTCCATGTTTCAGAAACAAACAGCAGCACTGAGCGTGCTCAAAGCCTGAAGCAGAGAGCACAGCGCCTCACTCTACCTGCTGGGCTGGTGTCTAAGGTGTTTGATGCGTTCCGGGGAGCAGAATCTTCCGGGTTAGGATCTTTGCTCCTGTTGACCTGGGTCACATCCTGCTGACTAGCTGTGTGCTGGACTTCCTGCTGCGCCGGTCTGGTGTCCACTTCAGACTCCGGACCCTGGACCTCAGCTGCGGGGCGTTCACAGAGGGCCTGGAGCTCTGAGGCAGCTCTGTCTGGCTCTGCTGGCTCCGGTTCTGGTCTGGTTCCAGCAGGTGGATGTGTGGGAGTCCGGACCTCCTCCCGAGGCTTCTCGGGAAAATCTGGCTTATCTTGGGCCGGTGACATCTGCGTGACCCCGGGGTGACCTGAAAAGGAGAACTTGATCAAACGAGCAGTAGTGACAAGAAAGTCTGCAGAAGTCCTGCCGGGCTCTCACCTTCGACCCCACCGTCCGGCTCTGCCCGTGGGCTTGTCTTCCTCAGCCTGCAGCCCTTCCTGATCTCGGCCAGCAGGTTGTCGACGGTGCATCCTTCGTCCCAATTGGCCATGTCTGTCCTAACTGCAGCACAGACACACGTTCCCCTGTGAGCTTAGCGCACGTGTCACAAACAACAGGTGAAAGCTGTCACTGCATCACCTGACAGCCTCACAGGTACAGCAGCATTTAATCTTTACAAACTTTCTTCTCGTCCTGATGCTCTCACATCATTTCCTTTAAATATTCAGCTGCTGATAAACTGTTGCAGAAAAATGTTGCTGATGTCAGCTATTGATTCTCGACCTGTCCGTCACCGGCCCTTCACATGTCTCACCTGTTCTCCACTTGCACTTGACCTGTCCTTCACCTGCCACACCTGGAGAGACAGGTGAGGGACACCTGTCTCTCCATTTAAGGAGGGAGGATTTAAGGTGAAATAATGGTGTCTGACTTGCTGATCTTTCTGGTGGGGGCTTCTTCTCTCAGTTTCCTCCCTTCCTCCAACCTCTTCCTCCTCTTCTCCTGCTCCCTGTGACCTTCGTTCTCCTGATCGAAGAATAAAAGGAACACACAGTTCAAACTTCAGCAGGCTAACCGGCCCCCCAGAGAGGGCGGAGCTTAACATTTACAGGGAAACAGGACTAATGTGTGGCAGCTACCACACTTTGTCACGGTTCAAGTCAGAGCCGATTGGCTGGCTGAGACATAGTTTAAATGACACATGCAAACGTGCGGCAGGGTATGAGTCCTGCAGACTGAGCCGCACTGCGATTGGCGCTGACCTTGAGGGTTCGAAGGAAGAGGTCTCTGAATGCCTTGATGGTGCTGAAGAGCTCTTCGAGGGAGAAGCTGCTGCTGTCCTCACAGAGGTAGGCGGACAGGTGCTTCCTCTGCTCCTCCACAGATGACAGCAGGAGTTGCAGCTGCTCAACAGCCTGCAGGCTCTCCTGGTAACACCACATAAGAACAACAGGTAAGTTCACCTGGAACAGCAGGTCTGTCCCACTAAAACGGTGTCAGTGAGTGTACAGACTGGATTTATCTGCCCGTAAAGGTGACAGCCTCATCCTGAGTGACTCACCTGTATGGTGGGACAGGTACTGCTCCTTCATGTCGTCAGATGAGGAGGAAACGCTCCTCTGAGTTTTTCAGCCGTTTGTTTAGAGTCTTTGTTTCAGACTGAATAGAGTCCAAGCTGAGCCTGCAGGTGGAGTCAGAGGGCAACATTTAACACCGCTGCAGGCGAAACACCTGAGCTACCACGTCACAGACTCCACCCAGCAGTCTGTACGTGACTGAACTCCTATATGTGTTTACCCAGCAGCCTTTGCACAGATCTCCAGGTCATCGGGCAGGTTGAGCAGGTCGGGGTGATTCTCTTCAGCCTCCTAAGGGTCACAAACAGCAGCAACTGAATTATTATGAGAATACTGCAGTATTCCCCAGTATTCGTAGTATTCCCAGCATTACCTGCAGGATGTGGTGCAGCAGCGTGACTCTCGACTTGTTGGCTTTGGTTTCGGTCAGAATTCTGACTTTAATCTCAGAATTCTGACTTTAATCTCAGAATTCTGACTTTTTTTTTTCTGAGATTAAAGTCAGAATTCTGACTTTAATCTCAGAATTCTGACTTTTTTTTTTCTGAGATTAAAGTCAGAATTCTGACTTTAATCTCAGAATTCTGACTTTAATCTCAGAATTCTGACTTTAATCTCAGAATTCTGAAAAAAGTCAGAATTCTGACTTTAATCTCAGAATTCTGACTTCTTTTTTTCAGAATTCTGAGATTAAAGTCAGAATTCTGACTTTAAAGTCAGAATTCTTTCCTTTTTTTTTTCCAGTGGCCCTAATCCTCTTCCGTAAAATACAGTGGAAATGGTGTGGAATTAAAAAACGCAAAGGCCACGAAATGGTCCCAGGTTCTACAGAGGGTTAAACACTTTGTTCTCCTGCAGGTCCAGTCCTGTCGCCACAGAAACAAGTCCTGACCCATGTACCTGGAACCATAGAAGAAGAATAAAATAATAAATGATATTTAAAAAAAGACCTTAAATCCCACAACATAAAAACATTTCGACCAATGAAATGCTTTAGAGTGAAGGACAGCAGTGAATCGCCGCTGACGTGGATTTATGCACAGCTGCAGGTGAGCTCACCTCACTGAAGGATGCATTTTTTCTTTTTCTTCAAACGCTTTCTTCCTGTGTGGCCTTCTGGAGATCAAAGAGAGGATACGATTGGTCGGTTTCTAGATATAAAGCTTATTTCATCATCAACACTAAAGGATGTTCTATCATCGTCTTGATGAGACCTTACAGCCTGAGCCTCAGCTCACCATGTCACAGGAAACACTAATGTTCAGGAACAGGAAGTGACCTCATAGACTCAGAGCTACATCACAACAGCCAGACTGACCCGGCTACATCACCATGGTATGGCAATCTCGACTCCACTCAACTGTAATCTGCGGCCGAGTCTCCGTCACTCTGCTGCAAACACTGAACACAACTTGATCTGTGTGGGTGGGCTGTGGGACAGGAAGCATTAAAATTTCCATGTTTCAGAAACAAACAGCAGCACTGAGCGTGCTCAAAGCCTGAAGCAGAGAGCACAGCGCCTCACTCTACCTGCTGGGCTGGTGTCTAAGGTGTTTGATGCGTTCCGGGGAGCAGAATCTTCCGGGTTAGGATCTTTGCTCCTGTTGACCTGGGTCACATCCTGCTGACTAGCTGTGTGCTGGACTTCCTGCTGCGCCGGTCTGGTGTCCACTTCAGACTCCGGACCCTGGACCTCAGCTGCGGGGCGTTCACAGAGGGCCTGGAGCTCTGAGGCAGCTCTGTCTGGCTCTGCTGGCTCCGGTTCTGGTCTGGTTCCAGCAGGTGGATGTGTGGGAGTCCGGACCTCCTCCCGAGGCTTCTCGGGAAAATCTGGCTTATCTTGGGCCGGTGACATCTGCGTGACCCCGGGGTGACCTGAAAAGGAGAACTTGATCAAACGAGCAGTAGTGACAAGAAAGTCTGCAGAAGTCCTGCCGGGCTCTCACCTTCGACCCCACCGTCCGGCTCTGCCCGTGGGCTTGTCTTCCTCAGCCTGCAGCCCTTCCTGATCTCGGCCAGCAGGTTGTCGACGGTGCATCCTTCGTCCCAATTGGCCATGTCTGTCCTAACTGCAGCACAGACACACGTTCCCCTGTGAGCTTAGCGCACGTGTCACAAACAACAGGTGAAAGCTGTCACTGCATCACCTGACAGCCTCACAGGTACAGCAGCATTTAATCTTTACAAACTTTCTTCTCGTCCTGATGCTCTCACATCATTTCCTTTAAATATTCAGCTGCTGATAAACTGTTGCAGAAAAATGTTGCTGATGTCAGCTATTGATTCTCGACCTGTCCGTCACCGGCCCTTCACATGTCTCACCTGTTCTCCACTTGCACTTGACCTGTCCTTCACCTGCCACACCTGGAGAGACAGGTGAGGGACACCTGTCTCTCCATTTAAGGAGGGAGGATTTAAGGTGAAATAATGGTGTCTGACTTGCTGATCTTTCTGGTGGGGGCTTCTTCTCTCAGTTTCCTCCCTTCCTCCAACCTCTTCCTCCTCTTCTCCTGCTCCCTGTGACCTTCGTTCTCCTGATCGAAGAATAAAAGGAACACACAGTTCAAACTTCAGCAGGCTAACCGGCCCCCCAGAGAGGGCGGAGCTTAACATTTACAGGGAAACAGGACTAATGTGTGGCAGCTACCACACTTTGTCACGGTTCAAGTCAGAGCCGATTGGCTGGCTGAGACATAGTTTAAATGACACATGCAAACGTGCGGCAGGGTATGAGTCCTGCAGACTGAGCCGCACTGCGATTGGCGCTGACCTTGAGGGTTCGAAGGAAGAGGTCTCTGAATGCCTTGATGGTGCTGAAGAGCTCTTCGAGGGAGAAGCTGCTGCTGTCCTCACAGAGGTAGGCGGACAGGTGCTTCCTCTGCTCCTCCACAGATGACAGCAGGAGTTGCAGCTGCTCAACAGCCTGCAGGCTCTCCTGGTAACACCACATAAGAACAACAGGTAAGTTCACCTGGAACAGCAGGTCTGTCCCACTAAAACGGTGTCAGTGAGTGTACAGACTGGATTTATCTGCCCGTAAAGGTGACAGCCTCATCCTGAGTGACTCACCTGTATGGTGGACAGGTACTGCTCCTTCATGTCGTCAGATGAGGAGGAAACGCTCCTCTGAGTTTTTCAGCCGTTTGTTTAGAGTCTTTGTTTCAGACTGAATAGAGTCCAAGCTGAGCCTGCAGGTGGAGTCAGAGGGCAACATTTAACACCGCTGCAGGCGAAACACCTGAGCTACCACGTCACAGACTCCACCCAGCAGTCTGTACGTGACTGAACTCCTATATGTGTTTACCCAGCAGCCTTTGCACAGATCTCCAGGTCATCGGGCAGGTTGAGCAGGTCGGGGTGATTCTCTTCAGCCTCCTAAGGGTCACAAACAGCAGCAACTGAATTATTATGAGAATACTGCAGTATTCCCCAGTATTCGTAGTATTCCCAGCATTACCTGCAGGATGTGGTGCAGCAGCGTGACTCTCGACTTGTTGGCTTTGGTTTCGGTCAGAATTCTGACTTTAATCTCAGAATTCTGACTTTAATCTCAGAATTCTGACTTTTTTTTTTTCTGAGATTAAAGTCAGAATTCTGACTTTAATCTCAGAATTCTGACTTTAATCTCAGAATTCTGACTTTTTTTTTTTCTGAGATTAAAGTCAGAATTCTGACTTTAATCTCAGAATTCTGACTTTTTTTTTTTCTGAGATTAAAGTCAGAATTCTGACTTTAATCTCAGAATTCTGACTTTAATCTCAGAATTCTGACTTTTTTTTTTCTGAGATTAAAGTCAGAATTCTGACTTTAATCTCAGAATTCTGACTTTAATCTCAGAATTCTGACTTTAATCTCAGAATTCTGACTTTTTTTTTTCTGAGATTAAAGTCAGAATTCTGACTTTAATCTCAGAATTCTGACTTTAATCTCAGAATTCTGACTTTAATCTCAGAATTCTGACTTTAATCTCAGAATTCTGACTTTTTTTTTTCTGAGATTAAAGTCAGAATTCTGACTTTAATCTCAGAATTCTGACTTTAATCTCAGAATTCTGACTTTAATCTCAGAATTCTGACTTTAATCTCAGAATTCTGACTTTTTTTTTTCTGAGATTAAAGTCAGAATTCTGACTTTAATCTCAGAATTCTGACTTTAATCTCAGAATTCTGACTTTAATCTCAGAATTCTGAAAAAAGTCAGGATTCTGAAAAAAGTCAGGATTCTGACTTTAATCTCAGAATTCTGACTTCTTTTTTTCAGAATTCTGAGATTAAAGTCAGAATTCTGACTTTAATCTCAGAATTCTGACTTTAAAGTCAGAATTCTTTCCTTTTTTTTTTTCCAGTGGCCCTAATCCTCTTCCGTAAAACACAGTGGAAATGGTGTGGAATTAAAAAACGCAAAGGCCACGAAATGGTCCCAGGTTCTACAGAGGGTTAAACACTTTGTTCTCCTGCAGGTCCAGTCCTGTCGCCACAGAAACAAGTCCTGACCCATGTACCTGGAACCATAGAAGAAGAATAAAATAATAAATGATATTTAAAAAAAGACCTTAAATCCCACAACATAAAAACATTTCGACCAATGAAATGCTTTAGAGTGAAGGACAGCAGTGAATCGCCGCTGACGTGGATTTATGCACAGCTGCAGGTGAGCTCACCTCACTGAAGGATGCATTTTTTCTTTTTCTTCAAACGCTTTCTTCCTGTGTGGCCTTCTGGAGATCAAAGAGAGGATACGATTGGTCGGTTTCTAGATATAAAGCTTATTTCATCATCAACACTAAAGGATGTTCTATCATCGTCTTGATGAGACCTTACAGCCTGAGCCTCAGCTCACCATGTCACAGGAAACACTAATGTTCAGGAACAGGAAGTGACCTCATAGACTCAGAGCTACATCACAACAGCCAGACTGACCCGGCTACATCACCATGGTATGGCAATCTCGACTCCACTCAACTGTAATCTGCGGCCGAGTCTCCGTCACTCTGCTGCAAACACTGAACACAACTTGATCTGTGTGGGTGGGCTGTGGGACAGGAAGCATTAAAATTTCCATGTTTCAGAAACAAACAGCAGCACTGAGCGTGCTCAAAGCCTGAAGCAGAGAGCACAGCGCCTCACTCTACCTGCTGGGCTGGTGTCTAAGGTGTTTGATGCGTTCCGGGGAGCAGAATCTTCCGGGTTAGGATCTTTGCTCCTGTTGACCTGGGTCACATCCTGCTGACTAGCTGTGTGCTGGACTTCCTGCTGCGCCGGTCTGGTGTCCACTTCAGACTCCGGACCCTGGACCTCAGCTGCGGGGCGTTCACAGAGGGCCTGGAGCTCTGAGGCAGCTCTGTCTGGCTCTGCTGGCTCCGGTTCTGGTCTGGTTCCAGCAGGTGGATGTGTGGGAGTCCGGACCTCCTCCCGAGGCTTCTCGGGAAAATCTGGCTTATCTTGGGCCGGTGACATCTGCGTGACCCCGGGGTGACCTGAAAAGGAGAACTTGATCAAACGAGCAGTAGTGACAAGAAAGTCTGCAGAAGTCCTGCCGGGCTCTCACCTTCGACCCCACCGTCCGGCTCTGCCCGTGGGCTTGTCTTCCTCAGCCTGCAGCCCTTCCTGATCTCGGCCAGCAGGTTGTCGACGGTGCATCCTTCGTCCCAATTGGCCATGTCTGTCCTAACTGCAGCACAGACACACGTTCCCCTGTGAGCTTAGCGCACGTGTCACAAACAACAGGTGAAAGCTGTCACTGCATCACCTGACAGCCTCACAGGTACAGCAGCATTTAATCTTTACAAACTTTCTTCTCGTCCTGATGCTCTCACATCATTTCCTTTAAATATTCAGCTGCTGATAAACTGTTGCAGAAAAATGTTGCTGATGTCAGCTATTGATTCTCGACCTGTCCGTCACCGGCCCTTCACATGTCTCACCTGTTCTCCACTTGCACTTGACCTGTCCTTCACCTGCCACACCTGGAGAGACAGGTGAGGGACACCTGTCTCTCCATTTAAGGAGGGAGGATTTAAGGTGAAATAATGGTGTCTGACTTGCTGATCTTTCTGGTGGGGGCTTCTTCTCTCAGTTTCCTCCCTTCCTCCAACCTCTTCCTCCTCTTCTCCTGCTCCCTGTGACCTTCGTTCTCCTGATCGAAGAATAAAAGGAACACACAGTTCAAACTTCAGCAGGCTAACCGGCCCCCCAGAGAGGGCGGAGCTTAACATTTACAGGGAAACAGGACTAATGTGTGGCAGCTACCACACTTTGTCACGGTTCAAGTCAGAGCCGATTGGCTGGCTGAGACATAGTTTAAATGACACATGCAAACGTGCGGCAGGGTATGAGTCCTGCAGACTGAGCCGCACTGCGATTGGCGCTGACCTTGAGGGTTCGAAGGAAGAGGTCTCTGAATGCCTTGATGGTGCTGAAGAGCTCTTCGAGGGAGAAGCTGCTGCTGTCCTCACAGAGGTAGGCGGACAGGTGCTTCCTCTGCTCCTCCACAGATGACAGCAGGAGTTGCAGCTGCTCAACAGCCTGCAGGCTCTCCTGGTAACACCACATAAGAACAACAGGTAAGTTCACCTGGAACAGCAGGTCTGTCCCACTAAAACGGTGTCAGTGAGTGTACAGACTGGATTTATCTGCCCGTAAAGGTGACAGCCTCATCCTGAGTGACTCACCTGTATGGTGGACAGGTACTGCTCCTTCATGTCGTCAGATGAGGAGGAAACGCTCCTCTGAGTTTTTCAGCCGTTTGTTTAGAGTCTTTGTTTCAGACTGAATAGAGTCCAAGCTGAGCCTGCAGGTGGAGTCAGAGGGCAACATTTAACACCGCTGCAGGCGAAACACCTGAGCTACCACGTCACAGACTCCACCCAGCAGTCTGTACGTGACTGAACTCCTATATGTGTTTACCCAGCAGCCTTTGCACAGATCTCCAGGTCATCGGGCAGGTTGAGCAGGTCGGGGTGATTCTCTTCAGCCTCCTAAGGGTCACAAACAGCAGCAACTGAATTATTATGAGAATACTGCAGTATTCCCCAGTATTAGTAGTATTCCCAGCATTACCTGCAGGATGTGGTGCAGCAGCGTGACTCTCGACTTGTTGGCTTTGGTTTCGGTCAGAATTCTGACTTTAATCTCAGAATTCTGACTTTAATCTCAGAATTCTGACCTTTTTTTTTTTCTGAGATTAAAGTCAGAATTCTGAGATTAAAGTCAGAATTCTGACTTTAATCTCAGAATTCTGACTTTTTTTTTTCTGAGATTAAAGTCAGAATTCTGACTTTAATCTCAGAATTCTGACTTTAATCTCAGAATTCTGACTTTAATCTCAGAATTCTGACTTTTTTTTTTCTGAGATTAAAGTCAGAATTCTGACTTTAATCTCAGAATTCTGACTTCTTTTTTTCAGAATTCTGAGATTAAAGTCAGAATTCTGACTTTAATCTCAGAATTCTGACTTTAAAGTCAGAATTCTTTCCTTTTTTTTTTTCCAGTGGCCCTAATCCTCTTCCGTAAAACACAGTGGAAATGGTGTGGAATTAAAAAACGCAAAGGCCACGAAATGGTCCCAGGTTCTACAGAGGGTTAAACACTTTGTTCTCCTGCAGGTCCAGTCCTGTCGCCACAGAAACAAGTCCTGACCCATGTACCTGGAACCATAGAAGAAGAATAAAATAATAAATGATATTTAAAAAAAGACCTTAAATCCCACAACATAAAAACATTTCGACCAATGAAATGCTTTAGAGTGAAGGACAGCAGTGAATCGCCGCTGACGTGGATTTATGCACAGCTGCAGGTGAGCTCACCTCACTGAAGGATGCATTTTTTCTTTTTCTTCAAACGCTTTCTTCCTGTGTGGCCTTCTGGAGATCAAAGAGAGGATACGATTGGTCGGTTTCTAGATATAAAGCTTATTTCATCATCAACACTAAAGGATGTTCTATCATCGTCTTGATGAGACCTTACAGCCTGAGCCTCAGCTCACCATGTCACAGGAAACACTAATGTTCAGGAACAGGAAGTGACCTCATAGACTCAGAGCTACATCACAACAGCCAGACTGACCCGGCTACATCACCATGGTATGGCAATCTCGACTCCACTCAACTGTAATCTGCGGCCGAGTCTCCGTCACTCTGCTGCAAACACTGAACACAACTTGATCTGTGTGGGTGGGCTGTGGGACAGGAAGCATTAAAATTTCCATGTTTCAGAAACAAACAGCAGCACTGAGCGTGCTCAAAGCCTGAAGCAGAGAGCACAGCGCCTCACTCTACCTGCTGGGCTGGTGTCTAAGGTGTTTGATGCGTTCCGGGGAGCAGAATCTTCCGGGTTAGGATCTTTGCTCCTGTTGACCTGGGTCACATCCTGCTGACTAGCTGTGTGCTGGACTTCCTGCTGCGCCGGTCTGGTGTCCACTTCAGACTCCGGACCCTGGACCTCAGCTGCGGGGCGTTCACAGAGGGCCTGGAGCTCTGAGGCAGCTCTGTCTGGCTCTGCTGGCTCCGGTTCTGGTCTGGTTCCAGCAGGTGGATGTGTGGGAGTCCGGACCTCCTCCCGAGGCTTCTCGGGAAAATCTGGCTTATCTTGGGCCGGTGACATCTGCGTGACCCCGGGGTGACCTGAAAAGGAGAACTTGATCAAACGAGCAGTAGTGACAAGAAAGTCTGCAGAAGTCCTGCCGGGCTCTCACCTTCGACCCCACCGTCCGGCTCTGCCCGTGGGCTTGTCTTCCTCAGCCTGCAGCCCTTCCTGATCTCGGCCAGCAGGTTGTCGACGGTGCATCCTTCGTCCCAATTGGCCATGTCTGTCCTAACTGCAGCACAGACACACGTTCCCCTGTGAGCTTAGCGCACGTGTCACAAACAACAGGTGAAAGCTGTCACTGCATCACCTGACAGCCTCACAGGTACAGCAGCATTTAATCTTTACAAACTTTCTTCTCGTCCTGATGCTCTCACATCATTTCCTTTAAATATTCAGCTGCTGATAAACTGTTGCAGAAAAATGTTGCTGATGTCAGCTATTGATTCTCGACCTGTCCGTCACCGGCCCTTCACATGTCTCACCTGTTCTCCACTTGCACTTGACCTGTCCTTCACCTGCCACACCTGGAGAGACAGGTGAGGGACACCTGTCTCTCCATTTAAGGAGGGAGGATTTAAGGTGAAATAATGGTGTCTGACTTGCTGATCTTTCTGGTGGGGGCTTCTTCTCTCAGTTTCCTCCCTTCCTCCAACCTCTTCCTCCTCTTCTCCTGCTCCCTGTGACCTTCGTTCTCCTGATCGAAGAATAAAAGGAACACACAGTTCAAACTTCAGCAGGCTAACCGGCCCCCCAGAGAGGGCGGAGCTTAACATTTACAGGGAAACAGGACTAATGTGTGGCAGCTACCACACTTTGTCACGGTTCAAGTCAGAGCCGATTGGCTGGCTGAGACATAGTTTAAATGACACATGCAAACGTGCGGCAGGGTATGAGTCCTGCAGACTGAGCCGCACTGCGATTGGCGCTGACCTTGAGGGTTCGAAGGAAGAGGTCTCTGAATGCCTTGATGGTGCTGAAGAGCTCTTCGAGGGAGAAGCTGCTGCTGTCCTCACAGAGGTAGGCGGACAGGTGCTTCCTCTGCTCCTCCACAGATGACAGCAGGAGTTGCAGCTGCTCAACAGCCTGCAGGCTCTCCTGGTAACACCACATAAGAACAACAGGTAAGTTCACCTGGAACAGCAGGTCTGTCCCACTAAAACGGTGTCAGTGAGTGTACAGACTGGATTTATCTGCCCGTAAAGGTGACAGCCTCATCCTGAGTGACTCACCTGTATGGTGGACAGGTACTGCTCCTTCATGTCGTCAGATGAGGAGGAAACGCTCCTCTGAGTTTTTCAGCCGTTTGTTTAGAGTCTTTGTTTCAGACTGAATAGAGTCCAAGCTGAGCCTGCAGGTGGAGTCAGAGGGCAACATTTAACACCGCTGCAGGCGAAACACCTGAGCTACCACGTCACAGACTCCACCCAGCAGTCTGTACGTGACTGAACTCCTATATGTGTTTACCCAGCAGCCTTTGCACAGATCTCCAGGTCATCGGGCAGGTTGAGCAGGTCGGGGTGATTCTCTTCAGCCTCCTAAGGGTCACAAACAGCAGCAACTGAATTATTATGAGAATACTGCAGTATTCCCCAGTATTCGTAGTATTCCCAGCATTACCTGCAGGATGTGGTGCAGCAGCGTGACTCTCGACTTGTTGGCTTTGGTTTCGGTCAGAATTCTGACTTTAATCTCAGAATTCTGACTTTTTTTTTTTCTGAGATTAAAGTCAGAATTCTGACTTTAATCTCAGAATTCTGACTTTTTTTTTTCTGAGATTAAAGTCAGAATTCTGACTTTAATCTCAGAATTCTGACTTTAATCTCAGAATTCTGACTTTAATCTCAGAATTCTGACTTTAATCTCAGAATTCTGACTTTAATCTCAGAATTCTGAAAAAAGTCAGGATTCTGAAAAAAGTCAGGATTCTGACTTTAATCTCAGAATTCTGAAAAAAGTCAGAATTCTGACTTTAATCTCAGAATTCTGACTTTAATCTCAGAATTCTGACTTTAATCTCAGAATTCTGACTTTTTTCAGAATTCTGAAAAAAGTCAGAATTCTGACTTTAATCTCAGAATTCTGACTTTAAAGTCAGAATTCTTTCCTTTTTTTTTTCCAGTGGCCCTAATCCTCTTCCGTAAAACACAGTGGAAATGGTGTGGAATTAAAAAACGCAAAGGCCACGAAATGGTCCCAGGTTCTACAGAGGGTTAAACACTTTGTTCTCCTGCAGGTCCAGTCCTGTCGCCACAGAAACAAGTCCTGACCCATGTACCTGGAACCATAGAAGAAGAATAAAATAATAAATGATATTTAAAAAAAGACCTTAAATCCCACAACATAAAAACATTTCGACCAATGAAATGCTTTAGAGTGAAGGACAGCAGTGAATCGCCGCTGACGTGGATTTATGCACAGCTGCAGGTGAGCTCACCTCACTGAAGGATGCATTTTTTCTTTTTCTTCAAACGCTTTCTTCCTGTGTGGCCTTCTGGAGATCAAAGAGAGGATACGATTGGTCGGTTTCTAGATATAAAGCTTATTTCATCATCAACACTAAAGGATGTTCTATCATCGTCTTGATGAGACCTTACAGCCTGAGCCTCAGCTCACCATGTCACAGGAAACACTAATGTTCAGGAACAGGAAGTGACCTCATAGACTCAGAGCTACATCACAACAGCCAGACTGACCCGGCTACATCACCATGGTATGGCAATCTCGACTCCACTCAACTGTAATCTGCGGCCGAGTCTCCGTCACTCTGCTGCAAACACTGAACACAACTTGATCTGTGTGGGTGGGCTGTGGGACAGGAAGCATTAAAATTTCCATGTTTCAGAAACAAACAGCAGCACTGAGCGTGCTCAAAGCCTGAAGCAGAGAGCACAGCGCCTCACTCTACCTGCTGGGCTGGTGTCTAAGGTGTTTGATGCGTTCCGGGGAGCAGAATCTTCCGGGTTAGGATCTTTGCTCCTGTTGACCTGGGTCACATCCTGCTGACTAGCTGTGTGCTGGACTTCCTGCTGCGCCGGTCTGGTGTCCACTTCAGACTCCGGACCCTGGACCTCAGCTGCGGGGCGTTCACAGAGGGCCTGGAGCTCTGAGGCAGCTCTGTCTGGCTCTGCTGGCTCCGGTTCTGGTCTGGTTCCAGCAGGTGGATGTGTGGGAGTCCGGACCTCCTCCCGAGGCTTCTCGGGAAAATCTGGCTTATCTTGGGCCGGTGACATCTGCGTGACCCCGGGGTGACCTGAAAAGGAGAACTTGATCAAACGAGCAGTAGTGACAAGAAAGTCTGCAGAAGTCCTGCCGGGCTCTCACCTTCGACCCCACCGTCCGGCTCTGCCCGTGGGCTTGTCTTCCTCAGCCTGCAGCCCTTCCTGATCTCGGCCAGCAGGTTGTCGACGGTGCATCCTTCGTCCCAATTGGCCATGTCTGTCCTAACTGCAGCACAGACACACGTTCCCCTGTGAGCTTAGCGCACGTGTCACAAACAACAGGTGAAAGCTGTCACTGCATCACCTGACAGCCTCACAGGTACAGCAGCATTTAATCTTTACAAACTTTCTTCTCGTCCTGATGCTCTCACATCATTTCCTTTAAATATTCAGCTGCTGATAAACTGTTGCAGAAAAATGTTGCTGATGTCAGCTATTGATTCTCGACCTGTCCGTCACCGGCCCTTCACATGTCTCACCTGTTCTCCACTTGCACTTGACCTGTCCTTCACCTGCCACACCTGGAGAGACAGGTGAGGGACACCTGTCTCTCCATTTAAGGAGGGAGGATTTAAGGTGAAATAATGGTGTCTGACTTGCTGATCTTTCTGGTGGGGGCTTCTTCTCTCAGTTTCCTCCCTTCCTCCAACCTCTTCCTCCTCTTCTCCTGCTCCCTGTGACCTTCGTTCTCCTGATCGAAGAATAAAAGGAACACACAGTTCAAACTTCAGCAGGCTAACCGGCCCCCCAGAGAGGGCGGAGCTTAACATTTACAGGGAAACAGGACTAATGTGTGGCAGCTACCACACTTTGTCACGGTTCAAGTCAGAGCCGATTGGCTGGCTGAGACATAGTTTAAATGACACATGCAAACGTGCGGCAGGGTATGAGTCCTGCAGACTGAGCCGCACTGCGATTGGCGCTGACCTTGAGGGTTCGAAGGAAGAGGTCTCTGAATGCCTTGATGGTGCTGAAGAGCTCTTCGAGGGAGAAGCTGCTGCTGTCCTCACAGAGGTAGGCGGACAGGTGCTTCCTCTGCTCCTCCACAGATGACAGCAGGAGTTGCAGCTGCTCAACAGCCTGCAGGCTCTCCTGGTAACACCACATAAGAACAACAGGTAAGTTCACCTGGAACAGTAGGTCTGTCCCACTAAAACGGTGTCAGTGAGTGTACAGACTGGATTTATCTGCCCGTAAAGGTGACAGCCTCATCCTGAGTGACTCACCTGTATGGTGGGACAGGTACTGCTCCTTCATGTCGTCAGATGAGGAGGAAACGCTCCTCTGAGTTTTTCAGCCGTTTGTTTAGAGTCTTTGTTTCAGACTGAATAGAGTCCAAGCTGAGCCTGCAGGTGGAGTCAGAGGGCAACATTTAACACCGCTGCAGGCGAAACACCTGAGCTACCACGTCACAGACTCCACCCAGCAGTCTGTACGTGACTGAACTCCTATATGTGTTTACCCAGCAGCCTTTGCACAGATCTCCAGGTCATCGGGCAGGTTGAGCAGGTCGGGGTGATTCTCTTCAGCCTCCTAAGGGTCACAAACAGCAGCAACTGAATTATTATGAGAATACTGCAGTATTCCCCAGTATTCGTAGTATTCCCAGCATTACCTGCAGGATGTGGTGCAGCAGCGTGACTCTCGACTTGTTGGCTTTGGTTTCGGTCAGAATTCTGACTTTAATCTCAGAATTCTGACTTTAATCTCAGAATTCTGACTTTTTTTTTTCTGAGATTAAAGTCAGAATTCTGACTTTAATCTCAGAATTCTGACTTTTTTTTTTCTGAGATTAAAGTCAGAATTCTGACTTTAATCTCAGAATTCTGACTTTAATCTCAGAATTCTGACTTTAATCTCAGAATTCTGACTTTAATCTCAGAATTCTGAAAAAAGTCAGAATTCTGACTTTAATCTCAGAATTCTGACTTCTTTTTTTCAGAATTCTGAGATTAAAGTCAGAATTCTGACTTTAAAGTCAGAATTCTTTCCTTTTTTTTTTCCAGTGGCCCTAATCCTCTTCCGTAAAATACAGTGGAAATGGTGTGGAATTAAAAAACGCAAAGGCCACGAAATGGTCCCAGGTTCTACAGAGGGTTAAACACTTTGTTCTCCTGCAGGTCCAGTCCTGTCGCCACAGAAACAAGTCCTGACCCATGTACCTGGAACCATAGAAGAAGAATAAAATAATAAATGATATTTAAAAAAAGACCTTAAATCCCACAACATAAAAACATTTCGACCAATGAAATGCTTTAGAGTGAAGGACAGCAGTGAATCGCCGCTGACGTGGATTTATGCACAGCTGCAGGTGAGCTCACCTCACTGAAGGATGCATTTTTTCTTTTTCTTCAAACGCTTTCTTCCTGTGTGGCCTTCTGGAGATCAAAGAGAGGATACGATTGGTCGGTTTCTAGATATAAAGCTTATTTCATCATCAACACTAAAGGATGTTCTATCATCGTCTTGATGAGACCTTACAGCCTGAGCCTCAGCTCACCATGTCACAGGAAACACTAATGTTCAGGAACAGGAAGTGACCTCATAGACTCAGAGCTACATCACAACAGCCAGACTGACCCGGCTACATCACCATGGTATGGCAATCTCGACTCCACTCAACTGTAATCTGCGGCCGAGTCTCCGTCACTCTGCTGCAAACACTGAACACAACTTGATCTGTGTGGGTGGGCTGTGGGACAGGAAGCATTAAAATTTCCATGTTTCAGAAACAAACAGCAGCACTGAGCGTGCTCAAAGCCTGAAGCAGAGAGCACAGCGCCTCACTCTACCTGCTGGGCTGGTGTCTAAGGTGTTTGATGCGTTCCGGGGAGCAGAATCTTCCGGGTTAGGATCTTTGCTCCTGTTGACCTGGGTCACATCCTGCTGACTAGCTGTGTGCTGGACTTCCTGCTGCGCCGGTCTGGTGTCCACTTCAGACTCCGGACCCTGGACCTCAGCTGCGGGGCGTTCACAGAGGGCCTGGAGCTCTGAGGCAGCTCTGTCTGGCTCTGCTGGCTCCGGTTCTGGTCTGGTTCCAGCAGGTGGATGTGTGGGAGTCCGGACCTCCTCCCGAGGCTTCTCGGGAAAATCTGGCTTATCTTGGGCCGGTGACATCTGCGTGACCCCGGGGTGACCTGAAAAGGAGAACTTGATCAAACGAGCAGTAGTGACAAGAAAGTCTGCAGAAGTCCTGCCGGGCTCTCACCTTCGACCCCACCGTCCGGCTCTGCCCGTGGGCTTGTCTTCCTCAGCCTGCAGCCCTTCCTGATCTCGGCCAGCAGGTTGTCGACGGTGCATCCTTCGTCCCAATTGGCCATGTCTGTCCTAACTGCAGCACAGACACACGTTCCCCTGTGAGCTTAGCGCACGTGTCACAAACAACAGGTGAAAGCTGTCACTGCATCACCTGACAGCCTCACAGGTACAGCAGCATTTAATCTTTACAAACTTTCTTCTCGTCCTGATGCTCTCACATCATTTCCTTTAAATATTCAGCTGCTGATAAACTGTTGCAGAAAAATGTTGCTGATGTCAGCTATTGATTCTCGACCTGTCCGTCACCGGCCCTTCACATGTCTCACCTGTTCTCCACTTGCACTTGACCTGTCCTTCACCTGCCACACCTGGAGAGACAGGTGAGGGACACCTGTCTCTCCATTTAAGGAGGGAGGATTTAAGGTGAAATAATGGTGTCTGACTTACTGATCTTTCTGGTGGGGGCTTCTTCTCTCAGTTTCCTCCCTTCCTCCAACCTCTTCCTCCTCTTCTCCTGCTCCCTGTGACCTTCGTTCTCCTGATCGAAGAATAAAAGGAACACACAGTTCAAACTTCAGCAGGCTAACCGGCCCCCCAGAGAGGGCGGAGCTTAACATTTACAGGGAAACAGGACTAATGTGTGGCAGCTACCACACTTTGTCACGGTTCAAGTCAGAGCCGATTGGCTGGCTGAGACATAGTTTAAATGACACATGCAAACGTGCGGCAGGGTATGAGTCCTGCAGACTGAGCCGCACTGCGATTGGCGCTGACCTTGAGGGTTCGAAGGAAGAGGTCTCTGAATGCCTTGATGGTGCTGAAGAGCTCTTCGAGGGAGAAGCTGCTGCTGTCCTCACAGAGGTAGGCGGACAGGTGCTTCCTCTGCTCCTCCACAGATGACAGCAGGAGTTGCAGCTGCTCAACAGCCTGCAGGCTCTCCTGGTAACACCACATAAGAACAACAGGTAAGTTCACCTGGAACAGCAGGTCTGTCCCACTAAAACGGTGTCAGTGAGTGTACAGACTGGATTTATCTGCCCGTAAAGGTGACAGCCTCATCCTGAGTGACTCACCTGTATGGTGGACAGGTACTGCTCCTTCATGTCGTCAGATGAGGAGGAAACGCTCCTCTGAGTTTTTCAGCCGTTTGTTTAGAGTCTTTGTTTCAGACTGAATAGAGTCCAAGCTGAGCCTGCAGGTGGAGTCAGAGGGCAACATTTAACACCGCTGCAGGCGAAACACCTGAGCTACCACGTCACAGACTCCACCCAGCAGTCTGTACGTGACTGAACTCCTATATGTGTTTACCCAGCAGCCTTTGCACAGATCTCCAGGTCATCGGGCAGGTTGAGCAGGTCGGGGTGATTCTCTTCAGCCTCCTAAGGGTCACAAACAGCAGCAACTGAATTATTATGAGAATACTGCAGTATTCCCCAGTATTCGTAGTATTCCCAGCATTACCTGCAGGATGTGGTGCAGCAGCGTGACTCTCGACTTGTTGGCTTTGGTTTCGGTCAGTTTGAGCAGAGTGTTGATCTTAAAGCCTTCAGCATTCCCCGTGTGAGTTCCCTGATGGACCATACATCACATGACTAAATCAGACTACCAGCCTTTACATTTTATTTCAGCTAAATAACAGACTGATTTATGATTTGGCAACTAAATGAACTGTCTTGGTAGACAGTCTGTTGGTAGATTTGTGCTGAGCTAATAGTTGGTGCTGAGTCACACCTGCCTGAATGTGCAAACAAATAAAAACAAAAAAAACAAACAAAACACTCCTCGGACGAACTGTTAGTGCAATCAACCTCACAGCTGTGATATTACTGCTTAGATAACTTCATAAAAACTTCATCAGAGGCTCCAGTTAGCTGAGGTGAAGTCCAGCAGTTGCTAGAGGCCCACTCCACAGCAGAGACACGGACATGACTTATTTTTCTTGCACGAAAGGACAAGCATCATGGTGCAGTGGAACCAGCATCCAGGACATAAACAGCTGCATTATACTGCTAACATCTGCACAGACAGCATGTTGATGCTAAACTAGCCAAGAACTTAAGGCCCTTTCGCATAGGATGCGGCACACTGACCGCTAGCTTGTTCTCCACCTGTCTCGCTTAGCGTAAAGGACCCAAACTCTGTGTTGTGCTGGCCGATGCGCTCTGCTTGGAAGTCTTTGACTTTGTGTCCTTCACAAGAGTTTGTGTTGAGTTATGTTCAAATTTTTAATAAAACAAAAATATCGCTCATTCATATAGATGGAAGAGTTTGTTTGTGTGGTTTGAGTCTTCGGGAAGAGAACTGCTTTAGGACCGTCACCGAGCATGCCACACAAAGTAATCAGATTACAAGGAGTAAAAAAAAGATTCTCACATAGTTGAGAAAGTTTCCGACACTCAGGATTAGTTTACAGAAGACTGGCAGCCGAGCGCTCTCCTTCACACCTGCACACAAAACAACACACACAAACAGAAACAAGATCACCACCACAGCAGCCAAACGTGCGTGTGCAGCCAGTGTGTTTGTTGTGTAGCTGCTGTGTGTTTGTCATGTATATACACACTCTGGCAGGCGCGGTCCAGCAGCTCAGCTCTGAGCCTCATAGTCTCCAACACACAGCTGCTCTCCTCACACAGCAACATACACTCAATCCTCAGAGAGTAACTGCAACACACACACACACACACACACACACACAGCAAGTGAGTGGACCTGTGGTGAGCTGTGCTTATTTATCTGTGCTTGATGTGTGCTGCAGCTGGCGCTGTCCTCACACCTGGGCAGATCAATGAGCTGCAGGTAAAACTGATCTGCTGATGCCAACTTGTCCTGCTCTGCCAGATGAGACTTCAGGTTCCCTACCTGAGGAGGGAAAGATGAGATACAGGTCAAGTACAGGTGAAGGACAACTGAAGCACAGGTGAGAGACAGGTGGAGAACAGGTGAAGCGCAGGTGACCTCTGCTCTGACCTCATGTTTCTCTGGGAGGAGTTTGATGAACTGTTTCAGGGCCTCAACATCAAACTTTGATCGGTCTCCTCTTCGGATGAGATCCACAAAGTCCTCGTGGGAACTGCAGGTGAGACAGGTCAGGTGATACAGGGATGGTGATGTCACAGCACAGGTGTTTTTATTGGCTGCAAGACTCAGAAAAAGAACAGTCACCATTTGAAGTGCTTGAGGAAGATGTTGAGGTTAAGGCTCTTCTTGGCGTCGATGAAGGACACCTGTGGACAGAATTGAACATGTGGATGTGAAAAAGGTAAAACGTGTAACGCCACACCTGTAAGGTGAAGACAGAGAAAGCTGCTCTTTGGGCTCCGTCTTTGACTTGGTTCTGGTCTTGGTCTCAGTCGGAGGGAGACTGAAGAGGTGCTCGATACTGCAGTAATCTGGCTCCATGGAGTCCAAAGATGTTGACGTCCACAGAGACTCGTGGCCTGTGGACACAGAGTGACGTCAGCTTGGATGAATCCTGCACCTGACCTGGGCCAACACCAGGCCTCACCTGACACCAGTCTGGATGGAAGTTTCTGCCAGTTCAGCTTCTTCATCCGCAGTGTTGGGCAGGGGGTGTGGCTTGAATTAGGAGCGGAGCTGCTATATAACCTGCCCAGACTTTGAACTGTCTCAGCTCTGATGTCACCTGGAGGAGAGGGGGGGAGTGGAGGTCCAGCACCAGGTAAGGGTGGAGGGGGAGGAGCCATAGCACCAGGTAAGGGTGGGGGTGGAAGGGGTGGAGGGAGAGGAGCCATAGCACCAGGCAAGGGTGTGGGCGGCAGTGGAGGGGGTGGAAGGGGAAGAGTCATAGCACCGGGTAAGGGAGGAGGAAGAGGGGGGGCATAGGAAGTGGGAAGAGCCGGAGGCAGTGCTGCTGCAGTGGGGGCTGTCGGAGCATCTTTGGTGAGTGCCTCTGATTGGCTGGGAGGACTGTCTGGTAGTCTAGTCTGGACCGCCCTGTCGATGGTAAGATTGGCTGAGTAAGTCTTTCGGGGGAGGAGCTTCTCCAGCAGGTGATCTGCAGAGTCTACCTCAGCTGCGATCAAGAAAAACAGAGCCGATGAATTCACCTTCGCCTGATCCTGTGAAATGCCCTCAGCTTTGATCATACTCTGCCTGCTGTCATTTATACAAACTGACAAAACAGGGCCTGCATCTGAACCTTAAGGGACTCTTTACAGGGGTCATCGTTTATATAGAGAGGACACTTCTACAAAGAGGCGGAATCAGAGCTGGACCCAGTGATCTGCTGTTGGATGCACCCTCATACTTACCATCCTGAGCCAGCAGGGTGGCTCGATCCATCAGCAGCTCCAGAGCACACCAGACCTCAGCTCTGTCCGGACCCACCAGCAACAAGGCCTGAAGGATGGACAGCAGCTGCACGGAGGATGGATGGCTGGACACCTGAACGCAGAGAGGGTCAGGACAGGTTATTTTGGCTACGTTCACACTGCAGGTCTTAATGCTCAATTCCAATTTTTTGATCAAATCCGATTTTTTTGTCTGCTCGTTCACACTACAAATAAAATGCGACAGCAAACGCGCTCTAGTGTGAACCCTCGAAGCGGCCGCATGCGCAAAAGAAGACGTCACCCACAACGCGCTCTGTTTAGACCCAGAGCAAATAATATTGTTTGACTGATGGCCCTTAATATAAAGACTTCGGACTTTACGTTTCCCAATTTTGCTTTAAGTTATTTTGTTATTTACATAATAATGTAAATAACCTAATAATGATCCTTATTGCTGTTTTAGAGGAGCACTGCTTCAAAGGATAGTTGCAGATTTCTGTCAAAATCTGCAGATTACACAGTACAAATAAAATGTTCACGTTGTCTTCCCAACAGTTTCACTAACATCTACACTGGATGGCCGGAAGCGTTCGCGATGTCTTCTCTGGCGCTTCTGCGGCGCTGATAATTGGCGTCCGTCTTGTGTCAGTGACGTACAAGACGGATTTAATGCGACGTGACCATCAAACAGCAGTCGCATTCTAAAACATCGGATATGTATTGGATTCAGCACCACATACGAAAGTGACCCAGATCAGATTTGAAAATATCGGATTTGTTCCGTTCACACTGTCACACCATGGTCGGATAGATGGGTCGCATAGGGTCAAAAAAAAAAAAAAAAAAAAAAAATCGGATTTGATGCGCTTTCGACTGCAGTGTGAACATAGCGTCTGTCTCCTTACATTTCTATCATTGAAAAGAGAACTACCAGCAGTGTCACTTTCACAGATGCTGCGCCAATCGCTCTGAAGGTGGCAGTGTTGGGTTCTGTAGTTTAAACCAGTGTTTCCCAATCTTTTGGAGCCACGGTACATATTTCACGTTAGAAAAATAACACAACATACTACCAAACAAAAATGTCACAAAAAGCATATTGATAATTTTTCCCCGCGCACCATGTATAGCAGAATTGGTTCAGTTTGTTTAGATGTATCTGTCGGCAACCAATTTAATTAGAGCAGGTAGTTGTACTCCCCTCTAGTGGAAGATAATGTAATTGTTCTGCCCATTACTCAAGCCGATTGCTTAGACCAGCGGTCTCCAACCTTTTTTGCGCCACGGACCGGTTTATGCCCGACAATATTTTCACGGACCGGCCTTTAAGGTGTCGCGGATAAATACAACAAAATAAAACTAGTACCGGTACCGAAAAAAAGAAGATTTATTCATAACACACGTGAAAAGACCCAGGAAAACCGAGTTAACGATAAAAACGATAACAAAATAACTCTGACAACCGATAAAAACCCTGAAAACTAAACATTTCACGCCTGAGCCTCTACTCTCGCGGCCCGGTACCAAACGACTCACGGACCGGTACCGGTCCGAGGCCCGGGGGTTGGGGACCGCTGGGCTTAGAGTACCAATTGGGTGGAATAAGATAATCTTCCACGGCACACCTTTGTGCCGCGGCACAGTGGTTGGGAAACATTGGTTTAAACGTTCCAGCTTGAGTCGCATCACTCTTTAAACTGTGGTTACCATGGTGTAGAGCATTGTGAAGACCTGCTGGTGGCTGCTCATATCAATCCCTCCGTACAGCCTCTCCATCTCCTCCATGTCCTCCGACAGAGAGTCTTCAAACACGTCACACTGGATGTTCAGGTCCTTGTCCTGCGTCTCCCTGCACACACAGGCAGGAAACTGATTGGAAACACGACTGATTATTGATTAATAACTGATGTAAGCAAAGTGAGAATGAAGCCAGTACCTGAGCCTGGGGAGCAGGTTCAGCAGCTGCAGACCTAAAAATCACAGACATATATATCACTTCTTATTTTGGTCAAGCAGCAGGACACACTCACACCATGACGACCTCTGAGGGTCTGACACTCGAGCCCTCAGCGAGACCTGACTCCAGGAAAGCCTCCGTACAGGGATGTGATGTCACACTGTGACAGATATCAAGCTCCTCCTACACATAACTCTGATAACAGTTTAATTCAACTTTATTTATACATCGCCAAATCACAACAACAGTCACATCAAGGTCTTTCTGTTGTGAGGTAAAGACCCTACAACATGATGAAAGCAGTGATGTCAGCAATGACATCATGATGATGATGTCAGGGGTGATGTCAGATTGGTGATAAACAGTTCGTTTTACCGATGAACTCCTGCCGCACCCGGTGCCTTCTCCTCAGCTCCTCCTCCTGCAGCACGAGGACGTTGACCATACTTAGCAGCGTCACCATGTAGAGGATGTTGTCGGTGGCGTGAAGCTCATTCATGATCACGCTGAAGCGATACTGCTGCTTCTTCAGGCTCTGAATACAGACGCAGGAAGTGACAGGTCAGAGGACGGACACGGTTCGTTTACACCTTCATTAAACACAACTTCCTGCTTCAGTCTGACTGAAGTGTGATGATTAAACACTCCTAATAACTGTGTCTGTGCGTGTGTGTGTACATGTTATGTTTAGACATCTTTGTGAGGACAGAAAATTGGCATGCCACTATACTTGTGGGGACCAACAGCCCTTATGGGGACAAAGTGCCCATCCCCACAAGTTTGAAGACGTGTCTGAGGCTCAAAATGTGGTTTTAGTGTCAGGGTTACAGTTAGGTTATGGTTAGGGTTAGGCATTCATTTTTGATGGTTAGGGTAAGCAGCTAGGGAAAGGGTTATGTCAATGAGATGTCCTCACTAAGATAATAAAACGAGTGTGTGTGTGCACACGTGTGGTATCCCATGATTCCATGCTGTAAGTTCAGAGCCTGTGAGAACAGGCTGGGCGGGGACGATAAGATCTGCAGCGTCTGAGGTTCAGCTGTTTGTTATGGTGTATCTGCAGTTACGCCCTGATGGTACACAGACCACGTCGTCGTTGCTCTCACCTGGCAGCGAGGAGCTGTGGTGGAGCTTTGTGAGCTCTCTGCTGACTTAGGTAATCAGCCAGTGGCTTTCAGTTTGAGCTGTTCTGCTTGTCATGTTAGCCTTGAAACTAAGTGAAACTGACTCGCACTTCCTTTTGCTAACGTCCTGCCGATAAAGCTTTTCAAACCGACCCAAATGGCCTGCTCATGTCTCCCCATCCAGCTCATGCGACATCTGTTGGTTCGTCCATCAAGCAGGTAAACATGCCCCTCTAAACAAATGAAATCAGCCAAGAGAGCCTCTGAAAGTGACCTGGACCTACAGCAACATTTAACTGTTTATATGACTGAGCGCCAACTGTCCTGACTGCCATCGTGAGGCAGAGTTCAGATTACTTAAACTGATCTCATGAAATCACAAATCACCTCAGAGGAGACCGAGAAGGAAGGGAAAAAAGGAAAAAAGGAAGGACAGGAAGGAAATAAGGAGAGAGGAGGAAGTGGACGAGGACATGAGCATACCTTGTAGTTGTCGAGTGCATCGAAGACGAGGTGGTGTCCCCGAGGGTCGAAGACGGCAAGAGCAGCCAGCAGCTGGAACAGCTGCATCTTCACCATGACATTGGACGTGTCGAGAGCTGAGGGCATATAGGAGGAGGTGGAGTTACCGCTTTCATAAGTAATGACTCTGAGTCGTCATCTTCACCTCACAGGTACACCGGCTACCTGCTTAGCTTAGGCTGGAACAGCCACCTGAGTCTACCTGTTGCTCAGGGTAGCGTGTAAATATGATTTTAAGGTGGTTTTAAGGCAGATCTGCTTCATTCTAACTTTCTGGTCCTCCACCCACCTTGAGCCAGCATCCTGATGTAGCCCTCGTTGTCCAGGATGAAATGCAGCCCTGCGGACGAGTTCATGATGGTCCGGACACAGCTGACGCAGGTGAGCTGCAGCAGAGCATCGGCGATGTGGGCGCAGCCGCGGCCCGACAGAGCCTCCAGCGCCTCCAGCAGGAGGTCCAAACCCTGTAGTTCAAGGAACTGCACCATCCATGACTGATTACTCACCTCCAGCCGCCGCTGCAGACCCGAGTAGTTCACCACTGTGGGAACCTGGAGGGGCAGAGTGACCATCGGTCAGAGCTGTGAGACGCCCTCTCCTTCCCCTGCAGGACTCCTGAGGTTCTGCTTCTTTCCTACCTGCAGCAGTCGGATGCAGAGCTCGGGGTCAGCGTTCTCCAGATTGGCCTCCACCTTGCCGTCAGTGACTGTGGCGGGGCCTCTGGTCAACTGGTCCTTTACCGCCCCCCATTTGGTACTGGTTGCCATGATGACAGGCTAAAGGTTTTACCGATGTTTGAGCTGACGAGGGTTAAAACAGATACAGGTAATCAATCACAAACAATCAATGACATCATCATCTTTTTAACGTCCATGACAAGCAGACCTGACACAAGCGATGACATCACGCCCGTGTCAGCCTGCCTCGGGCTCACAGTTTCACATTCATTAACACATCTCTGAGTCACAAACTGAGCTCCTCCAGTGGACGCCTTTATCTGCTCAGGAGGTCAGAGTCCTTTACTGTGATTGGACTCCATTGGGCTTTAGTTGTGTCATAAATTATTATTTGAATTATGTTCCTGACTGACAGCTCGAGTACACTTCTGATGTGGACCAGTTTTAACTTGGTTTTATTCAGCTCCGAATCAAAGCTCCAAATCACAACAACAGTCACCTTGAGATGCTGTACTGTCTTTGTACTCTCAACAACCATATGAGTAAGAAGTTTTGTGACAGTGGCAAGGAAAACCTCAATTTTAACAGGAAGAAACCTCCAGCAGAGCCAGGCTCAGACCAGTTTGGGAGAGGGAAGGAAGACAGGACAAAGGCACTCTGTGGAATGCATGAATAACAAGAAACAGAGAAAAAGAAGAAGAATGCAGTGAATCAGGCTGAAGGATCAGCTGATTAACAGACTGATAATAAAGCACATGATTGGCTCCAGTAACAGAAAAATAAACACGAAGCGCTCACAGCTATCGTGGCTGTGATTTGGAAAGTGAATGAATCAGACTGAAGGCTACGTGAATCCTGCACTCAGTGTGTTGCAGAGTCTTCATCAGTGAAGAAGAGTGACTGCACGTCACAGCGTGGTGGGTGAAATATGTCAGCTATGTGGTATTTCTGGTATTCAGTGCGTGTGCATGTCCTGACAGCTGAGCACGCTCACCACATTAACGCGCCGCTGTGAGAAAACCTGAACTTTAAACTTGAAAGGTGGAGTAGGTCAGTCACATGGTCAAAGGGTGTTTCCAGAGGCCTGGATTCAAATCTCCCCCGGGGCATTTGAATCCCCCCCCCCCATCCAGCCAGCCTTCCTGCGTCAGTAAAGCTTCAGAATATTAAACACAACCATGAAACTTTCAGACTCACTGCAACATGGTCCTAATAAAGTGAGCACTGACTGTGTAAACCAGCAGAAACACAGGCAGGAAATTCACCTGTAAAGGTGTGTGTGGGTGTGTGTGTGAGTGAAGACAGACTGACTGGGGGGAGAAATTCCTTCTCAGCAGATGAGCTCAGGATAAAGACTCTTCCTCTTTTTGGACAGATGCTTCATCGCTTGGTTAAACTGTGGCCTCCTCCTCACGCCCGGCAGCAGAACTTTAACCACGGAAACAAATGCTCCTCATCAGCAGCAGCAGGTTTCAGTCTTCAGAGAAGGACCAGCAAACAAACTCAGCACTAGTTGTTCCAGTATCGGGAAAAACTGAGGGATGATCCTTTAAACCTGAAGCTCAGGTGTTTGTCATCATTTAACAACTTAAACAGACCTTTCACTGTACACATGCGCATATCTGTCAGTGGTACACCCTCACAGAAGAACAAATGCATTGATCTCAGTGCTGATGGATCAATACAGTGATTGGATAAGAGCAGACCCGCATGCTCCGATTCAAAGGTTCAAAAGTTTAAACACAGTTGTGGCTAAAAACCGCTGACAGGTCGAGCTGTGCCTGCCAAACCGGACTCCCTTCAAAATTAATCGAATTTAGTGTCTGAGCTTCAGTTCACTCGGTGCTGTGGTGGGTTCGGCTCAGCAACACCGGCCGGAGGACGGAGCAGCTTCAGCCGCTCCGCTGCTCCCACAGGTACAGGTGTATTTCACCGGGAACAGAAGAAGCTCATCACACAAACTTACCTGGAATCTGTCACTTGTGTCAAGCCGGCCTCCAATTCGAGACTTGCAGTCAAGCCAGCCTCCAGTTTGTTTTACGTTCCCTGTGTATTCAAAGTATTACGGAATGGATGTGGAAACCGGATTTCAAAATAAAAGCCAACTTCGAGTGAATTAACAGGTATGTTAAGAACATAATAACATATAATTTAGGCTTTTTTTTTCCTTTTTCTTTTTTTTCAAACTCTAATGTTAGATCTATATGATAGTGATGGCCCGCTTGAAGCTGACGCTCCGGAGCGTGTGTCGAAAAAAACAACACACTGGTTCAGAAGCACTGTGTCGAGGCTTGCTTCGTTTGGCAAAAGTCACGTGACCAGTGACGTCCGAAGCTTCATTACGCACGTAACTGCTTCGGTACCTGATTCAAACGGATATAAGGAAGTGAATCATCCACGGGATTCGTGGAGTGTGTTGATGGTGACATAGAGCGAAGAGGTGATCATTCCACTGACAGATATGGAGCCAGCGAGGAAGAGAGGACGTTCTGGCGTGTGGGAATATTTTGAGTTGATTTTGCTCAATTCATTTTATCTGCCGAAGTGAAAAACCTGAAATGTCCAAAATCATGTTTTCATAATGTAAATCTCATTACAGCATATGACTTTAGGAACACTTCCATGTGAATTAAAGCTGATGAAGACTACAACAATGTATTTGACACTATACGTACATTACATTGCTACACAGTTTAGAAAATCATTTTGTTTATTGTTTTTAGGTGATAGTCTGCAGGACCCAGGAATACCTGCATATCTACCAGCTTGCAGTGCAGTTCCTGCACTCCACAGCCTCTTCTGTTCCATGCAAGTGGATTTTCTCCAAGGCAGGAGAAACTATTTCTAAGAAAAGAAACAGACTCAGCCAGCGCACAGTAACACTAATCCTCTTTTTAAATGTAAATTACAAAAGGGCTACCTGACATAGATCATGTTTTTACTTTGCAAGTTCTTGATTAGGGGTGGGTTTTGATTATTGCCTTTCTGATTACAATCCATGCTAAATTGGATAAATTTATATTGATTCATTACAATCCTGTGTCGATTTGTAAATTAACGTTATTATGCCTGAAACGCCAGCATCTCAGGTTAAACCTCACAACATGTCGTCAAACACCATACAGCTAAAACAGTACCTGGGAGCAGGTTTACGGATTCTGCATACAAACGTAAACACAGAGCGCGGACCCGACGCGTCAGAGTCAGATTTTGGTGTGTCGTCGGGTCCGCGCTGTGTTTGCCTCTTTTTTTTTTCGCTGGCTTCTGCAGCTGCAGGTTCATAACTCTCTGTTTACATCTCTAATTAAGTCTCACATGTGTCAGCTTTCTTTTAATAGATACGAAATTATGGATATATACTGATAGATGACCAGAATTGTAATATTTCTGACTGAGGCAAAACTTTCAAGATTCCAATCAAATTGAATCGGATCCTGTATCGAATCAAAATGATTCTACAAATCAGTAACGATGCAGCCGTACTCAGCCCCTAAGCATTTTCCCTTTCCAGTTCACAATCAATCCCACCCCTAGGTCAAAAATATGTATAGGACAATTGGCCTAATCTAATATTTTGTATGAACCTGTCCAGCTGTCCAGTGATTAAATGACAAGTAGATGGGGGCAGGACTCCACAGCAGGGGCATACTCCATAATGTGCTGTGCAGTCTCATATGTATATTGTATATGTTGCTCACTTATTGTATTTACCAACATAAAGGAGTTATGAGCAAAGAAAGGCCACACCATAGTGCATGTTTAAATAGGGAAAGTTTATTGATCAAAATGTATTACGCAAATACGCATTACATTTTTTTCAGCCCCCCAATCGAGAAAACAAAACCAATTACATGTTCAAAGCAACGGAACGGTGGCCCAATATCAGAGAGAACTCCACTCTTGAGTGAGCAGTGATGATTGAGTGTGCGTGTTAGTCCCCATAGGGAAATAGTTCCTCTGCATTTAACCCATTCACCCAGTGAATTTTTTATTGAGCAGTCCGTTTTATTTTGCAGATTCAAGCTGCTCTTCAAAATATTCGCCACCAGATGTCACCGGAGAGGACTGTGTTGAAAAGCTTCGAGTAATGAACCATTTTTCAATACAAGCTTCAGTGCTTCGGAAAGCTTCATTTGGCCATCACTACTATATGACACAGCCTTGTACCCTAATTGTGCCCTGTCACTATCAAGGCCATCTTATTTTGCCTTCCAAAATAAAAGCCTTTTCAAATTGTCCATATACGACCTACTCTTTTAACGATTTCAAAATGCTCTTAAATGAAAAATTCATGTTTCAACAGGATAATTCCACTTTAGATCAACAGTATACAGCCCCACAGTGATACCATATCAATATCAAGTCATTCTGATTTTGACTTCCAAAGTAAAAGCCTTTGACAATGTCAAAGTAAAAGCAGGAGTGACTAAAACAAGCTCTCTTCAATTATTTTGGGATGTTATTTACTTATCAATTGTGAAAAAATTGCTCTGAATAAACAGAGAAGCAAAAACGCTCATGAACTGGCGTGGAGAAAGACGTGTCTGTGTGAACAGGGAAAAAGCTGAACGTGGCGCGGCGCTTCCACGTGCAGTGTCTACCGTCACTCACGAGTAAAAAGACTGCAACATTAACATTAGCATTGGAGGCTAAATAGAATTTTCGACACATCTCCTCCTCTATTAAAGCTCGTTTTCAGCAACCGAACACCAAGAAACATCAAGAAAACCTCACTGCGCCGATAGAATACCGTGAATTTTATATAAGTTTGAATAACTTACCGTTTGTGTAAAATACTCCAATGAGTACGGCAGGCATCCACCACGGTGTAACCAGCAGAAGCACATGGAAAATCGGCCCGGCAGAGCAAACTATTAATTGATCCACGGGTTTACCTGGGCAGAAGCCCAGGGGCCTGCCAAGTTAAATAACTCTCTTCAGAGTTCATTTGCTTGGACTTGAATAACACTGTTTAATAACTCCAACACTGAACACTATTTGAATCAGAATGTGTTAAAATGACACTTTGAGAGTGGAAATCAACTCTAACATCTTTAACCCTGAAATTTTAACACTCCAGTTTTTGCTGTGTATATTGTTTGATAGTTGGAGTCAGGCGAGTGTTGTTGTAGACTTTAAGTCGCTGTGCGAGTTAATATTGCTGGAGGAGTTTAAGAACTGTTTTCCTGAGCAGACAGTGATGTACCTGAGCATGCAGAAGGTGGCCACGTTACAAGAGGCAGCTGTCCTGGCTGAGGAGTTTGCCCTAACGCATAAGGCAGTGGAACAAATAGAATAGTGCTATTGTAAATTGTGTGAGAACATGATTGTGACTGTCCTGAGTGAAGTATTGCAAACTGTGGAAAGAGTGATTTTGAATGTTCTGAGTGAAGTATTTTGCAAGTGTCAGAGGCATAAAGTGAGACATGAGTAAGAAAGGGAATAGGAAGTGAAGCAGGGGTAACAGAGAGACAGACTGACAAGGGTGCAGACAGTAAACTGGATAGCAGAGGGTGATACTGCAGGTCACCAGCTGCCCCTAGGGGACACAAAATAAATAAAGTAGAATGAAAAAATATGAAATAATACTAAAAACCCTTTTAGTATTATTACATTTTTTTTGGTGGGCCAGACCCTAAAAGACCCTAAAACAGAAAAAGTCCAGTTTCCTGTTTTTGAAAAAAAAAAGAGAAACCAAACACTCTTTATAGATAAACAATAATAAAGGTATGAATAAAGAATAAGAATAAATAAGTAACAATTAATGAAACTGAATGCATTCTGAGAATTATGAAAGATAATTCTTGAAAAATGCCTTAAACGTTAAAGGGAGCAGTTGCACATTAAACAGCATGGTGGATGGAGAATCACAAGCTGGGAAGTTCACCTGCAATATCACTGTGTCTGAGTGGACTCAGAAAGACTGTCTGAGTTTGAAATTTGCCACAGATGGAGTAAAGTTTCAACAGAAGAGACTGAAAAACAAGACAAGGCTGAAGAAAAACTGTAAAAAAAAAAAGTATCACTGATAATGCACATCCCATACGGAAAAGAAATAGAACAAACTTATAAGTCTTGCATAAGATGTGGCCTACTTCATATAGTGAATCATATAAGTGGCCACTAATGAAAGTGGCCACTTTCTCATTACTTTCATATATTGTTTTAGTAAGCATCCAAAACATACAAGTTTCATTTATATAATTTTTCAAGGGATCTTGTATCTGTTTTCACTCTTGTATGCTTTTCATACATGTTTCACACAAGACAGATACAAACTTTATAAGATTTATATCTATCTTTTCCGTATGGGATGTCACAGCCATGAACTGCTGCGGGATGTGGGAGAGAAAGACAACAGCAGACAGGAGGAAGAAGATAACAAGGAGGGAGAAGAGAACATAGAGGAACAATGAAGACTGTTTTTAGTGTGGGGACACGTGAAAATCAGGTTAAGGAAAACCAGGAAAAAACTGAGGCCGACTGACTTGGTGTGGAGGTTGAGAAAGGGTCAGAATATTGCAACATGTTTGATCTGGCTAATGTATTTTTCAGTAAAAAACATGTAATCCTGGCAGTTAGCTTTGGGTCACGGAGCCCCGCAGCGGACATGGGAGAAAAAAAAAAGATTAGGGAGAAAAAAAAAATAATTAGGGAGAAAAAAAAATTAAGACGGACTTTTGCGAGAGCTCGCAAAAGTTTTACCCGCATTCTTCCGAGGCCGCCAGCTCGAAGCCGACCGGGAGGTCGAGGCACGATGTGCCGGGAAAGCGGTGTTCCTCCCGGCTGTAGTAGGTCTCGACCTCCCGTTAGCTTCGAGCTAGTGAGTGTCAGATCTCCACTTTTGCAAATATGTGATGTCTTGTAAACCGAGCAGGTATCTGACGTTTACACAACTACATTCACGCCTCAAAAGATCTTAAGAGTGTATTTTGTGACCCAGAAAGAGTAATATTACAACTAAGTAGCGGCCGCCATTGTTGGAGTTTTGCGAGATCTCGCAAAACAAACTCGGGATCTCGCAAAAGTCCGTCTTAATTTTTTTTTTTTCTCCCTAATTTTTTTTTTTCTCCCTAATTTTTTTTTTCTCCCATGTCCCCTGCGGGGCTCCGTATTGGGTTGCTTTCTCTTTCCAGGCAAAAAATTATACTCAGCCATGGCCTAAACCAGTCCCTAAGATTTTTTACAGTGCACTTAAAGAAAACTTGTCAGGTTTAATCCCTATGGAGAGATCAACATTTTTGGATACGCAAATTTAATAATCTGTCCTTTTTAGCAGGCCTGCAAGATTAAAACTAAAGTGCTATAAAATATCCTACCTAGAGCAGTTGCAAGGTTAACCCCCTTCATTAGGCTTTGGAGAAAAATGTACCTCTCTGGGACCAAAAGTTCATCTGGACGTAGCGTTTTCAGTGGGAGAAACGTTTTGTCACTTATCCAAGTGACTTCTTCAGTCTCAGCTGACTGCAGGTTTCCCCAATCTTCATTCTCATGACCATTGATAAATGGTCAGGAGAATTTTGATATTACATGGTTATTACTTTGGTAGTTGCATAGTAATAACTTAGAAATTACCGCATTATTACCCTGTTGTTTCCCCCTTGTTATCCTACTATTCACCTTTATTACCAAGCTGTAATAGAAAGTGCTACCATGTATAATTTCAATATCCAATAAGCAATCTGTTTAAGGTCTTTCTATACATATTTCTGCATGTTCATTTTGTAGTACAAGTAAATTATTATATATATCTTAGAGGTTGCTTTAGGTGGCTGATAACCCCAGAGATGAGCAATCCTTAGAATAATTAAATTTATATCCATAATCACATATTGTGTATGCTACCGTTGTATATAGTGTATTATCTTCTTTCTTTTTTATTTGTCTGTATTTTTCTTCTGCTATCTGTACACACAAATTTCCCCAACGTGTGATCAATGAAGTCGTATCTTATCTTATCTTAGAGACTTGATGAGACTGCCGAACACAACCTATCACATGAGACTGCAAACTTATCAGTAAAGTTGTTATTAATATTAGTAATATTATTGCAAGATATATAATACAATAATGATGGTAAGTTTAACAAAAAGTGAAAAATCCAGTTGACTATAAACCCAGATAATTATACAGAAAACCTTTAAAATATTGAAGAAAACAATGCACTGCAGAGCAGCAAAAAGAGCAACAACAATTCTTTGTACCTTTGTTAAATTCTTAAGCATTTAATAATAATGTTTCCCTTGAAATGTATGCAATTCATCTGTACAAAACCTCTATCCATATGACCAGCTGGTGTGTTTGTTCAGTCCAGTTATTTACAATAATATTCGAATATAGTGGTGGTGTAGAAACTTCATTACTAAATTAACTGTAATCAGCCAGCAAGCACAACCTCAGTACTAAAATGGTTATTGTATCGCAATATACAATTTTATACAAAAAATAAAAAATAAAAAAAATAAAAAAATATATATATATATAGTAAATACAACATTAATTGGAAATCTAAAACCAGAGCCACTTCAGCTGAGAGCAGTACTGCTCAGATTCTTGGTATTTATCTGTTGGTTGATGGCAACACTAAATAATATTTGTAAAGGATGCTGTTTGATTATTTTCTCTGTTCTATCTACATTTGACTCACTTTGACTGCATCAGCTGTCCTTTCCGTGTTACCATCAGTTACAGTGATAATCAGCTGCTACATCTGATACAGTGATGTTCATAATACAGCAGCACAGACAGACTAGCAGCTTGTCTATGCATCCTTTTTGCATGAAAAGGAACAAAATCAAGTCCACAAAAGGACAAAGCAGAAACAAGATTGAAACTGGAATGAAAAGACAGAATAAATTTATATCTGCTAAAAAATCTAAAATTGGAAAAATCAGTGTGGGAAGAATCATGACAAAGTAGTTAAAGAACAACAGAACCAAAGTTCCCAGACTTCTTCGTTTGTCTTCAGTGGGCACTGAGGTGGCAGCAGGCAGGGCTGTGAAAGTCCAGGCTAAGCAGAAGATGGACATAGGGGCAGGAAGGAGGGCATAAATAATTAAACGTACAAATTCTTTTAAGATTATGGCAAGAGGAACACTGACAATACAAAAAGCCCAGACCAGGACACAGACCAGCACAGAACTCCTAGTTTGTCTGAGGCAGTCCAACAGTGGGTAGGCAAAGAAGAAACATCTGTAACACAGGATGCGAACATATTATGATTATCACAGTACAGAATGGTATGTTTCTGACAATAATGATGCTTTCCAGTAGAAAACAACATTCATAGACATCCAAGTACACAGATGGAAGTACCTTTCCAAAGCGATGCACATCTTGAAGTAAAGACTGGCCATAGCACATGAGACGTGAATCATAACACAGATGCTTCGTTCCACTCTCGCCACCCAAGCAATCATTATACACATCTGGATTAGATGTGAGATGAGGAGGTTTGTGTAAGAGATGATGGGGACCTTAACTCTTTGCACCTGTAGGAAATACATGTTAAAATTAAATTTCCACTTTATTTCCTCTCCTTCACACACATATGTTATATCTTTCTTTTTACTTTCTTTTTTTAACTTTCTTTTTATTGTTTTTCTTTAAACATTGTACAGTGGGGGTAGAGGATAACAACAAACAGAAGATAAAAAGAAAGAATAAAATGATAAAATAAAAAGTAGGTAAATAAATAAATAAACCAGGTGAAAAAAAGAACGTGTTGGGTTACCATTTTTCTAGAATTTGATTATTTCTCATTATCAGTGTGATGGTCTTTTTCCTGTCGAGTTTGTACTCAGTCCATTTCTCCCACTTTCAATGGTATTGAAAGTGGGAGTAAGTCAATTGTTCCATGATTTGTATTTCATCTATAATTTTGATCTATTCATCCTGCGATGGTGGGTCTATCTTGTACATTTTCTTGTGATTGCCAATTTACAGGCTGCAAGCATAATTTTCAATATGTCTCTATCTTTGTTGAACACATTTCCTGTAATGACACCAAGACATAATAATGTACAAGACTGAGATACAGCATAACCCAGAATTTTAACCTATAACTAAATGAACATCTTCCTCAAATTTCCGGATCTTGGGAGAGAACCAAAATACATGGGAATGATTCACAATTACATCTCCACAGCTTTTCCAACACGGTTGTGGTAATGAAGTGTGTTTGTTCCTAATTCTGGGTGTCATAAAAAATCTAATTACATTTTTCCAGCAATGTAATCTTCAGGCACGTAATGATGATGTTGTTGACTGCTGTGTTTTCCAGATTTGTGACCATTCCTCATCAAATATGTTCAGTCCCAAGTCTCTCTGCCACTTCAGTTTTACATATGTTGTTGTTTAATCTCCTGGAAGTTCATAGAATTCCTATCTTTAATTAGTGTACATATCGCTGTTAATCCATTAGGAATCCACTGTTTAAATCTTTGGTCCATAGAACAAGGGAAAAAACCCTTATCATAAGCGATCCATTGAAGCAGTCCGAGCTCTTTTTCCAGTTTGTATTTTTGTACCAGATTAAACCATATTTTTAGCGTAAACCGAGTGACTAAATTCAGCTGTTTAATTACTCTCATTGCTTCTTCTCTGTGAATTTCTCTTCCTTGTACTGATTTTTCTAAATTCTTTCATTTGGGTGTAGCTAATTTTTTGGAAAAATGGTTTGCAGATTTTCTGGAGGAGGACAGACATTTGTTTAGAACTCTTAAAGATGTTGAAGAAGCAAGCTCCTTTAAGCAAATACTTTGGTGTCCCTCCACTTTCAAAGAAATGTCAGGAGTCCGAATCGCAAAACTAGCGCGTATTCTCGGAAAAGTGGTTGCAGGAGGTGAGCTGGCTTCAAACAAATGATGTGGTGCAGAATATGCCGTGAAAATCCCACTCTAGCGGACGAAAACAGTGCTTTTTATATGTACACAAACGCGCGCACATGTACATATATATATACAAATGTGTATGTGTGTGTGTGTGTGTGTGTGTGTGTGTGTATACATATATATATATATATGTATGTATGTATGTATGTATGTATGTATGTGTATATATATATATATATACATACACATATATATATATATATATATATATATATATATATATATATATATATATATATATATCCTCAAGCGGCTGGCCAAGGCTGTGAGTCTTTGCTTGGCAGTTTCCAAGGCCTCAGGTATGGACAACTTGCTGTATTTCTTAGGCACCTTCTTTGTTGCACCTTTCTGCAACTCCGTTAGTTGGCTAACCTCCCTCCGTGCTACTTTGATCTTGCCCTCTAGCCTCCTTCTCCATGGAGGGTACTGCCCCTTGTGGCTGTTCAACTTGTAGCCAAGCATCTCACTGATCACTGCTGCCGTATTGTAGATCAGCTTGTTAGTGTCGGTAATCGTGGTTGTAGGTATTGCCCGTAGTGCTGCATTAACATCATCAAGCAGACCTTCTGAGGGTACTTCACGTAATCTTGGTAACCGGCTACGGGGGATCCAGGTTTCAAGCTTGGCCATGATCCTATTTTTCAGGTCAGTTCCTCTCGCACTCAACGATCCTTCTCCTATCGCACTTGGGGCTATGTACCCAATCTCGGGTGGGGGTGATGATATCTCCCCCCTGACCTGGCGTCCTGACTCCTCCTTGCCGTAGCATTTGTGTTGTACCTCGTCAATCTCTAGCTGTGAGAGCAGTCCCTTCTTTCGAATGTTGGAACACTGAGCACTGTAATTATATATATATTAGAGATGGACCGATCCGATATTACGTATCGGTATCGGTCCGATACTGACCTAAATTACTGGATCGGATATCGGAGAAAAATAAAAAAATGTAATCCGATCCATTAAATATCACGAAAGCACCTCACAAAACTTGCAACACGCCGTAACTCGCCTCAGAACGTCGGAGCAGTATGCATCACGTGATAGAGCAGCTGTGGCATGCGGGACCTGTCGGTGGTCTGGATAGCATGTGGAGCTTCGCTAGCAACCTGGCATTTCATCTCCGACAAAGTTATCCCCGAGAGAAGTAAAGCAAGTGTGTAAGTCCATCTCTGAATGTTTGTAAAGCATTCCCAGTTAAGCTTAACTAGCGACTGCCTCTCGCTCTCCGGCTGCTACTTCAATCTGAAACTGCTAATGATCAGCTGATCGGCTTTTCTGTTGTGAGTTCGTCTCTCTTGTTTGTTTTTGGTCCACTTTGCGCCAGAAAGAGCAAACCAGCGGCTGAACAACAGCAGCACGTTTAAGCTTGATAAGCTGTTGTTAGAATTTATTTAATATTACTTTCTACACCAGGATCTTTTTCTACGTAGCTGACGGCTGGTAACTGTGCAGGGGCGGATCTAGCAAAGTTTAGCCAGGGGGGCCGATAGGGCATTAACTGGGAAAAGGGGGCACAAAGACATACTTTTCTTTCTTATTCTCATTTAAAATGTCTAGCTTTTAATAAATAATTATCTGACACCCAAAGTTTTAATTTGATGTAAAATGAATAGAAGTCAATTACTGTATATAGTGACTATTAAGTCTAATATATATACCCTAGTAAGCTATAGTACATTTTCCTTTGGGAAGGTACCATCTGTGCAGTCTGCAATTTTGTTGAAGAAAGATGTTGAATCTATTTAATATTTCTTGAAAAATAATTGATTTCTGTGCATTTTTTTTCACACTGCATCAAATTAAGGTTGATTACGTTGATTAAGTATCATGAGGTGGAGCGTGAGGGGTGGTTCCCTATTTTTTATTTATTTATTTTTGTTGTTGCTGGGAGTTGGAACCCTATTAGTTAGGTTGCTTAATATTTACGCTAAGTACTCTTTAAAATACCAGAATAGGGAGGATGGTGTAGGTCTAAGTTTATTAGATTGATCAGTATTGCTGAACTATGAAATATTTTTTTTGTATACAGGTATAACAGAATAGCTTTAGTGTAGTTGTTGTTTTAAACTTGAGTATGAACTTGCAGACTTGCAAAATGCAGCAAGATATTTTAAAAAACAGTTTTGTTGATTAAAAAACACTATATCGGATTCATATCGGTATCGGCAGATATCCAAATTTATGATATCGGTATCGGTATCGGACATAAAAAAGTGGTATCGTGCCATCTCTAATATATATATATATATATATATATATATACGTGTATATATATATATATATGGTGGTGGCTAACCAACCGGACATAGTGGTGGTAGACAAACAGAAGAAGACGGCCGTAGTGATCGATGTAGCGGTTCCGAATGACAGCAATATCAGGAAGAAGGAACACGAGAAGCTGGAGAAATACCAAGGGCTCAGAGAAGAGCTCGAGAGGATGTGGAGGGTGAAGGTAACAGTGGTCCCCGTGGTAATCGGAGCACTAGGTGCGGTGACTCCCAAGCTAGGCGAGTGGCTCCAGCAGATCCCGGGAAAAACATCGGAGATCTCTGTCCAGAAGAGTGCAGTCCTGGGAACAGCTAAGATACTGCGCAGGACCCTCAAGCTCCCAGGCCTCTGGTAGAGGACCCGAGCTTGAAGGATAAACCGCCCGCAGGGGCGTGCTGGGTGTTTTTTTTTATATATATATATATATACACATATATATATATACATACACACACATATATATATATATATATATATATATATATATATATATATGTATATATATATATATATATATATATATATATATATATATAAATTGGCCATTCTTGCTAGTATACATACTCATTCTCCTAATACTTAATACTTTTGAAGTAAGAAGAACCCATATGGTGTAACTCAAACACCTTTTAAATCATTCGGTAAGCTTGATTATGTGTGAGGATGGAGCTAATGATTTCATTTTCATGATGATGAATTCAAATAATTACAAATGCTACCAGTGTTTTTCTTTCTTTCTTCTAAATCTTAAAATCATTCAAATACTCACAGACTCATAAAAAAATGTATAAATATTAATTATTATTTACTTACTGCATAAAACACACAGTAGATGATCAGTATGGTCAAAGGAAGGCAGACACACATGTTGATCCACATCATCACTTCAAGGACATAACGCTCTTCTTGATCATTTTCTATGATGGGGTTGTTGTATATGAATCTAAGAGGACCTCTTCCTCTGTAAAACACTTTATGGCATAGCAAGTAAAGGAAAACACAGCAGAGTATTAGTGTAATTATTTAGACATGAAATTATTAATGACATTAGTTAAGAAGAAGCAACTTCTGCTTAGCTGAAAGTAAAAACATGAAAGAGCCTCAACTTGTGCCGACAGGGACACGTCTGTAAAATAAAGCTGAGATGAAGAAAAACCGGCTTAAAACCAGTTTGATAGCACTTGATTGAAACTTAACTGATTTTGGTCAGATTTTGTTAGATGTACAGAACTGTCTATAAAAATTTTATTTGCACAAATTAAAATTTAAACATGTTGTTATGTTATTAAATCTATGATTGTGAATAAAATTTATTCAGAAATTCCTCAAAAAATGTTCCAACACACCAAAAACAGTAAAAACCCCCCAAAAATCCAACTTTGCAGGTTTTTTTAAAAAATTTTTGTAAACTCCTTAAAGGCTTAACTTTGAACATTCATTGGAGTCTAATATGTATGTGTACTGAATGAACTGGATGCATTCTATGGGTAACTATTTTGTTATTTTGTGTTCACCAGGATCACCTGTTGTATTTACTGCTATTTTATATAAAGATGTGAACACAAATGACTGATCTGTCATCAGGTCTCCATCAAATAATATAAAATAAACTTAAGACATTACCAGCACACACATTTACATTAGCTACACTGAAACAGAAGTGCACGACAAGAACAAAGGAAAAGAAGTTAGTACCACAACTTCAGTAGTTATTCAGCTGTTCTAGTTATGAGTCAGTTTCTTCATAACTATCCTCGTTTTCATGTAGAGAAAATATGAATAAGTGTAAACTTTGGCCTTACTTGTCTCAGGGCTGCTTCCAGCTGAACCAGTGGGTAAAATCTGTAATGTGATGAGTTTGTCTTAAACAAGGAAGCTGTGGTGACCTACTTTACAAACCTCGTACTCACAGCAGCCCATGAACATGAAGCCAGCAGCAGTCAGCCAAACTAATAAACACAAATCATGATTTTGTTGTGAACATTCTCCAGTACTGCTGTTGCTAAAAGTAACACAGCCATTAGGAACCGAAAATAACATAAAGGAAAAATAACCTTTGTTACATAAAAGGTTTTTATCTCTGATGTTGATTATTTGGCATGTTTTCACAGGATTTTGAGTCATCCTTCATTTCTTGATATTTTTATTGGCAAATAGAAAAAGCTGGAGTGATTTATTACAAACATGTAGAAAACATACATTAGCTACATACAAAAACAGCAAGCACAGGAAAGCAGTGAGTTTATTTACAGTGGACGTAGCTGTTTAACTAGTTACAAAAACTGTCTTCAGGTAGTGGGTCTGTTGGTGAATGCAAGTCTCTGGGGTTTAATCCACACAGACACAAAAATTTGCTCACTAATCTCTCTCACACATGAACACCACTGCAGGGAAGCATCCAGGCTTTTGCACAGTGAGATTAACAATTTTCTGAGATGCAACAGACTGACCAGACAGAGAGGTGCACTAACACTGGCAGTGCACCACTCAGGCAAAGAATGAAGGTTTGCTTCCAGCTTAAGTAGGCTGCCAGCAGACTGGGTGATGACCACCAGGTGAGCTTGATTATCCCAGGTGTGCCAGGAGGTGGGCGGATATCCAGGAAGACCCCACCACTGAAAGGTGGTTATCCAGAGACACACACCATGAGCGAATGAGAGGAAGAGAAAGAGCCCAAGGATGGAGCGAGACAGAGAGTACTGGCAGAAACGCAGAGGAGTACTGGAGATCCATGAGAGTACATAAGGCAAAAACAGAGTCTGCACAATTCTAATAATTTTGAAAGGCTCTATTTAATGTCATCACCTTTATTCAGAATATTTCTGTACCAAAAATTTTCAATTTGGACTCATCACTCCATCTGACCACTGATTTTCAGTCTAGTTCTTGTGTAATTTGGAATAGCCCAGCCGTTTATCCCTGTTTGCCTTCTTTAAGAAAGGCTTCTTCACAGTCATTCTCCCACTGAGACTTCTCACGCAAAACTCGAAACTGTTACACAAACCTGTCGCGGAAAAGATAGAAACAACTCCTTACAGGCGTTTGCTCTCTCAGGCTCAGCAGGAACAAATAAACAAAGAGTAGAAAAAACAACAGTTTAGCTTTAAGGCTGTTTTTAGTGGAAAAGAACTACGGCAAGTCTGCTGGTACAAAAAACACAGCCAAATTATCATACCTGCCTTAAAGGGGCAGCACAATGCTATGTACAATGCAGTTCATAGGGCAAACAGAGTTTCTAATGAGCTGGAAAGGCAACATTTGGTGTCACCACCTTTATTCTTAGGACTGTTGGAACTCTTTTGGGCAAAATCTTTTGCTGTTTCTTTAAGTAATCTTCAGAAGTTTTACTCCAGAGATCTTGGATTACATATCAAAGCCCTTTCTTGGTTGCTGTGTTTTTTTCCTATTTCTTTGTCACACTGCTTCAATAATATTGAGGTCTGGAGTCTGCAGAGGTCCGTCCATGACTCTGTGTGATTTTCTGTTCATACTTTCATCTCATTGGCAGTGTGTTTGGGATCATTGTCATGCAAAAAAACAAACAAACAAACCCACTGATGACAGTTCAATCCCCCAAATTTTAATTCAGATTCAGAGCTGTTGCCACTGATATTCATAACAGTTCTTGTTTAACTGCAGAAGCCTAGCCTGTATCCTTAATAAAGAACGGCTTCTTCACATCCATCCTCCCACTGAGACCATTTCTGATGAGGGATCAGTGAACAGGAGATGGATTGAGACAGATGCATGTGTAAAAGCTCTGTGTCAGGCCTTTGGTGTATTTTTCCTGTTTCTTAAGGACATGACAGATCTTTTTCATGACAAGGAGCTACTCCATCCTTCTTATACAGTTAATTATCATAATCTTCAGTGGTGTGAAGGTCCAGCTGATGGCTTATTCAAGAAGTCACAACCACAGACTTGTGTAGAAAATCAAAACAAGCATATAAGCAGGTATTCTAGTATCATTAGATAAATCTTCTATACAATAAGAATTAGGTTACTCATTAATTCTGCTGCAATACCGACACATGGAGTCTATTTATTTGATTTTTAGTGAACACAAACTAAAACTATTTGGTTATATGAAAGCAAATGTGATTTCGTGAAATAGTCAATGATTGTTATTTAATTTTTTATATTTATTGCAGAAACTATCCATCTTTGTACAGTATAGGTGATAATTAGTGACAGCACATTTTCTTACCTTTCACTTGTGCTTACAGCACCAGACCAGACGGCTGATTCAGACAAGTACAGAATCTGCTAACAAAACTTGAAATACTGGTAGTTTCATAGATGTAATTATTAGCACTAAAACATTTTTATCTTCCACATCTCATATTTCCTTGTATACTGAACAGAGTTTGCTGCCAGGGTTGGAGGAAGAAAACATGGGACAGAGTGTCCTTTTTTCTCTCCGTTACATAGAAATACTCACTAGAACAGCAGTTGTGAATTGAATCGATCCACAAATGGAAATAATCTGAAACAAATGGAGCATATACAGATTTAGCCTAACTTTTTGAAGTCATGTTTTTAACTTCATGAGCTCCTTACAAACCTATTCTTCCTGTTTACACCACATTAAAACCCACAGACACAGCAGTAGCTGAAGTGGCAGCAAATGCCTGATTGATGACATAGTTTTTTTTAAAGATTGTTATCTTCAGTAGGAAAGTGTGGCCTCTGAGATGTGAAACAGAAATAGGATATGAAAGCCTAAAAATTACACCAGTTTTCTCACGTCTAAGCAGACGACTGCTTCTCACCAGCAGTAGAAAAAAGTGATACAAAGCAGAAATCAAATTATGCAAAACATTAAAAAAACAGGTACTCTAGTTCCTATTGTTAAAATATATGAGACGTTTCATACACATTTCATACACAATCATTTTGTATTTTGGCTCAGAAAATTATGAAGAACTGTGATATTTCCTTGAAGTGATGCTGTGACTTTTTGTCAATAGTTAAAGAATTACACATTTTACAAAGAGCAGTATTAATGATTTATAGAACGTAATTTCCAAACACATTACTGACCTTAGTTTTTAGACCTAAATATTTCTTCACATGGGCACTTAACCTCTTAGGACCTGCTGTCCACATATGTGGACATCACATTTTGGGATGTCTAGACCAAAATACAAAATTTTACTCTACAAGGGCCTGATAACCACTTATAAGGACAATATACTGCAAATGTTCCATTGAAGTTTAAAACAAATGTCCTCATATGTTGATCTTATTTTTGTCAGAGATAAAATCAGGTAAAAAAAAAACAAAATCTGTAAATTCTTTGTTTTTATATTCATCAGGTCCCAAACAGCTCAAATAGCAAAGAGAATTTAAAAATGCTGCCATGAAAGAGTTTGGGTCTTAGGAGGTTAAACTGAAGGAAGAAACCCGATGATGAGAGGTGAGTGCTTCAGTTGTCACGGTCCTGGGTCTTATGACCCAGTGTTTTGAGTATGAGTTCATTTTGATGTTTATAGTTTATGTTAAGCCCTTCAGGTTTTCTAAGTTCATTTGTTACCATGTCTAGGTGATTTTAGTTCTTATTAATTCCCCCTCATGTTTCCAACCCATGTTAAGTCTCCCCTGCTCTTCATGTGTTTCATGTCTGTGTCTTACGTTGTCAAGTTCTGGTTGTCATGTCTGCGTTTCATTATGCTTCCTGTTTTATTTTGGAAGGAGTCGTGTGTTCTTGGTTCTTTGTATTTAGCTTCACTGCTCCTGTCATTAGGTTCATGTTAGTCAGCTGTTTCCTCATGTGTCTCCACTTCCCCTGATCACCTCATGTGTGTATTTAAGTCCTTTGTTTTCTGCATGCCATTGTCGGGTCGTCTGTTTACCTCACCTCAGTCATAGGCCTAGTTGGCGTCTGGTATTTCCACGTTAGTCATAGTTATAGTTTTTGGTCGCAGTACCGTTTAGTATTTTGTTTCTTAGTGTCTTGTCAGTTTACTTTGGTTTCCTGGTTTACTTCTGCCGTCATCTAATAAAGGATCACTTTTTCTGTTCAAACTTCAACTCCTCGTCCTCATCTGCTTTTGGGTCCTGTTTTCTTTACACACCGGCGCACCCCGCCGTGACATCAGTTTGTCACAAAGTGGAATGAATGTGATTGGTTAGACAGGTGTTCTTGCTCTGTGTTCTGTTTGTTGCGTTTCCATCAGCGTCAGAGACTCAGCAGCAGATTAGAATCAAATATCATAACATTTATACATTTAATAAATACATGCATGTTCTTGCGACAATGCAACTGTCAATGGAAAATTGTATTTAGTAGTCAGTATAATCTTTTAGTGATATAAGTTTGCATATGATAGAATACTGCATGTAGTTATTTGTATTAGGAAATATTCAGCCATGTATACTTAGAGGCATATAATCAATTGTGTGTGATCTCTAACAGGCTGCAGGCTTGGTGTGCACTCCAGGAATGCACCCCCACGTCCTGGGAGCATGAGAGTTCGTACCTTGTTTTATTGTTTTATTGTTTTAACGTAGCTACGTCTGTTCTAGTCTAAGTGTTTTAACTGCTGGACTTCCTCACAGTGTTATCTAGGGTGAACCATCTAGGGTGAGGGGGAGATTACCCTCTTCCTGACCAAGGATGTACCTTTTGTGCTTTCATGTTATATGACCCTTTGATCAGCAACACACACACACACGTACACCTCCACATTCCAATGTAAAGAACAAACGCTCACTGAAGTATAAATAAAGACCGGGGCAGTTTCTTAGCGCGAGTCTCAGTCTGGAGGCTGCCCTTGCTAGCAAGAAGTTCTGTGTGTTTCTCCTCTCTGAGTCTTTACTGAAGAAGTGTTTTAGAACATTTTCCTTAACAGCGACGCACTGTTTGTTCTTCATTCAGTGATTTTAGTACAGCAGGCTTCACATGGTGCACATATAAAACATATTTCTCCTGAACAGAGCCACTTGCTGTGAAAACGTGGAGCTTCCAGCTGATTTTAAACCTGAACGATCAAACCTGCTCCGACAGTTTGAGTTTTTCTTCTCTCAGCTGTCCTGCTGGAAAACTATCAGCACAGCTGATGAACGACCGTTTTTTAGTTTCAGAGATATGAGGGATATTTCCCAAAATCTGACCTGCATCGATCCTCCACTCAGTGTCCGTTGTTACCATGGTTACTGCACACGCTGTGTGAATTAAACAGCTGACACTGCGGTAACTCCCGGCGAGTGTTTACGTTTTCATTACAAAAGAATTATCTGACTTGACTTAAGTCAACTTGGATAACTTAAGTTAGGGAGTATCAGAACTAACGTCAACGTGAGCTGTTTCCTCGGAAATCTCGACTCGTGTTGACGTTCGAACGACAAACTGGTAAGAACTGCACATCACTACACTGAAATATACAGGCTATTACTGAAATACACGCGCTATGTTATAAACTCTAGTGGTACTATTAACATGTTTAGTTATAAAGGACACCTTCTTGCCTTTAGTCTTATTCATGAGCATTATTAATTGTCTTCTAACACCCAGAAGTCAGCACAATGTGTTTCATAGTTTCTAACAAGCATTTTACATCTCAACGTAACATGATCGAAACACCGACATCTGCTTATTGAACAAAAACAAAAGAACACAAATCAGATGTGAATTTGATTTTTTTTTCTAATTTTAATTAACTCCAAAAATTCTAATAGACAGCTGAGCTCAGAATAGAATAATCATCTCTGGACAGGCTGGAGGCTTTCAATATCCACCTACTGTACAACTATGTGCTGAAACTTTAATCTGAGCCAAACTGATTTTCTTAGGAGCAAATAAAATAGTGCTATTTAACGAAGCCACTGATGTCTCAGCGGACGCAGTATTTTAACCCAGCCACGCGTGACGGACACTCGCGCTCATACCAGGTCAGAGCACCGACGGAGCTGCGTTGCATAAGCCGCTGATCATATGAGTCTGATTACTGCTTTGGCAGGTCTCCTTTTAAAGTGGACATGAAAATCATTTATACCCTGCTTTCAAAATCTGACATATTACTGTGTTGTTTAATAAATAAGTGTTTACTACTTTAAGAACTTTTCTGCCATCGTGTGCCAGTCCAGAGTGTGACGTCACAGGGTGTTCCCTGGCTGTACTGCCTTCCTGCTGTAATATTCAGGATTGTAAAGCACACGAGAAATGAGGACTGTGTGGAAGAGAGAAAGTGTTAAATCCATGTGAGAGCAGTGCTCCATAGCAAGGGTGTAGATTTGGTTTCGGCGTTGGTGGGGACCGAAGCCTGCCCTGTTTCTTTTTTTTTTCCTTTTTGTTTTTGCTTCTTGATAAAAAGAGGAGAAACATACTTGCCTACATATGCTATTCTACCTGCTTTTAAACCATTTAAAATCACAATTCATAGTTCTATATGTGAATTATATAATGTTAAATTACTATTAAACAAATGACTGACTAAGTATTTTAGGCTTTAGTTTACTTCAGCCATATTCCATAAAAATCAGGTATCATACAAAAATAAAAATAGCTTCAAATACAGTCATGACAATAAAAGAATATGACTTTAAGGACTTAACAACATTACTTCAGTTATAGCACACCAACATCTCTGACACATTAGCACTAAGGGAACACTGAATGACCTGCTGGTTTTTGTCCATAAAACTACTGATGTAAGATGACCACAAAGTAAAAGATCTCTCAGCAAAATTATGCAACATTTTAGGCACTATTGCCCCGATCAACTCAGTGAGCTGGGATTTTTTATTCTAAACATGGACTACTGTTACAGCAACAGACATGGACTACATGCCCCACACAACAAATCTACACCCTTGCTCCATAGCGTAAATTAGCCTTTAAACATGTAGTATTTCATGTCCAATTTAAGCTCTTGGTCCAACACCTCCTCTGAAATGTGTTCATTCACAATCATTTTAAACTTAACACTTGCAACTGTAGGATGTTGTGGTGTGAGGGGGTTTTGTTTTTTTTACAAAATCTTTTCTTTCACTGATATAACAGTAAAGGTTGTGAGAAAACTGAATTCACAGACACTTCAGTTTTTTTCCTACAAACTTTATTAACCAAAACACACACAAAAGAATTCAAAACTTGGCTGGGATCCACGAGGGCAGAAGATCTACTCTTGTGTTTGACTCACGTGTGCTCACTCAGTTATTTGACAATAATGGCTGATTGTAAGCAGTGTTGGTCAAGTTACTTGAAAAAAGTAATCAGTAACTAATTACTGATTACTTCCCCAAAAAAGTAATCCCGTTACTTTACTGATTACTTATTTTCAAAAGTAATTAATTACTTAGTTACTTTTTAAAAACACGATTTACAACCTGAAGAGGTGATAAAGTGATAGATCTTTCAGCCCAATTCTACTTTTTCTACATAATCCATCATACAAAATGTAATCAAATGGAAAAGTCCCTTTTTAAAACTTGTTTTATTAGTTTTAATCTTTTAACTTTATGCATCAAGCAAAAATGTAATTATATGCAACATTCTCTGACTGGAAGAAATTTGTTTAATATTTAAACCTTTTTTCTGCACATTCCAGCACATAAATTTATTTTTTTTGTGTGTTTACACTCAGCCTTTAAATAGATGCAAGTAAAACACAGCAGAAAATAAATAAAGTCAAAGACTGAGCGGTCCTTTTGCTCTATTTTCACCTGTAAAGCAGGAGCAGGGTAGGCGGAGGTTTACCCTGGTGCAGGTGTGCCGCAGCGGTCAGTGGAAGGATATGGCAGTTTCTCTGTGAATTTCCCATTACGTGGTTGCGCACTCGGTGCTTGCTTGGAAGTTTAGGGTTTTTTTCGCTGTAAAAATAAGTTTTCTTCCCACGCACAACGGACACTAATGTTTTTGTCACTTTTTATGGAATCAAACTCAAAGTAAGGTCAGTACTTCCATGCTTTAAACGCTGCACGCTCATACTCTCTCCAGTACTCGATATATGATCCATTGTTGATCTGCACACAGCTGTTGTCACAAATGCAGGTTTTTTATTTCTTGTATAATAATTCTTCATAATGAAACATGAAAGATATCATTTGAAATACACTACTGCTTAGTTTAAATTTCCAAAACACATCCAGTTTTTGTACAAACAATCTGTGTCGGGTCAGCATCGTCCATATCAGCTTGAGTTTTATTTGGTATCAGATCAGAGAGGAAATTAGTATTGCGCCAACAATAAAGCTTTAATTCCCAAACTTTTGAGATAAAGTATTTCTTATTCTTTATTGTATTTTCCTATTTAAGCTTGTGAATGGTTTCTTATTCCTTGTCCTTAACGTGTTATTAACATGCAGAACGTTATAAATACTTTTATCCTGTAGAGAGAGACAAATATCACTGTTACAGTGTGTTCATCTCCCTTCTTGACAGAGTAGCTGTCACAAAGTAAAGTTCCTTAGAAGGAAACGGGAGACTGAAAAGTTTTAAGTAGGCAGAGTATGGCTAACTGGCATTTTATGATGATATATTAATAAAGAATTTCAAACATGCAGCAAATCTGCCAAGAAGAAGAAGTGTCCACACACTTTAATAATAGCAGTCCATTTCTTTAAACCACTTTCTTATTCTGAGAGTATTGCAAACAAATACTCACTTAGTGCTCTGCATTAGGATGTCTCTCCTTACTTTGTACCTGTGACTGTTTTGGAATTATTCCTCTTATTGTTTCAGGTCAGTCATCCTGTGTTTTGCCTTGAGCTTTTAAATACCACAAATAGCAATAGGTAAATATTTGAAAAGTCATCAATCTGACCTGGGTCCTGGAGAAAATTGCGACCCAGATAAGGGCTCTAGCATGAGTAGTGGTCAAAAGAAAGCAAAAAAGGTATACTGGGGACAAACTGAGCCAATTCTGCTAAGCCTGGTGCATAGAGCAAAACTATCAATATGCTATTTGTAACATTTTTGTGTGGTGGTGTGCCGTGTGATCTTTTGAATGTGAAATATGTGCCCTGGCTCCAAAAGCCAGGAAACATTGGTTTATGTCATGTGATCATGAGTGTGATGTCACAGTGTATTTTCTCGTTTAAAGCAACTTTGAATATTTTAGTGATTTGTTCAAAAAAAGAAAAAGAAGAATGGCTACCGAAAAACAAACCCAATACAAGAACATGTATCACAGGATCAAAGCCATTAAAGAACAGTAATATGCTGCGCAACTCCAAATTTACGAGGTCAGCACTGAGCTCCACAGCCCTGTTTATATATGGAGGACAAATATTTCGTAACGAGGGCAGAGGAAGTGAATGCAAGAGCAAAATGTGTTTCTCTTCAAAAGGAATTAAACAAACTCTTGGACGTAGCCCAAAATCATAAATCTAACGCTGAAATAAGAAGGAAGAAAAGAAAAGCTGTTGAAGCGTCTCAGAAAACGGTCAAAGACAACAGCGGGCCAGAAGTTAATGTGACCATTAAAGAAGAGAATGAAAGTGTTACACAAGAGCATGTGGCCCTCAAGAAGGAACTTCAAGATCTGCAGGCATCAGTTATAAATAAAGCAGCCTTAGAGAAGAACTGTGAGGCGCTAAAAAATGTACAGAAGAGATGAAGGCGCAAAACAGTGCACTGCAACAGCAAATCCGGAGATTGAAAAAGGAACGCGAGCACATAAGCAATTTGGTTCAGGTCTACGAGTCTGAAAAACAACAACATGTCGCTGTTAAAAGGGAAAATCAGAAGTTGATGAAAGACATCGAGAAGATACTTACAGACGTTCTACAGGCCAGATCATCCCTCAAAGAAACTTACAAAAATAACCATGATCTCAGGAAACTGTTCTCTGAAAATGGAGAAAAACTGGCACAAATGAGCAAACTGAAAAAAGAAAACAAGAAATTAAAAGCTCAAATAAGTGAGCTAAATGATCGTGTAGAAATGAGAAAAGCTTTAAAAAAAACTAGAAAAGGAAGAAAAAGCCCTCCAGGGGCACAAAAAAAGTATTTTTAAAAGGCGTGCTGATGTCTCCAAACAGGTGTTTACTGAAGAAGACTGGAGTAAAAAATATAGCATACTAAAGGAACAGGTAGAAGTCTTGAAGAAAGAAAATAACGAGATAACTACAGAAATTGAAAGACTGAATGGAGAAATAGACAGTCGAAAGGCTATTAAGGCAAATTATAAGGCTCTGGAAGCAGAGAAAAAGTCTCTTACCAGCCAAGGTACCACTCTGCAGAAAGAGCTTGAGGGGCTGCGGCCAAAGCTGGTTAAGGAACAGGCTTTGCGTCAGCAGAATAGTGAACTTAGAGCAGAAAATGAGAAAGGAAAAGGCTCTGCAAGAGAAAGTCGCAGCAATGAGAGCGAAAAAAGAGAATGTATGCAGACAACGAGACGCTCTAAAAACAGAACTCAGCGATTTCACAGATTCAACAAGGTCAGACTTTGAAAGCTCAGTCACAGAAAGCACCAGATTGTCAGTTAGGAGAAGATAGTTTAAATTTTAAACTTCATACAAGAAGGTTAGAATGTGAGTCCACCACTGTGTGAAGTCTGACTTTATGGTGTTGAACTGGCTTTACTCCAGGGGCCTTATTTCAGCTCTAATCTCAAAAATAATATTAAACTGGCACTTTATCCAAATTACAGTTAAACAAAACCCAACCAGTCCTGGCGGATGGCTGCCCCAAGAGGAGCCTGGTTCTGCCGGAGGTTTCTTCCTGCTAAAGGGGAGTTTTTCCTCCCCAAGTGCTTGCTCACAGGGGATCATTTGATTGTTGGGTTTTGTTTTTTCTTTTTTGTTTTGTCTTTGTTTCTCTTTTTTGTTTCAATTTTTTTCTGTTTTTAGTTTTATTTGTCTTTGTTTCTGTTTTTTTGTTTCGTTTGTCTTTGTTTCAGTTTTGTTTTGTTTGTCTTTGTTTCAGTTTTTTGTTTTATTTGTCTTTGTTTCTTTTTTTTCTTTTATGTTTTGTTTTTTGCCTTTTATTAATATTGCCGGTTTGATCCAATTAATCCAAATACATAGGGTTAACTAATAAAAACCAAAATCAATAATCAATGAACAAACTGTCTCTTGTAAATGTGTTTTTAGTTTTCCATTTCAAAATGCTTCCTGTTAGACATGCTGTCTTTGGTACCTATTGTATTAGGGAAAAAAGTAGGCATATTTCCATAAATTAGGTATTGAAAAAATAACAATGTTAATGCAGTGGGCCCCAGTCCCAATAACTCTTAAAGTTTCTTTGTTGACTCTGTTATGTGGTTAAAATCAAGAGAGAGTTGAGGATTAGAATTCCCAAAGACACAAGTAACATTAGAAATAAAGATCAGACGTCCCCTGTAGTTAGATTGTGTTTCATACAAAATTAAGTGGGGTTTTTTCTTGCACAGACACCATCACAGATATCATTGCTGTGAGCTTGCGGGATAAGGTCCATGTGGTATTTTACAAAGGGTTATGCCCACATGTGCTTAGTAAAGCCAGGTGCTGAAAGACATCCATTGTTTTCTTACTGCTTTATAATACTAAACATTTTATATATGTAATCGTGAGAACTGAAGCTTCTATTGAATTTGAATTTGAAGTTGAACATCGTGGCTTTTTGTCATGGTCCTGTATCTTCAAAACAGTTTTTGAGTTTGTTATGGACGCGTTATTTGTTCTTTTTCTTTGGAAATTTGAGATAACTTGTGTTCTAGTTGTGTATTTTCCACATGAGTTAATCTTGAACTCAGTTTTTGTTAGTGTCTCTCTGTGTTTCGTCCCTTTTTCTACCCTTTCTGTCATGTCTCAATGTCTGTTTATCCCGAGTTGCAGTTGGAAATTTACATGTCTTAGTGTGAGTCTCAGTGAGTATGGAGGGCCAGGCGTGCTAAAATTAAACAAATTACTTAAATGCGCTATTGAATACTTAATTAACATTTTCATGTGGCTACGCTTTCGGTGAGCATTTTCCCAACACAACAACGGACATGTGGAAACTAACTAAACTAAACTATACATTATGAAAAGCCCCGTTTGTGTGTCACCAAATACACTTTGGATATTTGTGGTTTCATGTTAGATATCCGGTCAGTTTGCCAAGATAGAGCCTATTTGCCAAAATCTTTGATGATTTCGGAGATGTCTGCCCAGCCCAGTATCTCAGTAAAGGGTGTGACAGACCCGCTTGCCTTGCAAGAGGTCAAGCTCTTGTTCAGCTAACACACACAACTTGCATAACCCCCGCTGACTGTCCCCTCTCAGAGGCTGAACACCAACTTCATTTACTGAGATAATATCTATCGGGTGTTTATTTCCTGTGTCATGCTTGTTGTGGACTTTACAAGGACAAACTGATAAGAACTGTAAATTGCGATACGGAAATATATGAGCTCTTACTGAAATGCACGTGCTGTATTAAAACTATGATACAAATCTGGAAGTGCTGCTACCTGTAGCAGTATGATTTTCTCACCCAATAAAGGAATATTTAATATATCAGTCTACTCTTCATTCTATCAGAAACAGTTATCACAGCTCGTACATTTTCTTTTTACACATATATGTAAGCATTGAGCCAAATGTAAGAATGGCAACAAATTAAGAGCGGCCTCCCATGGACGAACGTGATAGAGCCTGCCTGAAACTAGGAAAAAAATTGAAACGGGAGTGGCATTCAGGGAGGGAAACGTGGGTGTACGGGGTGCGGGAGCCAACCCTGATGCGCGGCCTGTGAAATGCGACCCAGGAGTACTCTGGGACCCCCGGGGTCTGGAGCTGGCCCGAAGGGGAGCACAAGGGTTAAACCCCTCTGGGCTACCTGGAGCCATTTTTCATCCACAGCGTTTTTTAATTTCAAGCCATTTTCACTGTGTTGAATAGAATATAGCCAAACTTTCCACACATTTTTTTTTAACTTTAGAATTCCAGTCTGAGTTCATTAGATTAGCTTAAAGTGGCTAAGCTACAAACTTCCATCCACTTGAGATGCTAGAGCCAAAAAACGCCCCATTGAAACCCATTATAAACGCTATTTTTCACTGCCCAATCATTACCATCAAATTAAATGTCATCTTTCCACTTTCACTCAGTCTTTGAAGTAGGGGCCTTAGAATTGTAATTTTTTTTATTTGTCCACCAGGTGGCGCTCTTGTTTCATATTTCACCATTGAACGAACTCCAGCCAAAAAAAGTCAGATTTTGAGCGTCTCTTTCTGCTTTAGAAAGTGAAAAAAGAATGGTGTTCTGTGTCACTATCAATGACCTTTATATTTACAAAAAAATAAAGGTCCTTTTGCCTAAAAGAAGAGAAAAAGATCTGTCTGTGTCTGCTTCTAACTTTAGATAAAAGTATGTTTATGTCTAAAATCAGAAGCCTTCCCTCTTTGAAGTCCACCCCGCAATGCAAACAAATCTAACATGAAAACAAGAACAAAAAACAAATTAGACTTTATTTTGTCTTCAAGCTTAGCTTGTTTATGCAGGTGCACTGCAGCAGAGGTTATAAGAATAAGCCGTAGCGCGGGAGTAGGCATTTTCACGATGGCACGGTATTACAGGACCGAGGAAGTAGTGGACATCCTGATGCGCTCCGACAGCGAGGATCTTTCCTCTTCACCCGCCCAGAGTGACTCTGATTCCGGGGATGACACGGAGTCGTCGTCTCTCCACACCGATCAGCAGGAGTCATCTTCTGATTTTTCTACTGGAGATGAGAACGAGGGGGAGACGCACGAGGAAGCAGTGGCGTGGACTGCCAAAAATGGAGAGAAATGGTCCCCGACAAACACCGAGACGCTGCGCTACGTCGCAGCACCCACGGGGCTTATTCCGGGACCAACCCACTAAGCCGTCGCCCGAATTTCAGACCCACTCTCCAGCTTCAGGTTGTTCCTAACCGATGAGATTATACAGCATATCGTTTCAATGACAAACCTTCATGGCAGACGGGCAATCTCAGAATGGAGCGATTTGGACAGCGACGAAATGCTGGCTTATGTGGGGCTGCTCATTTTGGCCGATGTATACCGGTCAAAACACAAGTCAATCAAAAGCCTTTGGAGTGAGAAAACGGGATGTTCCGGGACGCGATGTCCCAGAAAAGATTTTCGCACATTTGCAGGGCCCTCAGATTTGACGACAAGCTCTCCCGACCTGGACGCCGTACCGACAAATTGGCTCCCTTTCGGCAGGTATGGGACATGTGGGCACACCGCCTGCCGATGTTGTTTAGTCCAGACCGGGACCTTAAGGTGCGGTTTCCGCCAGTACATCCCCAAAAAGCCTGCTAAATACGGCATAAAGATCTGGGCAGCCTGCGACGTCAAGACATCTTACGCCTGGCGGCTGCAGGTTTACACCGGGAGAGCAGCGGGCGAACCAGCCGAAGTAAATCAGGGGATGAGGGTCGTCCTGCAGATGACGGACGGGCTCCAGGGACACGTCGTGACATGCGACAACTTTTTTACCTCATTTGAACTGGCAGAGGAACTCCTCAAGAATAAAATGGCTCTGGTCGGCACAATTCGCCGGAACAAAACAGAAATTCCACCCGTTTTGCGCCAGACGAGAGGGAGAGCTGTCTATGCCTCCACCTTTGCCTTTTCATTGAAACACACTCTAGTGTCCTACATTCCTCGACGGGGCAGAAATGTGCTTTTGTTGAGCACCAAACATCGCAGGCCGGAGGTCAGCAATGGACAAAGAAAAAAGCCGGTGATCATTGACGACTACAATCGATGCAAAGGAGGTGTCGACAACCTTGATAAGGTGGGTGTCATTACGCATCAGTTACGCACACCTTTATTCATTTTTGCTCATATATTCTTGTGTAAAATATACAGAGGTTTTATGTTGTTGTTGTTTTGTTAGGTTGTCGGCACCTACTCCTGCAGGAGACGGACCAATCGATGGCCAATGGCCCTCTTTCATAACGTCATAGATGTCTCCCTCTACAACGCCTTCGTGCTGTGGACCTCCGTAGATCAGGCCTGGCATCAGCAGAAGTCACACAGGAGGAGGCTGTTCATAGAAGAGGTGGGAGAAAGCCTGATCAAGCCTCATTTGTCAAAAAGAGAGCGCCTTCCCCGCTCATTAGCCGCTGCTGAATTAGTCAGAGATGCGCAGGATGGTGCTGCTGCAGGCCCCTCTGGAGTGACAGATCCCAAGGGCAGGAAGTCCTGTGAGGTCTGTTTTGAGAAAAGGAGGCGAGTCGGAAACACCTGCAGCAAATGTGGAAAGTTCACCTGCCGAGCCCACAGCAAATTTGTCTGCAGCAACTGCTCTACCTGAGCAAGACATTTACCCCCCCGGCCACACACAGCCCCCCCCACCCTCTCACTAGCTCTCTCTTTCTCTCTCATACATTTCCCCATTCCCAACAACAATATACATGTTCTTGTTCATCGTTGAAAAAATAAATGTTTATTTGGTTCAAACTGATCTTGAATTTTTATTTACATAATGCTTTTTATTTTATTAGAAGGCAACAAGGTAATATGCATTTAACAGGGCAAGAGTGAAAAACCGTTCTCCTGCAGAAAAACTAACGGCCGATCAAAATGAATGTCAGTGGTAATCTTTGGACCATCCAAAGGCCTAATTATAATTACAATAAAATATTACTTCAAATGTATTTTATGGAAAATATTCAAGTTTTTTGTTTTTTTCGCCAAAAAAAGCCGTGCGCTCATGTGACAAAACCGGGATATAAAGGATTAAAATCCGCGAAATGTAATTAAAACTTTACATGAATATTTCAAGGAGAAGTAGGTCTAAAAGATTGGCTAATTTAAAGTGGAATTTTTTTTTAATATATAATCTTTTTATAGCACTTTTTATGGCGTGGTCGATTTTTGGCTGTAGGGCGTCGAAAGGGAGTCTTTTTTTACATGAGCTCCTGCAGAAAAACCAACGGCCGATCAAAATGAATGTCAGTGGTAATTTTTAGACCATCTAAAGGCCTAATTATAATTACAATAAAATATAACTTTCAAATGTATTTTATGGAAAATATTAAATTTTTTCGTTTTTTTCGCCAAAAAAAGCCGTGCGCTCATGTGACAAAACCGGGATATAAAGGGTTAAAATCCGCGAAATGTAATTAAAACTTTATATGAATATTTCAAGGAGAAGTAGGTCTAAAAGATTGGCTAATTTAAAGTGGAAAAAAATATTAATATATGATATTTTTATAGCACTTTTTATGGCGTGGTCGATATTTGGCTCTAGGGCGTCGAAAGGGAGTCGTTTTCTAAGGCGCTCCAAGTTAAGTCATACAGAATAGATATCAGAGCCTTAAACAGGCTGACTTCTACTATTTGGGTCAAATTGGGCACAAAGTATACAAACACATAACCAGTGTTGGGTAAGTTGCTTTAAAAAAGTAATTAATTACTAATTACTTAGTCAATATTGTATTTAAAATACTAATTACTGTGTCAAAAAAGTAACTTAATTACTACATAAGTATTTACTTATGTAGTCGTTTGGTACCGGGCCGTGAGAGTTGAGGCTCAGGTATGAAATGTATAGTTTTCAGGGTTTTTATCGGTTCTGAGCGTGATTTTGTTATCGTTTTTATCGTTAACTCGGTTTTCCTGGGTCTTTTCATGTGTGTTATGAATAAATCTTCTTTTTTACGGTACCGGTACTAGTTTTATTTTGTTGTATTTATCCGCAACACCTTAAAGGCCGGTCTGTGAAAATATTGTTGGGCATGAACCGGTCCGTGGCGCGAAAAAGGTTGGGGACCGCTGCTTTAAATAATAGATACATTTTTTAAAAGACAGACACTCTACAGTACGCAGCGGTAGCATCTGTTCCACAATGTAGCCTAAGCCTGCAGTCATTTTTTAAGCTCACCTTCAGACGCTTTCTGTGCTGCTGAAGTAAAATCACGTTTTGATAAATCACGTGATATTCAGGACTGCAAACAGAGCAGCATTCACTGAGCTTGTTGCGTTTGTGGATATGTGACTGACTTTAATTATCCATTAAATCATCACATTCTCTGTAAGATTAAGGTCAACTATTGAACGTCTTATATTTTAAAGTAAAGTCTTTAAAACCAAGTTAACGCTGAAAGTGCAAAGACCGCTAATGTCACATGACTTTACGGACATGTGGCCAACAGTAATGTTTTAATGTTCTTCATTATTAAACATTTGCACATAAATAAGTGACATAATATTCAGTACTTACTTTTAAAAGTTTACTCTTTGGCCGCTCCGCTTTCACCGTTTTTTTCGGCAAAATTATCCACACCCACCGCCGCGCTATGAAGTCTGAGATATGTTGGGCCATGAAGTCTACACCACCACATCTTTAAAATTCAGGGAAATGAAGGACGCATTTGAGGGCCGCATTTCGAGCAGCCTTTGAATTGGGACAGCCTTCGTCGCATCGCTGTGATGTAATCGGCCTTAAAATGCGGCCTTTAAGGCTGCAGACCCAGAGCCGTTTCGTTCACGATCAACACATCACTAGTATGGAGAAGGCGAGTGCGTGGCAACTGAGATCAGACAGAGTCACCACTGAAATCTCAATTATTAAAGAATCCAGAGTGGAGAGCGGATGAGAGGGTTTTTAAAGGGGCAAGTATGATTTAAGAAATGTAAACTTACTCTGTGTTTGGTAAGGGTGTCAGCCATTCAGAGAAAAGTTCTGTAAACTGACGAGACCCTGATCAACCTTCAAGGGTGCGCCTTGAGAGGTTCAGAAGTTTTATTCTTTTCATTGTCGGTTGTTCAGTGTGTTGTTTATACAGTTAAGATGTCCTTTTGTAATAATTACAGTTGGACCAAAATCACCTCACAAAATGCTATAAGAAAGAAATGTTTTGATAAAATTATAAATTGTGGTAAGTGATAGTAAAATAATGAAATATATAAGAAAGTCAAATGTGTAAAATAGTCAAATAATATTGCAAAACCTAGTATGAACCATAACTAAGGTTAAATTACTATGACGTCCGCCCCAAATTTGTCAACAGATGCTGGGATCACCAAAAATGGTGCCAGGAGTTTCATACAGATGTGGTGAGAAGTTTAGAGGCTCTTATAATGAATATGAATATTATATTGTAATTTGGGGCTTTTAATGATTTCTCTAACTTTACAGTATACATTTTAATGCCTTTAAAAGGGAAGAATTGGGTGCAGAAGTTTGAATTTAGTTTTAGATAGTGATGTGCGATACCACTGATTTTCTTTCCGATCCGATACCAATTAATATTCAGGGTGGTATCGACGATACTGATCCAATACCAATACTTATTTTATTTATTGTATCTCAAATTATAGCGTCATAATGATTACAGGACATCAGATTACTTGTTCTTATCACTTAATAATGCAGAGTTCATCACATAGAAATAAAAAAAATGAAGTTGTGCGCTATGTGAACACGTTGCCTGCCTGCAGCACTAAAGGACTCCGTGTCTCGCCTTAGCAGCACCTGTCCCTGTCCTCCTCTTCAGTTCACCTCAACATACACTCGTCATATTCTGTGATATGATTTGCTCTGAGGTGTTTGACAAGGTTAGTGATGTTGCCACAACCATACATGCCAACCCTCTAGATTTTTCCGGGAGAATCCCAAATTTCAGTGCCCCTCCAGAAAATCTCCCGGAGCCACCATTCTCCCAAATTTCTCCCGATTTTCCACCCGGACAACAAAATTGAAAAACCATATCCCAGACTGGTCCAGCCAATTCCAGTTTCCAACAATGTCGGCAGCAACTTAGTTTTAATATTACTCTTATTTCTCTTTTTGGGTCGCAAAAAAACTTTTAACATATTTTCAGGTGAGAATGTAGCTGTGTAAACTTCAAATATCTGAGCCGACCGACGCATCGTCTTCAAATCCCCGCGGTCTTTCGCTACTTGGGTTAAACATGATATATAAGTCACTTTGATAACTTCAAAATGTTATTGTTTGGCGTTTTCAGTTTTATTTGTAAATCAGTTTGGCTGAAATTAAAGTTATTATATTAGATCAAATTAAATTTAACTTTATTAATCCCTCGGGAGGGTTCCTCTGGGTTTTCACAGCTGAATAAACGTCAAACAGAAAACTGATTAAACAGAAGTGTGAGACGGTCGAGAGTTTACGCCAGTGCACTGTTATATTTTAGATAGCAAGGAGCAGATGGCAGCGTTTCACTCCACCGAGGGAGCTCGTGACGTACTACCCAGCTTTCTTTAGACCGCGAAGGCCAGGTCCTCAGGTGGAAGCAGCCTCTGAATTTGGACAACCCCGCTGTTTCCGGACATTTAACGTATTTTATCCGATAAATAAACACTGTAAAATGTATTTATCCCCCCAGCAGCCCTTTTGAATATCTCCCGAGTGTGGCCACAACACCTCACGTTTTTGCCACATGTATCGCAAACCACGTTTCAGCTTTTATGGAGGTAAAATACGTTCGCACATTACTCCAATTACGCTCAGCCATTGTTGTGAGTGCGCACACCAAGGGGCTGCGAGACAGACAGCCGTATTTCGCACATGACTATGAAAGGCGGAAGAGGAAGTAGTTCCTTTGAATGTAGACAATCCGAATGTTATAGTTTCTTTCCACTGTGTTCCTGTTAATTATAAACTACAAATTTACCCTAAATTACTAAAATATCGATATTTTAATGTGAGAATCGATTCTAGAACATAAATGACTGGTATCGGAGGAATCGATATTTCAGGATCGATCCGCACATCACTAGTTTTAGATTTTCTCTTATCCACACAGGGTAAAAAGTATACATACAAGCTCAAGTATACCCATATAGAAAAGAAATAGAAAAAAACTTGCCTAAGATGTGGCCTACTTCATTAAAGTGAATCATATAAGGCTTATATGATTCACTCATGAAGGTGGCCACTTTCTCATTACTTTCATATAGTGTTTTAGTAAGTATCCAAAATATACAAGTTTCATGTATATCATTTTTCAAGGGATCTTATATCTGCTTTCACTCTTGTATGCTTTTCATACAAGTTTCACACAAGACAGATACAAACTTTATAAGATTTATATATATATATATATCGTTTCCATATGGGTATGCATGCACCCCACCTTGAGCTATATTAAGATAACAATGAATTAATATCAGTAGATAGGAATACAAACTTCAGTCTAAGTTAAAAAGAAAAAAACAACAACAACTTTTAATCATACTCAGCTTGAATCTGAATAAAAAGAAGAAAAATAAAAGATATCTATTTCCTGATGCCTACATTAAAATGTAGGGAACACCTAAAATGTCCAACTGTAACTTGATATTGTCAGGTGCAGGTTGTGTGCAGGCAGGAGTGGTGGTAAGGAGGACCCAAAGTGCAGACGCTCAGAGGTAAAAGTGTACTTCAAAACTCAGTTTTATTGCTGGATTGCAAAACGTAGCAAAAATCCAAATAAACTTACATAAGCAGGTAGCCAGACCACACAGCATAAATGAGGGTAGCTCACAACACAGACACAGAGAAACACAGGGCTTAAATACACAGAGGGAGCAATCAGGGAATGGGTAACAGGAGGGAAACACAGCTGGGGCAAATCAGGCCTAACGAGACAAGGGGAAGCGAAACCAGATACATTAACATCAGACATGGACCTTCAAAATAAAACAGGAAACATAACACATACTGAACTAAAGACACAGACTCACACGCAGGCACTGCAACAGAGAGAACAGAGACGTGGGACCAGGACAGACACAGACACTGACTGGACTGGACTGGATATCGCAGACAGGGGAGACAGCAACTAAGGATGCACAGAGACATAAACCATAAAACAGAACTCTAACAAAGAAACCAAAGAATAGAAATGATAAATAATATATAAACTCAAAACCCTGGGTCAACAACCCAGGCATTCTAACAGATATACAATGAAAAATCACCTAACTTGTCTTTGAATTATGTATTTATTTAAGAAAACAAAAAATAATTTGACAATATTATGTGGTGAAATTATTATTAACTAGTCTGGTTTAAGAACAAAATTTACAGTGCGTAATTTAAATTAATAGTTTATGCCATTTAAATGTCATGCAGCTGTGTCAGAGATTATCTTAAACCTCGCCCCCAAGCCATTGAAGGTTCAACTTCAGAGAAAAGTGGATGACATCACAGTGGCTGCAGCCAAACGTGGGCGGGGCTTAAACCCTTATACAGGGACCGTCCAGAATCCCAAGCATTTAGTTTACAAAGAGCACACATGCCAACCACAACTCCAACCACCCAACAATTTATTTCCACTTCTACATTTCAGACTCAAAGAAATATTAATACAAACTTAAACATGACAACTGCACACAGTTACACCTCAGTGGAAACATGGAAGTCCTTAAGTGACCACTTTTTTGGTACAATTGTACCACAGTGGAAATCTCTGCAGTTCAACCCAGAGTACTGCAACACTGAGATGCCTTCCACTTTGATGAAAGACATGTTGAAACTTTGTTCCATGTTAGTGGACGCAATGGACACAACTGTGGAGAAGGGAGATCCAGTGTCCACGCAGACTGATGAGGCCTGTCTTCACTCAGTGGACACAGAGTCCCCTGAGAAAACAGAAGAAACCCGAGCAAAGGACAGCATCCTGAAAGAAAGTTCTGTAGATGACCACGGTGATAAAGAAGAAACAGAAACTCCAGGACTGGAGGATTCTTCCGACTCAAAAAACCTCAAGCTGCATTTGACTGCAGAGGAGAGCAGTCTTGATAAAACATGCACAGGTGACAGTGAAAATAGCGAAATTGTAACACTGCATCGTGCACCTACACCACCCAACATATATCTAAATGTTTTTATTGGTTTTAGTGATTCATCTGAGGAAGAAGCGTCTGTGTCATCCCAGATGTTTCCTCCTCAAACCCAAACCACAGCCACAGTAGAACCGAAGAAAAACTACTCAGCTGATACAAAAGACTTGGACAACATAGAAGCTTGCCCCCTGGAAAAGCCTGTGAAGAAAAAACTACATAGGTCAGTCCGTAAGTCTGATTCAGATTTTGGTTCTTATGACATCACTCTGGCATCTGATTATCTGTCTGAAGAAAAGATGTGTGTTTACAAAGTTATTCAGTTGGTAGTTTCAGAGGCCAAAGCCTCGTCTAAATACAAGGACTTCACACAGCGGCACAATCCCGACTCTATCAGCGATCGCCTGCGTGAAAAACTCTGGCCTCAAATTGACGAGAAAAATTTGGATCTATCTCCAAAAAGGCTGACCAATATCAACAGGGACATTTTCACCAATCTTTGTAAAGCACATAACTGCAAGGAGAAATATTTGATTTTATATCTGAGCGAACGGCTTGATGATATTACTGTCCCAACGTTTACAGAACCCCTGTTGGCTTTACCAAAAAGAGTACTCACTATATCTGAAAACCGAGAAGAGTACATAAAAGTTGTTGAAAGCTTCACTAAAGATTTGGTTCTGCACGCTATAAGCAATGCAAATGAGACAAGGGAATTGCCTCCAAGGGTTGATAAAGCCATTATGAACAGGTTTACCAACAGGATTTGGGCTAAAATTTTGTCCCAAAACCTTAAAATGTCCTTCGAGAACACTGAAGAAGTCAGTGTGAAAGTATTCAATGAACTCCGGGAAAAGTGGAAAAATCCAAACACTGTGCTGGAGTTAATGTTTAATGGCCAAGACAATATTGACAATGTGATTGTCAAAAGTTTCAAAAGAAATGCCCCACTGAAGAGACCTAATTTCTTCTCTAGGGTTTTCTTACGAGCACGTTAAAGTTTACCTGACACCTGCATCAAAAAAGCGGCGTTTTCAAAAACACCTGGGTATACATGTGGACGTAGCCTAAATGCATTACATTTTTTATTACAATTCTTCATTGTAAATGTTAAAACCAAACTACTTTAAAGTAATTGTCTCATGAACCACCTGGTTGATAATAATTTCACCACATTACATTATAACGTTTTTCTGTCCTTTATCCCGTCTTCCTTCTCCCACCCCAACCAGTCGCAGCAGATGGCCGCCCCTCCCTGAGCCTGGTTCTGCCGGAGGTTTCTTCCTGTTAAAAGGGAGTTTTTCCTTCCCACTGTCGCCAAAGTGCTTGCTCATAGGGGGTCATATGATTGTTGGGTTCTGTATTATTGTAGGGTCTACCTTACAATAGAACGCGCCTTGAGGCAACTGTTGTTGTGATTAGGCACTATATAAATAAAATGGAATTGAATTCAAATAAAAATTAATTTAAAAAAAGTTTTAAAAGTGTACTTAGTTTTATTTGCTGTCAATTTGCCTAGAATGGAATATCAGATTAGAACGGCCTCTAAAATATAATATTTAATGTATTAAATAAATCAAATGATTTACAGAAAATAAAATTCAAAAACACTTTCATTTTCACTGTATCTGTATGGCTATAGAGGAGCTGTTATTATTTTGCCTGTTTGTCAGTGCTGGTATGAACCCCGTCCGTGCTGTGTTGATCCCTTTGCAAAGGTTTGAAGCTTCTTTCGATAAACCTGAGAAAGTCAGTTTGGGTCGATGCTCAGTGTATTTTTCCACAATAATCTTGGTGACAAGGATGAGATTTCTTGAGTGATTTTTGTTCTCTTTTTGTTCTCGCAGGTAGACTCAATGAGTCTGAAAGAGCGCTTATGTCCGAGCAAAGTATGGAGTACTGATGGGATTTCCGACTCATTTTAGAGAACTGGCTCTTTCGGCTCGGATCACTAAAAAGAGCCGGCTCTTTCGGCTCCCAACCGGCTCTTCAGGTTGTTTTGTTGCTTTAATTAATTTATTATTAACAATAATATAAAATTATGCACAAAAGGAATTACTAATGTACAAAAAAAGTGTTTTTATTTCTATATGTTTATATATAAATATATGCGGTGGCCCTTAGAGACAAAACGAGTACAAACTCCAAAACACATTTCTAGCATGAACTGAACTTCCAAAACAGAGCTACCTAAGATCACTTAAATTACACAATTGAAAGCATATGTGTATTGTTTGTGTATTTACACACAAGCGCTCATATATATTCAAATAATTTAAAAAAAATGTTCATTTACTTGTTACTACCACACACCAAATCCGGTCGTTGGTACTTGCTGGCTTGTGTAGCCACTAGGTAACAAAAGCTCAACACTGCGCGTAGCATTCTGGAGCACTTCTGTTGTCTTTTGTACGTGTTTTGAGTTTTTATGTGCTTCTGAGTTTTTAGTGTTTTGGAGTTTGTACGTGCTTCGGAGTTTGTACGTCCTATGGAGTTTTTACGTGTTTTGGAGTTTATACGTGCTTCAGGGTTTGTACATGCTTCAGAGTTAATACATGTTTTGAAGTTTGGACGTGCTTTGTCTCTAGGGGCCACCGTAAATATACTTTTATTTATTCACTCCACCTAAAATGTAATAAATAAATCATATAATACAAAAACCAACTATTCACATTTCAACTTTTAACTACTTAAATTTTCAGCTTTTTCCTTTTACAAATTTAAAGTGAAACAACACAAAACACTGCAAACCACAACCCAATTAAATATAAATTAAAATAAGAAAACAAAAAAAAAGATGTGTGGTGGGGCGTGGCCTGCGGTGCCGTGCAGAGGAGGCGGACGCACCTGCACGGCATCCGCAATCACGCCCCACCGAATTAAATATTGTACTGGGTCCTGTGGTTGGGTTGTTGGTGTTATGTTGAGCTGGAAGCGAGAGAGCTGCAGCTCTGAGTGCGAATGTACAGCAACCGTGTAGGGATTAATAAAAGCATCAAAATGCCACTGGGTCTGCCGTGGTCGTTTACAGGATGCATATTCTCTGTCATATGGGCCTGCATGAATAAACAATAAACTTTCTGAATCTTTTATCATCTGCAACTGAAAATAGTTGTGGATGATTACTATACCTTTCTATTGTGATGTTGTTGTCCCTGCCTCTTTCTCTGTCTCTCCCTCCTGCTCTGTTCCTGTGCTACTGCGAGTGTAACTACCACCCCTCCCCCCTCTTCCCAGCACAAAGCACAAGGCTCGCGTGCTGAGTGAAGCGGGAAAAAAGTGCGAGAGAGAGAGGGTGAGAGAAAAACCACGGCTCCTTGGCTCATGTCGTTCACGTCAAAGATCCGGCTCTAGGAGCCATTTCGTTTGTGACCAACACATCACTAGAATTCTCTCACTACTGCTCTATTCCGGTGTGGTTGGAGTATATGGATGTATTGTGGATGGATTATCTCCGTAATTCTTCTGAACAAAAGTTAGCATTCATCCTCCAGCATCACTGTGTTTATATTATGCTAACATAGCTGTGCCGCTAGTGATCACGTAGCAAATCATTATATACCAGCTAGTCCAACTTCTGTAACCCTACAAATGTCACTGCTGATTAGTTTTCTGTCTTCAATCATTTTGGAAGTGATAAAAGAGATGTATTATTTTATTTTTCTTATTAGAAATCTCTCATTCAGAACATGCTGTATCATGTTTAGGTGGAAACTAGCGAGCTAACTTCCTGCTAACTTCTAACTCAATTAAATTGAATAAATTCTGTTTTCAAATTTTATTTGTCACGTACACAGTCATACACAGTACGATATGCAGTGAAATGCTTAGACAACTGCTTGTGACCTAAAGAAAAAAAAAGGACAAGGCTATGAATAAGATAGGAAATAAATATGAAAAAATGAAAAAGGGTAAATTTAACTAGGAAGGAATAAAATATAAAATAATTAAGGTTAAAAATGAAATAACTGTACAACACAAATTAGAATAAAGGGTAAATTTAACTGGGAAAGAATAAGATAAAATATATAAATTAAAGTTGAAAATAAAATAACTGTACAACAAAATACACAATACACAGTATAGAACTATATAACTATATAAGAATGTATGAATGTTTTTATGGATGCCTGGATGTTAAACTTAATTGTTACACCGTAAAGCAGCAATGCTGATCATTACAGATGAAATAAATTAGACAGTTTTTAACTCTCAGTGATGCCGCAGCGTTTGTATGACTTTGGGACCTTAAAGGACGGCGTTTTGGACCCAGATTACTCTGGGAAGCTCGTGACTACGGTAGCGGTAATGCTCAGCTTTGTAGCTTACCAAAGTCGTACTAAAACAGTTTTGGGCAGTTTTTTTTGAAACATAAAATCACATAAAATAGGTTTGTAGTCAGTGAGAATTCAACCAGAATTCATGCATTTTTGTTTGAGAAAATTAAAGGATTTTAAGTGCTCTTTGTAGTGCGGAAAATACAGTAATCTGATTTTTTTTCTTAATTTAGTAAACCCCAAAACTTCTAACAGATAATTGTGCTTAGTTGAATAAATATTAAAAAACAGATAATGTAAGTATTTCTAGACAGGCTGGAGTCTTTCAGTATTCACAAACAGCATGCTGGTTCAGACGCTTCTCCTGGTGGATAGCGCTTTCTCTCTTCTCCTTGAATAAAAACGATTTTTCATGTTAGTTTTATTTCAAAATTCATGGTTAAAAAAAATCCTGTACATACGAACAGCAGATAATAAAGAAAAGCGAATGGTTCAGTCTAACACGTATTCTGCAGTATGACATTGAGCTTAAGTAAAACTGTACAGTTATAAAACTTGACTTATATCTGAGCCAAAATGATTTTCCAAGAAACAAATAAAACAGTGATGTAAACGTCACCTGACAGTCTGGTGTTTGCTAAAGCTGGTGACTGGATATCAGCCACTGATAAAGTGCTGTGTAATTTTCTGTGTCCATCTCGCCTCCTTTTAAAGTCTGTCATTTTTAACCCAGAACAGTCACTCTGAGGGAAACAGCAGGTCTGCACTCAGGAAACAAACTGCATTTACTTATTTTGTGCACAATTTTGTGTCGACATTACATTATATTGAACAGCAGCTGCAATAAACAGGAGACTAACACCAGGACACGTGGACGTGCTTCCTGACTCATCAGCAGGTGTTAAACAGCTGACAGGTGAGATGGATGTGTACAGGTAAACTGAGGGTCCATAGAGCTGATCCAGTGGTGTCGTGAGGAAAATGTTGGCTTGTTATTTATGTTACAGAAACAAAGAGACACAAGACCAGGCAGAATTTTTAAGTAATTTAAGTCATATAATTTTTGTCTGAAGATGAAAGTTTATAGTTTATATACAAAAGATATACAATATATATGATATACACACACACACACACACACACACATATATATATAGAGAGAGAGCAAGAGAGAGAACATATAAACATTCTTTCTCTCATCCGCTCTCTCTCGCACTTTTTTCCCGCTTCACTCAGCATGCAAGCCTTGTGCTTTACACTGGGAAGAGGGGGGAGGGGCGGTAGTTACACTCGCAGTAGCACAGGAACAGAGCAGGAGGGAGAGACAGAGAAAGAGCCAGGGACAACAACGTCACATTAGAAAGGTATATAATCATCCACAACTATTTTCAGTTGCAGATGATAAAGGATTCAGAAAGTTTATTCATGCAGGTCCATATGACAGAGAATATGCATGTTCTTTTTGTTTTCATATTATAATTTATATTTAATTGTGTTGTGGTTTGCAGTGTTTTGTGTTGTTTCACTTTAAATTTGTAAAAGGAAAAAGCAGAAAATTTAAATAGTTAAAAGTTGAAATGTGAATAGTTGATTTTTGTATTATATGATTTATTTATTACATTTTATGTGGAGTGAATAAATAAAAGTATATTTACGGTGGCCCCTAGAGACAAAGCATGTACAAGCTTCAAATCACGTACGAACTCTGAAGCACGTACAAACTCCAAAACACGTAAAAACTCCGAAGCACATAAAAACTCAAAACACGTACAAAAGACAACAGAAGTGCTCCAGGATGCTAGTGGCAGTGTTGAGCTTTTGTTACCTAGTGGCTACACAAGCTAGCAAGTACCAACGGCCAGATTTGGTGTGTGGTAATAACAGGTAAATGAACTTTCTTTTTTTTTTTTTTTTTTAATTTTTAATTATTTGACTATATATGAATATAGTGCTTGTGTATAAATACTTAAACAATACACATATGCTTTCATGCTTTCAATTGTGTAATTTACGTGATCTAGGTAGCTCTGTTTTGGAAGTTCAGTTCATGCTAGAAATGTGTTTTGGAGTTTGTATGTGCTTCTTGGAGTTTGTACGCGTTTTGTCTCTAGGGGCCACCGCATATATTTATATATAAACATATATAAATAAAACCACTTTTTTTTGTACATTAGTAATTCCTTTTGTGCATAATTTTATATTATTGTTAATAATAAATCAATTAAAGCAACAAAACAACCGTTAAAGCTGGTTCGGAGCCGAAAGAGCCGGCTCTTTTTAGTGATCCGAACCGAAAGAGCCGGTTTTCTAAAAAGAGCCGGAAATCCCATCACACAATGAAAAGACAACATATGAAAATAAAAAAGAAAGAAAACAGGCAAAAAGTTAGAAGAAACAGTCTACTACATGTCTACTTTTTAATGCACAGGTACGATACAAAGTCTGCATTTTGCTAATTATTCTAAATATTCCTAACTATTTAAACATTTTTCAGTATCCTGCACTGTTTTTTGCCCTTCCACAATCATTTGAATTAAAAATTAAAAGAGCAGGAGTGTTAAAATTAATAATAAAAGGAATTTGTTGGCTTTTTCAAAAGGTACAAATAAAATATTGTTGATAGACCTGCCCCCTTTATTAGCTACAAAATAAAACATTAAGCCTTGATCTGTTCTGTTATTCTTCTTTTCAAAAGAAAAACATTTCTAGCCTTCCAGTGTTCTAAAAAAATTAAAAACAAACGCAAATATAAGATTATTAGAATTTTTAAAATATAAATGCTTAACATTGGAAAATACTATAACTGTTAACTATGGTACAGAACTTAACAAAATGTCATTAAAAATTATAAATACTGATAACAAAAAAAGTCATTCTTTTTAATTTATTGTCATGATTCTGGGTCCTTTTAACCCAGCGTTTTGTGTTTTCTCTTATTGCGATTTTGGTTCTGTTCTTCCTCTGTTTGGTGTTTACTCTGTTCTGCCCGTGTGCCCTGTATCTAGTCTGCGTTTCTTAGTTTGTGTCCTTTCATGTGTAAGTTCCTGTTTTATTGTGAAGGTCTGCGTCTTATGTGAGTGTTTTCAGTTTGACTCCCTAGTCTCGTCACGTTAATCACTCCCAGCTGTGTTCCTCACCTGTGTGTAATCTCCCTGTGTTCTCTGAGTGTATTTAAGTTGCGTCTTCTGTCATAGTAGTTGCTGGTTCGTCTGTGTTGTTTCCCCTCGGTCTCCCTGCATCTCTTCATGTGTATTTCCCCGGACCTCCCTGCATCTTCGTTTCTGGTTTGTTTTGTTAGTTTTACCCAGTTTAGGTTCCAGTTTCATGTTCCCAGTGCCTTTGTTGTTTGTATTTCCTTCGTTAATAAATACTCACCTGCACCAGAGCTGCCGCGTCCTTGTCCTAAATAATTCCACACGGCTTACCCCGGCAAACCGTGACATTTATAAAATACAATCGGTCACATTTTTGAACAAAGGAACTGTACATTTTATTCAAATTATTCACACTGACTTTTTTGAATCTGCACAATTTGCTTCCCCTTTATTTTAACATTAACTTTGACTATTGCCTCCTCTAGTTCCTTATCAAAGGGACTCCACAGCTCACTGTCAATGTACAGGCTTTGTCCATTCTCCAGCAAAACCTCCAGCTGGCTTGGCATTTCTGTTGTGGCCACAACAATGATGATATATTATATTATGTCAAATCTGAAAACCTATTTCTAAACGTTTGTTTAGCTTCTTCATACCTCAATCCTTGTAAATGCTGTGCTGTGCAGCTGTAAGCCATACGAGGACTGGCTCCACTTCATGTGGGAGAGGCTGATGTGGTCTCCCACGTTCAAATTGTAAACGGCTGCCTCCCTCCAGAGGCAGACTGTCATGGTATAACCATCCTGAAATCACAAACATGACAGCATTAAAGATTTATTAATTAAATAATAACAAGTCCAGTAAATAAGAAAAAAAAAGCCCACTGCCTCGTACATTCTGTACCAGCAATGTGAAATTTGTCACATTAGTTTTACTATTTTCAATATAAAACTTACCTCCTTTAGCTGGAGATTTTTAAGGGGAACATGTTGTTTCCCTGACTTACTTTCTTTACAGCAGAAAACTGAAAAGTAAATTTTAAATGTAATGTCAGTAATAGTCAGTGTAGTGATCTGTGATAGGTTTTCATTTTTTCAGCCATCTGTTTATATTATGTTATTGTTAAGTATTCTGCACATGGCATTTATCTTCTCAGAAGCTGTTTTATCTGTATCGGTTATTATGATGCTTTTCATATACTGTGATTATGAAACTGCTTCTGTAAACAGTACATTTTGTCACTGCATCACCTGACAGCCTCACAGGTACAGCAGCATTTAATCTTTACAAACTTTCTTCTCGTCCTGATGCTGTCACATCATTTCCTTTAAATATTCAGCTGCTGATAAACTGTTGCAGAAAAATGTTGCTGATGTCAGCTATTGATTCTCGACCTGTCCGTCACCGGCCCTTCACATGTCTCACCTGTTCTCCACTTGCACTTGACCTGTCCTTCACCTGCCACACCTGGAGAGACAGGTGAGGGACACCTGTCTCTCCATTTAAGGAGGGAGGATTTAAGGTGAAATAATGGTGTCTGACTTACTGATCTTTCTGGTGGGGGCTTCTTCTCTCAGTTTCCTCCCTTCCTCCAACCTCTTCCTCCTCTTCTCCTGCTCCCTGTGACCTTCGTTCTCCTGATCGAAGAATAAAAGGAACACACAGTTCAAACTTCAGCAGGCTAACCGGCCCCCCAGAGAGGGCGGAGCTTAACATTTACAGGGAAACAGGACTAATGTGTGGCAGCTACCACACTTTGTCACGGTTCAAGTCAGAGCCGATTGGCTGGCTGAGACATAATTTAAATGACACATGCAAACGTGCGGCAGGGTATGAGTCCTGCAGACTGAGCCGCACTGCGATTGGCGCTGACCTTGAGGGTTCGAAGGAAGAGGTCTCTGAATGCCTTGATCGTGCTGAAGAGCTCTTCGAGGGAGAAGCTGTCAATGAGATGTCCTCACTAAGATAATAAAACGAGTGTGTGTGTGCACACGTGTGGTATCCCATGATTCCATGCTGTAAGTTCAGAGCCTGTGAGAACAGGCTGGGCGGGGACGATAAGATCTGCAGCGTCTGAGGTTCAGCTGTTTGTTATGGTGTATCTGCAGTTACGCCCTGATGGTACACAGACCACGTCGTCGTTGCTCTCACCTGGCAGCGAGGAGCTGTGGTGGAGCTTTGTGAGCTCTCTGCTGACTTAGGTAATCAGCCAGTGGCTTTCAGTTTGAGCTGTTCTGCTTGTCATGTTAGCCTTGAAACTAAGTGAAACTGACTCGCACTTCCTTTTGCTAACGTCCTGCCGATAAAGCTTTTCAAACCGACCCAAATGGCCTGCTCATGTCTCCCCATCCAGCTCATGCGACATCTGTTGGTTCGTCCATCAAGCAGGTAAACATGCCCCTCTAAACAAATGAAATCAGCCAAGAGAGCCTCTGAAAGTGACCTGGACCTACAGCAACATTTAACTGTTTATATGACTGAGCGCCAACTGTCCTGACTGCCATCGTGAGGCAGAGTTCAGATTACTTAAACTGATCTCATGAAATCACAAATCACCTCAGAGGAGACCGAGAAGGAAGGGAAAAAAGGAAGGACAGGAAGGAAATAAGGAGAGAGGAGGAAGTGGACGAGGACATGAGCATACCTTGTAGTTGTCGAGTGCATCGAAGACGAGGTGGTGTCCCCGAGGGTCGAAGACGGCAAGAGCAGCCAGCAGCTGGAACAGCTGCATCTTCACCATGACATTGGACGTGTCGAGAGCTGAGGGCATATAGGAGGAGGTGGAGTTACCGCTTTCATAAGTAATGACTCTGAGTCGTCATCTTCACCTCACAGGTACACCGGCTACCTGCTTAGCTTAGGCTGGAACAGCCACCTGAGTCTACCTGTTGCTCAGGGTAGCGTGTAAATATGATTTTAAGGTGGTTTTAAGGCAGATCTGCTTCATTCTAACTTTCTGGTCCTCCACCCACCTTGAGCCAGCATCCTGATGTAGCCCTCGTTGTCCAGGATGAAATGCAGCCCTGCGGACGAGTTCATGATGGTCCGGACACAGCTGACGCAGGTGAGCTGCAGCAGAGCATCGGCGATGTGGGCGCAGCCGCGGCCCGACAGAGCCTCCAGCGCCTCCAGCAGGAGGTCCAAACCCTGTAGTTCAAGGAACTGCACCATCCATGACTGATTACTCACCTCCAGCCGCCGCTGCAGACCCGAGTAGTTCACCACTGTGGGAACCTGGAGGGGCAGAGTGACCATCGGTCAGAGCTGTGAGACGCCCTCTCCTTCCCCTGCAGGACTCCTGAGGTTCTGCTTCTTTCCTACCTGCAGCAGTCGGATGCAGAGCTCGGGGTCAGCGTTCTCCAGATTGGCCTCCACCTTGCCGTCAGTGACTGTGGCGGGGCCTCTGGTCAACTGGTCCTTTACCGCCCCCCATTTGGTACTGGTTGCCATGATGACAGGCTAAAGGTTTTACCGATGTTTGAGCTGACGAGGGTTAAAACAGATACAGGTAATCAATCACAAACAATCAATGACATCATCATCTTTTTAACGTCCATGACAAGCAGACCTGACACAAGCGATGACATCACGTCCGTGTCAGCCTGCCTCGGGCTCACAGTTTCACATTCATTAACACATCTCTGAGTCACAAACTGAGCTCCTCCAGTGGACGCCTTTATCTGCTCAGGAGGTCAGAGTCCTTTACTGTGATTGGACTCCATTTGGCTTTAGTTGTGTCATAAATTATTATTTGAATTATGTTCCTGACTGACAGCTCGAGTACACTTCTGATGTGGACCAGTTTTAACTTGGTTTTATTCAGCTCCGAATCAAAGCTCCAAATCACAACAACAGTCACCTTGAGATGCTGTACTGTCTTTGTACTCTCAACAACCATATGAGTAAGAAGTTTTGTGACAGTGGCAAGGAAAACCTCAATTTTAACAGGAAGAAACCTCCAGCAGAGCCAGGCTCAGACCAGTTTGGGAGAGGGAAGGAAGACAGGACAAAGGCACTCTGTGGAATGCATGAATAACAAGAAACAGAGAAAAAGAAGAAGAATGCAGTGAATCAGGCTGAAGGATCAGCTGATTAACAGACTGATAATAAAGCACATGATTGGCTCCAGTAACAGAAAAATAAACACGAAGCGCTCACAGCTATCGTGGCTGTGATTTGGAAAGTGAATGAATCAGACTGAAGGCTACGTGAATCCTGCACTCAGTGTGTTGCAGAGTCTTCATCAGTGAAGAAGAGTGACTGCACGTCACAGCGTGGTGGGTGAAATATGTCAGCTATGTGGTATTTCTGGTATTCAGTGCGTGTGCATGTCCTGACAGCTGAGCACGCTCGCCACATTAACGCGCCGCTGTGAGAAAACCTGAACTTTAAACTTGAAAGGTGGAGTAGGTCAGTCACATGGTCAAAGGGTGTTTCCAGAGGCCTGGATTCAAATCTCCCCCGGGGCATTTGAATCCCCCCCCCCATCCAGCCAGCCTTCCTGCGTCAGTAAAGCTTCAGAATATTAAACACAACCATGAAACTTTCAGACTCACTGCAACATGGTCCTAATAAAGTGAGCACTGACTGTGTAAACCAGCAGAAACACAGGCAGGAAATTCACCTGTAAAGGTGTGTGTGGGTGTGTGTGTGAGTGAAGACAGACTGACTGGGGGGAGAAATTCCTTCTCAGCAGATGAGCTCAGGATAAAGACTCTTCCTCTTTTTGGACAGATGCTTCATCGCTTGGTTAAACTGTGGCCTCCTCCTCACGCCCGGCAGCAGAACTTTAACCACGGAAACAAATGCTCCTCATCAGCAGCAGCAGGTTTCAGTCTTCAGAGAAGGACCAGCAAACAAACTCAGCACTAGTTGTTCCAGTATCGGGAAAAACTGAGGGATGATCCTTTAAACCTGAAGCTCAGGTGTTTGTCATCATTTAACAACTTAAACAGACCTTTCACTGTACACATGCGCATATCTGTCAGTGGTACACCCTCACAGAAGAACAAATGCATTGATCTCAGTGCTGATGGATCAATACAGTGATTGGATAAGAGCAGACCCGCATGCTCCGATTCAAAGGTTCAAAAGTTTAAACACAGTTGTGGCTAAAAACCGCTGACAGGTCGAGCTGTGCCTGCCAAACCGGACTCCCTTCAAAATTAATCGAATTTAGTGTCTGAGCTTCAGTTCACTCGGTGCTGTGGTGGGTTCGGCTCAGCAACACCGGCCGGAGGACGGAGCAGCTTCAGCCGCTCCGCTGCTCCCACAGGTACAGGTGTATTTCACCGGGAACAGAAGAAGCTCATCACACAAACTTACCTGGAATCTGTCACTTGTGTCAAGCCGGCCTCCAATTCGAGACTTGCAGTCAAGCCAGCCTCCAGTTTGTTTTACGTTCCCTGTGTATTCAAAGTATTACGGAATGGATGTGGAAACCGGATTTCAAAATAAAAGCCAACTTCGAGTGAATTAACAGGTATGTTAAGAACATAATAACATATAATTTAGGCTTTTTTTTTCCTTTTTCTTTTTTTTCAAACTCTAATGTTAGATCTATATGATAGTGATGGCCCGCTTGAAGCTGACGCTCCGGAGCGTGTGTCGAAAAAAACAACACACTGGTTCAGAAGCACTGTGTCGAGGCTTGCTTCGTTTGGCAAAAGTCACGTGACCAGTGACGTCCGAAGCTTCATTACGCACGTAACTGCTTCGGTACCTGATTCAAACGGATATAAGGAAGTGAATCATCCACGGGATTCGTGGAGTGTGTTGATGGTGACATAGAGCGAAGAGGTGATCATTCCACTGACAGATATGGAGCCAGCGAGGAAGAGAGGACGTTCTGGCGTGTGGGAATATTTTGAGTTGATTTTGCTCAATTCATTTTATCTGCCGAAGTGAAAAACCTGAAATGTCCAAAATCATGTTTTCATAATGTAAATCTCATTACAGCATATGACTTTAGGAACACTTCCATGTGAATTAAAGCTGATGAAGACTACAACAATGTATTTGACACTATACGTACATTACATTGCTACACAGTTTAGAAAATCATTTTGTTTATTGTTTTTAGGTGATAGTCTGCAGGACCCAGGAATACCTGCATATCTACCAGCTTGCAGTGCAGTTCCTGCACTCCACAGCCTCTTCTGTTCCATGCAAGTGGATTTTCTCCAAGGCAGGAGAAACTATTTCTAAGAAAAGAAACAGACTCAGCCAGCGCACAGTAACACTAATCCTCTTTTTAAATGTAAATTACAAAAGGGCTACCTGACATAGATCATGTTTTTACTTTGCAAGTTCTTGATTAGGGGTGGGTTTTGATTATTGCCTTTCTGATTACAATCCATGCTAAATTGGATAAATTTATATTGATTCATTACAATCCTGTGTCGATTTGTAAATTAACGTTATTATGCCTGAAACCTGTCCAGCTGTCCAGTGATTAAATGACAAGTAGATGGGGGCAGGACTCCACAGCAGGGGCATACTCCATAATGTGCTGTGCAGTCTCATATGTATATTGTATATGTTGCTCACTTATTGTATTTACCAACATAAAGGAGTTATGAGCAAAGAAAGGCCACACCATAGTGCATGTTTAAATAGGGAAAGTTTATTGATCAAAATGTATTACGCAAATACGCATTACATTTTTTTCAGCCCCCCAATCGAGAAAACAAAACCAATTACATGTTCAAAGCAACGGAACGGTGGCCCAATATCAGAGAGAACTCCACTCTTGAGTGAGCAGTGATGATTGAGTGTGCGTGTTAGTCCCCATAGGGAAATAGTTCCTCTGCATTTAACCCATTCACCCAGTGAATTTTTTATTGAGCAGTCCGTTTTATTTTGCAGATTCAAGCTGCTCTTCAAAATATTCGCCACCAGATGTCACCGGAGAGGACTGTGTTGAAAAGCTTCGAGTAATGAACCATTTTTCAATACAAGCTTCAGTGCTTCGGAAAGCTTCATTTGGCCATCACTACTATATGACACAGCCTTGTACCCTAATTGTGCCCTGTCACTATCAAGGCCATCTTATTTTGCCTTCCAAAATAAAAGCCTTTTCAAATTGTCCATATACGACCTACTCTTTTAACGATTTCAAAATGCTCTTAAATGAAAAATTCATGTTTCAACAGGATAATTCCACTTTAGATCAACAGTATACAGCCCCACAGTGATACCATATCAATATCAAGTCATTCTGATTTTGACTTCCAAAGTAAAAGCCTTTGACAATGTCAAAGTAAAAGCAGGAGTGACTAAAACAAGCTCTCTTCAATTATTTTGGGATGTTATTTACTTATCAATTGTGAAAAAATTGCTCTGAATAAACAGAGAAGCAAAAACGCTCATGAACTGGCGTGGAGAAAGACGTGTCTGTGTGAACAGGGAAAAAGCTGAACGTGGCGCGGCGCTTCCACGTGCAGTGTCTACCGTCACTCACGAGTAAAAAGACTGCAACATTAACATTAGCATTGGAGGCTAAATAGAATTTTCGACACATCTCCTCCTCTATTAAAGCTCGTTTTCAGCAACCGAACACCAAGAAACATCAAGAAAACCTCACTGCGCCGATAGAATACCGTGAATTTTATATAAGTTTGAATAACTTACCGTTTGTGTAAAATACTCCAATGAGTACGGCAGGCATCCACCACGGTGTAACCAGCAGAAGCACATGGAAAATCGGCCCGGCAGAGCAAACTATTAATTGATCCACGGGTTTACCTGGGCAGAAGCCCAGGGGCCTGCCAAGTTAAATAACTCTCTTCAGAGTTCATTTGCTTGGACTTGAATAACACTGTTTAATAACTCCAACACTGAACACTATTTGAATCAGAATGTGTTAAAATGACACTTTGAGAGTGGAAATCAACTCTAACATCTTTAACCCTGAAATTTTAACACTCCAGTTTTTGCTGTGTATATTGTTTGATAGTTGGAGTCAGGCGAGTGTTGTTGTAGACTTTAAGTCGCTGTGCGAGTTAATATTGCTGGAGGAGTTTAAGAACTGTTTTCCTGAGCAGACAGTGATGTACCTGAGCATGCAGAAGGTGGCCACGTTACAAGAGGCAGCTGTCCTGGCTGAGGAGTTTGCCCTAACGCATAAGGCAGTGGAACAAATAGAATAGTGCTATTGTAAATTGTGTGAGAACATGATTGTGACTGTCCTGAGTGAAGTATTGCAAACTGTGGAAAGAGTGATTTTGAATGTTCTGAGTGAAGTATTTTGCAAGTGTCAGAGGCATAAAGTGAGACATGAGTAAGAAAGGGAATAGGAAGTGAAGCAGGGGTAACAGAGAGACAGACTGACAAGGGTGCAGACAGTAAACTGGATAGCAGAGGGTGATACTGCAGGTCACCAGCTGCCCCTAGGGGACACAAAATAAATAAAGTAGAATGAAAAAATATGAAATAATACTAAAAACCCTTTTAGTATTATTACATTTTTTTTGGTGGGCCAGACCCTAAAAGACCCTAAAACAGAAAAAGTCCAGTTTCCTGTTTTTGAAAAAAAAAGAGAAACCAAACACTCTTTATAGATAAACAATAATAAAGGTATGAATAAAGAATAAGAATAAATAAGTAACAATTAATGAAACTGAATGCATTCTGAGAATTATGAAAGATAATTCTTGAAAAATGCCTTAAACGTTAAAGGGAGCAGTTGCACATTAAACAGCATGGTGGATGGAGAATCACAAGCTGGGAAGTTCACCTGCAATATCACTGTGTCTGAGTGGACTCAGAAAGACTGTCTGAGTTTGAAATTTGCCACAGATGGAGTAAAGTTTCAACAGAAGAGACTGAAAAACAAGACAAGGCTGAAGAAAAACTGTAAAAAAAAAAAAGTATCACTGATAATGCACATCCCATACGGAAAAGAAATAGAACAAACTTATAAGTCTTGCATAAGATGTGGCCTACTTCATATAGTGAATCATATAAGTGGCCACTAATGAAAGTGGCCACTTTCTCATTACTTTCATATATTGTTTTAGTAAGCATCCAAAACATACAAGTTTCATTTATATAATTTTTCAAGGGATCTTGTATCTGTTTTCACTCTTGTATGCTTTTCATACATGTTTCACACAAGACAGATACAAACTTTATAAGATTTATATCTATCTTTTCCGTATGGGATGTCACAGCCATGAACTGCTGCGGGATGTGGGAGAGAAAGACAGCAGCAGACAGGAGGAAGAAGATAACAAGGAGGGAGAAGAGAACATAGAGGAACAATGAAGACTGTTTTTAGTGTGGGGACACGTGAAAATCAGGTTAAGGAAAACCAGGAAAAAACTGAGGCCGACTGACTTGGTGTGGAGGTTGAGAAAGGGTCAGAATATTGCAACATGTTTGATCTGGCTAATGTATTTTTCAGTAAAAAACATGTAATCCTGGCAGTTAGCTTTGGGTCACGGAGCCCCGCAGCGGACATGGGAGAAAAAAAAAATTAGGGAGAAAAAAAAAAATAATTAGGGAGAAAAAAAAATTAAGACGGACTTTTGCGAGAGCTCGCAAAAGTTTTAGCCGCATTCTTCCGAGGCCGCCAGCTCGAAGCCGACCGGGAGGTCGAGGCACGATGTGCCGGGAAAGCGGTGTTCCTCCCGGCTGTAGTAGGTCTCGACCTCCCGTTCGCTTCGAGCTAGTGAGTGTCAGATCTCCACTTTTGCAAATATGTGATGTCTTGTAAACCGAGCAGGTATCTGACGTTTACACAACTACATTCACGCCTCAAAAGATCTTAAGAGTGTATTTTGTGACCCAGAAAGAGTAATATTACAACTAAGTAGCGGCCGCCATTGTTGGAGTTTTGCGAGATCTCGCAAAACAAACTCGGGATCTCGCAAAAGTCCGTCTTAATTTTTTTTTTTTCTCCCTAATTTTTTTTTTCTCCCTAATTTTTTTTTTCTCCCATGTCCCCTGCGGGGCTCCGTATTGGGTTGCTTTCTCTTTCCAGGCAAAAAATTATACTCAGCCATGGCCTAAACCAGTCCCTAAGATTTTTTACAGTGCACTTAAAGAAAACTTGTCAGGTTTAATCCCTATGGAGAGATCAACATTTTTGGATACGCAAATTTAATAATCTGTCCTTTTTAGCAGGCCTGCAAGATTAAAACTAAAGTGCTATAAAATATCCTACCTAGAGCAGTTGCAAGGTTAACCCCCTTCATTAGGCTTTGGAGAAAAATGTACCTCTCTGGGACCAAAAGTTCATCTGGACGTAGCGTTTTCAGTGGGAGAAACGTTTTGTCACTTATCCAAGTGACTTCTTCAGTCTCAGCTGACTGCAGGTTTCCCCAATCTTCATGCTCATGACCATTGATAAATGGTCAGGAGAATTTTGATATTACATGGTTATTACTTTGGTAGTTGCATAGTAATAACTTAGAAATTACCGCATTATTACCCTGTTGTTTCCCCCTTGTTATCCTACTATTCACCTTTATTACCAAGCTGTAATAGAAAGTGCTACCATGTATAATTTCAATATCCAATAAGCAATCTGTTTAAGGTCTTTCTATACATATTTCTGTATGTTCATTTTGTAGTACAAGTAAATTATTATATATATCTTAGAGGTTGCTTTAGGTGGCTGATAACCCCAGAGATGAGCAATCCTTAGAATAATTAAATTTATATCCATAATCACATATTGTGTATGCTACCGTTGTATATAGTGTATTATCTTCTTTCTTTTTTATTTGTCTGTATTTTTCTTCTGCTATCTGTACACACAAATTTCCCCAACGTGTGATCAATGAAGTCGTATCTTATCTTATCTTAGAGACTTGATGAGACTGCCGAACACAACCTATCACATGAGACTGCAAACTTATCAGTAAAGTTGTTATTAATATTAGTAATATTATTGCAAGATATATAATACAATAATGATGGTAAGTTTAACAAAAAGTGAAAAATCCAGTTGACTATAAACCCAGATAATTATACAGAAAACCTTTAAAATATTGAAGAAAACAATGCACTGCAGAGCAGCAAAAAGAGCAACAACAATTCTTTGTACCTTTGTTAAATTCTTAAGCATTTAATAATAATGTTTCCCTTGAAATGTATGCAATTCATCTGTACAAAACCTCTATCCATATGACCAGCTGGTGTGTTTGTTCAGTCCAGTTATTTACAATAATATTCGAATATAGTGGTGGTGTAGAAACTTCATTACTAAATTAACTGTAATCAGCCAGCAAGCACAACCTCAGTACTAAAATGGTTATTGTATCGCAATATACAATTTTATACAAAAAAAAAAAAAAAAAAAAAAAAAAAAAATAATATATATATAGTAAATACAACATTAATTGGAAATCTAAAACCACAGCCACTTCAGCTGAGAGCAGTACTGCTCAGATTCTTGGTATTTATCTGTTGGTTGATGGCAACACTAAATAATATTTGTAAAGGATGCTGTTTGATTATTTTCTCTGTTCTATCTACATTTGACTCACTTTGACTGCATCAGCTGTCCTTTCCGTGTTACCATCAGTTACAGTGATAATCAGCTGCTACATCTGATACAGTGATGTTCATAATACAGCAGCACAGACAGACTAGCAGCTTGTCTATGCATCCTTTTTGCATGAAAAGGAACAAAATCAAGTCCACAAAAGGACAAAGCAGAAACAAGATTGAAACTGGAATGAAAAGACAGAATAAATTTATATCTGCTAAAAAATCTAAAATTGGAAAAATCAGTGTGGGAAGAATCATGACAAAGTAGTTAAAGAACAACAGAACCAAAGTTCCCAGACTTCTTCGTTTGTCTTCAGTGGGCACTGAGGTGGCAGCAGGCAGGGCTGTGAAAGTCCAGGCTAAGCAGAAGATGGACATAGGGGCAGGAAGGAGGGCATAAATAATTAAACGTACAAATTCTTTTAAGATTATGGCAAGAGGAACACTGACAATACAAAAAGCCCAGACCAGGACACAGACCAGCACAGAACTCCTAGTTTGTCTGAGGCAGTCCAACAGTGGGTAGGCAAAGAAGAAACATCTGTAACACAGGATGCGAACATATTATGATTATCACAGTACAGAATGGTATGTTTCTGACAATAATGATGCTTTCCAGTAGAAAACAACATTCATAGACATCCAAGTACACAGATGGAAGTACCTTTCCAAAGCGATGCACATCTTGAAGTAAAGACTGGCCATAGCACATGTTACGTCTGGTTCAGTTTGGGTAAGAAGGAAAAACAGCCGAGTCCGTGTAGGTGACAAACATAGTGATTTTATTACATGCTTCTAAGACAGAAGCATGGGAAGACAAGCGTACAGCCACAGATCTCCAAAAGAGTGGACCGTTCCCCATCCTTATATAACATTACACAGTTAGACCTTACTGGAAATAATAACAGTCTCCCCATAGTCCAAAGTTCTCCTTATACAAACATCAGATGATACTTTAGAGAAAAACCAAGTGTGTGACATGTCATGTTGTGCAGTTCGGTGAGCCTGTGTGTCCAACTAGAGAATGTCCTGACATGACCTCCCTGTGTAAATAAGGGTGAACGTGCGTGTTTACATAACTCTCTATGTGCATGTTCTGATGTAGGCCTGCAAATGAATTAGAACAAGGTCCTGCTAGACCCTCCAGTTATGGACGGTGAATACAATGCTGTGGATACCATTTGAGACTTGATTACAATGATGATAACCTGCATACATTAATCTTTACTCAGATTACCATAGATATAAAACAAAGATTATACTGTCATCAGATTCCACAATGGTAAATGATTAATGATTGATACTTCTAATTATAACTGTGATCATAAGAATACAAAATAAAATATCTCCTGGTCACATTCCTCCTCTTTGGGCTGGCTTGCCAGCCCAACTCACACCAGGATTTGTCTCCAAACCAAACAAACACGTTATGACACTTATCAACCCCAACACCTCCGTTGTTTTCCAATTTTCCCACAACCCAGCTGTTCTTTTTAGCTTCAGACTCGAGTTTCAGCCTGTCACGCTTCAGGCCCCTTTACCACCTCCTCTTGGAGTGAAGAAACGCCCTCGGATTCTTCTTCGACTTCCGGGGTTAGACCACGCTTCAGTCGTTACACAGATCTCGTTGGTCTCTGGTGTTCCTAGCTTTTGCCAACCCCTTCCTGGTTATCGCTGTGGTTATGGGATCCATCTTCTCAAGGAGCCCCAAGGCCATGACACTTGACCCCAGTTGCTGTGAAGGGTCCCCATATCTCCGTGTCCCCGTCTGGTGTCTGTTCCCTTCTCTGCAAGAGACAGAAAGCCAACACCTCTCCTGCGCTGGCTCTCCTAACCTAATGTTGTTGACTTTGTTTATTCCAATCCTATGCCATGCTTATGTGTGTAAGCGTGCATGCACTTAACCCTCTGCACGTGAAGTCAATAGCTCCAATATATCAATCCGATCCGTTGTCGGATGAAGCTTTTGACCTTCACAGACTAAGTGCCAGCTCCTTATAAGCACATTTGCAATGTGTGTATAAAAATGAACAACAGACCTCAAACAAATTGGGCATTCTTAATTCCAACTTAAGTGTAGTACTCAGTTTCTGATCATCTAATTATGCTTCTCACTGGTCCCCTAAATTGTCTAAAAACCTTTAATTTGCCATACCTAAATCATTAAAACACAAACCAAATGATAGACCCCCTATATAGCTTTTGCCTTTATGAGCACACTTCAATAATGAGCAACAACCTGCAATCTGTACCAAAAATCTTCATGGTCACACCTGCAATTAAAGATCAAATGCACTTTATACCTGTTTTAATTCTTCCTTATATAGAACCTCCTCAGTTTCAGGTTAGTTGCGATTAGTCTCAATTAATCGTTCTAGTTGTATTTTGCAATTCAGCTAAAAAGCAAACCTGTTAAAGCAAACAGCTTATTTACAACCACCTGCAAATCATAAGAGTAATAAAAGATTCAGCACAACAGACAAGTATCATGTTCCGGTTTCTCCAATCATTAAACCACTATTATTGCCGCAATTTGCTTTATTCACCCTTTGGGCAATGTTACTCCAAGAGAGAGAGCCCCCTAATGGCCAGTTAGTGGGCTCTAGGTTAAACTGTCCCCAAATTTGTTATTTGTTATCATTACTTGTTTTCATGTCACTTGTCTGTTTTCTACTGCACCCTTCTCACCAAAGCAAAGCAAACATTAGCAGCATATTGACCGTAGTCAGCCATCCACATCCCATAGATGCTATAAAAACATTTCCTGTAAAAGAATCACACATAAATTCATCCACCCTCTTGTTCTATCTCGGTGGAGGTTAACCTTAAGTCGTAGTCAAGTCTTATCAGCTTTTACCAGTCAGTCCGTTTGTTTTATTTCCAGTCTTTCATCCATTCATTCATTCATCCATTTTTTCTTTCTTTGCTGATAGTGGAAACCATCGCCGCATTTAGATTTCCGCCCTCAGCAAAATGAGCTCATTTCAAAAAGAAAAAGAAGAACTTGAGATCGGATTACCTCGCTGAATCCTTTTTTGGGCAGGGACTCTCATTTTCTAATTGTCCCCATAAGTGGTTTCCTCCAGAGCCAATTTCAATGCGGAGAAACTCACTTACAACAATTTTCTCGCCGACGTGTAATGCTTGTAATGCTTTCCGATGTGCAGATCTGCTTAAAGAAAAGATTCACAAACAAAAATCAGTGCACTGTCCAAAATATAAAACAAAATAAAATAAAAGATAACAAAAACAAAAATACCAACGCCCGGGTCTTAGGACTTGTCACTGAATATCCCTCCCATCAATAAAAATACCCACCTAAACCTACACAGAGTCAAATCAACACCACCTCAACCTTTTCCTATTCCTAAACCTATATGTTTTGCGTTCGTGAAACAAAATAGAACCGTTTCCATATTAAGTAATTTGAGCTCTTGAAATGTTTTAATTCTCTTAATTCTGCCAGTTTATTTCAACACTTATTCAATGACTTTTATTCAACTGCTACTTGGTCACTCAAATTTTACCTGTTCAAATTGCCTAGGGTTCAACAAAGTCTAGATCCCCGTTATCATGAAACTTGAACGGGTGTACGATGATTTACTTACAGTAATTAAGAATCATCACTCAACCTAGCTCTACTACTGGCACTGCGTGACTTTTCTCACACTGGAAACCAGAATTTAGTACAGAACTTTAATACCTCAAGCAATCGTGCTCAAGGGCTGCCCCCCCCTTTCTCTTCTTCTTTGTCCGTGTGTTCCTCCTTTTATTAAATCTCCATCACAATGATGTGGCGCTCTGAAATAAAACTCACACTGTTAATTCATCGTTTTCACTCTGCACCACTGCTCAGGCTGTTTTCTTTTCTTTTTGGTGTACAGTAAACAATTGAGTCGAGGCCTTAAGCCCCAGATATCTCGCACAGGCATCGTTTTCATAACCAAACCTCTCCGGACTCTGCTCCCCAGACCACACAAATGCCCTCTGGGCTTATTATTGTAACAGATTCTGTATTTGACTTTGTTGTGTGCAGCATTGAGCCTTTGTCAGTAAAGCATTCTTCATTGCAGCAGCTGGAGCATTGTGTGTCACTTCTTAGTGAATTAAATCAACATTTTGATTTTGGTGCATGGGTGTGTATCAGTTTTCACTCACTCAACGAGTGCATAAGTGTTCATGTGTGTGTTTCTCTTCATTCTAAGTCGGCGGATGCAGAAGTGGGTGTTTGTGTGTTTGTGTTCATCACCTTCCTGTTCTGTAGTTCAGGTAAACCAGCAGCCTGAAGCATGCCCCAGGGTCCTGCCCTCCTCTTTGGGTCTGTTTGCATCCGTTGTTGCAGCTGCCTGCATCTTCTCCTTGTAACTTGACCCTTTTGCTTCTGTAGCTCTTTCAGGGTTTACTCCTGCTGTTGGAGCTTTGCGTCAAGTCTGACGACCTCCTGCTCCAGCAAGCTTCCGCCTGATTTCAAGTCCTGTACGTGAAACTCCACGTCTGACTGATGAGTTCAACTAGCAACCAGCTCCTCCGGAGCCGTGCTCAGTTTCTGCTCCGATGCCTTGAGCTCTTACTGAAGGCAAAAACCTCAGAGTCTTTTCCTTCCACGTCAGATTGGAGTCTGTTTATGTTGTCCTTACTTTGCTCCACGGCCTTCTGCAGCTCTGCTGTTCGGCTCTTCTCAGAGGTCAGCATTCTTTTGCTCACCCTCCCTTTTCCTCCGGGCTTAATGCGCGTCTCGTCACAGCTTTGTCAGCTGAAGCTTTAGCGTTCTCCATCTCCGCTGCATGAGATTGTTTTCTGCAGCACTGTTGACATCCTCAAGTTGTTGTTATGAGTCCAGCTGGTGTGGCCTTCAGGGGTCAAAGGGTCAAAGATGGTCGCGGAGAGGGCAACGATGGTAGAGGGGAGGGTAGGAGTCCAGGTCAGCTTCGGCTTTCAGAAAAAACAAAAACAAAACAAAACAGGCGAACAGGAAAATGATGTTGTGTTGGCTGTGCTGTGTTGGCTGTGTTATCCCGAGAGGGGAGAAACAACGAGATCTCCCTTCCCCCCTTTTTTTTGTTTTTTCTCACCATATAATCAACTCATAACCCCCCAAGTTGACAGGACAACACAGGTACGTGTTAAAATTCTTAAGATCCTGTTTAGAAACCTAAAAAGGAATTTTCTACCATTCAGTAGTCCTTTGTCTTAAACACTCAACAAAAACATATCCCACTTTAACCACTAAATTTGTCGTATCCTCACTTAATCATCAGACCAGTGTCTTTGTCTTTTAACGTTAAGTTGTCGTCCTGCAACCCAGAGAGTCTTTTGTCAGTAGTGTATAAACTATATCATTTAAAAACAGGTGTATGTTAAGTGTCGCTACTTTAATCTTGCATGTACGTGCACATGTATGTAAGCTGTTTCTTCATTGCATGTATGGGTGCGTCTGTATATAGAATAAAATAGAATAGAATTCAACTTTATTGTCATTGCACATGCACAGGTACAGGGCAACGAAATGCAGTGTATGGGTTAATTTAACTTTTTCTCAAATGGGGCATTCCTCTAACATGCACATGTGTCTGTTCCTCACACTTCTCATACCTGTCTCTGGTTGTGTGTGGTTTTATTTGTTTCAGTCATTTACCAGGAACATCTTTTCCTTTTCTCCATGTCTTCCGCCAGAGGTTAACACTGGTGAGATTCAGGGACACAGCACCCAGAGCAGTTCAGCGAGAAAAACCTGCCTAAAACTACATTCTCTCTTTTTTTTTTTCTTTTTGTTTTCCAGGAGGGGTGGGGACAACTCTGGTGTCCAGCCGTGAATTTTTAGCCAAAGCTTGGCCTGTCTTCTGCTGCCGTACTCAGGTTTCCAGGTTAAGAAAAAACACCTGTATGAGGACACTAAACATACATTTAGTATTCGTATAAACATAACTGCCTAAATTATTGAACTCTTGAGGAGGGTTGATTTAACTCTTTACTAACTTTAAACCCCACAAGTAAAAATTTCATATGTTCTTGACTGCAAACACAAAAACTGCTTGATGTTATTACTAATCATTTTCCTCCACAACACTCCAAATCCTGTTCTCTCTTGTGTCCAGCAGGGGAATAAGGTGGCCTCTACTCTCACTGCTTCCCCAGTCAGAGACAATATCTCACTCACACTTCCACACTTTATTGTTTTCCCTTTTTCTTGACTATTATTATTTCACAGAAAATCAACTGACCTACTTCTCCTCTTCTGTCATGCAGAAAGTCACACACACACAGCACTCGGCCCCCACCTTGTCTTTCTCTCACAGACACACCTACACACACACACACACTCTAATCGTCCTTTCACAACAAAACTTCACAAACGTCTACTGCAACAGTTTTAAGCACGCAAAGCCAGCGAAAATTCACTCTCACATTCACTTCCCTAACAACTACAAAGTTTTCACATACAAAAATAATCCAGACAATCTACCATGCACCGTTTTCCCTCCTTATACGAGAGACTCAACCAACTTTTAAAAGCTTTATTTACACAACATCAAATAAAGCACAGATCTCTGCCTTTTCCAGGTAGAGAAGGAAATACGACCCAACTAAAAATCTCCCAGCAATCACACAAAGTTCTCAAATTTTGTCAAGATATTTATCCCCGCACTCCTACCTTACGGGAGTTTTACACAAGGGATCATTACTCTTTGAATTCTATTAAACCATAGTCACATTAGGAAATCACAAACACAAGACTACAAGGTTTAGTTTATTTAATATACTGAAATCTTTTAACCATACTTCTGAGACCCCCTTTCACCTAACAAAGAGAAGCTCAGAAGGACAGAAATGGAGAAATAGGGAGATGAAACCAAGGGCCGCAGCTGTACACACACACACTCCGCTCGTACTCGCGCGCGTGTGCCCGCTACCGCGCAGCACCACACAACCCCTCCTTTCTCCTAAGGAGAAATACACACACACACTCTCCTCTAACAGCGAGAGAAGAGAAAGGCGTTTTCGTTTTTTCACACTCTGGATCCACACAGAAGAAATTCAACAACACAAGACAGTTTATACAATTTACACTTTTAAATTCACACACACACGGGTACTTTATATTCTATATACACACGGGCCCGCATAGACGTCATATGCTAGAAGAGGTTACACCTAACTTTTTGACTAATTTAAAAGCACCTATAGCCCAGGCCTAGCCTTGCTGGTCAATACACACCTCGGGAACGCCCTCCCGATAGCGCTCGAATTCCTAAGAAAACACCATATGCCAGAACAACTTTATCTCACTTCTCTATTTCTCTGCTGGTGTTCCTAAATTTTTGACTAATTTAAAAGCATCTTTCAGCCCAGAGCCTAGCTCTTGCTTATCAATTACACGTCTCAAGTACGCCGCCTTGAAAAACGGTCAAATTACTAAATTCTACTTACTTTTAAAACTACTTCCCCGCCAGGAAAACACGGAGCTCCACCGGCCACGTGACACCTCACAGTTCACGCTTTCGGCTTTACTTAAAGCTCAGTGTGCCCAACGTTTAGATAGGATGCAGCCAGGTCTAACCTTCTTAATCAATCAATGCAGTAGAAGGCAATCACTCATAGATTACCTGGCCAATTAACCGGGAGTCCCAAGTCCCCAGCGGGAGGCCAAAACCGGGCTAGAACCTAACCACGCGTCCGGGATCAGGTGTCAGCGCCACCTGCTGAACAAACTGCATTCTTAGAGAGCCTAGCTTCTCAGTCCTAAACGAATTTACTTTTTTTAAAAGCCTCACGGTGAGCTCTCAGCCCCCCCGTTTAATTATCTGAAGCCCGAGACCGTCTCTGCTACCCTATTAAAACCAAATTATCCCTACACTACCGATTGACTGGCTGGCATTCCCAGTCAACCCACATTTAACCTCTTAAACCGTATCTATTTGTTTCCACACACCTTAAACCGTATTAACTTAAACACATAACTTCTTAACTCAAAATTCACCCCCAAAATAAACAGCAATGAATTTAGTCAGACTACTATGCCCTATTTTAAAACTAATTACACAAGATCACTATGGACCAACGCCAGAAGCCCAGACCGAGTGAATATTATTTAATTAAATTTAGTTTTAACTTCCAATATAGCGCCTTTGGATAAAAATCAACAGGTGGCACTCACCTTTTCTTATGTCGCCTGGCGTCACTCAGATAGGCTGCTGGCCCCCGCCCCTGTTTGTCACCCACACGATAGCTGCAAGCTCCCCTCTCCCCCAACCGGAGTTTCGGCACCAAGTTGTTACGTCTGGTTCAGTTTGGGTAAGAAGGAAAAACAGCCGAGTCCGTGTAGGTGACAAACATAGTGATTTTATTACATGCTTCTAAGACAGAAGCATGGGAAGACAAGCGTACAGCCACAGATCTCCAAAAGAGTGGACCGTTCCCCATCCTTATATAACATTACACAGTTAGACCTTACTGGAAATAATAACAGTCTCCCCATAGTCCAAAGTTCTCCTTATACAAACATCAGATGATACTTTAGAGAAAAACCAAGTGTGTGACATGTCATGTTGTGCAGTTCGGTGAGCCTGTGTGTCCAACTAGAGAATGTCCTGACATGACCTCCCTGTGTAAATAAGGGTGAACGTGCGTGTTTACATAACTCTCTATGTGCATGTTCTGATGTAGGCCTGCAAATGAATTAGAACAAGGTCCTGCTAGACCCTCCAGTTATGGACGGTGAATACAATGCTGTGGATACCATTTGAGACTTGATTACAATGATGATAACCTGCATACATTAATCTTTACTCAGATTACCATAGATATAAAACAAAGATTATACTGTCATCAGATTCCACAATGGTAAATGATTAATGATTGATACTTCTAATTATAACTGTGATCATAAGAATACAAAATAAAATATCTCCTGGTCACACACATGAGACGTGAATCATAACACAGATGCTTCATTCCACTCTCGCCACCCAAGCAATCATTATACACATCTGGATTAGATGTGAGATGAGGAGGTTTGTGTAAGAGATGATGGGGACCTTAACTCTTTGCACCTGTAGGAAATACATGTTAAAATTAAATTTCCACTTTATTTCCTCTCCTTCACACACATATGTTATATCTTTCTTTTTACTTTCTTTTTTTAACTTTCTTTTTATTGTTTTTCTTTAAACATTGTACAGTGGGGGTAGAGGATAACAACAAACAGAAGATAAAAAGAAAGAATAAAATGATAAAATAAAAAGTAGGTAAATAAATAAATAAACCAGGTGAAAAAAAGAACGTGTTGGGTTACCATTTTTCTAGAATTTGATTATTTCTCATTATCAGTGTGATGGTCTTTTTCCTGTCGAGTTTGTACTCAGTCCATTTCTCCCACTTTCAATACCATTGAAAGTGGGAGTAAGTCAATTGTTCCATGATTTGTATTTCATCTATAATTTTGATCTATTCATCCTGCGATGGTGGGTCTATCTTGTACATTTTCTTGTGATTGCCAATTTACAGGCTGCAAGCATAATTTTCAATATGTCTCTATCTTTGTTGAACACATTTCCTGTAATGACACCAAGACATAATAATGTACAAGACTGAGATACAGCATAACCCAGAATTTTAACCTATAACTAAATGAACATCTTCCTCAAATTTCTGGATTTTGGGAGAGAACCAAAATACATGGGAATGATTCACAATTACATCTCCACAGCTTTTCCAACACGGTTGTGGTAATGAAGTGTGTTTGTTCCTAATTCTGGGTGTCATAAAAAATCTAAATACATTTTTCCAGCAATGTAATCTTCAGGCACGTAATGATGATGTTGTTGACTGCTGTGTTTTCCAGATTTGTGACCATTCCTCATCAAATATGTTCAGTCCCAAGTCTCTCTGCCACTTCAGTTTTACATATGTTGTTGTTTAATCTCCTGGAAGTTCATAGAATTCCTATCTTTAATTAGTGTACATATCGCTGTTAATCCATTAGGAATCCACTGTTTAAATCTTTGGTCCATAGAACAAGGGAAAAAACCCTTATTATAAGCGATCCATTGAAGCAGTCCGAGCTCTTTTTCCAGTTTGTATTTTTGTACCAGATTAAACCATATTTTTAGCGTAAACTGAGTGACTAAATTCAGCTGTTTAATTACTCTCATTGCTTCTTCTCTGTCTCCTATAAGGCTGTGAATTTCTCTTCCTTGTACTGATTTTTCTAAATTCTTTCATTTGGCTGTAGCTAATTTTTTGGAAAAATGGTTTACAGATTTTCTGGAGGAGGACAGACATTTGTTTAGAACTCTTAAAGATGTTGAAGAAGCAAGCTCCTTTAAGCAAATACTTTGGTGTCCCTCCACTTTCAAAGAAATGTCAGGAGTCCGAATCGCAAAACAAGCGCGTATTCTCGGAAAAGTGGTTGCAGGAGGTGAGCTGGCTTCAAACAAATGATGTGGTGCAGAATATGTGTGAGGATGGAGCTAATGATTTCATTTTCATGATGATGAATTCAAATAATTAGAAACGCTACCAGTGTTTTTCTTTCTTTCTTCTAAATCTTAAAATCATTCAAATACTCACAGACTCATAAAAAAATGTATAAATATTAATTATTATTTACTTACTGCATAAAACACACAGTAGATGATCAGTATGGTCAAAGGAAGGCAGACACACATGTTGATCCACATCATCACTTCAAGGACATAACGCTCTTCTTGATCATTTTCTGTGATGGGGTTGTTGTATATGAATCTAAGAGGACCTCTTCCTCTGTAAAACACTTTATGGCATAGCAAGTAAAGGAAAACACAGCAGAGTATTAGTGTAATTATTTAGACATTAAATTATTGATGACATTAGTTAAGAAGAAGCAACTTCTGCTGAGCTGAAAGTAAAAACATGAAAGAGCCTCAACTTGTGCCGACAGGGACACGTCTGTAAAATAAAGCTGAGATGAAGAAAAACCGGCTTAAAACCAGTTTGATAGCACTTGATTGAAACTTAACTGATTTTGGTCAGATTTTGTTAGATGTACAGAACTGTCTATAAAAATTTTATTTGCACAAATTTAAACATGTTGTTATGTTATTAAATCTATGATTGTGAATAAAATTGATTCAGAAATTCCTCAAAAAATGTTCCAACACACCAAAAACAGTAAAAAAAAATATAACAACAACTCTCTGCAGGTTTTTTTAAATTTTTGTAAACTCCTTAAAGGCTTAACTTTGAACATTCATTGGAGTCTAATATGTATGTGTACTGAATGAACTGGATGCATTCTATGGGTAACTATTTTGTTATTTTGTGTTCACCAGGATCACCTGTTGTATTTACTGCTATTTTATATAAAGATGTGAACACAAATGACTGATCTGTCATCAGGTCTCCATCAAATAATTTAATATAAACTTAATACATTACCAGCACACACATTTACATTAGCTACACTGAAACAGAAGTGCACGACAAGAACAAAGGAAAAGAAGTTAGTACCACAACTTCAGTAGTTATTCAGCTGTTCTAGTTATGAGTCAGTTTCTTCATAACTATCCTCGTTTTCATGTAGAGAAAATATGAATAAGTGTAAACTTTGGCCTTACTTGTCTCAGGGCTGCTTCCAGCTGAACCAGTGGGTAAAATCTGTAATGTGATGAGTTTGTCTTAAACAAGGAAGCTGTGGTGACCTACTTTACAAACCTCGTACTCACAGCAGCCCACGAACATGAAGCCAGCAGCAGTCAGCCAAACTAATAAACACAAATCATGATTTTGTTGTGAACATTCTCCAGTACTGCTGTTGCTAAAAGTAACACAGCCATTAGGAACCGAAAATAACATAAAGGAAAAATAACCTTTGTTACATAAAAGGTTTTTATCTCTGATGTTGATTATTTGGCATGTTTTCACAGGATTTTGAGTCATCCTTCATTTCTTGATATTTTTATTGGCAAATAGAAAAAGCTGGAGTGATTTCTTACAAACATATAGAAAACATACATTAGCTACATACAAAAACAGCAAGCACAGGAAAGCAGTGAGTTTATTTACAGTGGACGTAGCTGTTTAACTAAAACTGTCTTCAGGTAGTGGGTCTGTTGGTGAATGCAAGTCTCTGGGATTTAATCCACACAGACACAGAAATTTGCTCACTAATCTCTCTCACACATGAACACCACAGCAGGGAAGCATCCAGGCTTTTGCACAGTGAGATTAACAATTTTCTGAGATGCAACAGACTGACCAGACAGAGAGGTGCACTAACACTGGCAGTGCACCACTCAGGCAAAGAATGAAGGTTTGCTTCCAGCTTAAGTAGGCTGCCAGCAGACTGGGTGATGACCACCAGGTGAGCTTGATTATCCCAGGTGTGCCAGGAGGTGGGCGGATATCCAGGAAGACCCCACCACTGAAAGGTGGTTATCCAGAGACACACACCATGAGCGAATGAGAGGAAGAGAAAGAGCCCAAGGATGGAGCGAGACAGAGAGTACTGGCAGAAACGCAGAGGAGTACTGGAGATCCATGAGAGTACATAAGGCAAAAACAGAGTCTGCACAATTCTAATAATTTTGAAAGGCTCTATTTAATGTCATCACCTTTATTCAGAATATTTCTGTACCAAAAATTTTCAATTTGGACTCATCACTCCATCTGACCACTGATTTTCAGTCTAGTTCTTGTGTAATTTGGAATAGCCCAGCCGTTTATCCCTGTTTGCCTTCTTTAAGAAAGGCTTCTTCACAGTCATTCTCCCACTGAGACTTCTCACGCAAAACTCGAAACTGTTACACAAACCTGTCGCGGAAAAGATAGAAACAACTCCTTACAGGCGTTTGCTCTCTCAGGCTCAGCAGGAACAAATAAACAAAGAGTAGAAAAAACAACAGTTTAGCTTTAAGGCTGTTTTTAGTGGAAAAGAACTACGGCAAGTCTGCTGGTACAAAAAACACAGCCAAATTATCATACCTGCCTTAAAGGGGCAGCACAGTGCTATGTACAATGCAGTTCATAGGGCAAACAGAGTTTCTAATGAGCTGGAAAGGCAACATTTGGTGTCACCACCTTTATTCTTAGGACTGTTGGAACTCTTTTGGGCAAAATCTTTTGCTGTTTCTTTAAGTAATCTTCAGAAGTTTTACTCCAGAGATCTTGGATTACATATCAAAGCCCTTTCTTGGTTGCTGTGTTTTTTTCCTATTTCTTTGTCACACTGCTTCAATAATATTGAGGTCTGGAGTCTGCAGAGGTCCGTCCATGACTCTGTGTGATTTTCTGTTCATACTTTCATCTCATTGGCAGTGTGTTTGGGATCATTGTCATGCAAAAAAACAAACAAACAAACCCACTGATGACAGTTCAATCCCCCAAATTTTAATTCAGATTCAGAGCTGTTGCCACTGATATTCATAACAGTTCTTGTTTAACTGCAGAAGCCTAGCCTGTATCCTTAATAAAGAACGGCTTCTTCACATCCATCCTCCCACTGAGACCATTTCTGATGAGGGATCAGTGAACAGGAGATGGATTGAGACAGATGCATGTGTAAAAGCTCTGTGTCAGGCCTTTGGTGTATTTTTCCTGTTTCTTAAGGACATGACAGATCTTTTTCATGACAAGGAGCTACTCCATCCTTCTTATACAGTTAATTATCATAATCTTCAGTGGTGTGAAGGTCCAGCTGATGGCTTATTCAAGAAGTCACAACCACAGACTTGTGTAGAAAATCAAAACAAGCATATAAGCAGGTATTCTAGTATCATTAGATAAATCTTCTATACAATAAGAATTAGGTTACTCATTAAGTCTGCTGCAATACCGACACATGGAGTCTATTTATTTGATTTTTAGTGAACACAAACTAAAACTATTTGGTTATATGAAAGCAAATGTGATTTCGTGAAATAGTCAATGATTGTTATTTAATTTTTTATATTTATTGCAGAAACTATCCATCTTTGTACAGTATAGGTGATAATTAGTGACAGCACATTTTCTTACCTTTCACTTGTGCTTACAGCACCAGACCAGACGGCTGATTCAGACAAGTACAGAATCTGCTAACAAAACTTGAAATACTGGTAGTTTCATAGATGTAATTATTAGCACTAAAACATTTTTATCTTCCACATCTCATATTTCCTTGTATACTGAACAGAGTTTGCTGCCAGGGTTGGAGGAAGAAAACATGGGACAGAGTGTCCTTTTTTCTCTCCGTTACATAGAAATACTCACTAGAACAGCAGTTGTGAATTGAATCGATCCACAAATGGAAATAATCTGAAACAAATGGAGCATATACAGATTTAGCCTAACTTTTTGAAGTCATGTTTTTAACTTCATGAGCTCCTTACAAACCTATTCTTCCTGTTTACACCACATTAAAACCCACAGACACAGCAGTAGCTGAAGTGGCAGCAAATGCCTGATTGATGACATAGTTTTTTTTAAAGATTGTTATCTTCAGTAGGAAAGTGTGGCCTCTGAGATGTGAAACAGAAATAGGATATGAAAGCCTAAAAATTACACCAGTTTTCTCACGTCTAAGCAGACGACTGCTTCTCACCAGCAGTAGAAAAAAGTGATACAAAGCAGAAATCAAATTATGCAAAACATTAAAAAAACAGGTACTCTAGTTCCTATTGTTAAAATATATGAGACGTTTCATACACATTTCATACACAATCATTTTGTATTTTGGCTCAGAAAATTATGAAGAACTGTGATATTTCCTTGAAGTGATGCTGTGACTTTTTGTCAATAGTTAAAGAATTACACATTTTACAAAGAGCAGTATTAATGATTTATAGAACGTAATTTCCTAACACATTACTGACCTTAGTTTTTAGACCTAAATATTTCTTCACATGGGCACTTAACCTCTTAGGACCTGCTGTCCACATATGTGGACATCACATTTTGGGATGTCTAGACCAAAATACAAAATTTTACTCTACAAGGGCCTGATAACCACTTATAAGGACAATATACTGCAAATGTTCCATTGAAGTTTAAAACAAATGTCCTCATATGTTGATCTTATTTTTGTCAGAGATAAAATCAGGTAAAAAAAAAACAAAATCTGTAAATTCTTTGTTTTTATATTCATCAGGTCCCAAACAGCCCAAATAGCAAAGAGAATTTAAAAATGCTGCCATGAAAGAGTTTGGGTCTTAGGAGGTTAAACTGAAGGAAGAAACCCGATGATGAGAGGTGAGTGCTTCAGTTGTCACGGTCCTGGGTCTTATGACCCAGTGTTTTGAGTATGAGTTCATTTTGATGTTTATAGTTTATGTTAAGCCCTTCAGGTTTTCTAAGTTCATTTGTTACCATGTCTAGGTGATTTTAGTTCTTATTAATTCCCCCTCATGTTTCCAACCCATGTTAAGTCTCCCCTGCTCTTCATGTGTTTCATGTCTGTGTCTTACGTTGTCAAGTTCTGGTTGTCATGTCTGCGTTTCATTATGCTTCCTGTTTTATTTTGGAAGGAGTCGTGTGTTCTTGGTTCTTTGTATTTAGCTTCACTGCTCCTGTCATTAGGTTCATGTTAGTCAGCTGTTTCCTCATGTGTCTCCACTTCCCCTGATCACCTCATGTGTGTATTTAAGTCCTTTGTTTTCTGCATGCCATTGTCGGGTCGTCTGTTTACCTCACCTCAGTCATAGGCCTAGTTGGCGTCTGGTATTTCCACGTTAGTCATAGTTATAGTTTTTGGTCGCAGTACCGTTTAGTATTTTGTTTCTTAGTGTCTTGTCAGTTTACTTTGGTTTCCTGGTTTACTTCTGCCGTCATCTAATAAAGGATCACTTTTTCTGTTCAAACTTCAACTCCTCGTCCTCATCTGCTTTTGGGTCCTGTTTTCTTTACACACCGGCGCACCCCGCCGTGACATCAGTTTGTCACAAAGTGGAATGAATGTGATTGGTTAGACAGGTGTTCTTGCTCTGTGTTCTGTTTGTTGCGTTTCCATCAGCGTCAGAGACTCAGCAGCAGATTAGAATCAAATATCATAACATTTATACATTTAATAAATACATGCATGTTCTTGCGACAATGCAACTGTCAATGGAAAATTGTATTTAGTAGTCAGTATAATCTTTTAGTGATATAAGTTTGCATATGATAGAATACTGCATGTAGTTATTTGTATTAGGAAATATTCAGCCATGTATACTTAGAGGCATATAATCAATTGTGTGTGATCTCTAACAGGCTGCAGGCTTGGTGTGCACTCCAGGAATGCACCCCCACGTCCTGGGAGCATGAGAGTTCGTACCTTGTTTTATTGTTTTATTGTTTTAACGTAGCTACGTCTGTTCTAGTCTAAGTGTTTTAACTGCTGGACTTCCTCACAGTGTTATCTAGGGTGAACCATCTAGGGTGAGGGGGAGATTACCCTCTTCCTGACCAAGGATGTACCTTTTGTGCTTTCATGTTATATGACCCTTTGATCAGCAACACACACACACACGTACACCTCCACATTCCAATGTAAAGAACAAACGCTCACTGAAGTATAAATAAAGACCGGGGCAGTTTCTTAGCGCGAGTCTCAGTCTGGAGGCTGCCCTTGCTAGCAAGAAGTTCTGTGTGTTTCTCCTCTCTGAGTCTTTACTGAAGAAGTGTTTTAGAACATTTTCCTTAACAGCGACGCACTGTTTGTTCTTCATTCAGTGATTTTAGTACAGCAGGCTTCACATGGTGCACATATAAAACATATTTCTCCTGAACAGAGCCACTTGCTGTGAAAACGTGGAGCTTCCAGCTGATTTTAAACCTGAACGATCAAACCTGCTCCGACAGTTTGAGTTTTTCTTCTCTCAGCTGTCCTGCTGGAAAACTATCAGCACAGCTGATGAACGACCGTTTTTTAGTTTCAGAGATATGAGGGATATTTCCCAAAATCTGACCTGCATCGATCCTCCACTCAGTGTCCGTTGTTACCATGGTTACTGCACACGCTGTGTGAATTAAACAGCTGACACTGCGGTAACTCCCGGCGAGTGTTTACGTTTTCATTACAAAAGAATTATCTGACTTGACTTAAGTCAACTTGGATAACTTAAGTTAGGGAGTATCAGAACTAACGTCAACGTGAGCTGTTTCCTCGGAAATCTCGACTCGTGTTGACGTTCGAACGACAAACTGGTAAGAACTGCACATCACTACACTGAAATATACAGGCTATTACTGAAATACACGCGCTATGTTATAAACTCTAGTGGTACTATTAACATGTTTAGTTATAAAGGACACCTTCTTGCCTTTAGTCTTATTCATGAGCATTATTAATTGTCTTCTAACACCCAGAAGTCAGCACAATGTGTTTCATAGTTTCTAACAAGCATTTTACATCTCAACGTAACATGATCGAAACACCGACATCTGCTTATTGAACAAAAACAAAAGAACACAAATCAGATGTGAATTTGATTTTTTTTTCTAATTTTAATTAACTCCAAAAATTCTAATAGACAGCTGAGCTCAGAATAGAATAATCATCTCTGGACAGGCTGGAGGCTTTCAATATCCACCTACTGTACAACTATGTGCTGAAACTTTAATCTGAGCCAAACTGATTTTCTTAGGAGCAAATAAAATAGTGCTATTTAACGAAGCCACTGATGTCTCAGCGGACGCAGTATTTTAACCCAGCCACGCGTGACGGACACTCGCGCTCATACCAGGTCAGAGCACCGACGGAGCTGCGTTGCATAAGCCGCTGATCATATGAGTCTGATTACTGCTTTGGCAGGTCTCCTTTTAAAGTGGACATGAAAATCATTTATACCCTGCTTTCAAAATCTGACATATTACTGTGTTGTTTAATAAATAAGTGTTTACTACTTTAAGAACTTTTCTGCCATCGTGTGCCAGTCCAGAGTGTGACGTCACAGGGTGTTCCCTGGCTGTACTGCCTTCCTGCTGTAATATTCAGGATTGTAAAGCACACGAGAAATGAGGACTGTGTGGAAGAGAGAAAGTGTTAAATCCATGTGAGAGCAGTGCTCCATAGCAAGGGTGTAGATTTGGTTTCGGCGTTGGTGGGGACCGAAGCCTGCCCTGTTTCTTTTTTTTTTCCTTTTTGTTTTTGCTTCTTGATAAAAAGAGGAGAAACATACTTGCCTACATATGCTATTCTACCTGCTTTTAAACCATTTAAAATCACAATTCATAGTTCTATATGTGAATTATATAATGTTAAATTACTATTAAACAAATGACTGACTAAGTATTTTAGGCTTTAGTTTACTTCAGCCATATTCCATAAAAATCAGGTATCATACAAAAATAAAAATAGCTTCAAATACAGTCATGACAATAAAAGAATATGACTTTAAGGACTTAACAACATTACTTCAGTTATAGTACACCAACATCTCTGACACATTAGCACTAAGGGAACACTGAATGACCTGCTGGTTTTTGTCCATAAAACTACTGATGTAAGATGACCACAAAGTAAAAGATCTCTCAGCAAAATTATGCAACATTTTAGGCACTATTGCCCCGATCAACTCAGTGAGCTGGGATTTTTTATTCTAAACATGGACTACTGTTACAGCAACAGACATGGACTACATGCCCCACACAACAAATCTACACCCTTGCTCCATAGCGTAAATTAGCCTTTAAACATGTAGTATTTCATGTCCAATTTAAGCTCTTGGTCCAACACCTCCTCTGAAATGTGTTCATTCACAATCATTTTAAACTTAACACTTGCAACTGTAGGATGTTGTGGTGTGAGGGGGTTTTGTTTTTTTTACAAAATCTTTTCTTTCACTGATATAACAGTAAAGGTTGTGAGAAAACTGAATTCACAGACACTTCAGTTTTTTTCCTACAAACTTTATTAACCAAAACACACACAAAAGAATTCAAAACTTGGCTGGGATCCACGAGGGCAGAAGATCTACTCTTGTGTTTGACTCACGTGTGCTCACTCAGTTATTTGACAATAATGGCTGATTGTAAGCAGTGTTGGTCAAGTTACTTGAAAAAAGTAATCAGTAACTAATTACTGATTACTTCCCCAAAAAGTAATCCCGTTACTTTACTGATTACTTATTTTCAAAAGTAATTAATTACTTAGTTACTTTTTAAAAACACGATTTACAACCTGAAGAGGTGATAAAGTGATAGATCTTTCAGCCCAATTCTACTTTTTCTACATAATCCATCATACAAAATGTAATCAAATGGAAAAGTCCCTTTTTAAAACTTGTTTTATTAGTTTTAATCTTTTAACTTTATGCATCAAGCAAAAATGTAATTATATGCAACATTCTCTGACTGGAAGAAATTTGTTTAATATTTAAACCTTTTTTCTGCACATTCCAGCACATAAATTTATTTTTTTTGTGTGTTTACACTCAGTCTTTAAATAGATGCAAGTAAAACACAGCAGAAAATAAATAAAGTCAAAGACTGAGCGGTCCTTTTGCTCTATTTTCACCTGTAAAGCAGGAGCAGGGTAGGCGGAGGTTTACCCTGGTGCAGGTGTGCCGCAGCGGTCAGTGGAAGGATATGGCAGTTTCTCTGTGAATTTCCCATTACGTGGTTGCGCACTCGGTGCTTGCTTGGAAGTTTAGGGTTTTTTTCGCTGTAAAAAGAAGTTTTCTTCCCACGCACAACGGACACTAATGTTTTTGTCACTTTTTATGGAATCAAACTCAAAGTAAGGTCAGTACTTCCATGCTTTAAACGCTGCACGCTCATACTCTCTCCAGTACTCGATATATGATCCATTGTTGATCTGCACACAGCTGTTGTCACAAATGCAGGTTTTTTATTTCTTGTATAATAATTCTTCATAATGAAACATGAAAGATATCATTTGAAATACACTACTGCTTAGTTTAAATTTCCAAAACACATCCAGTTTTTGTACAAACAATCTGTGTCGGGTCAGCATCGTCCATATCAGCTTGAGTTTTATTTGGTATCAGATCAGAAAGGAATTTAGTATTGCGCCAACATTAAAGCTTTAATTCCCAAACTTTTGAGATAAAGTATTTCTTATTCTTTATTGTATTTTCCTATTTAAGCTTGTGAATGGTTTCTTATTCCTTGTCCTTAACGTGTTATTAACATGCAGAACGTTATAAATACTTTTATCCTGTAGAGAGAGACAAATATCACTGTTACAGTGTGTTCATCTCCCTTCTTGACAGAGTAGCTGTCACAAAGTAAAGTTCCTTAGAAGGAAACGGGAGACTGAAAAGTTTTAAGTAGGCAGAGTATGGCTAACTGGCATTTTATGATGATATATTAATAAAGAATTTCAAACATGCAGCAAATCTGCCAAGAAGAAGAAGTGTCCACACACTTTAATAATAGCAGTCCATTTCTTTAAACCACTTTCTTATTCTGAGAGTATTGCAAACAAATACTCACTTAGTGCTCTGCATTAGGATGTCTCTCCTTACTTTGTACCTGTGACTGTTTTGGAATTATTCCTCTTATTGTTTCAGGTCAGTCATCCTGTGTTTTGCCTTGAGCTTTTAAATACCACAAATAGCAATAGGTAAATATTTGAAAAGTCATCAATCTGACCTGGGTCCTGGAGAAAATTGCGACCCAGATAAGGGCTCTAGCATGAGTAGTGGTCAAAAGAAAGCAAAAAAGGTATACTGGGGACAAACTGAGCCAATTCTGCTAAGCCTGGTGCATAGAGCAAAACTATCAATATGCTATTTGTAACATTTTTGTGTGGTGGTGTGCCGTGTGATCTTTTGAATGTGAAATATGTGCCCTGGCTCCAAAAGCCAGGAAACATTGGTTTATGTCATGTGATCATGAGTGTGATGTCACAGTGTATTTTCTCGTTTAAAGCAACTTTGAATATTTTAGTGATTTGTTCAAAAAAAGAAAAAGAAGAATGGCTACCGAAAAACAAACCCAATACAAGAACATGTATCACAGGATCAAAGCCATTAAAGAACAGTAATATGCTGCGCAACTCCAAATTTACGAGGTCAGCACTGAGCTCCACAGCCCTGATTATATGGAGGACAAATATTTCGTAATGAGGGCAGAGGAAGTGAATGCAAGAGCAAAATGTGTTTCTCTTCAAAAGGAATTAAACAAACTCTTGGACGTAGCCCAAAATCATAAATCTAACGCTGAAATAAGAAGGAAGAAAAGAAAAGCTGTTGAAGCGTCTCAGAAAACGGTCAAAGACAACAGCGGGCCAGAAGTTAATGTGACCATTAAAGAAGAGAATGAAAGTGTCACACAAGAGCATGTGGCCCTCAAGAAGGAACTTCAAGATCTGCAGGCATCAGTTATAAATAAAGCAGCCTTAGAGAAGAACTGTGAGGCGCTAAAAAATGTACAGAAGAGATGAAGGCGCAAAACAGTGCACTGCAACAGCAAATCCGGAGATTGAAAAAGGAACGCGAGCACATAAGCAATTTGGTTCAGGTCTACGAGTCTGAAAAACAACAACATGTCGCTGTTAAAAGGGAAAATCAGAAGTTGATGAAAGACATCGAGAAGATACTTACAGACGTTCTACAGGCCAGATCATCCCTCAAAGAAACTTACAAAAATAACCATGATCTCAGGAAACTGTTCTCTGAAAATGGAGAAAAACTGGCACAAATGAGCAAAATGAAAAAAGAAAACAAGGAATTAAAAGCTCAAATAAGTGGGCTAAATGATCGTGTAGAAATGAGAAAAGCTTTAAAAAAAACTAGAAAAGGAAGAAAAAGCCCTCCAGGGGCACAAAAAAAGTATTTTTAAAAGGCGTGCTGATGTCTCCAAACAGGTGTTTACTGAAGAAGACTGGAGTAAAAAAATATAGCATACTAAAGGAACAGGTAGAAGTCTTGAAGAAAGAAAATAACGAGATAACTACAGAAATTGAAAGACTGAATGGAGAAATAGACAGTTGAAAGGCTATTAAGGCAAATTATAAGGCTCTGGAAGCAGAGAAAAAGTCTCTTACCAGCCAAGGTACCACTCTGCAGAAAGAGCTTGAGGGGCTGCGGCCAAAGCTGGTTAAGGAACAGGCTTTGCGTCAGCAGAATAGTGAACTTAGAGCAGAAAATGAGAAAGGAAAAGGCTCTGCAAGAGAAAGTCGCAGCAATGAGAGCGAAAAAAGAGAATGTATGCAGACAACAAGACGCTCTAAAAACAGAACTCAGCGATTTCACAGATTCAACAAGGTCAGACTTTGAAAGCTCAGTCACAGAAAGCACCAGATTGTCAGTTAGGAGAAGATAGTTTAAATTTTAAACTTCATACAAGAAGGTTAGAATGTGAGTCCACCACTGTGTGAAGTCTGACTTTATGGTGTTGAACTGGCTTTACTCCAGGGGCCTTATTTCAGCTCTAATCTCAAAAATAATATTAAACTGGCACTTTATCCAAATTACAGTTAAACAAAACCCAACCAGTCCTGGCGGATGGCTGCCCCAAGAGGAGCCTGGTTCTGCCGGAGGTTTCTTCCTGCTAAAAGGGAGTTTTTCCTCCCCAAGTGCTTGCTCACAGGGGATCATTTGATTGTTGGGTTTTGTTTTTTCTTTTTTGTTTTGTCTTTGTTTCTCTTTTTTGTTTCAATTTTTTTCTGTTTTTAGTTTTATTTGTCTTTGTTTCTGTTTTTTTGTTTCGTTTGTCTTTGTTTCAGTTTTGTTTTGTTTGTCTTTGTTTCAGTTTTTTGTTTTATTTGTCTTTGTTTCTTTTTTTTCTTTTATGTTTTGTTTTTTTGCCTTTTATTAATATTGCCGGTTTGATCCAATTAATCCAAATACATAGGGTTAACTAATAAAAACCAAAATCAATAATCAATGAACAAACTGTCTCTTGTAAATGTGTTTTTAGTTTTCCATTTCAAAATGCTTCCTGTTAGACATGCTGTCTTTGGTACCTATTGTATTAGGGAAAAAGTAGGCATATTTCCATAAATTAGGTATTGAAAAAATAACAATGTTAATGCAGTGGGCCCCAGTCCCAATAACTCTTAAAGTTTCTTTGTTGACTCTGTTATGTGGTTAAAATCAAGAGAGAGTTGAGGATTAGAATTCCCAAAGACACAAGTAACATTAGAAATAAAGATCAGACGTCCCCTGTAGTTAGATTGTGTTTCATACAAAATTAAGTGGGTTTTTTTCTTGCACAGACACCATCACAGATATCATTGCTGTGAGCTTGCGGGATAAGGTCCATGTGGTATTTTACAAAGGGTTATGCCCACATGTGCTTAGTAAAGCCAGGTGCTGAAAGACATCCATTGTTTTCTTACTGCTTTATAATACTAAACATTTTATATATGTAATCGTGAGAACTGAAGCTTCTATTGAATTTGAATTTGAAGTTGAACATCGTGGCTTTTTGTCATGGTCCTGTATCTTCAAAACAGTTTTTGAGTTTGTTATGGACGCGTTATTTGTTCTTTTTCTTTGGAAATTTGAGATAACTTGTGTTCTAGTTGTGTATTTTCCACATGAGTTAATCTTGAACTCAGTTTTTGTTAGTGTCTCTCTGTGTTTCGTCCCTTTTTCTACCCTTTCTGTCATGTCTCAATGTCTGTTTATCCCGAGTTGCAGTTGGAAATTTACATGTCTTAGTGTGAGTCTCAGTGAGTATGGAGGGCCAGGCGTGCTAAAATTAAACAAATTACTTAAATGCGCTATTGAATACTTAATTAACATTTTCATGTGGCTACGCTTTCGGTGAGCATTTTCCCAACACAACAACGGACATGTGGAAACTAACTAAACTAAACTATACATTATGAAAAGCCCCGTTTGTGTGTCACCAAATACACTTTGGATATTTGTGGTTTCATGTTAGATATCCGGTCAGTTTGCCAAGATAGAGCCTATTTGCCAAAATCTTTGATGATTTCGGAGATGTCTGCCCAGCCCAGTATCTCAGTAAAGGGTGTGACAGACCCGCTTGCCTTGCAAGAGGTCAAGCTCTTGTTCAGCTAACACACACAACTTGCATAACCCCCGCTGACTGTCCCCTCTCAGAGGCTGAACACCAACTTCATTTACTGAGATAATATCTATCGGGTGTTTATTTCCTGTGTCATGCTTGTTGTGGACTTTACAAGGACAAACTGATAAGAACTGTAAATTGCGATACGGAAATATATGAGCTCTTACTGAAATGCACGTGCTGTATTAAAACTATGATACAAATCTGGAAGTGCTGCTACCTGTAGCAGTATGATTTTCTCACCCAATAAAGGAATATTTAATATATCAGTCTACTCTTCATTCTATCAGAAACAGTTATCACAGCTCGTACATTTTCTTTTTACACATATATGTAAGCATTGAGCCAAATGTAAGAATGGCAACAAATTAAGAGCGGCCTCCCATGGACGAACGTGATAGAGCCTGCCTGAAACTAGGAAAAAAATTGAAACGGGAGTGGCATTCAGGGAGGGAAACGTGGGTGTACGGGGTGCGGGAGCCAACCCTGATGCGCGGCCTGTGAAATGCGACCCAGGAGTACTCTGGGACCCCCGGGGTCTGGAGCTGGCCCGAAGGGGAGCACAAGGGTTAAACCCCTCTGGGCTACCTGGAGCCATTTTTCATCCACAGCGTTTTTTAATTTCAAGCCATTTTCACTGTGTTGAATAGAATATAGCCAAACTTTCCACACATTTTTTTTTAACTTTAGAATTCCAGTCTGAGTTCATTAGATTAGCTTAAAGTGGCTAAGCTACAAACTTCCATCCACTTGAGATGCTAGAGCCAAAAAACGCCCCATTGAAACCCATTATAAACGCTATTTTTCACTGCCCAATCATTACCATCAAATTAAATGTCATCTTTCCACTTTCACTCAGTCTTTGAAGTAGGGGCCTTAGAATTGTAATTTTTTTTATTTGTCCACCAGGTGGCGCTCTTGTTTCATATTTCACCATTGAACGAACTCCAGCCAAAAAAAGTCAGATTTTGAGCGTCTCTTTCTGCTTTAGAAAGTGAAAAAAGAATGGTGTTCTGTGTCACTATCAATGACCTTTATATTTACAAAAAAATAAAGGTCCTTTTGCCTAAAAGAAGAGAAAAAGATCTGTCTGTGTCTGCTTCTAACTTTAGATAAAAGTATGTTTATGTCTAAAATCAGAAGCCTTCCCTCTTTGAAGTCCACCCCGCAATGCAAACAAATCTAACATGAAAACAAGAACAAAAAACAAATTAGACTTTATTTTGTCTTCAAGCTTAGCTTGTTTATGCAGGTGCACTGCAGCAGAGGTTATAAGAATAAGCCGTAGCGCGGGAGTAGGCATTTTCACGATGGCACGGTATTACAGGACCGAGGAAGTAGTGGACATCCTGATGCGCTCCGACAGCGAGGATCTTTCCTCTTCACCCGCCCAGAGTGACTCTGATTCCGGGGATGACACGGAGTCGTCGTCTCTCCACACCGATCAGCAGGAGTCATCTTCTGATTTTTCTACTGGAGATGAGAACGAGGGGGAGACGCACGAGGAAGCAGTGGCGTGGACTGCCAAAAATGGAGAGAAATGGTCCCCGACAAACACCGAGACGCTGCGCTACGTCGCAGCACCCACGGGGCTTATTCCGGGACCAACCCACTAAGCCGTCGCCCGAATTTCAGACCCACTCTCCAGCTTCAGGTTGTTCCTAACCGATGAGATTATACAGCATATCGTTTCAATGACAAACCTTCATGGCAGACGGGCAATCTCAGAATGGAGCGATTTGGACAGCGACGAAATGCTGGCTTATGTGGGGCTGCTCATTTTGGCCGATGTATACCGGTCAAAACACAAGTCAATCAAAAGCCTTTGGAGTGAGAAAACGGGATGTTCCGGGACGCGATGTCCCAGAAAAGATTTTCGCACATTTGCAGGGCCCTCAGATTTGACGACAAGCTCTCCCGACCTGGACGCCGTACCGACAAATTGGCTCCCTTTCGGCAGGTATGGGACATGTGGGCACACCGCCTGCCGATGTTGTTTAGTCCAGACCGGGACCTTAAGGTGCGGTTTCCGCCAGTACATCCCCAAAAAGCCTGCTAAATACGGCATAAAGATCTGGGCAGCCTGCGACGTCAAGACATCTTACGCCTGGCGGCTGCAGGTTTACACCGGGAGAGCAGCGGGCGAACCAGCCGAAGTAAATCAGGGGATGAGGGTCGTCCTGCAGATGACGGACGGGCTCCAGGGACACGTCGTGACATGCGACAACTTTTTTACCTCATTTGAACTGGCAGAGGAACTCCTCAAGAATAAAATGGCTCTGGTCGGCACAATTCGCCGGAACAAAACAGAAATTCCACCCGTTTTGCGCCAGACGAGAGGGAGAGCTGTCTATGCCTCCACCTTTGCCTTTTCATTGAAACACACCCTAGTGTCCTACATTCCTCGACGGGGCAGAAATGTGCTTTTGTTGAGCACCAAACATCGCAGGCCGGAGGTCAGCAATGGACAAAGAAAAAAGCCGGTGATCATTGACGACTACAATCGATGCAAAGGAGGTGTCGACAACCTTGATAAGGTGGGTGTCATTACGCATCAGTTACGCACACCTTTATTCATTTTTGCTCATATATTCTTGTGTAAAATATACAGAGGTTTTATGTTGTTGTTGTTTTGTTAGGTTGTCGGCACCTACTCCTGCAGGAGACGGACCAATCGATGGCCAATGGCCCTCTTTCATAACGTCATAGATGTCTCCCTCTACAACGCCTTCGTGCTGTGGACCTCCGTAGATCAGGCCTGGCATCAGCAGAAGTCACACAGGAGGAGGCTGTTCATAGAAGAGGTGGGAGAAAGCCTGATCAAGCCTCATTTGTCAAAAAGAGAGCGCCTTCCCCGCTCATTAGCCGCTGCTGAATTAGTCAGAGATGCGCAGGATGGTGCTGCTGCAGGCCCCTCTGGAGTGACAGATCCCAAGGGCAGGAAGTCCTGTGAGGTCTGTTTTGAGAAAAGGAGGCGAGTCGGAAACACCTGCAGCAAATGTGGAAAGTTCACCTGCCGAGCCCACAGCAAATTTGTCTGCAGCAACTGCTCTACCTGAGCAAGACATTTACCCCCCCGGCCACACACAGCCCCCCCCACCCTCTCACTAGCTCTCTCTTTCTCTCTCATACATTTCCCCATTCCCAACAACAATATACATGTTCTTGTTCATCGTTGAAAAAATAAATGTTTATTTGGTTCAAACTGATCTTGAATTTTTATTTACATAATGCTTTTTATTTTATTAGAAGGCAACAAGGTAATATGCATTTAACAGGGCAAGAGTGAAAAACCGTTCTCCTGCAGAAAAACTAACGGCCGATCAAAATGAATGTCAGTGGTAATCTTTGGACCATCCAAAGGCCTAATTATAATTACAATAAAATATTACTTCAAATGTATTTTATGGAAAATATTCAAGTTTTTTGTTTTTTTCGCCAAAAAAAGCCGTGCGCTCATGTGACAAAACCGGGATATAAAGGATTAAAATCCGCGAAATGTAATTAAAACTTTACATGAATATTTCAAGGAGAAGTAGGTCTAAAAGATTGGCTAATTTAAAGTGGAATTTTTTTTTAATATATAATCTTTTTATAGCACTTTTTATGGCGTGGTCGATTTTTGGCTGTAGGGCGTCGAAAGGGAGTCTTTTTTTACATGAGCTCCTGCAGAAAAACCAACGGCCGATCAAAATGAATGTCAGTGGTAATTTTTAGACCATCTAAAGGCCTAATTATAATTACAATAAAATATAACTTTCAAATGTATTTTATGGAAAATATTAAATTTTTTCGTTTTTTTCGCCAAAAAAAGCCGTGCGCTCATGTGACAAAACCGGGATATAAAGGGTTAAAATCCGCGAAATGTAATTAAAACTTTATATGAATATTTCAAGGAGAAGTAGGTCTAAAAGATTGGCTAATTTAAAGTGGAAAAAAATATTAATATATGATATTTTTATAGCACTTTTTATGGCGTGGTCGATATTTGGCTCTAGGGCGTCGAAAGGGAGTCGTTTTCTAAGGCGCTCCAAGTTAAGTCATACAGAATAGATATCAGAGCCTTAAACAGGCTGACTTCTACTATTTGGGTCAAATTGGGCACAAAGTATACAAACACATAACCAGTGTTGGGTAAGTTGCTTTAAAAAAGTAATTAATTACTAATTACTTAGTCAATATTGTATTTAAAATACTAATTACTGTGTCAAAAAAGTAACTTAATTACTACATAAGTATTTACTTATGTAGTCGTTTGGTACCGGGCCGTGAGAGTTGAGGCTCAGGTATGAAATGTATAGTTTTCAGGGTTTTTATCGGTTCTGAGCGTGATTTTGTTATCGTTTTTATCGTTAACTCGGTTTTCCTGGGTCTTTTCATGTGTGTTATGAATAAATCTTCTTTTTTACGGTACCGGTACTAGTTTTATTTTGTTGTATTTATCCGCAACACCTTAAAGGCCGGTCTGTGAAAATATTGTTGGGCATGAACCGGTCCGTGGCGCGAAAAAGGTTGGGGACCGCTGCTTTAAATAATAGATACATTTTTTAAAAGACAGACACTCTACAGTACGCAGCGGTAGCATCTGTTCCACAATGTAGCCTAAGCCTGCAGTCATTTTTTAAGCTCACCTTCAGACGCTTTCTGTGCTGCTGAAGTAAAATCACGTTTTGATAAATCACGTGATATTCAGGACTGCAAACAGAGCAGCATTCACTGAGCTTGTTGCGTTTGTGGATATGTGACTGACTTTAATTATCCATTAAATCATCACATTCTCTGTAAGATTAAGGTCAACTATTGAACGTCTTATATTTTAAAGTAAAGTCTTTAAAACCAAGTTAACGCTGAAAGTGCAAAGACCGCTAATGTCACATGACTTTACGGACATGTGGCCAACAGTAATGTTTTAATGTTCTTCATTATTAAACATTTGCACATAAATAAGTGACATAATATTCAGTACTTACTTTTAAAAGTTTACTCTTTGGCCGCTCCGCTTTCACCGTTTTTTTCGGCAAAATTATCCACACCCACCGCCGCGCTATGAAGTCTGAGATATGTTGGGCCATGAAGTCTACACCACCACATCTTTAAAATTCAGGGAAATGAAGGACGCATTTGAGGGCCGCATTTCGAGCAGCCTTTGAATTGGGACAGCCTTCGTCGCATCGCTGTGATGTAATCGGCCTTAAAATGCGGCCTTTAAGGCTGCAGACCCAGAGCCGTTTCGTTCACGATCAACACATCACTAGTATGGAGAAGGCGAGTGCGTGGCAACTGAGATCAGACAGAGTCACCACTGAAATCTCAATTATTAAAGAATCCAGAGTGGAGAGCGGATGAGAGGGTTTTTAAAGGGGCAAGTATGATTTAAGAAATGTAAACTTACTCTGTGTTTGGTAAGGGTGTCAGCCATTCAGAGAAAAGTTCTGTAAACTGACGAGACCCTGATCAACCTTCAAGGGTGCGCCTTGAGAGGTTCAGAAGTTTTATTCTTTTCATTGTCGGTTGTTCAGTGTGTTGTTTATACAGTTAAGATGTCCTTTTGTAATAATTACAGTTGGACCAAAATCACCTCACAAAATGCTATAAGAAAGAAATGTTTTGATAAAATTATAAATTGTGGTAAGTGATAGTAAAATAATGAAATATATAAGAAAGTCAAATGTGTAAAATAGTCAAATAATATTGCAAAACCTAGTATGAACCATAACTAAGGTTAAATTACTATGACGTCCGCCCCAAATTTGTCAACAGATGCTGGGATCACCAAAAATGGTGCCAGGAGTTTCATACAGATGTGGTGAGAAGTTTAGAGGCTCTTATAATGAATATGAATATTATATTGTAATTTGGGGCTTTTAATGATTTCTCTAACTTTACAGTATACATTTTAATGCCTTTAAAAGGGAAGAATTGGGTGCAGAAGTTTGAATTTAGTTTTAGATAGTGATGTGCGATACCACTGATTTTCTTTCCGATCCGATACCAATTAATATTCAGGGTGGTATCGACGATACTGATCCAATACCAATACTTATTTTATTTATTGTATCTCAAATTATAGCGTCATAATGATTACAGGACATCAGATTACTTGTTCTTATCACTTAATAATGCAGAGTTCATCACATAGAAATAAAAAAAATGAAGTTGTGCGCTATGTGAACACGTTGCCTGCCTGCAGCACTAAAGGACTCCGTGTCTCGCCTTAGCAGCACCTGTCCCTGTCCTCCTCTTCAGTTCACCTCAACATACACTCGTCATATTCTGTGATATGATTTGCTCTGAGGTGTTTGACAAGGTTAGTGATGTTGCCACAACCATACATGCCAACCCTCTAGATTTTTCCGGGAGAATCCCAAATTTCAGTGCCCCTCCAGAAAATCTCCCGGAGCCACCATTCTCCCAAATTTCTCCCGATTTTCCACCCGGACAACAAAATTGAAAAACCATATCCCAGACTGGTCCAGCCAATTCCAGTTTCCAACAATGTCGGCAGCAACTTAGTTTTAATATTACTCTTATTTCTCTTTTTGGGTCGCAAAAAAACTTTTAACATATTTTCAGGTGAGAATGTAGCTGTGTAAACTTCAAATATCTGAGCCGACCGACGCATCGTCTTCAAATCCCCGCGGTCTTTCGCTACTTGGGTTAAACATGATATATAAGTCACTTTGATAACTTCAAAATGTTATTGTTTGGCGTTTTCAGTTTTATTTGTAAATCAGTTTGGCTGAAATTAAAGTTATTATATTAGATCAAATTAAATTTAACTTTATTAATCCCTCGGGAGGGTTCCTCTGGGTTTTCACAGCTGAATAAACGTCAAACAGAAAACTGATTAAACAGAAGTGTGAGACGGTCGAGAGTTTACGCCAGTGCACTGTTATATTTTAGATAGCAAGGAGCAGATGGCAGCGTTTCACTCCACCGAGGGAGCTCGTGACGTACTACCCAGCTTTCTTTAGACCGCGAAGGCCAGGTCCTCAGGTGGAAGCAGCCTCTGAATTTGGACAACCCCGCTGTTTCCGGACATTTAACGTATTTTATCCGATAAATAAACACTGTAAAATGTATTTATCCCCCCAGCAGCCCTTTTGAATATCTCCCGAGTGTGGCCACAACACCTCACGTTTTTGCCACATGTATCGCAAACCACGTTTCAGCTTTTATGGAGGTAAAATACGTTCGCACATTACTCCAATTACGCTCAGCCATTGTTGTGAGTGCGCACACCAAGGGGCTGCGAGACAGACAGCCGTATTTCGCACATGACTATGAAAGGCGGAAGAGGAAGTAGTTCCTTTGAATGTAGACAATCCGAATGTTATAGTTTCTTTCCACTGTGTTCCTGTTAATTATAAACTACAAATTTACCCTAAATTACTAAAATATCGATATTTTAATGTGAGAATCGATTCTAGAACATAAATGACTGGTATCGGAGGAATCGATATTTCAGGATCGATCCGCACATCACTAGTTTTAGATTTTCTCTTATCCACACAGGGTAAAAAGTATACATACAAGCTCAAGTATACCCATATAGAAAAGAAATAGAAAAAAACTTGCCTAAGATGTGGCCTACTTCATTAAAGTGAATCATATAAGGCTTATATGATTCACTCATGAAGGTGGCCACTTTCTCATTACTTTCATATAGTGTTTTAGTAAGTATCCAAAATATACAAGTTTCATGTATATCATTTTTCAAGGGATCTTATATCTGCTTTCACTCTTGTATGCTTTTCATACAAGTTTCACACAAGACAGATACAAACTTTATAAGATTTATATATATATATATATCGTTTCCATATGGGTATGCATGCACCCCACCTTGAGCTATATTAAGATAACAATGAATTAATATCAGTAGATAGGAATACAAACTTCAGTCTAAGTTAAAAAGAAAAAAACAACAACAACTTTTAATCATACTCAGCTTGAATCTGAATAAAAAGAAGAAAAATAAAAGATATCTATTTCCTGATGCCTACATTAAAATGTAGGGAACACCTAAAATGTCCAACTGTAACTTGATATTGTCAGGTGCAGGTTGTGTGCAGGCAGGAGTGGTGGTAAGGAGGACCCAAAGTGCAGACGCTCAGAGGTAAAAGTGTACTTCAAAACTCAGTTTTATTGCTGGATTGCAAAACGTAGCAAAAATCCAAATAAACTTACATAAGCAGGTAGCCAGACCACACAGCATAAATGAGGGTAGCTCACAACACAGACACAGAGAAACACAGGGCTTAAATACACAGAGGGAGCAATCAGGGAATGGGTAACAGGAGGGAAACACAGCTGGGGCAAATCAGGCCTAACGAGACAAGGGGAAGCGAAACCAGATACATTAACATCAGACATGGACCTTCAAAATAAAACAGGAAACATAACACATACTGAACTAAAGACACAGACTCACACGCAGGCACTGCAACAGAGAGAACAGAGACGTGGGACCAGGACAGACACAGACACTGACTGGACTGGACTGGATATCGCAGACAGGGGAGACAGCAACTAAGGATGCACAGAGACATAAACCATAAAACAGAACTCTAACAAAGAAACCAAAGAATAGAAATGATAAATAATATATAAACTCAAAACCCTGGGTCAACAACCCAGGCATTCTAACAGATATACAATGAAAAATCACCTAACTTGTCTTTGAATTATGTATTTATTTAAGAAAACAAAAAATAATTTGACAATATTATGTGGTGAAATTATTATTAACTAGTCTGGTTTAAGAACAAAATTTACAGTGCGTAATTTAAATTAATAGTTTATGCCATTTAAATGTCATGCAGCTGTGTCAGAGATTATCTTAAACCTCGCCCCCAAGCCATTGAAGGTTCAACTTCAGAGAAAAGTGGATGACATCACAGTGGCTGCAGCCAAACGTGGGCGGGGCTTAAACCCTTATACAGGGACCGTCCAGAATCCCAAGCATTTAGTTTACAAAGAGCACACATGCCAACCACAACTCCAACCACCCAACAATTTATTTCCACTTCTACATTTCAGACTCAAAGAAATATTAATACAAACTTAAACATGACAACTGCACACAGTTACACCTCAGTGGAAACATGGAAGTCCTTAAGTGACCACTTTTTTGGTACAATTGTACCACAGTGGAAATCTCTGCAGTTCAACCCAGAGTACTGCAACACTGAGATGCCTTCCACTTTGATGAAAGACATGTTGAAACTTTGTTCCATGTTAGTGGACGCAATGGACACAACTGTGGAGAAGGGAGATCCAGTGTCCACGCAGACTGATGAGGCCTGTCTTCACTCAGTGGACACAGAGTCCCCTGAGAAAACAGAAGAAACCCGAGCAAAGGACAGCATCCTGAAAGAAAGTTCTGTAGATGACCACGGTGATAAAGAAGAAACAGAAACTCCAGGACTGGAGGATTCTTCCGACTCAAAAAACCTCAAGCTGCATTTGACTGCAGAGGAGAGCAGTCTTGATAAAACATGCACAGGTGACAGTGAAAATAGCGAAATTGTAACACTGCATCGTGCACCTACACCACCCAACATATATCTAAATGTTTTTATTGGTTTTAGTGATTCATCTGAGGAAGAAGCGTCTGTGTCATCCCAGATGTTTCCTCCTCAAACCCAAACCACAGCCACAGTAGAACCGAAGAAAAACTACTCAGCTGATACAAAAGACTTGGACAACATAGAAGCTTGCCCCCTGGAAAAGCCTGTGAAGAAAAAACTACATAGGTCAGTCCGTAAGTCTGATTCAGATTTTGGTTCTTATGACATCACTCTGGCATCTGATTATCTGTCTGAAGAAAAGATGTGTGTTTACAAAGTTATTCAGTTGGTAGTTTCAGAGGCCAAAGCCTCGTCTAAATACAAGGACTTCACACAGCGGCACAATCCCGACTCTATCAGCGATCGCCTGCGTGAAAAACTCTGGCCTCAAATTGACGAGAAAAATTTGGATCTATCTCCAAAAAGGCTGACCAATATCAACAGGGACATTTTCACCAATCTTTGTAAAGCACATAACTGCAAGGAGAAATATTTGATTTTATATCTGAGCGAACGGCTTGATGATATTACTGTCCCAACGTTTACAGAACCCCTGTTGGCTTTACCAAAAAGAGTACTCACTATATCTGAAAACCGAGAAGAGTACATAAAAGTTGTTGAAAGCTTCACTAAAGATTTGGTTCTGCACGCTATAAGCAATGCAAATGAGACAAGGGAATTGCCTCCAAGGGTTGATAAAGCCATTATGAACAGGTTTACCAACAGGATTTGGGCTAAAATTTTGTCCCAAAACCTTAAAATGTCCTTCGAGAACACTGAAGAAGTCAGTGTGAAAGTATTCAATGAACTCCGGGAAAAGTGGAAAAATCCAAACACTGTGCTGGAGTTAATGTTTAATGGCCAAGACAATATTGACAATGTGATTGTCAAAAGTTTCAAAAGAAATGCCCCACTGAAGAGACCTAATTTCTTCTCTAGGGTTTTCTTACGAGCACGTTAAAGTTTACCTGACACCTGCATCAAAAAAGCGGCGTTTTCAAAAACACCTGGGTATACATGTGGACGTAGCCTAAATGCATTACATTTTTTATTACAATTCTTCATTGTAAATGTTAAAACCAAACTACTTTAAAGTAATTGTCTCATGAACCACCTGGTTGATAATAATTTCACCACATTACATTATAACGTTTTTCTGTCCTTTATCCCGTCTTCCTTCTCCCACCCCAACCAGTCGCAGCAGATGGCCGCCCCTCCCTGAGCCTGGTTCTGCCGGAGGTTTCTTCCTGTTAAAAGGGAGTTTTTCCTTCCCACTGTCGCCAAAGTGCTTGCTCATAGGGGGTCATATGATTGTTGGGTTCTGTATTATTGTAGGGTCTACCTTACAATAGAACGCGCCTTGAGGCAACTGTTGTTGTGATTAGGCACTATATAAATAAAACGGAATTGAATTCAAATAAAAATTAATTTAAAAAAAGTTTTAAAAGTGTACTTAGTTTTATTTGCTGTCAATTTGCCTAGAATGGAATATCAGATTAGAACGGCCTCTAAAATATAATATTTAATGTATTAAATAAATCAAATGAGTTACAGAAAATAAAATTCAAAAACACTTTCATTTTCACTGTATCTGTATGGCTATAGAGGAGCTGTTATTATTTTGCCTGTTTGTCAGTGCTGGTATGAACCCCGTCCGTGCTGTGTTGATCCCTTTGCAAAGGTTTGAAGCTTCTTTCGATAAACCTGAGAAAGTCAGTTTGGGTCGATGCTCAGTGTATTTTTCCACAATAATCTTGGTGACAAGGATGAGATTTCTTGAGTGATTTTTGTTCTCTTTTTGTTCTCGCAGGTAGACTCAATGAGTCTGAAAGAGCGCTTATGTCCGAGCAAAGTATGGAGTACTGATGGGATTTCCGACTCATTTTAGAGAACTGGCTCTTTCGGCTCGGATCACTAAAAAGAGCCGGCTCTTTCGGCTCCCAACCGGCTCTTCAGGTTGTTTTGTTGCTTTAATTAATTTATTATTAACAATAATATAAAATTATGCACAAAAGGAATTACTAATTTACAAAAAAAGTGTTTTTATTTCTATATGTTTATATATAAATATATGCGGTGGCCCTTAGAGACAAAACGAGTACAAACTCCAAAACACATTTCTAGCATGAACTGAACTTCCAAAACAGAGCTACCTAAGATCACTTAAATTACACAATTGAAAGCATATGTGTATTGTTTGTGTATTTACACACAAGCGCTCATATATATTCAAATAATTTAAAAAAAATGTTCATTTACTTGTTACTACCACACACCAAATCCGGTCGTTGGTACTTGCTGGCTTGTGTAGCCACTAGGTAACAAAAGCTCAACACTGCGCGTAGCATTCTGGAGCACTTCTGTTGTCTTTTGTACGTGTTTTGAGTTTTTATGTGCTTCTGAGTTTTTAGTGTTTTGGAGTTTGTACGTGCTTCGGAGTTTGTACGTCCTATGGAGTTTTTACGTGTTTTGGAGTTTATACGTGCTTCAGGGTTTGTACATGCTTCAGAGTTAATACATGTTTTGAAGTTTGGACGTGCTTTGTCTCTAGGGGCCACCGTAAATATACTTTTATTTATTCACTCCACCTAAAATGTAATAAATAAATCATATAATACAAAAACCAACTATTCACATTTCAACTTTTAACTACTTAAATTTTCAGCTTTTTCCTTTTACAAATTTAAAGTGAAACAACACAAAACACTGCAAACCACAACCCAATTAAATATAAATTAAAATAAGAAAACAAAAAAAAAGATGTGTGGTGGGGCGTGGCCTGCGGTGCCGTGCAGAGGAGGCGGACGCACCTGCACGGCATCCGCAATCACGCCCCACCGAATTAAATATTGTACTGGGTCCTGTGGTTGGGTTGTTGGTGTTATGTTGAGCTGGAAGCGAGAGAGCTGCAGCTCTGAGTGCGAATGTACAGCAACCGTGTAGGGATTAATAAAAGCATCAAAATGCCACTGGGTCTGCCGTGGTCGTTTACAGGATGCATATTCTCTGTCATATGGGCCTGCATGAATAAACAATAAACTTTCTGAATCTTTTATCATCTGCAACTGAAAATAGTTGTGGATGATTACTATACCTTTCTATTGTGATGTTGTTGTCCCTGCCTCTTTCTCTGTCTCTCCCTCCTGCTCTGTTCCTGTGCTACTGCGAGTGTAACTACCACCCCTCCCCCCTCTTCCCAGCACAAAGCACAAGGCTCGCGTGCTGAGTGAAGCGGGAAAAAAGTGCGAGAGAGAGAGGGTGAGAGAAAAACCACGGCTCCTTGGCTCATGTCGTTCACGTCAAAGATCCGGCTCTAGGAGCCATTTCGTTTGTGACCAACACATCACTAGAATTCTCTCACTACTGCTCTATTCCGGTGTGGTTGGAGTATATGGATGTATTGTGGATGGATTATCTCCGTAATTCTTCTGAACAAAAGTTAGCATTCATCCTCCAGCATCACTGTGTTTATATTATGCTAACATAGCTGTGCCGCTAGTGATCACGTAGCAAATCATTATATACCAGCTAGTCCAACTTCTGTAACCCTACAAATGTCACTGCTGATTAGTTTTCTGTCTTCAATCATTTTGGAAGTGATAAAAGAGATGTATTATTTTATTTTTCTTATTAGAAATCTCTCATTCAGAACATGCTGTATCATGTTTAGGTGGAAACTAGCGAGCTAACTTCCTGCTAACTTCTAACTCAATTAAATTGAATAAATTCTGTTTTCAAATTTTATTTGTCACGTACACAGTCATACACAGTACGATATGCAGTGAAATGCTTAGACAACTGCTTGTGACCTAAAGAAAAAAAAAGGACAAGGCTATGAATAAGATAGGAAATAAATATGAAAAAATGAAAAAGGGTAAATTTAACTAGGAAGGAATAAAATATAAAATAATTAAGGTTAAAAATGAAATAACTGTACAACACAAATTAGAATAAAGGGTAAATTTAACTGGGAAAGAATAAGATAAAATATATAAATTAAAGTTGAAAATAAAATAACTGTACAACAAAATACACAATACACAGTATAGAACTATATAACTATATAAGAATGTATGAATGTTTTTATGGATGCCTGGATGTTAAACTTAATTGTTACACCGTAAAGCAGCAATGCTGATCATTACAGATGAAATAAATTAGACAGTTTTTAACTCTCAGTGATGCCGCAGCGTTTGTATGACTTTGGGACCTTAAAGGACGGCGTTTTGGACCCAGATTACTCTGGGAAGCTCGTGACTACGGTAGCGGTAATGCTCAGCTTTGTAGCTTACCAAAGTCGTACTAAAACAGTTTTGGGCAGTTTTTTTTGAAACATAAAATCACATAAAATAGGTTTGTAGTCAGTGAGAATTCAACCAGAATTCATGCATTTTTGTTTGAGAAAATTAAAGGATTTTAAGTGCTCTTTGTAGTGCGGAAAATACAGTAATCTGATTTTTTTTCTTAATTTAGTAAACCCCAAAACTTCTAACAGATAATTGTGCTTAGTTGAATAAATATTAAAAAACAGATAATGTAAGTATTTCTAGACAGGCTGGAGTCTTTCAGTATTCACAAACAGCATGCTGGTTCAGACGCTTCTCCTGGTGGATAGCGCTTTCTCTCTTCTCCTTGAATAAAAACGATTTTTCATGTTAGTTTTATTTCAAAATTCATGGTTAAAAAAAATCCTGTACATACGAACAGCAGATAATAAAGAAAAGCGAATGGTTCAGTCTAACACGTATTCTGCAGTATGACATTGAGCTTAAGTAAAACTGTACAGTTATAAAACTTGACTTATATCTGAGCCAAAATGATTTTCCAAGAAACAAATAAAACAGTGATGTAAACGTCACCTGACAGTCTGGTGTTTGCTAAAGCTGGTGACTGGATATCAGCCACTGATAAAGTGCTGTGTAATTTTCTGTGTCCATCTCGCCTCCTTTTAAAGTCTGTCATTTTTAACCCAGAACAGTCACTCTGAGGGAAACAGCAGGTCTGCACTCAGGAAACAAACTGCATTTACTTATTTTGTGCACAATTTTGTGTCGACATTACATTATATTGAACAGCAGCTGCAATAAACAGGAGACTAACACCAGGACACGTGGACGTGCTTCCTGACTCATCAGCAGGTGTTAAACAGCTGACAGGTGAGATGGATGTGTACAGGTAAACTGAGGGTCCATAGAGCTGATCAGTGGTGTCGTGAGGAAAATGTTGGCTTGTTATTTATGTTACAGAAACAAAGAGACACAAGACCAGGCAGAATTTTTAAGTAATTTAAGTCATATAATTTTTGTCTGAAGATGAAAGTTTATAGTTTATATACAAAAGATATACAATATATATGATATACACACACACACACACACATATATATATAGAGAGAGAGCAAGAAAGAGAACATATAAACATTCTTTCTCTCATCCGCTCTCTCTCGCACTTTTTTCCCGCTTCACTCAGCATGCAAGCCTTGTGCTTTACACTGGGAAGAGGGGGGAGGGGCGGTAGTTACACTCGCAGTAGCACAGGAACAGAGCAGGAGGGAGAGACAGAGAAAGAGCCAGGGACAACAACGTCACATTAGAAAGGTATATAATCATCCACAACTATTTTCAGTTGCAGATGATAAAGGATTCAGAAAGTTTATTCATGCAGGTCCATATGACAGAGAATATGCATGTTCTTTTTGTTTTCATATTATAATTTATATTTAATTGTGTTGTGGTTTGCAGTGTTTTGTGTTGTTTCACTTTAAATTTGTAAAAGGAAAAAGCAGAAAATTTAAATAGTTAAAAGTTGAAATGTGAATAGTTGATTTTTGTATTATATGATTTATTTATTACATTTTATGTGGAGTGAATAAATAAAAGTATATTTACGGTGGCCCCTAGAGACAAAGCATGTACAAGCTTCAAATCACGTACGAACTCTGAAGCACGTACAAACTCCAAAACACGTAAAAACTCCGAAGCACATAAAAACTCAAAACACGTACAAAAGACAACAGAAGTGCTCCAGGATGCTAGTGGCAGTGTTGAGCTTTTGTTACCTAGTGGCTACACAAGCTAGCAAGTACCAACGGCCGGATTTGGTGTGTGGTAGTAACAGGTAAATGAACTTTCTTTTTTTTTTTTTTTAAATTTTTAATTATTTGACTATATATGAATATAGTGCTTGTGTATAAATACTTAAACAATACACATATGCTTTCATGCTTTCAATTGTGTAATTTACGTGATCTAGGTAGCTCTGTTTTGGAAGTTCAGTTCATGCTAGAAATGTGTTTTGGAGTTTGTATGTGCTTCTTGGAGTTTGTACGCGTTTTGTCTCTAGGGGCCACCGCATATATTTATATATAAACATATATAAATAAAACCACTTTTTTTTGTACATTAGTAATTCCTTTTGTGCATAATTTTATATTATTGTTAATAATAAATCAATTAAAGCAACAAAACAACCGTTAAAGCTGGTTCGGAGCCGAAAGAGCCGGCTCTTTTTAGTGAGCCGAACCGAAAGAGCCGGTTTTCTAAAAAGAGCCGGAAATCCCATCACACAATGAAAAGACAACATATGAAAATAAAAAAGAAAGAAAACAGGCAAAAAGTTAGAAGAAACAGTCTACTACATGTCTACTTTTTAATGCACAGGTACGATACAAAGTCTGCATTTTGCTAATTATTCTAAATATTCCTAACTATTTAAACATTTTTCAGTATCCTGCACTGTTTTTTGCCCTTCCACAATCATTTGAATTAAAAATTAAAAGAGCAGGAGTGTTAAAATTAATAATAAAAGGAATTTGTTGGCTTTTTCAAAAGGTACAAATAAAATATTGTTGATAGACCTGCCCCCTTTATTAGCTACAAAATAAAACATTAAGCCTTGATCTGTTCTGTTATTCTTCTTTTCAAAAGAAAAACATTTCTAGCCTTCCAGTGTTCTAAAAAAATTAAAAACAAACGCAAATATAAGATTATTAGAATTTTTAAAATATAAATGCTTAACACTGGAAAATACTATAACTGTTAACTATGGTACAGAACTTAACAAAATGTCATTAAAAATTATAAATACTGATAACAAAAAAAGTCATTCTTTTTAATTTATTGTCATGATTCTGGGTCCTTTTAACCCAGCGTTTTGTGTTTTCTCTTATTGCGATTTTGGTTCTGTTCTTCCTCTGTTTGGTGTTTACTCTGTTCTGCCCGTGTGCCCTGTATCTAGTCTGCGTTTCTTAGTTTGTGTCCTTTCATGTGTAAGTTCCTGTTTTATTGTGAAGGTCTGCGTCTTATGTGAGTGTTTTCAGTTTGACTCCCTAGTCTCGTCACGTTAATCACTCCCAGCTGTGTTCCTCACCTGTGTGTAATCTCCCTGTGTTCTCTGAGTGTATTTAAGTTGCGTCTTCTGTCATAGTAGTTGCTGGTTCATCTGTGTTGTTTCCCCTCGGTCTCCCTGCATCTCTTCATGTGTATTTCCCCGGACCTCCCTGCATCTTCGTTTCTGGTTTGTTTTGTTAGTTTTACCCAGTTTAGGTTCCAGTTTCATGTTCCCAGTGCCTTTGTTGTTTGTATTTCCTTCGTTAATAAATACTCACCTGCACCAGAGCTGCCGCGTCCTTGTCCTAAATAATTCCACACGGCTTGCCCCGGCAAACCGTGACATTTATAAAATACAGTCGGTCACATTTTTGAACAAAGGAACTGTACATTTTATTCAAATTATTCACACTGACTTTCTTTTTTTCAGAATTCTGAGATTAAAGTCAGAATTCTGAGATTAAAGTCAGAATTCTGACTTTAATCTCAGAATTCTGACTTTAAAGTCAGAATTCTTTCCTTTTTTTTTTCCAGTGGCCCTAATCCTCTTCCGTAAAACACAGTGGAAATGGTGTGGAATTAAAAAACGCAAAGGCCACGAAATGGTCCCAGGTTCTACAGAGGGTTAAACACTTTGTTCTCCTGCAGGTCCAGTCCTGTCGCCACAGAAACAAGTCCTGACCCATGTACCTGGAACCATAGAAGAAGAATAAAATAATAAATGATATTTAAAAAAAGACCTTAAATCCCACAACATAAAAACATTTCGACCAATGAAATGCTTTAGAGTGAAGGACAGCAGTGAATCGCCGCTGACGTGGATTTATGCACAGCTGCAGGTGAGCTCACCTCACTGAAGGATGCATTTTTTCTTTTTCTTCAAACGCTTTCTTCCTGTGTGGCCTTCTGGAGATCAAAGAGAGGATACGATTGGTCGGTTTCTAGATATAAAGCTTATTTCATCATCAACACTAAAGGATGTTCTATCATCGTCTTGATGAGACCTTACAGCCTGAGCCTCAGCTCACCATGTCACAGGAAACACTAATGTTCAGGAACAGGAAGTGACCTCATAGACTCAGAGCTACATCACAACAGCCAGACTGACCCGGCTACATCACCATGGTATGGCAATCTCGACTCCACTCAACTGTAATCTGCGGCCGAGTCTCCGTCACTCTGCTGCAAACACTGAACACAACTTGATCTGTGTGGGTGGGCTGTGGGACAGGAAGCATTAAAATTTCCATGTTTCAGAAACAAACAGCAGCACTGAGCGTGCTCAAAGCCTGAAGCAGAGAGCACAGCGCCTCACTCTACCTGCTGGGCTGGTGTCTAAGGTGTTTGATGCGTTCCGGGGAGCAGAATCTTCCGGGTTAGGATCTTTGCTCCTGTTGACCTGGGTCACATCCTGCTGACTAGCTGTGTGCTGGACTTCCTGCTGCGCCGGTCTGGTGTCCACTTCAGACTCCGGACCCTGGACCTCAGCTGCGGGGCGTTCACAGAGGGCCTGGAGCTCTGAGGCAGCTCTGTCTGGCTCTGCTGGCTCCGGTTCTGGTCTGGTTCCAGCAGGTGGATGTGTCCGGACCTCCTCCCGAGGCTTCTCGGGAAAATCTGGCTTATCTTGGGCCGGTGACATCTGCGTGACCCCGGGGGTGACCCCGGGGTGACCTGAAAAGGAGAACTTGATCAAACGAGCAGTAGTGACAAGAAAGTCTGCAGAAGTCCTGCCGGGCTCTCACCTTCGACCCCACCGTCCGGCTCTGCCCGTGGGCTTGTCTTCCTCAGCCTGCAGCCCTTCCTGATCTCGGCCAGCAGGTTGTCGACGGTGCATCCTTCGTCCCAATTGGCCATGTCTGTCCTAACTGCAGCACAGACACACGTTCCCCTGTGAGCTTAGCGCACGTGTCACAAACAACAGGTGAAAGCTGTCACTGCATCACCTGACAGCCTCACAGGTACAGCAGCATTTAATCTTTACAAACTTTCTTCTCGTCCTGATGCTGTCACATCATTTCCTTTAAATATTCAGCTGCTGATAAACTGTTGCAGAAAAATGTTGCTGATGTCAGCTATTGATTCTCGACCTGTCCGTCACCGGCCCTTCACATGTCTCACCTGTTCTCCACTTGCACTTGACCTGTCCTTCACCTGCCACACCTGGAGAGACAGGTGAGGGACACCTGTCTCTCCATTTAAGGAGGGAGGATTTAAGGTGAAATAATGGTGTCTGACTTACTGATCTTTCTGGTGGGGGCTTCTTCTCTCAGTTTCCTCCCTTCCTCCAACCTCTTCCTCCTCTTCTCCTGCTCCCTGTGACCTTCGTTCTCCTGATCGAAGAATAAAAGGAACACACAGTTCAAACTTCAGCAGGCTAACCGGCCCCCCAGAGAGGGCGGAGCTTAACATTTACAGGGAAACAGGACTAATGTGTGGCAGCTACCACACTTTGTCACGGTTCAAGTCAGAGCCGATTGGCTGGCTGAGACATAGTTTAAATGACACATGCAAACGTGCGGCAGGGTATGAGTCCTGCAGACTGAGCCGCACTGCGATTGGCGCTGACCTTGAGGGTTCGAAGGAAGAGGTCTCTGAATGCCTTGATGGTGCTGAAGAGCTCTTCGAGGGAGAAGCTGCTGCTGTCCTCACAGAGGTAGGCGGACAGGTGCTTCCTCTGCTCCTCCACAGATGACAGCAGGAGTTGCAGCTGCTCAACAGCCTGCAGGCTCTCCTGGTAACACCACATAAGAACAACAGGTAAGTTCACCTGGAACAGCAGGTCTGTCCCACTAAAACGGTGTCAGTGAGTGTACAGACTGGATTTATCTGCCCGTAAAGGTGACAGCCTCATCCTGAGTGACTCACCTGTATGGTGGACAGGTACTGCTCCTTCATGTCGTCAGATGAGGAGGAAACGCTCCTCTCTGAGTTTTTCAGCCGTTTGTTTAGAGTCTTTGTTTCAGACTGAATAGAGTCCAAGCTGAGCCTATATCCATAACTAAAGCTATGGATAAGATTCCATTTGAACCGTATGGGCCTGGAACCAGTATCGGTGCATCCCTATCATGAAGTAGCCTAAGAACGAGGCTGCTTTTAGATGATCTTGCCAAAGAACGCACTTGGCCATTGAACAAGGCCAGAAAAACTTGTCATTTCTTTAGTGTCAACCTAAATTTGCCTTGGTAGAGATCATCTCCATAACCGTCAGGGCAAAGTAAGTCCAGAAACACTATCTGTCTCTCTGTTGCCAATATAGCCTGAAATGGACATATTATCATCATCCATGAAAAGACGACATGACAACCTCCATTATTTTCTATGAGAGGAAAAAACACAGAGCAAGAAAGACAAAGGGCACTCACACAGAGCAGATAATGGTCAGCTTCACCTGCCTGCCTGCTTCAAGCTGGAAAAAGCAGGATGACCTAAAGTTTTCCTACAGGTATTGGTACAAATGAGTAAAAATACACACAGAGGAGAAAAATCAACAAAAAACGTACTGGCAAGCAACGAAGCAGGTTGACTTGTGGATCCTTCCCGGTGGCCATGATGTAGAGATCAGCAATGTAAACATCTTTTCCCTAAAGGAAACACACACACAAAAACCCAGCCCAAAGCCAGCCAACCGCTGCCTCCTCATCTCCTCCTCCTCCTGGGACCTTTAGGGAGCACTCAGTACACGCAGGTAAACCATGCACTGTCACAAAATCTCCCAGCATCACAGGCTCTCTCCCGACACTGAAATCTCTCCTCATTTCTGTTGTTTTTCCCTTATCTGTCCCATCCTTTTTGGTCCGATTCGCCATATCTCCAGAACCGAAAAGGCCATCGCCGCGCGCACTTCACCACAGCGTCCGCCAGCCACCAAAACCCCCGCCTAGACACCAACACCAGCCCTCTACACCAATTAGTTTTCCAGTTATTCCACTTTTTTTCCCATCCTCTCCTGGCTTTTGCCCCATAACCCCTAACCCTAATAATGGATTCTTCACAGAACATGATGTAAAATAACAATTTTCAAACATGTTTACAACAGTAACAAAACATCACTTTTGTGTAAAATGAAAAAAAAGAACATACTACAAATCACACATCTTTTACACATTTTCATCAGAACATGACTTCAACATGCACTTGATTGGTGGATTAAGTAACACCGTTCATTTACTTCTTCTTTTTGGACACCAACTCCCTTCTTTTATGGACAAATGCCTGGTATGACCGGGCGCCCATGCCTGCAGCCTTGCACATACTGACGGTATATATCTTTGACCCTGACTGAAGGGTCCGTCTTCACAAACGACAGCTCCTCTTCTGACCACTGCCTACTGACATTGGCTGGCATGAACACAGCTCTTGTAATCACAGTGTCAGGTTCTTCATCCTCTAGCTCGACGGGAACTTCCACGGGATCCTGTTCCGGTAGGGGTGTTGGAGGCTTCTTCTTTGAAGTTACTGGATGGTGCACCATCCGGTATGGAATGTCATAGTGCAGCTTGTACAAAGTGAATCCAAAGGTCCTGTCACAAACAGATGTCAACATGATCTTCCACTTCTGAAGGTCAGCTTGGCTGACCTTGAGCTCCATTAGCAGATCCTTGATCTTGTCGTAGCATACAAAATCACGGTTCATGAGGAGACCTACTGAACTGACGAGGACAAGGATCTTCTTATGAGTAGAGGCATCAATTGTTCCTGGAACCCGTTTCAGGACGTCGATCAACCATGGCATGCCATGTTCGCGGTACTTTTCCAGATTGCGAGCATAACAAATCGAGCGGCGCTCCATTTCCATGGCTATGTCTCCTACCAAGGCTGACGAACGTGCCTCAATTGAAGGCTCTTTGTCGTCATTGTGGACTTCTACAAAGTTCCAAGTTGCCTGGCGCGTTCCTCTGAGATCCCGAAATTTAAGTTCAGGAAACCACCTCAGCTTCATTTCCAGGAAGCCAGCCTTCAGGCACTCTGAAACATCTTTGCCGGATTCTTCGATGAGCTTCCTGGCCCTGGAAAAGGTGAATGGATTTGTAAAGGACTCCCTTGTAGCGAGGTTCTCAACTAATGATGATAGGTTGATGTGTCCCTTCAAAGTCTCAGGGCATTTAGTTGCTTGGAGCTCAGCAAGAGGGATCTTTTCATTCCTACGGAAAATATTTTGCAGCAAGAGGAGAACGAGTGAAGGGCCAAGTACTGGCGGCTCACATTCCATGTTGCATGTGAGGGAGAAGAGCCGTTGGACTTGCAGAACCTGTAGGTTGTCCTTGGTCCAGTGTGATAAAGGTGGAGGTGTGTTGTCAATTGCTGCCCCTGTGGCAGGACCAAGCGCCATGAAGCCCCGGATATGCGTGGCACTGAATTCGTGGCGAAAACTTGTGCCCAGGGCTGAAGAATAGACAATGTCCAACCTTGATATTGTCTAAGGGGTTTCCATGAAATGCCTCTTCAAGCGCTATCTCCAGCTGAAAGGCTCTCCAGACTGGAAGGAAACCGCCCTTGCCCCTGTACTGTTTAAATAAGATCCCAGAACTCCTCGACCATGTGGGTGAGACATTTTGACAGGATGAACTGCAGACTGGACTCTTCTTCCTCCCACTTGAAAGGTACCACCAAGGGGAGTTCATCCAATAGCTTCTGGATGTGAAGAATGTGGAAGAAAGAGTGACCCTGGATAGGTTCCTGGAGTACTCCCAATTCAAGTTGATCCAGCGCCTGGACCATCTCCATGCGCAAGGAAAATGGGCATATGCACTTCTGGGCAAGGTCCTGCATGTGTACATAGTAGTCCTCCGCACGGGTATCAAGAGCTTTCACATAGTTGGGGTGGCTGAGCCCACCATTGACTATCAACCCACTGATAGGGTGGCGAAACGTGGACTTGTAGTGGGTGTGGGGACTGTCCACGTAGAACTGCCAAAAGGTGACAAAGGGCGGTGTGGCAATTTGGGTCAAAAGTGGATCGACGTACAACTGGTGTTGGTCCAACTCCGTCTGCATGTTTGCACACTCATGCATGGACATGGCGGTAAACAACCAAGTGCTGTAACCCCGCTCTGGACCAAAACAATTGCATGTTTGGGTCTTCTGGGGTCAGACTGCATGCCACATGGAGAGAACAACGAATGATGTTGTCAAAGTCCGTGATTTTGGACAAGATCAGAGGTTCACGTGACTTCTGAAACCCAATAATCTTGCATTACATGATATTTTCTTTGCGGTACATTAGCTAAAGTAACAAGATATACTTACAGTAGATTCCATGGAGTGTTCCAAACCCAGGCTCCAGAAGTCTTCCCGAGTCAGGCAGATATTGTCATCCTTCCCTAGGAGTTCTCCTGGAGGTAGGTTTTGGTCCAAAACATATTCGAGCTAAATGAAAAGAGCACATCATGTGAATTTGCTTCAAAATATTATAGAAAATAATAAAGAAAACGAATGAAAGGGAAAAATACCAAATAAGGCTGGAATTACTCTCATGCTTCAGCAATTCTAAAACCATCAACGACTTTGACTTACAAAGATTTAACATGACTGCACAGAAATGTGGCTTACCAGACTGGACTGAAGAGGTTCCAAGTCTTTCTGCCACTTTGCTCCTGGACGGGCATACTGATGATTAATCTGCCATTCCAGAGTCTGCCATCTACTAACTCCACTGTGAGACTTTTTTTGGCACAATCTCCCATCCAGTCCAGAATTTTAGGAGATTTGTCAGCTCACTTGGTGTTGCTGTGAAGAAAAAGAAAGTGTATAGTTAAGCATTGAGCTTTGAAATAAATATGAGGTTTAACAACCTTGAAGAAATCCAAACAAAATATATTTTTAACATTGCAATAATATTGGCTCTGATCAGCTCATATTGGCATTCCCCTCCTGCAAAATAGCAAACCTACCATTTAGAATAAAATGCCTCATGTAGCCTGTGATTCTGCATTTAGTTTGAAGAGGACAGTCATCATCTTCATCTTCAGGCCACATAATCTGCTGAAGAAGGACCTGTAACAGAACATTCATAAAATATACCCCAAAAATACTGCTGCACATTGTGAAACCAAATAATGTCTTGCTCAACATAACTTGAGGGTGTATACGAGAAGCAGAAGAAGCAGAGGGAATATCCCGTTTAACTTATGCTATCTGTTTAAGTTTAGATAGTATTTGTAAAGATATAGACCATATCCTTTTCTGAAAGTGTGGATATAATCTCGCCTGTGTGGATGCATTTACACCTAAATTTCCCCAACAAAGGATGTTTTAATTCACCACTATTCCAGTGAAACACGAGTCTCCCATCTTCCTGCTAGCGGTCTCGAGTTTTTGTTCACCAAAACACACACCAACTTCATACTGACGAACAGATCACTGCCCTATTCCCGCCTTGTCTGACCGTTAGTGATGGGTCGTTCGCGAACGAAATGGCTCTTAGAGCCGGCTCTTTGACGTGAACGACGCGAGCCGGCTCCTTATCGCGAGCCGTCACGTGGGGTTTTTTTTTTCCCGCTTCACTCTGCACGCGAGCCTTGTGCTTTATGCTGGGCAGAGGGGGGGAGGGGCGGTAGTTACACTCAGTAGCACAGGAACAGAGCCAGAGAGAGAGAAAGAGAGGCAAGGACAACAACATTAGAAAGATATAGTAATCATCCACAACTATTTTCGGTTGCAGATGATAAAGGATTCAGAAAGTTTATTCATGCAGGTCCATATGACAGAGAATGTGCATCTTCTGTTTGTTTTCATATTATAATTTATATTTAATTGTGTTGTGGTTTGCAGTGTTTTGTGTTCTTTTCACTTTAAATTTGTAAAAGGAAAAAGCTGAAAATTTAAATAGTTAAAACTTGAAATGTGAATAGCTGATTTTTGTATTATGTGATTTATTTATTACATTTTATGTGGAGTGAATAAATAAAAGTATATTTACGGTGGCCCCTAGAGACAAAGCACATACAAACTTCAAATCACGTACGAACTGTGAAGCGTGTACAAACTCCAAAACACGTAAAAACACGTACAAACTCCGAAGCACGTAAAAACTCCAAAACACGTAAAAACTCCAAAGCACGTAAAAACACGTACAAACTCCGAAGCACGTAAAAACTCAGAAGCATATAAAAACTCAGAAGCACATAAAAACTCAAAACACGTACAAAAGACAACAGAAGTGCTCCAGGATGCTGGGCACAGTGTTGAGCCTTTGTTATCTTGTGGCTACACAAGCCAGCAAGTACCAACGACTGGATTTGGTGTGTGGTAATAACAGGTAAATGAACTTTTTTTTTTAAATTATTTGAATATATATGAGTGCCTGTGTATAAATACACAAACAATACACACATGCTTTCAATTGTGTAATTTAAGTGATCTAGTAGCTCTGCTTTGGAAGTTCAGTTCATGCTAGAAATGTGTTTTGGAGTTTGTACGTGTTTTGTCTCTAGGGGCCACCGCATATATCTATATATAAACATATATAAATAAAACCACTTTTTTTTACGTTAGTAATTCCTTTTGTGCATAATTTTATATTATTGTTAATAATAAATTAATTAAAGCAACAAAACAACCTGAAGAGCCGGTTCGGAGCCGAAAGAGCCGGCTCTTTTTAGTGAGCCGAACCGAAAGAGCCGGACATCCCATCACTACTGACCGTGTTGTGTGGCTTTGGTTCACTTCACCTCACTCTTCCCCAGTCTTGTCATTAAATCAGGCCGTTCTGCAACCATGGCAGCCATTCATTCTATAGCTTTATTCATGGTGTATTTTACCCCTTCACTAAATGCCGTTCTCGTTTCCAACATTATATTTGCAGCGTTCGTCTATCTACCAATATCTGCGGAGTATGGTTTTGTACAGAGTATCCTATTTTCTAAAGCACAGCATGTAAAGGTTAGCTTGTTTTTTTTTGTTTTTTTTTTTCTAAATGACATCAGAAACAGCAGTATGCGACATTACGTGATGGCAGAGCTTCAGTTCATCCTTTGTCATTTTTTTTTTTTTTTTTTTTTTTTTTTTTTTAATAAATAGGACAGGGGGAATGAATGAGAGAGAGAGGGGGAGAGAAAGAAAGAAAACCAAAGGGGAGAAGAGACGGTGAGAAGGGGGGGGGAAGAGAGAGAGAAAAAAAAAAAACTCCTGGGTCACCTGTATGGAGAAAAAAACAAACAAAAACAAACAAACAAAAACAAACAGAGGAGACAGCAAACAACAAAGAGCAACATAATAATAGAGAAAACAAAGCACCATCACAATAAACTAGCTAGTCATAGATATTTACTAAGTAATAAACGATATTGTGCAGCACGCAAGATAGACAGCGCACAGTGTGCTTTGAGGCAGCAGCCAAGAAAGCTTTAGTCCGCGTCTGTGAATACCCATGTGTGCATACCTGTGTGGATCAGCATGCTTGCATTCCAAAGGTTTCTCCATGTAATGATCTGCTAGGGAGTGTGGGGGGGCCACAGCCCCGTCCTCCAGGGTGTGAAGCGGGTATGGAGGAGATCAAAACTCCAGACATCCAGAGGCCCCCAGAACACAAGAGACCATGGAAGACCAACAGAGGGGCAGCCGCGCCACTGTCCCAGTAAGAGCTGAGGAGAGTCCCAGATGAGGGCTCGCCCAGCAGCCGCGGAGCAGAAGTCAGGGGGAGTTGCAGTGACGCGCCCGTGAGCTCCGCCGGCCCCCAGCTGCGCCTGAGTGACCGAGCCCTAGGCCGAGAGGCCGGGGGCACCCCACCTCCAAAGGGGCCCGAGCGAGCCCCAGGCCCCGACAAGCGGCCGCCAAGGAGTGAGCCGGTGTGTACCCGGACGCCCACCCCCAGACACAAAGAACCACCAACACACCGACACCTGAGGGAGTCCGCCACCGGCAGGGGAAGTGGTGGTGGGTGGAGATAGGCCTCCAAACCTTGGAGGGCCTGAGGTGTCCCCAGAGAGGTGGCGTCTGATACCCAACCTGACATATAGACACAGACATACAGGCACACACAGACACAAACATCCATTCCCACCCTCATGCTCTCATATGCACTCACTCCACACTCAACCAACGTGGAGACAGACATAAAGAGACGCTGTATACACAATCACACTCCCCAAGCGTACTCTACAAACCGGGTCTAGGTACCCTTGCCCCTGGAGGGGGGAATTGCACCCAGACCCAGGTGGTGTTACCCTTTTCCCTGCGGTGGGGAGAGGCAGACCGCCCCGACTCCGCAGCAGCAGGGAGGCCCCACACCCCAGACCGCAGTCGGACGGCCAACTCCTCCTACTAGCCCTCCCGCTCCAGCAGGCCGCAGAGAATGGGGGTGGGAGAAGACTCCAAACCTCCCTCCACCCGCTCATTGTAGTGTTGATGCATATGTGTTCTAAGGTGCAATTAAAACCCAGGAGGGCATGGAGCTACCTGCCAAGGAGCAGCAGGTAAGCGCATAGTCCCTCCTGCTAACCCTCAATGACTAAGTGTATTTAAAATTGAGAGGTGGGCAACGACGTCAGGGGTGAGGTATACACCCTGATGGTGATTTGGACTCCGTGATTGTGCCCACCCCCAAGATCCTATATGTATGTGTAATGAGAGTGTGAGTAATGTGAATGTCTAAGTTGTGGGATAAAATTGAGGCAGAGGCAGCCAGAAGGGGACAGATGCACCCTGGTGACATACCCCCACTCCAAGGCCCTGCATGTGTGGGTGGTTGTGGAGGAGCGGGAAGAGGGAGGCAGCTGGAGATGGGGAGGGACGGAAGGGAGGGGCAGGTAACCCCTCCCTGGGGCCAGCTCCCCCGCTGACCCCAGTAGGCACTCCCACCCTCCGCGACCCGCCAGGGAAGGGGGGCCCAGGCCCATTAGACCGGGGCCCAGTGCAGTAGCGCCCCCCGGCTCCACAGAGCCCTGGACAGTCCACCCAACCCCACCACAGAGAAAACTGCACCCACCCCACCAACCACACATCTTCCAGACTACATAAGACGGTAAACGCCCAGGCTGAGATCTTCCTCCACCTCTCCTGTATCTCCCCCTCCTGCAGAGAGTTCCTGAGAGAAGAAAGCTCCTGCAAGATGTGACCATCCCCCCCACCAGTTGAAGAGCCCCCCAGGCGGCTCGATGCACCGGCGGCACCCTGCTCCAGGGCCGGGCCCCCATGCACCCACCCGCCCACAACCCCGGCAACACACCAACCAGGACCCGAGCCCCCGAGGCCCGGCCCGGGCCCCAGCCCAGAGACGGAGCGCCCCCAGAACCTCACGCCCATCCCGGACCCACCCAGGGGCAGCCAGGTTGCCAGGTCAGTAACCCACGTCCGTCAGCACAGACCCTCCCCTAGCCCCGCTGCACGCAGCCGCGAGGAAACAGTCACCTGAGAGCCAACAGAGCCCTCAACCGGACGTGACCGCTACCCCGGGTTGAGCCCCCCAAGGAAGATGCCTCCGGGGAACCCCCCGACGCCCTAAGCCTGTCCCTACCCCCTCACCAATCACAACAGTGAAGGCGGGACCAAACTATGACCCCCCACCCCCACTAGGTGATGGAGCTGATAAAAGGGGCCCAGAGCAATTGATCTAATGTGGTGGCAGAGGCTGTGTCAAGACTAATGTAATCTAATAGATAATTTCTATATTGGTTAGAATTAAGATTATTTTTATTTTTCCAGTTCATGAGGACTGTTTTCTTGGCTATGCATAGGGCAGTGAAGATCATATGGGCTATATTCTTTTCTGAAGTGACATTATCTAAGCTGCCCAACAAACACACTAAGGGGGAGGTTGGAATGTTACATTTCAGACATTTTGATAAGTCTTCACATATCTCGCGCCAAAACTTTTGCACTGGTGGACAGAACCAAAGAGCGTGGATGTAATTGTCTGGTGTATTGCCTTGACAGTGTGAGCAGTTGTTGGAAGATGTAAAGCCCATCTTGAACATCCGATGACCTGTATAGTGCACTCTATGAAGAATTTTGTATTGTATTAATTGCAGACTGGGATTTTTAATTAATTTAAAAGTTTTTAAGCAAATCTGAGACCAGAAGTTTTGGTCTAGGTTGACTGATAAATCTGCTTCCCACTTTGCAGTAGGAAGGGATATTGATTCATCTAATTTAGAAAATGTTCTGTATATTTTAGATAATAATTTGGGGGATTTAAGAGTAAGAAAATGTGCCGCACTTAGTGGTGTTTGTAATTCAACTTGACTGAGGTTAAATTTCTTTTTTACTATGGATTTAATTTGTTGATATTCTAAAAACCTTGTCTTGTTGATCCCATATTGTTCAACTAGTCTGTCAAATGGAATAAATTCTGTTCCCTCTAATATATGTTCTAAGTATTTAATTCCTTTACAACTCCATTCTGGGAAATTAATCATATTATTGTTTTGTAATATGTCAGGATTATTCCAGATAGGTGTACGTTTGCATGGGATTAATGAAGACTCCGTTATTTTTAGAAACTCCCACCATGCTGTTAGAGAAAAGCTGATGTTGATACTTTTAAAGCATTCATGTCTTTTGATGTTTGAGCTAATAAATGGTAGGTCTGAAATCTCTAGATCCTTGCATAGTGCCTGTTCAACATTAGGTTAGCTTGGTTAGCAGGATGCTAGCATGTAGCGCTTAGTGAGACACGCCTCAGACGAGTTGCGCAAAGACCCCTTCTGTGTACTTTATACGTGAGCAACGGATTTAAATAAAATTAATGTTTCAAAAGACAAACTTGAAGATAAAAAAAACCCAATATACTTACTGGAGAACCGCCAGGGTTTGCCGCTGCCATCTTTCCGCTCCTAAATTCAAAACTGCCTCTGCAGACAGGTCAGGCAGGGGAGGCGTGGAAATTGTCTTTGAGTTAGTCAAACGTTCTCTTCAGTTCGAGTAGATAATAAAATAAAATAAAAATGAATGGGATTTTAAGTAGGACTAGGCGTTATGTAATGATCTCTATTTAGGAGAAAATCTTAATCACTCACCTTTAACCAGCTCTCTTTTAGGAGACACACTGCTGGCTAACAGTGTCATGTGATCAAACAGTGTAATTTAATTGGCTGAGAGCCGCTCGACTCGATCTAGTGCTGATTGCTCTGGCTTGTGTCATTTAAGTTCATTACTTTTGCAGGTGAATTTTTTGCAGGTGAATTTTTGCAGGGAAATTTGGAGGATAAAAATTCAGTGTTATAAATTCAATGTCTAAAAATAGTTGAATTTTGATGATACTATATTTCTTCCATAGCTAACCTATAATTTCCTTTGGGATTAACAAAGTATTCTGCTTCTGATTCTATCATTTCATTTGTGCCTTTTCCAGCGGATTTTTCAGCTACTGCAGTAAATCTTGTCGATATTCAGTTTGTGGGTAATCTATTATTTTATTTCGCAACTTCTAAAAGTTTGACTTAAGGGAGCAGAATATCAGAAAACCCTCTCTATAGTTTTTATTCCTTTTTGGCCTTCATTAATAGAAGATTATATTAGCTAAGTGTCCCTATAAAAGTGTCCCTAACAGAAAATTTAGACAGCTGTATTTAGGGCTGCACGATTTTGCATAAAATGATCACGATTCTTTGGCTTAGAATTGAGATCACGATTTTCTTTTCCAATATAAATATTTCTTGCACTTATTAACTGCACATCAACTTCATAACAGTTGAGACTGAACATAAACAATAAATAAACATAAAAACAATAAATGTCTCACATTTTGTCGTTGCCGCAAAATGTTGTACTGCTTGTAATTCTGTCTCCACCGTTGCTCGACATTGCGAGCAGGTAGTGGAACCTGGAAAAAATAGTTGAGGGACGGCACTGTGTAGCGTTTGTCTAGGGTGTTGATCATTTTCCTAAATCCCTCGTTTTGCACAGTGTTGATGGGAGCCATTGATAAATAATAGCCTCCGTAATTTCTTTGTGCCTGCGGGAGTTCGACAGGTATGGGGAGGCGCTGTATAAGGTTCCCGTCATTGATGTTTGGGTGGTTGACAAGGACGGATTTTCTCCTGTCACTTTCTTGGCTTTTACAGCTTCGTCATCTCTCACGTGCTCTCTGTTTTTTCCCTGCCAGCTGGCTTCTGTATCACGTGGTATAAGGCTCCGCCCTTGTCATTTGTTGAGCAGGAAGAGCGAGCGCTTGTTTTCATGCAGATTATGTCCTGGATGAAAATGCGGTACAATCATCGTTTTTTTTTTTTTTTAAATCGTTGTCCTTTGGAAATGAGATCGCACATAAGTACAGGCACCACACCCGCAGTAGATGCGCTCGGTGTGAGGTCTCGCAGCAAGCTATCAAATACGGCGCATTTCTCGGCTTTTAAAAAAAACGCTATGCGTCGCCAGGTGTTTCATCGGATTCGAGGTGTTACCTCCTTTGACAGTATCACAGTATCAGCTTAAAGCACTTGTTGCAGGCTGCTGAGTTTGCATATTTTGCTGTGAAGTACAGCCAGACTTTTGACCACTTCGCCTTGGGCATTTTAATCTGTAGCTCTGCTCTAAAAGAACGCACGTACCTGGACCCGCCTACTATCCTCGGAAACGTAAAATGATTGGCTAGAAGTGTATCACAGCTCAGGGAAAAAAAGCACCGAAATAAAGCACCGAAATGTGCGCTGCTTTTCGGTCTGGTTACTACCGTTTATGTCAGAACACCGGTACCCATCCCTAATATACACATTTACAAGTTTAAGGACATACTGTTAAGACTTTATATTAATAATTGTATGCATTTACCTTACTGGGCTCAGTGCTGATCTACTGAACTAGTCACTGAAATCCGCAGGAGGATGTTTTCAGAGCTCGTCTTGAAAGGAAGTTGTGGTAACTCGCTCCGCACCCCAACCCCCGACTTACAAGCATTCACAGTCAAGTCAGTAATATCTGCATTCTGTTTATCATTGTATGTTGTAGACCGACATACACACACTCATGCAGTCACACTCAAAATGTAGAGTGGTTTAGTGATTTTCAGTAGTTTCAGGCTGTACAATACTATGTACAAATTTAAAGGTAAATAATTCAACTTCATCTCTTTCTTACAGTTATCCTTGAGCAGACGTCACTCTTCCAGCTCAGGAAGCTTATGACTTCTTAATAATCCAAAATGGCGCCTGTATATTTGACACGCCGTCTATCACTCTTTTATTTGTTTTATTTTATTGTTTTTAGTTGATTTTGTGCAACATGTCAGCCCAACATTGTCTTATGATCGCCAGACATTATTGGAAATATGTTTATTCACCCAACTTTTAGCTCGGTTTGAAAATGACAATCAAGGTTCTCTGCCTCCCTATTTGGAAGTAACACCACAGCACTGGCGTTCCTTACTACTGCCACTGGATTAACAGCGACGCAGGAGGCGGGGTAACCGTGGAGGTCACCTCGTCAAGCTGAGAATCCGGATTTCTTGTTTTCCCCATGAGCTTCACTCCATTCATTGATCCTGTCTGCAACTCCTGGTGCCACTGGGTGCTTTGGACCCGGTGGACTCCTGGTTGGTTCCTGTTGTGGGATCTCTTGAGAAGAGAATCCCCTCCTCTTCAACGTCTGTGTTGGCGTGGAGTGGAGCGAACAAACCTCCGACCGGTGGATCTAGTTGTCACTGCCTTGGAAGTTCCTGACCCAGTTCCTCTCAGGTTGGGTTTAATTAATGCCAGATCGGTGAAAATAAGACATTCATGTAGAAGGAATTTTTCTCTTCCCATGTGTTGGATTTTCTTTGTTTGAGTGAAACTTGGATTCTTCTTCTTGGATTCTTTTCTGAATTACTGGCTGTGCCTTTTTTAGTGTTCCGAGAGTTTCTGGCCACGGTGGAGGGCTAGTTGTTATTTTTAAGGCACATCTTGACTTTAAGCAGCTATCCCCATCGATACACCACAGCAGTTTTGAACGTCCAGAATCTGGGGACGAGGGGGGCGACTTGCCTCCCCTTTAAAGACAACTGAATTGTTGTCTTTAAATGTTTTTAAAACTAAACTCAAAGGCCTACAGGCTGCCTCAATAATGTGTAATTGTTTTGTGTAATTTTAACTTTGTTTGTTCGTATGTATTTGTCTTGAAATGTGCTGCCTCTTGGCCAGGACTCCCTTGAAAAAGAGGTCTTTGATCTCAACGGGACATTCCTGGTTAAATAAAGGTTAAATAAAAAAAAAATTAAAAAAAAAAACTCTGTTTGTGCAAACTTGGCCACTCACCTTCTCTGTTGTGTGCGATTGTTTATCGGTTATGCAGTAATTTTTCTAACAGACACATCCTGAAGTTTGCTGATGACACACTGATCGTCAGTCTTTATGTGGGGGACGAGTCAGGCCATGGGCTGGTTGTAGATGATTTTGTGGATTGGTATGATGAGTCCTTCCTTTCACTAAATGTGTCAAAAACTAAAGATATGGTTATTGATTTTAAGAAGTCCTCTTGCTCATCACCTACTATCAATAAAGATGCTGATATTGGAATTGTGGAGAGTTACAAATATCTAGGTGTGGTACTTGACCATAAACTGTGTTTTGAATCTCATGCTGATGCCACTACTAAAAAAGTTAAACAAAGACTGTTCTTTTTAAGGAAAATTAGATCTTTTAATATCTCATCTGAGATGTTGTCTTTGTTTTATAGAAGTTTTATTGAATCTGTGATGGCTTTTTGTATAGCTGCCTGGGTCGGTAACCTAGAGGTGAAGAATAAGAATTGGTTGGTAGCACAATTTCAGGGCGCTGGCAAGATGGACTTTTGGCCATTTACAACAAAAATGGGCCTGGGAAGGCTCATTCTATTTTTAATTGTTTGAACCATCCACCTCACAGTGAGTTTGAGTTGTTGCCTTCTGGCCGCCGTTTTAGAGAACCTTTGAGGAAGACCAAAAGACTCCAGGTTTCTTTTATCCCCACTGCATCCCATCTCCTTAATGGCAAATAACCATCCTGTGACTTTCTATTACTATTATTGTCATTACTATACACAAGCTCTCAATTTACCGGTGGATCTACGTCTCTACCCTCACCTATGGCCACGAGCTGTGGGTAGTGACCGAAAGACCAAGATCGCGGATACAAGCGGCGGAAATGAGCAACCTCCAAAGGGTGGCTGGCCTCTCCCTTAGAGATAGGTTGAGAAGTTTAGCCACCCGGGAGGGGCTCAGAGTAGAGCCACTGCTCCTCCACATGGAAATGAGCCAGTTGAGGTGGTTCTGACAAGGATGCCTCCTGGGCGAGGTGTCCCACCGGGAGGAGGCCCCAGGGCAGACCCAGGACACACTGGAGAGATTATATCTCTTGGCCTTGGCCTTCCCGGATAAGCTGGAGGAGGTGGCTGGGGAGAGGGAGGTTCTGGGTTTCTCTGCTTAGGCTGCTGCCCCTGCGACCCGGCCCCGGATAAAGCGGATGAAGATGGATGGACTATATACAATAGAATAAAAGAATATATACACAATAGGATAAAAATAGAATACAAATGCTATATACAACTGAGTAAAAATACAACTTTGTCATTAAAAGAGTATTGTACGTGTCATGAAACATGAATATAAAATATACAAGAATCAAATTATGCGTGTGGTAATTTTTTGCATAGTTAAACATTAGAATTACAAATGCATTTTGTTATAAAGTTTAAGATTTAAATTTTACCTTTCCTTTTGTAAAATCGTATGTCTACTGGATAGACCCAACCCCTATTATCAATTGTATACAACATATTGATGTAGTAACAATGACATGATTTATTGGCCTTTTTACAGACATTTTTTTTTTTACTCTGGTCCAAGTCAGTTGACACCCGTAAACTTGTAGCTTTTTTTCAGTGGTTTGATTTGTTTTCACAAAGATAAAATTCTAAGTGACACCAAGCTAACCAAAAAGCTAACAACAAACCATGTGAGATGGTTCAGTCTACTTATTGGTCAGATGCGTCTGCAGCAGGAGCAACAAAAGTAAATACAGGAAGAAGGTGCTGTGTCCTGGACTGTTGGGGAACATGGAGAATTTATGTTCATTCCAGGGTTAGTTGCTAGCCCATGCAGACATGTTTGCACATTTGTGGTACTTTCCCGTACTGAAAACCCAAAGCATACAAGGCTACAGGACAAGGCTGGATGAATTAATGTATTTTTTGTTTGTTTGTTTGTTTGTTTTACACCAAAGCCATGACGTATTCCCAACTAAACTCTGACTATTACTAAGCATCAGCAGGATATATTTATCTATCCCTCTGTTCCTCTGTGCAGTGGTGTCTATGCTTTTGAATATTTAGCAATTGAGATGTTTTTTCTTTTATCCCTCAACCCTTTAGAGAGAAGTAAATTTCCACTCAGCTGTGTGTGTTAGAAATAGAAATACTTGTGGTGAGTAATAAACCACAAGTAAATTTAGTCTTTAGTGGTTGAAGTAGTCGAAAGCCCCAGTGAGTAAGCCTTTTCTGAGAAAAAGTAGGAGGATGTAGTGATCTAAACTAAAAGTTTAACTACACTTGTAGCACCTTTGCTAGTTCAAAACTCGTTATTTACATTTATTTTCATTTTGAAAGTGTGAATATGAATGATGCATGAGTCAATTATACTATGGTTTGCCTTTTTTGTGGAGTTAAATAAAGAATTATACCTGAAAGGTCAATACCTTTCTATAGACTTTAATGCCATCATATTTGTTATTGAAAACAGAGTCCTGTTTAGTGCCTCTGTGTTTCCTGTGTGATCCAGATAGTTCCTGCTTCAAGCAATGTTCTGAAAATCCAGAATCTGGGGACGAGGGGGGCGACTTGCCTCCCCTTTCGGTTAGTGATTACAGTTAGATTTAAATCTTCATGTTTTTGTTGCATATTTTAGTATATTCTTGTAATTTTCTTGCAAAATCTTCATTTCCATGTTAGGACCTTTACTATTCTATTGCTTCATGTCTTATATTGATACTAATGTGTCTTTTGTGCCCTGCCTTAAGTCTCACTTCCACCTGTCTAGTTGTCAAAGAAGATAATTTGTCTCAGCTGTGTCTTATTGCCCGCATGTCTCTCCTCTACCCTAATGACTTTTCTCTGCATCTTCATGGTGTGTTCCTGCATGAGTCAAAAGTCCAAATTTCTGAGTTCCCAATCTGAATTTGAATCTGGAAGGCCCCTTCTATTTGGATTTTATACTAACTAATAACAATCCAATATAAATAACAGTAAAACTGTAATTTTTCTTTTTAAATCTATGCTGCCCTTTTGTGTATTTGTGATTTGTTAAATAAGCCACACAGAGTACCAGCAGGCTCCATTCATGGATGTGTTGCAGCTGCATTTTTAAGCGCAAAAAGAAAAGTACTATGTTGTATTTCTAGTGATACCTGAATAGCTCTACCTTGTCTCTTACTTTTTTTCAACTTAACTACTGGGATGTAAAGAACTTTAAACTCAGGAATTACATTACTCCCAAGTTCGGTGTTCAGACTTTGAGGTATCTGAAACTCGGCAATAGTCATACTCGTCATTTGTCTTCTGTCAGTTTTGTTTATGGTGCCTTGTGTGTCTGGAAGGCTTTCTACTTTTAAATTCTGCTGTTTGCTCCCTGTTTCTGAAGTTTCATAGAATTCTTCTACTTCACCTAAATAAAAGTTTCCTTTTTTAAAAAATTCCATTTTGCTTTGAGAGCACTTAGCTCAGAACAAACTGGCCGATTGCAGCACTGAAGACTGTGATTATTGACTGTATATAAAAGACAGGAGTTTATCTAACTAATATGAAAGTAAATTAACTTGTATTCCATGTAAGGGTCAACAGACTTTCCTGGTTTCAAAGAGTAGTCTGATCATGAATAAATTCCTTTATGACCTAGTTTGACCCAGTTTAGCCTCAGTAAACACATTCCTAATGAATTTATTGTCTCAGTTGATAGTTGCACGTCTTATTAAATACAATATGATGTGTATTTTATAAAAAGTATTAGGAAACATTTTTTGAAAATTTGTTTTCAAAATTATAATTATATTATAAAAACATTATCATAGTTAGGCCACAGAGGCCAGCTCAAGGCTGGATCCAGGGCTCTTGGAAATAGTTTTAAACATGAATAAAGGGCACTAGACCCTGAAAATAAAAAACTGTCTATTCTTTAAAGATAAACGTCGCTCCAGTCTGAAAGCGAATGTATTTAAGTGGAGGGTGGAGTGTAAATTATGTTGCGCCAGCTTCCTTGTTCAAAACAGGAACAAGGAAGCTGTATACAATCTGCTGTATACAATCAGCAGATTGTATACAGTGGTTCAACTATAAGCAGTCCTGAGGCAAGTAAATGTGATTTTTTTTCCTTTCATATGCATATTTTTTCTATTTGAAGAGGAAAACATTAATAAGGAAAGTGTTTCATAATCAGGACAAGTCTGTGTCATCAGATATCCTACTGAAATTAAGGAACTGTCACGATCCTGGGTCTTTTGACCCAGCGTTTTGAGTTTTCATTTATTTTCATGTTATGGTTGTTTAAGTTCGTTAGCTTATCTAAGTTCATTTACTTATTAGTTTCCCTTTTGTTTTCAACCCCTGTGAAGTCTCCCTTACCCTTCATGTGTTTCATGTCTGTGTGTCTGATGTTGTCAAGTTCATGTTGTCATGTCTGTCATACAGTCGGCCTCTGCCAGAGGAATATCAGTAACTGATATTTTCATCTCACTAGAAATGGTTTTGATGCAATGTTTGATCTACGAAGATATTAAGGTTTATTTTATCCTCTGTTACACGCAAGTACAGATGGCTAACATTCAACTCTAATGACTAACTTTTGGTTTAATAAACCATTCTCCAAACATTTGTATCTATTCATGGAGAAGTCACTTGGATGAGTGATGAAATGCTTCTCCCACTAAGAACGTTACGTCCAGATGAACAGAATCAACTTTTTGCGATTCCATTACCTGGATGATTGCGCATGCATCAAGACATTTGTATCTCTAATTTCACCTCTGCTCAAGAGCAGTACTAACTTTGTCCCTTTTTTAGTCTTATTTATTTTATAAGATAAATAATGGACAATTTATTTATAGCATCTCCATCACTGAAGAGTGAACACAGATGGAGCCTGTTGAAGTGATAATGTGGATTGACGTCTGTGTCTGCCTTCCTTTGACCTTACTGATCATCTATTGTATGTGCTGTGCGGTATGTTTGTATGTATGTATGCAATTACGTCCATCTCTATCAGTATTTGAAGATTTAACAAATCAACTAACCTGTCCTGCTAGTTAAGTATTCACTGTGCTTTTTGGATTTAGCCAACCGCATTTAGCAAGATATAAAGAGCTATTGCACACATAAGGATTCCCAAACCCCTAGACACTATAGTGAGTGAATGTAATCAGAATCATGAGTTTAAACATAAATTAATGTTGCCTACCTTGGCTGTAACCCATCATTACTAGAAATCATTACAAATACTACAAAGTCTAGCAGACCTAGAATGACAATAAAATCAGACAAGGTTGTCTGGGGGAAAAGAAAGCTGATGCATCTGCATCACTGGCTTTTTCCTTGGGGTGGCACTGACTTCCTGTTCCTGTTGCAACACACAGTTGTGTTTTTGTGTATCTTGTCTGTTTAATTAAAAACTTTGATAATGTCTCATTTCATAGTCCAGTCTTTATGTGCTTTAGCCAAGCATGCTCTGTTGATTCACTCATGAATTATATTCACAGTATTCACTCACTGTGTCTTTAGCTTAGCTTAGCTTGTAGCCAACTCACTAGCAGCATGTGCTCTTCAGCTGCCCTTCCCTCACTTTCCTGCTCATTGTGTAAGATATTTGGTGCAGCCTCATTAGCTCTGATTCTATCCAGAGTTGCAGTCAATGACCCACAATAATTATTTTATTGTGGGTGATTTTAACATTTATGTAGATCAGGGCTGGGCAACTGCAAGCCTCAAGGGCCGGTATCCTCCACGTTTTAGATCTCACCTTGGGTCAACACACCTGAATCAAATGATTAGTTCATTACCAGGCCTCTGGAGAACGTCAGGACATGTTGAGGAGGTAATTTATCTATTTAAATCAGCTGTGTTGGATCAAAAACACATCTTGATGCAGGACACTGGCTATTGAGGCTTGGAGCTGCCCACCACTGATGTAGATGCTAAAAATGACAGCCTCAACATGGCATTTAATCTATTATTACAGCGGTCCCCAACCTTTTTTGCGCCACGGACCGGTTTATGCCTGACAATATTTACATGGACCGGCCTTTAAGGTGTCGCGGATAAATACAACATAATAAAACTAGTACCGGTACCGAAAAAAAGATTTATTCATAACACACGTGAAAAGACCCAGGAAAACCGAGTTAACGATAAAAACGATAACAAAATAACGCTGAAAACCGATAAAAACCCTGAAAACTATACATTTCACACCTGAGCCTCAACTCTCGTGGCCCGGTACCGGTCTGAGGCCCGGGGGTTGGGGACCGCTGTATTATTAGACTCAGTTGGCTTTGTTGAAAATAAAAGAACCTACCCAACACATTCTCGATTTAGTTTTAAAGGTCTGTTGAGCCAGTGGTTATGATTTGGTTATCGATATTCTTTGATTTAAGGTTTCTATTATTTAGTTCCACCTTGTGTTCTGTCTGCTAGCCTGCCTGTCTATTTTACTTTATTTGTATTCCCAGTTTAGATAGTGTTGGTTTTTCAGGTGTTCAGCAAGAAAGCTGTTTTTTTAGTTTACAGTTTGCCTCCTGGAGTCTGCATTTTGGGTCCTCCATTCCTGCCTGCTGCACACAGCCCTGGACAGTAACCTTTAAATCCTTAAACCTTATATAGTGTTTAGTTATATGTCCTTATTAATGAGTAGGAAGGGGGAAATATAAAAAAGCCTTTGGAACAAAAAATTTTATTTATCAAGGTAAAAAGGACTCTTGGTCCACTTTCCTTTGCAGAGACACTAGACACTGAATACAGTAAGGCAAAATATATAGTTATATAAAAAATGGCTTAATATTGTAAATGTCATATTTTCTGCAGAGACGAAGGGATCCAGGCCCTGCCCCCTATTACATATACATCCTGGTTTCCAATCTAATCCAGCTCTGTGCTCCAGTTCTTTGGCTGGCTAAACTGGAAGACCATCATCAGCCCACCGGTGTCTCTGCAGTGTTTGTCTTCTTCGGTGTTACAACTAGTCTCAACTTCAAAACCTGCATTGTTCTGGAAAGGTATTTATCTTTCATATATCTTTCAATGCAAGTATACTACATTTTATTGTGACTTGAAGCATCCTTACAGTCAAACTATTGTCTACCGCATCAATCAGAATACTGTTTTGTGTTGCAGGTATTTTTTCGTCACCTGTCCAATGTTGAACTTCATAAGACAAACTAAAGGTTCTATTTTGGTCTCTGTTCTGATCTGGACCGTGTGTGTTATCACTATCTCTGTTATAATATTACTACACCAACATGAACGCATTTTTGTTTTTACCTTCTACCCTGCCCCTCTGTTCATTCTTTGTTTAGCTGGGACCCTCAAAGCTCTGCCTGCTGCCACCTCAGTTCCTGCTGAGGAAAAACGAAGAATTATAGGAACTTTGTTTCTGTTGCACCTGAATTACTTTGTGTTGGTCTTGCCTGCAGTAATTCTATTATCTTTTGTCAGAAATGTAAGTTTGGCCATGATCCTGCTCAGTCCTTTTGTGGACTTGATGCTATTTTGTTTCATGCAGAAAGGACCTGTTGACAGTTTGCTGTCATGTCTGTGCTGCTGCAGTATGAACAACACTGCAGCAGATGTTAGCAGCAGATCACCAGTTTAACTGATTTTAGCAGAAACAGGTGGGCTTGTGTTGGCAAAAACAAAGTGAGAATGAAGAGGGGAACATGTGATGGGACAGATGCAGAGAAATTTAAAAATAAAGATGGACTATGTGCACATAAACACACAGAGGAATGCAAACACAGAGTGTGTAAACAGTTGATGGAAATGTCATGTATATGTTTTATATGATATTTTTGGCTTATTTCATTAAATCTTTAAATGTCCACAGCATCTATACATATCTGCACAATTTCTTTTACAATTTCTGAATTTGATTCAAGAATCTTTTACAATCTCTACATAATTTTAGTTTTACTTTTATGATAGTTTGTTTCTGTCAAACCCTTTTTTTTTTCATTTTGCACATTTGTGACTTGACCAAATCCAGTAGCTCCTTTAGATCCCCCCCCCTGAACAGCAAGTAAATATTTGTGTCAGCTACAAACAATAATTTGAATACATCTTTTACTACTTTATCTAAATTCATGGTCACATGGTAAGAGAAGATAAAGAGTTCTAAAATCCTGTAAAGAAATGTGGCTTAGTTTTCTGTACTGACAATGTGGCACATTATAACATGATCCTTGTCCAATACATTTTTACATGACCTTCATGTATGCTTTTTATTCATACAAACATATTTATTAAAAGGTACAAAAATGAGTTATGTTTGTCTATTTGCTGCTGTGATGTACATGGATATCAAGGTTTTTTTAAGTGCTGTATAAGTCACCTAATAATAACAATAACAGTAATGGAGCTTTTCCATGCATCCCAACACAGTGGTTGTATTTCATTTCACTCTAAATTGGGATATAAATATTGAAACATTTGAACATTTATTTTAATCAGGTTTTCATAAATGATGAGTTCAGAGGGTCATGGTATGATAGTAACTACCTTTCCAGTATCATTTAATCTTTGAAATTGTCATGTCTGCAGTGGCAGACGAGTGGAGATTGAAAGTAGGACCCAAGATGCAGGCAGCTTCTGATGTGGGCGAGCTTTATTAATATGTTAGGTGATACAAACAGGAACATAATGGGCATGAAACAAAACAAAATGAAAGGATAACTTAAACTGTGAAAAATTAACCAAACAAAACTGAAACCTTAAATGGAGGCGCAGGGATGATGATGCAGGGAAATAACACAGACAAACCAGCAATGCACACGAAAAAACACAGGGCTTAAATACACACAGGGCAATCAGGGAATGGAAGACAGGAGGGAGACAAGGCTGGGATTAATGGGACGAAAAGGGGAAGCAAAACTAGAAACATTGACAAGAGAAACAAACCTTAAAAAACACCAAACCTCTAAACACGCAAACTTAACACAGACTGGGGAGACAGAACATAGGAACTTGAAACGTGGAACAGAAGAGCACAGAGGACACAAAGCACTAGGGATAATCACAAACAACCCAACAGAATATTAATACACTCAAGCATAAACACCAAGTCCACAGACTCTGGACCATAACATAACCAGAATATTGCTACTATAGTAAGGCTACTACTAGAATCAAACTTAAAAAGTTTGAATTAAAGAACAGGGTCTGTAACAAAACAATTTCCCAGTTTGGAGTGAATAAATTACTCTTAATTCTGAACATTATGTGTACTAAAAAGGTGGACTGAAGCTTACATTCCAGAGTTCTGTGTCATTGTTCCCTTTGTTCCCTTCATGTCCACTCTGTCCAAGTCTCATCTTTGTGTTTTGCTCTTTCATTTCCCTCAGTTATGTAACTGTGGCTGTCTCCAGCTTGTTCCACCAACAGTTCCCACCTACTGCCATCCTCTCGTTACCTAGTGTGTTCTTAATTCCTTAGTGAGGAGCAAGTTTGGGAACCAAACTCAGGACTCCAAAAGCACAAAGGTTGAATAAAAAAAAAAACAGATTTATTGCTGGCCCCTCTCAAAATGCCAGGAATCCTGGTCGAGAGTAAATAATCCTGAACACGGGAAACACTCTTGAGGAAGAACACAGCCATCAGAAGATGACGAAACAAGGAACAGAGGGACACTGGGACATAGCAGACATGGATACGTGACAGACTGGGGGATAAGAGAAAGAATACAAAGACATGTACATGACGAGGAATAGGACTGCAGATGTAGACAGCCACTGCCCGTTCCTGAGCCTGTTCTGCTACTATTTTGTTTTTTCTGTTATATAGGAATTTTATAACAGGGTTTTCCATCCCATTGTCACCAAGTGCTTGCTAGAGTCTTTGCTTTACAATATTAAACACCTTGAGCCTACTGCTGTTGTGATTTGGTGCAATATAAATAAAACTGAACTGAAAATTTAATTGAAAGCTCCGTCATGTCGAAACTAGTGTGAGGGCACAGCAATGTTCAGATCTCTCCAGAGATATTCAATCAAGTTTAATTCAGGGCTCTGGCTCAGCCACTCAAAGAGATGACAATACCTACAGACCTGCTGTTAAGGCACAACAACACCTTTACTTCCTAAGGAGGCTAAAGACAGCCTAAATCCCCTCAAACTGCTCATCAACAGATGCACAATAGAAAACATGCTCACAATCAACATGTCAGCTGCACCAAAGGTGACAAAAAGGCACTCCAACATGTAGTGGAAACAGCACAAAACACCAGTGATGCACAGTGAGCATCTCTGGGTCTTCTCTACAACACTTGCTGTGTATAGACGACCAGACAAACTGAGTCATCTGCTCAAGCTATTTCCATCAGACAGGTACTTCAGAACAGACTGAAACATAGTTTCTTCCCCAGAGCTGTATCAGCTGTATAATTTATTTCAAATGAAGAAAATCTAGATTTGAATGAAGGAAATTCATTGCTGCGTGCAAAAATTATGTTTTTAACATGTTTTAATGCTGTGTATCTTGTTCTATTTAATCTGAACAAGCCCCTAAAAACAGTCAGTGATCATTGTCTGCCAACTTCAGTAACCCTATGAACGTCACTGCTATTTACTTTCCTATCTTCATTTATGTTGGAAGTGATAGGAGGTAGCAGATAGCAGAGCTGTACATTTTAATTTTTTTCAGAAATCCCTAAGTCAGACCATGGTATATATATTATATTTAGATGGAAGCTAGCGCCCTGCTAACTTCTAACTCCATTAAATATAATAAATTCTGTTTTCATGGATGCCTGGATGTCAAACTTAACTGTTACACCTAGTAGAGCAGCCACAGTGATCATTTTATTACAGATGAAAATTTATACAGTTTTTCAACTCTCAGTAATGCTGCAGTAATCATTTGACTTAGGGATCTGCAGTGGAGTTTGGGCCCACACATGGCTAATGACGTCAGACTTAAAGACCGGACTGTGTGTGTATATGGATAATAGCAAACACTGAAATAAATTTTTTACACGCAGCAATTAATTTTGTTCGCTCAAATTTAACTTTTCTTCGCTCAAAATAAATTTCTCCTCAAAATTCAACACTTGTACTTGCAATTGTTTTTTTCACATAAACCTTTATCGAGTGGAAAAAAAGTTAGCGTTCATCCTCCAGCTTCACTGTGTTTATATTATGCTAACTATAGCTGTGTAGCTAGCCACCACACAGAACATCATTAAATATACCAGCTAGACCAACTTCAGACAGTAACCCTACAGTAACTTGCTGGATCCGCTGTCCACCAGCCATGTGATGACCCTCCTTCCCCCCAGCCAAGGGAAATACACTGCTCTCAATAGAACAGTGCTACAGCAGTAGAGTGTCTCGTGAAACTCCTCTCTCTTTTGGGCCTGGGTGATGGTACCGCTCTCGAGCTCATGGAGAGCACGCTGTCCTTGCTAGGAACAGATGATGGTGGATTCCGCTTCGCTCATGTCTTCCTCCGACAGTTGCTGGTGCAAGGTTGACCTCGTCAACTCCCTGCTGCTGGCTGCAAAGGATTACCACCCTCTCGCAGAAGAAATGGATCGCATTCTCCTGGCTACCAGGAGCTTTGAGATCCGGGCCATAGTTCGCGACTCACTGACAGTATCTCCCGCGCCCCCACCGAGCCTCAGACTCATAGTGGCTGGGATCGGGGCACCACAGAAAAGGACAGTGTTCTTACCATCAGCTTTGCAGTTTTAAGCCCCAGGGAAACGAGCCCGCCAACGCTCTGTAGTGGCCGCGACCAATGGCAATGAGGAAAGGCTGCTCTTCATAGAGGATTCAAGCTCGGGGACATGTTTTCTTGTTTTACTCCGGCTCCCAGAAAAGCCTCGGGAACTCTTGTATCGTCTTTGCATACCTCCCCAATGGTATATTAGTTGATTGGAGATTTCCTGCGTATCACCAGAGAGAGCCCAAATACCAGTAGTGGTACGCATGCCACCGTTTGAGAAAGACTGGAATAGAGAATGTGTTCAGGCACCTTTAATCGCTAGCAGTATGACTCTGAAGTGCTGTACTGTATGTTTGTAAGTTTTCTCCCCAACAAACACAGCAATATCAGTGAAACATTTTGCTGTAACCCACATAATTTCCTTAAGGATCAATAAAGTATTCTGATTCTGATTCTGAGAAAAAAAAGAAAAACAAAGAACCTCAAACTACTCAGTTCTGATGAATCGCAGTAGTTTCATCATTCTCCCACTGACATTTTGCTGATATCTGTGAGTCAGTATACTGAGACTAGGGCAGGGCAATATGACCAAAAATATTTATCACGATTATTTGAAAATTTGTGGTAACGATATAACATATGCCGTATGATATGGCCCAGCCCTAACTGAGACTATGCTTTTTATTCCTCATATGCAATGACTGTTACTGTCTAAAAGGAAAAACTCTAGCATTAAAGTATAGGAGGAATCCATTACTCAAAAGGCCAATTACAATAACATTTTATACATAGCTCTGAATATCTTATACATATTTCCATACCATTTTTTTCTATGCATATTTCTGTATATATGAGCTCCAGTTGCGAATGTATATAGGACCACCTTGTGTCTTCCTTTTATATTTTATATTCCCTTTGCTATAAGAGCTGTGTAACACTGAAATTTCTTATCAGTGGGATAATAAAGGTTTATTCTATTCTATTCTATTCTATTCTATGCTAATAGTTTTGAAGGGTAAACAAACAGGTGCATGTCAGGTTAAAACCAAAGGCTTCATCACAGCATTTCAGAGGGATTTGCAGTTAAATGTTAGATGTGCATGTAATGTGCATGTAAATGGAGAGTCCTCTTCACACACTGAGGTTAATTATGGAGTTCCACAGGGTTCAGTGCTAGGACCAATTCTGTTTACATTATACATGCTTCCCTTAGGCAGTATCATTAGAAGACATAGCATACATTTTCACTGCTATGCAGATGACACCCAGCTCTATCTGTCCATGAAGCCAGATAACACACACCAATTAGTTAAACTGCAGGAATGTCTTAAAGACATAAAGACCTGGATGGCCGCTAACTTTCTGCTTCTTAATTCAGATAAAACTGAGGTTATTGTACTCGGCCCTGAAAATCTTAGAAATATGGTATCTAATCAGATTCTTACTCTGGATGGCATTACCTTGGCCTCCAGTAACGCTGTGAGGAACCTTGGAGTCATTTTTGACCAGGACATGTCCTTCAACGCACATATTAAACAAATATGTAAGACTGCTTTCTTCCATTTGCGCAACATCTCTAAAATTAGAAATATCCTGTCTCAGAGTGACGCTGAAAAACTAGTTCATGCATTTATTACTTCCAGGCTGGACTACTGTAATTCATTATTATCAGGATGTCCAAAAAACTCACTGAAAAGCCTTCAGCTAATCCAAAATGCTGCAGCAAGAGTCCTGACAGGGACTAGAAAGAGAGAGCATATTTCTCCTGTTTTGGCTTCCCTTCATTGGCTTCCTGTTAAATCCAGAATTGAATTCAAAATCCTGCTCCTCACATACAAGGTCTTAAATAATCAGGCCCCATCTTATCTTAATGACCTTGTAGTACCATATCACCCTATTAGAGCGCTCCGCTCTCGCTCTGCAGGCCTACTTGTTGTTCCTAGAGTATTTAAAAGTAGAATGGGAGGGAGAGCCTTCAGTTTTCAGGCCCCTCTTCTGTGGAACCAGCTTCCAGTTTGGATTCGGGAGACAGACACTATCTCTACTTTCAAGATTAGGCTTAAAACTTTCCTTTTTTCTAAAGCATATAGTTAGGGCTGGACCAGGTGACCCTGAATCCTCCCTTTGTTATGCTGCAATAGATGTAGGCTGCCGGGGGATTCCCATGATGCATTGAGTTTTTCCTTTCCAGTCACCTTTCTCACTCACTATGTATTAATAGACCTCTCTGCATTGAATCATATCTGTTATTAACCTCTGTCTCTCTTCCACAGCATGTCTTTATCCTGTCTTCCTTCTCTCACCCCAACCGGTCGCAGCAGATGGCCGCCCCTCCCTGAGCCTGGTTCTGCCGGAGGTTTCTTCCTGTTAAAAGGGAGTTTTTCCTTCCCACTGTCGCCAAAGTGCTTGCTCATAGGGGGTCATATGATTGTTGGGTTTTTCTCTGTATCTATGAAGCGCCTTGAGGCGACTTTTGTTGTGATTTGGCGCTATATAAATAAAATTGAATTGAAAATTGAATTGAATTAAGGTATACTGATGTAGATTTAGCACAGGAGTATAAATGTTCTCTTATTAAGCAGCTAAACCACTAACAAAAACTACCCTCTGCTCACACGAGTTTTCTTGTTTCCCTTCATTGGCTTCAAGTTAAATTTAGAAATTAGAAGTTTTATTAATTACATAAAACACTGACTAGGATCCTAAACAGACACAAGACACTACTATATGGTTCTGTAACGGGTTGATAGTTTAAAGTCTTAGGATACAGTCATAAATGCATCAATGTAGGTTTTCCTGCAGTCACTGATCACACCAACAGATTAGTCGTCTTCTTATTGATTTTTATGCTGTCTGACATCTTTATGAAACCAGTGAAATGATGGCCTGTTGGTCTTTAGATTAAATTCTTGTAATTGCAAACAGTTAAAAAACAAATTGTTTTCTTTTCAAGATATTTTTTTAGTTTCACCAATGCGGCTTCAAAGAAATTTAACCAGCTTGCAAAACACCAAAGACTTTTTTGAACTTAAAAAACACACACAACCTAAACACAACCACGTCAACATTTAACAACAATATTATTAATAATACATTACACACTGTCATAACTGAATCAGAGGAAATTCAAATTCTACTGTAACTGAAAATTCAATTTGTGCAACACTTAAAGTGTCCTTTCAAAAAAATGTAAAGGATAAAATAAAAACTAAATATGATATTTATATAAATTAATGACTGTAATGATACAAAATAAAAATGTTTCAAGAGCTCTTTAGATGATTAATATTTGAGTTTAAGATGTCTTCAGATGAAACTCCATCAATCTTTTCTTGGTGGTGACTGGAGTTGATCCCAGCTGTCATATGACATCCTGGACAGTCTTCACACCTACAGGCAGTTTAGCATCACAAATATATCGAACTGCATGTTTTGGTCTGCAGGAGGAAGTCAAAGAGGAGAACCGTTCATGGAGATCATGCTGTGGTCTTTCTGCTTTTTTCTTCTTCTTTTAGTCATCACTGTTTTTCTCCCTCTGTTCCTCTTCTTCTCCTCTCTTTCTCTCTCTCCCCTGCTGTTAACTTTCTCCCAATCATTACTTTCTTTCTTTTTTCTTTTCTGTCCCAGGCCCTTGTCTCTTTTGGTTATAATAACCTAAAATAAAAATTCCTAATACAGTTTTAATTTGACTATCAAGTGAACCACTATAGCAAAGTGTGTCTCATTTGCAGGCGTTGGAGAGGCGGAGGTGGAGTTAGGATCAGTGTCACTGGCAAGACCTGGGCCAGTGTGCCAGGACTCTATATAAAAATCCTTTAGGGCAGTTTTTTTTGGGGGGGGGGGCTTTGAACTTTGCTTTTAACAGAATTACATGCACACGCTCCACCCATCCACTCGCTTACACTACTGATGGTACTGACTACACACACCACAGTTTTTCTTTTTAGACAGTGCGTTTTCTTTTCTGCTTTATTTATTTAAAAAATATCTCTTGGAAGACATTCCTATCCATGTCTGGGTTTTTTGTCATGGCCGTGCGGCCCGGTTCATGACAGTTTAGTTCTTTTTCTCCTGCAGACAATTCTGACTGCTACACTGTCGGACAGGACAGGGAAAGAATGTAATAAATGGCCCCATACTTCCTGTTGTGAGGTGACATAATCACTGCACCACCTTCATGCTATTTAGAAGAAATTACAAAATAATTTGTACATTTTCGTTTACAACATTCAACTACTCGAGCAAACAATATTTCCTGTTACTCCCAGTTGGTGCAAAGAACAGGATTTTAGGTGATTGACAGTCTGAGGGGACAGCTAAAAATATTTGGAAAGGATGGTGTTTACTTATCTCACTCTTGCTAACTCCTCATCATCTCTCCTGTCGTGTGACCCTGTTTCCTCTTTCCCCTCATCTCTGACTACATGATCTGACCTGTCTGTGCTAACATCAGTCACATCTCCTGTGTTGTTTCTCTCCATACTGCAGCAGCACAGACGTGCCAGCAGCCTGTCAATGGGTCCTTTACGCATGAAAATACACAGAATGAAGTCCAACAATGAACTAAAAAGAAACAAGATCATAATGATAAAATCAATAGTTTTTACAGGGAAGCGTCTCTCAAAGTTCAAAGTTAACAGAGTGACTGCAGGAAGGTTTATGAGAAAGTAATTAAGCAGCAACAGAACCAAGGTTCCTACAGTTCTTCGTTTTTCTTCAGTGGGCACTGAGGTGGCAGCAGGCAGAGCTTTAAGTGTCCCAGCGAGACAGAAGATGAACAGGGGGGCAGGGAGGGCGGCATAAATAATTAAACGTACAAATTCATATGAAAATACAGCAAGAGCAACACTAACACTACAAAGGACCCAGACCAGAACACAGACCAGCACAGAACCCTCAGTTTGTCTGAGGCAGTCCAACAGTGGGCAGGCGATGAAACAATACCTGCAACACAAAAGAGAAACAAATGATGCTTCAGAGTAAAAGATAATGTTCAGAGACATGAAAGTGAACACACTGAAAGACAGAGAGGTACCTTTCCAGAGCAATGCAGGATTTGAAGTAAAGATTGGCCGTCACAGCAAAATAGTAAAAAAAACATGCAATGACATCATGCATTATTATCCTCCAAAAGAATGTCATGCTGTGATGGATCAGAACGGAGATGATGAGGTTTGTGTGATAGATGACAGGAACCTGATATCTGTGACCCTGCAGGAAATATTAATAATTGAAACCATATTAATACAATAAGAAATTTGACATATTGCACATATTGCAGGTGTAGATTAATAAAAAATTTTTAAAAAACACCCAGCACGCCCCTGCGGGCGGTTTATCCTTCAAGCTCGGGTCCTCTACCAGAGGCCTGGGAGCTTGAGGGTCCTGCGCAGTATCTTAGCTGTTCCCAGGACTGCGCTCTTCTGGACAGAGATCTCCGATGTTGTTCCCGGGATCTGCTGGAGCCACTCGCCTAGCTTGGGAGTCACCGCACCTAGTGCTCCGATTACCACGGGGACCACCGTTACCTTCACCCTCCACATCCTCTCGAGCTCTTCTCTGAGCCCTTGGTATTTCTCCAGCTTCTCGTGTTCCTTCTTCCTGATATTGCTGTCATTCGGAACCGCTACATCGATCACTACGGCCGTCTTCTTCTGTTTGTCTACCACCACTATGTCCGGTTGGTTAGCCACCACCATTTTGTGCGTCTGTATCTGGAAGTCCCACAGGATCTTAGCTCGGTCATTCTCCACCACCCTTGGGGGCATCTCCCTTTTTGACCTCCAGTAGCTGGTGTTTTGCGCCTCTGGTATTCTTGCCAATTCCTTTCTGTGTCCCGCTCATGTATTGACCCATGTGCCTGTTCATCTTAGCCGATATGATGCCTGACAGGAGCTTCCATGTAGTACTGAGGCAGGTTATTGGTCGGTAGTTGGAGGGGACCGGTCCCTTCTTGGGGTCCTTGGGGATCAGGACCATCCGGCCTTCAGTTAGCCATTCCGGGTGTCTCTCGTTAACTAGCAGCTGGTTCATTTGTGCTGCCAGACGCTCGTGGAGTGCAGTCAGCTTCTTCAGCCAGTAGGCGTGAACCATGTCGGGCCCTGGTGCTGTCCAACTCTTCATACTGGAGACCCTTTCTTGGATATCTGCCACTGTGATGGTTACTGGACCCTGTTCAGGGAGGTCGCTGTGGTCTGCCCTCAGATCCTCTAGCCACTGAGCATTGCCGTTATGGGTTGCATCCTTCTCCCATATGCTCTTCCAGTATTGCTCCGTCTCCAGCCTTGGTGGTGCTGTTCTCTTATTGTTCCCTTGCCACTGAGAGTACACCTTTGCTATGTTCCAAAGGCGTGTAGTCTAACCACTACGCTATCCAGCTGCTATGTATATATATATATATATATATATATATATATATATATATACACACACACACACCATAATTTAAAGATGAATTTTCAACTATGGCTAATTTAAAATATCAAATTAATCTCACATGAATGTCCAACAGAAACAGGGAGAACAAAGGGAGATTTGAACCAGGCTGATATGGGTTACCCAGCACCTTCTTGCTGTGAAGTGACAGCGCTAAACTGTCATCACTGGGAGAGAGTTAATACTTTTATTTCAACTACAATAAGTAAGTAAAATTCGATCTCCAGTGTTTAGAAGGTCAGAGGCAGAATAGACTGGAAGATTACCAGAAGCAGTTACAAACAGTGAACAGCAGGTGTCAGTGTTTTACTTTTTCTGCAGGAGCAACACAGATGAGTGAAAAATTACAGAAAAAAACAAAAACCTTTTATGACCAAAAAACCCTGTATATAGAATACAGACATGTTGACTCTGTCATGCTGAAGAGACGCACATAGTTGTTACGAGAGTGATCACATTTATCTTGTGTCAAATCTAAAGTGAACCCCATGAAGGATCCAGATGCAGTACCTGGCAAGGTGCTCAGAGCATGTGCCTACCAGCTCACCCTCATCCTCACCAGAATCTTCAACCTCTCACTAGATCAGGCAGCCATCCCATCCTGTCTAAAATCAGCCACAATCATCCCTGTGCCAAAGAAGTCTCCCATCACTAGCCTGAACGATTACCGCCCAGTCTACAGAGAGGAAGTCCTGAAGTTGGCAGCATGCTGTTCAGAGAACAACCTGGCAGTGAACACCAAGAAAACCAAAGAGGTCACAGTCGACTTCAGGAGGCAGAGTGTCGGCTGACCTCTCCCCTCCCTGATGGACATTTATTCCTCCCGCTGCCTCAATAGAGAGACAAACATCATCAAGCATCATCAAGCTGCTCTTGACGAAGGCGGTCGCACTTTTCTCCTCTCCTCTCCCTTAGCTTCCCTGCTTAGGCTCTTATGTCCTTGTCTAGTCTCGTGTTTTTTGTATTACTTTTCCCTGAACAGTCTCTCACAGTCTGTTCTCTAAAACCTAAAAGAGAATTATGGATTTGATGAACTGGTCTCTGAATGCAATTGACACCCCTTCTCAACGAGAAGTCTGGGTTCGGGTGAGCCTGACTGCTGAAGATATCTACCTATTCGGAACCATGATAACAGGGTTCTGGCTGATTGGAGCTGGCTTGGCCCTGGCTTATCGAAGAATTAAGGAAGCGGAACCAGCTGTTCAAACCCCCACAAGGCTGCCTGCTGGGATTGAAATGATGGGACGAGGCGTGAGTTTCTCAAAATGGGCTCATTGAGTGCAGCACGGAGAAGATCTTGGAGAGGCTATGGCTGCTGTGAATACTCAGAACAAGACCTCTGAGTGAAAAACTGGATTACATCTGGAGGGGCTAGCTCGAATGACACCTTTGAGCGCAAATTCGATCACATCTTGGGGAAGTGCACTGCGGTCGTGAGTTCTCAGAACCTGCTCTTTGAGCAAAAAGAATGACAACATCACGGAACGTAAGCTTGGATAACATCATAGAAAGCTCACGGCTCTCCAACGGGAGATTGAGAGACCAGTGTTGGACTGTTAGAGCAGCTTACAAATTCATATGAGTTGTTCGCACTGAAGTAAAAAGCACCATCACTTCATGCGGATACCCTCTCGGTGCCAGCTGCGGTCAAGGCTGGAGCCGAACAAAAACACCCTGATAACGACTGTGTTTAGTCTGTTCCTTCCCATTCCATGCAAGGCCACCTGGGTTGGCTGGAAGACTGTTTACTTAGCCTAGCAGGGTGAAGGACACTGTCTCAGCTGAACTCTGGACACGCACACACAGACATATACACTGATATGCACACACTCATCCCCCCTCCCTTTCCAAACGCCTTCGACACTTATTCCCTTCCGATGCTGATTGTATACATTGTTATACCTCTCTGACCTGTCTTCCCCATGTGATGTTTTGTGTAATGTATGTATGTATGGTCGGAGGCCATTGCGTGCAATAGGTCGGCAGCCTTATGAAATTTCCCCTTCTGGGACTAATAAAGGTATATCAAATCAAAGGACGGCTCCCACCCTGGTTTTAACTTTTTCAACCTGGAAGTGCTACAGGTGCATCAGCACAAAGACCCACAAACTCAAGAACAGTTTCTTCCCAAAAGCCATAACCACCCTGAACTCACACATGCACCAATAAACACAGTTCCACGCCCCATTCCAAGTACTCCCTCTATAAACCACCACTGTAAATTAACCCAAACTGTATATACTAAACATTTCATTTCCTTTTTTTAACCGACTGTATATTTGCAGATTTTATATATATTTCCTGTAAATACTGTCTACATGTACATAGTGCTGCAGAAACTGTACACCCCCATCTCCCCCGCCACACACACACACACACACACACACACACACACACACACACACACACACACACACACACACACACACACACCTACCTACATATTTGCACTGAGTAGGAGATGCTGTGTATTTCATTGTACATCTGTATAGTGACAATAAAGGCATTCTATTCTATCCTATTCTGTTCAATAAAGAGATGTGACATATTTACTTACCTCACGGCACACACACAAGAAGAACAGTACGGTCGTGGAAAGGAAAATGCAGATCAAGATCCATATCAGCACGTTCCACATCGCTCTCATTTTTGTGTGCTGGAGTTCTGAAAGAATCTTCGACTGACTTTGAATAAAAAAACAGAAAAACAAACAAAAAAACCCCCATGAAATAGCAGGTGGTGAAAATGGTTTTCTTTTAATGTTGTGAAACTCACTGACACTGTGCAAAAGATTTAAGAAGCACTTGGATAACACACCGGACACCAATGGAAACAAAATAGCATCTTTGATTGAAATGAAAATGATAAACCCACAGAGGGCAGAATTCAAAGACACCCTGAAAATGAAAAGAAAAGAAAAACAATTATGCAGCAGGCTCCTCCTGTCTCCAGGATCAAACAACTAACTTATTTAAGGAAGCTTCTTTGTAGCAAATATATAAAAACTCATTTCGGGTGTGTCAGCATCTCTCTGTCAAGTAATATGTGACTGTTGGGGTTTCTTTCTAATAGTGTAGATTTTCTCTGACTATATGAAGCACTTTAAGGCAGCCAGTGTGAATTGCCATTATATAAATAAAACTGAACTGACTGACAGAATCAGGTATAGTTAGCGCATTATCAATACACACATTTCCATTCACTGTATTTATCCAGAAGCACAAACTGCAAACACAAAAGAAATGAGTACAATCGCATAACACTGACTGTCCTACTCATGAGGCTGTTTCATCATACTTATGCTCCTCTTCAAGTACAAACAATAATAATATTGTAAACATTGCCTTCACTGACCTTAGAACTGCTTTCAGTTGAACCGGAGTGTAAAATCTGTAATATGATGAGTTTGTCTTGAACGGGGAAGTTGTGGTAGTTGCACCCACCCCCACTGACATGACGTCACACTCACAGCGCAGAGTAGATGGTTGATTTTTAACATAGAGTTTTTCTTTTTCAGGATGTGGCCCACCTTTAACTTTAATTTACAATAACTCGTCTTTCCATCTGTGTTTCTTAAACCCAACAAAGTGGTCACATGAAACTAAAAGGAAAAGTAAACAATTTATCTATGATACTTATGATTTAGCTTTTTTTGTTCTTTAAATTGTTAACGACCAAATTTTAAACCCGTAAAGCATTCATTGTTAATCCATTTTTATTATAATTTATGTTCTTATTTATACCAGTGAATTCAGCACTTGCTTCAGATTGTTGATAACATCAGAGTTTAACAGTCTTTATCTATCTATATATATCTATCTATATATATATATATATCTATGATCTCACCGTAGTGCTGCATTAACATCATCTAGCAGACCATCTGAGGGTACTTCACGTAATCTTGGTAACCGGCTACGGGGGATCCAGGTTTCAAGCTTGGCCATGATCCTATTTTTCAGGTCAGTTCCTCTCGCACTCAACGATCCTTCTCCTATCGCACTTGGGGCTATGTACCCAATCTCAGGTAGGGGTGATGATATCTCCCCCTGACCTGGCGTCCTGACTCCTCCTTGCTGTAGCATTTATGTTGTACCTTGTCAATCAAATACTCTCCAAAAGTTGATTCTGTTCATCTGTTCGTAGCGTTTTCAGTGGGAGAAATGTTTCATCACTCATCCAAGTGACTTCTTCAGTCTCAGCTGACTGCAGGTTTCCCCAATCTTATAAACAGTACATTTGCACAATGACTCAAACCACCCCATTGAATGAACAATGGGCTGGGAGGGCAGTTCCTTCCCTTCATAAAACTGGGGAAACCTGCAGTTATGATACGTTTCTTGCACTGAAAATGCCAGGTCCAGATGAATAGAAACCATACGTTTATTTTTATATATTTTAAGCCATAAAAACCTCCACACACTTACAAACCTTTCCAATGCTCTTGTAAACTCTTTTTAAACTCTTAAACACACTTTTGAGACACATCCTTACGTATTCAGCGGAAGGTTATCGTCTGAGTCCAGAGCCTCAACAAGGTGGTGAAGGGCATTTCACATTCAAGCGCTTTAAGGCCAGCAGGATACAAATAACATCAGGCTGATCCTGCCACGATTTGTCCCCCGGTTCAAATCACAGACAAACAGGATCCCACAGCTGTTTATGTTTTTAAACTTATTTTGCACAGAGAGGCATTTTTTGAAAAATGTAGCAATGTTGAATATTATTACACAGAAAAAAAAAACAACTACACGTAAAATAATCACACCGTGACTCCCATGCCTTTGTAAATGGAGGGACAGTAATGCATGTTACTGCATGCAAACCTGCAGATAGTCAGATTAACAGTATTTTGTCTCTATCTGCAATTCATCTCACGTGAACAATAATGTAGCGCACAGCGTGACGTGAAAAAAGACACATACCTTTGACGTTGCGTGACGAACTCTGTATTCCTCGTCCACACCTAAACGCAAAAAAGGAGTTTTGAAAAATCTCAGTTTTCGCTGATTCGAAACGCCGTTTATGTGGACGAAACAGCTGCGTTTTCAAAAACACCCGTGTAGGTGTGGACGTAGCCTAAAAGAGTCAGTAGTTTATTTTATCACTACCTGTAAGTTATTGCAGATTACTTGTTTACTAAATTTTTGAGGTGTGAATAAACCGCAATGGAGCAAACTATGGGCGTGTGTGGTTGGAGGATGTGTTAGTGCGTGCGTGCGTGCGCGCGGGGGATGCGCAAACATTTTTCATGTAAAACAAAGGGGGGCCCAGCAAAAAAAGTTTGGGAACCACTGGGCTAGAAAATGCTTATTTAACTGCAAAAATCATTAAAATCTACAGAAAAAAAACCCCAAAAACCCCATACCTATAGGCCCCCAGAAACCTGTTATAAAATGAAATTCCTGCAATATCAATTTAGAGATAAAATCATGATGTATTAAGTCCACTAAAGGTGAACCACGATGTGGTGTGGGAATACAATAGTAGTTAAACTATGTTCCAACTATGAAAAAGAAGAATTTGATTGAAATACCACAGAACTAGTAAAAAATATACTTAAACTACTCCTTTTGCTGCAGGAAGCTCATTTCTCTGTAACACAGGTTGAAACTTTAAAAACACAGAACGTTACTGACTGAGGTTATCAGACACCCAAAGCAGCCACTAATAGCTAAGTGTATTTATTGCACAAATATCTGTCCAACATGTGTGAGTGCGCGCGAGATAAGAAGCAGAGAAAAGGAAGGATGTAGCTTAGAGAGTTTCTAATCTATTTTTGGGGTAAAGTGCTGTGTCTACAAGAACTTTATACACAGCAGTTTGTCAGGAAGACTAAAAATACAATAAGACAAACAGGTTTATCTTTCAGTTTGCACAGACACTGAAATGTCTTATTGTGTCTTGCTGTTGTTGATAGAGAAAATGCTTCTGCACTGTTTTTATTGATTGATCGATTGATTGATGTTACATGTTTAGTTGTTCGTATTAAACCAGTTAGATGCTTTCATAAAGTAAAACCTTGTCAGAGAGAGAGGAATGCTAGCTGGTTGATTTTCATGCAAATACGTGACTGTGAATTGCATAATGTGATGAAATGGGGTGTAGATAAAGCAATGAACTTCCCCTTTCAAGATCTTTGAAAAACATATTACAGAGTTTACTGACAAGTTAAGCTGGGAGCAGTCCTGAGGTAAGTAAAGACGATATTAGCTTTTCATTTAATTTTTCTACTTGAAGATTAGAAAAGCTATGAGGAAACTCCCTTATGAGGCTGTATTACAAAATGGACTGTGTGTGTGTGTTTGTGAGAGAGAGAGAAAGTGATTGAAAGAGAGAGGGAGGTCGCTTCCAGGGCAGTTGCGGTGTATACGACTGATGTGATGTGCTTTCCACACCAATCATTCGTGAACTAACATAAATATACAAGTTAAAGTAATGGTGTAACTGCTGCTCTGTATCTCTGCTAAACTGAAATTCTCTTTTTGATTGGTTTAAGAAACAAAAGCGTGGACACCAACAACACCACTACAGAAAATCAGACCGAGATGGAGCCTGCCCGTGTGGTGCTGTGGAGCAGCTCATGTGTCTGCCTTTCTTTGACCATACTGGTCATCTTTTGTGTGTGTTGTTTGGTATGTAGCAATCGTTTTATATTTGTCGTTGTGGAAACTATTTAAAGGTTTACTGCAAAAGACCAACACAGCCTCAAAATGCCCCAAAATCAAGACATGGAATTGAAATATTAATCATCAAAATTGTGATGAGTGATTACTTCAGTGTGCAGAAAGAGTAGAACTGTGTCTTTGTGAATCCAGAGAAAGCATATGACAGAATGACAAAGCACAAACTGGCTTTGAAAGCACTGGTGCAGGACAGGTATGAGGACAGTGTGGCTGGTGGTGGTGAGGTGGGGCGAGGATTTCATTGGGGATCGCCTCTTAACTCCTTTTTTAATTACAATGGTGATGGACAGGCTGACAGATGAGGTCAGGCAGAAGTTTCCATGGGCTGTGCTGTTGGCAGGTGAGCAGGTGGAAGAGATCCTGGAGAGACGAAAAAGGTCAACAGACGCAAGACGGAAAAAATGCGTGTGAATTAATAATAATAATAATAATAATAATAATAATAATGGATTGCATTTATATAGCAGTTTTCCAGGCACCCAAAGCGCTTTACAATGCCACTATTCATTCACTCTCACATTCACACACTGATGCAGGCAAACCACAGTTGTAGCCACAGCTGCCCTGGGGCAGGCTGACAGAAGCGAGGCTGCCATATCGCGCCCCTCTGGCCATCACCAGTAGGCGGTAGGGTAAAATGTCTTGCCCAAGGACACAATGACAGGGACAGAGAGAGCTGGGGGATTGAACAAGCAACCTTCCAGTTACAGATGAGCTTCCCAACCACCTGAACCATACACAATTAGAGGAGGGGGGGGGGGTTGAAGACGGGTGTGACAACAAAGGTGTAAGGGTCAGAGATAGATGAGTTTAAATAACTGGGGTCAACAAACAGCAGACGGTGCAAAAGAGAACTGAGAAACAGAGCGTAGGCAGGGTGGAGCAGGTGAAGATAAGATGTGTGACAGAAGGATAGCAGCGAGAGCTTCTCTTATATCCTGTGGTATAAAATGTGGCCTTTTCTTTTATACGTGCATCATGTTTTTATCTCTGTTTGCCATCTTCCAATCTCTCAGTGTAAGAAAGGAGATACGGGGCTAATAGTGGAAACAGCAAATTTATCATCAGCTCAAAATAAAATCCATGTTACATATTTCTAACTTTGTACTCTCAGAACAGTAAAGCTATATTCTCAGGTCTTCAGCCAGTTTCCCTGCACGTAACTGTACTAAAGTGTATGAAATGCAAAATTACTTTACACACCTTTTATTTAAGAGGCATTATTATTATTATTATTTACTTTTGTTTTCTTAGATTTTTTTAACTGTGTTTTTCATGTTGTCAGTGACACCCTAAACTTGATCTTATCCTGAATAAAGTACCAACAAAGACAGAAACAAGACTTCATCACCACATCCCTGAAACATTTTACTTAAGTTTCATTATGTCTTTTTAGAGACTCGGTTTAAGACAGACTGTTATGTTTATTACCACATCAATGTAACTTTCATTTACTTTTCCTATAGGTGCAAAGGAATAAAACTCCTATTATCTATTACACAAACCTCCTCATTGCCACAGTTATCCAGATTTGCACTATGATGATGATGGTGTCAAAGTCTGATGACAGGAAAATCTCCAACACTTCTTCTCTTGTTTTCTACTGTGCTGTGATGGCTAATCTTTACTTCAAGGTGTGCATTGCCCTGGAAAGGTATCTATCTGTCTTTCAGTGTGTGTACTGCCTCTGGGCATTGGGTTTCAATGTGCAGCATCTTTATGGTCATAAATATTGTGTATTGTGATAATCTGTACAGCTGCTTGTCTTGTATTGCAGGTATTTGTTCATCGCCTGCCCACTGTTGGACTGCATCAGGCAAACTAAGGGTTCTGTGCTGCTCTGTGTTCTGGTCTGGGCTCTTTGTATTGTCAGTATTCCTCCTGCCACAGTCTTACAACAATATTTCCGTTTAATTTGTTTCACCCTCCTGCCGGGTCTTCCGTTCATCTACTGTTTAATTGGGATCCTACAAGCGCTGCCTGCTGCCACCGCAGTACCCACTGAGGAAAAGAGAAGAATTGCAGGAACTTTAGTTCTGCTGTTGCTTAACTACTTTCTGATCGTACTTCCCACCACCATTTTTTATATTTTAATCGTCTCACTTCATTATCACTTTGATACTGATATCCCAGATATCGTTTTGACTTTGTCTCTGCTCAGTCCTTTTGTAGACTTGACTCTGTTTTGTTTCATGCGGAAAGGGCCCATCGACAAGCTGCTGGCATGTCTGTGCTGCTGCAGTATGGACAGCCCTGCAGCTGACGTAGCATCAGATCATCAGAGTGGCTGATGGGTGCAGAGATGTGGGTTTACTTCAGCAGAGACAAGTGGAGAAAAAAAGGAGAAGCAGAATTGCAGAAAAGAAAGAGAATTTAGTTTCCCACATATTTCTCATGTTTGTATGTATTTATATGTCCTGATTATAATTATGGCATTTCCTCTTTCATAGAAAGTTTTATAATACAAACTAGAGAGTAAGCAGGAAAATGTAAATAAGCCATCAATTCAAAGCTTTTTGTGCATTATTTTTATGGAAGTTTTTATTTTTTAGACATTAATAAAATTAAGGTATGTTGTTGCTCCAGTGTGCCTTTTTGTTCTTTTTGAGTGTTTTTTTTTCTTTAGTGAAACTCTTGTTGATGTTAAAAATATACAATCATCTTCTAATTCTGTCATGAGATGACGGTGAAGCTGGCCATAAATACTGTCCGTTGATTGCCATGAATTAACTCCAGGTGAGCTGCCCAGGTGAGAGGAGGGCAGACAATCATCCCCACAGGACGCACACACAGCTGCTCACACGGACCATGACAAATTGTCTGTACTAACACTAAAGGAAGACATGAAAAACATCAATTCTGAGACAACTTCAGATTGTTTTAGCATTAAGAGGTTTTTATCCAGAGGTAAAGGAAAGTGTGAACGCTGACTGTCTTTAAGTCTGATGTCATTAGCCGTGTGGGCCCAAACTCTGCTGCAGGTGATGGCAATTCTGGCTCTTTTTAGAGAACCAGCTCCTAAATATGCTTTTATTTATTCACTCCACATAAAATTTAAAAAATAAATTATAAAATACAAAAACCAACTACCTACAATTCTATTTTTAACTATTTAAAAAAAATTAAGCTTTCTCCTTTTAAACAAATTTAAAGTGAAACAACACAAACCACAACACAATAAAATATAAATTAATACGCAAAACAAGGAGATTTTTTCCTGCTTGGAATTGCATACATAGGATTCAGTGCATGAATAAACTTTCTGATTCCTTTATCATCCACAACTAAAAATAGTTGGAAATCAAGTGCAATCATTTTTGCCAGGTCTTTATAAATTGAGTTCTTGCTGGGGTCACAGGCTTCTGCAAAAACTGTCTAATACAGCTCTGGGTTGGTTTATGTGGTTGTGGTGGTCTACTGCATGATGTTGTAGATGCAGCAGCAGCAACAGTTGCAGTAGACACATTGGCATCTTCATTAATATCACACTCAACTGACTGTCTTTTATCTTCCCATTGCCCTGATGAGTGGACATCATTTTGTTTCTTTTCTTGGTGTCACTTATTTTCATTACTAGGACTTTCTAATGTGACGATGTTGTCTCTTGTTGTTGCCCTCCCTCCTGCTCTTTTCTTGTGCATGAAGCGAAAAAAAGTGAGAGAGAGAGAGGGAGCTAAAGAAAAAAAGAAACACGATCCTGACAAGGAGCTGACACCTGTCATTCACGTCAATGATCTGGCTCCAAGAGCCGTTTCGTTTGCGACCGACACATCACTAGCAGGTCCATAAGTCAAACGATCACTGTAGGATCACTGAGAGTTACAAACTGTCTAAATTCTTCTATCTGTAATAAAATGATCAGTGTGGCTGCTCTACCAGGTGTAACAATTAAGTTTAACATCCAGGCATCCATGAAAATGGAATTTATGACATTTAAGCGAGTTAGAAGTTAGCAGGAAGTTAACTTCCATCTAAATATAATATGGCATGTCCTGACTGAGGGATTTTTGAAACAAATTAAAACGTACAGCTCTGCTCACATCCAACATACATAAAGACAGAAAACTAAACAGCAGTGACCTTTGTAGGGTTACTGAAGTTTGGCTAGCTGCTATATAATGATGCGCTAGGTGATCGCTAGCGACACAGCTATGTTAGCATAATATAAACAGTGAAGCTGGAGGATGAACGCTAACTTTTTTCCCCCCGACAAAAGTTAACGTGAGGGTTCCCGATGGTTAGGGACAAATACAATCGCATGGCAGGATGCTGTAAACGGACCAAACTTCAGTCAGGAGAACAACTGATATAATCCATCCACAATACGAGGTTAGACATTAATATACTGGTGCATGGGCTGGGCTGTAGTTATATCGCAAGCTTTTAAAAACTGAGCTTGAAAATGAATAGCAGTAATAAAAACTGAGAGAGGCCCACAGTGATCACTGACTGTTTTTAGGGGCTTTTTGAGATTAACATGTTAAAAACACAAAAGTCTTATTAAACACAGGGTAGTTTGGGCCAGGAAGCAGGATTTATCAGGTCATCACTTAAAGACCGGATAGAGATTAATACAAGAAAAGGGAAACAAATGATCAACATTAATACAAAGCTGGCAGTTTAATCTGTAAATGTATGTATAAGTAAAAAATAAAATACAATGTTTTAATTAAGATTTTTGTTTGTTAGTTTCTGGTTCTAACTAATATAAAAACAGAAAAGCTGCTAAAGCTGGAAAGACAGAGCAGAACACAACCACTGAGGCACAATCGCAACAGGGCTGGGCTTAAACCATTGAGAATGAGGGAGAGGCCACAAAGGAACTGAGACAAGCCAATAATAAGGGACAGGAAAAACACAGAGAGCTAAATAACACAGAGAAACATATTCATACAGTTTCAAAAATGTTAAAATGCTCACATGGATAAACAATCTTCCTGCGGTGTGTATGTGTGCTTGAGTGTGTGAGTGAGAGAGTATGTGAGAGTGTATGTTTCTTTGTCACTGAACTTAATGCGAAATAATGCAATAATGCTCACCAGGAGCGAGAGGCGGATGGATCCAGGAGGACCGAGCCATCCGCAAGGGTACTGGAGACCAAAGACAACTTATCTCAGCGACATCTGCACTTACAGCTAATGAGTCCCAGAGGTGAAAGGCAGCTGACCTCTCCAGGGTTCAGGACTTCAGGTGCCAAAGAACTGCGCCATACAGACAGAGTTAATAGATACACGTAGACATTGAGGGCTAGCAGGAGGGACCATGCGCTTACCTGCTGCTCTCTGGCAGGTAGCTCCATGCCCTCCTGGGTTTTAAATGCACCTTAGAACACACAATGAGCGGGTGGAGGGAGGTTTGGAGTCTTCTCTCACCCCCATTCTCTACGACCTGCTGGAGCGGGGGGGCTAGGAGGAGGAGTTGGCCGTCCGACTGCGGTCTGGAGTGTGGGGCCTCCCTGCTGCTGCGGAGTCGGGGCGGTCTGCCTCCCCCCACCGCAAGGAAAAGGGTAATACCACCTGGGTCTGGGTGCAGTTCCCCCCTCCAGGGGCAAGGGCACCTAGACCCGGTTTGTAGAGTACGCTTGGGGAGTGTGATCGTGTGTACAACGTCTCTTTATGTCTGTCTCCACGTTGGTTGAGTGTGGAGTAAGTGCATATGAGAGCATGAGGGTGGGAATGGATGTTTGTATATGTGTGTGCCTGTATTTCTGTGTCTATATGTCAGGTTGGGTGTCAGGCGCCACCTCTCTGGGGACATCTCAGGCCCTCCAAGGTTTGGAGGCCTATCTCCCCCTACCACCACTTCCCCTGCCAGTGGCGGACTCCCTCAGACATCGGTGCGTTGGTGGTTCTTTGTGTCCGGGGATGGGCGTCCGGGTACACACTGGCTCACTCCTTGGCGGCCGCTTATCGGGGCCTGGAGCCTGGGGCTCGCTCGGGCCACTTCGGAGGTGGGGTGCCCCCGGCCTCTCGGCCTGGGGCTCGGTCACTCAGGCACAGCTGGCTGCCGGCGGAGCTCACAGGCGCGTCACTGCAACTCCCCCTGGCTTCTGCTCCGCGGCTGCTGAGTGAGCCCTTATCTGGGACTCTCCTCAGCTCTTACTGGGACAGTGGCGCAGCTGCCCCTCTGTTGGTCTTCCTTGGTCTCTTGTGTTCTGGGGGCCTCCAGAGGCCTCCAGAGTTGAGATCAAAACTCCAGACATCCAGATGTCTGGAGTTTTGATCTCCATACCTGCTTCATGCCCTGGAGGACGGGGCTGTGGCCCCCCCACACCCTCTAGCAGATCATTACATGAAGGAACCTTTAAAAAAAAAAAAAACAAGCGCGTCCATGCTCACAGGTGTACACACGGGTGATCACACCCACAAACTACACCCTTTTTGGCTCCTACCTCAAAGCACACTGTGTTCTGTTGATCTTATGTGCTGCACAATAATGTTTAATATTTAGTATTTACTGTCATATTCCCATATATCATTGTGATGTTGTTTACTCTATTACTCTTGTTCTCTTCTGCTTGTTTTCTTTTTTCTTTCTCAGCAGGTGATCCAGGTGATTGATATATGCATTTTTTTTCTTTTTTTTTCTGCTCATTCTGTTGGTTTTTGTCTTTTGCCCTTCTCCCCCGTCCCTCTTCTCAGCTGTTTCTCTTTCCCTCTTTCTTTCTCCCCTTCTTTCCCCCAGTCCAGTCTGTCCCGTATTCAGTAAGTGAAAATAAAATAAACAATAAAAGGTGAATCAAATGGACCATTACGGCAAGGCTGGGATGGTCAGTTTGGTAAAGTAAATCCGTTGGGCATCTTTCTTTGCCTTTAGACAACAATTCTGATGGCAAAAGAGCCAAACGGGACAGGCAAAAAAATAAAAAATAATAATAATAATTCATAATGACGTTAGCCGGTCCTACTGCCCGGCATCAAAAGTGTTGTGATGGATTATACTTTCATCTGTCTTTGCCCAACATATTGCTGCATGTTTGTATTTATTGCTGTTTGCTAAAAATAAAAAACTGGATGTTAAAAGAAAAAAAAAGAGTTAATAGATTTCTCACTGATACGGTGAAGTTAGAGGCTGCATGAAGTGAGCGACAACCTGTTAAAAAAAACAATGTGTGAACTGGGTGTAGGATCAAAGTCAAAGTCAAAGTCAACTTTATTGTCAATTCTGCCACATGTACAGGACATACAGAGAATAGAAACTTCGTTACTCTCAATCCCTAGATAAAATAGAAAATGAACATTTAAATATAAGAGTGATTAAAAATGCAAGTAAAATATTTTAAAGTAAAAAAAATTAAATAATATAATACAATTTTACATATAACAAGAAAGCTATACAATATACAATATAAGGGTAAATGACATTGAGTGCAAACCAGGCAGAGTAGTAGTAGTAGTGCAAATAGGATGCGATTGTCACTGCAACTTCCCCTTTGAAGACAAACTTGTCATATTGCAGATTTTCTGACTGCAGTCTCTCTCTTATTGTTAAATCATGAACACTGACTGTAACTGACACGCGTGAGGCCTGCAGTTCTGTAGATGCTGTTCTGGATCCTTTTGTGACCTCCTGGATGAGTCCTTGATCCACTCTTGCAGTAACGGTAAGTCAGTCATTCATTGGAAGGTTCACCACTAAGTTTTCTCCATTTGTGAAAAAAAATATCTCTTATAATGGTTTACCAGAGTCCCAAAACCTTAGAAATGTCAACGGACCAACTCAGGGGTGTCCAACTCCGGGCCTCAAGGGCCAGCGTCCTCCAGGTTTTAGATCAAAGTTCATTACCAGCCCCAACCAGACTGAGGCCACAGCAGTATAACAAAGGGAGGATTCAGGGTCACCTGATCCAGACCTAAATACATGCTTTATCAAAATGCTCCAGTGCGGAGAAGTCAGTGTGCGAGAAATATGCTCTCTCTTTGTAACCCTGTCAGTACTCTTGATGTGGCATTTTGGTTCAGTTGAAGGCTTTTCCTGCTAAAAATAAATTACAGTAGTCCAGCTTAGAAGTAATAAATGCATGAACCAGTTTTTCAGCGTCACTCTGAGACACGATCTTTGTCATTTTTGAGATATTGGAAGACAGCAGTCCTAAAAATCATAGAAATATGATATTTGACCAGATGCTTACTCTGGGTGTCATTACTGTGGCTTCCCGTAACACTGTGAGGAATATTGAAGTGGTTTTTTTTGACCAGGGTATGTCCTGGTCGAAAGGATATGTAGGACTGAGTACAAAAACTGAATTCAGAAGAAAAAATGTGAAATCATCCAGGTCTCGAAGTTAAAATAAAAACTATTTTATTGTTAGTTCTACCGACTTTTCTCCTAAACCTTTCTAACCTATAATTTCATGTGAGCATAATGGTGAAATGATAATCTTTTTCTGCCACTAGCTTTTTTTGTCTTCTCAAGAAAATTTGGTCAAACATTTTCCAGCAACTCGACCACAAAAGAGTCAGTCAGAGATGGAGTCCACCCTGATAATGACGTGGATCAACACCTGTGTCTGCCTTCCTTTGACTATCCTGATCATCTGTTGTGTATGTTGCATGGTATGTAAAAAATTTACATTTATGTGCTTGTGTATCCATCAGCCTGAGATCTGAATATTTATTAAATTATTTAAAAAATAGAGCTGCTGTTCAACTAACGGAAGAGGGGAAGTGTAAAAAAGTGATTGTTAAAATTAGATTGTTAGTTTCACATAAATTTAAAGGTCTGACTTAAAAAGTTATTCCAGTTATAGTCTTACTTCCTCTAACTGTAAAAGTATCTTGTTTATTACTTGCAGTTAGAGGGTGAGGGAAAGCAGCGAGAGGTAACGAGAGCGTAGAGAGATAAAGACAAGATATAAACTGTGCTTTAGCCTAACTGTAACCTGACCACTTAAAGACAAAGCAACAAGGTGATATATACCAGTTTTTAAATTGTGTTGATAGGCCAGTAAAACCAGAGTCATAAACAATATATACATTGCGTTTTTTCCTCAATAGTTTTGTCACGTTTCCTGCCTAAAGACAGCGCAGCGAGTACTCTCTGCTTATGAGCAAAGAACAAAATAGGGGAAGTTTTAGGAGAGAGAGAGAGAGAGAGAGAGAGAGAGAGAGAGAGAGAGAGAGAGAGAGAGAAAGACAGCAGAAAAAGAGAGAGAGAAAGACAGCAGAAAAAGAGAGAGAGACAGTTTTGAGATGTGAGAGATTTGTGACGTTTAGCGTGTTTGGAGTGTGTAGTTAATGTGTTGTCTTGTGTAGTTAGTGTGTGGTGTTGTGGATAGTTTTGTGTTGTGTGTCAGAACAATGAGGCGACTGCTGTCTCCAGGTAGAAACAGCAGTGATACACCTGCTGCTGTCAGACCTGCAGGTATCAGGCTGTGATGTTCTCCTTTATAGTGGACAGAAATAATGTTTTTGGAGTGGCACAAATAATTTGTGGCATCTTATTGAATGCAAACAGCTGATTGTTCTGTAAATAGTTTGAAATGGTTATTTAAAAAATCAAGGTAAAAGGTAAATGGATGCAAATAAATTTGTTGTTTGCAAAACTTGTGCATGTGATTTTAAAATTGACCATTTTTATTTGTATTTAAAGTTATGAAATATGATCATTAAACATTTTTGTGGTTGTTACAGTAAAAAAAAAAACTTTTTCTACTCTGATTTTATGTTTTTTGTCTGATTTGAGATCAATTGTGTTAATACAGTGTGTCAAAATGAAAACAAACTTTTTTTTTAAAGTAACGCAATAGTTACTTTTCAAGTAATTAATTACTTTTAGAATATTGTAATTTAGTTACTAACTCTACTTTTTGAAGAAGTAACTAGTATTACTTTTTCAAAGTAACTTGCCCAACACTGTCATTGAGGCAGATGTTTTTAATTTTAGCAATACTGCAGAGGAAGCGAGGCAGTCCTCAGTGCAGAATATACTCTGTGAAGCTTTCATGTTAATAAAACTGTTTGATCACTCGCATAACAGCATTCTATCCCTCTACAGCACAACACAGCTAGCATAGCCACTCATTGGCTGTAGAGGTACAGGTTCACTTTATTTATTTTTTTAATTTGTCGCTCATCGTAGAGGAAGGAAGGTTTTCTTTAGTAAGACAAGAAAGCAGGCTGACTCAGTGTTACACCCACTGTTCCTGTTTCCTGTCTCTTATGTCACTGATATTTCTAATTACTGAGAACAGACTTCGCTGTCCACACTACAGTCTCCAGAAAACCTGGTATATAAGTAGATTCATTTTGAAAGTAGACATGCTACTGCATTAATGTGAATTCATTGAATATTTCCTGCAGGTGCAACGGTGTCAGGCCCCTTTCATCTATTACACAAACCTCCTCGTCTCCAATCTACTCCAGCTCTGCATAACAATGGCATTCATGAAAGAACCTCATAACCAGGTTTTTGAGACCATTCTCTACTGTGGTGTGATGGCCAGTCTTTACTTCAAGTGTTGCATTGCTCTGGAAAGGTACCTATCTGTCTTTTAGTGTGTGTGTACTTGCATGTGTTTAAACATTATATTGTACAGTGAAGCATCTTTATAATCAGTGATCTATTATTCTGTACTGTGATCATGAGCGTCTCTGTCTGTTTTGCGTTGCAGGTATTGTTTCATCGCCTGTCCGTGGTTAGACTGGCTCAGACAAACTAAGGCTTCTGTGCTGGTCTGTGTTCTGGTCTGGGTCTTTTGTATTGTCAGTGTCCCTCTGGGTGTAGTGTTGCAAGAATTTGTACGGTTCATTATTTATGCCCTCCTCCCCACTCCTCTCTTCATCTTCTCTTTAGCTGGGACCATCAAAGCTCTGCCTGCTGCCCCTTCAGTGCCCACTGAGGAAAAACGAAGAATCATTGGAATGTTGGTTGTTTTGCTGCTTAACTACTTTTTCATGCTTCCCACAATCATCATTCATAATTTAATAAACTCAAGCTTGATTGACCCCACACAGATCCATGTTATGTTTGTAATCTCCTTTTTGCTCAGTCCATTTGTGGACTTGATTCTGTTTGTTTTCATGTGGAAAGGACCCATTGACAGACTGCTGGCACTTCTGTGCTGCTGTAATAGAGACAACACTGCAGCAGATGAAGCAGGAGGTGGTCAGTGTGAATGATTATAGGACAGACTGACGTGGTGAGTGAATAGTCAGAGACAAAGGGAGAGTGAAAAATTGCAGCCAAATAGTGTCAGAAATGCAGAGAAACTGGTTGATCGGTTCTTTTCCCAGTGAGAACTTGAGTCTCTACAGTGCAATATTCTTTGCGGCTTGAAATTAAAGGGCAAAATTTCTTCCAGAATCATTTCTCTTCATATTTTTTCCAGATGTTTCTGACTTAACAGAGATTAAACAATGGTACCTATAGTTCTGTAATATCTTACAAAAAGTAATGGAAATGTATCCAATAAAGTTTATTCTTGTTTTCTCTTAAGATGTTATGTATTTGTCTGTTTACATTTTATGAATTAAACAGATTTTTGGTTGGATTTTGTTCTGTTATTAATGCTGTTGTGCTGCTCTTTCCAGGATGTTGAGAATCATTCTCCAGGTTAGAACAAAGTGGCACCATTTGACTCTTGTAGAGGATTTACATTTTTAAACATTTGTACATTCACATTTATCGTGGTTTTGCACTGGAGATCATTGAGAGTTTAAATTTCTCAGTGCCAAATATTCCATATAAGACTGTAAAAATGTTTTTTTTTTGTCCTCTAGATGGCGCCATGGGTCAGAATGTGTCTCTATTACTTAAATAAAATTAAGTTTCAGTACAAATGTTTCATCAATAAAAATAACGTACTTAGAAGAACATATTTTGGTTTAGCTGGAGAGGTTCCAAGATTTGATTTGGCAGATTTCTGCACCTGATGTCTTTCTTCTTCTGTTTATTATTATTATTATTGCTGCAATTGTTGTTATTATACATGTAAAAGTATCTTTAAGTTTAAAACAAACAAACAAACAAACAAACAAATGGAATCCAGTTTTGTAGTTGTTCTTTGGCATCTATTTGGCCCGAAATATACTTGGTTGGTTTCAAGAAAATACTGTAGTTTGAGTTATAATAGGTTAAAATGAACCTCTATATATATATATGGACTATATAGACTACGTGAAGTACCCTCTAACGTCTGCTAGATGACGCTAATGCAGCACCAAACTCAAGCCCATAGCACAAGTTACCATCAAGTGTGGGATCTACCAAGGAGATGCTCTGTCCCCACTGCTGTTCTGCATAGGCCTGAACCCCCTCAGTGAGATCATTGACAAGACTGGCTACGGATACCGACTATGAAATGGAGCAGTTGTCAGCCACCTCCTGTACATGGATGACATCAAGCTGTATGCCAAGAGTGAACGAGACATTGATTCACTGATCCACACTACCAGGCTATACAGCAATGATATTGTAATGTCGTTCGGACTGGAGAAATGTAACAAAGAGAGGGAAGGTAGTCAGAACTGAGGGGACTGAACTACCAGAAGGCAACATTACAGACACAGAGCACAGTTACAAGTACCTGGGGATCCCACAGGCAAATGGGAACCATGAAGAGGCTGCTAGGAAAGCTGCAACCACCAAGTACCTGCAGAGGGTCAGGCAAGTCCGGAGGAGTCAGCTGAACGGTAAGAACAAGATCCGGGCCATCAACACCTACGCCCTGCCTGTGATCAGGTACCCTGCTGGGGTAATAGGCTGGCCAAAGGAGGAGATAGAAGCCACTGACATAAAGACAAGAAAGCTCCTTACCATGCATGGAGGGTTTCACCTCAAGGCCAGCACCATGAGGCTGGACGCTAAGCGGAAGGAAGGAGGCCGGGGACTGGTGAGTGTCAGCACCACAGTCCAGGATGAGACAACGAACATCCATGAATACATCAGAAAGATGGCCCCAACTGACAGCGTGCTCAGTGAATACCTCAGGCAGCAGAAACCCAAGAAAGAGGAGGAAGAGGAGGAACCATCATGGACGGTCTTTTTTTTTTAGTTCTTTGTGTGGTAATCTATTAGTTTTCTATTATTTAGTATTAGGTTATTCTTGGTATTTGCTGATGTAATATTTGCAATGCATTTTAAGGATTTAGTTGTGAGTCAGGCATTTGTGTGTTCTAAAAAACTCCCCAAACAAAAGCCATTGCTGCATTAATAACTCTGTTTTCTTACATGCATAGAGAGAGAGATCCTGTTAAGAGTGACTGCAGGGGTTCATTTACTAGAAGGGCAAATTGAAATTATTAGTTTTTAAACTCAAGTGAATTGGGGTGCAAACTAAAAATAAAAAACTGTCTTTTCACTGTAAATCTTAAAAATTACCCTGCAAGTGTGACTGCATGCGGGTGGTGGGCGGGGTTTCACGATTTGCAACTTCCCCGTTCAAGACAATGTGAAGGCAACTAGAAGCATGGAAATATAAAACTGGCTCTACTCTAAAAATCACTACTCTTGTTTGTATTTGACTCTGAGTGGAGTATGGAGTGTTTAAAGTTGGCAACGACGACGTCTCTGTTCAAGACAGACGGGGACAGATATCATGTTTCAGAGTTTGATGACTGAGACCGTTGGAACATTCCTGAGGCAAGTAAGGGCAATGTTTACACTTATCACACTGCTTCTGAAGAACAGCATAGTCACAAGAAAACTGGCATTTAGTAATAAAGTATTATGAGATAGACTACTATGCTCTTTTCTTTTGTGCTTGCAGGGTGCTTTTGTATAAATGCAGAGAACAGAAATGTGTGTACTGGTAACTGTTATTGGCTGTACTTGATTATACTCAGATTACTTGATAAAAACTTGATCAGAGAAAATCAAATATTTCGTTTTCACTAGTTTAATACATGCTGACTGTGAATTCCAGTGAATGGGGGTTGGTACACAGCAAAATCTCCAGTGTTAAATTAACATTGGAGAGTGTCTATATGGGTCCACACCTCTGAGTGTTAAATACAACACTGTTGAGTGTTAAATTAACACTTTTGACAGTGTTATATGTTTAAAAGTAACTTAGTCAGTTTTGAAGATTAACAATGGCTAACGCTGAGCAGTGCTGATTTTCTAACACTGGAAAATAACTCAAAATGTTAGAAATATTCCAGTGTTAGAAAATCAGCACTGCTCAGCGTTAGCCATTGTTAATCTTCAAAACTGACTAAGTTACTTTTAAACATATAACACTGTCAAAAGTGTTAATTTAACACTCAACAGTGTTGTATTTAACACTCAGAGGTGTGGACCCATATAGACACTCTCCAATGTTAATTTAACACTGGAGATTTTGCTGTGTATTTTTAAAGTTGACTACCACAACTTCCTCCTTCAGTTTTCACCAGCATTATCTGCATTATATTTCATGTGTGGGCGGTCTCGAGGCAAGTGAAGGCAACACTTGCAATTAGTCACATGTTCTTTTGTGTTTGCAGTGTGCTTATCTATGAATGTTGTGAATGTAAATATCTGTACTGGTACTGCACTAACTGCACTTGTTTAAGATCATATTACTTGACAGAACACTGATTTATTTTCACATATTTGCTTCAAAGTAGCAGTAAATATGTGTATGAACCTGATGAATACAATATAATAACACAGCCGTCTATATTATTTGTTACCAGTTTTCTACATGTACTTTTTATTGAATTTTTTCATCACTGTAACTACATGGAATCTCCCTTTTCCACCGACAGGTCTTTCTTTGAAGAAAAGGTGAACAGTGCATCTTTTACCAGAGCTCCATCCCTGAATGGCAGATAGAGATGGGGCCCATCCATGTGATGATGTGGATCAATATTGGTGTCTGCCTTCCTTTGACCATACTGGTCATCTGCTGTTTGTGTTGTGTGGTATGTAGATAATCACTAAATATTGTGCATTTTATGTCTGTCAGTATAGGAACAAAAAGAAGAGTTTTCAAAACAAATATAATTAAAATAAGAAATATGTTTCCGTTAGGAGAAAAAATGGATGGAAATAATTTTGAACTGATTCCAGCAATCTTAATGTGTAATTTAAAAAACTGTGATAGACAGTTTAATACAAAATATTGTCCAGCAAGCTATTTTTTTCATGGTCCAAAGCCTGATCCTTTTAGCTGATGCCAGGAGACCAAAATGTCTCTATACTGTCCACCTGTGCACTGAACGTCCTTTTCCTTCTTGCGGTCACGTGCACAGATGCCGGTATAGATGCTTATTCAGTACTTAAACATTGAACTAGCACTATAGCACTATTAGTTTTTGTTAAATAAAAATTAAAATGGTGTAATATGTTGTGCACTGTTGTTCAGCTGTAAGACCTGCAAGACCTGATCAGAGGAATATAAACCTTGTTTTTACCCCGACTGTGCTATACTAGTTAGGGATAATTGAACATTTCACTGCGACACTAACATGGGCAGTATCGGACATATAGACTGGATGGGTCCAGCACACCATTGAATCCTATCGAGATCTTTAAAATTACTTCTGTGGTTTATTGGGAAACGCGAACACCGATTATCCTGAATGGGTACCTGTCACACTGGATGGGGCTGTGCTTAGGCTTCTAAGGGTTATTCCTTTATGAGTCCTGACATAATATAATCAGCTGCATCTGTTATAGTTTACACGTTACAGTATACCCAGAAAAGCTTTCACACTTACATGCAGCTGTGACCTTAAAAAGTAGGTCATTTGGGGTCAAGTGACAAAGAAGTGAAAAATGAATCACTATAAAAAAGAGAAAATTGACCCCTAGGGTGTGGTTAAGTGTAATGATCGTAATTTCATGTTTGTTAGAGTTTATACTGAACAGTAAGTCCAGGTTAATGTGCAGGTTTGCAGTGAATTACTATGTTGGTGCAGGCAAGACTGTGATATTCATGGTGACTGGTTAGGTGCTGTGTGTGTGTGTGTGTGTGTGTGTGTGTGTGTGTGTGTGTGTGTGTGTGTGTGTGTGTGTGTGTGTGTGTGTGTGTCACAAAGCATGATTATGAGAGAGATGGGGGTGGGTGGGAGTGATGGGAGATGTTTCAGGGTTGTTCCTTCATTATTTTAGGGTCACTGAGGCAAATTGAGAGTCTTGAGATTTGGTGCTATATAAATAAAGCTTCCTGTGTATGAGTGTATGTAACATCTGAAGGGATTTTAGAGTTCACATTGAATAATCTCAGTAAGAGGATTAATCATTACTCACCCAATGTGGATTTAAGAATTTGAATGATAATTTTTCTCTACTCATTTTTGCTTTGTTGGATTGAAGTCTGAAAGGAGCTGGAGGACTTAATGAGTCACTGCTCCCTCATTTGGACTTCATTGGGTGCAGTCTGCAGAGGGCTGTCTGTGACCATGAGCACTGGCCACTAAGTGGCAGTGTTTCATCAGAAGTTAGTGCAGTTAACATCTGGACGTAGGCAACTGAAGCTGCCTGCATTGCTTGGTTGGGTCTATCTCTTGGAATTGGAAACTCAAACCATTTTGGAAAACTGCTCCAGACTTACTACAAAGGAGTAACTGCTGATCCACAACACTGAGTGTACAACCACTGCCCACACACTGCCTGCTGTACCACAACTTACACTATGTTTCCACATCTGTCAAATTTTAACCCCCACTGATGGCAACGGCCACTTTTCTAATAGAAATCTGCTAAAAAAAACTTTATGGGGTAACGATGGTAAGGCAAAAAAAAAAAAAAATCATGATAAAAAATAGTTATGAATAATTACGAATAAAACAACAGGGAAAAATAAGAGGAGACGGTTGCAGCACAGTGTGGGGGATTATTGTAAGAGAGTGAATCTGAATGATGTGTTTTACTTTCTAAAACTATGGTTGTTTAGCATGTAGTTAAAACCCTGCTGCTAAGTGGCGCACTGGTGACCTGTGGGTAGTTAACAGATTAAAATGAATAGAGATGGCATGAAAATATTACATCTGTTAGTTTGTACATTAATCAGTGTTCCTGTAACTTCTCTGTTCACATCAAACCGTTGTGTGAATTAAAATGTAAAAGTTAAATAATGCTGACAAAGTGCCTGCACAATTTCAAGGTTAGCCTTTCTATCATCCAGTAGAAGATGCACAACACCTGGGTCTCATAGCTTAATCAGAATGTTTCACTAAAGGAGTAAACGTTAATATACTTCACAGTGAAAATATTTGGAAGTGAGGTACTCTCTAACATATAATACACATCCCATCAGATAACAAGTGCAACATTGTAATACCGCACATGACAAAACATTGTCTGTTTAATCTGACCTCATAGATTGCTCTATGATGGAGTTGAACACATCTTGTTATTATTTCATATTCTGACTAATAATTGTATGTCCTGCAGGTGCGACGGGATCAGGTCCCTGTCATCTATTACACAAACCTCCTGATCTCCAATCTAATCCAGATGTGCACTATCATCATTATCGTGGCAAAACCAGATGATCATGAAACCTACATGATGTCTTTTGTTATTTACTATTTCGGTGTCCAGGCCAGTCTTTACTTCAAGTTGTGCATTGCTCTGGAAAGGTACCTGTCTAACTTTCAGTGTGTGTACTTGCATGTGCTTGAGTACTATATTGTACTGTGAATCATCCATATTTTTAGAAATAATATATTCTCTACTGTGAAAATTAAGTTATCTGTCTGTCTTGTGTTGCAGGTGTTTTTTCATCACCCGCCCACTGACGGACTTTATGAGGCAAACCAGGAGTTCTGTGCTGGTCTGCATTCTGGTCTGGGCCCTTTGTGTTGTCAGTGTACCTGTGGCCATAGTCTTGCGTTATTTTCTACGAGTCCTTATTTTGATCCTAGTCCCTGCCTTTCTGTTCATCATCTGTTTTGCTGCGACCCTCAAAGCCCTGCATGCTGCCTCCACAGTGAGCACCGAGGAAAAGCGAAGAATTGTAGGAACTTTGGTTCTGTTACAGCTTAGTTACTTTCTGATGATCCTACCTGCAATTACTGAGTTAACTTTTGAATTTCACCCACATGACACTGTCAGAGATGTTGTTTTTATCTTGTTTCTACTCAGTCCTTTTATGGACCTGATTTTGTTTTTTCTCATGCAGAAAATGCCCACTGACAAGCGGCTGGCTGGTTTGTGCTGCTGCAGTAGGTGTAGCAGCAGCTCATCATTGTGAGGAAAAAGCAAACGGCTGTTGTACTACAGATTTAAGCAGCAAAAACTATTTTATTTTATATGCTCGAATATACAGAAAATAGGTTTAAATGTTAAACAAATTTCTTCCAGTCAGAGAATGTTGCATATAATTTAATTTTTGCTTGATGCGTAAAGTTAAAAGATTAAAAATAATAAAACTAGTTTTAAAAAGAGACTTTTTCATTTGATTACATTTTATATGATGGATTATGCAGAGAAACTAGAATTGGTCTGAAAAATCTATTGCTTTATCACCTATTCAGGTTGTAAATCATGTTTTTAAAAAGTAACTAAGTAACTAATTACTTTTGAAAATAAGTAATCAGTAAAGTAACAGGATTACTTTTTGGGGGAAGTAATCAGTAGTTAGTTACTGATTACTTTTTTCAAGTACCTTGACCAACACTGGTCTTGTGTTGCCATCTGCAACACTTGACCACTGATGGATTTTATGAGGTAAACCAGGAGTTCTGTGCTGGTCTGAGTCTGAGTTAACGTTTGAATTTCACCCACATGACACTGTCAGAGATGTTGTTTTTATCTTGTTTCTATTCAGTCCTTTTATTACGGAGCCCCGCAGGGGACATGGGAGAAAAAAAAAATTAAGACGGACTTTTGTGAGATCTCGCAAAGGTTTTAGCCACATTCTTCGGAGGCCACCAGCTCGAAGCCGACCGGGAGGTCGAGGCACGATGTGCCGGGAAAGCGGTGTTCCTCCCGGCTGTAGTAGGTCTCGACCTCCCGTTAGCTTCAAGCTAGTGGGTGTCAGATCTCCGAAAACGTCGGTGCACTTTTGCAAATATGTGATGTCTTGTAAACCGAGCAGGTATCTGACGTTTACACAACTACATTCACGCCTCAAAATATCTTAAAAGTGTATTTTGTGACCCAGAAAGAGTAATATTACAACTAAGTAGCTGCCGCCATTGTTGGAATTCAACTTTTGCGGGGTCTCGCAAAAGTTTTGCGAGATCCCGAGTTTGTTTTGCGAGATCTCGCAAAAGTTTTGCGAGATCTCGCAAAAGTCCATCTTATTTTTTTTTTCTCCCATGTCCCCTGCGGGGCTCCATATTTTATGGACTTGATTTTTTTTTTTTGCAGAAAATGCTCAGTGACAAGCCGCTGGCTGGTTTGTGCTGCTGCAGTATGTTGCAGCAGGCCATCAGTGTGAGGAAAAAGCAAACGGCTGTTGTAGCTTTAAGCAGTACTGTGACAATAAATCTGCATCTCCATGTGAATGTATTCATTTCAGAATTTTATTTTATAATTTTTAGTTCTATAGTGTTAGTTGCATTTTATTTACTATATAGAGAAATCTTTTACATTACAATGTTCACTGCAGTTTAAAATTATAAGGCAAACTTACATCCATCTACAGAAGCTTTTTCCTCAGCCGTTCCTAATGTCTAGACTAATTTCTTCCTGGTTAAATAAAGAAAATAATATAAGGCACTATTTTTTCCATAAATTCTTTTGTTATTTTGTGTTTTGCTTTATGATGTCATGTACCATCTATGGTCTGAATTGCTGTTAGTAATGCTGCTGTGTTTTTTCCAGGAGGACTCATGAATCAGATCACGGTGGTATTTCACTAAACTCCACAATGAGAAATAAACATTTAAGCATTTCAAAATTCATAACGATAATGGTTTAAATTTGAGGATACTATTTAATGCTCTCGGACTTTTAAGCTCAGACGTTTTTAAAATATATTTGACCACTAGATGGTGCTCCCAATAGAGGATGCTTTAATGTTAGTTTACCTCCACTTTTTTTTAGATTTGAAGAATCATAGAAAATAGGCCAGTGTAAGTGCTCTTGGCAATAGCTTTGTATACATTTATGATGTTATATTTTTCTTCTAAATCCAATCTGGAAGCTGGATGGCTGCACTGAAAACTGAAGGCTCTGCCTGCCATTCTACTTTCAAATACTCCAACCACAAGTAAGCCTGCAGTCTGAGACCGAAGTGCTTTAATGGAGGCGCAGGGTTTTGAATTTCATTCTGGATTTAATAGGGAGCCAATGAAAGGAAAACAGTATATGAAAAATCTGCTCTCTCTTTCTAGTCCCTGTCAGTACTCCTGCTGCAGCATTTTGCCTTAAGTGAGGCTTTTCAGGGAGTTTTTAAAACATGCTGATAATAATGAATTACAGTAGTCCAGCCTAATAAATGCATAAACGCATAAATGGCTTTATAGAGACTTTCTTTTCAGAGGAGCTACAGTATCCAGAGTCATACGTAGTGAAGATTTGCTATGCTTTTACTTAAACTTAACCACTTGTGTCAGTAAATCTTCTTCCAACTATGTCATCACTATGAGCCTACACAGACTGCTTTTTTGGGTCACTAGATAGTGACATGGAACTGCAAATGTTGGCATGATGGATGAACTATTTGCAAAAGAGGGTGTGTTAAGGACATAAAGTGGACTTTAATGTTACTAATGTAATTAGTAAATGTTTCAACTTATTTACCTAAATATTAGGGATGGGTATCGAAAACCGGTTCTTGTTGAGAACCGGTTCCCACTGTTTCAATCCCTTGGAATTGTTTGCCATTTTTGCAAACGATTCCCTTATCGATTCCAGTCGCCCTGAATGATGTCACCACGTTGCGGAGCGTCATTTACCTGGCAGGAAACATGGTGGCTCAAACGCTCTTTAGTTTGGTTATACTTTACGAGAACGGATGACAACAGGGCAATTGCAAAGTAGATATTTCCTTTAAGGGAGGAAACACTACGAATATGCAAAAGCATTTGCTCACAAAACACGCAATGACCTTAAATGAATGTCGTGTTTTTAATTCCGCTCCAGACTCGTGAATCTCGTCCCAGCAGCAGCGGTAACGTTTGCACGTCCTCTCCCGTTAATGCAGCAGGTAAATAATCAACTAACAGTGCATATTATGTTAGCGCGATCTGCCTTATTACAAAACCTGCCATTACTGTGCATTTAGGCGACCATGATGAGAGAGACAGACAGAGTCTGGCTCAGATGCTGGCACTTCTCGCTGCAGTCTACCGGTAGCGTCTCCTTTCAGGCCAGGATAGATGAATGTCACCGAGCAGAGACTAAGTTTGTGGTCAAAGGCTTGAACCCATTTGCCACAGCAGATGCCCCGATTTTCGATAAGTGAATGTGTTTTATTGCAGGCAGGGACATTACTGGATATTCTTGTGTAATTGCTACAGAATAATTTATGTTATACTTTGTTATTGCTACAGAAGAATATTTATTTTATTATTTTACATTTACAATTTTTTTTCCTGAGGACCCTGTGACACCCCATTGAAGAGCCGTAGGCTGTGGATCTCTTAAGGATCTCTTAAGATCTAACTGCTGGGTTTGTAAGGCCATGTTACTCCTAAATTTCTATCTTGTTCAAAGAGAAGATATAAAACAAAGTTCTAAGCTAATCGACCTTAGTGTTCTCCTTTTTTAAAAAGAATCGATAAAGAATCGAATCGTTAAACAGAATCGAAAATGGAATCGGAATCATGAAAATCTTATCAATACCCATCCCTACTAAATATACACTGTTACTGTCTGCAATAAATGTATTAGTTAATAGCTTTCAGCAATACTGAGTCTTGTTTTTATTTTTACAGATGTTCGAAATCATATGTTTAGGCCTCTGTCCCACAGTCACAGAGACTCGTTGGTGTCCCAAAGAAAGCTGTAGAACTATTTAGGCATTGAAGTCAGTACCTACTGACTTCGGGCGATCGTGGCTCAAGCGTTGGCAGTTCGTCTTGTAATCGGAAGGTTGCCGGTTCGAGCCCTGGCTCGGACAGTCTCGGTCGTTGTGTCCTTGGGCGAGACACTTCACCCGTTGCCTACTGGTGGTGGTCAGAGGGCCCGGTGGCGCCAGTGTCCGGCAGCCTCGCCTCTGTCAGTGCGCCCCAGGGTGGCTGTGGCTACAATGTAGCTGCCATCACCAGTGTGTGAATGGGTGGATGACTGAATGTGTAAAGCACTTTGGGGTCCTTAGTAAAGCCCTATACAAATACAGACCATTTACTGTGGGTATTCTACATGTTCTTTGTGAAAATGAATCAATTTCTCTTTCCCTCTTTCTTTCTCCCTTTCTTTCCCCCAGTCAAGTCTGTCCCGTATTCAGTAAGTGAAAATAAAATAAACAATAAAAGGTGAATCAAATGGACCATTACGGCAAGGCTGGGATGGTCAGTTTGGTAAAGTAAATCCGTTGGGCATCTTTCTTTGCCTTTAGACAACAATTCTGATGGCAAAAGAGCCAAACGGGACAGGCCAAAAAAAAAAAAAGAAAAAAAAAAAAAAGAAAATGAATCAATTTAGGGAAATTTATGGTGATGTTTGTTGTTTTGCAAAAAAAAAAAAAAAAACGGAAAAGAGTTTTGATAATAATAATTCTGATTAATAGTCTCCCTGTAAGATATGTGAGTAAATACAGAAATTTAATGACAACTCAGTATTTTCCATGCAGGTATACACCTAACAGTCACTTTAATGTTAAAGATGAATAAATGTTAACATCTGACAGCAGGAAAATGATTGGCTCCCAGATGGATTGTGTCGAAATCTGATTGGTTTAACTGACTAAGAGATTGTGTAATTTAAACCAATCAACAGCATGAGACACACCTGCATCTGGTGTGTCCAGAAGAGCAGGTGTTGATTATCATGAACAACTGCAGATTAAGATCACTAAAAACTGGATACAGTGAAAGGAACATCAAACACTGGAGCCAGGTGTGATATAGTAAAAGGTAAATATTATTATGTATTATTTTTTGTATATATATTTTTTAATGTACAATTTATTATGATATTGTGTATGCATGAGAAACTAGTAGCACTTCCTTTCTTTTTTCTTCCCTTCTTTTTTTTTTTCTTAGAGATCTCCTCTATGAATACATCAGGTATTCACGTATTTTCTAGTATTTAAATTGCGCCAAATGTATTTTAACCAAATGCATTTCATATATATATATATAATATATATATTAGGGGTGCAACGATATTCGTATCGATATTGAACCGTTCGATACAGTGCTTTCGGTTCGGTACGCATATGTATCGAACAATACAACATTTGTAATTTATTTTATCAATTTTCCTTCTGACGATGCTGTCTGTGTTGAGCGCTCAGTGAATCTGCATTCGACTACTCCGCCTAGGCTCGACAGTGCAGCCTAGGCGGAGTAGTCGAATGCAGATTCACTGAGCGCTCAACACAGACAGCATAGTCAGAAGGAAGAGCGCAGGGCAAGCTAGCGAGACAGAAGTTAAGCTCTCCTTGTAACAGGCAAATTGAACCTCATTCAGATCTGGCGTTTGGAATTATTTTGGTTTTCATGTGACGTATGACCCTGAAGGTAAGCGAGTCATGGACTAAAGTAAAACAGTATGTTGGATGTGCCATGCAATGCTCAATTACATTGGTGTGAACTAGTGTGTTAGCGCAGTTAGCTCGTTAACGTGTTGGCCGTCTAGCCCCATGCACAGAGCGATCGGCGGTAGCTCGTTAACGGAGATTTGCCGTGTTGTGGCGTTAAGGTCATTTCAACGAGATTAACCTGAAAGCACTAGTGGGAACACAACGAATATGACTGCACATTTACGCCGACATCATCCTAGTGCAAAGACAAATACAACAAGCATGCTACTAACTTTAGCCGAGTCATTTAGACAGCTGTTAGCACATGATTCTCCTTATGCTGCTGAGAATATAGCCCAGAAGAAGCGGATAGTATAGCTTTTATTTTGGAAAGAGCCATTTCTCTGTAATAAACTCTCTTTTCCAAAGATGAGTGATTCCTCAATCAGATACAGGGCTCGCAATATCGCTAGCCCGACGTCCCGGAGCTAGCGATTTTTTCAGTCGGGCTACCAAAATCTATCTCTTCCCTGCCCGTCGGGCTATTGTAGGAAAAATATATGTCAATGCTTTTGCATTCTTTCAGAAATGTAGCTGGGTAATTATGTCATTGGCATCGGTGAGCCACTGTCAATATGTGACATATTGAAGTCGCGTTTGAATTTGCGCTTGTTTTTTTGCTTTCACTTTGCAATCGTGCGAACTGTGTATAGAGAGCGACAGCACTGATCTGTGAGTGATGATAATTTGTGCACCAATTCCTCTGACATCGTCTTATTAATCGTTAGCTTACTATGCAAACATGACAAGTGAAATCTCCCGCAGCTTAAACATGTGAGAGGTTGATCGCGCAGAGAATCGCTGAGCTTATGTGAGTGAGTGTGTAAAAGCATTTCAGTTCTGCTGAGCCAAATAAGACAGGTCAGGGTGAAGAAGTGACAGCCAAAGAAAAGCTTACCACAAAACGGAGAAGTTATGACAAATCAGACTATAAGGCAAAAAGAAAGTGCAGCTTTATGGTTTCATGGACAAAAGAATTTCTGTGGCTGCGATATGATGAGCTAAATAACCAGGGCTGCACATAAGTGGTCCGCAGGTGCGCATTCGCTGTCAAAATAAAAAACACGCACAAGGGTTAGGGTTAAATTTAAAAACTGTACTTTTGAGTTAAAATATATATTTATAATTTTAATAAATGACAAATAAAAAATGCATGAACATTTTTTTTGTATCGAAAAAATATCGAACCGTGACACCAAAGTATCGAACCGAACCGAACCGTGAATTTTGTGTATCGTTGCACCCCTAATATATATATATATATATATATATACATATATATATATATAATTTTTTTTTCTCTTTTTGTGTCCCGTTTGGATCTTTAGCCATCAGAATTGTTGTCTTAAGGCCAAGAAAGAAGCCAAGCGGATTTATTTTACCAAGTGGATCATCATGGCCTTGCCATATTGGTCCATTTGATTGACATTTTATTTTCAGTTGCTACAAACGGGACAGACATGACTGGGGGATAGGACAGGGAGAAAGAATGAAAGAAAGAGAGGGAGAGAAAGAAAACCAAAGGGGAGAAGAGACGGTGAGAAGGGGGGGAAGAAAGAAAAAAAACAACAACAAACAAACAAAACACCTGGGTCACCTGTATGGAGAAAAAAAACAGTAGAGAAAGCAAACAACAAAGAGCAACATAATAAAAAAAAACGGCACCATCACAATAAACTAGCTAGCAGTAGATATCAGTAGATACTAAATAATAAACGATATTGTGCAGCACGCAAGATAGACAGTGCACAATATGCTTTGAGGCAGCAGCCAAGAAAGGTGTAGTCCGCGTCTGTGAACACCCGTGTGTACACCTCTGTGCACACCTGTGTGGATCAGCATGCTTGTATTCCAAAGGTTTCTCCATGTAACGATCTGCTAGGGAGTGTGGGGAGCCACAGCCCCGTCCTCCAGGGTATGAAGCAGGTATGGAGGAGATCCAGGCCCCAGATATCCAGAGGCCCCAGAGTACAAGGACCCGAGGAGGACCACCAAAGGGGGGGGGGGGGAACCGTGTCACCCTCCTGGGAAGAGCTGAGTAGAGCCCCAAAGGAGAGGTCACCCCGCAGCTACGGAGCAGAGGCCAGAGGGGGTTGCAGTGGCGTGCCCGCGGGCTCTGCCGGCAGCCAGCTGTGCCAGAGAGGACCGAGCTTCAGGCCGAGAGGCCTGAGGGCATCCCACCCCCCCGAAGGAGCCCAGCCGGGCCACAGGCGCCCAGCCCCGCCAATCGGCCACCAGGAGTGAGCCGGTACATACATGAGCGCCCAGCCCCAGACGACAAGGACCACCAACACACCAACGTCTGAGGGCATCAGCCACCGGCAGGGAGTGTGGTGAGGGGAGATAGGCCTCCGTACTTTAGAGGGCCTGAGATGTACCCAGAGAGGTGGAGTCTAAGACCCAACCAGACATATAGACACAGACGAACAGGCACACGCGGACACAGACGTGCATTCCCACCCCATATGCACAACCAAATACTCGGCACTCACCCAACGTGTAGACAGACACACATAGACACTGCACAGACAGTCGCACTCCCCAAACATACTCTATATCCCAGGTCCAGGTACCCCCGCCCTCAGAGGGGCAAGCCGCACCTAGACCCAGGAGATGTAACCCTTCTCTCTGGGGTGGAGGCAAGCGGACCACCTCCTTATCTGCAGTAGCAGGGAGGTCCCGCATCCCAGACCCCAGTCTGACGGCCAGCACCTCCTCCCAGCCCCCCTAGTAGCACTTCCAATAATCAAAGCGCTTTACACATTCAATAATCAAATAAATCCCGATTGAGATTGCCATAATTCATGCATGACAGGGTTAAATCGTGTGGTGCTGGTGGTGTATTTGTTTTCCAGCCAAATAAACAGATTTTTATTTAAACCATTCATCCAAATTGATTTGCATTCATCATGCAAATCAATTTGCAATTCATCGTAAGACGATGGCTGCAGTATCCCAGCTGCCATGGGGTGAGGGGTGGGGTACACCCTGTACAGTTCTCCAGTGTCACAGGACCAATACTCTTTTTAAATTTCATGATTGTTATAACCACATACTGAGCATTTATCATTAAAATTTTCCACTTACATTATATCAGACCATATATAATTTTCCTCAATTTGCACGTTTTTAGCTATTACAGGGGGTCCCGGAACATAACGCGATGGTGAAAATCCACAAAGTAGAAACCATTTGTATGTTTTATTACTTTAAATATTCTAAGCCATAAAAAGCCTCCCCACACTCTTGTAAAGCATTTCTAGCTCTGTCTCTCCCTCCTGTTTCAGTCTCTCTACGTACAGGCCTGACACCAACCTAAAGATGGTTCCCATGGTGAAATGGGAAGAGTCATCTCCTATTACAGGGAGATGTCCAAAAGGTGCGAAAGTTGAAATGTGATCTGGATATCTGAACCGTGGTCTTGCCTCAACTTTTTGACCAATCACATGAACGTTCAGTGTTTATGACACACAATAAAATTCCTTCCTGGATGCAGCATCCTTTGTCTCTCTGAGCTGTGGAGAACCAGAGGTCCATGGCACCATGAAAAAAACGAAACAAAAATTTTAACCGTTTGATAATAAATTTTGAAAACGTATAATTAAGCATATTGTCTTCTCTCAAAAGAAGAACATGAGAATATATAAAAGTGCATCTACCGTATTTTCTGTACCATAAGTGTGTGAATGTGAGAGCGAATGAATAATGGAATTGTAAAGCGCTTTGGGTGCCTTGAAAAGCGCTATATAAATCCAATCCATCATTATTATTATTATAAGGCGCACTGGATTATAAGGCCCATTAAGTGAAAAAAAAACAAAACAAAACAGTCAGATAAGTCAAACTTTATTCTACATTGTTGAAGAGGGTAACATTCTTCAGTTGTAACACAGAAAATACAGAACAATACACTCACTTTTTCAGTTCATTCCTATTCCACAAATCCATCAAATTCTTCATCTTTGCAGCTGCTTTTTTACTATGTTCTACTGCTTAATTGATAGCCTTGAGTTTGAAATCTGCTTCGTAAGAATGTCTCTTAACAGGTGCCATTTTGGGGTCCTTGTACACACACAATACGGTAATATTATGTTGATGCACAGTACTTATTACTCCGTGAGGCTCCTGACTACGGTAGCCTTAATGCTCTGACCATCAAGTGGTGCCGCTTCATAGTTTACCAAAGTCGTACTAAAACATGTAGAACAGATTTTTGCGCGATGTAGCACAAAAAAATCGGTTTGAGGTCAGTAAGCACAACCAGAATTCATACATAAGGTGTACTGTTGATTTTTGAGAAAATTAAAGGACTTTAAGTGTGCCTTCTAGTCTGAAAAATACAGTAAATACATTGTTAATAACTTATTTAAATGATACCATGCAAATGTTATATATGAGCTCGTTAATGAAGAATAAATATTTATATCTGTATTTATAAATTGTAATAGAGAACTGAAAATGAGATCTTCTGAATCTCTTATTATCACAAAAATGGAAAAGAAAATTGAAAAGTTACAAGCAGTGGTAGTAAATCAGCGCACTTCAATGTTTAGATGCAAGATGATATTACACACACACCAGTGTGTTAGATCAATTAACCTGATTTCTTTAACTGGGACATGACACTGCACAATGGGATTTGAGTTAATTGATTTTATTCTGTTTTTATGGTTACATGAACAACAATAAAGACTTTTTAATTTATTTATTTTATCATATTTTATATTATCAAGTACAAACTGTATTTTTTGAAAATTGGTTTTTATACATGCTTTTCTAGACCACACTGCACTTTAAGAATGCAGAAATCAAAGGGATTTAAAGCAATTCTAAGAGTACATGTTGATTATTCTGTCGGGTTTTCTTAACATTTGGGGGGGAAAGTAATTTGTTGTTGGATCACTGCTGAAAGAGCAGATAGTTTTACAGCCAACGGCACAAAAGAGCAAACAAATATTGTCTCAGTAAAACTAAAATAGATCAAATAAGGAATTAGGAATGAAATGTTGATTGTATTAATTGATACATATAATATATATTTTAATCCATGCTAATAAACAACAGAAACATTGCCTGAACAGCCATTTCCCATTAAGCCAACAATCCAACAAAAAAAAGCTTCACTTATCTACAGTGAGGCAACTCGGAAGTTGCACAATTTCCTTCTGATTTTATGTTGTTGTCACTGAAGTTCTGAGATCATTGTTGTCCAATTTGCAACAACACAGACAGCCCAAAAGCTTGTCTAACACCCATTTGTTAATGAAAAAGTACATAATCAAGTCTATAAGAGGATTCAGCTGAACTAAACTGCAGGTAGTGTCATACACAAAGTACAAAGTCTGCCAATTTGTATTTGTCAGGTACAGTATTTCCAAAATGGTTCTGGGCACAAACACCAATATGTAAATAAGCACCACCAGCACCAAAACTGCCACAATTCTTTGTTTTTCATCAGAGGGGACACTGGTTGCAGACACGGCTTTAATAGTTTTAATAAGGAAGAAAATGAGAAGAGGGAGCGGAAGGACGAGGAAGGCACCAAAAAAGTTTCCATTTAAGAGGCCAACAAAAAAAGAAATGATCCAGACTAAGACACAGACCACCACAGTGACCTTGATGGTTCGTCTCTGTTGGTACCACACTGGATGGGCAACAACCAAATACCTGTTATACAAGAAAGACACACAGAGGAGTTGACATGGAGAGGTATTAAAAAGATATACTAATGAAAAGCAATAAATGCTCAGAGAATTACATAGCTACAAACACACAGCACAGATGTTTACCTTTCCATGGAGACACACACCATGAAGCCCACACTTGCCATCAGACCACAAGGATAGACATTGTGAAAGAATATTATCTGTGTGAGGTCGTCCTGGACACCTGACATGTGAACGACCATACAGAAGAGCTGAACAAGGTCAGAAATGTAAAGGTTGATGATATAGATTTGACTGATGTGACCATTTCGCACCTAAAGGAAAACAAAGTAAACTATAAACATGTTCAGTCAACACAATTTAGGCATTATGGTTTCCACATAAAAGCATTTCATATAACATACTACACACTAAAGACTTGCAGATTAATACTTGGTCTGATTTACATAAATAAATACATTGCATGTTATTCTTTAAATTAAAGTCCATTTTTGTCTTTTTTTTTTGCCAGACTTTGAGCTTGGGATGGAGTATTACATTAAGAATTATGAGGTGAAAATGGGTTGATGTTTTGACATATACTACAATGGTAAAATACAAGGAAAAAAGTAGTTTAAATGTGTTCTGTGTATTCAATGCTAAAAGAACTAGTACTTATATATACTTATATAACACCTTTCTACTCAGCTGCACACACATTTAATGTTGTGACTCAATACCAGACTTTGTAACACTGAAACTTAGTTGCATAATGATACAAAACTATATTTTATATTTTATGTTGAATTGAATGGATTTGTCTATGTTGCTTTGCTAGTGATTGCCACTAATAAATTAAATAAATGATTGTTAAAACTGAAACTTTCATTGTGAGTACTGACAAAAAAATCTTTTTGAGATCTATAAATGGTAAAATGGCCTGTATTCGTAAAGCGCTTTACACATTCAGTTATCCACCCATTCACACACTGGTGATGGCAGCTACATTGTAGCCACAGCTGCCGTGGGGCGCACTGACAGAGGTGCCCCAGGGCGCTGCAGTATATAAAAGCTGCAGTAGTAGTTGGGCTGTTGTCAGAGTACAGTCTAGGGTAGTTTACTAAAGCAAATGGACCCAAATCTGCAGTGTGACTTACAAACTGCTGTAAAGTCTTTGGGCATCCAAAAAAAAAAAGCAGCAGCAAAATAACTGAAGCAGTTTCAGTTATTCCAGAGCTGTTCAGTGAGCTGTCAATAGTGTTGCAGTCTGTATTTAATAGGATGAATTCAAAATTGTAAGTATGCAGTGCTAACAAAAACAGACACTGCTCTCCTTACCTTCAAAAAAAAAAGAAAAATAATGGCTTTGATGTAATGTATTCTTTCCTTTGAACAGTTATGATGTTACAAAGTCACCCTTCTTAATTAAATCATATGATTTTTTTACCTTTTCACCTTTTATTTACTGTGGCAACTGAAATCATATTTTTTTTAATTTAATAGTCATTTTATTCCACTTCTATGAAATTTAGTCCCAAAGTCAAAGTGAATCATACAAAACCCAGATCGTAGTAAGACAATCGTATTCATAATATACACACCTTTATGCAAAGAAAAAAGATTGCCAGTGAGGTCAAAGGAAGGCTGACACAAACAATTATCCATGTCAAGGTGCTAATGCTGTCCTCATAATACCAGCAGAAGTCATTAAAATCTGTGTAGTTGCCATAATTGTTGCAGCTGCTGCTGGTAGTTGAATTTTGAGTCAGTGAAGTCATACCAATTTTTCTTTAAAGAACCTTTAAGAGAGAAATTAATGGTTAATAACAGTGTTCAGCTGCATGTTGCAAACTAAAGAAAATTTATCACTAACTTCTCTCACTGGTGTTTCACTGTTGTTTTTCCAGCTTAACTGTGCTTCTCAATATGTTGCTTTCTCAATGGTACATCAAACAGAAACAACTATTTGGCAAAATATTACATTCTGAGAAGGCTGAAAGGCCTGAGCTTCTAACCCCAAGAGCCACAGTGAACTGTCACAGCAACAGACTAAATGTAGTATTGGACTAAAAGCTCGTTCGCATGAGTCCAAATGTTCAGCCTTTGGATTGGTGAAACTAGACTTTTAAGACTTATAGTTCTGTCACTGTTTTTATTCAGATGTTCCCAGGCATGTCTCGGCTCCCTCTATTTCCTCTTTTTCTGTCAGTCCATGTCTTAATGTGTGTCTCTGTTTTCCTATTTTACTTTGACAGTTTCACATCTTATGTTATTGTGTTCAGTTTTTCTTCCACCCACCTGATTATGTTTAAACTCTCCCAGCTGTGTTTCCACTTCCCTTCTCACCCCTCAGTGTATTTAGTCCTCTTTTTCCCCCATGTTGCAATGAAGCTACCTTCTATAGTTCCCCCCTTTGTGTTTTGAGCCCTGCGTTTGGGTCCTACTCCTGCCTACCACACCGCTCACAGCACCCTCATGACACAATACACATGATTTATACCTCATATTTCTATAGACACAAATAAAAATAATGCAACTACAGTTTTGCAAATACAAAGCCTGAAGTTTATAAGCATAGTTACCTTTGATTGTTTCAAGATCACTCCTCAGGTCTCTACACCAGTGTTTTCTGCTTTGTCCTCTGCATTAAAAACAGTCTACAATAAATATGAAAAGTGATGACAACGTGCCACTGGCTGATAGTTATCAACACCGGCCCTTCTAGCCACACCAGGTCCAGGTGTATCCATGCTACTTATTGGCTAAACATTTGACAAAATGTCTGTGAGCCAATCATTTCACCTTTGACAAATTTTAAAACAGTTCCTTCCTCTGCTGCCATCAGCTATCATCTCTGTCAGATCAAGAGGAAAAATGTTCACAACAACTGTTCTGATGTATGTTGGCCCGGTCTTTGCATGTTTAAGCGACACTAAACATAAGAAACAACTTTGCATTTTGTTTTTAATCCATCTATCTTCCCTAAAAATCGTCCCTAGCAATGGCCCATATGGCCCTGTGACCATATGGGCCAGTCAAAGTTTATTTGTGTAGCTACACTTTAATCAACCTCAATTACAAGTTCTACAACATATATACTATATAAAACAGTGACTGAATAACAATAAATATACACTAAAAAAATCGAATAAAAGAAGTAAATAAGCCAGCATTAAAAAGGCTTCATGGCATCTCTTGATAAACCTGGACCTGAAATTTCCAGGAGCAGCTGGTTCATAGACCTCATTGCTCTGTAGGATTTTAAGATTTCAAAATTTGAATGACTTCCTTTCCTCACAGTTGTGCTGTCACTGTCTGCTTACACAGAAGCTGTAAAAATTATTTATTTAATTTTGGAGCCTATTTTATGATAGATAAAGAGTAGAGAGAATAATAAAAAGGGGAATGACATTCAGGAAATGGTCCTGGGTAGATTCAAAACCAGATTCCTGCAGCCATTCTGATTGCCAACTCACCCATACCTGGGACTGGAATGTTACTTTATAAGTAAATAGTGTTATGTCATTTTGAATAATGCTAATGTTACCATAAACTAGTTGAGGGTGAGGAGAAGAAGAGAGACAAAAGAAAAATTCTTCTATAACAGATCAAATTAGTTTACCACATCACATCCTTTGAAATTTATAAGGTGAATTTTGCAAACAACAAGGAATACAAATTTAAATATGTGGCCTTTCCCTTTTTTTTTCTGGGCAATGATCAAAGTTTCCTGTAAATGGTAAATGGACTGATTCTTATACAGCGCTTTTTTACTCTCCCAGAGTACTCAAAGCGCTGTGTACAGATTTTTCATGTCTGTTACATTATGGAGTAGACACATTATTTGTCCTACTATAAAGGTTTTGTGAAGAATGAAAGGTTGAAGACATAACTGCTTGGAGGCTTTTAAAGAATGCTATTTTTATAACAGCATGGAAATGTTTTCCTATCTGAGCTCACATCTTTTTCCTGGAAAAATGTAAACTAAGCCCGCAGCTTGTGTCTAATTTATGTCTTTTGTATGACGCTCACTGCATGTGTATTCACAACATGAGACAAATGAATTAAGTAAAGAATTTTAGTTGCTGATCTGATCAAACAGCTGGAAATGACAAACTTTTCCTTTAAAATTGTTACAGACCAAATCACTCAACACATCAACACAAAGTTGCAATACAGCACCATGCAAACTTCCACTCAAAGATTGTTACACTTACTTCTGTGTTGACTATTAGCACAGAACTGTTTTCACATAGTTGAGACCAGGAAGCTGAGTTGCCCTTTCTGTCCTTTTGTCATCCCCCAAAACCCAAATCCCATAAAGATTGTGTCTGCTCCCAAACCATCAGAAAACTAAACAAAACTAGCAAAAAATAAAAAGATTAAAGCATAAACATTGACAAAGAAAGAACAATATAGTATCTTGCCCTCAGTGCATCATGGGAAGCCCCAGCAGCTTAACTAGGAGAGGATTGCGGGATACCTGACTGTTTTTATATGCAGAAAAATCTCTAAACTCTCATTTCTCTCAGAAGTCTTGGAAAAAGTAATTCTCCTTCAACTTTCATATATAAACATACCAACATACCCTAACCCATACCAACAAAGCACAGAGTGTGCCCTCCTAAAAGTATACAATGAAGTAGTCCTGTCAGTAGACTGTGCCATCCTCATCCTCCTCAACCTCAGTGCTGCATTTGATACCACTGGTGAAAATATCCCTGTCCCCCAGCACTTCACTGGTTTACCTCATACCTGTAAATCTGATCCTTCTCTGCCAGCACTGCAAACTATTCTTCTACAACAACAACACTTTGCTACGGGTACCTCTGGGTTCCATCTTAGTTGCTATATTGTTCTCTCTATACCTGCTTTCTTTAAGGAAAATATCAGTAAAAGTAATTTCTCCTTTCACTCCTTTCACCTTCACAAGACAGCTTCTTCCATCTGTGCTCTGTATGAAATATTACATGTTTCCTTTGTGTGAGAGATTGCGAAATTGTCATTCATGCTCTCATTTCCTCTCAGAGTACTGCAATTAACTTTACATTAGTCTCAATCAATCCTCTCTTTTCCATTTTCAGCTTGTTCAAAATGCTGCTGCTCACATCACACATCTCACCTGTTTCAGCTTCTCTACATTGGTTGTCGGTGAGGTTTGGAATCGATTTCAAGACCATCCTGTTTGCCCACAAAGCCCTTTTCTACATCTCTGACCTCTTTATTCAGCTTTCAGGTCCCTCTGGTGCGATGCTTCTGACTGTGTCTCACTCTTGATTTAAACTCAGAGGGTGAGCGTTTTGTGTGCCCTCAAACTGTGGGACAGCATTCCCCTCACAGTCAAATCTGCTAGAAACAACCCATATTGTTATGGTTAGTGTTGAAAGCTGCTGTCAGCAGTGTGGTAACAACAGTCTCTTTACTCATGAAATTTCCTATCTTTAACTACACTTATATTTACTCACTGACATTTGAGTCTTTCTGAGAGCTCATTGTGTCTCCTGTGCCATTTTTCGGCCATGAGTGTGTGTGTTTAGCACCTAATAAATGTACCGATTTATTTCTTATCTATTACCTTGTTTTTTAATTGTTTTGCTTTGGGTTTTTTTTTTCCTCTTCTCAATTTAACCGTTGCACAGCACTTTGGTCAACACAAAACCCTGGCTTCTATCACACAAGCCGTCGAAAGGGGAGGGGCCTGCTTCTTCCAAATAGAGCACATTTCATTTATAATGTTGTAAATCCAAGCCCATTATGTATTCATGATTTGAATCCTGGGTTGTGTGAAATCTCAGAAATGCACCCTAGACAAAGTGAATCTGTGAACTAGGTGTAGGCCTATTAGGTTATGTTGTGGTGATCCTCGAGTTGGGGGATTTGTGTTCATACTGGAGTGCAAAATTAAAACCAATGGAAGATGGACAAGAAAAGTTCAAAGCCATCAGGTCCTCGGTTTAGAAAAAAGAGAAAAGAAGAGGAGGAGAAACGAGCAAAAGATACAGGTAAGCAGATGTGTCATTGGATAATGGCAGGTCATCCTGAAACAATCAGAATCAGAATACTTTATTAATCCCTAAGGAAATAAAGTGGGTTACAGTTGCTCCAAGAAGAAATGGAAAAAATAGCAACCGTAACAGACTAAACTCCAAACAATACCTTATGTTACAGACTTTAATATTAATTAGTCATTGTCAATTCTTTATTTGTCCTGTTCTCATTGTATGACAAATTATGATGGCTGTTTGGTAGCCGTTTGCATACTATGCATACTCTGTCTCTCTTCATGTGTGTGTGTGTGTGTGTGTGTGTGTAAAACCGTTTCATGTTAATGTACAGTCCTTAATGTGTTTTGTGTGTGTGTGTGTGGGGGGGGGGGGGGGGGGGGGGGGCGCGCAAGAGGGAGTGTTCACCCAGGGCGCCATTGTAACATTGTAACAGAGATCCTGAACACATGGCGATAAAATACCATACGATATAATCTCACACACACACACACGCATTAACTATTATTAACTATTGCATTACTTTAGAAAAATGTTTAACCCTCTGGGTTCCAGGGTATAATTGGCCATTTTTAACTACAGGGTGGGCCATTTATATGGATAATAACATGGGAATGGTTGGTGATATTAAAGTCCTGTTTGTGGCACATTAGTATATGTGAGGGGGCAAACTCCTCAAGATGGGTGGTGACCATGGTGGCCATTTAGAAGTCGGCCATCTTGGATACAACTTTTGTTTATTCAATAGGAAGAGGGCCATGTGACACATCAAACTTATTGGTAATGTCACAAGAAAAACAATGGTGTGCTTGGTTTCAGCGTTTAAAGCCTGGACTTACTTACATTACTTTAGAATGTAAAAAGTGACAAAAACATTAGCGTCTGGGAAGCTCCCAGCAGCTTAACTAAGAGAGAAGTGACACCTGTCAGGACACCTGACCCTTTTTATATTCAAAAAACCCCTCTAATAATATTTGGAGGGTAAGCAGACGACAGCATACAGCAGTTCACTTTACGTTGGTCTCAGTCAGTCCTCTGTGTCCCGTCTTCAGCTTGTCCAAAATGCTGCTGCTCACATCTCACCTGTTTCAGCATCTCTACGCTGGTTGCCAGTGAGGTTCAGAATAGATTTCAAGACCCTCCTGTTTGCCTACAAAGCCCTTCATGGTTTAGCTCCTTTCTGCTTTCTACATCTCTGACCTCTTTATTCAGCTTCCAGGTCAATTGATCAGATGTTTCTGACTGTGTCTCACTCTTAATTTAAATGCAGAGGAGATCAAGCGTTTTCTGTGCCCCCAAACTGTGGAACAGCTTTCCCCTCACAGTCAAATCTCATAGAAACAACCCATATTGTTCTGGTTAGTGTTGAAAGCTGCAGTCAGTAGTGTGGTAAAAGTAAAAAAGTAAAATTTTATTTATATAGCACCTTTCAAGATAAAATCACAAAGTGCTTTACAGAGGCAGAAAACAAACATTAAAATAAAAAACAAAACAAAATCAACCAAAAGCGAGTTTAAACAGGTTTTTAACTGCTTTTTAAAAGACATGACTGGTAACAAAAGTCTCTTGACTCTTTAAATTTCCCATCTTTAACTAGAATTATATTTACTCACAATTTACCTTCAACACAGCACTAGAGCTTGTTCCTGTGCTGCCATGATGAGCGCCTCTATGCTGTCTTTCAGTCCAGTTTTTTGTATCTGACAGTGGTACATGCTGTGCCGGATTAATGTCGGTGCTGTAGAGCCTGGTGGTGTGGATCTGTAAATCAGTGTTTCAGTCATTCCTGACATAGAGCTTAATGTCATCCATGTAGAGAAGCTAATCCCTCCATTCCAGCAGTTTTTGCAAAACAAATTATGATCTGAATGTGATGATGTGCCAATTTTGATTTGGGAGAAAATAGATCTGAACCAAACAGAAGCTCATATAATTCTAAGCTATCAGCCGTACAAAGTTTGCAAATTATTTTGCATTCCTGTTTTTCCAGAGAACCTAGTACCACCATGTGCAGTTCTTCTATATTTATCAGGAAACTAGATCAGTTATGCAAATCTCAGTTATCCTACAGCTTCAGGCCAACAGCTTTAATGACTTTCTCTCACTGCAGTTGTAAGATAAGACAACTCTTTATTGTCATTGCACAGTCATAGCTAGTACAACAGTACAACAAACGATAAGCTAGTTTGTTTACAAGTTTACAAGTCTCAGAAATAACCTTCACATCTGGTTTGTGTTACAGGAGAAAGCAGGATAGAATAATTTTCTTTGAAATTGTATCTATTTATTAGATTAGATTGAAATGGATGAATGAAGAATGGTTTACTGGAGTTTTGGTAATTTGTAGTGTAAAATATCTGAATGGTCAAACTGACTGTAAACTTTTATGCATTTATTTGACATTTTCAAAACGTAACTCTAAGTTTTTATATTTAATGGATGAAGAGGTTTACAACACAAGCTAAGAAAAGAATGTGAAATTCTATTCAGTTGTATTTATATAAATGAAATCAAAGCAGTGGCCTTGATGTGGTTTATATGATAAGATAAAGAACCTACAATAATCATCTATAGCTAACTATCCTAGTCAATGTTTTTTTTTTTTTTTTTTTTTGAAGAAAGCGCCATCTCTTGGTATATCACCTTCCGGCCTCTCACGTCTCCACAAAGAAGCAACTCCCCTGCAGAGACGTTCTGCAACAGGCAAAGGAAACAACAGTGAATATCGTCCTTTGAGATCATGGTACACTATTAGCTAAACTATGATTTTAAATGTCTATATTTATGTACAGGGTGTCAGGAGGGTGTTTCAATTATTTTACAGATTTAGTAGTCAGCCAGTGAGCAAAGTTAATCGTCATAGTCAAGTCACTGTTTTGTGTTGTGCTGAAAGACAGAGGTCTGCTCAGCCTGCTGTACTCGCTCAAGATTAAGTTAAATTTATCAGAAACATGAAGTGGAAGTGGAATTAATACTTAATCCTAAACAAAGCTGAACACGAAAATAACATTGAATAAAAATGGTTTGACTATTCTCATCAAAGCGTGTGAATGTGCTGCCACAGGGGCTGTGGGGTGGAGTTTATAACCCACCACAATTTCCTTTTTCTGATTCGCTCTGATAAAAATATCTTAAATGGCACAATGCTGAATTAACTATTGAGTTGGAAGCTGCGCTGAAGAAAGTAAGGCTGATTTTTACTTGTATATATATTGAAGATACAGGAGGCGGTTACTTTATTCTTTTGAGCTTCCTTGTAAACAGCATGAAAGCTGCTTAAATGAAAACCAAATGAAAATATATTTATTGATTATGCTTTATTTCTGCTTAATTTTGTACTTAACTGATAGGCTTGTGGACAGATCAAACTACCAAGGGCTTCCTTATAGGTATATAATTTCTGTAGTCAGGTACCAGTTTAATAAGTACAGCTTGCTAATTCAGTTAGGTTCAAAGGTTTAGCTTTTTTTTTTCATCTGTAGAAAACAAAATCAGTGGAAAATTGATTTATTAGTCCAGATGGTTTTGACTCAATATAGGACACGTTCAATTTAATTCAACCAGTATTTTGTTTTTCCCCTTTTGTTTTATTTTGGCACAATTTTCTTTCTAATATCTTTAGCTATAATTTCATATCAAAATAACAACAATGTTGATCTGCTCACTATTTTAACACCTCCTGTTGCACTCAGGCAGATCCTTTGGTAAAGAGAAGAGAGTGGATAGAGCTTTTATAGCAGATCCATCATACAGAAAGTCAGCTGGAGATGGATATCTTGGATATAATGTTCCTGATAAGCGTCTGTTTCTGCCTTCCTTTAACTTTGGTCACTATGGCAGTGACCTGTTGGGTGTTTTTTGTGGTATGTAAATGAGAGACTTTCATTACTTTCTATGTCTCACTCCTGCTGAACTAATTCACTTTTACAAACAGTCTAGTTTTATAAAATTTTTCCACTTTTGTCACTTTAAATGTTCATTTTCTGAGTTAATAGTTCATAAAGTTTAGTTCTGAATTCATCCGTCCATTTTTTTTCTGCTTCTGAAGTGGAAGCTTATCGTAGGTGTCACAGTGTGAGAGGTGGAGTGAAACCTGCACTGGTCACCAATCTGTCACTCTTTTTAATTCCATCAGACCATTTTGCAGCTTTTACACATTTTTGAGTTTCTTATTAGTCTAAATCACACTAAAAATATTTTCTGGACACTTAATACAGTTGTTATTAAAACACTAGCTCTCTACATCATTTTCTGTAAACATTTAAATGTTTAGTTCTGAATATCATGTTTATTACTGCATTAATATTTTCTGCAGGTACGAAGGGAGCAGATCCCCATCACCTACTACACAAACCTCTTAATCTCCAATCTAATCCAGTTCAGCATGATGATCATCATTTTGATCGTCAAAGAAAACCCTGAACAAGTTCTCTATCATTATATTGCTCTTGGCATTTTTTGCTGTGCCGTGTTTGCTAATCTTGACTTCAAGATGTGCATTGCTACTGAAAGGTACCTGTCTGTCTTTCTCTGTCTGTATTGCATTCAATCAAATTCTCAAGCGTCCCTCTAAAGATAAATGTCCTCCTGTAATGATCAGTATGTCTGTCTTGTGTTGCAGGTGTTTGGTCATCACCCGTCCACAATGGAACTGCATCAGACAAACTAAAGGTTCTGTGCTGCTCTCTGTTCTGGTTTGGATCCTGTCTATTATCACTGTACCTCTTGCTGTATTCTTCTATGTGATTTTACTCCCTGTGTTAATTTTTTTTAACCTCGTTCCTTTTTTCCTGTTCGTCTTCACTTTGGTTTGGACCCTCAAAACTCTGCCTGCTGCCACCTCAGTGCCCACTGAAGAAAAACAGAGAATTGTAGAAATCTTAGTTCTGTTGTTAGTTAATCATTGTCTGATGTTCCTTCCTCCGATCATCTTTTATATTGTACCAATTTCACTTTATTTTCTCATTCCTATCTTTCTAATCTACATGAATTTATTTCTGTTCAATCCTTTCATGGATGTGATTTTGGTTTTTCTCATATGGAAAGACCCCATCGACAATCAGCTGTTGTCTCTGTGCTGCTACACTATGGACAACACTGCTGGAGAAGTAGCTGCAGATAAAAAGCTACAGCTACAATGCTGCAGTGACTGTAACAGCACAGTGGTGTACACAGCACTGCAGCAGATGTAGCTGCACATAATCAGACAGGTGGTTGATTGTAACATAGAGAGAGAGAGACAAAAGGGGACGATTCTGTGAAAGAAGTAGATAAATTAAGCAAACATCAACCTTAATAAATGTAGTAAAGTGGACATCTGAGATTTATCTTGAGAAATTTAGAAGCACTATTCTTATTAAAAGCTTCATCGGTTATTAACCAGCTGAATTCAGTTAAACTGGGGAAGCAAGAAGCATGTTTTGTTTATTGATCAGATGCTATGAATCACGAGAGAGAGAAAAACTCTGAAGACCTACTTAATGAGCGTACTATTCTGCTCCTCTGTGATTTGTATTTCTTCACACATACTAAGAAAGCGCATGGCACATGAAAGCCTGGCTCACAGTCTCTGTTCTAGTTCATCCCAAAGGTTCTATCAGGTTTTCAGGACTGTATGCAGGCCAGTCTAGTTCTTCCACACCAATCTTTCTCTTCCATGTCTTCCTGTCTGTGAGTTATACTGAAAAGTCTATGCTTGACTGTGACAGGGTTAGTCTTAAAAAAACACCTGGTTTGTGTTGACAACCTGTGTTGACAGAGTGTTTTGTGTGTTTTTGTAAAAAGTTTAAAATTAAAATTCCCAATAAACACATTTTATCTTAAGATTGGAGTATTTTTGTCAATTCAAGCTCAGTCACATTTAAATGTGTCGGGGAACCTAAAACTGTGACTATGAGCGTGCAGAGGAAGGTTTTTTTTTGTTCCGTAAAACCAGAATTCCAGAAAAGTAGGGACATTCTTTAATGTGAACAAAATGAAAATCTATGTGTTGATGATAAAAGCCTGAAAATGTATGTGTGCATTTTAATCTTACATAGGATATATAAAATATTATATGAAACGGTTGATCTGAAAAAACACTTGTGACTTCCAGTCATGCGAAAATAAAGGTTTTGTGCAGAAACTTCCACCCAACCATTCTCTTCGCTTATCCAGTTCAGGGTTTTTGAGGGGCTGGACCCTGTCCCAGCTGCCACAGGGTGAAAGTCTGTGTACACCCTGGAAAGGCCTACTGCACCTTCAGCTCTTTCCCTCATCAGACACTCACTAAAAGATGTGTAACCCTGGTGTTCTAGCACAGTAACAGGCAAAACAACAACAATAAGAAAAACTTATTGTCTTAAGTTTATCCTGATGAAAATTCACTGCTGCAATCAACAATTTCCAATCATAAGTCAGGCCATTTTACTTACTGAGAGAATTCCCTCAAATCGTTGTCACTGTTGTTTACATTCATCCCAAATCTGACGTCAAAGCTGCTGCCTGACGCCATTTTTGAAGTGATACACAACCTGCAGTCTCTCTCTCCAGATGCTCCTATTTTTAATTTTAGGCGAATTTAACAATTGTAATCTTAAGAAATCACTGAACAATTTCTTTCAATACCGTATTTTCCTCACTATAGGGCACATCCTTTAATTTTCTCAAAATTTGACAGTGCACCTCCGGTGTTGCTTATGTATGAATTCTGCTTGTGCTTACTGACCTCTAACTGATTTTATGTGGTCTATCAAAAGAGTTAGTACGACTTTGTAAGCTACGAAGAGCATTACGGCTGCCGTATTCAGGAGCCTTGAAAGGTAATCTGGGTCCTAAACTCTGTCCATTCAGGTCCCAAAGTCAAACGAACACTGCGGCATCACTGAGAGTTTAAAACTGTGTAAATCCTTTCATCTTTAATAAAATGATCAGCGTTGCTGCTTTACCAGGTGTAACAATTAAGTTTAACATCCAGGCATCCATGAAAACAGAATATATTCAATTCACCAGAGTAAGAAGTTAGCAGGAAGTTAGCTCGCTAGCTGGTGTGATTATGCGAACGTGCACCCGGTCAAATCCTTCTGCTCACCGGACCTGGAGTACCTGATGATTAAGTGCCGGCCATTCTGGCTACCGAGGGAATTTACAGCAGTGATTATTACGGCTGTTTACATTCCCCCACAAGCCGACACTGACCGAGCACTCAGGGAACTGTACAGCGCGATCAGCAGCGAGGAAACCGCACACCCAGAGGCGGCGTTTATCACAGCCGGAGACTTTAATAAGGGAAACCTGAAGAAAGTCTCACCCAAACTCCACCAACACATCCACTTTAACACTCGTGGAGATCGGCTACTCGACCACTGCTACACCTCTTTCCGGGATGCGTACAAAGCCCTCCCCCGCGCCCCATTCGGCCAATCAGATCACCGCTCCATCCTGCTCCTGCCCGCCTACAGGCAGAAGCTGAAACAGGAAGCTCCAACCCGGAGGGCGGTGCACTGTTGGACGGACCAATCGGACTCTGCGCTGCGGGACTGTTTTGATCACGCGGACTGGGAAATGTTTCACGTGGCTGCTACTGAGTCTGTGAATACACAGACTCAGTCTGCGGATTTATCAGGAAATGCGTGGAAGATGTCGTCCCATCCAGAACAGTTAAATCCTTCCCAAATCAAAAACCCTGGATTAACGGAGATGTTCGCGCGGCACTGGCGGCACAGAGCACCGCCTTTGCCTCCGCGAACACATCGGACTACAAACACGCACATTACCAACTCCGAAAGACGATCAAAGCAGCCAAACGTGAGTACAGGGACAGGGTGGAGCAACAGTTTGACAACCCTCGGAGTATGTGGCAGGGACTAAACACGATCACAGACTTTAGAGGGAAAACCAGCACACCGCAGACCACGGCCTCTCTGTGTGAGGATCTAAACGTATTCTACGCTAGATTCGACACAGCGAACACCATGAGACCGGACAGTGTGCGCACCGCGGATGACGTCAGTGCGCACACTGTGTCTGAGGAGGATGTGCGGAGGTGCTTCAGGAAGGTGAACGCACGCAAAGCTACTGGTCCGGACGGGATTCCCGGCCGCGTCCTCAAGTCATGCGTGGCCCAGCCTATTACATCTAATCTTTCACTGGTTAAATGATAAATATACATATGTGGCATCTTTATTCACACACTGAACCAACTTCCTGTCTGTCTCCCCACACTCAAACACCTGCACTACAAGTTCTGCAAAGGGTAAAGGAAATGATTCTATGTTTGTGTATAACTATGAAGTCATTCTTAAGTACTGAATAAAGTATTAGTTAAATGTAGAAATTCATGTCTAAGCCTATGGCAATTTTCCAGGCTGTTTTAGTGATTTTACAGAAACAACCAGTTGTTTGTACCCACAAAATAAATAATCATAGTCAAGTCATTAATTTCTGTTGTCCTGGAAGACAGGGGGGGTCTCAGGAGTGGCTGCAGGAATCCCTGAAACAAAAGTGCCATTTATTAGAGCTATGAAGTGGAATTAATACATTAAAGCTAGAGTTACTTTAAAACAGGCACGGGTTAACAGATCGACCAGTATACTAACCGTGTGTGTGTGTGTGTGTGTGTGTGTGTGTGTGTGTGTGTGTGTGTGTGTGTGTGTGTGTATGGTGTCATTTACATGTTGTGTGTTTCTACATTGTTGTGCTTGAGAGTCACCATCTACCAGAACCAAGCTAAGAGCATTAAAATTTAAGAACAAACAATAGAATGGAATAAGAAAAAAATAGAATAGCATACTATACAAAATAGAATAAAATACTTTGTTGTATCAGGAAAATTGCACTTGGTAATATCAGAATCAGAAATACTATTAACAAACAGTGAGTGAGAAAGGTGACTGAAGAAGAAACACTCAGTGCAACATGGGAATCTCCCAGCAGCCTACACCCATTGCAGCATAACTAAGGGAGGATTCAGGGTCAGCTGATCCAGCCCTAACTGTATGCTTTAGCAAAAAGGAAAGTTTTCAGCCTAATCTTTAACTGGTAGCTGGTTCCACAGAAGAGGGGCCTGAAAACTGATGTTCTCCCTCCCATTCTACATTTCTGTTATATTGCACATCAGATAGACAGGGCGAACATTACCACACACTAAATGTGTGTGGTCATCTGTAGAGACCATGTTGTAGAGTTTGACAGCAGTAGGGAGAAGAGACCTGCAAAATCTCTCCGTCCCACACCGTGGGTGCCGCAGCCACTGAAGGAGCTGCTCAGTGCTGTCAGAGTCTCTTGCATGGGGTGGGAGATGTTGTCCAACAGGGATGACAGCTTAGCTACCATTCTCCTGTCACTCACCACCTCTACTGGGTCCAGAGGGCATCCTAGAACAGGGCTGGTCCTCCGGATCAGCCACCCCAGCAGACTACACCAGTATCTTCCTGTGTCCAGACCACACCATAAAAGATAGCTGAGGCCACCACAGAGTCATAGAAGGTCTTCAGGAGTGGCCCCTTCACTCCAAAAGACCTGAGTCTCCGCAGCAAGTACAGCCTGCTCTGCCCTTTTCTTTAGAGTGCATTTGAATTGTGAGTCCAGTCTAGTTTATTGTTCAGACGAACACCAAGGTACCTGTAGCTGTCTACCGTCTCAATGTCCATGCCTTGGATGTTCAGTAGTTGCAGTGTAGGATGTTTGTACCTGCCGAAGTCTACCACCAGCTCCTTGGTTTTACTAGTGTTGATCTGGAGGTAGTTCTGCTGGCATCAGTCCACAAAGCCTTGTGTCAGTTCTCTGTACTTCCTGTCATCCCCATCAGTGATGAGGCCGACTATTGCAGAGTCATCAGAGAACTTCTGCTGGAAACACTGGGTGGAATTGTGGGAGAAGTCTGCAGTGTAGATGGTGAAGAGAACGGAGCCAGAACTGTTCCCTGCGGGGGCACCATACTGCAGACGACCCTGTCCGACACACAGCCCTGAGTTCTCACATACTCTGGGTGGTCAGTGAGGTAGTCCAGTATTCATGTAATGAGGTGATGGTCCACTCCTGAGTTCTCCAGCTTGACCTTCAGGACTGTGGGAGGAATGATGTTAAAGGCACTGGAGAAATCAAAGATTTTTACAGTGCTCCCAGCGGTCTCCAGGTGAGAGAGGGAACGATGTAGGAGGTGAATGACAGCATCATCCACTCCAATGCCAGGCTGTTAGGCAAATTGAAGTGGGTCCAGTGATGGGCTTACCAGGGACCGAAGCTGAGCCCCAGGACCAGCCGCTCCAGGGTCTTCATCATATGGGATGTCAGGGCCACCGGCCTGTAGCTGTGGAGTTCCTTGAGATGTGGAGTCTTTGGCAATGGTATAACGGAAGAGGTTTTCCAGAGCTGTGGGACTCTCCCCAGTCTTAGGCTCAGGTTGAAGATGTGCTCCATAACACCACACAGTTGGTCTGCGCAGGGCCTTACAACGCTTGAGCTGATGCTATCTGGACCCGCTAACTTCCTGGCTTTAATCCTCTTCAGTTCCCTCCTAACCTGGATGGCTGAGGCTACGTCCATACTAGCCCGGATAAATTAGAAAACGTCGTTTTCGTCTGAAAACACTCCACGGCCACACTATAGTTTTCAGTCGTTTTCACAGAGTTGTGCGTCCACATTGAAACGGCAGAAAACACTTACGTTCCAGTACTGCGCATGAGTGAAACACAAGACGATTTCTCATTTCTGTCTGATGTTTATTTACTTTCCGGCTCTTTGAAACGTTGCAGCAAAATGTTGAGAAAAAGCACAGAGTTTTTTGTGGAGTCCGCAGACAAGGTAGGAAAATATATCAGGCTAAGTCAATAATAGTTGGTCTTCTGGGTTTCTACTCCACTGCCGTTATTTCATACGGGTCCACATTTCCAATGCAGGCTATTTTTTGCAAGTACCGTCTCTTTGCATCCGGACGCAATCTGTCTCTATACCGGCCTTTTTCTTTTGAACTGCTTTTAAGTATGGTTCATAGCAATCTTCCTTCCAACACAGTGTGTTTGTTTTGATTCGTGGCATGCTAAAATGGTGCCGCGCTTCCACAATGCATTGCGGCGTGACGTCAACTCCAAAGCCCTATACTGAATGCTGTGGTTGGGGGTGCAGAGTAGTGACCAGGGTGTGTGGAGGTGTGAAGTGGGTGAGGTGTCAGAGATGAGTTTGTGTTTGACTAGGGACACATCAAAAAGTTGCAGTACACCGACCCTCAAGGAATGGAGCTCAACACAGCTGTTGGAACTTAAGCCTGACATCCACCTAACCACAGCAAATACTAAATTTAGAGCAAAGTGACCGCAACATGTTTCCTCAGGTTAGGTGCTGAGTTTTTGTTCGCTGAAATGTCATTTTGTTTTGGCTCACACAGAAGACACCGCATTATACAGCTGTTCTTATGTACTGCTTTTAAACTAAACATGCTTTGTGTGAAAGTCAAAGTCAGCTTCATTGTCAAACACCATAAAGCTGCCTTATACAGGAATTTGAAATTGCAATGCTCCTAAGGCCCTCAGTGTACACTAAAACAATATAAAAATAAAAAGACAAAAATAAAATAGAAGTCATATGTACAACACAATACAATGCTATACAATCTTATATAAACAGCAGTGTCCAACACAATCATAGTGATTGTGGGAAAGTTCGTGTACAAGTGGGAGTGGGGCAGTCAGTGAAAAGGCAGTGGTGGCGGTTCAGAGTTTTTTTTATGTTTGGGGGGTTCAGAAGGAAGAGGTGAGTGCAGGTCTGGAGTTCGTGCGTGAGAGGGACTGAATTCAGCATCCTGATAGCCGAATGAATGAAGCTGTCTCTCTGTCTGTTGGTTCTAGCCAGGAGGCTCTTCAGTCTCCTTCCTGATGGCAGCAAACTGAAGAAGCTGTTGGACGGATGAGTGGGGTCACCTGAACTGCAGAGGGCTTTTAGGGTGAGGGGGGTGCAGTAGATGTCCTGGAGGGAGGGAAGAGAGGTACCCCCAATCCTCTCCTCTGCTCTCACTACCCATTGTAACTTTTTCCAGCAGGACTCGGTGCAGGAGCCATACCACACAGTGACGCAGCTGGTGACGATACTCTCAACGGTGCCTCTGTAGAAGGTGCTCATAGTTGAGGCTCTTGCTCTCCTCACAGTGTTGGGAAGGTTACTTTTAAAATGTATTCCATTACAGAATACAGAATACATGCCCCAAAATGTATTCTGTAACCTATTCCGTTACGTTACTCAATGACAGTAACGTATTCTGAATACTTTGGATTACTTAATATATTGTGGCGAGTTCAGACAAGGAGGAGACGGAGGTATCGTTTGGTCTTGCTTCCCGTGAGCTAGCCAGGGAGCACAGCCCTTTATTACATTTGCAGAAGAACACACTGCCACTAGCTAACTGCTCAGCGCGGCAACCACAACACACATAGGGCGCCCTCTGACCCCGGAAGGACACACCGTCGCAGCGAGAGGGCGTCACCCGTCACCATGGCAACATACACAAAACATAACTGTACAAGCGGAACCCCGAACAGCCCTGACCCGCTACAATATTATCATGCTTTTTACAACAACGTGAATGTACTATTGCTGTGTGATTTATTACTATTACTGAAGGTCCGCGACTCCGGCAGTGCAGCGTGTGATCTGGACACAAGCGATGGAGGCACAACCTGTAGAACCATCCGAGCCCTTTCGATGTGGCCTCACAAAATTATCACGACCACAACAACCGTGAAAATAGTTGGATTGACACTGCTGCTCAATCACAGCTGCCTGACCAATGTTTTTCATTAGCAATTTAGCAAAGTTGATGGTGGTGGTGTGTCTGTGTGAGTGAAAGACGGAGAGGGAGAGCGAGCGACAGAATTTCTGTTATAACCTTCATTTTTATGGACGCACAGTGTGAGCGCTCAGGTCGCATCAGAGCATCGGGCCGTATAGTGTGAGACCCTGCATCGTGACCTATGAACTTCTAACCCCTGCGAGTCAATCGTACAGTTTGAGCAGGAGCTGAATCGCGCGACTGAAAAAATCGCACAGTGTAAGCCCAGCATAATACGGCGGGGTCCCTGTCGGCTGGTAGCCGAAAAATAGCTCTACTTTGTTGTCTGGGTCAACTTTTCTTGCGACAGACAGAGAGAGGCGTTGAAAGACTGCTCCAACGGAACTTGTTGTTTTCGGAGGAAAACACGAACACGGTGTACAGTCGAGTCTTAATAGCTTACTTACAACTGGGCTCGTCAGGCACTCTTCTTGGCTGCAGTGGTTATTATTATATTTACATGCTTCCAGCTCCCGTTTTTGCTCGATGACTGCTCGTACCTTTCCACTCCCCTTTTTCTCCCTCCTCGCGCTCACAGACACATAACGTGTATGGCAGTCCATTCTCCCAGCAGCACGGACTACACTGAACATGATGCTACATTCTTTAGAGCTATGCTTGTAGCATTCTGCCTGTTAGCTTAGCACAACAACAACAACAACGAAAAGGCACTCTCTCACCCAGGAAACACACAGTCGCAGAGAGAGAGAGCGTCGCCCTGTAACCATGGCAACCGTAACGCTGCTGCCTGGAACAAAAGAACGTAGCTGTCAAACAAAACCCAAACAGTCCTGACCCGCGACAAAATGAAACAGGGAAGTACCCCAGTGTATTCCATTTATTTCAACAAAGTAACTGTATTCTGAATACCACCTTTTTAAACGGTAACTGTAACGGAATACAGTCACTCATATTTTGTATTTTAAATACGTAACGGCGGTACATGTATTCCGTTACTCCCCAACACTGTCTCCTCAATTTGCAGAGGAAGCAGAGTTGCTGTTGGGCTTTACTGACTAGTGATGCTGTGTTTTTTGACCAGGAGAGATCTTCTGAGACGTGTACACAAAGACACAACACTGCCTCACTGACTTCAAAGTGAGCGTAAATAATCCAGTTTGTTGTGTAGGGAGCGCACGCTGGACAGTATGATGGTGGGGATAGCGGGTTTGTGTGGATTAGCCTCTAGCCTACTCCGGATGCCTCCATGCTTACCCCTCTTCTGTTTCCTCCCGCCTGAGACATTTCTACTGTGGGCGAGATCTAGTGACGGGGGTTGCTGATGGTAGATGCCTCCGAAGCAGTCTGCAGTTCCTCAGTGTAACTTGTAGCTCTTCCGTGATTGAAAAGTTTGTGAATTTTCTTCTCTTGATTTTGAGGAGCTCACCATTGTACGAGCATTGTGAAAAACAAGAAAAAGAGCAAAACAAAGACGGGAACCTTGTTTTGTTGAGACAGAGAGCAGTTAAGGCATCTGAGAAGGGATCTCAATCCCTCTGAGATCCCTTCCCAGACGCCTTAACGCCCACTCACACCCTGGGTCATCTGACCTCAGGAAATCACATGATAGGGTGCGGTTAGGTTTCACAATGAGCTCACCCAAAACCCTGGCTGATTGTGACCCACACCCTAATCACACCTTGGCTCATGTGATTAGGTAGAGGATCATCAGGGGGTCCTTTGTCCTTCATTGGGGGAAACTCCCACTAGGTTTAAATCTGGGACTCTCCACCATTTGACCTTAGAACTGAAGAAGCTTCTCGGATGAGAGGTGAAACGTCTTCAAGCAACTTAAAGAAGTCCAGACGCTTTTCTTTCCAAGATCCTAGACTACGATGACCTGGATGACTGAGAACCTTCAACAGACAATGTTAATGGTTGTATATAACTATAAACACGGGAAGGCAGACAAAGAAGGCAAGGAAACTATTTTTTAAAAAAGACATGTAAAATCAGAAGTAGGTAAAATTAAACCCTTGACCCTCGGGTTAAATAATGATGGGTTAAAGGGGGGTTAAATAACAGTGTCACGGTCTGAGCTAGCAAACCGTGTGGAGAGGAGAAAGAATGCAGACACATTAAGCGGAGGTGAATGTTTAACAAAAGGCGAGCCTTTATTGTTGGCTACACAAACACTACAAAAGGAAAAGCAGGAAGGGAACTAACAATACCTAAACTGGAAACAGCTAAACGTGAAACTGCAAAAGTAGAACTAAAAAACCTTAAACCGACAGACGATCTGACAGGGAGCAAAGGAGAACACACACTAGTGTAATGAGGAAATGGACAACAGGAGGGTAACACAGCTGTAATTAATCAGACAAAACGAGATCAAAAAGAGTGAAGCAGAAAACATTAACAAAGGACACGAGAGTATCAAAGGAAAACAGGAATCACACAAACAGAGAGACAGCAAGAACAGAGCAAATAGTGAGCACAGAGACAAGAGTAACTTAACATGAAACGTGGAACACAGGGAAGACTAGGTAACTAAGAATATAAAGAATATAACATAAGCAGAAAACAATAATGAGAATCAAAAACCATGAATAAGATCAAGGAATATGATTAATCCACAAACAGAAAACATTTGGTCACAGACCCTGTGCCATGAAAAACTGTAATTTAAACAAGAGGGTTAAATAATAATGGAAAAATAATCCAAACTCAATGTGTTGCTGATGTATATACTGTGTTTTGATGGTGGTAACTCCTAAATAATGGAGACATATATTTTCTCATCGGCATGAGCTAGCTGCTGTGTTGTTTCTTCTGTGTGCATAGAGAGGAAATAGGTGGCGCTGATGTAGTTTAGTCATAGGCAAGACATCAGGATGACGTCACCTCTTCTCACTGATACTTCCTCTGTAGAATATTCATAAGAATGGCCTGACAGAATTGCTCCTTATATTCTACATGGTGCCCTGTATTGTATGAACATCACCTTGTTTTTATCATTTTGGCTACATTTGACTTTTTTGCACAGCTTATTTCTCACACCATGTGTCTGACTGTGTACTTCAGGTTTCCTGGAAGAAAAGTCAGACTGATGATGTAAAAGTCTCAAAATCTCTTTTATCAAAAGTGATACACTTGGCGTTATGAGGTTAAACACTAACCTCAAAGAAGGCAGTGATAGACAACACAAAGAAACTGCTTCTTCCATCTAGTGGTAAATAGAAAAAATGCAAGTAATAAGAAATAATTCTTCAAAAATATTGTCGAAATCAAATTTTGAACTTTTGCTATGAAATCTGGCATACTGAATAATAAAAGGCAGTGGCAAATGCCATTTCATTAAAAGTCATAGATGTTGTTCAGTAACATTGATAACAATGTTCAGATTTTTTTCTTCTTAACATTTTAGGATGGTGGAGAATGAGCGAGCTAAGATCCTGTGGGATTCCAGATACAGATGGACAAAATGGTGATGATTGCTAACCAACTGGACATAGTGGTGGTCAGGGCTGGACTGGCCATCGGGCATACCGGGCATTTCCACTCGTGATTGTTCGTTTTTATGGGCCGATGGGGTTTTATTTCTTTTCTTTTTTTAACGGTATAAATGAATGGTGGTGGATTGGCCAGTTGGTCATGATCGACTCTGGGCTGGACCAATCGAACTTTAAAGTTGAGGTGAAAAGGAACACGATTTGTCCCGTACTACTTCATGAAACTGATCAGTGATCAGCTGATCGGCTTCTCTCTGCGCCAGAAAGAGGAAACCAGCGGTTGTCGCGCTAAACAACAGCAGCACGTTTAAGCTTGATCAGCTGTTGTTAGAATTTATTTAATATTAATTTCTAGTATCAGCTGATGTTTGCTGGAGCCACAGCTGTTAAAGCTGCTAGTCTTGATATCGGTTTGGTTATCTGGTGAGAGGGAAACGTGAAGATGAAACCAGGAGATGTCCTTACTGGATCACCAGAGCTGAACAGGTGATGGAGAAACAGGTTTACCTTTTAGGTGACATGAATGAGTTGAAGGGAAGTTATGAACTGTTTCTGAGAGACAAATAACACCAGGATCCTTTTTTAGGTAGCTGACAGCTGGTAACTGTCCAGGGGCGGATCTAGCAAAGTTTTGCCAGGGGGGGCCAGGTAGGGCATTAACAGGGAGAGGGGGGCACAAAGAAATACTTTTCTTTCTTATTCTTATTTAAAATGTCTCGCTTTTAATAAATAATTATCTGCATCAAAGTTTTCATCTGATGTAAAATGTATAGAAATCCATTATTGTATTCAGTAAATATTAAGTCTAGTATATATCCTAGTAAGAAAAGTAACAGATTTCTGTGCATTTTTTTTATACGTGCACTAAATGAAAATCGGTTTTGTCAGTTAAGCATCTTGAGGCAGAGGGTGGGGGAGTGGTTTCCTATTTTTTTTCTTTTCTTTTTTTGCTGGGAGTTGGCAACCCTATTAGTGAGCTATATGTAATTATAAATTAGGTTGTTTTATATTTTTTTTTCTAAGTACTGTTTAGAATACCAGAATAGGGAGGGTGGTGTAGGTTTAAGTTTATTATAAAGGCTTTATGGCTTTTCCTATAATACCATGGTGGGCTGGTCACTGTCAAAATGCCCGGGCTGATTTTTTGTCCCAGTCAGCAATGGTGGTGGTGAACAAGCAGAAGAAGACGGCTGTAGTGATAGACATAGCGATACTGAGTGACAGCAACATCAGGAAGAAGGAACACAAGAAGCTGGAGAAGTACCAAGGGCTCAGAGAAGAGCTTGAGAAGATGTGGAGGGTGAAGGTAACAGTGGTCCCAGTGGTAATCGGAGCACTCGATGCAGTGACTCAGTCCTTTTATGGACTCGATTCATTTCAAAATTTTATTTGATAATTTCTCTCCCATTTTACAGTGTTAGTTGCATATTATTTATTAAATAGGGAAATCTTTTACATTGCAATGTTCTCTTCAGTTTAAAATTAGAAGGCAAATTTACTTCCATCTACAGAACCGTTCGTCTCTGCTTTTTCCTCTTTTTCTCTAAAATAATTTAATATAAAACAGTGACTATGTTTTCCATTAAAAACAGTTTTGTTTCTTTGTTTTTTCTTTATGATGTTATGAACTTTATGGTTTGAAATGCTGTTTGTAATGCTGTTGTGCTTTTTCCAGGAGGACTCATGAATCACATCACCGTGGCTGTATTTCACTAAGGTCCACAATGAAAATAAATATTTAAACATTTTAAAATTCATAATGATAATTGTTTTAATTTTGAGAATACTATTTAAATCTCTCAGTGCTCCAGACTTTTTAAATATACAATTGACCACTAGATGGAGCCATGGTGCTCTCCACTTCGTGTAGATTTGAAGAATCAGAGAAAATAATCCACAGTGTGAGCCTCTTGGCAATAACTCTGTAATAGTTTATGATATTTTTCTGAGGCCACATGTTTTTAATAGTCAAGCTGAGGTCTACACTAGTGATTTTCACCAGATGTAATAACCTCAAGCTACTCTTACTTTTCATTTTATGTGTGTGGATTTAATGTGGTGAGAACAGGAAAATTAAATTTATTAGAATTATGGTTTCATGAAAGAGTTGCCAACTATTGTTTTCAAAAATTTGGTTACTGGAGTTTAATATAGAAAAAAACGGATTGTGTTTATTTTTATACATGTGCCAGTGTTTGCAATGTTATTATCTTATTGTTTGTTTGTTCATTTATTTCCATCATGTAAACAATATACAGGTACATTTTGCAAAGAAAAGAAGAGAAAAAGCACTATACAACATAAAGCTATTACATTTCAATATTGCTTCTGTTGTGTTTCAGTTACATATCAAAAAGGAGTGGGAAGAAATACAGACTTATTTAATCCCACCCCTCTGCCATAAGCTATCAGTCAATATTTAGTCAGTTTCCTTACTGATATTATCTGTAGTAAAAACAGCAAACAGGTTTCTAAAGTAATATATACATCACATCATGAAATGTTCTAAACAGAGACATTGACTTAATTTCAACATTTTCCCTGTCTTTATAATGAAAGAAGATCATGTCTTTATATTTATGTACAGGGTGTCAGGAGGGTGTTTCAATTATTTTACAGATTTAGTAGTCAGCCAGTGAGCAAAGTTAATCGTCATAGTCAAGTCACTGTTTTGTGTTGTGCTGAAAGACAGAGGTCTGCTCAGCCTGCTGTACTCGCTCAAGCTTAAGTTGAATTTATCAGAGACATGAAGTGGATTTAATACTTAATCCTAAACAAAGCTGAAAATAAAAATGGTTTGACTATTCTCATCAAAGCGTGTGAATGTGCTGCCACAGGGGCTGTGGGGTGGAGTTTATAACCCACCACAATTTCCTTTTTCTGATTCGCTCTGATAAAAATATCTTAAAAGTCAGAATGCTGAACTAACTATTGAGTTGGAAGCTGCGCTGAAGAAAGTAAGGCTGATGTTTACTTGTATTCACTTGTATTATCTTAGAAGAGTGGATGAGACCAAGTCAGAATTTGAAGTTACAGGAGGCGGTTACTTTATTCTTTTGTGCTTCCCTGTAAACAGCATGAAAGCTGCTTACATGAAAACCAAATGAAAACATATTTATTGATTATGCTTTATTTCTGCTTAATTTTGTACTCCGGTTAACTGGCTTGTCGACAGATCAAGCTTCCTTATAGGTAGTCGGGTACAAGTTTATTAAGTACAGCTTGCTAATGAAGTTAATTCAGTTAGGTTCAAAAGTTTAGCTTTTTTTTTCATCTGTAGAAAACAAAATCAAGGGAAAACTGATTCATTAGTCCAGATGGCTTTGACTCAATATCGGACACATTCTTAGATGTTTTAATACCAGATTTTGTTAAATTTTGTTTAAATGTTCAATAACAAAACAAAGGGTGTTTTTCTTTCCCACTGTTGCCAAAGCGCTTGCTCGACGAGGGTCAGATGATTGTTGGGGATTCTTTGTTTTCTCTGTTATTGTTATTGTAGGATCTTTATGGTACAATATAAAGAGCCTTGAGGCAACTGTTATTGTGATTTGGCATTATGTAAAGAAAACTGAATAGAATTTAAAGAACTTTATTAGATTCAATTTAATTCAACCACTATTTTGTTTTTTCCCCTTTTGTTTTATTTCAGCATAATTTTCTCTAATATCTTTAGCTATAATTTCATATCAAAATAACAACAATGTTGATCTGCTCACTATTTTAACACCTCCTGTCAGAGGTGGGACCAAGTCATTGTTTTGCAAGTCTCAAGTAAGTCTCAAGTCTTTATCCTCAAGTCTCAAGTCAAGTCTCAAGTAATGTCAGGCAAGTCAGAGTCGAGTCTCAAGTCACTGGTGTAAAAGTCCGAGTCAAGTCACAAGTCTGAAACTTTGAATTTCAAGTCCTTTCGAGTCTTTAAAAAAAAAAAACAACGAAAAAATAATGTTGCAGTTATGCTAAATGTAAATATTAGACCATGTAATTTTTAAATCTGTGTTTTTCTCAACACATGACAAAATAGTGAACTTAGAAAATATACACAAATTGTGAAATTGCACCTCTTTAAAATGCAGCTCAATTAAACCTAGCTCCAAGAATAATTTTCACCGACATTTCTGAGATACGCTGCATGTTATTCTTGGATGCGGTTGTAGGACCGGTGTTGTGCCAAAAAGTGATTGTCTGCCAAAAACTGATTTCCGGTATTTGCCAAAAACTGATTGCTCGTATTTAAACTGCTATAAGTAACTTGATGGCCTATAATATGTGAAACATATGTCAAATGCATCCCTCATGGATGACACAAAGTCATATTGAGCCACAAACAACATTCGTGTAACCAGGTAGAAGCCGCAATCAGTTTTTGGCAGTGACTTTTATAGAACCTTTATTTATGCAGTTGAAAAAAAATCTCATTAACATTAAAAATGTCTTTTGTAAGAGTAAGACAGCAGAAATGGCAGCAAATATTACAATAGTTCAGTAAAAATATTGTAAGTGGGGGAAAAGGACCGGATTGGTTATAATGTGAGTACAATAACACAGAGTTATAAAGATACTTGAAAAAACAGATAATCTTTTAATTCTATATATAACCCCTTTGTAAACGCTGTTCACCGAAGTCTATTTACCAACATACGTAAAGATATTACACATAAAAAATACACGGAAACATTGGAAATCACTTTTTGGCAGGCAATCACTTTTTGGCACAACACCGGCTTTAAAATCGCATGACAAAAATATCATACACATTAAAAAAAACTGTATCACCAACGTAGCCTGGACAACATTTGCTAGTTAGATGAAGTCAGCTATCTCATCGTAGCATATTTATATGCATATTTATAATTATACGGTTCTTGGAGTGAGTGCACACACTCATGAAGTTTAGTAACTTCAGGTCACTGCAACAAGCCCAGGTACAGTTTACCGACGGATGGGTGCAGGACCTTGAAATGCACCGTGTAGAAAGTAAAGACCATCGTACATATCATAAGTTTACCAGTCTCACAAATCGTCGTCATAAATATACATTCCTTAACCGTTTATTAATAGGACCTTTGAGCTCAACGGTAATTAATTAGTAGTGGAAATAATTTCTGGTAACATCACAGAAATGTAGCAGTGACAATAATATTGTATGTTGTAATCGTACTGGGCAATTAGTGATACAAAAAACCTGTTTTATCCTGTGAATAAAAGTATATGTTTTTGTCAATGTACCATAATAACAGAAGCGAAACGCAATATTGTGTCAGGACAATTCACTATTTATGCACAATAAATAAAGGAGCATAGCGCGACAATTTCTGTTCAGCGCCAGACTTGCTTGTAACCTATATCACTAATTATGTTATGAAAATGACGTATTAACTACTAAAAAATACTGACCTTTGTGTAAATGCTTGGAGCAGACTAACCTGTGAGCTGGAGGGTTCTGGGACGTTATATTTGGTCATTGAATGGCTGCAATCCAGGCCATCCGTCGCATCTTTGTTACTTCGGAAACATGGCTCGAACAATTTCTCTTCAACGACGTAATCCGATAACAACCGATCTCTTTACCCGTCGGCTTCCCGTGGCTGTCATGCGACCGGCTATTGCAGTTAATCATACAACAGCTTCTTGACATTTTTGTGTTTCTTTTTATCGCTGTGTGACTGATTTCAATTGAAAGCCTGCGTGCGCTAGTACCGCTTGCCACGAGTTCCCAGAATCCTTTGCGGTTCTACCCGTGAATGACATCACATTTTCAATCTCTATATAATATGCATGTTAAATTTTATATTTGGGGTAAAATATCAAGTCTTTTCAAGTAAACCGGTTCAAGTCCAATTCAAGTCCCAAGTCATTGGTGTAAAAGTCCAAGTCAAGTCACAAGTCTTACAACATTTTTTCAAGTCAAGTCTAAAGTCATAAAATTAATGACTCGAGTCTGACTCGAGTCCAAGTCATGTGACTCGAGTCCACACCTCTGCCTCCTGTTGCACTCAGGCAGATCCTTTGGCAAAGAGAAGAGAGTGGGTAGAGCTTTTATAGCGGATCCATCATACAGAAAGTCAGCTGGAGATGGATAGCGTGGATATAATGTTCCTGATAAGCGTCTGTTTCTGCCTTCCTTTAACTATGGCAGTGAGCTGTTGGGTGTTTTTTGTGGTACGTAAATGAGAGACTTTCATTACTTTCTATGTCTCACTCCTGCTGAACTAATTCACTTTTACAAACAGTCTAGTTTTATAAGATTTTTCCACTTTGGTCACGTTAAATGTTCATTTTCTGAGTTAATAGTTCATAAAGTTTAGTTCTGAATTCATCCGTCCATTTTTTTTCTGCTTCTGAAGTGGAATTTTATCCCAGCTGTCACAGTGTGAGAGGTGGAGTGAAACCTGCACTGGTCACCAGTCTGTCACTCTTTTTAATTCCATCAGACCATTTTGCAGCGTTTACACATTTTTCAGTTGTCCGTTATTCTATATCACACTAAAGATATTTTCTGGACACTCCACATTATTTGCAGTTAATATTTAAATGTTTAGTTCTGAATATCATGTTTATTACTGCATTGATATTTTCTGCAGGTACGAAGGGAGCAGGTCCCCATAACCTACTACACAAACCTCCTTATCTCCAATCTGATCCAGTTCAGCACGTTGATCTTCTTCTTGATTTTCCACTTAAACCATGCTCTCTATCATTATATTTCTTTTGGCATTTTTTGCTGTGCCGTGTTTGCTAATCTTGACTTCAAGATGTGCATTGCTACTGAAAGGTACCTGTCTGTCTTTCTCTGTGTGTATTGCATTCAATCAAATTCTCAAGCGTCCCTCTAAAGATAAATGTCCTCCTGTAATGATCAGTATGTCTGTCTTGTGTTGCAGGTGTTTGGTCATCACCCGTCCACAGTGGAACTGCATCAGACAAACTAAAGGTTCTGTGCTGCTCTCTGTTCTGGTCTGGATCCTGTCTATTATCTCTGGATTTCTTGTTGCATTCTTCGATATGATTTCACTCACTGTGTTAATTTTTTTTAACCTCGTCCCTTTTTTCCTGTTCGTCTTCACTTTGGTTTGGACCCTCAAAACTCTGCCTGCTGCCACCTCAGTGCTCACTGAAGAAAAACAGAGAATTGTAGGAATCTTAGTTCTGTTGTTAGTTAATCATTGTCTGATGTTCCTTCCTCTGATCATGTTTTATATTGTATCAATTTCACTTTATTTTCTCGCTTATTTTTCTTATTTTCCTGTCCTTCTAATCCACATGAATTTATTTCTGTTCAATCCTTTCATGGATGTGATTTTTGTTTTTCTGATGCGGAAAGACCCCATCGACAATCAGCTGTTGTCTCTGTGCTGCTACACTGGTGGAGAGGTAGCTGCAGATAAAATGCTACAGCTACAATATTGCAGTGACTGTAACAGCACAGTGCTGTACACAGCACTGCAGCAGATGTAGCTGCACATAATCAGACAGGTGGTTGATTGTAGATAAATTAAGCGAACTACTATTCTGCTCCTCTGTAATTTGTATTTCTTCACACATACTAAGAAAGAGCATGGTACATGAAAGCCTGGCTCACAGTCTCTGTTCTAGTTCATCCCAAAGGTTCTATCAGGTTGTCAGGACTGTGTGCAGGCCTGTCTAGCTCTTTCACACCCATATTTCTCTTCCATGTCTTTATGGACCTTTATGGACCTTGCTTTGTGCAGTGGTGAGCAGGGCTGCCACAAACGATTATTTTGATAGTCGACTAGTCACCAATTATTTTTCCAATTAGTCGGCTAATCAGATCATGCATCCATTGGCCGTAAAACATACAGCTTATCAGTCTTGAAAAACACCTGGTTTGTGTTGACAACCTGTAACTGTTTTATGTGTTGTTGTATGCAGTTTTTAATTAAAATTCCTAATAAACACCTTTTATCTTAAGATTGGCGTATTTTTGTCACAATATCACTCTGTTGCATTGTGTTCCAACACAAACAGTTATGTTGCTTTGGGAATTAAACGATCTTAATATAACCACTTCCTGTTTTCCATTGTGATCTTTGGTTGAGAGAGAGAGAGAGAGGGGGGAAGAGAGAAAGACTGATGGGGACATCAATCTACTGGAGAGTAAAACAGCTCAAAAATGTGAGATCATTAGAAACAAATGAACATGACTTATTGATGTGCAGAATTTAGAGGTATGGGTGGCGGTAAGATGGGTGGGCTCGTCTATGACACGTGCAGGAGATTTACATCATTAATAAATCTTATGCTTTTTTATTTATAAATATCAGCATTATTGTTATTAACATGATGCATATGAATACAGATTGTTTATAAACAAAGATAATTTATTCTGTGTTAGCCTGTTGATTTATTCAGTACGTGTGGGTTTTGAGGGATTTTATATTTCCTGTTTTTCTTTTACTGGTTCGTTTCAATTAATCTACTTATTTGTTTGTAACCAAGTTAAAACTGCCATTTATTAAAATGTGTTGAAATGTTAAAATGATGAAATAAATGTTAAAGTGTAAATTAAAAAAAGTTTAAAGTATTTAGAAAAAAAATGAATTTGCATTATCTATGATTCCTTTGTGTAAGTATTGTGTTTTATTGTGAAGAGAAGTGAATGTGGTTGTTGTCAGTAACAATACTGTAAGATGTTTCATATGAAAAAAGGACACATTCTATAAATCAGACACAGGCATTAACTGATGACATGACAATTCACTCTACATGATCTCAATGATGTAAACTGGAGCAGAAAATCATTTTTTACCTTTTATGAATGTAATATTTTTATAAAAATGAAAAATAAGTCAATACAAACTCCATCACACAATCCAAAAAAAGCAATAAAAATAATTATCTTTCCGTGTGTACAAAACAAAGCTAAGTGAACAATAATTCACATACTGGCAGACTTTTACACAGTACAACATTACTATTTATGCATAACACTTAAAACTTTATTCACCTTTCCTCAGCAGATTAGCAGAAAAGAGAATATTGTGAAGGCACACAAAGAAGAAAAGGACATCACTGAAAATATTATCTAAATATAAAAGGTAAAATTGAAAAAAAAACTGAATCTATTGTCAGCTGACACTTATAACAATATTTAAAAACAAATTTCTCTTTTTAATTTATCAGCAATCTCACAAACCATTTTCTCTATTTTCCTCTCTCCAATGAACTCTGACTACATCAGCCCACCTCTCTGTGCTGCCATCAGTCCCACTGATGCGGTGCTGACAGCTGCTGCAGTGCTGTCCATCCTGCAGCAGCACAGACATGCCAGCAGCTTGTCAATGCAAATTTTCTACATGAAAACAAACAGAATCAAGTCCAGAAAAGGATGTAGCAGAAACAAACTAAACACCACAATTTCTATGAAACAGCAGTGAAAGGGAGATGGCACATAGACCCAAGGAAATAACCACCAAACAATCCATATTTGAACCATCATCAGACAGTAGTTAAACAGCAACAGAACAAGAGTTCCTACAGTTCTCCGTTTTTCCTCTGTGGGCACTGAGGTAGCAGCACGCAGGGCTTTGATGGTTCCAGCTAAGCAGACGATGAACAGAGGAGCAGGGAGCAGAGCAAAAATAGGGGGGATTATAAACTGTTCAAAGACTGTGGCAGGAACTACAGTGATAATGCAAAAGGCCCAGACCAGAGCAGAGACCAGCAGAGAACGCTTTATTTGTCTGATGCAGGCCAGCAGTGGGCAGCCGATGAGGGAATATCTGCAACAGAAAACAGACGATTTCTCTAAATATCACAGAATATGCAGCCAGATATATGCAAGTACACAAAAACACAGTAATAAACACTGTTACCTTTCAGCAGCAAGGCACATTTGGAAGTAAACATTGGCCATCACACTGATGAAGTAAAAAGCAACGGTGATGTCATGATGCCATCTTCCTGTTGTTACAATCCAAACAATCTTTGCACAGATCTGGATTACGTTGGAGATGAGGAGGTTTGTGTAATAAATGGTCTGGGCCCGATCTCTTCGCACCTGCAGAAATATTTATAAAAGTCACAAAATGCAAGAGAAGCATCTCATATTATCTCAAACAAGTTTAGAACAAAAAAACAGTGATGGTAATATCAGAGGTTTAAGTGATCAAGTACATTTGACTTGCTGTTGATCTCATGGTTCCCACGTCGCTGACTCAGTGCTTTTAGCTTTTTAGTCTATTTTTCTTTATTTTTCCAGGTCTGGTATCTTAGTTTAATCTTTTCCTGGTTTCATTTTGTTGCTTGAGGGCCTTTATTATTCTAACCTCCCTTGTGTTTCCCTGTCTGTCCTTTAGTTTCATCTGTATTTGGTCTCTCTTTGTTCCCCTTCATGGGTTCCTCAGTCCGTCGTGTCTCCATGTTTGTTTTCCTTTTATCCTTATCAGGTTCGTCTCAGTGTTAGTTTCCTGTCTCGGTCTTTCTTTGTCTCATCCCCCCTCATTACAAGCTGTGCATCCAGTGAGTGAAAGTGAGTTCTTAGCCTACTTTCATTGTTGCTTGATTCTCAGTTAACCAGCTATGAAGCTGTTTCTGAGTTTACTCGTCCTGCATTTCGGGTCTCAACCTGCCTGCTGCACAGCTACATACTCTGTTTGTCTGTGTCTGTATTTATTGTGACTTATAGAGCAAAACAAATGTCATATATAAATGAATCAAAGTCAAAATAATGATGAAATGTTTTCATCTCTGCAGCACTACAAATGTTTTTGGATGATTCTTCATATCATTCACAGTCAGACTGATATAAAAGTGATTAATAAAATTCAACATTTACATACCACACAACAGGCGAAGACTATGGTCAAAGGCAGGCACACAAAGATGCTACTCAGAAACACCAAAATGAAAAACTCCATCTCTGGTTTCTCTCTGTGTGACGGAGCTGCTGAAATAAATTCGTTCACTTTTTCTGCAGTAAAGAAAAACAGTTGTTGAATATGCAGCATGTTAACATTGCTCTTATATCAGTTTGAAATTAAAGATGAAAACAAGGCTGAAGATGAAACTTCGGCTGAACTGAATTATTTAACAACATTCTGGCATCAGAAATGTAACCTAAAAATGCATCACAGCGCATTTCAAAGCCAGCATGGTTTTTCAGAAAAAGATGATTTTCTTGAAATCTTCGTTCTTTTCTCAAAAGTAGTAAAAAAAAAAAAACCTTCTGACTCACAAACTTCAACTTAGTTTTATCTGAACTCAAAACCAGCGGATAAAATGGGATTCATCAAGAGAAGGTTGGGTGTAAGAGTGAAGTGTGGGGAACAGAATTATTATGAAATAAGTCACAAAATAATTTAAGATTTTTCTTTGTGTGCAGGCCGTGATCAGCCCGACAGCTGAATTCAACAAGATATTAGCACATGTTAAACCAGAAATCAAGGCTGATTTTAATCTGCCAGATAATCTAAAATTTGTATCAAATGTAAATGTGGTGAGTAAAACTGATCAGCATCTAAACACAGCCTTGTGTGGGCCATTATCACCACAGTCTGCTCTGTGCCAGCCGTACCTGCAAACTTCACCACACTACACAGTTTAAACTGGACTAAACATTTTATTCAACTTTCGAATGACATATAAGTATATTTCAATATGTTTGGGTGGTAAGGCAGAGTTAGAAGTTGGTGTCATGCTCTACACACACACACACACACACACACACACACACACACACACACACACACACACACACACACACACACACACACAGATCTTTGGTCGTTTTGAAACGATAACAGAAAAGCATTTCTGTAATTTCAGCAATAATATGATTTTAGTGAAAAAGGGGTTTAATTTAATTACTGATGTTTACCTGATAAAAAGCTAACTGTATGTCCATATACACTGTTACATATATTAGATTCAACACTGGAATCTATCATCATCATCAGGGTCTTTCAGTTAAAAAAGTTAATACAGACATTTCCATTGGGTTTTCATTTATACAACACCCATGTCATTCATATAAAAGCACCTCAAACATTAAAAAAATAAAAAAAAAACACAACAAAGAAATCAGTAAAACACCTTTGTGTAACTTCCTGTCTCATAATTCTGATTTGTGCACATGAACATGCAGTTTCCTTAAAACTGATCTCCTCCTAAAGATAATGTGAATGTGACTCACCTCAGGACGGCTTCCTGTTGAGATAGTTTGTAAAATCAGCAGTCTAACGTTTCGACAGAATCTGAACGGGGAAATTGTGGTACTTTATATACCCCACCCCTCACGCATGGGCACACAAACACACTATAAACAGAATAGTCAGTAGATTTCAGTGGAGCTCTATTTAGTTGTAGTTTTAAAAATCAACACTTCTCTGGAAAATTGTCTTTTTATTTTAGAGAATTGTGAAGTGTTGAGTGGGCCTCTGTCTGCTGGACAACACAAACTGCTGTCCTGCTGCTAAAATCTGTCAAATAATATCATAACTCAGTGTTTTTGCATAAGACACTAACATTTTTCCAACACTTCAGGAGATGCTAATGCATAAATGACTTTCTTTGCCCTCTGAAGAACTTCCCTGTGCAGCTGAGGAGCTTTATGCGGTGAGAGGCAGATAGAAAATCTATCATGTGAAGCTGGGTCTGGTTAACATGTTGAGATTGTGAGCTGAAGAATTTCAAAGTATTAGCACAGCTCAATAAGTACAGCTCAACATTTCACATCATCTGCTGTTCACACATGATCTTTCAGGACTGTGATCAATAGTCATGCTGACAATAAGCAGGTTAACAGTTCACAGGGGCGCAGTCGCAAATGTCAAAGAAACCAGAAGCAGAGTCCAGGTCCTGATAATATATGTGGCCGGGTGCTTAGAACATGCGCTGAGCAATTATGCAATATTTTTTATTACATCTTTCTTTTATCTCTTCAGCAACAGAAGGTTCCAGAGGTATGGAAAAAATCAATTATTTCTCCAGTTGCTAAGACCACAAAACCTACATCATTAAATGATTTTAGGCCTGTCGCTCTAACATCCTTAGTGATGAAGTCCTTTGAAAAACTTGTGAGGAAGGAGATCCTGCAGCAAGTAGAGAAGCTTATCGACCCACTGCATACAGGCCTCGTAGAGGTGTTGATGATGCAGTGGTCACTCTGTTGAACTTCCTCTATCGCCATCTTGATGGCGCCAAAGCTCATGCTTGGCTCTTATTTATTGATTTTTCTTCAGCTTTTAATACTATCCAGCCACATGTTTTAGCTGATAAACTTCTTAACCAGTTTAAACTTGATTTTAATCTCGTTGCTTGGATTTTAGACTTTTTAACTGACAGATCTCAGTGTGTGAGAGTGAACGGCTGTTTCTCCAAACAGCTGAACTCTTCTACTGGCTCACCACAAGGTTGTTTCTTTGCAAATTTGCATCATAAGATTGTTTTTCGTTTTTTCTGCAGTATATAAAAATTGGTGTATCTAAAAAAGAAAACTATGAATACACTCAAAATAAATTTCCTGTTGTTGTAAACTATTTTTTGCAACTTTTTTGTATCTAAAGTTTTGAGGGATAAACCTTTTAAATTTCTCCAAGTAGAAATATGTAAAGAAAAAAAAAAGATTTTCAATTTTTTGTAGTTTATTGCACTTTTTTGCAATTTATGTCGTTACTATGGACTTAATGCATACATATTATTAAAATGTGGGCTATAACGGTTGTATTGATGTATAGCAACTTGAAATGCTCCCTAAAATGGCACTACAGCATGTAAAAATATAAAGTAAGCTCTGGCGGCCTTGGTTCTATGGTAGGTGTTAGTGTGAAAACAATAGGACTTGAATATAAATACTGTATATCCAGTCATATATAATTTGGTACATTTTGATATATTTTTGTTGGTGCTGATTTCAAATCGTTTTACTCCCTTAAAGTTGCAGTTTTACTGTTTGTAGGAAGTGAGGAGCTCTGTGTGTGTTCTCATGCTCTCATTAATCAGGCATTTCAAACATGAGTTGTAGCTCAAGCTGTGCTGTTCATTGTCTCTGCACCTCCAGATGGTACCAGGTGATTGTAACATATTCAAAATACATTATGAACAAACATAATAATGCATTTGATGGTTTATTGAAACATGTTTGACATTATTATGACATCATGGTGCATCAACTTATTAGGAGGATGAAACAAAACTCTGTTGAATGAACTTGATGTTCTTCTTCATGTAAAATAAATGTGACAAACTGAAAACCAGTTTGTGGATAATGAGTCATAGATAATGAGTGAGAAGTCACAGCAGCTTATCTCAAGTTGTCTTTTATGCTCAGGTTCAATAAAACTCTGTCCTAATGCTGTGCATTCTTCTTTTAAAACGTGCTTCAGCTAAAATGACAACCCAATATTCTCTATTGTTAGCTGGCTGCCCACCTACTATGGAGGTCAAACGTTATTAGAAAGAAAATCTGATCAGGGAGCTGTTAACAAGTCTGAATCATAATCTGCAGTGTTTGCTGTAGTTTTTTTTTTTTTTTTTAAACTTGGTAAAAAAGAAATTTGCATTGAAGTAGCAAATAACCTCGTCTTTGTGGTTTCTGTCAGAGCTTATGATACTAAAACAAAACAGTTTCACTTCACACACACACACACGCATGCACGCACGCACGCACGCACACACACACACACACACACACACACACACACACACACACACACACACACACACACACACCTTTTCTGGGTCATCAAATTTTGCAGTTTTGTCTGATGCTCCTGACTCCTCCCTGTCATACAGGACGCGTGATTTTCCCTCATAGAAGCACAAACTACTGATGCTGACTGATGATAGATAACCATCTACTTTTAGATATTTATAGGGACTCTCTAACAGGACAGTAGAGTGTACCACTGCCATTGTTCACTTAACCATGACACCACAGTTTGCTCCACATTCTGATGAGCAGCAGCAATGTTGTAGGAGCCAAAGATGATTATGTATAAGATGGTTTCAGTGTCTAATATTACTTTGTTTGAGTCTGCTTCATCTAGTGGCTGTGTGTGAAGTGTAGAAGTAAATTTAGTAAGAGGTACTTACAAGGGTTATGGAGCTAGTTATGTACCCATTTGGTGGTTACATAATTTGATATTTACATGTTTACACATCCAAACCACACATCAAACCATCACGTTATACAGGTGATGCTACCTGAAAGATGTGACTGGAGCAAGAAAGATGATTATGTATAAGAAGGTTTCAGTGTCTTTGACCTCATGGCCTCCAATCTAGGCCTCTATGGGCTCGTGTAGGACAGGTGCAGGAGATTTACACCATAATAAATGTTGTATTTTTTTTATTTACAAATATCAACATTTTTGTTATTAACATGACACATACAAATACAGATTGTTTATAATCAAACACAATTTATTCTGTGCCTATTGATTTATTCAGTACATGTGGGTTTTGGGGGATTTTACATTTCCTGTTTTTCTTTAACTGGTTCATTTATTTTGACTAATCAACTTATTTGTTTGTAACCAAGTTAAAACTGTTATTTATTAAAATGTGTTGAAATATTAAAATGTGTTGAAATCCATGCTAAAATGTAAAACAATAATCCATATTTAGAAAACAAAAGGCATTCCTTTTAAAAGCAGCACAATGTGTTTAATAAGTCTGAAAGAGCACTTGCATTAAATATGGTTCATTTTTACAAGCATCCTGTTTTATTGGGAAGAGAAGTGAATGTGATTGTGATCAGTAGCCAGACTGTAAGCAGTTTTTGTGTATGTTTCTTTCATTTCTGCTCCACCGAGCAGCTGCTCACTTTGTTTTAGCTCAAGAGCCCGCGCCATCTTGGTGATGTCCGCTGATCACTCCGCATTCCTTCACACATTGCTGTTATGATCTAGTCCCATTTCAGAAGATGGCATTTTGTTCAAGATCATTTTAAAATAACTTCATTTGATCGGCTCAGCCACAGATGATAATTAGAGACGCATACTAAGCTGTAAATAAAGCTAAAGAAAATTGTACTTTTGGTATGCAGAAAACATGTCCTGCACCCTCTGGAGTAACACTGTTGTTGACTCTGGTGAGTAAGACTGTTAAATCTCAGGAAACAGAGGTTTCCTCCGAGGACAGTGTATTACAAGCTTCAAGTCGAGCGTCTGACTCTAGATCTTTCTCCGTTTCATCTCCAAGAAAACATGCAGAGGCAGAAAGCAGCCATCATGATCAGTATGGTAAAATATTAATTATGCTGTTCTAGCTACAATCCACAATTTAGGATTTTGTGACATCATATTTGACATCAATTTGTAATTGAAATACTCAAATGTATAAAACTAAAACATCTCTCTGATACAAACTATGCATAACTTCAATAATTTTCAAAACACTTTTCCAAATACAATATGAAACCTACTAATCAAAGTAAGTAAAGTTATTGCAAATACAACAATTATTAATCATTAATTCATGTGAATTCAGTTTTTCAACTATAAAGTGCAAAACAGACTAAAACTAACTGAGACATACAACATGAGCTCACCAATCTTAGTGCATCACGGCCGAAGACAATGGTATGGCGTCTCTCGGTCGGAACATGCGGGGCTCTAAATAACGTAACGGGGCTTTTTTTTTCCCTCTTTAATGAGAGTAATATGATGTATCAACATGAACAAAAAAAAAACATAAGTTGTGCTTCAAGTGTAACCTTACTTCTGGAAGATAGCTAATAACCAGCAAACTTATGTGCAGCAGCCTCTCGTGAAGTAAATGTAGCAGCACATCACTCTTTTCCTCATGCCAACACACAACTACACACACAGGTAGCAGGAACACAGAGCAGGTAGGTGGGACATACAGCTGCAGGCTGCATTCCCATTAATCAAAACATACTGGAACCTTTGTTTTCTGATTGGTTGGGCTGGCCGTCCATCTTTCCTCATTTCTATGACTTCTTAAAGCTTTTATGTGGATTACAAAAGCAAAAGTGTGAACACACCACCATAAAGGTATACGTTCTATAAATGAGACACTATGGCATTAACTGATGACATGACAATTCACTCCACATGATCTTAATGATGTAAACTGGAACAGAAAATCTTTTTTTTTTACCTTTTATTGATTTATTACTTTTGTAAAAATGACAAACGAGTCAACACAAACGATATCAAATAATCATAACAAAACGAAACCAAAGCAATAATTTCTCTTGCTGTGAGAACACAAGAAAGCTAAATGAAATTCACATACTGGTAGACTTTTATGCAGTACAATATTACTATTTATGCATAACAATTAAAACTTTATTCACCCTTCCTCAGCAGATTAGCAGAAAAGAAAATATTGTGAGGGCACACAAACATGTCCAGAAATAAAAACTGAATATCACTGACAATATTATCTGAATATAAAAGCAAAGTAATATTGATATAAAGAAATTAATATTATAAACAATTTTAAAAACCAGAAGCTAAATCTACTGTCAGCTGACACTTATAACAATTTTCTCTTTTTAATTTATCAGCAATCTCACAAACGATTTTCTCTATTTTCCTCTCTCCAATGAACTCTGACTACATCAGTCCACCTCTCTGTGCTGCCATCAGTTACACTGATGTGGTGCTGACAGCTGCTGCAGTGCTGTCCATCCTGCAGCAGCACAGACATGCCAGCAGCTTGTCAATGCAACCTCTCTGCATGAAAACAGACAGAATCAAGTCCAGAAAAGGATGTGGCAGAAACAAACTAAACACCACAGTTTCTATGAAACAGCAGTGAAAGGGAGGTGTCCTACAGGCGTGAGAAAGGGAACACCAAACAATCCATATTTGAATCACAATCAGACAGTAGTTAAACAGCAACAGAACAAGAGTTCCTACAGTTCTCCGTTTTTCCTCTGTGGGCACTGAGGTAGCAGCACGCAGGGCTTTGATGGTTCCAGCTAAGCAGACGATGAACAGAGGAGCAGGGAGCAGAGCAAAAATAGGGGGGATTATAAACTGCTCAAAGACTGTGGCAGGAACTACAGTGATAATGCAAAAGGCCCAGACCAGAGCAGAGACCAGCAGAGAACGCTTTATTTGTCTGATGCAGGCCAGCAGTGGGCAGCCGATGAGGGAATATCTGCAACAGAAAACAGACGATTTCTCTAAATATCACAGAATATGCAGCCAGATATATGCAAGTACACAAAAACACAGTAATAAACACTGTTACCTTTCAGCAGCAAGGCACATTTGGAAGTAAACATTGGCCATCACACTGATGAAGTAAAAAGCAATGGCGATGTCATAATAGCATATTACTGGTCTGGGCATCAAATAGACTCTTGCACAGAACTGGATTACGTTGGAGATGAGGAGGTTTGTGTAATAAATGATCTGGGCCCGATCTCTTCGCACCTGCAGAAATATTTATAAAAGTCAGAAAATACAAGAGAAGCATCTCATATTATCTCAAAGAAGTTTTGAACAAATACACAGTGATGTTAATAATAATAATAATGGATTGGATTTATATAGCGCTTTTCAAGGCACCCAAAGCGCTTTACAATGCCACTATTCATTCACTCTCGCATTCACACACTGGTGGAGGCAGCTACGGTTGTAGCCACAGCTGCCCTGGGGCAGACTGACAGAAGCGAGGCTGCCATATCGCACCATCGGCCCCTCTGGCCAACAACAGTAGACGGTAGTGTAAAGTGTCTTGCCCAAGGACACAACGACCAGGACAGAGAGCCCGGGGATTGAACTGGCGACCTTCCGGTTACAGATACGCTTCCCAACCCCCTGAGCCACGGTCACCCCATAATATCAAAGGTATCAAAGGTTTTAGTGATTAAGTACATTTGACTTGCTGTTTATTTTCAATTCAATTCAATTTTATTTATATGGCGCCAAATTACAACAGCAGTCGCTTCAACGTGCTTTATATTGTACAGCGACAGTGGGAAGGAAAAGCTCCCTTTTAACAGGAAAGGCTCAGGCTCAGGGAGGGGCGGCCATCTGCTGCGACCGGTTGGGGTGAGAGAAGGAAAACAGGATAAAGACATGCTGTGGAAGAGAGACAGAGGTTAATAACAGATATGGTCCAATGCATCATGGGAATCCCCTGGCAGCCTACGTCTATTGCAGCATAACTAAGGGAGGATTCAGGGTCACCTGGTCCAGCCCTAACTATATGCTTTAGCAAAAAGGAAAGTTTTAAGCCTAATCTTAAAAGTAGAGATAGTGTCTGTCTCCTGAATCCAAACTGGAAGCTGGTTCCACAGAAGAGGGGCCTGAAAACTGAAGGCTCTGCCTCCCATTCTACTTTTAAATACTCTAGGAACAACAAGTAGGCCTGCAGAGCGAGAGCGAAGTGCTCTAATAGGGTGATATGGTACTACAAGGTCATTAAGATAAGATGGGGCCTGATTATTTAAGACCATGTATGTGAGGAGCAGGATTTTGAATTCAATTCTGGATTTAACAGGAAGCCAATGAAGGGAAGCCAAAACAGGAGAAATCTGCTCTCTCTTTCTAGTCCCTGTCAGTACTCTTGCTGCAGCATTTTGGATTAGCTGAAGGCTTTTCAGCGAGTTTTTAGGACTTCCTGATAATAATGAATTACAGTCGTCCAGCCTGGAAGTAATAAATGCATGAACTCGTTTTTCAGCATCACTAAGAGACAGGATATTTCTAACTTTAGAGATGTTGCGCAAATGGAAGAAAGCAGTCTTACATATTTGTTTAATATGTGCATTGAAGGACATGACCTGGTCAAAAATTACTCCATATTTCTAAGATTTTCAGGGCCGAGTACAATAACCTCAGTTTGATCTGAATTAAGAAGCAGAAAGTTAGTGGCCATCCAGGTCTTTATGTCTTTAAGACATTCCTGCAGTTTAACTCATTGGTGTGTGTTATCTGGCTTCATGGACAGATAGAGCTGGGTGTCATTTGCATAGCACTGAAAATGTATGCTATGTCTTCTAATGATGCTGCCTAAGGGAAGCATGTATAATGTAAACAGAATTGATCCTAGCACTGAACCCTGTGGAACTCCATAATTAACCTCAGTGTGTGAAGAGGACGCTCCATTTACATGAACAAATTGTAGTCTATTAGATAGATATGATACAAACCACTGCAGTGCAGTACCTGTAATACCTACAGCATGTTCTAGTCCCTCTAATAGGATATTATGGTCGACAGTATTGAACGCTGCACATTCGACAAGGCTAAGCATCAGGCTTTCAAATGAATGAAAGCCCCCCCCCCCCCCCCATGAATCGCTACCATATCGTGGTGGAGGGGTTTGTGTGTCCCAGGGATCCCAGGGGCTATGTTGTCTGGGGGCTTTTGCCCCCTGGTAGGGTCTCCCATAGCAAATTGGTCCTGGGTGAGGGACCAGATAAAGAGCTATTCCCATGACCCCCATGAAAAGACCATCAAGAGAACAGTTCACCCTGCCCTGGATAGGGTTACCGGGGCCCTGCCCTGGAGCCAGGCCCGGGGAGGGTGCCCGAGGGCGAGCGTCTGGTGGCTGGGCCTTAGTCCATGGGGCCCGGCCGGGCACAGCCCAAAAAAGGGACATGGGCCCATCTTCCTGCAGGCCCACCACCCACAGGAGCCACCGTAGGGGTCAGGTGCAGTGTGAGTAGGGCCTGGCGGAGCAATTTCCGGCTACCAAGACTGGCAATTGGGATATGGAATTTCTCCTCTCTGGTGGGGAAGGACCCTGAGCTAGTGCGTGAGGTCGATAGGTACCGGCTAGATATAGTCGGGCTCACCTCAACGCATGGCCTGGGCTCTGGAACCAGTCTCCTGGAGAGGGGCTGGACTCTGTCTCAGTCTGGAGTTGCCCCTAGTGAGAGGCATTGGGCTGGGGTAGGTATCTTGGTATCCCCTCGGCTTGCTGCTGGGATGTTGGGGTTTCCCAGTGGACGAGAGAGTTTGTTCCCTTTGCCTTTGGGTCAGTGAACGGGTCCTGACTGTCATCTGTACTTATACACCGAGTGGCAGTTCAGAGTACCCAGCCTTCTTGGAGTCCCTGGGTGGGGCACTGAAGGGTGCTCCCCCTGGGGACTCTGTTGTCCTACTAGGAGACTTCAATGCTCATGTGGGCAACAACACTGAGACCTGGAAGGGTGTGATTGGGAGGAATGACCACCCGGATCTGATAGGTACCGACAGGCCAAGCGAAATGCGGCACGGGCGGTGGCGGAAGCAAAAACTCGGGTGTGGGAAGAGTTCGGAGAGGCCATGGAAAAAGACTTTTGGACTGCCTCGAAGAGACTGTCAGGCAACTCAGGAGGGGAAAGCGGTGTTCTACCTGAACTGTGTATAGTGCCGGTGGAGTGCTGCTGACTTTGACTGAGAAAATTGTCAGGCGGTGGAAGGAATACTTCGAGGATCTCCTCAATCCCACTGGCACGTCTTGTTGTTGTTGTTGCCTGGAGACCAGCGGCAGTACCCCTGGACTGGCAGACCGGGGTGGTGGTTCCCATTTTTAAGAAAGGGGACCGGATGGTGTGTTCCAACTACAGGGGAATCACACTCCCCAGCCTCCCTGGGAAAGTCTATGCCAGGGTGCTGGAGAGGAGTCAAGTTAGTCAAACCTTGGATACAGGAGGGACAATGCAGTTTTTGTCCTGGTCGTGGAACATTGGACCAGCTCTTTATCCTCTCGAGGATACTCGGGGGTGCATGGGAGTTTGCCCAACCAGGCTACATGTGCTTTGTGGACTTGGAGAAGGCATTCGACTGTGTCCCTCCTGTGGGGGTTGCTCCGGGAGTAAGGGGTGTCTGGCCCATTGCTACGGGCCATTCAGTCTGTCACGGTTCTGGGTCAGTTTGACCCAGTATTTTGAGTTGTCATGTTTTTGCAGGTTTAGTTTAGTTCCATGTGTCATTCTCTCTATGTCGAGTCTGCGTCTTAGTGTGATGGTTTCTTGTTCCTGTTTTATTGTGAAGGTCTGCGTCTCATGTGAGTGTGTTCAGTTTTACCTCTGTCTCGTCTTGTTGATTATTCCCAGCTGTGTCCACCACCTGTGTGTAATTCCCCTGTGTTTCTCTGTGTATTTAAGTCTGGATAGTCATATTTTGGGGGGTTTAATAAATTTTCTAGAAATGAGAGCTGCTCCATCCAAATTGGGATGGATGCCTTCTCCCCTTAACAAGACCAGGTTTCCCTCAGAAGGTTTGCCAATTATCTATGAACACCACATCGTTTATCCCAGGTCGTTGACTCAGTGTTTTTAAGTTTCAAGTCTTTTTACTCTATTTTCCTTTATTTTTCCAGGTCTGGTATCTTAGTTTAATCTTTTCCTGGTTTCATTTTGTTCCTTGAGACCCTTTATTATTCTAACATCCCTTGTGTTTCCCTGTCTGTCATTTAGTCTCATCTGTATTTGGTCTCTCTTTGTTCCCCTATGTGGTTCCTCAGGTCAGTCGTGTCTCCATGTTTTATTTTCCCTTTTGTCCTTATCAGGTTTGTCTCAGTGTTAATTTCCTGTCTCAGTCTCTCTTTGTCTCATCCCCCCTCATTCCTTCGAGCTGTGCATCCAGTGAGTTCTGTGTTATTTACCAGTGAAAGAGTTTTTAGTTGATGTCCAGCCTACTTTCCTTGTTCTGCACCTTGATTCTCATTAAACCAGCTATTAAGCTGTTTCTGAGTTTACTAGTCCTGCATGTTGGGTCTTAACCTGCCTGCTACACGGCTGCATACTGTGTTTGTTCACCTCTTTATTTATTGTAAGTTATAGAGCAACAGGAATGTCATATCTAAAATCAAAATAATGATCAAAATCATCAAAATAGTCAAAATAATGATTAAATGTCTGCAGCACTCCAAATGTGTTCAGATGACTATTCATATCATTCACAGTCAGACTGATATAAAAGTGATTAATGATAGTCAAAATTTACATACCACACAACAGATGACAATTATGGTCAAAAGCGGGAAGACGAAGATGTTACTGAAAATCACAAAAGTGAAAAACTCCATCTCTGGTTTCTCTCTGTGTGACGGAGCTGCTGAAATAAATTCGTTCACTTTTTCTGCAGTAAAGAAAAACAGTTGTTGAATATGCAGCATGTTAACATTGCTCTCATATCAGTTTGAAATTAAAGATGAAAACAAGGCTGAAGATAAAACGTTTGCTGAACTGAATTATTTAACAATATTGTGGCATCAGAAATGTAACCTAAAAATGCATCACAGCGCATTTCAAAGCCAACTCGGTAGAACTCAAATACATTTTTTCAGAAAAAGGATGATTTTATTGAAATGCACATGTTCATTTCCATCTCCCAGACAATATAAAATTATTTTTGAATGCAGAATTTGGTACTTAAAACAATCAGCATTGCTGCTACGAAAACCTCTCACTGCGTATCGCCAATACACAAACTGTTTTTGGTGTAAATAAATGATGTAAATAAACACTGATTTTTGCATATAAATATCTTGTATTTTGACTACCTTAAAATTGAAAACATTCAAATGATGGGTGGAGAGCAAAGGACTGCAGTACTTTATTTACAATTTGTCATTGATGTAAATTATATTAACTTTTTGTAAAGTCAACAAGAGTTTGAACAGCAGCACAATCACATGAAATATTGAGTACTGACCTGAATGAAACACACCAGTATCTGGTTCTTATTCTAACATGATATAAGCTAACCAATGTAACCTTTTGTATTTACACACACACACACACACACACACACACACACACACACACACACACACACACACACACACAGATCTTTGGTAGTTTTGAAACGATAACAGAAAAGCATTTCTGTAATTTCAGCAATAATATGATTTTAGTGAAAAAGGGGTTTAATTTAATTACTGATGTTTACCTGATAAAAAGCTAACTGTATGTCCATATACACTGTTACATATATTAGATTCAACACTGGAATCTATCATCATCATCAGGGTCTTTCAGTTAATTAAAGTTAATGCAGACATTTCCATTGGGTTTTCAGTTATACAACATCCATGTCATTCATATAAAAGCACCTCAAACATTAAAAATTTTTTAAAAAAAACAACAACAAAGAAATCAGTAAAACTTCTTTGTGTAACTTCCTGTCTCATAATTCTGATTTGTGCACATGAACATGCAGTTTCCTTAAAACTGATCTCCTCCTAAAGATAATGTGAATGTGACTCACCTCAGGACGGCTTCCTGTTGAGATAGTTTGTAAAATCAGCAGTCTAACGTTTCGACAGAATCTGAACGGGGAAATTGTGGTACTTTATATACCCCACCCCTCACACATGGGCACACAAACACACTATAAACAGAATAGTCAGTAGATTTCAGTGGAGCTCTATTTAGTTGTAGTTTTAAAAATGAACAGTTCACTTCTCTGGAAAATTGTCTTTTTATTTTAGAGAATTGTGAAGTGTTGAGTGGGCCTCTGTCTGCTGGACAACACAAACTGCTGTCCTGCTGCTAAAATCTGTCAAATAATATCATAACTCAGTGTTTTTGCATAAGACACTAACATTTTTCCAACACTTCAGGAGATGCTAATGCATAAATGACTTTCTTTGCCCTCTGAAGAACTTCCCTGTGCAGCTGAGGAGCTTTATGTGGTGAGAGGCAGATAGAAAATCTATCATGTGAAGCTGGGTCTGGTTAACATGTTGAGATTGTGAGCTGAAGAATTTCAAAGTATTAGCACAGCTCAATAAGTACAGCTCAACATTTCACATCATCTGCTGTTCACACATGATCTTTCAAGACTGTGATCAATAGTCATGCTGACAATAAGCAGGTTAACAGTTCACAGGGGCGCAGTCGCAAATGTCAAAGAAACCAGAAGCAGGCAGAAATCCACCATTCAAATCAATAACAAGCCTGAAAACCAGTCAGAGAGGCAAACAGAGCTGGTAACAAAATATATAAATAAATAACTGAATGAATGAAGTTTATCAATCTAAAATCTGTTTATTGAGAATGTTATTCAATGTTTATCCCAACTTTAATTAAAAAATACAGAAATCAGACAGTGTGAAAACAATAACTAGGACTTGAATATAAATACTGTATATCCAGTCATATATAATTTGGTACATTTTGATATATTTTTGTTGGTGCTGATTTCAAATCGTTTTACTCCCCTTAAAGTTGCCGTTTTACTGTTTGTAGGAAGTGAGGAGCTCTGTGTGTGTTCTCATGCTCTCATTAATCAGGCATTTCAAACATGAGTTGTAGCTCAAGCTGTGCTGTTCATTGTCTCTGCACCTCCAGATGGTACCAGGTGATTGTAACATATTAGAAATACATTATGAACAAACACAATAATGCATTTGATGGTTTATTGAAATATGTTTGACATTATTATGACACCATGGTGCATAAACTTATTAGGAGGATGAAACAAAACTCTGTTGAATTAACTTGATGTTCTTCTTCTTCATGTAAAATAAATGTGACAAACTGAAAACCAGTTTGTGGACAATGAATCATAGATAATGAGTGAGAACTAACAGTAACTCATCTCGGTCCAGCAGATCTGCCTGAGAATTATTCTGCTCCAAGTGGGCTGAAGTATTGTTTTTCCCTCCCTCTGTCTCTCTTTCTCTCCCTCTGTCACCTGGGCGGAGTTCATTGTGGGTTCCCGCCTTTGCCAAACACACCTGAGAGATGGTGAACACCTGCGTCTCATTAACCAGCTTCTGCTTAAGGGAAGAAGCGAGACCGCTCTTTGCTGGATTGTTGCTTTAGTCGTGTCAGTGAAATCCTGGCTAGGACACTATAATTTCCTTGGTTTTTGCTTCTTGTGCTAACACGTTGTTTCCCTGTGTACAGACACCCTGGACCTGCTCTTGTTCCTTACGAAAAGTCCAGTGTGAGAGAGGTGTGAGACACTAATGAGACAGAAGAAAAGAGAGTGTTCACCCTCCTTTTCCCTGTGGATTCCCTGGAGACCTGATCCCTGCACCCTTGTTTATAGCACTTTTCCACTGTCACACATTTCACTTGTTGTTTTTGAATAAACCCCCATTCTTTCTTTGAGCGAAAGAGTCCTGCGCTTGAGTCCTCCAGTTACCATAGCAAATTAACTTTATGTTCTTCTTCTTCATGTAAAATAAATGTGACAAACTGAAAACCAGTTTGTGGATAATCATAATCATAAATAATGAATGAGAAGTGACAGCAGCTCATCTCAGGTTTTCTTTTATTACTTTTAAATTACTTTTAAAGACCCAAAACGTGCAAAGTTAACGAGTGCTTGATATACATGTCCAGGGCCAGGACTGTTCGCTCGCCCTTTTTGTCTCTGCACTGACAACACATAGTTTGGAGTAACTATGAATGGCCAAAACAGCTACTGCTATTGCTGTTATAGTTATCGGTGCCTTGCTTTTCTATGTTCATAACCCCCCCCCCCCCCCCCCCACCCCAACACATCTCCCCTCTTCCCATTTTCTTCCTTTATGGGCTACATTTTCTCAACACCGCATTCTTTGCTAAACTCTTACTATGCCCTCAGTAAACGGACCACTGACCAGCACCACTTTGGTTAGCTAAATCTCTGGGGACTAAACCATCCAGTTAAACGCAACAAAATAGTCTCTCATCTCAATACATTGAAAAGTTGCATTGCTTATTTACAGGAAACCATCCTGATGAATAAGGATCAGTCTAGACTTCTTAGAGTCTAGACAATATTTTCACTCAGATTTCAATAGTAAAAGCAGAGGAGTGGTTATTCTAATACATAAAGATGTGCAGTATGGGGAGTCTAAAACTCTTAGGGATAAGAATGGCCGCTGTATCATTACACAAGCCAGTCATTCTTGCTAATGTTTATGGTCCCAATTGGGATAATGTAGATTTCTATAGCAATCTTTTTTCCCTTCTACCAGATCTTGAGTCACACAATTTAATACTGTACATAACAGTGAAAAATATCAAGTCCATATGCCAGCCCAAGACATTCTTTCTCAATCTGAGCTTATTTGGTTTCAGCCTTAGTCATGGATCTAGAAGCATAAGCAACTGGTTTCCAGCTCCCCTCTTCAGCTTGAAGTAAAACAGCTCCAAGCCCATCCTTTGAGGCATCTGTTGAGATTTTCAGACTCTTATTTGGATCATAATATGCAAGCACTGGGCGCGTTGTCAGTGTGGTCTTTAAATCGTTCCATTCTTATTCATGCTTCGCTGTCCATTTAAATTCCATGGAATCACAAAGTAACTCCCGTAGTGCTGATGTTCTCACTGACAAGTTAGGTATGAATTTTCCAACAAAGTTGATCATTCCCATCACTCTGAGCACACCTCTCTTATCTGTCAGCCGTGGCATGGTTGCAATTGCTTTTATTTTTCTTTCATCTGGCTCAATACCTCCAGCAGAGAATGTGTCTCCCAAAAATGTTATTTCCTTTACACCAAAGTGACACTTGTCACGACTGAGCTTTAATCCATTCTCACTCACCCGTTGCAGCACCTTTAACGGTTTTTCATTATGTTCTTGTAGGGTGGAGCCCCAAATAACCACATCATCAACATAACAGCGAACACCTTGTAATCCCTCTAACGAAAAATCTCAGATGCTGAGATTATGCCAAATGGCATTCTGAGGAATCTGTACCTACCAAAAGGTGTATTGAAAGTACAGTATTTTGAACTTTTCTCATCCAGCTTTACTTGCCAAAAACCCTGTGCTGCATCTAGCTTTGAGAAGTATTTGGCACCTGCCATTTCTCTTGCAATCTCTTCACACTTTGGTATCTGGTAGTGCTCACGTTTTATGGCTTGATTTAAATCGCCAGGGTCCATGCATATTTATATTTGTCTCTGTATTTATATATGTGTGTGTGTGTGTGTGTGTGTGTGTGTGTGTGTGTGTGTGTGTGTGTGTGTGTGTGTGTGTGTATATATATATAACAATTCTGTAACTGTAACTTCGGTCGTTGCTGTGCTTTTTGGAAGTCGAATTTCCCAGAGGAACCCACCCGAGGGATTAATAAAGTTCTATCTTATCTTATCTTATCTTATATTCTCAAATCATTGTCTTTATTCCTTTTATCCATGCACACCATTGAGTTTACCCACTCAGTTGGTTCTTCCACTTTTGTAATGACCTGCAACTGTGACATCCTGTCCAGTTCTTTCTTTAAATGGTCCTTCAGTGGAGCTGGGACTCTACGTGATGAATGGATCACTTGCTTTCCATCATCTTTCAGCTGGATGCTATAAGTGCATGGTAGACATCAAACCTTTGAAGACATCCTCATAATGATGTACAATGGAGTCACCTGCTCCTCGTTGTCCAGTTGCTGCTTCTGCACAGCTGATGTGGTACACTCTTTCTACTAGATTTAATCTTTTGGATGTCACGCCACCCAGCAGCGATTCACGACCCTCTGGTACAACATTAAACAATACATCATAATCTTTGTGTTTTATTGACACTTTAAGTCTGCATTGACCACTGCTTTCAATATTCTTCCCATTGTAGTCTTTTAGAGGTACTCTTTTCTTTATTATTTTGGGCTTTGGTTTCATAGCATTGATCTCTGTCATGCTGATTAGGTTTACATGTATCAATCCTTAGTGTCACCAAAGTTTCTTGTATTGGGAGTGAAATACTCCACATGTCTTCATAATCTGAGCGTCTCTCGCTGTCTTCTGCTTCATTATGCTCAGTTTTTACATCCCCAAGTGACACTATGCCCACAAAGAAAGTCTCACTTAAGTCAGTCACTAAATGCACCGATTTGGGTTTGGTTTCAGACAGACATTGTATGGCAAAATGATTTTTTCCATTGCATTTTAAACATCTTTTGCCATAAGCAGGACACTGTCTAGGTTCATGTCTGGCACCACATCGCTTACAGGAGTACAGTGTATCCTCTTTGCTGGACTTTTGTGACATATTCTTCCTTAATTTCTTTTAACCACAGCTGTTTTTGCACTATCATGTACTGCAGTGACACTTGTCTCATTAAATGTCTTTGCATGCTGCAGGGCTAACTCACTTGCATGACACAGTCTTTCTGCTTCATCCAGAGTTAGTTGGGAATCTCTGAGCAGCCGTTCTCTAGTACCTTTATTATGGATCCCATACACAATTTGATCACAAATCATAGACTCTTTCAGCTCTCCAAACTCACACGACTGTGACTTTAGCTTCAAATCAGTCACAAAGCAATCAAAAGTCTCTTCTGGTTGCTGCATCCGAGATCAGAAAACATACCTTTCATATACTGTGTTCTTCTGTGGTGAACAGTGTGCATCAAACTTTTTAACCACTTTGTCGTACTTATTCCTGTCACCAATTTCCTCAAACTCAAACATGTTGAAGACTTCAATGGCTTGAGGAACAGCTACCGTGAGCAGCAATGCAATTTTCCTGGCATCGGGTTTAGAGTCCAGTCCCATGGCAGCCATATATACATATAAACTGCTGCTTAAAACACCGCCAGTTGCTGGCCACATTCCCCACCAGTTTCAGTCCTTCCGGTGGCTTCAAACTTTCCATCTCAAACAGAATTTTGAACGGCTATCACTTCCACTCTTTCACTTTTACTCCTGATACCATGTGTTGTCTTCGTAGCGCTTGACACAGCATCCACTTATGGTTCCACTTCTTGTGGCCGTGTCTTGATTTTCTCTACATGCATGGTTCCCACAGTAAAGCATAAAGGTGGAGGTGTGATGGTGTGGGGGTGTTTTGCAGGTGACACTGTTGGGGATTTACTCAAAACTGAAGGCACACTGAATCAGCATGACCACCAAAGCATCCTGCAGCGACGTCCCATCCCAACCAGTTTGCATTTAGTTGGACCATCATTTACTTTTCAACAGGACAATGACCCCAAACACACCTCCAGGCTGTGAAAGGGCTAAAGAAGACCAAGAAGGAGAGTGATGATGGAGTGCTGCACAAGGTGGCCTGGCCTCCACAGTCACCTGACCTAAACCCAATGGAGATGGTTTGGGATGAAATGGACCACAGAGTGAAGGCAAAAGAGCTCAGGTGGTAGAGCAGGTCATCTACTGATGGGAAGGTTGGTGATTCAATTCCTGGCTTCCTCTAGTTTGCATGCCAAATATTCTTGGGAAAGATACTAACCCCAAGTTGCTCTCCAGTGCATCCATCGGAGTATGTGTGTGAATGTTACTTAGAAAACACCTAGAAAAATGTGCATGGGTGAATGCACAAGTTGTGTAAAGTGCTTTGAGTGCTCAGACGAGTAGAAAAGCGCTGTACAAGAACCAGTCCATTTACCAAAAAAAATCAATTAAAATAAAAAAACATGCTGTATTTTAGCCTTACTGATTGATTAATGAATTGATTTTTCAGAGTGAAAACAAGGAACTTGTCTGTGGTACACTACATGCTCCACCCTATTTACACACACACACACATACACACGTTTTAACATCATAGTGAGAACATCTGATTGACACAGTTTTTCCCCGAGCTCCTTAACGTAACTAACTTTAAACCTAAATCTGCATTTTGAGCTGCAAAAGTCCCTTCAGATTTGTTCAGACTATGGTAAATACTTTGGTTGATCTGTTAGCCAGTGCCTATTTTAAAATTCTACTCAATGCTAGTTATTAATGTATTAATTTCACTTCATATCTCTGATAAGTGGCACTTTTATTTTAGGGATTCCTGCAGCCAGTCCTTAGCAGTCCCATGTCTTCCAGCACAACAGGAAACAATGACCCTGCGTATTTGCCATTTTTATTTTAACAGACTTTATTCAATTCAGTTCTGTGTAAAAACTTGATAATAGGGCTTTGGAGCGTGATGTCACGGGGGTGGGCGTGGAAAGGATTTTGGCCCGATCCGCCATTTTGGGGGTCTAAGTAAGGAGCGAAAGCATAGCCATGGTTCGTACTTGCTGTGTGGTCGGCTGCAATCTTACGACCGGCACGGGAATAAGTTTCGATTGTCTTTTTATGCTTTCCCAACCTGGAAGCAACATGAAGGAGCTCATGTATCGGATATTACCAAACGAAGGCGTCTAGGCTGGATAGCAGCCGTGAGACGAGCTGATATCAAGTTCTGTTACGTCTCCAGATATCAGCTGGTGTGCTCAAGACATTTTCATTCCGGTAAGTTCTAAATATGTTCACATCACACTTTATAGCTGAATAATATCATCGTTGGTGGTCTCGGAAGTTATAGAAATTGCGATCAAACATAGAATGGAGTGACTTGATTGGTTGATGTAAAGACAATAAATGAAATGAGACAGGAAGGACACAAATTGGCGTTAATAATTTACCTGATTATCAATGTGTTAATTTACATGTACTTTACAATTATGGGCATATAATATGATAACGATATTTTAGCAGTTCAATGATAAATGTGTAACATTAATTATGGTGGGGGGTGGGAAATGGCTATTTCACTCGATGCACTCCAGCTGACTTACTTTGGTATGAATGACGACGTACTCAGAGTTTGGCGGCTTGAAAATAGCCAAATCTTGCTGTCATAGCCATTTGTAAATTGGATGTGCGCCTCCAGTGACTTGTAATTACGAAACTGGTTCGCTGTGTAAGCGCTTACTCCACAAACAAGATACGTGAAGATATCGGGGTAGGACAGTGGCGGTAAGTCGTCTGGGTCTTTACTCCACTGACGTATTTCATTTGGGTCCATATTTGCGATGCACTCTATTTTTTTTCAAGTACCGCTGCTTCGCCTCTGGACGCAATCGGTCTCTATACCGTCCGTTTTCTTTTGAGCTGCTTTTAAGCATCTTTCTTGTCGTCGTCGTTCCAACACAGTGTGTTTGTTTTGATTCGTAGACCCCGAAAATGGAGCTGCGCTCCCACAATGCATTGCGGCGTGACGTCAACTCCAAAGCCCTATTACACACAAACCTTGAATAATTTCCTTTACCCTTTTCAGAACTTGTCCCTGTAGTGCAGGTGTTTCAGACAGGAAGTTGGTTTAGTGTGTGAACAAAGATCTCTCATATTAGGTTCATTTACCCTGTGAAAAATTAGATGCAAACGTCAGTACAGACTATAGCTGCAATGTAATGTACATATGATATGTAATCAACATGTTGCATGAGCATTTAATGATTGTGTCTCTCAAGGAAAAATAGTGGGACATGTGTCTGGACAAGTTGATGACAAGAGTTAAGTTCAAATAGTCACATTTCCTTAGAATGTCCTCACTGACATAGATCATCACAGTACAATAAGTGAAAATAAGTCAGTTTGTCAGTTAACATATTCCATAAACCCATAGTTGAAGTCTCCATGAAAATAATTACTGACCCCTGAATTCTTGTGTAATGGTCATATTTGTTTAGCACACACACAGTAGACTGTGATGGTGAAGGTTTAAATGTAAGTAGTTTACTCTAACAGGTCCTGCATGCTGAGAAACAAGCAGCAGTAACCACACGGGGAAACATCTGTGGCTGAAACAAGAATCAGTATATTAACTGTGGTGACTTTCAGGTTGCACATGGTAAGAAGACATCTTTACCATCATGTACATCCCCAACATTGACATCTGAGTGTAGGTAAGATAGAGGTTTTTTTTGTTTGTTTTTTGTTTTGTTTTGTTTTGGGGTTTTTTTTTGGGGGGGGGGGGGGGGGGGTAATCCACAATGGGTTATTACTTTTTTACTTCACCAAGCTGTTCACATTTGCATGAATGCCAAAAAACAACAGAATGAGAAGAACAATGCAAAGTGTCTGAGATCAACTGCTTGTTGCCCATCTTCAGGATAGTGATGCTGCAGACTCATGTCAGCAGCATCAGCTGTCATAGCCGTCTGCATCTCTTTGTCCTTTGAATTTGTAATACTATCTATCAGAATAAAGCCACAATCAAAGTCCAGGATAAGTGTTTGAGGAAAGACAGGTGGGATTTGGGGGGTTATTAAATTAGGATTGATTATCGCACTGCAACAATACAATAATATCTTCTGCTCTGGAGAAAAAACAGTCTGGGATATAATTTATTCATGTTTTTAATCATAATTCATTATGCTTATGTAAAATACTTGCATTTGAACCTTTACCATTGTTTCCCAGTAAAGTGTGTCTTTGCTTGACAACAGTGAGCTTTACCCACAAGCTGAAAGGTGTCACAGTAACCACGGTGACCCATATTTCAACCACAAATGTTTTCCTGTGATGTTACTGTTGATCATTTCTCCTCATACAGGAAATGGTTGAGCAATTTTTCTTTGTCTTCATTTTGGATTTATAAATTCAGTTTCCACACACTGCAGTAGACTGGTGATCCTGTCCAGGGTTTAAAATTGATGTAAAATTTAAACACACACACATTTTGAGGCTAATATAGAAAACGGAAAAATAAGTAATAACTGTGGTTCGTTCTTCATTCACACGATGACCTTCAACCTTCCTGTCATGTTCGGGTCAAATCAGTGGGGCACCATTTGTAAACTGAATCATGCTGAAATTAACGCCAATATTTTTCCACATTTAACTTAAAACCTTACAAAAACATGTTTTTTTGAGTCATTTTTTACAACATTTAGTAAAATATTTATAACTTTTTATATTTAAAACACAATGTTAAATATTAAACGTTAAATGTTAAATCTAAATATTATATTTAAATCTAAATGTTAAATCCATTTAGCTAAAAACATGAGAAGAGCCGTTTTGTCGGCTAATCAACTGTTCAGCAGTAGAGCACCCTCAGCAGCTGCAGTCTCCACGTCGCAATTCCCGCAGCACAGCTGGCAGGCAAGAAGTGAAGCAGCTCATGGCGGCGGAAGTGACCATCAGGGAAGAGCAGACACAATCTGACCACTATCGGCACACATTAGCACCGGAGGGTTTCGTAAACCTTTTATTTTGGTATTTCTGTTGACCTGTACAATAAAAAATACATTTGCATGTTAGCTACATTTTTATTTTCCTGTAACATTTAGATTTAACATTTAACATTTACATTTAAATATAACATTTACATTTAACATTTAACATTTACATTTAAACATAACATTTAGATTTAAATATAACATTTAGATTTAACATTTACATTTAAATATAATATTTAGATTTAACATTTAACATTTACATTTAAATATAATATTTAGATTTAACATTTAAAATTGTGTTTTAAATATAAAAAGTTACAAATATTTTACTAAATGTTGTAAAGAATGACTCAAAAAAACATGTTTTTGTAAGGTTTTGAGTTAAATATGGAAAAATGTTGCCGTTAATTTCAGCATGATTCAGTTTACAAATGGCACCCCTTACAAATCTGACCGATTTACAACTTAAAAGAGTCATAAATATTGAGTTTTACATCTGTTTGCTTCAACACCTTATGATATCCTCCACACTATGCACACATATAAAAGTGATGAGCACCACCTTTCACTGAATTTTGAGTGTTTTTATCAACCTTATGTGGTGTTCCTGGTCAGACTGCCATGGGAAATGAATGGGAATCAATATTAATATTAATAATAGTCCATATTAAACAGGTCAGATTAAGACTTCATCTTTAATTTGATGTCATTATGTCATGTTAATAGTTAAAATGTTGAAATTTAATCATTCTTATTAATAAGATGTATAAAGACCTGGAGAATTGTACATCTGTAGAAAGTCTTTAGAAGCAGAACAAGCTTGTTTTGTGCAAACATTGCAACAGTTAAAGTTTTACAGTCAAACTCCAGCATTCATTAATGTGAGATGAGTATCTTCCCGTCCACTTAGGCTTGCAAAAAAATGACTTCAATTTTGAATGATAAAAACTGATAAAGACTTCTCTACGTCAGATATGAGGAAGTCTCTGATTAGTTTTTGACTTCCTATCTTTAAAATGTGTTGCCATTTCAAACCCTATGTCTCCATCTAGTGACCAAAAAACTTTCTTTACATGGTCATACTCAATGAATAAGTGGCTGTAGCTTCACTAACATATCATTTGGATAACATGTGCATTTTAATTTGGTTTTTTAATTAAAAAACTAAATGTATGATATGATGATGGTACTTGGTCTTCGACCCAGCAGTCTGAGTTTGTGTTGACTTTATTGTTTATTTTTTTGGATTTAAGAGAAGATTTATAATCTGTCTCTATTTTTAGTGTCGAGTATATTATTTTTTCATGCATCTGAGTTTATTTTTTCTGAATTCTAATATTGATCCTTTGTTCCTCATGATGTTAGTTTCAATGTCAATGTCCTGTTTCCCAATAATGTCCCTGATCATGTCTGTCTGTGTTCTGTCTCCATGGCTCTCTGCATTTGTAGTGCTATGTGTTTTTCTCAAATTATGTTCCCATGTTTATGTCTCTATGTTTTGCACCTTTGCTTTATCAGGTTGTCATGTCTCAATGTCTGTTTATCCCCAGTCCCAGTGTCAAGCCCTCATGTCTTAGTCTGAGTCTCAGTGAGTGTGTGTTACTTCCTGTTTTATGTTGATAGTCTGCCAAAGCTTTAATTTTTGCTTCCCTTGTCTCATCAGTCAGATTGTGTTCAGCTGTGTCCCCCAAGTGTGTCCCCTCTCCCCTAATCTCCTGTGTATATATTGTCTGAGTCCCTCTGTGTCACATTGTCCCCACAACCTGTGTGTTCCCATGTAGTTTCTCAGTTTGTAGTTTCATTCTTTCTTAAATATTTGTGTTTGTGTCATCATGTACAACAATAAACCTGCCTCCTTTTTTTATTCATCACATCTGCTGCAGCATCATAGCTGCAATGTTGTATCTGCAGCTACCTCTCCTGCAGTCTTCTCCAAACTGCAGCAACACAGAGATAACAGCAGCTTGTCGATGGAGCCTTTCCACATTAGAAATAAAACAGAATCAAATCCATGAAAGGACCGAGATCCAAATTGAAGATTTGAAGGTCAGGAAAATTAATGGGGTAATGAAGTGAAATTGTTACAATATAAAAGAAAATTATGGGAAGGAACATCAACCATTAAACAACAAGAGAACTAAGGTTTCTAAAATTGTGTTTTTCTTCAGTGGGCACTGAGATGGCAGCAGGTGATATCAAAGTGTGCTCGTAAATCTGCACAAACTGGTGTGTTTAGTCACCAGATGGTGGCATAAAGCTGCAAATGGCACTCTGTATTAAATATATATGCTAGAGGGTGTGTTAAGCAGCTGCGCTGGTTTTAGTCTTCAGTCATGTAATAAGTACATGGCTATGTACCTAAGTATTCACCATCACTGTCTGCGTGACATGTATTCATTAATGGCTTTCACTGATATTGATTTTTATTTTTCACTGATGCTGGAATTCATCTCTTTAGGCTTCAGTCACACAGTCCTAGAAACCGGTCAGTGACCAGAGATGGGCAGTAATGCATTACTGTAATCCGATTACTTTTTTCAACAAGTAAAGTAAGGGATTACTATTGCAAAAACGGTAATTAGATTCCCGTTACTTTCCTGTAGGAACGCTGCATTACTGCGTTACTCAAACCGTGATTTTTTTTTTGCGAGAATGTCTCACGACAGTGACGTAAGCGAGTGCGACGTTCGTGACAACAGCTGTGTGCAGATCAACAATGGATCATATATCGAGTGCGGGAGAGAGTATGAGCGTGCAGCGTTTAAAGCATGGAAGTACTGACCTTACTTTGAGTTTGATTCCATACAAAGTGACAAAAACATTAGTGTCCGCTGTGCGTGGGAAGAAAACTTGTTTTTACAGCGAAAAAAAACCCTAAACTTCCAAGGAAGCACCGGGTGCGCTACCACATAATGGGAAATTCACAGAGAAACTCGCTGATTCTTCAACTGACCGCTGCGGCTCACCTGCACCAGGGTAAACCTCCGCCTACCCCACTCCTGCTTTACAGGTGAAAATAGAGCAACAGGACCGCTGAGTCTTTGACTTTATTTATTTTCTGCTGTGTTTTACTTGCATCTATTTGAAAGACTGAGTGTAAACACAAAAACTATTTTATTTTATGTGCTGGAATGTGCAGAAAATAGGTTTAAATGTTAAACTAATTTCTTTCAGTCAGAGAATGTTGCATATAATTTAATTTTGCTTGATGTATAAAGTTAAAAGATTAAAACTAATAAAACAAATTTTAAAAAGAGACTTTTCCATTTGATTACATTTTGTATGATGGATTATGCAGAAAAAGTAGAATTGGGCTGAAAAATCTATTTCTTTATCACCTATTCAGGTTGTAAATCATCTTTTTAAAAAGTAACAAAGTAATTAATTACTTTTGAAAATAAGTAATCAGTAAAGTAACGGAATTACTGTTTGGGGGAAGTAATCAGTAATTAGTTGCTGATTACTTTTTTCAAGTAACTTGACCAACACTGCTGCTCAGTAGACCATTTTACACTTTTAATTTCTCACAAAATTACTTCTAGAAGGGAGCTGCGTCCTGCATGACACACTGCCGCGAATCTTGAAATGGCGGTATGCGCTAACAGTTTTATCACCTACCCCATTCTAGGCTAAACAATAGTTACACAAGCATTCAGTAGTCGCGCTGCGTAGCGTACTCAGGGGTTATTGTCTATTAGCTGCAACACACCTTTTCTCAGCTCCAGCGAGGCTGCGACCTTGTCTTACTTCTCCTCTGGTCTTTTCCCGTTATCTCGACTTTTTGCAGCCAAGTGTGGGCGAGAGTCTCCTGCAAACTTACTTCTAAGAGAGTGATACGCTGTAAGAGCCTTTATTATTCAGGGCCGAGTCCATTTAATACTGCACTATACAATTAGAGGGCACTTTGGTTAATATAAAGCATATATTTAAATAATTTCATCTCAACAGTTATTCCTTTTTATTTCAACCTGAGTGATGGAGTGATTTTTTTCACCAAGCTGTCCACATTTGCATAAATGCCAAAAAACAACAGAATAAGAAGAAACAATGCAAAGTGTCTGAGATCAACTGCTAGTTGCCCATCTTCAGGATAGTGATGCTGCAGACTCATGTCAGCAGAATCAGCTGTCATAGCCATCTGCATCTCTTTGTCCTCTGACCTCGTAATACCATCTATCAGAATAAAGTCCAGGATAAGTGAAGACAGGTGTGATTTTTGGGGTTATTAAATTAGGATTGATTATCGCACTGCAACAATACAATAATATCTTCTGCTCTGGAGAAAAAACAGTCTGGGATATAATTTATTCATGTTTTTAATCATAATTCATTATGCTTATGTAAAATACTTCCATTTAAACCTTTACCATTGTTTCCCAGTAAAGTGTGTCTTTGCTTGAAAACAGTGAGCTTTAACCACAAGCTTAAAGGTGTCACAGTAACCACGGTGACCCTGTCCAGGGTTTAAAATTAATGTATAATTTAAACACACACATTTTCAGGCTTTTATAGAAAATGAAAAAACATGTAATAATCGTGGTTCTTTCATTCACATGATGATCTTAAATATTCAACAGGTCAGATTAAGACTTCATCTTTCATTTGATGTCATTATGTCATGTTTATAGTTAACATGTTAAAATGTAATCATTCTTATCAATAAGATCTATAAAGGCCTGGAGAATTGTACATATGTAGAAAGTCTTTAGAAGCAGAACAAGCTTGTTTTGTGCAAACTTACCAACAATTAAGGTATTAGAGTTGAACTCCAGCATTCATTAATGTGACATGTGCATCTACCAGCCTCTGAGGGTGTGTTATAGTTGTCCTGTTGTTATAGTTTAGTAGTTTTTATGTTCCCTTAACATAAACAAACATAAACAAATATAAATCCATCCAAGTAAACACTGACAAAAAATGTCAGTGTTATAAAACAAAGTACAGCTCTGCAATGTCCATCAATGGAACACTTTTTGTGCAACCTGAAAAAGGGAATTTACTCATCTAAATAAAAGTGCTTATGGGATTCAACCAAAATATCAAATCTGAGATTTTACATGTTATCGTGTTTTCTCAGTGTTTATTTTTAACTTCCAAATTTTTGTGCAGGAATACAAACTGGTCGACATGCTCAGCTCTCAGGACACTTCTCTGTGCATTTACTGTCTCCTGCAAAGGAGAAAACTCTCTTTGCAGAGACACTTGTTCCAGGAATGCAAAGGAAACTCCTTGCTACTTTGGATAGCTGTTCATAGTCCTTCCACCAACGTAGAGGATTTCCTGTGAGATGCAAAGGGGCCTCATCTCTATACCTCTTGATCTGCAGCAACATCATGTTCTGATTTTGATACAGTATCATCACCAGTAGAGGTAAACGTAGCTCCATCCAAGTCCACCAATGCACATGAGATCCTTGGTCTCCTTAGGGGTGGCTGAGGGATGAAGGCAAAGCTGTCTTTGATATGTGGATGATGAGCCTCCTCTTTGGCATTCTCCTCCTCCACCCGTTTGTCAGTCTTATTCTTTTGCTGCTGAAAAACATTAAATCCAACTAGTATTAATGTCACAAAGTCAAAATTCAAATCCAAGATTTACCCTGTTCTGCACTAATATTTACTACAAATGTCTTCAATACAATTTTTTTTTTACTTTATTCACTTGCTTATAACTTCAATTGAATTTTTCCAATTAAATTAATTCATTTATTTATTTACATTTTTTTTTCCTTCTTTATCACAGTCACCACAGTGTCCAACAGTCTGGAATAGGTCTCACTGGTCTCTGCTTCAGACAGGAAGGTCCTTAAACCAAGGATCAACAGTTGACGCCATCAATAGTGTCGCCCTCTCATTGACATATCTCTTTCCCAGATCTTCTGTTATAGCGGTCTTAAGGTCCCTTACTGTTGGGGTATCATCACTTCTTGTGCACCCATTACAAGCACAGCATGATGAGGAGCAATGATGGACAGGGTTGGCATGCTCTCCTCTGACATCACCAGGGTGGCGTCCTTTACAGGCTTCAGCGCAATGACAACTTCTGCACATATGATGTCAGACTCACTTAATGTAAAATTTCTTTTTCACTCTTCCTAACTTCAGCAAAAAGCAGAGCCGCACAGATGGCTGGTTGCTGTTCTAAAAATCGTTCTATCACATCATAGGAGCTGTTCCATCTTGTAATTATGTCCATGATCAATGTGTGAGCTGGTACCTGAAGGAGGCGCTGTTTCTGCTTCAACTGATTGCTGGCTGTGGTGCTGCGCCTGAAAAAGGCTGTTACATGTCGGATCCTCCCGAGAAGTTGCGCCACGGATTGTATTTCCAGTGCTTTCTGTGAGGCAAGATTCAGACTGTCTGCACAACGTTGTATGTGCATCATGCCTGCAAGTCTAGCAGCGACAGCCACGTTTGGTGCATTATCGGTAACAACAACAAGGTCCTTTGCGTTGAATTCCTATTCAGCCACGGCGTCAGTTAGTAACGCTGCAATGTGTTCACCTGTGTGACTGCCATGCATGGCTCAGGTTTGTAGTACATGAGACTGAAGGTTCCACTGGTCAGTAATGTGATGTGCTGTAACAGTTACGTACGATTCAGTGGCTCTCGAAGTCCAAGCGTCGCATGTCAAAGCAACTGTCTCTGCCGAGCTGAGAGAGTCCGGCACTGTCGCTTTGGCATCTTGGGTCAACTTTGTCAGAGCAATGTCCGTGATGTGTTGTCAGAAGAGAACAGTGTAACGCGGCTCCAGCATTTTAATCCTATTAACAAATGCTTTATTCTCCACAACACTTAAAGGGCGCATGTCATTGCAAATAAAAACAAGTACTGATTGCGTTATTTTTGTTGCACGAGTTGAAGTTGCTCATCGTTTCGAACTTCTTCAATTGGCCATTAAGCGGGATCACCTCGTTTCGCTTTAAAATTAGCATTGGACGCTACGTTGCTATATTGTCTAGACACATGTGTTCATACATTTGTTGTGTTACTTGAATATTTGACTCTGGCAGTGCAGATTTTATAGACTGCATTGCTCTTGTCATAGTCTTTACTAACTTCTTTTGTCCTGAATCCAAAATAAGTCCACACATCAGCTTTGTAAGCTGCTCAGTCAGCAGTTAGCTGGCACCATTTGCCACACATCCACTGTTATACTAGTATACACTATATTTTCACAAGTATTCACTCACTCATCCAAATCACTGAATTCAAGAGTTCCAATAACTTACACAGGAACATAAGATCAAGCCCCGGGTCAGGCACACTGCTTCTACAAATATTTCTGAAAGAATAATTACAGTCCTCCAAAACTTCAAGTGGCCATCAGATTAGCTGAAGAACGGTGCGTAGAGAGCTTCATGGAATGAGGCAAAGCAGCTGCACACAAGTGTTACACCAAGTGAAATGTAATGCTTCTGATACATTACTGTGAAACACGACACCACTGAGCAGTGCAGACGCGTTCTCTGGAGAGACAAATTACGCTCCTCCGTCTGGTAATTCATGCTCTCAACTTTGTGGGAACAGTTTGCGGAAGACCCTTTCCTGTTCCAACATGACTGCGCACCAGTGCACAAAGCCAGGTCCATAAAGACATGGATGAGCAAGACTGATGTGGAAGATCTTGACTGGCCTGCACTCCTAAACCTTGTGGAAAGCCTTCTCAGAATAGTTGAAGCTCTTATACCAGCAAAGGGGATCAGACAGTGTGAATTAAGAATGGGATGTCAATCAAGTTCATTTGAAGTCGAGTGGCTTTATTGACATTTCAACCATGTGTAGTGGTACAGTACACAGTGAAATGAGACAACGCTCCTCCAAGACCATGGTGCTACATATGACATATAACAGACAAGCAACCCAAGACTACATAAAGTTGCAAAACAAAAACAAAACAAAGACAGTGCAACACCAGACGGAACAGACACAGTGCAATAGAAAAGTGCAACGTAACAGTCGAATCAAATCAAATCAAATCACTTTTATTGTCACATCACATGTGCAGGTATATTGTTACAGCACATGTGAGTGAAATTCTTGTGTGCGAGCTTCACAAGCAACAGAGTTGTGCAAAATACAATAATGTAAACAAGCAAAATACAAGAATGGCTACATCTGAAACTAATAAATATATGTACAATATATAATAGTATATGCATTTCTGGATGTGTATACTAAATATTTTTCTACACGTGTGTGTGTGTGTGTGTGTGTGTGTGTGTGTGTGTGTGTGTGTGTGTACATATTTTACAAATTAAATAGAGTAAACAATAAATAAAATATATAAAAATATACAGAGTTGAGACATGCGCAAAACAGTGGCGTTACTGTACAGTATGTAGTGCATAATGTTAAAGTTCCAGTAGTGAAGGTGAGGTGTCTATGACGTGTTCAGCAGTCTGATGGCCTGGTGGAAGAAGGTGTCTCTCAGTCTGCTGGTACGGGACCGGATGCTGCAGAACCTCCTTCCTGATGGAAGCAGTCTGAACAGTTTATGGCTGGGGTGACTGGAGTCCTTGATGATCCTCCCCGCTTTCCTCAGGCAGCGCTTCCTGTAGATGTCTTGGAGGGAGGGAAGCTCACCTCCAATTATCCGTTCAGAGCACCGCACTACTCGCTGGAGAGCTTTGCAGTTGTAGGCGGTGCTGTTGCCATACCAGGTGGTGATGCATCCAGTGAGGATGCTCTCAATGGCACAGTGATAGAAGGTCCTGAGGATGCGGGGGCTCATGCCGAATCTTTTCAGTCTCCTGAGAAAGAAGAGGCGCTGCTGCGCCTTCTTCACTGTTTTGTTTGTGTGTACTGACCACGTAAGATCCTCAGCCAGATGTACACCAAGGAACCGGAAGCTGCTCACTCTCTCCACAGCAGCGCCGTTGATGGTGATAGGGGTGTGTACTTCTCTGCACCTCCAGAAGTCCACTATCAACTCCTTTGTCTTTGCGACGTTGAGGGTGAGATGGTTGTCTTGACACAAGTGGGTCAGGGCGCTGACCTCCTCCCTGTAAGCCGTCTCATCACCATTGGTGATAAGACCCACCACTGTAGTGTCGTCCGCAAACTTCACAATGATGTTGGAGTTGTTAGTGGCTGTGCAGTCGTAGGTGTGGAGTGAGTACAGGAGAGGGCTCAGTACACACCCCTGTGGAGCACCAGTGTTCAGTGTGATGGGGGATGAGGTGATGCTGCCCAGTCTGACCACTTGGCGTCTGTCAGACAGGAAGCTAAGGATCCAGCTGCAGAGGGAGCTGCTCAGTCCTAGATCCTGCAGTTTCCTGTCCAGCTTCGAGGGAACGATGGTATTGAATGCTGAGCTGTAATCTACAAACAGCATTCTCACATACGTGTCTCTCTTCTCCAGGTGTGACAGGGCAGTGTGTAGTGTCAGGGCTATGGCATCATCAGTGGACCTGTTGTGGCGGTATGCGAACTGTAGAGGGTCCAGTGAGTCGGGTAGTGCAGAGCAGATGAAGTCCCTGACCAGCTTCTCGAAGCATTTGCTTACGATGGGGGTCAGGGCTACAGGTCGCCAGTCGTTCAATGAGGAGATGGTGGAGGATTTGGGTACAGGGACGATGGTGGCCATTTTGAAGCAGGCTGGGACTACAGACAGAGAGAGGGAAAGGTTGAAGATGTGCGTGAACACTCCAGCCAGCTGAGCCGCGCATGACTTGAGGACGCGGCCGGGAATCCCGTCCGGACCAGTAGCTTTGCGTGCGTTCACCTTCCTGAAGCACTTCCGCACATCCTCCTCAGACACAGTGTGCGCACTGACGTCATCCGCGGTGCGCACACTGTCCGGTCTCATGGTGTTCGCTGTGTCGAATCTAGCGTAGAATACGTTTAGATCCTCACACAGAGAGGCCGTGGTCTGCGGTGTGCTGGTTTTCCCTCTAAAGTCTGCGATCGTGTTTAGTCCCTGCCACATCCTCCGAGGGTTGTCAAACTGTTGCTCCACCCTGTCCCTGTACTCACGTTTGGCTGCTTTGATCGTCTTCCGGAGTTGGTAATGTGCGTGTTTGTAGTCCGATGTGTTCGCGGAGGCAAAGGCGGTGCTCCGTGCCGCGCGAACATCTCCGTTAATCCAGGGTTTTTGATTTGGGAAGGATTTAACTGTTCTGGATGGGACGACATCTTCCACGCATTTCCTGATAAATCCGCAGACTGAGTCTGTGTACTCGTCAATGTCCCTAGCAGCCACGTGAAACATTTCCCAGTCTGCGTGATCAAAACAGTCCCGCAGCGCAGACTCCGATTGGTCCGTCCAACAGTGCACCGCCCACAGTGAGTTATGCAATATGCGTGTGAAGACAGACGAATATGTAACCCAACTTACGATTTATTATCAAGAATAACCCACTAGCCAGTATCAGAAAATCTAGGATCGGCAGGAGCCCAAGGTATAAACACCAATAAGGAGGGACCACACCAGAGAGACTGTTAGCTTAGCTGCTAGCGGACTTTCCGTCCCGTTATGTCTGCCCTTTTCTCCTTATCAAATTAGGTTTTCCCCACTTTTCTTACTCACCGATGACATGATGAAATTTGCTTGCAACTCTTAGCAATTCGACTTTGGTAACATTCGTTTCTCAGGCACATCGCTTTGTATGAACAGGAACGAAATGGCAACTACAGAAAGTCATGTGATCAAGGTCAACAGCAAGGGTAGCTGGGAGCTCATTGCTGATTGGCCAAGTAATACAACAACAGATAATCTTATTTGTCCACATCTTCCTTTAAACAAAAGAAGAAAGAAATAACTAAATTGTTTACATCATACACTGAAAAATTACTTTCCACTGCTCTTTTTTTCTAGCTGGGCTACAAATACTTTTGGGATTATATAGTGGTTTTCCGTTCCTGGTTTATTTGAAGACTTCTCTCCAAAGCCACCGTGAAAACTATGCAGCATTAACATAATAAAACTCAACGTAAGGCACACATGTTTGGCTTGCAGCCTGGAGCAGACTGGGATCAAACCACAGACGTTCTGGTTAGAGGCTGACCTGAGCTACAGCCACCCCGTGCAGCTACGTCTGGTGCGGTAGCATAGCAAACCAGCTGTTCGTAACACTTCCCACATTGAAACAGACGTCAGCGCGAACTATCGCATGTCCGCCATTTCCTGTCCGAAACCGGAAGTGACGCCATATTCGCGGAAAATGTAGTTTTTTTACTTGTAGGCCTTAAAAGCCTATACTGGTGTTTTTATAAGTCATGTTTGACTTTTCTGAATAGTTTCTGGGATGCTTAGAACTCGAATTGCACAGCTGGAAATAGTTTATTTTGATGCTGTTTTCTTTGCAAATTTGCATCATAGGATTGTTTTTTTGTTTTTCCTGCTGTATATAAAAATTGCTGTATCACCAAAATAAAACTATGAAGACACTCAAAATAAATTTCCTGTTGTTGTAAACTATTTTTTGCAACTTTTTTGCATTTAAAGTTTTGAAGGATAAACCTCTTAAATTTCTCCAAGTACGCCACTACGGAGCACTGGCGGACTCTGGGCATTAAAACTGCAAGGGCGGCAGACAGCGCCGTCTGCACCGCTGTGGCTCATCGCCACAGCAAAAATTAAAATGTACAACTCCGCTATCAATATCGACATAAATGACGACAGAAAACTAAACAGCAGTGGCATGTGTAGGGTTACTGAAGTTGGGCTAGCTGGTATATAATTATGTGCTGTGTGGTGGCAAGTGACACAGCTATGGTTAGCATAAAATAAACACAGTGAAGCTGGAGGATGAACACTAACTTTTTTTCACTCGATAAATTTAACGTGACGGTTCCCGATAGTTAGGGACAATGCAATTGCATGGCATGATGCTGTAAATGGACCAAACTTCAGTCAGGAGAACAACTGTAATATAAGGTTAGTCATTAATATACTGATGCATGGGCTGGGCTGTAGTTACATCGTGAGGTTTTAAAAACCTCACCAGGAACACAGGGGAGGCACAGAAACTAGGAAATTTTAAATACAAGTTATAAAGAATATAGCTTAAACCAAAATTACAAACACTACCTCACAGACTCGAACTGTGACCTTAATAATGGATTGGATTTATATAGCGCTTTTCAAGGCACCCAAAGCGCTTTACAATGCCACTATTCATTCACTCTCACATTCACACACTGGTGGAGGCAAGCTACAGTTGTAGCCACAGCTGCCCTGGGGCAGACTGACAGAAGCGAGGCTGCCATATCGCACCATCGGCCCCTCTGGCCAACACCAGTAGGTGGTAGGGTAAAGTGTCTTGCCCAAGGACACAACGACCAGGACAGAGAGCCCGGGGATCGAACCGGCGACCTTCCGGTTACAGATACGCTTCCCAACCCCCTGAGTCACGATCGCACCTTGTCAATACCTAAGTAGGTGCCTCTGGAGCATATGCTCCATATGATCTTCCAGGACAATAACATTAACATGTCTCTGGAGCATGTTATGTTATTGTCCTGGAAGATCATATGGAGCATTGAGCACACAGTGCAGATAGTATGAAGTGTTTACAGACCATCTAAAGTCTTTGTCTTTCACAGATGAACATCAATATATGAATCATTTTATTCCTATATTGTGTTTTGTTAGGTGTAAGAAACCTTTACATTTTTTTGGTCTTATATAACTTATTATAGTGAAGGAATCCAAAAATAATGCACCACATTTTCTTTTTATTTGCAGGCCCTATATAAAATGATATAAAGTGGACTTAAAAAGTCTGCATACATCTAGCACTTCCCAGACACACACACACACACACACACCTCTTTCAGATGAACACACTCGTCCACGCTCAGCACAGCCACAGTGTGTCTGACACACTCTGCTACCTGTGATTGCTAAATGGAGATCTGCAGCAGCTGATGGAAGTTTGTTGCTTTCATTTTTGCTTCTAAGTAATCTAACTTTAGCTCATGCTTTTGTAATTGTTTGAGCTTTTTATATTTATGTTTCAGAGCACTAGCTTTATATTTGTGCTGGATTTGTTATATTACTATGTTTAAATAAACTGTAGTCAAAGGGAGGAAACAGCTGTGACAAACCTGATGGAACCAAGCACAAAACACTTGTGGCTGAAACACGAGTGAGTATTATCTGTACAAACTTCGAACAGCTGGCAAAAAGATCTGCATCATGTATGTTAGTGCAACAGGTTTCTGCTTCACTCTGCTGTAACAGGCCGGCCCAAATAAACTCCTCGACTTTGCCTTGTGTTGTATTTTTACTAATACAAAACTCTGGAGCGGAGGTGTCATCAAGTACACCCCCATTCCAATTGTAGAAGGAACAAGCTGCATTCTCGGGAAGTCCGGACTTCCGTGTGAACTTAAGAAGTCAGGACTAGCGAGAACACGAGTACCCAGGGGCGGTCCAACCCCCCCCAACACGAACACAGACACATATAACATATTAAGGATTGTACATTAACATATTTTATTGTAAACACTGTTGTCATAATCAAACTAAATTTAACCAGAGAAACACATAGATAGAGAGAGGGATACAGTACTGTCAGGGCTGTAGACTTTCTGCCACGGTTGCACTGGTGCTCCTAACTTTTGTGTGTGTGCGCCAAAGAAAAAAATTTAGGCGCACCTACAAAACACAACAAACGTTAGCCCGCAAAGCCACAGTGAACAAAGCAGCATAGCGCAACAAAATTCAATTCAAATCAATATAAGACTTATTTGTAACCTACATCAACAATCATGTTATGATAAATTACGTAATTACAACTACAACAGAAGACTCACCTTTGTGGAAATGCTTGGAGCAGACTAACATGTGAGCTGGAGTGTTCTGGAACGTTGTATTCGGTCTCCGTCGGCTCTTTGTTACTTTGGAAACATGGCTTGAACAATTTCTGTCATGCGACCGGCTAATGCAGTTAATAATACAACAGCTTCTTGCCATTTTTTGTGTTTCTTTTTATCGCTGTGTGACTGTTTTCATGTGAAAGCCTGCGTGCGCCAGTACCGCTTGCCACGCGTTCCCAGAATCCTTTGCGGTTTTACCTCGTAATGACGTCACATTATCAATCTCCTTTTGTTCCTGGAGAAAGTATTTAACTGAGAGCCATGTTAGGCTCAGGGAGACTCTCCACCAAGCTTGGTTTTCTGTTCTTTGTTTTTGATTAAACAATGTTAGCTACCGCTCACCACTTGTCTGCAGGTTTTATTTAATGGAAAACTTCCACAACATTAAGATCATACAACCCTCCAAAAATTGAAAACCACCAGACCAAATATTTAGTTATTTACATTGGTCTTGATTATTCAATACAACATAATATCATAGGGGCTTATCCCATCTGTCTATCCCCTCTGGCAGGCGGCAGGGGACACCCTGTCACCAGTTTATCACAGACCCAATATAATAAAGCATTATAATCTGATGAGACTTTAGGTTTTTTGCTATATTTTGTACATAACTTGGAGTATGATAAAATGGCCTTGCATACCGGAGCAGAAGGTGAACAACTTATGAAACAATTTATTTTCATGGTGTTGAAATCTCCCAATTCTTTGAATCTTTGGGCTGAAGGAGGGACAATACTCGGTGTATCAATGCTCAATCAACAATCATTTATTTCCATACAATTCAACAGTCAGAGCATTACAACGTCCGGACGGGAGAGATGCTACCAGAGGGTCAGGCACATGTCTCAAAATGGTGACGGGTTGCTCAGCTTTTTATAGTCTCTAGTGGCCCCCAGCTAGTCGTAAAAGCCAAAACCTCACATTTTTTCTCTGTTACAGCGCCTAAGTTATGACCTCGGCAGTTGTTTCTCTGCTTTCTGTAAGGTGGGGGTGTGGAATGTGGTCTATCTATCTCCCCTGTCTTTAGACACAGAGTCTCCTGCTTACAACCATCTCTTCATGATTCAACAATTAAGCATGTCAAGAAAACAGTGTAACACATTCCCAGCAGATCAAGGATACAGAGTGATGCACATTTATCTAATGAACTAATATGTGAATATGTTCTGTTAACTCAAAAGTATAATGAGAACTAAACTACATACAGCTCACACACTCTATATTAAAGGGTATAATGTGATCTACAGCAGTATTCTAATTCAACTACTTTGATTACATATATAAGGTAACATATAATAACAGAATAATCTAATAATGGCTAAAAATAAAGTTACTTTATTAAACCCCAAATCCTGCTTCACTGTACAGGCCTCTGGCAAATCTAATGAGGCTTTATCAAGCGCAGATAATTCTTAGTCAAACTACTGTTACAGAAGTTTTCCATTTAATAAAGCCTGCAAACAAACGGTGAGCAGTGGCCAACATCCTTTAATCAAAAAAGAACAAACACCCAAGCTTAGTGAGAGAAGCCATTATCGCGGGGCCTCGACCGGCAGGGTTTCACCTGAACCTGGCAGGTTTAAATACCTTCAGGAACACAGCTGTTGGCAAGGGAGGCTTAGCACTCCCTTGCTAACTCTTACAGTCCTTGAAAAGACAAAAGGCTCTTCTCCCCACTCTGGGTTCTTTGTGGGTTCTATGCTTAGCATCTGTTAACAGCATGAATGTGAGAGACATTGAGAGATATTAAAAACCCAGAGGCACCGAGGCATTTTACAATAAAATAATGTAAATAATACATAAATTCCTCTACACTACAGATGCAAATGAGCCTTTGTGCCATCTTCCATTATGTGAAGAAATATATAAATACTTTCCTATTTTTGAGCAACATTTGAGTCTAGTATTCATTATTATTCATTATGCTTTTGTATGTTGCTTGACAAAAGTGAGCTTTTACCCACAAGCTGAAAGGTGTCACAGTAACCACGGTGACTCATATTTCAGCCACAAATGTTTCCCTGTGATGTTACTGTTGCTCATTTCTCATCTCATTTCATACAGGAAACGGGTGAACAATTCTTTGTCTCCATTTTGTTTTTATATTATCAAAAAATTAGTTTGTGTTATTATTAGGTTAAGTTGTAAGCTTTACCACAACAAATGTGAACACAAGCCACAATTGCTCTTCCTGGTATCTGACTGCAGTTGATGCCTGAATTAGTGAATAACATCAAATGTAAACTCTCATCAGTATCATAGTTCTAGAGAAGATCTAACATATTATCACATTTTGTACACTTTAACATAAATATGATGTGTAAGAGAAATTTAGCTGATTAAGGTAAAGACCCTACAACAATGCAAGAAAACAGAGAAAACGACAACAATCATATAACCCCCATATGAGCAAGCCTGGGAAAACTGTGAGAGCATGTACTCTCCTCTTTGAAATAGACTGAGGGTTTCAAAAGAAACAAAAAAACCTGAATATTAAATAGGAAACCCTTAAATATATAAAATGCACCTAGTAGTATAGACCAGCGGTCCCCAACCCCCGGGCCATGGATCGTTAACGGTCCATGAGCCGTTTGGTACCGGGCCGCAAGAGTTAAGGCTCAGGTGTGAAATCAATGGTTTTCAGGGTTTTTATCAGTTTTAATTGTTATCTTTTAATCGTTTTTATCGTTAACTCCGCTTCCCTGGGTCTTTTCCCATGTGTTATGAATAAAACACAAGGTTTGTTGTTGGAGAAACACCGTACAGTCCTGGTAGGTACGGTGTTATCCACACAGGAATTAATATAGTCAGTAATGCATGTAGTAAGGCTGTCGATGTCCTCTCCATGGTCGTCACAGATCACCTCCCACACAGTCGACTCAAAACAGTCCTTAAGAGCCTCCTCGCTCTCCTCTGACCATCTCTGCACTGTTCGGGTGGCTGGTGGCACCCTGCGCACTAAGGGCTCATACACAGGGACAAGGTGCACCAGGTTGTGGTCAGATTTGCCCAGTGGAGGGAGAGGTGATGAACTGTATGCCTCTTCAGCATTGGCATACAGTAAGTCCAGTGTTTTATTGTCTCTGGTTGAGCAGGTCACATACTGGGTGAAGGTGGGCAGTGTGGAGTCCAAAGAGGCATGATTGAAGTCCCCTGATATTATGAGAAGGGCTCTCGGAGATTGTGTTTGCAGTCTGCTGACCACTGAGTGGAGAGTGTCACAGGCTGCATCCGCGTTGGCCGAGGGGGGGGGGGGGGGGGACATACGCTGTTATTGCGATAACATGCGAGAATTCCCGGGGCAGATAGTACGGACGCATGCTAACGGCTAACAGCTCTTTGAATATATATATGAGTGCTTGTGTATAAATACACAAACAATACACATATGCTTTCAGTTGTGTAATTTAAGTAATCTAGGTAGCTCTGTTTTGGAAGTTCAGTTCATGCTAGAAATGTGTTTTGGAGTTTGTACATGTTTTGTCTCTAGGGGCCACCACCTGTATTTATATATAAGCATATATAAATAAAACCACTTTTTTTTTACATTAATAATTCCTTTTGTGCATAATTTTATATTATTGTTTATAATAAATTAATTAAAGTAACAAAACAACCTGAAGAGCCGGTTCGGAGCCGAAAGAGCCGGCTCTTTTTAGTGAGCCGAGCCGAAAGAGCCGGTTCTCTAAAAAGAGCCGTGAAATGTCTGGTTTTCAGGGTTTTTATCGGTTTTCAGCGTTATTTTGTTATCGTTTTTATCGTTAACTCGGTTTTCCTGGGTCTTTTCACATGTGTTATGAATAAATCTTCTTTTTTTTCGGTACCGGTACTAGTTTTATTTTGTTGTATTTATCCGCGACACCTTAAAGGCCGGTCCGTGAAAATATTGTCGGGCATAAACCGGTCCGTGGCGCAAAAAAGGTTGGGGACCGCTGTTGTAAAGCATCGTAATTCTAAGAGAATGACTTGTTCTGCATTTACGGTGTATGTGATGAAAATATCCTAAATACATATTTTGTTTTTAAAAAGCAAATCCAATTTTCAGTATAAGATAACATATGAGGGCTCTTTTTCATTAATGTATTTTCATTGAGGTTTGTCAGTCCTTAAATAGGTGCCTCTGGAGCATGTCACGTTATTGTCCTGGAAGATCATATGGAACATTAAGCACACAGTGCACATAGTCTGAAGTGTTTAAAGACCATCTAAAGTCTTTGTCTTTCCCTGATGAACATCTATGGAGTCATTTTATTCCTACATTCTGTCTCATTAGGTGTAAGAAACATTAAAATGTTTTGTCTTATATAACGTATTATAGTCTTATACACAATGTTTTAAAGTTGACTTTAAAAGTCTGCATTCATTTAGCACTTACTGTAAAATGTCTGTATGCTTAAAGTACTGCCTGATATTTCACTTCCAGATGTCGATAATCTTAGCTGTCTGATTGCAATTCTAGAATTGACATTGATGGCAGCAAAAGTTGGGAAAGAGTCACGTTTACTTTGGTGAACAGAGGAGACGATTTAAAATATACAGTCAAGAAACAAAATAGTAAAAACATTGCAGCTGTTTTAAAAAGATAATTGACAACAGCTGCAAAACATATATATAAACTTAAGTGACACCTCATTCTTAATACGTAGTGTTTAATATGATCCCCCCGTCCCTGCTACTATAGGAGCTTCAACTCTTCTTGGAAGGCTTTCTACAAGGTTTAGGAGTGTTTATGGAAATTTATGGCCATTCTTCCAGAAGCACATTTTTTTAATACAGTTAATATTTGTGAGGGTTGATTTGCTGGATTTCTCTGTGTTTCTAACAGTGTGCTTGTAATTTGTTTTCCCCCTTTTGTCTGTGTTACATAAGTCATCACATCAACAACCAGCATGTTATCTGCAGCTCTTTCTGCTGCAGTGTTCTCCGCAGCATAGAGATGACAGCAGCTTGTGAATGGAGCCTTTCCACGTGAGAAAAAGAAAATTCATGAAAGGACCAAACAGAAACAAACTCAGGTAGAGCTGATGGAAAGGAAAATAAATGGCATAATCAGGTGAAATTCTTCCAATTGTTACAGTGATGAATATAGGAATATAGCAGAAAGCTGCATATATGCACCTCAGTCTATGATTTTATTTGGCGTACCACTTCATGACTAAGCTGTTGTCGTTCCCAATCGCTTCCACTTTGTTATAACACCACTAATAGTCCTTTTCCACTAGTGCCTACTCAGCGCGACTCGGTTTTTTGGTTTCCATTAGCTAGTACTATTAGGTACCAGGTACTTTTTTTAGTACTCGCTCCGTGATATGAAGTAAGCTGAGCCGATCTGAAAACCTGAGCCTGCATGCCACCAAGCATTTAGTCGTGAAGAAGTTTCGTGGCTGGACTTGTTGCATAGGTGGCATCCTATCATGGTACCATGCTGGAATTCATTGAGCACCTCAGAGCGACCTATTCTTTCACAGATGTTTGTAGAAGCGGTCTGCAGGCAGAGGTGTTTGATTTTGCACACCTGCGGCCATGGAGGTAATTGGAACACCTGAATGCAATGATTTGAATGTGTGAGTGAATATGTTTAGAACTGTACTGTACATCGTGTGATGAGAGCTCTTCTACGCATTTTGTTTGGGCTAAGGTGCTTAGCCCACATTAAATTTAGCTGTAGGCCTTTTACAGTGACTCAAGAATTGAGGATTAGTAAGTAAACTTCCAGCAACTCTGGATTTTCAGCATTACAAAGAGGTTCATTTCCTGTTGGGGTACACAATCATGTGAAACTTAGACTGATCAGGCCTAACATTATGACCACTAACAGGTCTCTTAAAACTAGGTCCCTTTTGTGACATAGAGTTTTTGTTTACAGATTACGAACATCGTGAATCCCGTATCTCACTAAGCCCAAGCATAACAGATGGTTAAATTCACTTTTGTCCTCTCATTTTACCATCTACCAAAAATTAACTCTTCATCACGTCATTTAATCCTGAACTAGCGAGATTTTGATGTATTTTGGTTTTAATGACTCTAAATTAAATGTTTTGTTTAGATAAGCTAATTTAACAATTTAATTGTTTACTTTGTATTATAACAACTCATGTGATAACTGGTTGATAACAGCCTGATAACAGACGCTTTGTAGAGATCTCCGCTGGTTTATTTACGAGTTCTAATATCCGCCTGTACGCCTTACATGTGAACGCAACACAAAGCACGCATGTGCAAGTTTCTTGTCGAAGCCGATTGGTTCGTTTCAAACTCAGAGCGCCGTCCTGTTATTTTGTTTAGCTCTACGTTGGTTAGCATAGAAAAGAATATTCTTCTGTTTTAGCGCCCGATGTTCCAGATATAACAGCAACGTGAGTATGTTTGTCGAGTAGTATCCCAATGTAACGGTTACTGTCCGACTCCTGTTTCGGAAAAGATACCGGACATTTGTTAAAAAGTGTTGTGATTGTTAACTGACAGGTGCGGCTCCTTGTCAAGTGAAGAGTGGCACTAATCAGAAATTTGTGATACATCAATGAAAAGTGCACGAGTGTCTGGAATAGACGTCGATGATACAGTGATGATGTTTGGCTGTGACTTGGCAAAAACGCTCACAAATCTATTGTTACGGTGTTTTCCCCTGCAGTGCTAACCATTGTTGTTAGCTGGCTAACTTAGCAGTTAAATCGTAGCAATGAGCTAATCAGTCGTTGGCTAACGAAGCTGACTCACTTCTTTTGTTTATTTATTTGTTTGCCGAATTCACAGCGACCCTCTGAAACGCCTGCTTTTTGAAGGGCGGGATTTGCACCAACTTGATGACCATACTAAATTGATAAATGTCATGTTTTTGTACAGCGAAATGTGTATGTGTGATCATTTAGCCCTGTGGGCTGTTTTGACAGTTAATTTTTAAATCTACAGTTGCTTTCTCATTTTGTTGTTGTTGTTGCAGGATGATGGAATCATGCCCTGACAAGGCTGATAAGCAGGAACAGGTAGCAGCTGACGTTTTGAAAGGGGCGCACTTATCAGAAGTTGGCACCTTACCAGACTCACAGGTAAACCAGGTCTTTTATACAGTGCTGACATAAACGCTTGTGTTGACCATACGGGTGACTGTGTGACAGAAATAACGTGATACGGGGTACCTACTATGTTTAAAACATTATGAAGTGTTTACAGCAGCATGCGCACACTTGGCTGTACACCTGGGGGTTTCGTGCCTAAGAATCGGTCCAAGCACACACTCTATTAAACAGAAATGTGTACAGATTCAGCCTATTTTGGGCCATTTTCTAAACATTTCTATCCACAATTCTTCAATAACTGCACCCCAAATGTCTCCATGCAGTCAAAACCTTGTACATAAAAAAATATAAATCACAATCACCGTCAGAAAGACTATCCCCAAGGGGCAATTAAGATACAACAGAGCAGCATGATGTTGAAGATAAAGACGGGGCATAAACAGGCAATAAGAGTGAGATAATAAATACACAGAATATACATCATATACACAGTTTTAAAATTAAAGTGACTGAATATAACTGACTGAAAATAGATAATTTATTAAATATGTTACAAATAAAACTAGGATTTCATTGATGTAACTTTTCCTGGACTGATACTGACTTGTTATTAGTAGTAATGAAGGAGCTGATATATATTTGCTGTCAAATAAATAATAATTTAATGTTGGTGTCCAAATTTAGACTAAAACAGTTCACCAGTCATTCAGTGTGTTATTTGTTAACACAGGGAACACTGTTATTCAGAAGCAATGTTAAACGGGACTAATAACCAAAACAAGTAAGTATGTCAGGGGATTTGAATGGCCAGCTAAAGTTTGCCTGTGAAACAAAGTGGTGGATTGTTTTCACAGTAACCGAAGCGTATGAGGTAACTGAAGGAAAGTCTGCTCAGAGGTGTGGAAAGTTCAGCAGGAGGACAATGCTGGTGGTGAAGGACTCAACGGGGCAAATACATCAATTAGTTTTTCAGCTATAAATAGATGACTCTAGCACTTTAAAAAAAAAAAAAGTATTCGCAGATTTAGTCCCAGCTGTCTCCATTTTTGATTTCACAACAGCAGTGAAAGTTACTGCTGTAGATTATGTTGAAGCCACAGTCTTGGTTGTTAGAGACCCGCAGGGAGTGACGGAGATGTTGAGTAGATGAAGCCGGGTGGAGTTTGAGAATAAAGTTTTCTAAAGTGGACGAGAGCAGCGCTTTTTTACTGTGATTGCAATTAAAAAGCCATCAAGAGTCTTTTATCAAACCACCTGATCAACAAGCATCCTTTCACTGGTCCCATCCCCCGGCTCTTGGTTCCACATGTGCCCGAAGAAAGACAACGTTAAAACCAAAGCTGTCAGAATGCAGACGAACTAGTTTAGTTTAGTTGAGCCATCTTTAAATTTGGCTGAATTCCTTTTAAACTTTGCTGCAGACTGATGGGAGACATCCGCTCTCTCCTCTTGCAGAGGTATTTGTACAGATACCAGAAACGTGTCTAAAATATTGGTAAAAATGGCAGCGCTGCTGTCACTGTTTCTTAGAAAGCAAGAAATGTTGTCCCAGTGTTGCATTTAATGACATTAAATGCATCATTTGATTGGCAGCGTAAGATTAAAACATTAAACTGGAAACAGTGGAGCTTTTTTGCACCCAAGTCAAATTCAAGCTTTCATTTACTCTGTTTCTTCAGTGTGTTGAGTTGGGTAAGATGCATATATTTGACTATTAAGATATTTAGGTACTTGGTTATACATTTTGGGATTTGGCAAGCAGCAAACTCTCAATGTGAAGAATTAAGCCAAAAACTGCAGTTCCTCTAAGAGCCACTAGAGGCTCCAGAAGTGGTCCAGTCCCTGTAGGCTCCCATGTTGAAAAGTTTACAGCACAAATGAACATGTTAACCTTTCAGCCTTGGTGTTGGTGCAGGCCTCAGGTTCAGACTCGGAGGTAATGAAACTGTTTTGCTGATGTTAAAAACATGTGCAGGCCCCCAATTTCCCACAGAGGAAACTGATTATGAACCAATAATGAAGTGTTAATGGAACCTTATGTATAAACACCTACATATCCATCCATGGCCTGTTGTGCAAACTGAACGTAACACCAAAAATCTCATCGTTCACTTTGTGATTTTTCACTGAAATCCGATGTTTCCTGCAGGATTCCTGCACTGAGGAGAAAGAACACCTTCAGGTCTACCTCCGAGTCCGACCTTTCACCTCAGCAGAGACAAACAGTGGAGAGTCTCAGGTAAAAAAAGAATGAAGTCATGGACGTAAGAGTAATTAATATGCTGGATATTGATTGGAACTGAATTTGTGTTCAAAGTGCAGACACCGAATTCAAAGGCCATCGAATAAACAGAACAGGCTTTGTTTTGTGGTGGAGAACTTCTTCCACAGTGTCAGAATGATGAGGTTCTGCTGATGCTTCTGCAGATCATGTTAAGTGAATGTAAACTGAACCAGAATAACCCCCGTCTGTGTTCCTCCTGTTACTTATTCATTCACTAACAGGACTGTGTTACCATCAAGCTCCCTGACACAGTTCTGCTCAAGCCTCCCAGTTCGTCCCTCTCAGCAAGACTGAGCACCGACAAAGCTTTTCCACAGACTGGACAGCACTTCCAGTTCTCTCAGGTTGGTGTTTCCTGGTGTCACAAAGTGTTTTTATCATCAACGCCCACAGAAAGATTCTGATGTTCCTTATAAATGATCCATACCCTGTCTTTTTTGCTCAGTCTCAGGCCAGAATGTTGGAGAATTCCTCATATTTAAATATGAGACGATAAGTTTACCGTCAGTACAGATGTGCCTTTTTCCTTCCTTGGACAGGTGTATGGCCCTGAGACAACACAGAGGGAGCTGTTCGCAGGCACGGTGAAGGATTTGGTGAAAGATGTTCTCGAAGGCAGAAACTCTCTGGTTTTCACTTATGGAGTCACAAATGCTGGGAAGACCTTTACATTCCTCGGTATGTGGCAGTCCCTCATGTCCTGAAGTGCATCACTTTTTATGTCAAGGAAAGTTGCTTTGCAGTTTTGTATGAAAACCATCTGACTGATGCCATCTTGTGGTGGATCAGTGTAACAGCAACAAACACTCATGATTGTGAGTCCACTGTCTTCAACACTGGATCTCGTCCAGCTGCTGTCTTGAACCTGTTTTGATGAACTCTATACTCTAACATGGAAAGACATTTAAAAAAAAAGAAATAACAGTTGAGCTGTTTAACTCATCTAAAATTGATGTGCAAGTGTTAAAGCTTACTAGCTTTACCTATCAAGTCGCAATTCAAACTTTAGCTAGCTTCACTTTTATATACGACTGCCAGGACTGTTCGACAGAGTCGCTGAGTTTTCCTTTTAAAAAATAATTTCTTTTCTTTTCCTTTGGAGGTATTTGATCTCATTAAACAGCCTGTATGGCTTTCATGCTCAGGCTTGTGGAGCAGCCTGTAGAAGTGAGATCAGAATCAGTGTTTTGAGTTTTTATTGTAAAGGCTAACAAACGTGTGTGGGCTGGCTGGTTGATGATGATGGATTTGACTGTAAGAAATTAATTGTACATTCATTCCCTTGATTAGCGATGAGAATCGATAAGAATTTAGCTGGTTTCTGATTCATTATCGATTTTTGTTTTCACCATGTTAAAAGTCGCCACCGTCTCTCAGCAGGATTTCAAAGACATCGATGCTGTGTGGTCGCCTGTTTGTGCTCTTTGTTGTGATCAGTGTTGGAGTTGTTACTTAAAGTATTGCACAGGATACTTTTTGCTAAAGTGATGCAGCAAGTTACTTAATTACTCCCAGGCGAAAGTCATTCATTATACTACTCCACGAAATCAGCCAATCACAGTGCAAGCAGATCGCCAGTTCCAAGGAATTGAACTACTGGGAACCAGTTCTTGATTCTCATCCCTTGATGTGTTTCTCACGTCACGATTTAACACTTCATACTTTTATGACTTTTATTCTATGTTAATAACTGACTGACTTTGAAAGTTAATAAAACTCGACTGCCTGTCGATGTGTCACAGTCCATCATCATGCTTGTGTCACTCAAGGTCCGGATTCTGACGCTGGCATCCTGCCCAGGTCTCTCGATGTCATCTTCAGCAGCATCAATGAAAAGGTTTTCCCTGGAATGAGCATCAAGCCGCATCGCTGCCGAGAGTTCACAAGGCTCACTGTGGAGCAGCAGACGGAGGAAGCATTGTTCAAGCGAAGCCTCCTCAGACAGCTAAAAGAGGTAGTGTGTGTGTGTGTGTGTGTGTGTGTGTGTTTTAAGCTACATGTCGTTTATATCATGTGGAATTTTGTCTCTTGCTCACACACACACACACTGTGTTTTCATATCTTTGTGGGGACACCTAAGTAACATAATACTTTCCCTAACCTTAACCATCAAAAATGAACTAAACCTAACCACAACCTAACTGTGACCCTGACACCAAAACCACATTTTGAGTCCTTCACATGCGGCATGTTCGAGCGGCACAAAGTTCTGCTGTGTGTGTGTGTGTGTGTGTGTGTGACTGCAGTCATAAACATGTTGTAGGAAGTATTTCCTGACAGTGAAGAAAGACTCTGCTGTGGGAACACCCGACACCCACCCTGTGGGGCCAATCAGTGATAGTCTGTTCTGGAAGGTTTTGAACGTTGTTCTGTTGTGTTTTAAAGAATTGAAGCTGTGTTTTACCTTTGTTTGTTTGTTTTTGTTTTTTTGGAGCTTGTCGGCAATATTTTCATACACATATTTGCAGTCAAATATAGAAATGTATCAGCTACGCCTCACACAGCACATGATCATCAGAGGACCATTAAAAACCTTCTATAGAGCAGTGTCTGCTGCACAGTTTCATCACATTAGGGGGAAGTGAGGCCAGAATAACAAACAAACAAGGGACATTTTAAACAGTAGGATGTGAGGAAGAGCCAGGTGCTAGCAGAACCATTCAACATGCACACCAATGAGCCCTGCAGACAGACACTCAAAGATCCTCGTGAGCAGAGAGGGAGAAAACAAACAGGTGCACAAGAACGCAGGATTGCAATTAGACTCAAATATCAGCAGGGCTCTAACAGGGTGTTAATATACGGCTCAAAGAAAGCATTGCACAGCACTGCAAGATTGAATATTTGCTCTGAACCCACAAAGTGGTTTTCAGAATTGCAGGAGTGGTTTTATTTTACTGTTGCATCCTGTAAACCATTTTAAAGCTTGTGATGAGTCTTTGGTGAGTCTCAATCATGTGGTGAACTCTTCTCTAAAGGTTTTTGTCTGCTCTTGCTTATCAGCCACACATGGTTTTATGTATTTATAATATTTTATTATTTTTGCTTTAGAGTGCAAAGAGCAACATCAGTCTGAACTCGACCAACAGGACTGTCATTGAAGGCAAGTTTTACATTTTAATGTAGCGCATGCAACACTGAACATGTCTGTGCTGTTAATATTAATGTTGTAGTTATGACAAACATTACAGATCAAGCTCCAAGACACGAATGTATTTTACAAAAGCAGTGGGGATGGTACAGTGTGTGTGTAAATGTGTGTGTCTGCTGCAGGCACCTCCATGCTGTGGACCAATGCAGAGGATGAAATCTCACTGGAGGTGGAAGCTAACACCAAGTTCTCTGTTTGGGTTTCTTTCTGTGAAATTTACAACGAGAACATTCGCGACCTCCTGGAAGTGGCGCCTGGTGGGGCCCTGAGGAGGACCGCACTGCGCCTCTCGCAGGATGTCAAGGGAAACGCGTTCGTCAAAGGTCAAATCTAAAATTATAAGTAAAAGCAGAACTAAATGTCAGCTTTATCGTAAGTTTTCTTATGAGAATGTAGGAGAGCCTTCTCAGTGACTCGTACGCTGTGTTTGTGTATTTCCATCTAGATCTGCGCTGGGTTCAGGTCAACAGTGCCGAAGAGGCGTACATGGTGATGAAGTTGGGAAAGAAGAACCAGAGCTTCTCCTCCACTCGACTCAATCACCTGTCCAGCAGGAGGTGAGGACGACAGGCTGCAGCATTTAGACCCAGGCTGAGGCTGCGTCCACATGTACACGGGTGTTTTTTATAAACAGTGGATGTCAACAAATCCCGTCACACGTGCAGTTTTGGAAATATATCTCCATCTGCTTGTACACGAAGTCAAAGACTGTCAAGAACACGCCAAAGCAGCAGGTGACCAAATAATCCTGACTGTGTAGAAATGTTGGCCAATCAGAAGTGTAGAAGCCTGGGAGGGGAAGCGTAAACAAAGATGGCGCATAGCAGTCTGTCTAAATACAGGCACAGTGACTGTGTGTGAAAACAGCATCATTGTAGAAATTCGTCTCATGTAAACAATAACATGGCGCACAGCTTTGACGTCGGGTGAATAAATCTGTTTTCTACACGTAAACGCAAAAACTACGTTTTAAAAAATCTCAGTTTTCAGTGATTTTAAACGGCGTTTATATGTGGACGAAAGGCCCAAACGCATGGAAAAAGCTGCGTTTTCAAAAACACCCGAGGACGTGTGAAATGAACTGTGGTTCGTTTGTGTGAACGCAGTGATCCCACTCAGGTGTGGACCAACCGCACTGAGACTCTTTGGAGTAGGTGCTCTAAGAATGTGAATGAATGTGTTATGGAGAAAGTCCTGGCAGCCCAGTGCTCAGACTTTGGGTTTAGGTGTGGACGAGGAAAAATCTTGTTTTCAAAAATACCCGTGCACGTGTGGATGTAGCCTAAAGGTTTCATCAGTGGTGAATAGTTGAGTCATTTAAGGAGGCAGCACTAATACTTTAGTCTGTCTGACATCATTTCAGCCCTTTGACCAACAAGGTTTTTCAAAAGTGACAGAACTGAATGCAAAGTTAAAATGAGGAATGATCAGTTTTGTCCAGTGAACTTGTGTTTGTACAGTGTTTTCCTGCATGCAACATGCAATGAACGTTTCTCGGTGTCATACGTGTTTGCAGCAGTGAATTTCCACAGTTTAAGACTCTGCACACTGAACTCCACGTTTGTTTTACTTCAGACTTTTAAACAGCACGAGATTGATCAGGTTCTGACATCATTAAACATGACAAAGTCAGTCATAGTGGTCAGTATCAGGCAATATATACTAGTGAGAAAGAGAAGAGCTTTTACAGACCTCACTACAATTATGTATTTAATATGAAGCAACGCCTGCTCTGGGCCGTCACCCCATGAACTGCACGAGAGGGCGGATCTGTTACCGAGAAATTGTTCTGCTTTTTTTCTTTTTTCATTGAAATGTGTGCTGTGATTCTTCTTTGTGCAGCCACAGCATTTTCTCCATTCGAATTTTGAGGATTGAGGACGTCGGGACACCGAGGGTCCAAACTGTCAGCGAGTGAGTAAAACCAGTGTTTGAGCACATAAACGAGTGTTTGATGTGTTCTCAGATAGTTAAAAATAACTGTGTGAGGTGGGATTTAAGCTTCTTCGTCAAATCTATATCATATGTATGTTGTAACAACAAATCCTTCTGGGAAGGGTAAGCCGTAAGCTGATATGCACTTTCCTAAAAATGTAACTGCGTGTCAGTACTGTCATTTCCTCCAATGCATTTGTGGTTACTACATATGAAACTGTTTTTTTGCAAAAGGCTGGCATAGAAAGAATCAACTGGAAGACAGAAACCCAGCAGAAATTCCAAAGCAACACAAGCCCACTGTGCACACGTGTAAATGCTGCTGTGGCTGCTAGCATAGACTACCTTATTGGCTTTATCTAGATTCAGCACAAAGTATGCTCTGTGTTGTTTGTGTCTTCAGGTTGTGTCTGTGTGACCTGGCTGGCTCTGAGCGTTGTGCGAAGACTCACAACAAAGGAGAGCGTCTGAAAGAAGCAGGAAACATCAACACATCGCTGCTCATTCTGGGAAAATGCATCAATGCTCTGAGACACAATCAGCAGGCCAAGTGAGAGTTTTATCCATCCTTCGTTCCCTCTCTGTCTTTGGTTGATATTGAGTTTTATTTATATCATAAATCACAACACTTATCACCACACTTTGTCACGGGCTAAATATCCCTACAATATTAGAGGGGAAACCCCGACAATCATGCGAGGGAGCACTTGGTAACAGTGGGAAAGAAACGCTCCCTCTGAACAGGAAGAAAGCTCGATCAGAACAGGAGCAGAGAGCAGAGTAAACTAATGTTTAAATGCAGATGGTGCATGAACGCTGTACGTAAAAGGTGGACTTTTGTTTTTATCTCAGGAAAGTGAAGCCAGGACACTGGCTGCTTTGGACCTGCATTTTTTTTCAAAGTGTGACAAACAAAAGCATCAGATGCCTTTAAAGATCTTTTTCAAATGTTGCAGGATTAATGATCCAGTCTGCTGTACGGTTAAAAATGACAGAATTACTGCAGACATCCGCAACTCGTCTCGTTTTAGCCTGATTTTAAATCTTCTTGCAGTCTGGTTTAATGCTTACTATAGCTTCTCTGGAGAATGCTGGAGGCCACTGCTTAAAGGAGTGTGAACAATGCATTGGTAGTGGACACAAACACAAGTGCTAATGCTGATGCATGTGTTATAAAAATGCATTACTGTTTCACAGTGAAGCTGCTCTGTACTCTTTGCCCGTTCCCTCCAGGCTGCTGCAGCACGTTCCCTTCAGAGAAAGCAAGCTGACCCACTACCTGCAGAGCTTCTTCTGTGGTCGGGGTAAAGCCTGCATGATCATCAACATCAACCAGTGCGCCTCCATGTACGACGAGACGCTCAACGTCCTCAAGTTCTCTGCTGTGGCGCAGAAGGTTCATACATGTTTCATTGTGTTTGTTCGTGGGCTCCGGGCTGCATTAAGTCTGCAAGTCATCCCTCTGTTTGGAAACTGTGCCAACACACACCCACCCACCCAGAAGTGGAAAAGTACAGTCCACAGGCTGAACGGTTAAAAATCTTCCACGTGGCAATCTGTGACAATCTGTGCAGCAAGAGAACCATGCAGTCGTTGTATTCCTCTGTGTGTCACTGTAACCTATTCATATTACATTCATATCTAACCTACCATGTCAGATTATGGCACTTGGTAAAATTCCTAAATGTTCTCACATGTATTAAACATCATATATTTAGTTTACCTTTTTCTTCTTGTGTGTTTTCAGGTTGTAGTTCTGTCCTCCAAACCCGTTCCCTTCATGCCACAGAGGTCTGTCGGTGAGGTGTCCTTCATCATGAACAGCACGGAGAGTAAAGCTCTCCGGAGCAGCAGGACGAGCTCCCTGATGGGCTTTGAAAGCAGTCTGGAGGACGTACAGGTAGGACGAAGAGATCACTTCCTCACCGCGGTTTACAAAGTATTTCATGTCGTTTACATCTTTAATTGGCTTGACTTATTGTCACATAAATCTCCATTAAATGTTTTTATCCAGGAGGATGAGGATGATGAGTGTGAGGAAGAGGAGAGCATGATGATGGACACCACGGATCAGGCCGAAGCCGAAGAAGACGGTGAAGATAAAATTCTCGTCTGTAAGAAGACGCATCAGGTGAGCACATTTTTATTTCATCAATGATCTGGAAGCATTCGCTGCCCTCAAGGTGTAGCTGTGCTGTGTGGGTGGAGCCAAACTGGTGGCAGAGAGTATCACCTTCCCTCACTGTGGAAAAACCCCGGGGGGGGGGGGTGTGTGTGTCAAACGTCAAGCCCTGGGGCTAAAGTAGACCACTGAGCTCTGCATAGTTCGAATCACTGTGAGACTGTAGAGTCAGATGTTAGTGGTGTTATAGCAAAGTGGAAGCGACACAGAGCAGAGTCAGCAGTTGCTGAGCTACGTGATTCAATTCCATTTTATTTACACAGCGCCACATCACAGCAACAGTCGCCTCAAGGTGCTTTATACTGTAAGCTAGAACCTACAATAACACATGCAGAGAAAACCCCCCTATGAGCAGCACTTTGGCGACAGTGGGAAGGAAAAACTCCCTTTTAACAGGAAGAAACCTCCAGCAGAACCAGGCTCAGGGAGGGGCGGGGCTATCTGCTGTGATTGGTTGGGGTGAAAGAAGGAAGACAGGATAAAGACATGCTGTGGAAGTGCGCATCTAGTGCTCAGATGTTGCCACCTTTTCTGCAGTCAGTGACTACAGCCCTCCAAACTTTACGTGGCCTTCAGATTAGCTCAATGCAGGTGCAATGCAGTGCTGTGAAGCACGCCGCCACTGGACAAATCGCCATTCTCCATCTAACAGTCCAGTGGACGAGTCTGTGTTGGTGGTTGCCAGGAGAACAGTACTTGACTACATCGTGCCAAGTGGAAAGTTTGGTGGAGAGGGGATTGCAGTGTGGGGGTGGAAAGAACTCTTAATGCTTCAGCATACACAGACATTCTGGACATTTTCATGCTCCCAACTTTGTGGGAACAGTTTGGGGATGGCTCCTTCCTCTTCCAAAATGACTGCACCGGTGCTCAAAGCCAGAAAAGACATGGATGAGTGAGTTTTGCTGTGAAAGAACTTGACTGACCTGAGCAGAGTCCTGACCCCAACCCAACAGAACACCTTTGGGATGAGTTAGATCGGAGACTGCGAGCCAGGCCTTCTCGTCCAACATCAGTGTCTGACCTCACAAATGTGCTCCTGGGAGAATGCTCAAAACTTCCCATTAAAACTCCTAAACCTTGTGGAAAGGCTTCCCAGAAGAGCTGGAACTCTCATAGTGGCAAAGAGTGAGCCGACATCAAATTAAACGGTGTGGATTAAGAATGGGATGCGTCCCATATGTGTGTGAATGCATTTGATACAGTTTATGTTCACACCCCCTACCTGAGTCCACAGCAGGGATGGACACCAGCCTTTTTTTTTCTCAGGGCCACAGTGATTTGGATGAAACATGTGAACGGGTGCTGAACAGTTGTATGAAGATTTTACACCCATAGCTTTGTAGACATAACCGATAAGAAAAGGTCCTGGAATTACCTGGTAGAAGATACCAACTTGTTTCTGTCAGTATGGATAACTGAGACATAAAACTTGATTTTTACCATCAGAGAAAAGAACAGCAGTGCAGCGCTCTGTTTAAACAGTTACTGTGCAGTGCAGATTTATCGGCCTGTTCTGCTCCTCATGTGGTGACTGAGCTGCAGGTGTTTTTCTAAAATGGAAAGGTAACATCAGAGTGTGTGTGTGTGTGTGTGTGTGTGTGTGTGTGTGTGTGAGTGAAATTGTGAGAAACATGTGGGTAACAGAATGTTTGAACATTCATAGGATGCTTTATGTGTGTTGACAGATGTGGAAGTGTGAGTCAGTGTGAGTGCATGTGTGCGACTGTTCCATGGCAGTTTGGGGTACATGCTGTATGAGAAACGTGCTGACTTCAGTAGCTTTGCTCGTACTTGCTCTCGAACGTGACTCTGCAGCCTCAAATTAATTTGTCTATCACGTGCAGAAGGACACGGAACATTTTTGATATGAACGCTCTGCAAAAATGTTGCTTCATAATTTGACAAAGTTCTCATTTTTAATTTAACTGTGAAACTTGGGCAGTCTGTACCTAAACCTCATCAGACTCCTTTAAATGGTTTGTTGCAGAGGTCTAAAGGCAGAAAGCTCTGATCGCAGCTGTAGCCTTCTTCTGTCTGAGAGGGGCAGCCAATCACACCAAAGGGTGAATGAACGGAAGCCCAGTATGAGAGAAATAAGGGTTTTTTGAACAGTGACTGGTTTATCCTATTACACCTCATGTGCATGTCTGCAGTGGACGACTGAATATAATTATGCTCTTCAGTCAAATGCAATAAGAAGTCATCAGCGTGTGTCCACAGAGGATTATCAAACTGTGTGAAAAGGTTTTGTCTAAAGAAGTAAAAAAGTACAAAAGCTCATGTTATGTTTTGCTGTTTTGTCCCTCAGAGGCAGGCGGTGCTGTTAAACCACCTGCAGGTGCAGCTGAAGAAAGCCAGAGCTGAAAGTCTGCTGATGGAGTCCCGAGTCCGAGAGGACATCGGCAGAGAGTTCTCGGAGCTTTTCTCCGAGATGCAGAACGATTACAAGTGAGACCCTTTTAGAGCTGTCCTAACAATGATCCAGGGGGGGATTTTATTTTGACATCTGAACTCAAAGTCACGCGAATGTGTTTGTGTTCGGCTCAGTGAGCGTCTGGCCAGGGAGAGAGAAATCCTGGAGGAGCGAGCTGAAAGGAGGCTGGAGATTTTCAAGAATCTCATCAACAAAATGGCTGCTGGACCCAGTGGAGAGGCAGAAGCCGTGGTAACACAAACCTTCATTTACGTTCTTCAAAGTCCTTCAGTTATTGTTGTCTTTACCAGTTTGTTCTGTGCCTGCTGATTCACTTTTGATTTAAACATAAATGAGATAAAAAGAAATCGCAGACTACAGGTGGGTAATCCTCTCCGACGTCACATCGTCCTCATGTGAAACAACAATAACAGATACATCGCTGCTGGATAAGATAAGATGACCTTTATTAGTCCCACAAGTGGGAAATTTGTTTTGTTACAGCAAAAGTACAAAGTTATGTAGCAGAAATTAGAAAATACTGAAATGCAATGCAATAAAATAAAATACTATATACAATAGAATAGAATAGAAATACAACTGCTATATACAACTGAGTAAGAAAATACAAAAGTACAACTTCGTCAGAAGAAGGATTGTACAAGAATTGCACATATAGCAGTCTTATTGCACATGTGTGGGTTTGATCAGTTGCAAAAGTCTTTGTTGTGGAGTCTGACAGCAGTGGGGAGGAAAGACCTGCGAAATCTGTCAGCTAAATACCTGAAATAATGCTACACAGTGCCATCTTTGTTTGCTTCCTGCCTGCAGCTGTTTGTTCAGTCTGTTTTCATCACCACGTGTACAGCTCAGTATTGTAATGAAAAACATGCACGCCCTGACGGGGTCGCTCAAAGCCCAAATTCATCACGTTTCAAGCACATTTGTGATGATCATATTTAGAATAAAAGATGAACATAAGGCAAATATAAGCACTGAAGTAGCCTCAGTGGTGGTCTGTTGTAAATGAGTGAAAATCTAACACAACTCGATAGTTTTTGTTTGTTTGTTTTTTCCTCGAGTGTTGAAAACGAGTTTGTGGTTTCCAGCTGCAGGGGGCGGCTTTCTTTCATGTTTTGATAAATGTTGTGCTCAGAGGTCCGACCTCGAGTTTCTTTAAATCTAAATCGTCACAAATTTCTGTGCAGTCGCCTGAAGTGTTTGGAGGATTCTCCCTGTTGGAGTTTAAATCAAAAAGCTGTGGACCTCACCCTGTTACTGCAGGCATAACATGCATAAGGGATGCTATATGTTGTTAGAGGTATATGTATACATGTGCATGTGTGGGGTTATTACCTCTACATTAAATAGGATTTCCAGGATGCGCCCACTAAACTGTTTCTTTCTTCCTGCAGGACAAATTTCTGAACTCCTGCTCCTCTGAACTGGTGGGAGGAAAGAAATCCACTGATGCCGCTCAGAGAAGTGCAGATCCAGGCCGAGCAGGGCCTCGGGCAGGTGCTGAGCTGGAACTGAATGAAGGGCAGCAGGAAGCCCCGGAACCGCTGGCTCACAAGTGCAATGGTAAAAACAAGACAGCGAACACAAATCTATTAGTTTATTCGTCTAATTAAGCAGATGGTTTGCAGATAAACACCCAACAGCGTGAGCACATGGCCTGCAGAAATATTTTCTGTTGGATGAAGAATGCATTTGTAGCTCTGTTCAGCCGTAGCATAAAAATGTACTCTGATAAATTTGTGTTTGCATATTTGAAATTAGTTTTGAGTGGCCAAAATGAAGTATTACTGGTGCCCTACTTTTGTTCCTTTTCTCTCTTACTTAAATGGTGTAGCCAGAGGAAATGAGAATGAGGAGAAGAGGACAGTCCTCTTCGAGCTCCAAGAAATGTCATCAGAGGTTTCCCGGCTGGAGAAACAAGTGGGAGACCTGCAGAGGACGGCAGAGCTGGCCCAAGAGAAGAGCTCACGTGAGAAAGAGCAGCTGCAGGTGGGGAGCACATGAACAGGAGGTGCTGTGTGGTCTCATCTGTTTCTTGTCTTCACAGCTGTAACCGTCCATGTACAGTTAAAAGTAGCTGTTCATCAGTATTTATTACCCAGCCTGGTTTGTCTTGGTGGCAGTACAGACACTATAAATTACACCTGTTTACTTTTGTCTGCATTACATGAATATCTCTTTTCACATTTCATTTCACGCCTGTTTATATGTTAAACTGGGAGTAATCCATCATTTCAATCACTCAGGGGGCTTTGACAGCTCTCCAGAAAGAGCTCCGAGCCAGAGAAGAGGCCCTTGCTGTGTTGGAGGGCCAGACTTTGGGAAAAGAGGAGGCACTAGCATCTTTAAAGGAGGAGAGGAAAAAAAGGGATGAGGCCGTTGCAGCAGTTGGAGATCTAAAGCAAAGTAACGAGAAGATGCTGGAGTCCCTTGAAGAAGAGAGAAAAGGCAAAGAGAAAGCAATGGCAGCCCTGGAAACTGAGAGGAGAGCCAAGGAGGAGGCCATGGCAGCGCTCGCTGCTCTTCATGAAGAGAAGAGTAGCAGGGAGGAGGAGGAGAGGAAGGAGATAAGCAGGCTGGCAGAGCAGAGGAGGCACGAGGAGGCGGACGCACTCCGACAAGAACTGGGAGAGCTGACTGTGAAACTGGAAACTGCAGAACACCAGGTATGATTTTTACCCAGAAATGTGACCAAAAATGTTAAATCGATCACCCCGAATACGGTGACGGCCCTGGAAACAGTTTACAGCGCTCTCACGCATCAGTCGAGATGTAGTGATTTTAATGTTTTTCTATGTATCAAACTTGTGTATAAAAGTGTGGCGTCAGGAAGAAGATCCAACTCAAATATCTGTAGAGTTAAAGTTGTGGGAGCTTCCAGCTGTGGTGGGAATAAGAGGGCAGCCAAGAGTTTGATGCTTTTGTTTGTTTAAACTCCAGAAAATGCCCAAATTTTGTGTGTGTGTGTGTTTTCAGCTACATGTCGTTTATATCATGTGGAATTTTGTCTCTTGTGTTTGATTAAAACTCCCTGTGCTTACCATGAAACTGCCACAGGTGACCAGCAACGCAGAGAGAGCTGAAAAAGCCTTTGTCCAACTACAAGCTGCTCAAGCACAAGTGGATGAACAAGCCAAGGCAATTCAGGAGAAGTGTTCCCAGATCCAAACTCTGACACAGGAAGCTGACAGGCTAAAGCAGGAAGTGCACACCTCTGCAGTGTCACAAGGTGCGAATGAGAAACTGCAAGAGGAAGTGTCTCAGTTTCAGAAGAGCCTGGCTGAGGAAAGACAGAAAACTGAGGCCAAGCACAAAGAAGTGCTGGATCTGGAGCACGAGCTGGCTGAGGTCAAACAACAGCTGGCACACAAACAGCTGGTCCTGGACCAGCAGCTGGAGCTGTCGAGTCAGAAGGAGGCATCTTCAAAACAGGAAGTTGAAGAACTGCAAAATAAACTTAAGCAGCAGGGAGAGATGTCACAGGCACCACTGGATGATCTCCAAACTCAGCTCGAGTGCCAAAAACAGGATTCCAGAGAAGAAGCAGAGGAGCTGAGAGGAAAACTCGAGCAGCAGACGGCGGCCTCAGAAAGGCAGGTCGAGCAGCTCAAAGAGAGGCTGCGAGAACAAGAAGCATCATCGCTGCAGCAGCTGGAAGAGTTGAAACGCAGACTGAGTGAACAAAAATCCAATTCCAGCAAGCTCGTGGATGACCTCAGACAGAAGCTCAGCGAGCAGGAGCGAGCTGCAGAGCGCCTCAAGACAGAGGTGGAAGACGCCAGGATTCACTCAGAGGCTAAAGAGCTCAAGAGGATGAACTCTGACCTCCAGGCTGAGGCTGCGTCACTCAGGGAAAAAGTTTCCAATATGGAGAAACAAAAGGAGTCCTGCAAAACCGAAGCTCAGCCGTCGTCCTCAGAGACCGAGAGGATGCTGGAGGAAAAGGACAGTCAGATGGAGGAGAAGCTAGCAGAGCTGCAGAAAGAGCTGCTGGAAAAGGATGCACAGGTGACATCCCTGAAGAAGAGTTTGCAGGAGGCTCAGGAGCAGCGTGAGGAGGATGAGTGCCAAGCTGTTCAGGAGGCCCGGCGCAAGGAGGTCGAAAGGAGACGGGAGCTGCTGGCGGTGGCGCACGAGGCCATCGCTCAGAAGGAAGTCGAGCTGAAGAAGAGAGACGAGGACATCAGCAGGTAACTCGTCATTGTGTTTAGATCTGAGGCAAGTTGGAAAGTTGGGCCTGTAGCTGCTACATCATCGTTGTTAAGCCCAGTGAAACTGATCAAAGCCTTTTCATGTTACATTTAGCTCAGGATTACAGACGCGTCGGTTCCCGCTACAGCCGGAGTGTAAAATATCTCCGCTCTCAGCCCGGCTCTCTAAAATCCCGCCTCCGCCTCCCTCACGTATCTGCTCTTCCAAATCACTGTGAAACACATGCTTTCAATCATTCTGATGAGTTTTATCTACAAGAGTTGCTATTATGGGAAACTCATCAGCCCAGAGCTGAGCCTGCCTTTGTAATGACTGCATTAGTGCGCAGCTGCTCTCAGAGCCAGCGCAGAGCTCACAATGTTACTGATGGTAAATGAGAATTCTTGCTGTTTGAGTCTAATTATAACTTCTAAAGTAACAACAAAAAATCAGGAAAGATGAAGCCGGGTTCATACTGCAGGTCACAAACATTGTTCCTCTTCACCTGAACAAAACTATTAAATGTTTTTATTTACCTACATCTGTGATGATTTCATGACTGTATCAGGTGAACATCGAAGAATATTTATCTCTAATTAAAACCTTGACTCGATCAGGATGAAATTAATTGTTATAGACCGCCTGTATTGATAAAGGTGTTCGTTCAGAAATTTCTGCCCCTCTCTTATAATCTGGGATTTAGAGATGGTTCCCTGGAACATAAAGGTGGTTGAGTTTCTAATTAACAATGAAAAATGACCGTAAAATGTTGTTCTTATATAAACGGTGTTAAAGGGAATACTAACTAATGAGAAATGTATCGCTGTAGAACAGACTGAATTCTCTCTGTAGGTGTGTCGCTCTCCCAAACTGCTGTTTATATCCTCTCAAGGAGAAAAGTAACAGAGTGGGAAGCACTGACTGTGTTGTTCATCATTTTTTTTAGCACTTATTAGGCTGCTTTGGTTTGTTCGTACCTTTGAGTCTGGTGGACGTTGTAAAAATCCAGCCATGAAAGAGTCTGAACATCGTGTCTTTCCCTCTCAGGCTAAAGGAAAACGCCAAGCAGGACTCAGAGAAGGTGAAGAGCCTCAGCGTGGACCTTCAGAGGAAGGAGGAGGACTCTTCAGACCTCAGAGAGAAGCTGGCTGACTACAAGAAGCAGATGCAGCAGGTCCAGAAGGAGGTGCACGCATTATTGGATGTTTCAGTCTGTCGCTCACACTCCTCACTGCTGATGCAGTTTACTGCAGCACATCAGCTGCTTCCAGCAGAGTTCTTACAGTTTTTTCCTAATTTGGTTTATTTTATTTAGATTTTTAAATTGAGTTTAGTTTTGGTTGGTTTCCAGTGTGAGTTTGACTGTTTCAGTTCGGTTTTATTTACTTTAAAATGTTTAGTGTCAGTTTAGTTTTGCGTGAATATTAGAACTCCAGTGCAAAGATGGCTTTAGTGCCAGTGAGAGGTCAGGATTGCTGCTAATTCTTAAATAAAGTAGATCCAGTGATCTACATCAGTGACAGCAGGTCCTTAAAATAACAAACTTGGCTTAAATGGGCTTAAATTATGTTTCGATGTGTCTTAAATGTTTTTAGCCGTGTCCTCACAAACATTTCAGACATGCACCACATTTGTGCCTGTACACATTTATCCTCACGGTGCTATCAGGAGTGAGCTGGACCCCGTTCATGCTCCAGTTAGGCTGGTACAGCCCTGAGCAGCAGAGCTCTGAATCACAGTTAACCTGCAACCTTTAATGCTGATTTGTGTTTGTAAAAATAGTAATGACTGCTCTGTGGTCTAGTAAGATAGATTACTGTGACTGAGTAAAGTCAGCTTCAGATCCTTACTTTTTGTCCTTTTTGTCCAGATTTCAGCCATGAGAGACGAGGAGAAGGTTCTGAAGCAGAAACTGTCCGACGCTGAGAAAGCAAAGAAGCAGCTTCAGTCTGACCTCGCCGGCAGAGACCGAACCATCCAGCAGCTCAAAGTGGTGAGGTCATCTGTTCCTCCACCAGACACTACTCACTGTGTGGGAGCAAGATCATCATGCTGCTGATAATAATATATTGTGTAATGTACATGTGATGATGATAACTAGTAAATGTGAGACAGTCGTTCTCTTTGTGGGGAGCGTCTCATGTTGTTGATGCCTTCTGCCTGCCTCTGTAGGAGCAGTCATCTCATGCAAAGTCTGACCAGACGCTGCAGCGCTACCAGCAGGCCTGTAAAGGTCAGAGTTTCTCTGTGCTTTATTCACTTATACATGTTGTTTTTTCCCCAAACACATTTATCTTAACGTTTAAGCCGTCCGTCCACTTTCTCCCACTTACCTTTATTGCAAAGGCAGCGCTAAGCTCCCCTTTCTCCGCCACCTACTCTTTCTTACTGAGTGAAGAAGGAAGAGTAAAAATCTGTCCTCACCAACTGTCTTTACCTGTGAAAGGTCCTTCAGTAAAGACGTTGGTGCTCTTCCCATGTTCATGTGTCCTGCTCTTAACTTCACACAATATGGACTCTTCAAATATCGCCAAACTGTTGAACAGGAAAAATGTTCACTCAAGCTTTCCCAGTAGTGTCTAACTGGTTTTTATGTTAGTAACCAGCAGAGGTTACTAACTTGTTCATCGTGGTGGATGTGAACCTGAACTTTTGCTGCGTGTGTTTTTGGTCGTTCGTAGAGCTGGAGGCCAAGGAGCGGGTGATGGAGGGCATGCGTTTGGCTCTGTCGGAGCAGGAGGATACTCAGGAGCAGATGGAGCAGGTCCTGGAGGAGAAACTTAACCTCATCCAGGAGCTCTCCAGTGGTAAGAAACAGGAGGTGAAAAGAAGGCAGGTTTTAGTAGTTAGAGGAAGTCGAAGGCTCTCGTACGGACACTGGCTCAGGTTCAGTCTTTTATAGTTCAAAGCAACAGTTGATCGACTTTGACCTTTGACATGCTCTACTTCTAGTTTTCATAGTTTTAATTATGCAGTAAATAGAGATGTTCTCTGCCCATTTTCTTTCTCTTTTTTTTACGGTACTTCTTGCACTCTCATGTCTTACTAGTTATTGTAAAGCTATACTTAAAGTTGCATTTAACTTTACATATGCTGTGTCGTCAGTCTTCGTTCTGTGCTGTAAACCTTTTCAGAGGTGGAAAAATTGAAAGAGATGCTGCTGCAGCAGCAGGGAAGTGGAAACAACACACACCAGCAGCTCAGCAACAGCCAATCAGATGACTTAAAAAGGGCCAAACAGGAAGCAGCTGAAGCTCAGGACAGCGTGAAGGTACGGAAGCAGATTCATTATTAGCATTTGTGTTGATGTCCCAGAACAGAAATGTTACCAAACAGTGTGTCTGCAAGTGGACTTTGAGCCCAGGACTTAAGATTACATGTATATTATATTCTGTACGATCATGTGTTCAGTCTTTTCAGTCCTGATTACAGTTCACGTGTCTTTGGCTGGTCCGATATGCGTGTTAAACAGCTGTGTGCGTCATCGTCAGGATGATGGGGATCATTTTGTTATGCTGAGGTCTGACTGCACCAGATCTTCATCTGCGATTGTCGAGCCTGATCTCAACAAACCGAGAAATAGTCTAAAAAACAATCAGCTTGTCTTCATGGACGTTAGTTACGATTTTGTGGCAGTCAGCACAATATCGCGTCACCTTGGCAACCAAATAAATCAAGCTTTTTTTCTTTTTTTTTTTTTTAAAAGAAAGAAAAGAAAAAAAAGAAGAAGAAACAGAAACTGTTGTTTTCAACCTAAACATTGATTTTTGTCTAAGTTTAACACCCAACTTCAACCTAATACTTTGTGTTCTGACTCTAACCAAGTACATTTTTGTTAAAAGAAAAAGTGTGACATATAAAACTCCGACCTGCTGCGTGGAGGAAGTGACTCGCTCGAAGAAGAATAAACCTTAATAATAGCCGGGGTCACATTGGTTCTTTTTAGGACTGAGGGAACTGCTGTAGGAGACTGTCAGCTGTGTGATATGTTTCATTCCCACGTGACCCTGATTGGATAAGTGGAAGAAAATAGACAAATTTATTAAATATGTTTTTTCTTTAGACAGAAGGTGTAATTCAGTCTGCCAACTACACACAAGGGTTCATGGTTGAGTTTGGAGGAATTCCTGTTAGCAGGCCTTTGATTTTGAGTCAGGTTTGCAATAACATAGTTCAGCACCTTTTTTTTTTTTAGTTAATTTGAATACATGTTTGCAATTTTACCTTTTACTATTTTTAGTTTTATTACGTACTATTTTTGTTCCGTAGATTTCTGCAGAGAAGCACCAGGCGGACCGCAGGAAATGGCTGGAGGAAAAAGTCTCCCTGATCGGCCAAGCTAAAGAGGCCGAGGACAAGAGGAACCAAGAAATGAGGAAGTTTGCCGAAGACAGAGAGCGCTGCACTCGGCTGCAGAGCGAGCTGGTAAGAGGAGGACGATGCTAAAAACTGTCTGACACACACCATCGACCAATGAGGGTTTGAACCGAGTTAGATTGTGATGGCCATTCAACCACTTTCTTATTATCAAAGGACCCACCTTACAATAAATTCAGCACAGACATACGTATTAATAACAAACCTGATTAGTTAAAATGTGGCTTTTGCTTTCAGATATGAGCTTCACAAAGTTGCTTGTGATGCTTACAGCGGAGGATGATTTTTACTGATGGAGTTACTTTTTGGAGCGCAGCTTTAATTGGCGAGAATGTTGGTCGGGCATATACAGTGGGGCAAAAAAGTATTTAGTCAGCCACCGATTGTGCAAGTTCCCCCACTTAAAATGATGACAGAGGTCAGTAATTTGCACCAGAGGTACACTTCAACTGTGAGAGACAGAATGTGGAAAAAAAAATCCATGAATTCACATGGTAGGATTTGTAAAGAATTTATTCATAAATCAGGGTGGAAAATAAGTATTTGGTCACCTCAAACAAGGAAAATCTCTGGCTCTCACAGACCTGTAACGTCTTCTGTAAGAAGCTTTTCTGTCCCCCACTCGTTACCTGTATGAATGGCACCTGTTTGAACTCATCATCTGTATAAAAGACACCTGTCCACAGCCTCAAACAGTCAGACTCCAAACTCCGCCATAGCCAAGACCAAAGAGCTTTCGAAGGACACCAGGAAAAGTATTGTAGACCTGCACCAGACTGGGAAGAGTGAATCTACAATAGGCAAGCAGCTTGGTGTGAAAAAATCAACTGTGGGAGCAATCATCAGAAAATGGAAGACATACAAGACCACTGATAATCTCCCTCGATCTGGGGCTCCACGCAAGATCTCATCCCGTGGGGTCAAAATGATCATGAGAACGGTGAGCAAAGATCCCAGAACCACACGGGGGGACCTGGTGAATGACCTGCAGAGAGCTGGGACCAAAGTAACAAAGGTCACCATCAGTAACACACTACAACGGCAGGGAATCAAATCCCGCAGTGCCAGACGTGTTCCGCTGCTGAAGCCAGTGCATGTCCAGGCCCGTCTGAAGTTTGCCAGAGAGCACATGGATGATACAGCAGAGGATTGGGAGAATGTCATGTGGTCAGATGAAACCAAAGTAGAACTTTTTGGTATAAACTCAACTCGTCGTGTTTGGAGGAACAAGAATACTGAGTTGCATCCCAAGAACACCATACCTACTGTGAAGCATGGGGGTGGAAACATCATGCTATGGGGCTGTTTTTCTGCCAAGGGGACAGGACGACTGATCCGTGTTAAGGACAGAATGAATGGGGCCATGTATCGTGAGATTTGAGCCAAAACCTCCTTCCATCAGTGAGAACTTTGAAGATGAAACGAGGCTGGGTCTTCCAACATGACAATGATCCAAAACACACCGCCCGGGCAACAAAGGAGTGGCTCCGTAAGAAGCATTTGAAAGTCCTGGAGTGGCCTAGCCAGTCTCCAGACCTCAACCCCATAGAAAATCTGTGGCGGGAGTTGAAAGTCCGTGTTGCTCGGCGACAGCCCCAAAGCATCACTGCTCTCGAGAAGATCTGCATGGAGGAATGGGCCAAAATACCAGCTACTGTGTGTGCAAACCTGGTAAAGACCTATAGTAAACGTTTGACCTCTGTTATTGCCAACAAAGGTTATGTTACAAAGTATTGAGTTGTATTTTTGTTATTGACCAAATACTTATTTTCCACCCTGATTTACGAATAAATTCTTTACAAATCCTACCATGTGGATTCATGGATTTTTTTTCACATTCTGTCTCTCACAGTTGAAGTGTACCTCTGGTGCAAATTACTGACCTCTGTCATCATTTTAGGTGGGGGAACTTGCACAATCGGTGGCTGACTAAATACTTTTTTGCCCCACTGTATGATGCTGTTTCTCCTTTTCCGTCAGGAGTCCCAGCTGGCTGAAAAGGAGAAAACCATGGAGAATTGGAGGCAGGAGCGAGACACTCTGGTCGCAGCTTTGGAGGTCCAGCTAAAAAGGCTTCTTTCCAGCCAAGCAGAGAAAGACAAGCTCATCCAGCAGCTGCAGCAAAATAACACACAGCCGCCACAAGAGGTCAGTATAACATAACGAGGATCACAGGCCCCGGAGGCAGAGTCTTAAATCGGGCTCCTGTTATAAAAGAAAGATGGGAAAGGTTAAGCATGGTGGTTTAAGGCAGGATCGTCTGTTTCTTGTGCAAGATACGGGGTGATATTTTCAATGTGTGTCTCAAACACCGTCAGGTAATGTCCTTCAGTATAAAGTATATTTAGTATATAATAAAATAAGCCTACAGCCCTGCTGTGTTTCACCTCAGTCTATTTACAGCCCATCAGTTTAAAACCTGCTGTGATGTGATGGATCACCGTTTAGTCAGAGGTGGACGTTTGAACTTCCTGCCATGTTTTATTTCTTTATTTAAATCTTTAAACAGGATTTATTGAAGAGGACTGAATAATGCCTCGTAGAGCGAACAGGTTATCTGTTCCACGTTTTCTGCATCCCTTTTTTGTTTTTTTAAACCTCACATACACCTTTGTGAATGTGGAACTATATCTGTTTTAGCTTTTAGGCTTTTTATCATAGTATCATCACTCAATGTGACCGGGCAGTCCACCTAAAGCATAAAAGAGTCAGTTGGGGGAGGGGTGTTATAATTATGCACAAACCGTATTGATTTAAAAAAAAATTGGTGGAGATCTGCAGCCAGTTTGCTGCAGGCGTCTCTGTATCGGAAAAGCCACTAAGTGACGTAAAGGAAAGTCAATAAGTGTGAATGTGGGAAAAACAGCTACAGCATTGAAATATTGACACTGCAGTGCTGATTGCACACAGATATATGAAGTCACTACAGGGAATCACTGGACTTGTATTATGAGTGGATACAGTTTCAAATAAAATAGCATCGAGCCCTCAGATAGCACATCCTCTGGTCCTCTCCATGCCTCTCTAAGGATGACTTTATGGGTTGAAACCCTACGCTGTAACGTACGCCGGGACCTGCTGTGCATTTCTGCAGATATTTAAGTATGCGTCTTTTTTTTTTTTCTTTCCCAAAAAAAAGAAAGAGGAAAAAAAAGTATCTGTCAAATTTCTGCCGCCGGTTTTCAAATTTATTTCAAGAAAATGGATCAAAACAAAAAGAGAAGCTCATCCAATGCAGAAGGAGCTGCTACCAGCTGATGGTTAGTCACTAATGGACAGTCCACACTAGCGTTGTCTAGGTAACCGTCTAATACATAACCCTCCTCCCCCCCCGTCATATGTCAGCCAGCAGTATCTTTTGGTCTTATTTATAGTTTAATTCAGTTTGAATTCTACCGAAATCGCTGAATGTCATTGGCTTTCTATGATATCGCTGCTGGTCACTTCCTGCGTGGCCGCCCTTTAGCCCCTCCCACCAGCTACGTGAGTGCAGGAGGTGAGGAAGAAAGGAGAGATGAGTCGAAGCGAGTAAAATGTGACACCCTTGTGTCTGGATCTCTTCAGATATGATGTTTGATAGAACTGCAGCGCGAGTTGTTCTGCCTTAAGTTGTTGAACAGCCACTGCTGTTTTTTGACCTCAGGTGTGACAGGACAGAAAGTTTGATCATGTTTGTTAAAAACTTGTTCTTCCAGTGTTGTTTTCATGCTCCTGCTGTTTGCCATGACTTTTGTGCAGTGAAGGTAAAAATGCTTCAGGAGGTTTGCAGCTTACCTCCTGTGCACGCTTCAACATGGAGTACTGAGATGGATGTCTGAGTTGCAGACAACTTGTTGGAGATTTTAAAGGGGAATGTAATAAAATGTTAGTCATATTTTTACACAACTCAATTTTATCATTTGGTATCGTCTGCATCAAATATATCTTTAATAAATAAAATAAGAGTTTCCTTCGCTGTGTCCATGTTTTGATCAAGTGCAGAAACCTCAATAACCTAATACTGAAATGTTGGCATCAATTTGGTGATGGAATGAAAAGAGTTCCTGCCTGTTGCCTCGGTCGTTTAAAAACGTCTCCGCACAGCAGTGATAATGAACGACGGGGATCCGCCGCACCGGCCTGCTTTTGATTGTTAGCTCATTTATGTTGCCGGTTCCTCTGCCGTTTGTCCAAACGTAGTTCTTCATTTTCCCACTTTGATGGAAGTCAAAGCGGCGTAAACGCTTCCAGGTTTTAATGGAGCCATAAATATAAAAAGTGTGTTTTATATCCATTTATTTTAGTCTCCAGAAAACAGTTATTCTTCTTTATCAGCTTGTTTCTGTTTGAATGGTTGCAAACTCGCCAGGAAATACTAAACCGTGCCCGCTGATCTGATTATTTTCCACAACAATAACAAATAAAAGGAAACCAAAGAGAAAACACTTCACAGCCATTCGTAACAAGGAAAACACGAAGCCTTTATATCTGAGCGATGCACAGAAAATGAGTTTCAATTATATTTTTTTGTGCTGTTTATCTTTCTAGTCATACAGAACTTTAAATTGAAGCCACTGTATATGTTCCAGGATGATTCAAAGTCAGAGACCTCAGTTCCGATGTATTGGAAGCAATTTTGTTGGTTTCTTAAGAGTTCAACCTTTTCAGAGTGTTCCTTTTATTCTGTGGTGAGGGGAATGGATTCTACATCTGCAGGCAAACAGGGCTCCCCCCCCCCCCCCCCCCCCGTCTCTCCCTGTGTATAGGAGGTGTACCACTCTTAAGCTTTATGTAGTGCGAGCTATTGTGTTCAGTGCGACTTCCTTAGAAAGTATTAAACTTTCCACTTTGACCTTTCGAAGTTCTTCTTCTGGCATTGATTTAAAAAATGAAAAGCTCATCTCTGTTCGTCAACGTTGCATGCTGTTTTCCATAAAGTAATCCCTTCACGCCTCAGAGTGGCTCAGATCCAACTCGACACCTTTTGCTTCCTTCGGTCTCCTCCATCTATGAATATGCAAATTAGTCCCAGTTTCTATTTCCACCCACCGGCCTGCAGCTCAAACATACCTGCTCACCTTCGACTTCTGCTCAGATAGCATAAACTAGTCTAGGCTGGGCTAGTAGTTGTAGCGTTGGGGTAATTCAGGCGAAGACGTTCAAGCCAGAAACCAATTCTGATGGAGGGTGAATGGGTCGGCAGCAAGCTGATGAATCAGGAATGTGCCGGGAGGTGTGAGAGCGAACCGTATCGGTGTATCAATACAAAGGAAAATGAATTGATATGTGTTGAAAGTCTATATTGTCAGCCATCTCTGGCATGTTTCAAGGGTCTCTCAAAAGCATGAAATTGAAGGTGAGATGCAGAAAACATGCTCAGTGTCCATGAACTTCCTGTTTCAGGGCAGCGACGGTGGTCCCAGCGTGGCGACGCTGCAGGCTGCTCTGTCTGAAAAGGAGGCAGAGATCCTGAGGCTGACGGAGCAGCTCAAGGCCTCCACAGTGAAACAGGAGGACACAGTGACACAGGTCAGTGTTTTAAGCCTTACTCGAGTCAAACAAGAACTTTTCAAAATCAGATATCCACCCATGGTCGCATTTGAAAGGTGGCTTTAAAGATTTGTGGTTTTAATCCTCCACACTGGACGGCAGTGGTGCTTATCTTTGATTTATAGCCCCGTTCAGACGTGCACTCTTTTCATCGTAAGCCGACAACATCTGAACCTGTCGGCTTCATGTCTGGATGAACGTTCTGCTAACTTTTACTTAAAAGTTGTTCTGGTAAAACCTTTTATGCCCTTAATGACCACCAGGAGGAAACTCCTGTGGTTTCCAAAGCACTGCAGGTCCTGTAGAAGTCTATCAGGAAACAGCCCTTGGACGTGACCTCTGTAAAGCCTGAGACCATGCAAATCTGACTTTATCAGGCAGGGAGCAGAACGCATCCTGTGTCTGAGCAGGAACCGAGACGCTTAAAAATGTTCAAGCATGCTTCGACATCTTTGCGCCCTCAGATTACTCCTATGGTTTAAAAGTATGTTAGGAGCGCCTTTAGCTTAAAGCTCAATGTTTTTATGTAGCATCTGTCAAAACTGAGGAGTCTTTAAACAAAGGGCCGTATTTTTAGTTTTACATGGAAAAAGAGAGCAGATGTAAATGAGTGCATAGCTCTGTAGTTGTTTTATGTTTGAAGGTGAAGATGGCGGGCAGCAGGAACATTTTTTTTCTCTTATGTTCAAACAGATGTTCGTTTTCATTTCTCAGCGAGCAGGTCAGAGGATAACGGGACGAGAAAAGAGCTTCAGGCATGCAGATTTGCTTTCGTTGGTTTGCTTAGCGCTTCAGCTTAAATGTAAGAAGTGTAAATATAATGAAAAAGGCAGAGGACGCCCGGATTAGACACATCTGATCTCCATCTATAAACAGAGGCAGAAGATGAGCAGAGAACACGGACAAACTGGGCTGTTTGTAACAAGGAAACGTCTGGTATAGTTTACCTGATATAATATAAAACAATCCCATCAAGAAAGTACAACAATACATACCAAATTGAAGTGCAGTGGTCAGTTATGTGTTAAAAATAACTCGCGATAGGTGAAATCTGCCAGCTTTATTTCTCAGACAGGCATGAACATTTTCACACTTTTCTCTCTTGCTTAAACACTCAAAGTTCAAACCCTCATAGAAAAATAAGTCCAGCATTGTAGAATGAAACCAAAGACCCGCGGCTGCCTGCAAAACGTCTCGTCGACATTGTTGTTTGTTGGGGAGAAAACCTACAAACACACAGTACAGCGCTTCAGTGCTAGAGATCGAAGACTTATGTAAATTAAATAAATTTGACAAGCTGAGCGCATTCTGTACTGTACAGGAGACACGGCACGAGATTGATCTACAGCCAATCAGGACGCAGAACACAATGAGACGTAAAAAAAGTGAACCGCATTAAAGCGAGGGACCACTGTACTCTTATTTTATTTCCCCTCATACACAGCATCTCATGGAAGTAGAAAAATTGTATCATCGGAGCAGCAAATGAAAAAATCCCACTAAAATTGGTGACAAATCGTTAAGTAAAACAAATAAAACGAATGAAACTGTGTACTTCTCTTTGGTCCACCCATTCCTGGGACGTGTGGGTGAAAATCCCCTGATGTCCCAGGATGAGTGAATGTTTCCTTTTAGTGTTAAACACCAGCTGTGAGTAACCACAAAGATGAGTGTGAATGACAGCACTGAAGGAAACAAACTAAGATCTAAACCCTGACCCGATATATGAATAAAATCATTTCAATGGTGTGTGTGTGTGTGTGTGTGTGTGTGTGTGTGTGTGTTGGAATGTGAACATATAGAAGTAAGATAGCAAAGCTGTACCTGTACAAAAATATGTAGTGTCCAACTTGTTTGTGACTTTTATCACTTTTTATGTCTTTTTTTCTGCAATTTGTAGCTTTGGGACCAAAACAATCAAAAGACGTTAATAATAACATGAGATGTTTTCTCGTTCTGGCAGCAGCAGGCTGGAAACAAAGAGAGCTCTGCTGCTCTCATGGAGAAACCCAGGAGTGAAACCATCGTCAGGAAGTCTGGAAGGAAAGATACCAGAGCGTCTGTCAGCAGCCAGGTAAGCTGCTGAGATGACACGAGTGCAGGAACAACAGCTGTGTACTGAACCTCCTCCTCCTGTGGTCTGTAGATATCCCCTCACACACAGTCCTTATTAGAGTCACAAACCAGTGTGTGGGATACGTGACAGAGCCTTTGTGGTGCTAGAGCTGGGGAGTGGCGAGAGGCGATTTTTCTTTATGAACCGATAACGTACGCTCGAGTTGGCGCGTGTGCTTGAGCCACGGCTCTTTTGAGTGGCTGTGACCACAGTGGTGAGTTTCCGTGTGCTCAGTTACAGCTGCATTAGTCAGCCGACTTTATTCCCTCTACTTCACCTTTTTCTCCAGAGTAATAGTGACACACAATAGTAGCCACAGAGTTAACGTTATAGCCATAAATAACACATTACAGATAACATAAAACTAAGGCAGATTTGGCAATTTGAATTAAAACATAATGCAAAAACCAGACTGAGAGAGATAACAATACTGTGTATTAAATTAATGATACAGATCAAACAGAGGGAACGGGAAAAGGTCAGATACAGTCTGCAGCTGAGGTCATGTGACTGGAGTCATCAGAGCGTTCTTCCAGTGCAGTCCAGCAGCTCTGCGAATAATCCAAACACATTCAAAGACTATTGATCTGACACATTGATTCAAAGACGAGCCAGCAGTGAGTTCTGCCTGCAGCTCAGACCACCCCCCCCTTTGCCTTTTTGTTGAACCGTGCCTTTGGGCGACAGAATTTCTGTATAGATTAAGTTTAAACTTTGAAGTTTGAACTCACCACAGTTCTTCCTGTGGTGGCTGTACCCTCTGTGGCATCTTTGCTCTTTGTGTGAGTTCATAATGTTCTTTATGGCTCTGGGTGCTTTGGTGCACGAGTTTTGGATCTAACAGACCCCTGACGGTGTTGTCCAATACATACTCTCAACTTAGTTTGCGGATATGCTCCCTCGAACCTGCGACGGATCTCCAGCAGGCGTCACTGTTTCCCCTCTCTCCAGCCTGCAGTAAACAGAAGAAAAACCAAAGAGGCTTCTGTTGGAGTCCTCATTATCAGGCACTCAGAGTACCAGCTCTCACACTTTAGACTGTAGGTGGTTGCACTAGAAGCCAATTGGTTTCTGCCAGTTCTGGACTTTGTCCAAATTCAATTTCAAAGAGAAGACAGCTTGATGAGTTTTTAATCTGCTGTGTTTGGCCAAACACTAATTCCTGTCTGCAGCCTTTACAACACCTGAGATTTTACTACATCCAAAATGAATAAACCAAGAAATCCAAAGTATTTTGCGTAAACACTAACAGCACATATAAAATAATAATCTAAGATTCACGTGTGAAGTCAGTTTTAAAGCGTTCGTGCTCGAGGTTCCAGCGGACTGAGGCCTTTCACAGCATGTCTGAACCTCCTGGAATGCAGATATGTGATAAACTGCCTTTAGAGGTCAACAAGTTGCAGGACTGCATGCAGCAACTTTTCCCGTATCTTTCACTCTCAGAAAAAACAAATTTCTACACAAGTGTAAGGGCCGCCCTGTTACAACAAGCTTCTTTCATTTCTGCCGACTTTTATGCTCAGTGTCAATTTTTGCACGACCTTTGTTTTTTCCTCGTCAGCGAGTCTTTTCGCGGCGTGCAGATGAGCACTTCAGAAGTTGTCGTGATGTGCTTTTCATAACCGGAACTGTTTTGAGTCGCTGTCTGCTTCAGTGTGGGTCGTGTGCTACAAAGCAGGATTTGGAGCTCAGCGAGGTGACTTCAGGGTTAACCCTGAGTTTTCAGGGTCACAAAGTTTTTTTTTTTTTGACTTCCTGCTGGGGTGTATCGCCATGGTAACTTAAGCCACACACCAAATATTCACCTGAGCAGATTATCATTAAAAGCCAAAATCAACACACATAAAAACCATCACATAGCGACTAATCTGTTAGCGTCACGTTTCCTGGACGATCCATCAAACCTCGACTCTGTGGGACGACAACAGTAAGGTGTTCAGTTTATAGAAACGTCTTTCCTTCATGAGCATCACTGAGAAATGTGCTTATGTAGCTGTCTTATTCCTTGTTTTTCCACTTAGCTGAGAGTCATTTTAAAACCATTAACCTGCACACTATTACATCTTGTACAAAGCCTTGGTACCAGGTTGAATTTGACTGTTGTTTTAATTGTTCCTCACTCGCTCTCAGACTGTTTAACGCTGCGGGGCTTCAGCTGAATGACATCTAAACAACATGGAAACTTAACTACATGTCACATGTTTAAATGATGGTGCTGTGAGAGTCGTCTCACTTACAGCAGAGATTTTTATTACGATACAGCTGTGACGTGCTTTTGCTCTCGCTGCTGGCGTGGCTCTGTGCCTTTTGTGATGTCGCTCCTTATTTTAACCCACATCACTTCTGATTGGCCTGTTCATGGTCACCTTTCATGTGAGGTGATTTACAGCTGATGGCTCGGCTTTTTGATTTGATAACACTCAGCAGTTGTGCCATCTGGCCTCGACACCTTTATTGTAACAGGCGGAGAAGCCTCGATCGCCAGACCTTGTGACATTTCTCTCTGGAGTGATGATGAAGTGACCCTTGACCTTAAGCCCACATGTGGTCCCGCAGGTTTCGAGCGGCTGTCCGTCAGTCCTGGAGTCCTCTGAGATTTCCACAGAGGAGGGCAGAATGAGTCGCTTCCCTCGGCCTGAGCTGGAGATCTCCTTCAGCCCGCTGCAGCCCAACCGCATGGCTCTGCGCCGGCAGGGAGAGGAGGGCGCCGTCACCGTCAAAATCACCCGCTCAGCACGCAAGAGGAAGAGCGGCGAGATGGAGAAGGTAAGAACCTGTAAAATGAAAGCTGCTCGTCATCAGGATTATCGAGGAAGTAAAAATCATAAATTAGGAGGTTTGTTTTTGTTATTGGCTGAACTTTGCATTTAATATTTCCCACATTTCCAAACAGGTGCAAAATAGTGCGCACGCAAACATCACACTTTAAATGAACCCACACTCGTAACAGTGCGTCCCTCTAGGTTTCCCAGAAATAAATCAAATGGGGGGAAAAACCCAACTGCACACAGAAGCCTGAGCCGTGATCCAGTTACAGTTTCCAGGTACAATCAGGGGTGAGGGTTGTTTATTTCTCCACCATGTTGTGTTCAGAAAATCTTCTCTCAGCTCCATTAATCCAGCCGGTGCAGGCTGAGCATGGTTGTCCTAACACGTACCTTTTGCAGCAGCAGCTGTAAACAGTGTTAGATTTGTTGCTTTCTCTCCAGCAAAGAGAAAACAAACAGCTGTGACGTGAAAGTCAATTTATGCTTCTAGGAATTTCTGCACTTCATAGTCTAACAGTAAAGCAGGCAGCAGCACAGTTATTCAAGTTTTGTTTTTTCTAGTTGGTTTGTAGTTTTATTTCATTTCAAGTTTTTATTTTGCATTTAATTTCACTTCAGTTCATTTCCAGATTTGCTTGTTTCAGTTTTTGTTGTGTTACTGTCATGCACGGTGTTTGTCAGGCAAGACTTCAGTTCACAGCTTTGTGGAAGGCAGTTGGCTCAGTCCTGCAGACGAGCTCCATAAAAAATGTCTGTAGTTTCTACACAGATGCACAGAAGCCCTTAAATTAAAGCTAAAAGTCTGCGCTTCGGTCGGGTTTGACTGGTTGCTAATTTAAAAGCTTCCTGGTGTTTTTAATGCTCTGCTGGATCTTTGAGTGGTTGGTTGGTGACGAAGACGTTTTGCTGATGTTTTTCAGAATCACTCTGACGTAAATGTTTCCTGAAACATCTGCAACAGAGCACCGCCGCAAATGACCACACACAACACAGATGCACATAAAATGTGTCCAGTAGAAAACATTTTTCAAGGACCAAAAAAAAAGTACTTTTTATTTAACATATTTCCCACAACAGTCCCACAAAGAGCTCCATGTAACTGCCAGGAGCTCAACGTGTAGTCTGCATACTGTGTAGGCAATGTGTGACTCACACAAGTAACAAAGTCGATCCATTCCCATCTGTGCCATCTGGAAACGGATCACATAAGTTTTCATCCTGTGAAATGGTCAGCGCCGCGGATGCTCTGTGATGCTCTTGGAAACCAGTCCCAGAGTGGGCTGAAGGGGCTTCGTAGAAACGGCTCTCAGACGGAGGCATGTATAGAAAAGTGAAACTGCACTGGAAGCTGAGCAGAACTGTGGACCTGCGCTTGGGTCGCTCGGTTGGCTTTGACCAATCCGAAGGAAGCACATGTAAATATTAAAGGGAACATGAATACGTGCACACACCTCTGGTGGTGCATTAAATTGTACAACTTCAGTTTGTTGCAGAGAGGAAGCAAAACCAATGTGTGTGCATCTAAAGAAAACATAACAATCATTCAGAGCGAAATATGGAAATAGAATATTTTAAACATCGAGTACGGTTCATTTTTAGCGCCAATAACATTATCCAAGTGATTCCTTCAGATGTAACACATTCAGTGCAGATGATAAACACCAACACATGTAGCAGCCACATATGACACTCATTCATCATAAATACCAGGAGAAACACTCAAACTTCCTCCCTGAGAACACGTTAAACGACCCCACACTCACAAGCAGACGAGGTCGAGTGCAGTTTATTCGCTTCATTCGACGTATCGCTCTTCCTGTCTTTGGCACAAAAGATTAATGCTTGTTGCAGACCTGTGTGTTACAGATCATTCACTCCTTCTGTCACGCTGACAGACTATTTTGAAAACTTAACATGGCTGTGTTCAAGAAAATAATTTTTTAAAAATATGTTGATGTAAAGTGAAAAATAACACACTGCAAATAGTTCTTTGTTTTGTTTTTAATTGATGGCGACTCAGCCCAAAGTCGGCGTTTCCTTTCTCTGTCAGGATCGGGGGTATCCTAAATGATTTTTATATGTGCTTCCAAATATTGCCACACTGAAGTGTTCTGGTTTTCTCAATAACATTAGACGCAATTTTCCAGACCTGTCACCGTGTTGCTCCTATAAACGCCACGTTGTCCTTATTTCCATATAATCACAAGAGGCAATGTGTTTGGGAGGCGCTGATAAATCCAGAGTGCTGAGGCATGAAAGTGCCTTATGGCAGTAATTCATACTCACACGTGCTCAGTGTTTTTAAGTTTACTACTGACAAAGTTAGTTTAAAAGCAGCTTTGTTAAGACCCAACAGTAAAGTTTCCCATTTAGAGCATGCCAAACTTTGGGGTCGGGTCAGGTTAGGTTAGCTCTAAGCCGTGTCTGGGTTAAGAAATGTCGTCTTCTTTGGTCATTACCCAGAGCTCGTGGTTGTAGGTGGTGGTAAGAACGTAGGATGAGTGTAGGTCGACATCTTTGCCTTTACACTCAGATCTCTCTTCTCTATACAGGAAGTCCTGAAAATGCACAAGAACCTTTTAAAGCAGCAGCATCGCTCGAACCCTTTAGTAGGATTTGGTTTTTAGTTCAGTCCAGCAAATCACACTGACGCTTTGCAGCAACGAGGAGCTGTTTATGGAGGCGATTTCATTGTGAGAATTCTGGTGTGTTTTGCACTTTTCTGTTAAAATGCACGACTCTGATCAGTCCACAACAAAAACTAGTTTGGGGGTTCCTGTGATGTAGAACTGTGGACTATATTTAACATCTCGACCTTATCCTGGCACGTCCACACATTCAGGTTTTGTCACAGTGACAACAGCAGCATGCAGCTCGTATAAAAGCTGACTATCCTACATGACTGCACTGCTGTTACACGTTCCTCTCCTGCTGTGAAAACAACTCACTTTTGTGGTCATCATATCTTTCAGTTTGACATCCTTGCTCATGGACTCGTTGGCACTATTTGACAGCAGATTTCACAGGTTCAGGCAACAATAGGAACTGTTTGTGACCAAGAGCAAGGGCATGAAGGATGATGTAAACAAGCAGGATCAAATTTGGGCTTTGACCATACAGAGAAAAGTAAAACCAAATGTTAAAGGAAATTTGGTTTACAGAGATTTCTCAAACATTGAAACAACAATAGGACGATGAGCTTTCACAGATGAAAACTCATTACCTCTATAGTAAGGGAACATGGTGATGGTAGAAGGCAGCTTTCATTTGTGGGAGAAGTGCATTTCTCAAAAATAAAGTGTACAAAGACGTGCATTTTAATGACAGCAGTCACCTCAGGTTGTTGTCGTAGTTTTGTAACTGAATCTAACTAAAAAATGAATTAATACGTTTTATGTAAATGCTCTTCAGACTCCATTTGCCTGATCCGTCATGGCACTCGAGCCCTCTTCACTCCACAAAAAGCGCACCTTGTTGAATAAAAGATGAAGATCATATTGAGTTGGTACCAGGAGGAAAGCTATTTAGAAACTAAATGATTCAATGTTGTGATGAAGCAACTTAAGATGTTCCTCACTCATGTGTTCTTCACTCAAACTTTTAAAAATTGGGGTTAAAAAAGGGCAGACGAGTAGGGCAGAGGATTATTTGCAATAGTAGTGCCAAGGAGGTACTCGAGTGTTCGGCGCTGAGACCGCGTAATGGTCTGTGTGAGCTAGAGCTCCGGTCGTGTCGTCCGACCACGTCTGTTGGACAATAGAACTTATTTTGAGGTGACTGCTGTGACACCAGTGCTGCTGGTTTGGCCCCATACTCCTCTCTCATCTCCTGACAGTGCGGCAGTTAGTTAAATCTGATTTTATAACATCAAGCAAATTATATGGAAACCGAGACCTTCAACAGCTGTACTCACGTGGAAAAATGCCCTTTTAAAGAGGGAGAGCGCTCCAGTAGAACCAGATGTTTGGGAACGCAGACCACAAACAAAGAACACACACATTATTATAAAATGGATTGCAATAGAGTTAGTGGTTACTATAATGTGTTTGAATTTGTTCAGCACTTTGTTATAATGTTACAATATTAAGCATTATTAAGGTTGGTAAGGGTTCATACCCCTGGGAAGGTATTAGCAAGTGTTTCATTCATCATTTATGTAGCATTACTACTTCTTAGTGTGCCTTTTGTAATTATACATGTATTATTATGACAATGATCACGATTACTCCTTACATATTTACAGCATGTTCAGCAGTGATAACTGTACATGCTGTAACAGTAACAGCAGGATAGATGTATCTGTGTTCATACATGACATACTAAAGAAGAGTCATGATATAGAAATGATGAGTCATTTACAGCAGGTATAAATACTCCTGCTGCTGTTTTGGTACCAGCAGCAGGAGTATTTACACCGGGGTAAGAGCCGTGCGATGGAACCCAAAGTAATTCCACTAATGACTGTTGTTCTGCTGACTGGGCTCAGTTCAAGAGAGAAAACTGGAACAAAAACAGAAGGCAGGGAAGCAATGAAAAAAAAGATGAATGGCTTTGTGTTGGGAAGGGGCTGAACCGATGTGACGTTACATCAGATTTTATTCTCGGTATCTGGGGCGCTTCAGTCAACATTTATGAACATGAACACCGGTTTTAAAAGGCAGTCTAAAAAAACCCTCACAGAGACGCTGAGACAAATTCTGCACTAGATTTATTTGTTTGTTTGTTCTAAACAATGAGACGGTCTAATAAAAATCCTCAGTTAAAGCCCAAATGTTTCATGGAGTAGAAAACATCAATGGAGGCATCCTCATCTGTGCAAACAGAAAAATAAGGCGGGAGGTTGTGGAAGAAGAAGGTATACAGGAAACAAATGAGGGGGAGGAAAGTTTTAAAATCAGAGTGAACTGGGCCAGTATAAATTTGAGGAAAAGTGCAGAGGGAGGCAGAGGCAGCGCAGAAAATTGAGAGATTGGTTGAGGGTAAGGAAGGAGAATGTCAGCCAGGAAGGAAGAAAAGAAACAAGGCAGACGGGAATCACAGAAAAGAGACAGCAGAAGGAACACAACAGCACAGTCGAGAGGATGGTAGGAGGAAACGAGGGGAGGCAGGGAGGAAAGAGGAGAAGAGGAAGATAAAAGTAGCAGGCGAGCAGAGACGAGGGGTGGAGGGAGTTTGGATGGCAAGATGAAAGAGGAGGGATTGTGGGTAGGGCTGTCGGATAGGAACACAGACTAAGAAGCAACGAGGGAGGGTAAAAAGCGCAGCATCTGACACGGTGGTGACAGTTACTGCTAACCTCACTGTGCTCGTAATGTTGGCTTCCATTAGAACAACTCTTATTAGCTTCATCGGCCGTCTTTTAAAGTGTGTACACTTACTGCACCGTGCTCATCCACCGCTGTGTTTTATTGTCTTTGCACAATAAAGCCTTGCATTACCTCTGACATGTAGGACGTACTAACTAACAGGGATATGCTCAGAGTGGATTTGTTATGCTAATTTCCAGCTCCATAGTTGTCCTTAGACTGCACTCCAGTAAAATCTTGACTCATCTTATATTTGACCTAATGCAGACCAAAAACACATTGTGGCATCTGAACTTGCAGGTAAGGAGATCAGGTCATGGTTCTGCCACTAAAGCAACATGTTGTCTGCTATCAAGCTGGAAATGTTGCAGATCGTAACACCTTCAGGTGTTTCTCTTTGAGCCTTTTTCCATTAAAGCTGTGATGTTTCGCCCCATAGTCAGATATGCATTTTATTGTCTTTTTTTCCTCTGGCTGGGAAAGTCTGCAAATACCACGGGAGGGATGTTTACGTCCTCCTGTCTCTCCCCACATCATAGGTGGATGCACACTTCCTTATGTGAAGCAGTGGTGTGGTTGGTGGGTTTAGATTGGTAGAAAGATAACAGTTTTAATTTGAAACAGTGAGGTTTGCAGATTCATGTTTTATGTATTTGTTTTGATGATTTCTGGAAAGTGACATTGCTTCTGAATTTTATATCTTTGTGGTATTTTGAGCGCCAGCAGTTTTATTAGTTTGATTATATCAAAGGAGACGGAATCTCTCTGATGTGTCCCAAACTGGGCAGCGCACACCAATGCAGTGTGGACAAAGTGTGTACATTTAGATACTAGCGCAGAACAATTTGTTCAGTTTCTGTCGTCACCGTAACATCATGTCTAAAACTTTGCAGAGTGAGTAAAGACGAGTCGTCTTGATGCATTGGCTGCTGTGATTGCAGCCATTCCCCAACTGTGTGAATGCTACTCGCGGTCTTTGATCAGTGGGCTTTGGTCAGTGGATGTTGATCAATGGTCATGAGAATTTGCATAATTAAGATTAGCCCATTGTTCCTTCAGTGGGCTGGTTTCAGTCATTATGCAAATGTACTGTTTATAAGATTGAAACCTGCAGTCAGCTAAGACTAAAGAAGTTACCTGGATGAGTGACCAAACGTTTCTCCCACTGAAAACGTCCAGATGAACAGAATCAACTTTTGGAGGCAACGATGAGTCATTTTCTGAGATGAAGGCCGTGTGAGGCCTTTGTGCTCCCACATGTAGGTTTGTTTCCTCCATCATTTTAATTATTACAACCTGCCATCAGTTACTGACATTTACTCTTCTTTTTTTTTTTTTTTTTTGTTTTTTTTTTGTTTGCCTGTCCCGTTTGGCTCTTTTGCATCAGAATTGTTGTCTAAAGGCAAAGAAAGATGCCCAACGGATTTACTTTACCAAACTGACCATCCCAGCCTTGCCGTAATGGTCCATTTGATTCACCTTTTATTGTTTATTTTATTTTCACTTGCTGAATACGGGACAGACTGGACTGGGGGAAAGAAGGGGAGAAAGAAAGAGGGAAAGAGAAACAGCTGAGAAGAGGGACGGGGGAGAAGGGCAAAAGACAAAAACCAACAGAATGAGCAGAGAAAAAAAAATGCATATATCGATCACCTGGATCACCTGCTGAGAAAGAAAAAAGAAAGCAAGCAGAAGAGAACAAGAGTAATAGAATAAACAACATCACAATGATATATGGGAATATGACAGTAAATACTAAATGTTAAACATTATTGTGCAGCACATAAGATCAACAGAACACAGTGTGCTTTGAGGTAGGAGCCAAAAAGGGTGTAGTTTGTGGGTGTGATCACCCGTGTGTACACCTGTGAGCATGGATGTGCTTGTTTTTTTTAAAAGGTTCCTTCATGTAATGATCTGCTAGAGGGTGTGGGGGGGCCACAGCCCCGTCCTCCAGGGTATGAAGCAGGTATGGAGGAGATCAAAACTCCAGACATCCAGAGGCCCCCAGAACACAAGAGACCAAGGAAGACCAACAGAGGGGCAGCCGCGCCACTGTCCCAGTAAGAGCTGAGGAGAGTCCCAGATGAGGGCTCACTCAGCAGCCGCGGAGCAGAAGCCAGGGGGAGTTGCAGTGACGCGCCCGTGAGCTCCGCCGGCAGCCAGCTGCGCCTGAGTGACCGAGCCCCAGGCCGAGAGGCCGGGGGCACCCCACCTCCGAAGTGGCCCGAGCGAGCCCCAGGCTCCAGGCCGCCAAGGAGTGAGCCGGTGTGTACCTGGACACCCATCCCCGGACACAAAGAACCACCAACGCACCGATGTCTGAGGGGGTCCGCCACTGGCAGGGGAAGTGGTGGTAGGGGGAGATAGGCCTCCAAACCTTGGAGGGCCTGAGATGTCCCCAGAGAGGTGGCGCCTGACACCCAACCTGACATATAGACACAGAAATACAGGCACACAAAGACACAAACATCCATTCCCACCCTCATGCTCTCATATGCACTTACTCCACACTCAACCAACGTGGAGACAGACATAAAGAGACGTTGTACACACAATCACACTCCCCAAGCGTACTCTACAAACCGGGTCTAGGTACCCTTGCCCCTGGAGGGGGGAACTGCACCCAGACCCAGGTGGTGTTACCCTTTTCCCTGCGGTGGGGGGAGGCAGACCACCCCGACTCCGCAGCAGCAGGGAGGCCCCACACTCCAGACCGCAGTCGGACGGCCAACTCCTCCTACTAGCCCCCCCGCTCCAGCAGGTCGCAGAGAATGGGGGTGAGGGAAGACTCCAAACCTCCCTCCACCCGCTCATTGTAGTGTTGATGCATGTGTGTTCTAAGGTGCAATTAAAACCCAGGAGGGCATGGAGCTACCTGCCAGAGAGCAGCAGGTAAGCGCATGGTCCCTCCTGCTAGCCCTCAATGTCTACGTGTATTTAACATTGAGAGGTGGGCAACGATGCCAGGGGTGGGGTGTACACCCTGATGGTAATTTGGACTCCGTGTATCGTGCCCACCCCCAAGATCCTATATGTATGTGTAATGAGAGTGTGAGTAATGTGAATGTCTAAGTTGTGGGATAAAATTGAGGCAGAGGCAGCCAGAAGGGGACAGAGGGGGGGGGGGGGGGGGGGGGGTAGCCATTTACTCTTCCTATGCATCCAGTGTGGAGTGGATTACAGTGTACTGTGGCTGCATTGGCTTTGTTATTTTTATTTTTTTGTGACACTCTGTGTCAAAAACAACTCATGTTCGTGGTAGCAAAATCCTTTCTCCCACCATTTAACATATAACTACATGCATTGAAACAATGCGGTGCTTGTTCTTTTAACCACAATAGGGTGTGTATGTTTTTGTATTGCTTAAAGTGACTCACAGCCAATGTTCTCCTGGGGTAGGGAATAAGTAGCGGATATTCGCTGGATCTTGTAGAGGCTCTGTAATTGACTAGTCGTGTATCGGCCCTTCAATCTGTCTCTCTGCGGGTCTGTGTGCCGGCAGGATCTTGGCCTATCTTTGATCCAGCTGAGAGCACAGGCGGAGAGCAGGTTCGTCACTGATTAATGGGATCACTCTTAATAGAGCCTCACAGAGGTCAAGGAGAGACTGAGAGTCGGGAACAAACAGACATATGAAGCCCTCACAGTGTCAGCTATTTTATTTTATTAAGCTCAGTTTCCTGAAGGAAAACCTTCATGTTCAACACAAATGTAGTAGATTAGTCAGAGGTGGAATTTGAGGTTTGATTTAGTGCTTATCTGCCACATTATTAATAGATTAGCAATTATTTCTCTTCCCTCTTGATCTGAAAGCCGACGTGAGCGTGGCGAGTAAAAATGAAACTTTCGTAGAGGAGCTCTTTTCAGCTTTAAACTGGTTAGTAAATAATAAATTAAATATTAGCGGTGGTAGGCTCTAGGAAATATTTTAGCAAAATAGAATTTTAATTATAGCCTGTTTAAAAAGATCAGTGCGAAGTTCAGTTTTGCAACAGCCTGCAAATGATGCCGTACAGTGTCGGAGCTGGGTGATGTGGAGAAAAGTGGCAGCAGTATGAATACACAGTATGCATCTTTTTACAAACAAACACGTTACAATCACTGTTGTTAACAATGAATGTGTCATTTCGAAGCTCACAGTATAAACCATGTTGTTAGGTGGGGTTTTACCATAGATGGTGTAAAGATGGACGCGGCCACTGATGTTACCCGTGGGCGACTTATTTTAGAACTTAAATGCCACTGACAGCAGGAGATATGTAGTTCACTGACACTAATGTCTTTCATTAGACAGGAACACGAACACACACACACACACACACACACACACACACACACACACACACAGATCTGTACATAGTGTGTGTGTGTTCCTGTCTAGCTATCTTTGTGAGGACCGAAATCTGCATTCTGCTATACTTGTGAGAACCAACAGTCACTTGTGAGGACACACAACCCGGTCCTCACAAATTTGAAGGCATTTAAAGGCATTTTTGAGCCTCAAAATGTGGTTCTAGTGTCAGGGTTACAATTAGGTTATGGTTAGGGTTAGGCAATCATTTTTAATGGTTAGGGTAAGGGGCTAGGGAAACCATTATGTCAATGAAGGTCCTCACTAAGATAGCTGAACGGGGTTGTGTGTGCGTGTGTGTGTCTGCGTGTGTGCGTGCGTGATCAGCATCCCCGTTATCATCAACCTCAGGCTCAGCTTTTCTTTGTGTGGTCCTACACACCCCAACACCCATAACACATCAACATAAAACAAGCTCATTCTGTTCATACAGATAGCAGCATTAATCAAAATGAACAATAATCACGTAAATACAGTAAAAGAAGCGTTTTTAATAAACATTATTTATCCTCAAGTATAATTTCTGATTGACTCTTTTACGTCACGTCTCATTTACATTCATTTACTTCAGTTCCAAGATCGGGGTTCTAAGATTTCACCCATATTCACGCAGCACATACACACCCTGCCATCAGCTGTCTCTGTTTCTGTTCTTACTGGTTTTTATATTAGTGTCTTAAATATCTTTTTCTGTGTATATAACATTGGTATATTGCTATTTTATCTAAATGTCACCAAACCTCCCCCCCACCACACTGCAATAAACTGAGCAAAAAAATATTAATGCAATATTTTTTTCCTCTAACAAACTATATCAATAATAATTCCAAATAGAAGACTTCCTGATATGACTACCTGATCATAACTGCAATAACTTTTCAGTACAGACACGCCTTTCAGCTCTAATGGAGCAGAACGAAAAAAAAGTCTCTTGGCTGCAGAAGACACCGACCTTATTGCTCCCTGAGCCACACAAGCCTTTAAATCTTTAGCCGTGTTTCTGCTGCATCCAGGTTGTTTTCTCCTTGGCTAAATTCAATGGTCGAGGCTTTCCAACAGAATGTGCTGACCATTGAGGTGCAATGGCATGCACATACTGCACACAGTGTTAATATTAACATCCTCAGGCCTGTGTGAGTAATGTTTATAATAGTGAGAGTGTGCATCTCCAGGCACACATGAGAGAAACTATTTGTTTTGAGCATAAAACATGACTGCAGCGGGGAGATGGGGACCCTTTGGGGTGCTGGGTCTTGAAGAGACTCTGCATAGCGTCATAGGCCACCTGTAACTGAAGTGTAAAAAATGTTTTTCTTTTTAAAATGCCAGGAAGCATTAAACCGTGTCAGTGCATCCTCCTCTGATAACCTGCCCACAAAGATAAAAGTTAAGTGTTTATATTTCGTGTGTCCTCTCCTCGCTGTGCAGAGAACCTCAAATTAGCAGGTGAATTTTAAGAAGACAGACGTGTCGGGTGGATAACCTGTGGACTCGAACACGTTTACCAGAAACGCCACAGCTGACATTTTCTGCACAGTCTCTTTGTTTTCTGTACCACTGCCATCCTTTCAGTAAATATCAGGCTAAAGGCAGGAGCCACACTCATTAGTATTGGTTAACACACTGTTAGTTTAGTCAGTTAACAAACAGTCCTGGAAGTCCAGGAATATAAAGGGATTAGTTGTGGTCCTTCTACAGCAGCAAACCTCGGATTGTGCTGGGAAGGTTTTGCAGCCGAGTGAGAAGTGCTGCTGAAGAAAATAAGCCAAATGAAAGTCTGAAGCCACGATCCTCAGCTGGAAAAGAGTGGATGGCCCACTCCAGATGGAAAATGAGTTGGTGCCTGTGGAAGAGTTCAAGCATCTCTGAGTCTGTTCACGAGTGAGGGGAGAGCATAGCAGGTGATGCAGACACTTCACCTCGCTGCTGTAGCTGAGAGAGCTGAGCATGAAAACAAAGCTGATCTACGTTCCTACCCTCACCTATAGCCATGAGCTGTGGGTGCTAATCCAAAGAATGAGATTGTGGAGTAAAGATCTTTTCCACATCAAAAGAAGGGAGGTGAGGTGTTTCTGGCAGCTGACTGGGACGCCTCCTGGAAGCCTATTAGAGGAGATGTTTTTGGCAGGTCCAGCTGGAGGAGATCCCGGGTCAGACCCAGGGCAGGCTGGGTATCTTGGCTTGGGAACGCCTCAGTGTCCCTGGGGAGGAGGTGTGAAGTTTGTACCTTTGTTTCCAGTCAGACATGTTTGTGCTGTTTATCCGCTTTAGAAATTGGAGCATTTTCTGAAACCCCAGTGTTATAAGACCTCGCCATCAGAATCGCAGTTTAATGTTTCCAGCATTTCTCTCGTTATTTATTTTCTTGTTTATTATTTAAATTGCATTTGCACCTAAATATCATTTTTTCAATTTTCAGAGTAATTTTCAGTTTACAGAATTTAAAAAAAACGTTCTCAAACATGCACAAGAAGCTACCACAGAACACAAAAAGAATTCAGTAATAATTCTAAATGAGCTTTTATTAAGGTTCAAGGTTCTTTATTTGTCACATGCATAGTTATACAAGTATAACACACAGTGAAATGTAGCCTGACACGCTCCTCGACATGTGCAAAAATGGGGGGGGTGGGGGGTGTAGAGGAAGAACATTATATATATCTACATATAGTATATACACTGGGTGAATGTGCAGTAGTAGTATTACTCAGCTGAATAAACAGTAAAGGGTGCAATACTGATGTTTTTACTACAAGAACACAGTTAAAGGAAATGTACTCAGTGTTTTATCCAAATTATATTCTAAACGTTGAATACTCTGTAGAATACTCGACATGTTACATTGTAACATTTTAACACCTTTTCCCCTGTTTTTCAAAGTCTTGTGTTTTCAGGAGGAGTAAGCGGCGAACAAAAACTGAGGTACCTGATTATTTCTATATCATAAGCCCAGAAACATCCACTCTCATGTTTTTCATCATCATTCGCCTCATTAGTGTATATTTCACTCCTGGATCTAATACAGTTCTAACTCACCATTTTCCCATTATGAACACGTTACATCATTTAGTAAATCCACTTTGCAGAATCACATCTAAGCATTAAGTGTGTTGAGTGACCTGAAGGCTGCATAAATGCGAGGTGTGATCAGAAACGTCTGCCACACGGCCGTCTCTGCAAAGACCGTCTTTGATTTCATTAACAAGGTCGTGCAGCTCAGGAGCGTTCCAGCGCTGCCCGAGTTTCTGTTCAGGCCACTGCTGTATGTGCACATCTGCTCTTTCACTATGGAGCCCCGGCAGAGAGCAAACATCAGCATCTGTGAAATGAACCCAAACTATGGCGTCTTTAGAGGAGTTTCGCTGGAATCCCCTGCCATATCGAAGCCCACAGGGGGGCACATGTTTGTGACCCTCACAGGGTCTGAGTGGCTCTCACACTCAAGATGATGATGATTCCACCAGATTCAAATACTGCTTGGTGTATTTATTTATTTATTTATTTATTTATGTAAGGCTGAATACGTGACAGAGTATAGAACCTGATCAGTTTAAAGGCTTCACTCCAGATGTGAATTGAAAGTGCAAAACTGTGAAACATGGGTGATGGATGAGCACTCCACATGTTTCTGGGTCACTCAACAGATCTGGATCACCTTGTCTTCTCTGCTAATTTAGGATTGAAAATGAAGGATTGCGGTTTGACACTGTAACAGGTCCAATCACGTCCCAGACACACAAGTGGGACAGACAGACAGAGCCGGGACTTCAGGGCAGCAGTCTGGAAGTAGCAGCTTTGCTGAAGGTGGTGTAGCACTGTCCAAGGATATGTTGAAGGGGAGACTGGGGCATGTTTAAACTGCATGTTTTTTGGTGACACAGAACCTGATAAAAACGCCTCGTGTAGGAGCCGTAAATCAGGAAACCTTTTTTACTGTGAACGAGTTTTAGTTTCTTCTTTGGCTCCAGGCCGACAGATGTTGGACTGAAAACCGTTAAAATGCAGTGCAGGAAACCACCCTTTCATCCAACATGCCGTGCATCAGTAAGATACGTTACGGATGGTGTAGCCCACCGAGGGTGTATCTGCATGCACATAATGTGATCGTTCCCAACAAGCGGAGTAAAGCATCACACCAAATGAGGTGTTTACATGGGCTGCCTGTTGAGGTGTTTCATTGATTTACTGGTTTCCATCCTACAGAGTAAAGTGTGACTAATGATCGGAGGCGCCACCTTCAGCATGATGCTGTAGTGTCACAGATTCCCTCCTCTATTTGACCTCTGAAACACATTTGTTCCATGATACAAACGGGCACACAGCTGCTTGGCTCGGATGAGGTTTTGCTCATACTTGATGTGATTTGTGCGGTCGGGAGAAAAGCAGATTAAGTTTTTATGTGTCATATGTAAAAATGTGGCTCATTAGGCACCGCTGGTGTACATGTTTCTAAACTCACAAAGGTGGGGCCTATTCCCTGCTCTGTTCGTTACAATAATGTTCAGTTACTGACGCAACTTCATGGCTGCAGGATGTGCTGTTGAACTGTATTGCATCATATCCAGGAAGTTGTCTCTGTTAGCCTACCTACCCTCATTTAAACAGCAGTAGACAGTAGCACACCTGCTCATTAATAATTTACTGCAACAGAGTTCATCTGTCCGCTTAAAGGATTTCTTCTTGCTGTCTATCTTGCGTGCGCTGTCTATCTTGCGTGCTGCACAATATCGTTTATTATTTAGTAAATATTGATATCTATGACTAGCTAGTTTATTGTGATGGTGCTTTGTTTTCTCTATTATTATGTTGCTCTTTGTTGTTTGCTGTCTCCTCTGTTTGTTTTTTTTGTTTGTTTTTTTTTTTTTCTCCATACAGGTGACCCAGGAGTTCTTTTTTTTTTTTTCTCTCTCTCTTCCCCCCCCTTCTCACCGTCTCTTCTCCCCTTTGGTTTTCTTTCTTTCTCTCCCCCTCTTTCTCTCATTCATTCCCCCTGTCCTATTTATTAAAAAAAAAAAAAAAAAAAAAATGACAAAGGATGAACTGAAGCTCTGCCATCACGTAATGTCGCATACTGCTGTTTCTGATGTCATTTAAAAAAAAAAAAAGGATTTCTTCTTTTTTCCCTTTGTAATCTGAATATGTGTCCGATTATTGTCTCCCCCGTGTTTTTTGCTACATAAAGATGTGCGGCAGCAGTAGATGCTGAAATTAATAAATGTTTACGACATTAAGACATTAGCAGGAACTACTTATCATAAAAATGCTTTGTAATTGTCTTTATTGAGGGGACATGGGGGCGTTTAGATGAAACACATGACAGTAAATGGAAACCGGTCAGTAAACCAACAATAAGTGATAAGCAAAGAAAAATATAACACTGGAAACCAGAGCAAAACAAATCTATTGTTTATAAATATGTAATTAGAGTTGTATTAAGCAGAGATCACACTCCTGAAGACTTCCCCCTCGTATCAGGACGTATTAAATCTGCCTCTCCTTGGTCTTAACTGCCAAAAAATGGCCTAAATTTGTTTGTTTTCAACCCGTTAATTTACACTGTTCTTGGTAGATTGTGTTGATCATTATTTAAGTGAACCGGAGGTCTCTGTGTTTATAAATGAGCACACTTCTACATTATGATATTTTCACCCCCTTCGGCAACTTTTGCAACTCCAGCTTCAAGCTCGTTTGGCCTAACTAGTAGATGTAGCTTGAGCCAGAGTCGTGACAGGTCTTTCCACAGCTTGCTGATTCTCATTTTAGCTGCAGGATAGATGGAGTTCAAATCATTCATTTTTTTTTTCTGGGTGTTTAAAAAAGTAAAGTTTGTTTTTCAACATAAATTTTCTCTGTGAATGTTTTTAGTGTTTCAGTGCAAGAACATCACAGTAAGTACAGCGTTGCTCTGTGTTTGGTTTCCACAAACACTGCACGTGTATTTGTGGAGCTGTGCTGTTGTCCTCCGTCCTGCAGGGAGGTCAGCGTCGATGTGGAGCTACAGAGCGGTGCTCCTGGAACCTGCCGGGGCTCAGTTCAGTTCAAGGACACTTGAGCAAATAACTCAGGGTCAAAGTGTAAAATTATTATCACCGGGTCGCATGTACGACCACAGGCTTAAACTGACCCCTGACTTCTTCTTGTACTGCTGAACTTTCAAAATATAAGTCGGCACGATCCACTCAGCTTAGTATCTGCTGAGAAACTTCAGCTATGCTCATGGAGGTGGAACACTGGATATTCTTCAAGTAGCCCCATAAAGTAATAAATACCAATGCTGCTGGATCGGTAAATAAGCAGTTTCCTTATAAAATATATGGAATCTAATGGTGATATGTCAGTGTTGGGCTTCGAAGGGTTTTTATGAGAGAGAAGACAAATATGCTCCAGTTATGAGTTTTGACAATTTATTATTAAACTAGTAGAATTTCCGATTAGTTTTACATGCTGCCATGTTGGGCTGTTCGATATAACGATATATATTAGATGATGATATGAAAACGTCTTGTTTCATTTTAAGCTATCGTTTGTTTCATGGTGTCGCAAAAGAAACTGTTTATGGCAATATTTGTTTTCATCGCTTTGATGGTCGCTGTAGAAGTTCTTAAAGTTCTCTCTTTCTCTTATATTTAATATAACCACACTACCGACGGATAAACCTTAGAACACGCCGTGTACTAAATACAAAGGATATTGCGGCCGTTTCTACTTATGTAACACTCGACTCCAGGTACACGATGCCCAGCTGAAGACGCTTCACGCAAGTAGAGTTGCCTGAGATTCACAGAATATACAGAAAATGTAAAATTTTTGTGACGTATGTTGTTGTCGGGACGATAAACGTCTTATATTGGGATATGAGATTTTGGTCGTATCGCACAGCCCTACTGCTGTGGACCTCCTCTCTCTGGCTCAGAGACAAAAGGCTTCCACACCCAGACACTAAACGCTTTTATTGCACGTCACAGAAAAGTAATATTGACGTGATTGAAACAGTTTAGCGTGGCCTCCTCGGGTCTCATCTCGGGGCGTCTCTTATTTGGAGACGACCCTTTTGCAGGCAAAACTCCCGTTACCATGACAGCCACCTCTTGTGCACCGGTCAGGCCTGTAGATTTAAAGATGGAGGAAGAGTGCATTCCATAGGAGCAGATTTATGAGCGAGGCTACATCCCTGCGAGGGGGTCTGCCAGTATCAGAGTGTGCCGTGGAAGACAAAACACAACTACTGTGAGAAGAATGAGATGTTAGCCTGAGATTAGGTTTATGGTTAATTTCAGAAGCATCTGTTCTTGTTTTTCCATAGATTTTTCAGGATCAGTCAACATCCCAAACCTTGTTGAAGCAGTGACACTAATATTAATATCTTTGTTTGAATGGGGAGAAAGACGGCTCTCATGACGTGGTGACGGCCATGAATCGATTTTCCAAGAAAGCCGTTATGTTTGAAGTGCTCAGTGATTAGTTATAGGTGGAATCCTTCATCGCCACATTCTGGTATTTTCTTTTATCTATTCTAATGAAACACGGGCTGCATTTATATCTGCATCCTGTGTTTCATGGCTAAGTGTTGTTTTTATTATAAAAACATTAAATTATCATTATGGTGATGATTGCGCTCTTGTCTTGTTTTAGAATCCGATCTCAGTGCTAACGGCAAAGTGAAACCCTATTTTCAGAAAAGTTTCCATGCTGTGTAAAATGTTGGGATATATTTATCTGGAAACAGTAAACACAGTTAAATGCTGAAACAAATTGGTTTAATATGTTTGCATTTTGATTTTACATTTTTTGTGTTTCATCAGTAATCTACCCGGGGAAACCAAACGTTTCTTTAGTTTTACTCCTGGGAGATGAACTGAGCATGTATTTAAAATCACATGTATTCCATTCTTTGCGTGGTATAAAAGGTAAATTGCAATCACTCCATTTTTGGAAACGGGGTTGTTGTGTTCCTGCCATTCGTCTTGTTCTTCAGAGCAATTATGCTCTGGAATCATTTACATTAAATTGCTACTTCTTAAACGGAGTGCTCATATTTCATCGCTGACACCAGGCAGGCAGTTGCATGGTGAAGTGGCTTCTTCTCTGATGGGTTTGACATCTGCAGGCAGTGACCCAGCAGAGATTCGGCTCCCGATTTCATCAGCCTTCCAGACTTCTGCACCAATTCAATTTTTCTCTGAGATAATGGAGCATTGGCAGCTGATGCATGTATGCTGACACGCCACGTTCACGCATGAGCAAATAAACCGCTTCTCCTTTTACTCTTAGCACGCAACCCTTTTTCCTTCTGCCTTCCCCGATTTTTCTCCTTTCAGTTTTTTTTATTTTTTCTGTTAACCTCGGACCCCTTTCTCCACATACCCATCCCCCCCCCCCCCTCTCCATCTCATCTCTCCCAGCCAGCCATGTCTCTGTTCAGCAATGATTTATTGATGATGGTGCTTTCTGTAGTGGAAACATCAGTGCTAGCCCAGAAAGTCTTTACCTGAGTTTTTTGGTTGTATAATGTTGGCGTTGGTGAGGAGTCACTCTGATCCACACACTGATGCACTGTCCTATTTTAACTACGGCTCAAAAGTTACAGAAACCTTCATCTGACTCCATGAAAACACAAGTAATTGGAATATTAATGTCTTTATCACTTCAAATGTTATCAAACAGATTGACAGGCTTGAGATCCTGTGAGAGAGAGAACCACCTAACTGCTTCCTCTCTGCGTGCGGCGCTTGGAGCTCTGATTTGGCTCGCTGTTCTGTGGTAGGAGTAAACTGGCACCAGTGGAGCAGCGTCTACTGGATATGGCACGGTGCTAATCTAAATCTCTCTTGTCCTGCACAAACCTCCCACTTTGATACCAAAGCTCCCAAAACATCTCATTTCCTCCATCGCGTGTGACGGTTGTCATTAAGTGCTCCCACAGCTTTTATTCTACGTCTCACAAAGATTTCTCATCCTGTTCATGACATTTTGCTTTTTTACTCTTACGCTTTCTGACGTCTGCAGATTTGTCTTTTCCTGTTTATAACGTGGTTGGAGATATTGGTGTTCCTCTGCACTTCTGGCCAGAGGCCAGCTTCCTGTAAATATTCCCTGTGTTTTGTGGGTCCCATTTATTGAAGCTGCCAGTTGAAGGCCTGTTTATCAAACACGAGTCTGATGTACTGTCCTCTTTCAGCTCTCCACCAGGACCTCCCACTTCTTCTTCTGCTTCTGCTTCAGGAAAGTTTGTAATTATCCAACAAAATGTGAGCAAAATGTCTCTTTTGTTGGCAGTTTCCCACTTCATCACTCCGAACACAAACACTGACAGACTTCAGAAGAGAGAGATTCTTTTTTTCTGGCCCTTTTGTTCCTATTAAACTGCCCGTCACATGTTGATGCTCCAAAACCACAACTAGCCAGATGTATTGATTTTTTTCCCATTTTTTCTTTAAATTTAACAAACAATTTTTCGCTGTGCCAGTTTTACTTTAAAAAGAGATGTCCATTAAGTGTTAAGCCTCTCAACAAGATGAACTTGCATTGTGTAAAATGACTGAATCTGATGAGCTACAGCTTCTCTTCAATTAATTCTTCGGGTAAAAGAAGCAAACTTTGACGTTTGAGCGTCTCCTGTTCAGACCAGGCTGTGTCTGACGCCTGTTCTGTGCTTCTCCATAAAGAAACAGCTGTAGTAATAAAGCATGTTTGAGTCCAGAATGGGAAATAAACTGGAAATTTCAGCTTAACTTTGTTGCGTAGGTTGCCTGTGAAATTTCCCAGCTACTAATATACGTTTAGAATGAATCATGTTAATTCACAGTGAATATATGGAAGATTAATGCTCCTGTTCCTGTTCTGTAGGTGGATACAGGCCAGCACAAGTACATTTTAAGATCAGTTAAAGGCTCCGGTTTCCTGTGTGTCACATGCAGAGCAGACATTGTGCTGTTGAGATAAATGTTGTAACAGTTATGACATCAAAGAGGTTTCTGAGGTGTATCAACCGCTTAGTGTCCTGTTTTTATAGTGAGTGAGTACACGGTCTGAACGTGGCGCTCTGGTGTACATTCATGTGTACGACATGTAGCAATGACCACATCTCTGCGTCTCGCCATCTGATCTGCTTCTCTTGGCGCTTGATTCATTGTCTCTGGTACATTTTTGTTCTCCACACGTTCCCTCTATCGTCTCATCTCTGCGCCTCTACTTCTCTTGCACACATTTCATCTCGCTGACTTTCTCCACACATTCCAATTACACGTTCGTTCTGTCGCTTATCGCGGCTCCTCTGCTCGTCTCCTCTTCTTTCACGCTTTCCTCCCCGCTCTCTCTTACACTCGCTCCAGCTTCATCGTCTGCGTTCTTCACATATTTTATCTCTGCTTTCGTACTTGGCGGTCTGCGTTCCCTTCCTCCTTCCTTCCTTCAATTTATTAAAAAAAAAAAAAGTCCAGTGAGTCACTGGTGACTCCATGTTGTGACCTTCTTTCTGCTTTCAAAATGGAGCGTTTTCATCTCATCCGCCACGCCCACTCCTCCTCTCAGGTCAGCCTCATCCCAAACGAGAGTGAGTCAGAATTGATTCACTAAAAAAAAGTATATGTTCAGGGATTTGTTGTGCTGGAGCTAATGCAGGCGCATCATATCTGAGAACGCTGTTTTTAGAAACGCACAGCACACATTTGTCTGTTTTCTGTTCCTTTGTGGGCTCCAATGAAGCACAGCGTGGAACCCGTTATAGCCACCCCGACCATGAATACTACACGGACATGATCCCTCATTGACTTCCCAGCCTCGTAATGGGTGTAGTTGGTTTTGCTTGTAGCCACAAAGGCCCTTTGAAATAAAGCAGCCAGTACAGATGTTCCTTCCTTCACTCTGCCAGAACTGAGGTTTGTGCTGCAGTACACATCAGGCAGTTGGTCTCATTCGGTAAGGCTGGAGTTGTTTGTGATAAGATACAAAATATGCTGATTATTAAGTTATTAATTGTAAAATATGGCCAAGTATTTGCAATTTATAAAGATGACAATTAGTATAACACCGGTTTAAGGTTGGCGCATAAACGTTACATAAACGTCTAACTGTCTGCATTTTGGTCTGTGAAGAGAATCAAATGGGCATTTTTCATTAAACTCTACAACATTCAGTTTGTACAGCTTGTGTTGATATGGAGACAAAATTAATTTCAGGCTGAGTCGAGGCTGCCTCACGAAAATGCTCTGAAAAAACAGGAAATTTCAGGTTTGAATCGGTGGATACAGCTCGTGTAAAATCACACTTTGGTTTGTGAAGTTTGATTAGAAAACCTGAGATGACTCGTTGGCTAACAACTTGGCAATCACCAATCATTCGCTAATGAGTATGACCTACATGGGGTGATGTAGCTCAGAGGTGGAGCAGGTCATCTGCTAACTGGAAGGTTGGTGGTTTGATCCCTGGCTGCTCCAGTCTGCATGCCAAATATCCTCGGGGAACATGCTAACCCCAACTTAAATGTCTGTTAGATCTTACATAAAAAAAAGCACAGCGAAAAGTGCTGGTGTGAATCGTTGAATGGGGGAAGCTTTGTTAAGAACTACATAAGAACCAAAGTTTACAAAATGGATTTAATGTTCTGTTCAGCATGATTCAAAAAACTGAACTCATAAGTTCGATCACCAGGAAAGTGTTTACTGAGGTCGGGGCTGTTTTCCTTGTGTTCACTACGAACCCGCGAGATTCTAAAGCCACGGAAATGAGAAATTCTTCAATGGCCAAGTGAATCACCTGATGTCAGCTTTTATAGCACGCTTTTCATTTACTGAATACAAAACTGAAGGCACAAAGAGCCACAAACACACAGGTGCAGTAAAGGTCTGGCCGAGCATCTCAAGGGAAGAAAACGGTGTTTGGTGATGTGCTTGGATTCTAAAGATTTATCCGGTTTGTCCAAGTTCAGCTTAAAGTTTAAAGTTCGCTCACATTTTGTTTGTGGTGTCTGTTTCCAAAAGCCTTTGGAGCCACGAACATTTGGCTGATCTCACATTCATATTCTTGTGCACCTGTGGACGTTTTCAGCTGTTCTGTTAGCTGAAGTCAGAGGCTGATGGCGTCCACTCGTTGGGTCTCCTTCAGCATCGAAACGATCGTCACTTAGTTTGATTTTTATTTCAGAGAAGTGGGCAGAGTGCAGATTGGGCCATTAGTCGAATCACTTGGACGTGCCTGAAAGGATAAAAGTAATCACTAATTTGAAGTTAGGAAAGTTTTTTTTTTTTTTTTTATCTTTACTCATTTTTAATGAACGTGTTCAAGACTTCTTTGTCATTGTTGTTTTTTCTTCTTGCCTCTAATTGGTGGCTGTATCAATGAAACACAGACTCTGTTCTCATACTCACCTTTATTTGATTGACCCAGTGGGAATTTGCATCAGTTTACATTCTGTATGTTACTCGTGTACACTTTGCACAGGCTGTAACCTGGTATTACGGCTATTTGGAACTGAAAGCGTTTCCAGCTTTTCAAAAGGTCCAAAGTTTCTTTTACAGGTGGAAAGAAACTTTAGCAAAAGTGGTTCAGACGAAACATTTGTGAATTTTGAATTTCAAACTGCAACTTACCAGATTTAGAAGTTGCAAATTGAATGCATCCATTCACCATTTACTCACAGCTCCATGCAATCATGTCATTCCACTCATCATCCTGTCATTAATACGCTGAAATCTGAGATGCTTCCTTTAATGAAACATTCTTGCAGGATAGTTGATTCATAGACTGATCCCTGGTAAAGTTGGGAACGACGGAGGAAAACAAACCCAGCTGTTATTCACACATTAGCAGAGGCTTCCCTCAAAAAGCGTATCGATCCAGAACTGAAGCAAACGTCCAGGCGCTCATTTTTCTTTGTTTGCCGTAATGAAAGCTTTTCCACACACTGTTGACAGAAACTCATTGCTGACATCAGAATCTTGTTTGAAAGCGAACATTGAAGCTTAATTGGGTGTTTGGGAAACACCCAGGCATTATATTTTGACTGGTAGTAGTTGAGCTTGTCAGCTCTTTGAGTCCCTCTGCAAAGTAAATACGGCTAAATTGGAGCGTGTTTTCGCTTCTCGAGAAATATTCAGGCTGGTAAAAGTGTCATTTACCTCCTACCGAGGCCACCGGACAAAGCGTGTGAACATCTCGCTCTCGTCTGCATCGTATTAATGACCAAACCCATCTCGTCCATAGCGTCCTGTCATTATGAAATATTTTGGTGGTTATTTCTCCTCTGGTACGGATGACTCAGTGCACACTCAGTATTTTAACACTTTGTACGTGCCTTCATGTTGCTTGTGTGTGTGTGTTTGTGTTTAGGAGGAAGTGGAGGCAGAGAACAGGCGGAACACGAGAACCAAACTGACGCCAAAGCTGACCCCACACCGGGAAGAGGTGAGAACCACAGAGAGACAAACACACCCATGTGATGTGCAGACACACACTGAACATCACTAATTCATCATTTCACTTGAACAAAGCCTTGTACAGTGCAGTGTTTCTGCTGCTCGCCGAAGTTCACATGATGATATTTTATGGTTAATCGCAGAAATATAGGGGATTGAATTTACCTGTTTGTCGTCAGCTCCACCTCATGTTTAGTTTTAATGCAGACTCTCAGCGATGCTGACAAAAAGCAGCTTTTGAATTTTGATTACGTGCACATCAGCACTATGGTGAATTTAAACATGTCCACCAGCCAAGAAGAGATTAGGTCTTCAAACATCCACATGACAGGACACAGCTCACCTCCACATGCAAAAAGCCCCGTCATCGCTGTGCTTGCATCTTTAATGCAATTCTCTTACATGAGAGAATACTTCCATCCAGGATCAATTTACTAATGGTCTCTGACTGACGGCCAGTTAGCGGCGCCCCTTAGCTTCTCCCGTCCGGTGGTCAGGCCACAGTTGTGTGATCCACGCCACCGTCAGCTGCAGCTGTAGAGCCTGTAACACGTGAAGAGCTGCTTCATGTGCTGCTGCAGTCCAAGACGGTGGAGTTGGTCAGAGACAGCTGATTGTGCTGCTCAGTTGTTTTTCTTTTATTTGAAGAGGAGCGACTGTTAAACAGGATTGTTAAATAATGAAATTAAAAAGCAGAGCGCAGATGTACCCACACACCGTGACATCAGTCTTACTCTGTGGAAAACACCTCAACTGTCAGACAGTTTTCCCATTTAAACGTCATTATCTGCACTCACCCAGAACTCTGACGCAGCCCTAACGAGAAGCTGTTTCGTACGTGCTAACTGTGCTTCGCTGTTCTTTGATCAGAGCTCCTCCCCAGCGGGTCGTCACGACTCCCAGATCAGCGTCCGCAGCAGGAAGGAAGGAACGCTGCAGAAGATCGGAGACTTCCTGCAGAGCTCCCCCACGCTGCTCGGCACTAAAGGTCAGCACGCGACTCGTTATTGTTGGTGACGTTAAACTCGAACTATCTTTGTTGAAGACGATCGTGGGACTGAAAAATGTTCTTTATTTCGAACATAAGACGGAGCAGCAGAAACCGATGCTGCGATTGACGAAAAGTGCGCTTAATGAGTTTTCTGTGCTGCACAAAAGTCACGTTTTACAGAAAGTGCAGAAATCTGAAATGTTCAGGGCGTTTTTTGCAAAGAGGAAAGTTAAGATCACAGCAAAGTAAGTCTGTATAGAAAACTACAAAGCAAAGTGACTGCATTAAAGAGGGTTGGTATTCACATGATCCCACTTCCTCCCTTTACAGTCTGGGATAGATTTTGCTAGTTTGTCTCCTTCACTCTGTTCTGTGGTGCACTGCAGTCACTCCAGCAGTCAGACAGGCCCCAGGCACGCTGTCTTGCTCCTGGCGCAGCCTTCTGGCTGTTTTTAATTGCCTGCGTGTAAGAACCCAGATGTGGCGGCTCTTGTCTGTGGAACAACTGAAAAGGTCAGCGTGTGGAATTGAGGCATTTTTAAAGGAGCCTGGTTCACTTACAGAACAGCCCAACCTGAAGTTTCTGGCGGTCGCCGGTGCTTTTATGCATTTTAATTTGTAATTCATCAGGATGCGAAAACATGAACGTGAGGACTGCAGTGGCCGAGCCTGCATCAGTCCATCAGGAGCTGTCCTTCACTGATGCAATGTTTCAGAAATATAAAAGTGATGGTCTGAATGTCTTTCATTAGACAGGAACACACACACACACACACACACACACACCAGAACTTTCCCCACAGATACAGTAGATCCCCTCTGCTGCATTTTATTCATTCATCTGCAGTTATTTTTACTGAGAGTCCAGGAGGCAATCTTATCGGTCCAGATGGGTTTTAGGAATCTTCAAATTTAACTGTGAGTGTTGGGGGGGAGAAACGCAGGGCACACAAGGACAAACCTCAGAGCTCCTGCCGGAGTTATTTGGAAAAGCATTGCGCAGGTTTGACAGAGTAAAAGGGCAAGGGCAGTGAGTTTGGGACACTAATGATGGCTTAAAGGAGAGAGTTAAGACAGCCAACATATTGGAATCAACCAGAGTCTTCTCTGTTTTATCCTCAGGGACCCACAGTTTCACTCGGTCAATTAATTGTGGCCTCAGGGCTCCAAGGCAAGGTTGCTGTCATCTGCAGCCATCTGACCCACCCTTCATCTCTCTTCTCACCTTCACTCGTCTTTTATCGTCCTTATTTTAATTCCTCCACTACTTCGCTCTAGCTTTCAGTCTCCTATTTCACCCTGCTCATCCTCGAATCGTGAATCCGTCTTCCTGCAGGAAGAGCTTCCTATTTAACCTGGAGAGTAACTCTAAGAGCCAGCGTTGGTTTACTGAGGCAAACAAGTTTTCATAATGGACCTAGCTTGTTTGTTTCAGCTGGATAAACACGCCGTCAGCTTTGGATTAATTTGTCTCCCGAGTCGTCTTCACTGATAATTCCTGTTTAAAGTTTTTAGGCTTTAAATCTGCGATTAAAATGATTTATACACGCACACTAAGCATTGTGATTAACGGGATGTAGTTAAGGATGCTGTTCAGCATGCTTCTGCTTTCCTCTAAAACTGTGTCTGCAGCCAAGAAGATGATGAGCCTGGTGAGCGGACGGGCCGGCACAGATGCAGCAGCCTCCTCTTCCTCCCTCAGTCTGAGAGCAAAGAAGAACAAAAGGAAACTCTACAGGCCCGAAATCTCCTCCCCCATCGACATGCCCGCGCACCCAGTGAGTCTCACAGCGTTTAGTGCAAACATGTCCGTATCAGCGCAGACTTACTTTTTATTCACACAAAGCTCCGAGGAACGTTTATTTTCCTTAACAAGTGCTGATCCCGGCCTTTTTCCTGGCTCGGAATGAGCTTTATATTCGTTTGAATATTCCGAATACTTTTGGCTCCAAAAGTTATTTTGCACTCTTTGAAATACGAGCACAGATGTGATGGAAATGCAGACCCTCAGCTTTAATTCAGAGGGTGCTACATTAACTGTTTAGTAGGGATGGGTATCGTTTAGGTTTTATCCGATACCGGTGCCAAATCGGTACTTTTGAAACGGTGCCGGTGCTCAAACCGGTGCTTAAAGAATGGAGAACACAAAATTGGTCCAAAAACCTCTCATGTTCATCTGTTTTTTGTAAAAAGATAACAATGTTAGCCTTTTCTGCAGCTATGGGGCATATATGGTATCACTCTTGGCTGGAAGCTTAATCAATGGAAAAAACACAAACTTTGTCCAAAAACCTCTCATGTTTAACTGTTTTCCACTTTTTCTTTGGTCATTTTAGCCTTTTTGGCCAGGGTGAAGGGAGTATCTGCCATCAAACAAGAGGACAGCTGCATGTAGCTATGATGATGTTTGCTAGTTCACCTTACATGCATTAATGTAATAACGTGGTTAGCCTACTCAACGTAAATTACACACGAACAACATGAAGCTACTCACGCAGAGACGAACGGCTGCTGCTGCCATCAAATACGGTGCATTTCTCGGCTTTTAAAAAAAACGCTATGCGTCTCCAGGTGTTTCATGAGATTCGAGGTGTTACCTCCTTTGACAGTATCACAGTATCAGCTTAAAGCACTTGTTGCTGCTGAGTTTGCATATTTTGCTGTGAAGTACAGCCAGACTTTTGACCGCTTCGCCTTGGGCATTTTTAATCTGTAGCTCTGCTCTAACAGAACGTACGTACCTGGCCCCGCCTACTATCCTCGGAAACGTAAAATGATTGGCTAGAAGTGTATCACAGCTCAGGAGAAATAAAGCACCGAAATGTGCGCTGCTTTTCGGTCTGGTTACTACCGTTTATGTCAGAACCGGTGCCATCATGGCACCGGACACCAGTACCCATCCCTACTGTTTAGTTATTGTTCATTTTTATACACAGCCCGTCATTTTCACAGGTCACAGGTAACCAACTGGACAATGGAGTCCAGTTGGTTACGGTCATGTGAGGCCTGTGTCATACTGGCATTTTCCAGCTGTTCACTGGAACTCTCAATATGAGGTTTAAAGAGACGGACCGACATCATCCTGAAAAAATAAACCAGCTCAGCAACAACTAAATGCCTGAAAGACCACAGGAGACATTTATAGAGTGATCACAGAATGATGTCTTTAGTATAAAACCATTGGTTCCACTCAGGAGGAGGAGGGGCAGATTAGACTTCACCCTTTCATCTGAGGGCTCTAATGTTTGGTCTCATTTCAGATCATCAGCAGAGAGCCGGAGGAGAAAGAGAGCGACCATCAGATCATCAAGAGGCGCCTTCGATCCAGGAAGGCCAAATAATTTAGTCCATTTGGAGGCGTGGCCCGCACCCATGACCATTTCCAGGCTAAGCTAACAGCCTGCTGCTACTTAACCCAGACATGGTGGTGATTTCAGTATTTTCCTGACCGATTCAAGTATTTCAGCGTTAACTTAACGTAAACTTAATTTTGAGTTTTTCTCAGTAAATACTTCACTTGTTAGATTTCTTTTGTGATTCTTAAGAATCAGAGATGGGGAGAAAAATACAGGCTAGCCAGTTAGCAGTTAGCAGGGAGGCTCAGCTGCAGGTGAGGGGGCAGCATCTGAAAACAAACTCAAAAATCATCAAATGTAAATAAATCTGTGTGACGCACTCAAGACTGACATTCCAATTTACTCTCTCAGCTGTTCGTTGTCTAAATGTTGACATTTACTATCAAGTGATTCTTTTCTGATAACTGTAAGCACTCTGACTTTTTTTTAAAACCTTTACGTGCAATCTTTTGATACTGATGTGCTGGAGGTCCAGGTGCATTGATTTTTACTTTCTTTTACTTCTTTTTCTAGGACAGTTAAAGTTGACATAGTTGAGACATATTTAAATGTTACAAGTGGTTTTGTATTGACTTCATGTGCACGTTTGAAAGCTTCTGCACTTTATCTGAGACGAGGAGCAAATTGTGACCAAGTGTGAGAAAAACTCCGTCTGGTGCTGCTGTGGTAGCCAATCGCCTTCCTGCAGTTAAAGTCATGACTGAGTGTTTTCCCCAGGATAAGTTTTCGGGACTTGTGCCTACCTTTAGTTCTCTTTAGATCACTACACTGAACACCCGACTTTTCTTCTTTTCTACACTACATTAAAAGTTTGTTTCAATCATAATATTCTGAGTTTTCTTTTTTATAACATCTCCTGTTTCGATATTATGTTGAAGATATTGTGGGGTCTTAACTTGAAGTGTAAAGCATCTAAAATAGTGCAATCTAAATAAACAGACAGAATAATGATACTGTTGGGATTATGGGAAGACTAGTGCATGTTTGTGATCTGTGCATGTTTGTGGTCGGATTAGGTTTAAAGTTAAAGTTTTCCAAACAGCAGCTTTTCAATCATCCAGGTAAGCTTTCCTTACCTGGATGATCGAACATGCATCAAGAAGCCATTTTCGGTCCAACTGCTGGTGATCATAGAGAATAAAGTTTGAGCAGATGTGACGGAGGAACCAAAGCCTGGACTTCACTGAACCAGATGGATGGACAGTGAAGGTTTGTCTATTACAGGCATTCATGTTTTTGAAATCGCACCACCTCTACACCAACAAGAAGCTCCTACAGTCCAAATACACTTTTTCTTTGCTTCTCTCTCTCTGGTTTCACGGTTGATGACTTCGTTTTGGTGTGTCTGAAAGAGAAAACAGCATTTTCTCTTCCAGACACTTTTCAGCTCACAGACTGCTGTCCTGCCAAAATCCTTCAGCTCCGTTTTCAATGTCTTCATTAAAGACGTCTTTGTGAATTTATGGTCTGGTTTGGTATTTTCATCTTTATTTTTTGGTACCGATTGGAGCCAGAAAAGAAGGCAGGCAGAGAATCCCAACTACATCTCGACAGCACCTCTCAGCCTGTAGGTTTCACCCCACATTTTTGGAGGACAAAAAGCAAAGTCCGGGCGCACTTCCAGTCTCATCTCCTTAACTGAGACACCTGATTCAACAGCAGTCTGTTTTCAGTCTGTTCTACATTTATTAGATTTCGTATGTTCCATTTTGTTTGTAATCTTTTGTAAACTTGTTCTAAGTGACCTTTTAAAGCTGCGCCGTAGTCCAAAACCCACAGTCGTGCCTCCACAGGACTCCATTACTCTGCAACATGCCGACAGTAATCACTCAGTGCACAAAAAATTAAGCAATAGATGAATCACCCACATAATTACAGACATTACAGAACCGCACCGAGGCACTCGAGCAACAAGAAGCAGTTCTGATTTTTGTCATTAATGTCACTTGGGGTGCGGAGGTGGGAGAACGAGCTCCACAGTTGTTGGTGTGTGGGCGACTGAGCTAAGAAGAAAATACTGCAAATAATTTCTCTTCTGTTCACTTTGACGCTCATTTGAAGACTTGGGATCAAATATGAACGTCAGTTTCAGTGGCCATCGTCTCCACGTTTACAACTTACACTGAATATAACAGTAAATCTGCTTCTGGTTTGCTGCTATAAACATTTTTAAGTATTTAAAAATTGATTTTTGTTTAGTTCAGCTTTTCCACATGATGCAGTTTGTCACTCAGATTGTTTCAGTTGTATAAATGTGAACATCAGAATATATTCAGTGCTGATGCAGCATGTTAGAAGACTACAGAGACAAAAGAAAATTCTTCATTATACTTGTGCAATTTAAGTTTTGGGAAAATAAGTTTCAGAGATTTTTGTGACTTTTGAGAAATAAAGGCTTGTGTGGAGCGCTCTCGCTCTCTGAAGACTAAAGGGGAGAGGGAGAATCTATAAAATCTGACTATATTTAAATACATTTGTTGCAAAGATGTTAATAGAAATGTCGAGTAAACACAGCCTGACGCACTGAAAAGTAGCCAGAGGTTAAAATCTCTTAATGCATGACAGGAGGGGAACTTTAGCACTTAAGCATCTGGGGTGAGGGAGAATAGATGGTGTTCACATGTTTTTGTTTTTTGTGCACCACCTGAAAACTGAAGGCTCTGCCTCCCATTCTACTTTTAAATACTCTAGGAACAACAAGTAGGCCTGCAGAGCGAGAGCGAAGTGCTCTAATAGGGTGATATGGTACTACAAGGTCATTAAGATAAGATGGGGCCTGATTATTTAAGACCTTGTATGTGAGGAGCAGGATTTTGAATTCTGGATTTAACAGGAAGCCAATGAAGGGAAGCCAAAACAGGAGAAATCTGCTCTTTCTAGTCCCTGTCAGTACTCTTGCTGCAGCATTTTGGATCAGCTGAAGGCTTTTCAGGGAGTTTTCAGGACGTCCTGATAATAATGAATTGCAGTAGTCCAGCCTGGAAGTAATAAATGCATGAACTAGTTTTTCAGCGTCACTCTGAGACAGGATATTTCTAACTTTAGAGATGTTGCGCAAATGGAAGAACGCAGTCTTACATATTTGTTCAATATGTGCATTGAAGGACATGTCCTGGTCAGAAATGACTCCAAGGTTCCTCACAGCGTTACTGGAGGCCAAGGTAATGCCATCCAGAGTAAGAATCTGGTTAGATACTATATTTCTAAGATTTTCAGGGCCGAGTACAATAACCTCAGTTTTATCTGAATTAAGAAGCAGAAAGTTAGCGGCCATCCAGGTCTTTATGTCTTTAAGACATTCCTGCAGTTTAACTCATTGGTGTGTGTTATCTGGATTCATGGACAGATAGAGCTGCGTGTCATCAGCATAGCAGTGTAAATGTATGCTATGTCTTCTAATGATGCTGCCTAAGGGAAGCATGTATAATGTAAACAGAATTGGTCCTAGCACTGAACCCTGTGGAACTCCATAATTAACCTCAGTGTGTGAAGAGGACTCTCCATTTACATGCACGAATTGGAGTCTATTAGATAGATATGATACAAACCACTGCAGTGCAGTACCTGTAATACCTACAGCATGTTCTAGTCCCTCTAATAGGATATTATGGTCGACAGTATCGAACGCTGCACTGAGGTCTAGCAGGACAAGCACAGAGATGAGTCCACTGTCAGAGGCCATAAGAAGATCATTTGTAACCTTCACTAAAGCTGTTTCTGTGCTGTGATGAGCTCTGAAACCTGACTGAAACTCTTCAAATAAACCATTCCTCTGCAGATGATCTGTTAGCTGTTTGACATCTACTCTTTCAAGGATGTTTGATATGAAAGGAAGGTTGGAGATTGGCCTATAATTAGCTAAGACTGCTGGGTCTAGAGATGGCTTTTTGAGTAAAGGTTTAACTACAGTCAGCTTGAAGGCCTGTGGTACATAGCTGATTATTAGAGATAGGTTGATCATATTTAAGATTGAAGCATTAATTAATGGCGGGACTTCTTTGAGCAGTTTTGCAGGAATGGGGTCTAAAAGACACGTTGATGGTTTGGAGGAAGTAGAATTCCAGCACTTTTGATGTTTTTTGATTCCATAATTTTTTGTTAATACATAATTTGGTCAGACAAATGTCAGCATAGATTTCAAAAAGATTTTAAACTTAGATTCATTCATCAAGATCTGATGTGTGCTTTGAGTGCTTCTCTTGTGGGGTGAATTTGATGCATATTAAGTAACAGGTCATCTCTAAGAAAAGTTCTAACGCGTTACTTTTGGTCAGGCTCATCCCCACAGGAGGGCGAGGCTTTTAAAGCAGTAAAAGGGTCCAACACACGGCTCTGACCACACGCCTTCCTTACAGCATCAAACAAAACCTTTTTCTTTTGTGATGTGAGCCAAGAAACAAGCAAAATGTGACTATTTTATCCTTGTGGGATAAGCAGTCTGTGATCTCTCTTTCAGAATACATTCACTCGATTTGGGATTTGATGCTCTCCACCAAACCGTTTTCTTTTAAATGTTGAAGTTCACTCAAATCTGTGCTCGGCGCTCTCCGAACATGTCATGCTACAGTCCGATCAGGAGCTATTTGTCTCATGTCCAGTGTGCAACATTAACATTCTGACCCAGAGGTGTCTGTAAAAGTAAACAGGGCTTCAAATGGGGGGGGGGGGGGGAATTGTCAGCCAGGACATTTGAAAGCCTGCGGGCAGACTACTGCAGAGATTTCTACAGTACACTCACCCAGAATGTCACTTTAAGGTTCAGGTTCACTTTGAAATGTTTGCCTGGTGATTGAAGTGGAGAAAGCTTTGCAGGGTAACTCTCAGTGAGTGGACATCTTCAGGGGACATGATGTTTTTCCAGAGGCTGGACAATCATCAGTGCCTCTCTGCTCAAGGACCTCCTCCAGGATACATACAGGGCAAAAACAAAAATAATTGTGATGTAAACAACAGACACACAAAAGGAAAGAGAGAGAAAGGAGTTTCAGAAGTGGCTTCTTTCCTCTCTCTTCCACACTAAGCCTGTCCGGAGAGAGAATAGCCCAGGTTATTTTTGAGCAGCGACAGCGTATTGATTTCCCTTAAGCGTGTCACGTGCAGGTAATCAAAAAGTGACTGTGGTGAAATGAGGACTCCCTCCCTGAAAGCTTTGAGCTTTTTAAACGTGGCTGTGCAGAATGAGCAGAGGGGTTGTAATTTTGTTTGGATCTGCTCATGTGATGAAAAAAAAATTGACATCTCCACAATAATAAAGTCCTCTTATGTAGCCTGAAGCTGAGTGTTGCCATAGACACTGCCTTAGCTTTTTAACACCAGACATCACGAGTGGATCCGACTGTGAAACTGAGGGAGCCAGCATCCACGTCACGCACAAGTCTTTGACTATTTTACCTGAATTTGAATTTTTAAGTCATACTCTCACTTCTGTATATCACTGAGCTTACTGTAAGTATTACAGCGTCACTGTAAAAGGGTTCAAGTTCCAGCACTGGCAGCTTCACGTTCCAGGAACACAAGCTGAACTGTTGCACAAACACTCCTCACTGAGGTGATGATTTAAGATTTTATAGGTCTAGCTTTGGAGCTCCGACATGCTTATTTACACAGTGTTAAATATTGAGGGGGTGAGGGAGGGGGGGGGGGGGGGGGGGAGCTGTGAAATGAATTTGGAAGCAAAGAGAGGTGTTGCTCACACACACACACACTGTAAGTGTGTGTTTTCCAGATCTGCTCCTGCTGACGTCAGAGATGTTCGGGCCATTCGTCCAAACACTGACAGTGTTACTAGCTCACAGCGGTGAGGTGGTAGGGGGCAGATTATCTGTGGGTGTGTTATTGTGTGTTTGTAATGGCTTTGCACCCACAAGCTTTCACGCAGAGAGCTTTCCAACAACACGAGTGGTTCAAGCAGCAGGCAGCGACGGACAAGTTAGACTCCAAAACCGAGCGCGATTCCGTCTTCTTTCTTCCTCAGTTGTGCGAGCTGCCGGGGACAGGAGTTTGGAGGAGCGTCAGCCTCTTGAGTTTCATTTCTGTCAAACCTGAGTGGCCTCCATCTTTGCCTCCAACATACAGAGGCTGGAGCACCTCCACCTCCAACACAGAAATCAATAAGAAAGAAAAGTTACTGTAAGAACAGATGGATTTGCAATCTAAACTGCAGCTGAATTTAAATGTGAAATTCACTCGATGCCATGTTGGATATTATCCAGTGACAGTCTGTGAACATGCACCAGAAACATGGATGTGAGGATGATTTGACCAACATGTTTTTGGAGTTTGTGCTCTGACTACAGCTGAAAGGGAAAAAATTAAGGTTAAAATCTAAATCATGCACACATTTAATCAGAATTAAAATTTCTTTAAAATATCTGACTGAGAAAGTTTGGAAAAGAACATCTCACTTAAGACAGTAAGGGCATCATATCAGAGTTCATGTTTCTATCCTGTTCAGAGAGTTCACAGTATAAAGTCAATGCAGGCATGACGTGAAAATCTCCCACAGGACCAGAAGTTTAGAGTGAATGAAGCTAAAGAAGAGTGATTCAGTGTTTGGCAGAAAGAATGAAACATTTTGGGAAAAGAAAAGATTTTCTCTCAAGTAATTTTATTAGCCGGCTAATTGTTTCTACTTGGTTTGTATCCAGGGAGACAAATAATAAGAACAAAAAGCATAAAAGCTTTCCAAAACAAACAGTTCCAGAATAAAAACTTCAAATTTGAATTTTATTCAATCTGCATTGGAGAAAATAATTGCTTTAAGAAACAAAGAAACAAACAGTCTAAAGTTTTTATGGTAGTTTAATTTTAACGGAGCCACAGAATATCAACCAAAGGTCCAGAAAAATAGAAACACATTACACAAAAGTCCCAAATTGATTTGGAGGTCTGGAGAAATCTCTGTGCACAAGCAGTAAGGCCAAAAATCACTAGTGCATGCCCTCAAGTGACACTGCATTAAATACAGATGTGATTCTGTGCTGGAGATCAGTGCATGGGAACACGTCCAGAAATCACCATATTGTAAAGAAGCAGCCATATATGAACACGATCCAGAAACACTTCTCCAGACCGAAGCTCGTTTAAAATGGGCTGAGGCAAAGTGGAAAACTGCTCTGTGATCACATGAATGGAAATTTGAAATTCGCTTAGGAGGAGAGGCTCTGGTACTAAGTTCAAAAGCCTGCATCTGTAATGGTAGGGGAGTGTCAGCGTGCACATCTGGAAAGACTCCATCAGTGCTGAAAGGTTCAATTCAGTTTCTTTCTTTCTTTTTGTTATACAGTTTATCAAATTTGTGTTTTGCATTGTTATTCTTATTAATGCCACACTGCTGAGCCTTTGATACTGGCTGACTGCTAGTATACTTAAATATGTAAATACGTCAGGTGTTCATCTGTCAGATGAATCCTATTAGTCCTTTGCTTGAATGTTGGGATGATTGAGGTATTTTCTCTGTGCATAAACAAAAACATCTCAAGGAGCTGATGAAGGTTGAATCCACCAAAATGTTGTAATATGATAAGAAAATAGCAACAATGAATGAAACAGTGTGCAGCTGATTTATAGCCATAATATATATAAAATCAACTGATTAGTCAAAATAATTCACAAGATTGAGATTGAATCTGTTTCTGACAGAAACACATATTTAAAACAAAACAAAGTATTATGCTGGCAGATATTTTGTTACCACTTGTGGTTTCATTGTCAGTGGATGGCAGATTAATTTAGCCCAATAATCACAGCTGCAGTGGGAGATTCTGCACAAACACATTAAGATAATCATCAAGTCTTTCACTGCATGAAAAGTGGCGTTTCCGTCAGTAAGAGCACATTAAATTGCTGTACAAGGTCAGGCTAACAACTGCTAACAAGCAGAACTGTGGAAATGGTCACTGTGGTTACTTTAATCAGTTTTGCTATGCAGACAGAGGAGTCGCCCCCTGCTGGACACGAGAAAGAAAGAACATTTAATTCAAATTCAAATTCAAATTTTATTTGTCACACACACAACCATACACAGTATGACATGAGGTGAAATGCTTGTAGCTGTGCAATGCAATGCCCGACCATTAAATGACAGTGGTTTTACAGTATTTACAATTTACAGGTTATTACAAAATTTACAGATTTAACTTAGAAATTTACAGTAAAAATGTGCAAATAGCAGAAAGAGATGAAAAATTATAGGAAGTGTGCATGAAGAAAAACCAGAGTGCGTGTGGTGATGTGTGTGGGAGAGTCCAGTCCTACACCTGGTTCAGGGCCCGAATAGCCTGGGGGAAGAAGCTCCTCCTCATTCTCTCTGTTTTGGCCTTAAGGGAGCGGAAGCGCTTCCCAGACCTCAACAGTGAGAAGAGTCCATTGTTGGGATGGGATTTAAGGTCATTTCAAAAAGCAGTCAGTTTCCACAGATTAAGAATGGCATAAAATACAATTCTTGTGAGATAGAAACTCACTGTTTGTTAGGTACACCTGCTCAACTGTTTGTTAATGCACACATCTAATCAGCCACACACATTAGCAACTCAGTGTATATAAGCATGTAGACATGGTCAAGACTGCCTGCTAAAGTTCAAACTGCATGAGAAAATGGAAGTGAGGTGATTTACGTGACTGGATGGGCTGGCCTGAGTATTTTAGGCTGGGATTTTCCCATCTCTAGGATTTACAGAGGACGGTCTGAAGAAGAGAAATCATCCAGCAAGCAGCAGTTCACTGGGCAAAGTGCCTCGTTGATGCCAGAAGTCAGAGGAGAATGGCCATACTAATTCCAGCTGGAAGGCAACAGTAACTCAACAGCTAGAAACAGGAAACTGAGGCTACACTTTGCATGGACTCACCAAATCTTGACGAGAGGCGACTGGATAAACACTGCGTGGCCTGATGAGTCTCGATTTCAACATTCAGATGGTAGGGTCACAATTTGGTATGACGTGAAAGCACAAATCTATCCTGCCTAGGATCAAAGATTCACGCTGTGAGTGGTGGTTTAATAGTGTGGGTGATATCTTTCTGGCACACTGGGCCTGTTAGCACCAACTGAGCATCGTTTAAACACTGTGTACACAGTGTACCCATCATCTGATGGCTGCTCCCAGCAGACTAATGAGCCATGCCACAAAACTCAAATCATCTCCAACTGGTTTCTTAAACATGACAGTGGGTTCACTGTACTCTAATGCAGTTGTCAGTCATCAGATCTCAGTTCAACAGAGGATGTTTGGGAGGTGGTGGAATGGGAGATTCACATCATGGATGTGACCAACAAATCTGCAGCAACTGTTTGATGTCATCAGGTCAGCATGGGCCTAAATCTCAGAGGATTGTGTGCTCATGCAAGAATTAAGACAGCTAAAGAGGGTAAAAGGTTGTCCAGACCATTGCTAACATGGTGTGATTAATGAAGTGGGCAGTGGAAAAGTGGAGAGACAAACTTTAATCAAGATAATGTTGAGGACAAATGTTTTCAAATGTCTACAAAAGTTTAATTCTAAATCTTTATAAAAATGACATCAACAATCCATTTAACCTGGGGTTTTAATATGATATGATTTATATAAAAGTGAACCAAATGCATTCTCTTGTTTTAAACTTGTTGATTTTAATGGGTTTTTTTTATTTATAAGCTATAATATTACCCTAACCGATGCAGTGGTTTCTTCCTAAATCATCCAGCTCAGCTTCCTATTAATCATCTTTATATCCAACCAAATATCAATTCAGTTCATGTGCTGGTGGAGGAAAATAGCGATGCAGTCTACAGCGGCGATATGAACATTACTGTCATTTTTATAAGAGCACAAGAGTGCAACGGTACAGTGCAAACTGTGTCCAGAACAGAAACAACTGCCTTATTCTGCTAACATCCTCCACAACTTCAGCGCTTTGCAAGCATGCTAATGCATGTTAGCAATAAGCTAGCCAAACTTTCCTTGAAGGATGGCGGGCCTCTTCCTTAGACATAGGGTGAGGAGCTTGGCCATCCAGGAGTGGCTCAGAGTAGAGCCACTACCTGCTCCACATCAAAAGGAGCCAGTTGAGGTGGTTCATGCAACTGATAAGGATGCCTCCTGGGGGGCTCCTGGGTGAGCTGTTCTATGCATGTCCTACTGGGGGGAGGCCCTAGGGCAGATCCAGGACACGCTGGAGAAATTATATCGTTTGGCTGGCCTGAAAACGCTTTGGTGTTCCCTCAGACAAGCTGGAGGAAGTGGCCTGGGAAAGGAGGTCTGGGCTTCTCTGCTTAGACTGCTGCCCCCATGACCAGTTTTAAGAAGTGTTCTGTGTAATGTGTACAACACGTTACTTATTTTGAGTAGTGCCACCAACAGAGATCACAAGACAGGAAATACATGCACAGACATCTGACCAAACAGGATCCAATTAATCTGCATAAATGGGCTGTCTTTGATATGCTGCCTAGCGATGGTTTGAGAATCGATAATGGAATTGGAGTCATTCAGTTCCCATCCCTACTAATATGCTCACTAAAATCATCCCCAACCAATCACAGCACATGGCCCCGCCCCTCCCTGAGCCTGGTTCTGCCGGAGGTTTCTTCCCGTTAAAAGGGAGTTTTTCCTTCCCACTGTCGCCAAAGTGCTTGTTCATAGGGGGTCATATGATAGTTGGGTTTTTCTCTTTATGTATTATTGTAGGGTCTACCTTACAATATGAAGCTCCTTTAGTCAACTGTTCTGATTTGTTGCTGTATAAATAAAACTGAATTGAATTGTTTTATTGTCCCATCTCTATTAGGAATAAGTTCACACACAAAACAGTGCCGGCACGCAGTTGCACAAATAATTTTCACATGCAAAACACAGATAAACTTGTCTTTTCTTTCCTCACCGATGCGTCTCAATTGTGGCGCTTCTGTTACTGAGTTAAAAGAGGATCTTCTTGTTTGTGATCTGCCAAATGAACTGAACATATTAAGGTTTAACCATGGATGCAGTATGCATTTCTATGCTTCAGTGTCACATTAGTGGTGGCAGAAACCCAGCAGAGTGCTTTGCTTTGTGTGCATCAGAAAGACTTCAATCCAAAGACATCATTAGGAGGAAGAATCATAATGACAGTACAATAGAAAGACAGAGAGAAAATGATAGCCGCACAGGGTAAATGGAGAGGAAAAAAGAAAAAAAGAACCAGGCAGAGCAGGGTAACAGAGAACTTACAGAACAAAGAAAAAATGAGACAAGAAGATGAGTGAAGGTGAGAATTCAAATAAGGACTTCCATCTCTAACTTGTTTTTTCCCCGCCTGAGAAGTCTTTGAGTGAACTGAGAGAAAGGGGAAGAAGTCATGTGTTCTGTGAATGATGGAGAGGGCGCCATGATGCAATTTTAGCACTCACTTCCCACACAGCTGGGCCCTTTTGTGCTGTCTGTACAGCTCTGCCTTCCTGTTCCCGCTTCGCATATACACAACAACATGGATGCGTGTGTGTCTTTCATAACTTTAGAACAAGCCGGATCATTATTCAGAGCCATACTTATTGATCAAATGTCCAAAGGCATGGGGATTCGCTTAAGTCATTTTCAGTGGTAAATTATCCTCAGACAACTGGGGGATTAAAACATCAATTCAGGATTTAGATGGACTTTAATTTTATATCAGAGTGACAGGAATTCAGTGACAAGAACTCAGACTACTGTCTTATATTTTAAGCCTATTTGTCATGATGGCATTTTATAGGTCTAACCTTTGTTGTAGAAACGTTAGAGAGAAAAGAACACACAACGACTCTCTGATAAATAACTGCATCAATGGAATTGCAAGCCAGTCTACAAAAAAAAAATCTAAGTTTTTCCAGCATGCATATATACCTTTTTTTTGTTAAGTTCATGTTACTGAAATAGGCTAACTGTAACAAATGTAACATAGTTTTAAAAAAAAAGATTTTCTATGGGTATATTTGAATTCTCGGGCAGCATGGTGGCATGGTGGTCAGCACTGTTGCCTCACAGCAAGAAGGTCCTGAGTTCAATTGGCCATCAGGGTCTTTCTGAGTGGACTTTTCATGTTCTCCCCGTGTTTGCGTGGGTTCTCCCCGGGTACTCTGGCTTCCTCCCACCATCCAAATACATGCACTTTGTGGGGATAGGTAAATTGAAAAATCTAAATTGCCCATAGGTGTGAATGCAAGTGTGAATGGTTGTCTGTCCCTGTGTGTTAGACTGGCGACCTGTCCAGTGTGTACCTCGCCTCTCGCCCTATGACAGCTGGGATAGGCTCCAGCACCCACCGCGACCCTGAAAAGGATAAGCAGATGGATATATTTGAATTCAACTGAACTGAAAAATTCTTGTTTTTCTTTATACACTTTTTGCAGGTGCACACTTCTTTTTCTAAGACAATGAGCATTCGATGTGATCAGTTTGCTGTATATAAACACACAGTTTTGGCTCAGTGTGAGTAATTATATCAGCACAAACAAACCAAACAATACTATGGCATGGGCATGTACCCGTATGGAGAACTCACTGGGTGGCTGGTTTGTTCCAGAGATTGATGAGGAAGGACACAATAAGCAAAAACATCACTGACTGCACTCAACCAGGCTGATGGTGAATAATCAGCGTGATGGTGATGACACCTTTGTGGGCCAAATATGGGAAACAACAAAGAGAAGTTTTTGGATGGCCAGTCATTGAGTTTAGTGTTTTACAGGTTTGGATGATGTGTTAAAATCTCCCAAACAGCCAGCACCAGTCCAGCATGTGGCATTTCGCTGCATTCACACTCACTCAAGAAATTTGTTTAAAAAAACAAAAAAAAAATGGCAAGCTGACAGCTGAGGATCAGATAAGTTATTAAATAAATAAAAGCATGCATGGTGTATTCAATGAGACTTGGAATTAGTGACCAAAACCCTAAATAAGCTATCTCACAGACTTCTGTAGTATCAGATATAAGAGTAGAGTCGCCCCCTGCTGGCCACTAGAATACAATAACGGTTTAATGGACTTTGGCACTTGAGTCTATGTTGTATATGTGGCTCTGAGACAGCTTTTGAAATGTTGTTAGACATGTGGATGAAGACTTCCACACAGATGCTTTGGTCCACAGTATGCAACATCAATCCATTTACAATGGCAGGTCTCCAGTGCACACAGCAGCATACAACTCTCAACTAAAGCTCAACATAACGAAAGCAAGGAACCAAAATCAGGTCTGAAGGCGTCATCAGTTCAAGGTTTAAGTTTGATGCTGATGCCTGTTCAGCGCCAGCATGTCAGCAGATTTACATTTATCTCAAAGCACTGCAGTCACTACGTATACAAGCAAAAAAACAATGGTTTGGCTTTTCTGTTTTTGTTATAAAAATGGGCTCGATTCAAAATGAACACAAAAATTGACATTAGCTTGAAGCTTCAGTCCAAAGGACCAACGGAAAGTGATTTTCCAGCCGCTGACAGAGAAGATTCCTGTGATTTCAGACACGCCATCTCAGATCTGAGACCTGATGTGAATCCATAAATTACCGGGAACCACGAGGTCAGTGAAGACCACTTCTTCCTGTCATCTTTTAACACTAACACGACACCGTGGCTCACTTTGGTTTGTGAGGTGGAAAAACATGGAGATTGCTTCGAGTATTTCACAGGGACTACTTTCCATATCAAGGAAAATTCTCCCACTGCAGGATTATAGTTTGTAGTTTACAGAACAGAGTGAAAATGTAATGTCCTAGATGAGGGACCCTCATCTGGGACTCTCCTCAGCTCTTACTGGAACAGTGGCGCGGCTGCCCCTCTGTTGGTCTTCCATGGTCTCTTGTGTTCTGGGGGCCTCTGGATGTCTGGAGTTTTGATCTCCTCCATACCTGCTTCACACCCTGGAGGACGGGGCTGTGGCCCCCCCCCACACTCCCTAGCAGATCGTTACATGGAGAAACCTTTGGAATACAAGCGCGCTGATCCACACAGGTATGCACACGGGTGTTCACTGCTCGTAGACCCAAATTACACCTTTCTTGGCTGCTACTTCGAAGCACATCTGTCCTGCGTGCTGCACAACAACATTGAATATTTAGTATTTACTGCTGTTTACACTTAGCTAGATTAATGCGATGGTGTTGTGTTTAGTATGTTGCTTTGTTTTTTTTTTTTTGTCTTTTTTTGCTTGTTTTCTATTCTTCTCTCAACAGGTGATCCAGGAGATTTTTATTTTTTTTCTCCCCCCCTTTCTCACTGTCCCTCTCCCCTTCTGTTTTTCCTTTCCTTCCTCTTTCTTTCTCCCTTTCCTATCCCTCACTCATGTCTGTCCCGTCTGTAACATCTGAAAATAAAATATAATAAATAATAAAAACAAAGCTCGACCAAATGGACCAATACGGCAATGCCACGATGATCCATTTGGCAAAGTAAATCCATTGGGTATCCTTGTTGGTCTTCAGACAACAATTCTGATGGCTAAAGAACCAAATGGGACAGGCGAAAAAAAAACAAAAAGAAAGAAAAAAAAGAAAAAAAAAAAGAAGAAAAAAAAAAGAAAATGTAATGTCCTTACGGAGCAATCGGCTTCGCAGGCAGCAGCCCAACACAAACACATATACAGCATGATGGAAAAGGACTCTGCGAGCCACTGAGGGAAAAAAACATGAGTATACTGGTAACTTTGAGAAAATCAAAGCTTTGACTTAGAAGTCAATTCAATTCAATTTTATTTATACAGCACCAAATCAGAACAGTTGACTAAAGGAGCTTTATACTGTAAGGTCGACCCTTCAATAATACATACAGAGAAAAACCCAACAATCATATCACACCCTATGAGCAGCACTTTGGCGACAGTGGGAAGGAAAAACTCCCTTTTAACAGGAAGAAACCTCCGGCAGAACCAGGCTCAGGGAGGGGCGGGGCCATGTGCTGTGATTGGTTGGGGTGAGAGAAGGAAGACAGGATACAGACATGCTGTGGAAGAGAGATTAATAGTCAACGTCTAACAGATGCTGAACAACATCCTTGAGATGTCCCACGTACCATAAAGAGATCTCCTGGGGCGACATGAGTTTGTTTCCATTTTTGAGACTGAAACCCCCCAAATTGACAAATCATAGAAAAAACACTGCAATCACTTCTGTTTTTAACAATAAAACACAGAAACAACTTTGAAGACAAGAACAGCTGCTTTGCCTTTTTTACACAGAGCATTAGTATTTACCAAACTGCACCTGCTGCATCACCTGTAATCAGACACGCAGAGATGGATTTCAGCTTTTTTGCCCTCGCTGTGGTTGATGCCAGATTTTGTGTGATTCATAAACTCTGGGAGGTATAATATAAGCAGCCCACACAGGCTATTGTAATTTTTATTCTACAACATTAAAATATATAAAATTTGTTCTGGTTTTGAGCCTTAAATCCATAAAGTTATAATTAAAAATTAGCTGCGGCTTTGTGTATCATTGTTTTCTGCTTCAGGCAACTTACAGCTATTTTTTTCCTGTTAACAAACGATTGTTCTCATGATGACCGGTGCTTCTGAAAGGGATAATAAATTAAAGAAAAAGATGTCACGTCTCACCTCAACCACAGCTGCTAGCACCAAATATGAGCCTGCGGGGTAATTATTTGCACAGTGCCGGATGTTATATTGTAAAACCTTTAAATAAACCAAACATGGTGACTCATTCGTATCTTTATACCCCACCGTGTCCTCTGCTCCTCTCGTCTTGCCCTGTCAAGAATTTATTTGCTGCATGTTTGAAACATGATATGGGATTTACAACATGTGCAGAGGAAGTGGAAGTAGGAGGCATGTTTTTATATATACAGAGGCATGATGTCAAAGGCTTAAAGAGAGTGTCACCCAAGGTTTTTAAAGGTACATTTGATACACTAAAAGCCTGTGTCAAAGAATATTTTTCCCCTCAAGTTGTTTCTACAGAGACCAAAGACATAAAATAAGAAAAGGCACTGGCTCTGACGTGGTCCTCTTCAAATGTAACCCACATTTTCAAACAGCAGGAGCAGAAAGATCACTTTATTTATCGGATTTTCAGTGAGTGACTTTGCTCCTGGAGTGTATCCAGCTCACCTCGATCCCTCACACAATAAACTCACTAAATAACTGGGAAAAAAGCCCCACGTCTTTACAAGAAGAATTTCAGGAAACACTTTCTTGCCAGCAGGTGCATGAGGGGATATACTGTTAGCTCGCTAACAAAGCAGAAGGAGCAAAGCGCAGCCTGGCTAAGTTCTCAGGCAACATTGAGAAGGAGGACGCTTTATTTCTGGCCCAGTACATATAAAAGGAATAACAGGAGTAGAAAAAAAAGACGAATCAATCATCCTAACCAGCCGCACCTCATACCTTCATCCACAGATATATTCAGTAGGAAACCACCTAAACATCCATATTACTGCCTGATCCTTTGGCCCATGAATCTTTTTCTACTCCTGTTTAATGACGGGAGCAGTCTAAGCAGACCCAGCAAACATGGTTAACACAGCAGCGTCATCTGTGCTACCAAGCATCATCTCATCCGGGTAACTTTGGGGTCAAACCTGGGTTTTCTGTAGTACGAGGGTGGATCACTTCTCCTTGGTAACTTATGCTGTGACCCTAACCTTCTCCGGACCAGGCGTGATCCAGATTAGAGATCGGCATGTGTGAAATCATTGATCGACCTACTGACCGACCAAGTCTGCAGAAAAATAAAGCCACCATTCCTCGAAGATCCATCGACCTTTGTGCATCCATAGCCGGAGGGTGGGAATGTTTTTTGTTTCCCAAATGAGCGTCAGGAAAAATACAGATTGTTTGAGGCAACTCGGTTCGTTTGTTCTACAAACAGCTTTTTGCACTTGTGCACTTTATATTAGTCGCACGCAGACTACATTTGTATTTATTATTTGCTTACTCTCAGACCATTAAACTCCATCAGTGCAGCAGCATAAAAATAAAATCTAAAACTATCTGAACATCCATTTAATGAAATACTTGATTAACACTCGATTAAACTAAAATGAATATAGTAGCTCTTTTCCAGTCTTACTGACCAAAACATTTAAAGCGAGCACACATTCATACAGCACCTTTAACACTAAACTGTAAAGTCCTTTCCTCTCACATCGATGATTCATCTGCAGCTGCTGTGTTACTTGAATTCTTTATTATGTTTAGAACCCCTTCATATTTTTCCAACTATCGTTCCCAATCAGCGACTGGTACAATAAATGTGCACATCACTGTATGATCCTTACAACACATTATTATTGGTCAGATGTTGCCAATGTCACACCTTTCATGTGAACATGCTCATGACTGGATCAGCCGACAGATCGGACCTAGCTCCGGGTGACCACTTACCCACTAAGACACCCTGGGTCTGTTCAGCTTGCTTAGTAGTAGGAATATTTTTCACATTTGTGATTGTAACCAACTTTAAGGTATAAAGGTGAATTACAGCACAATAATTACTTGGGCTCGTAATAAGACCCTGGCCAGAATCAGAAGACACCAAATTCGTATGGAGCCAAAGTATTGAGCAGCAATAATGACCTGGACACAATGTTAACTTTTGAGTAGCCACTCTTGTATTGTTACAAAGTATAACAGGTATTTGTCCAATTTGTACAGATAAAGTATAAAATAAAATAAATAGTGTGCACACTCAACAAAATAAAAGTACTCGTTGGGGCCCTTTAAGAATTTAGAGTTAAGCTGGCGATAGCCAACTTCAAAGGTCCTTGTGAATGTAACTGGAATGTATGAGTGTGTGGTGTGTATCTTCTTTGGGGTAGATCGTCCTCAAAGTGGTTGGCTCGCCATCTATCACAACCAGAATATCGTCCTGGTCCTTGGACTTTTCCGTCCTCTCCAAAAAACCTGACCTATAATCCAGGTCATAAAATGTACATTCTAATCAGTCTGTTTCAGATGCATTGTTTAAGGTTAAAATACAAAATCAAAATATTGCATCACCTCATATTCATTGCATCAACATCTTAAATCTTATCAAATCTCACAGTTCTGTTGTACAACATTCAATTTTCAAGCATATCAAATATGAGAACTAAACATCTAAGTTGCTCAAATATTTCTCTATTCATGTAAACATTAATTAAACAATACTTATGGTAAGTAACCATTGACACTCAAAATACAATACACCATAACAAATTCAGAACTATGTGCAAATAAGCAACAAAATATACATATGAGTTCAGTTCAGAGGCATTAAAGCAGTGTGCTTAATTTCTCCACACTATAGGCCTATTCGTGAGAGAGAAATGCACTAAAAATTACCCTCTAGATTACTTTAAACTCACAGTGAACTGACAAAATTTAGCTTTAGAGCAGCTAAGAACATGTTGCTCACCGTTGCTCTGTTTCACAAAAGCCCAACACACACTGGCGTTGGAATTGCAGCAGCTCTCCGGATGAAAGGTGAGTGGTTAGCCTGTGAGACACCGAGCTAGCATTAGCATGATCGCGACGGTAAGTCTCTACAAGTTTTTTCCATCAGAATAACACTCGTCTTACCGACGTTGCCTCTCTCCTTCATCCAGCCACTCGACTCCGGACTTCCAGCAGGTAAGTGCGCTGGCTTTCCTTCCTCTCAATCCTGAGTTTTCCTCTCTTTTGTCCGTGGATTTCTCGGTTTGAGTAGCAGATGCCTCCACTCCTCTTGCTGAGATAAGAAAAACCCGGGACACCATGCACCTCCACCTCACTTCCTGGCTGACAGGGTCAATGCGGCCTGGGTAGGCTCTGATTGGTTGCTGAGCTAGGTGCCCTCACGTGGGGTGAACTGAGAGGTGCATTCAATGGTCATAGGAAATACGACGCTTGTTGATGTGGACAGTTAATATAAAGAGAATAAGTATGATATTTTTCATCTGGGCTACACCCTCCCCTCCTGAACTCATGCACGTCCCTGTGCATGGTAGACAGTTAAATGATGATTATTTGACGGGTCAAGGAAGAGGGCGAAGCAGGCTCTTCACCATCACTGATGACATCGGCCCAAGCTGAAGACAGTCCTTGCAAGAATGATTTTGCTGCAGTGATCAGAGGATTGCCTAGCTCCGTATAGTCAAGCCGTCGTGGCGGACGACGGTTTCTCTCAGATCTCCTTACAGAATCATTTGTATCCATGTTTTCCCTTGTATCCACTGGGACTATCTCCTCCACTCTCTCCTCAGAATTCGCACCTCTGGTGCCAGCCTCCTGAAATGGAAGTTGCCTTTCTTGGACGTCTGGGTCATCAACAGGTGAGTCAGTTTCAGTTAAGGTTATTTCATCCACTTGTTCGGTCGGTGTGACTCCATTGGTAGATAAGTACTCAGTATCATCTGTAGTACTGTTAGGCATATCAGGTATGTTGCCAAAATCAGATTGGCTGTCAAAAACAGGTGGGTTGTCAATATCAGGAACATTTACAGGACTCTCACTCACTGTGTGGACAGGGGAACTCAACCAAACAGGAATGAGCAAATCATCTTCTTCGTCTGAGGAGTTCTCTTCCTCTAGCGCTGGATTTGCACGGGTTCTTGGCCTGCGTGACACTGGCTTCTGTACATGCTCACTGCTTTCCTCCACAGGTAGGTAGCCACATGGTAGCAACAGATCCCGGTGTAGTGTTCTTAGGGGACCATCTTTGTTTTCAGGCTTAACTGTATATACTGGGAGGTTGCCTGCCCTTCTCACCACTACATGCACAGTGTGTTCCCACTTGTCTGAAATCTTATGTTTGCCCCGGATACGGACATTCCTGACCAATACCCGATCTCCAGCTTCCAAGTCTGATGCAGTTACATGTCTGTCAAACCTCATTTTGTTCTTGTGAGCCATCTTTGCAGCCTTGTCCATAGCTAACTTGTAGCTTTCTTTGAGACGTGACTTGAGTTTTTGCACATATTCAGAGTGAGATGAGTGTTGTTCCTCTTGCACTGGCAGGTTGAATGCAAGGTCAACTGGCAACCGAGGTTGGCGTCCGAACATCAGTTCGTACGGGGAGAAACCAGTCACTTCATTCCTGGTGCAGTTATAAGCGTGGACCAGGGGTCTTACATGGTCACGCCAACAGGACTTATCTTGATCACGGAGAGTTCCCAACATATCAAGCAAGGTACGATTAAATCGTTCCACAGGATTGCCCCTAGGATGGTATGGGGTTGTCCTCACCTTGTGGATACCAGCCACCTGACAGAGCTCCTTGATTGTGCGGGACTCGAAATCTGGACCCTGGTCACTATGCAATTTTTCTGGGATGCCATAGTGTACCATAAAGTTCTCCCACAGACACCTTGCCACTGTGCGGGCCTTTTGATTAGGTGTTGGGATAGCAACTGCAAATTTAGTGAAGTGGTCCGTGATCACCAATATATCTTTGGTTCCACTCCTGTCAGCTTCCAGGGACAAGAAGTCCATGCACAAGAGTTCAAGAGGTCGTGTCGTATTAATGTTGACCAAGGGGGCCGCTCTTTCAGGCCGTGCCTTCCTCCGCACGCACCTGCCACACGTCTTCACTTTCCTTTCCACGTCCAAAGCCATCCTTGGCCAATAAAATCTTGACCTTACAAGGTCCAGTGTACGGTCGACTCCCATGTGACCCATATGGTCATGCAGGCTGGTGAGAACTGTGTTGCGAAGCTCAGCTGGAAGTACAAGCTGGTAGGTTTTCTGGGACCCCTCTTGGCGTCGCCGGTACAAGACATTGTTGCGGAGCTCAAGACGGTTAAGCTCTCGGAGGAGCAGTGGAAGCTCAGGGAACTGTGTGCGCACGGTTGGAGGTGGTGTGTCCCCATATTCGATCTGAGAAATAACATGCTTTATACACTGATCGGCTCGTTGCTCGTCTGCCAGCTCTGCTTCAGTTAGATGGGGAATGGTTGGCAGACCTCCAAACTGTTCCTCTTGCCCATAGCTATCAGGTACAGCACTAGGAGACACAGCAAGCACCTCCACCAAGGCAACACAATCTGCATCTGCCTCTCTTTCATTGTCAGGACTGACGCTGTAGGTGAACTGCCTCTCACAGATTGCTTTCACCACAGACTGATTTACAGCATTGATGTTGTCTGGATCACAAAGGTGATCTTGAGTGAACTGTTGTATGCGTTCAATCTCTTTTTGTGATTTCAGGTCGTCCGCTAGCCCTCCGTGTGGTCTGCGTGATAATCCATCCGCATCTCCATTCTGCTTCCCTGGACGATAGAGGAGTTTGAAAGAGAATGTGGACAGTGCTGCTAGCCACCTATAGCTAGTTGCGTCAAGTTTTGCTGAAGTCAGAATGTAAGTCAGCGGATTACTATCCGTTACAACAGTGAAGTGGTTGCCGTAGAGATAGTCGCTGAACTTTTCTGTAACTGACCACTTGAGCGCCAGAAACTCCAACTTGTGCGCTGGATAGCGATTTTCGCTCCGTGACAGCCCTCTACTTGCATAGCCTATGACTCTAAGTTGTCCCTCTTGCTCCTGATACAATACAGCACCAAGCCCGGTGGTACTGGCGTCGGTGTGCAGTATATAGGGTTTCTGGGGGTCAGCGAAGGCAAGTACAGGGGCAGTGGTGAGACTTTGGATGACTGACTCGAAGGCTTCCTGGCAAGCTGGCGTCCAGCGACCTCCGAAAGGGTCTTTTGGGTCATGGTACTGATGTGCACTTTGTCTTGCGTTTACTTTTGATTTCTTGTGGCTAGGTGGGTACCCTGAAGTTAAGTTGTGGAGAGGTTTCACAATGCTGGAATACCCCTTAACGAACCTTCTATAATACCCAGCAAAACCAAGGAACGACTTTAACTCTCGCAGGGTCTGTGGGACAGGCCATGTTTTAAGGGCCGAAATCTTCTCAGGGTCAGTCCGAACTCCATTTCTGGAGACCACATGTCCCAGATAACGGACTGAAGTCTGGAAGAATACACATTTCTCTGGTGACAGCTTTAACCCAAACTCTTTTAGACGAGTGAGCACTTTCATGAGTCTTTCTTCGTGTTCCTCAAGGGTTCGGGAGAATACTATCACGTCATCAAGAAAGACCAATGCATCCTTCAAATGCATATCCCCCATGCACCGCTCCATTAACCGCTGGAACGTGCTGGGGGCGTTCGTTACACCCTGAGGCATTCTGTTGAACTCCCAGAAGCCGAGAGGGCACACAAAGGCCGTCTTCGGTTTGTCTGCTTCTTCGACCTCGATCTGGTAGTACCCTGATTTTAGATCAAGAACAGAGAACCACTGTGAACCATTGAGGGCTGAGAATGTGTCCTCTAGCTTCGGAAGGCTGTACGCATCTTTTATAGTCTGAAGGTTTAGACGCCTATAATCGATGCACAACCGGACTTGGCCGTTCTTTTTCCGGACTACCACTATGGGTGACGCAAATGGGGACTCTGACTCTCTAATAACTCCTGCATCAAGGAGTTCCTGAATGTGCTTCCGGACAGCCTCAATGTCCCGTGGGTGGATTGGCCGGGCACGTAGTTTGAAAGGCGTGTCATCCGAAAGTTTTATATGATGTCGCACCTGGTCCGTCCGGCCAAAATCCAGGTCGTGCTGTGCAAACACCTCAGGCATGCCGCTGAGCTGCTGAGTGATGCGCTGTTTCCATTCCAATGGAACTGGGGAGTCACCAAAATTGAAGGTTATGGTGGGCTCTTGGAAAGACGGAGTCTCTGGAGTTCTCTGGGATAGTTCTGACTGTTTGGTCTTGTTGTGTTCCTTTAATAGGATGGTCTGATAAGCACTAACCTCTGCAATAGTACACTTGGCAGGGATGACAATGTCGTGGTCAGACTCGTTGCTTATAACAACTGGCAACTTGTGGGGCCGCCGCTGGGGAAAGTCCACCAGACCGGCTTTAAGTAGCAGGCCACCGGGCAAGGGGGACGATGATGGGTACTCAATTACAACTGATTTTTCATCCTGAAGGCCCTCGCCAAGGGCGACTCCCTCCACCACTACAGTTGAACCAGCTGGAATGACTTGAGGCATCTTGCCAAGTAGCTTCACTACCCCCTGATGGGTGTCACTTGTCTGCTTCCGTCTCAACTCAATGATTTTGAAGACTACTTTGTAGCCATGTGGGAGGGGTTGACGATTGGCTAAGTCAGTCTCTGAGTAGATGTCGAACAGTACATCTAGGGTGTTTGTGCCTATGAGCATGAGGGATTGTGAAGTGTCAGGGACGATTAAAGCAAGTGTGTTTACATCTACTGGAACACCTATAAAGTCCTTTGGAAAAGTTATGGTCATTTCTATATAGCCAAAGTAAGGCACTAGCTGGCCATTAGCACCTTCCACTTCTAAGAGGTCATGTAGTGGCTTGATCTTTTGCTCTGAAAGGTGCTGCTGGTAAAATGACTCAGGAACAGTGGTAACTTGGGAGCCTGAGTCAAGAAGACAGTTGACTTCTTCACCTCTCACAGTCACTTGAGCTGTACTTCTGGTACCAATCAACTGTTTAGGGAGTTGGAAAGATTGGTTCTGCTCTGAATGGTTTAAGCCAGAACATGTTTGTGCTTTGACAGTCTTTGCTGGGGTACTTACTTTGTTAACCTCAGCTGTGATTTTGTCACCATTGTTTACGTCTGAGGGACGTTGTTGACTCTCCTCAGCTCCTGTTTGTCCCACAACAGGAACTGTTAGATGTTTAAAGGTGAATCTGTACAATCTCGCGCTTCCCACTGGCGTTGTTTCTCCTCCAACTGCTTCTTTTTTTCTGCTACTAGGTTGGGGTTAGCGGGGTCAACACAGCATGGAGCGATATGTCCATCTTCACCGCAGTTGAAACAATACCAGGGCTTGGGTCTGCCCCTTTGCCTCTTTGAAGTCTGTCTTTGCATACGTCCATCTACACCATGTGGCTTTGACATCTTACTCTGCGGCTTCCCTGCAGGGTCCTTGCTGTTTGCAAACTTTGTTTTTTTTTGTGACATGAATGTAGTTAGTTGACTTTGCAGACTCGCCACCTGCTTTCGCAGATCCTCAATAGCAGCAATGCTACTCCCATGTTTCTCCTCTGGTTCACAAACATGTGCACCCTGGAACTGTAACTGAGTTCTCTGCTTTGTGGTGCCAATGTGTTTTCTCATACGGTTAGTTTTTGCTTGCTGTCGATCTTCCTCAGAGCGAATCATTAACAACAGGTCTGAGAATTGGGGTGGGCTGCTCTTCTTTTGCTCAAGTTGCAGGGCGCTGAGTAGGTCGTTGTCCCAACATCCCCTGCAGAACTGTTTAAGTAGAGTTTGTCCACTTCTTCACATGCGACTCCCCCCCTCTTCGTGGCTCTGTTTAATGCTAGCTGTAGCCGGTGAAGGTAAGTGGATGACTTCTCACCTGGATCTTGAAGGGTGTTCAGGAATTGAGCGAAAAGTTCCTCACCATCTTCTACAGTGCCAAAGGCTGAATCTAGAAGCTGCAAATAAGTCACAGGTGGTGACTCAGGCCGCAAACTCTTAACTATATCAGCTGCTGGTGGGAGCAGGCTCTCATGGATCTTTCTGGATATTTGCAGGGGGGACATGCTGGGATCATTTTGGAGCAGTTCAATTTGTGTGCGCCATGTGTCATAATCAGTTTCATTGTTAGGTCTGGGAACCTTACCGGAGAAGGAACGGAGTCTCACCTGGGACTGGATGTGTGGGACAACATCTTGCCTTCGTACGATATGCTCTACCACAACCTTCTGAATGTCAGGTGGGTTCAAGTCACTTACTGAGAGGGACGCTGCTCTCCTTCCATTAGTGAGGGGAACATCATCAGTGGCACCAGTATCACTTGGTGTAACATCTGAATGTGAGGTGTGACACTGTCGCTCTTTAGAAGCGGGCGGAGATACAACAGTGGTCTCGACATACGTGGGAGAAGGTTCTTCAGTGGTAGGTCGCATGGCTTCAACATCCTCCCCAATCTGACACATCATCTCCTTCAGCACCTCACCGTAGTCTTTGCCACTCAGCTTGGCTAGTTCCTTGAGTTCCGCCAAGTAGGTTTTTGTAACATTACTCCCAACCGTGGTAGTGTACATGCTACTGAGTGTTTTAATTTCATAGACAACGCTGGGATCAGCTTGTGCTGTGTATGTGTATGGTAAACGAGGTTCTAAACCTTCTAAGGCTGAACTGCTAGAGTATTCTACGATCAGGTTTTGGTAGAAGTTGGACAGTGAATCATCAACAAAAAGGACTCTTGTGATTTTACCATACTGTTTCAGAAAGTCAATGACCTGTTCATCTTTCTCAGATACCTGTGTTATCCCAGCGACAACAACCGCATTAGGTATTTTGACACCAGACTTTTGTATGAAATCCATGCTGGTCATTGCTTCAATATTGATGCTCAAATCAATTGGCTCCTGGCTGGCTCGCCACTTCTGTAACCAACTTTAAGGTATAAAGGTGAATTACAGCACAATAATTACTTGGGCTCGTAATAAGACCCTGGCCAGAATCAGAAGACACCAAATTCGTATGGAGCCAAAGTATTGAGCAGCAATAATGACCTGGACACAATGTTAACTTTTGAGTAGCCACTCTTGTATTGTTACAAAGTATAACAGGTATTTGTCCAATTTGTACAGATAAAGTATAAAATAAAATAAATAGTGTGCACACTCAACAAAATAAAAGTACTCGTTGGGGCCCTTTAAGAATTTAGAGTTAAGCTGGCGATAGCCAACTTCAAAGGTCCTTGTGAATGTAACTGGAATGTATGAGTGTGTGGTGTGTATCTTCTTTGGGGTAGATCGTCCTCAAAGTGGTTGGCTCGCCATCTATCACAACCAGAATATCGTCCTGGTCCTTGGACTTTTCCGTCCTCTCCAAAAAACCTGACCTATAATCCAGGTCATAAAATGTACATTCTAATCAGTCTGTTTCAGATGCATTGTTTAAGGTTAAAATACAAAATCAAAATATTGCATCACCTCATATTCATTGCATCAACATCTTAAATCTTATCAAATCTCACAGTTCTGTTGTACAACATTCAATTTTCAAGCATATCAAATATGAGAACTAAACATCTAAGTTGCTCAAATATTTCTCTATTCATGTAAACATTAATTAAACAATACTTATGGTAAGTAACCATTGACACTCAAAATACAATACACCATAACAAATTCAGAACTATGTGCAAATAAGCAACAAAATATACATATGAGTTCAGTTCAGAGGCATTAAAGCAGTGTGCTTAATTTCTCCACACTATAGGCCTATTCGTGAGAGAGAAATGCACTAAAAATTACCCTCTAGATTACTTTAAACTCACAGTGAACTGACAAAATTTAGCTTTAGAGCAGCTAAGAACATGTTGCTCACCGTTGCTCTGTTTCACAAAAGCCCAACACACACTGGCGTTGGAATTGCAGCAGCTCTCCGGATGAAAGGTGAGTGGTTAGCCTGTGAGACACCGAGCTAGCATTAGCATGATCGCGACGGTAAGTCTCTACAAGTTTTTTCCATCAGAATAACACTCGTCTTACCGACGTTGCCTCTCTCCTTCATCCAGCCACTCGACTCCGGACTTCCAGCAGGTAAGTGCGCTGGCTTTCCTTCCTCTCAATCCTGAGTTTTCCTCTCTTTTGTCCGTGGATTTCTCGGTTTGAGTAGCAGATGCCTCCACTCCTCTTGCTGAGATAAGAAAAACCCGGGACACCATGCACCTCCACCTCACTTCCTGGCTGACAGGGTCAATGCGGCCTGGGTAGGCTCTGATTGGTTGCTGAGCTAGGTGCCCTCACGTGGGGTGAACTGAGAGGTGCATTCAATGGTCATAGGAAATACGACGCTTGTTGATGTGGACAGTTAATATAAAGAGAATAAGTATGATATTTTTCATCTGGGCTACATGATGCAGCATGCAAACAGGCCCAGGTCTATTCATATGAATTTATTTTATGCATCAGAAACTGTTCAATAAACAATATTTGCTTTGATATCATGAACACTGAACTTTTGCTGCTTCGCACTTTTGCAGAATATAAGTTGACAACATGAGCAAGAATATTTGACTGACCACAAAGTTGGTTAATTAAAATACTCTTGACATACACAGACCAGTATCACAGGAGCCTGTTTACTGTCATCATCATTGTCACCTGTGTGTAAGCTCAGTAGGATAAGGAGTGGGTAAGAATAATAAGAAATCAGGAGTTCGATAAGCCTTCATGCCAGGCATTTTTTCTGTTGGTGATCATAACAAAAGGGTCTCAAACTATTCGAATAAAATTTTATTTAAATATAAAACAATTCTTGAAGACAAAGCCTTGCAAAGCCCAACAGGATGTTCAGGACACACTGAAAAGTCACTTCCAGCAGTTGTGGACTTGTATTTTTGATGCCGTTACAGCTTCCATGTTGGAACTGTTGTTCAGCCAAGACATCAAGATTACGCTGAAATGTTTGCTTTCTTCAGCTTGATACATGACCGCTTCTGCCGATAAACACAATCGCCTGCGTCTACCTCGAGTTCCCCTGTTAGAAAAGTACCTCACCTAGACATCCAAAATGAAGCATCCCATAGAGATGCCCAAATGGCCTCAGTGAGGGATGGGAAAGAATCACTGCAGACTCTGAACCAATCACCCATCAGTCTCCAACTCCTTTGTTTCCTCACTGATACATGAAACACCGAAGCTACAAAAGGATCTCAGCTTGGAGTTGTTCCCTTTTCATTTTTGGGATAATCGTCCCTATTCCCACAGCACCAAATCACAGCAACAATCGCCTCAAGGTGCTTTACACTGTAAGGTAGAGCCTACAATAACACATACAGAGAAAAACCCACCAATCATATGACCCCCTATGAGCAAGCACTTTGGCGACAGTGGGAAGGAAAAACTCCCTTTTAACAGGAAAACTGGTTAACTGATTCTCAGCCTGGCAGCACCAGACGCAGGGAGGGGCGGGGCCATTTGCTGCGACCAGTTGGGGTGAGAGAAGGAGGACAGGGTAGAAGACATGCTGTGGAAGAGAGACAGAGATTAATTTCTTTAAGCAAAATTAATTTGCAGATGTACGAAGATTTCTGCAAACACAATTAACAAGTTAAATTTAATTACTCTCACATCGATTTCTATTTAAAACTTGGGTATTTAGCCTTTTTATAACAGATAAAGCCTCAGTTAATGAAGTTTATGAGCTGATGACAGAAATATTTGCACAATTTTAAACCCAGGCTGCCCAAACTTGGTCCACCTGGCAACAAACCCGTTTAAAGCAAATCATGAGCAGGTTTTACAAACACACCATACACACAATGGATGTATTAAAGGCTGGAGACAAGCAGGCAAATCTTCCATCTGGACCAGATTACCCCCAAATTCCAACTCCTGCAAATAGCTCTCATCTTCAGACAGAGATGTTAATCCCCAGTGATGCAGAAGCAGGACAGAGTCAGAAGAAATGACTGCATAACAACATGAGTGCAGCTTGAGGAACGCTTCAGGTGTGTAAGTCCCCATCATACTGCTTAAAAAAGCAATATTTCCCAATCACGTTCTGTCCACAGAAGAAAGTCGACAGAGGCTGTTGTTCCTGCAGCGATGGCCGCCCAGTAAACGCAGAGTGCCACAACTTTATAAAAGAGTCACTGTTTCATTTGAAATGTACTGGAGTGAAGAAACGCCGCAAGAGAAATCATGTCAGTGGCCTAATAAGCTCTGACTACACTACATCGTCTTGGTAGGAGCTATTTTCTTCTAAGCAACAAGCAGTAAATGATGTGTCCATTCCCTCTGGGTTATGTTTAGCCAATACACGCAGACACTTACAAACAGCCCTTTAGTTTTAAAGGGGACCAGCTGTTATTCTTTTCCTCATTTCTGTATTTTAATACTTATGATGGTGGATGTTTACTTTATAAATACGTTTGTTGCAAATTATTATAAATGTATATTTCTAATATTGCACTTTTTCCCCATTATCAATACATTTGATTAATGAAAAGAAAATGTAAAAACTGAGGGAAACATCATAGCAGAGGTTTGGGAGAGCTGCAGATGAACAGGAGGTGATGTGAAATGAGGAGGTCTTATACTGTATCCTGGAAGTTCTTGGTGAATCATGTAGGTTATAATGAACTTTGGCTGTAAATTCTCTCATTTGTTTAATGACAATGGCGAGTCAGGACTAGAGAAAAAAACATGCACTCAGTGTGCAAAGTTTCAGGTAACGAGTTCGTTGCTTGCGCAGGGAATCCCTGGGAGTCAAAAGTGCTCTGTGCTCAATGATCTGCAGTTCAAAGCAGCTTGAGGTGACCGTTGTCTGAATGAGCTGGGTGCAGGGCGCTCGTGAAAACTATGTTATTTCTTACACTAACTGCTTGGATCAGACGGTGTCCCAGACAAAGCTTTCGTACAGAACAGCTCAGGATGAGCACGTAGTTACACAACATTTAACCTTCAAGGTAAGGCCCCGATACAGCCTGAGAAACACAGATTTTCCATTTAGGGGATCAAACATGGCAAAGGCTAACATTTCATTTTGTCAGACACATTAGAAACTGTGGTCATAATTGTTATTGGCGTCCGTCCTACTTGCAGTATGTCCCTGGCCCTTACAGCTTAATCACTTTGAGCATGATCTCTCCTCACAATACTGATGCCCCACATTCATACTATATTCTATTTTCTCACAGTACAAATTTTCCTTTCACTGTCCTGATGCATGCTCAATCATTCAGGTAAGTAGATCCTAATGTTTCGTCACTCATCCAGGTGACTTCTTCAGTCTCAGCTGACTTATAAACAGGACATTTGCACAATGACTGAAACCAGCCCACTGAAGGAACAATGGGCTGGGAGGTCAGTTCCTTGATCATTAATATGCAAATTGTCATGACCACTGATCAACAACCACTGATCAAAGCCCACTGCTCTCTCTTACAGAGATTTGGGGAATGGCTGCAATCACAGCATTGTAAGATGGTGACAGATGATCCTTAGGCCCCCTCCTTCATTCAGAGATGGTCTTTCCCTTTTCACATAAATGGCCTCCTTGACTCCGCGCTCAAACCAGCGTTCCTCCCAGTCCAGGATGTGTACATGGTCTTTGGTCAAAAGTTTCAGTCATTATGCAAATGTACTGTTTACAAGGTCAGCTGAGACTGAAGCAGTCATTTGGATGAGTGACAAAACGTTTCTCCCACTGAAAACTGTACGTCCAGAAGAACAGAATCAACTTTTTGGTACTTTCATTTCACTGTTTTGGCAACTTCTTTAATAAACGCACTGACAGTGCTCTGGGCTCTTATCTTCCGATTGTCAGCCAAATGGAAAAAAGACATTCCTTTAAGCTGTGTAAGCCGGTGAGTGCAGAAGTCCAATCCAGCTGTTTCACCTGAGAGAGCTAGCCAAGGTAAAGCCACACCTTCCAGCTGAGGTCCAGGTCAAAACTAACCTTAACTATTCCACGGTCTAAACTTAAATCTCGTGACCACAGAGCCTTCTCTGTGGCAGGTCCTAGACTCTTAGATCTGCACCAATGCTGGAACATTTTAAATTGTTATGGTCTGGCTTTTAACACACATTGACCAAAACTTTTGGTTTCAACAGCCTTATTTGTCATTTTAGTGTTTTTTATTGACTTATTTTATTTATTTTTCTATATTTTACTGCATCACTGTTGTGCATTTTATTTATTTTAGTTCACATTGCTAAGGACTTTATGCAGCACTGTTGGTAATGTGCTATATAAGTAAACTTGACCTTGACTTGACCTCATACAACCCCCCACCCCCTTTAACAGAAGCTTTAACAGCTAAACTGGCTTTAATGCCAAAATACATGTTTTTGAAGTTTGGACAGAGAGAAACAAAACTGGAGACGTGTCCTCCAAATCGCTCCATTCTCTCTCTGACCCTCTGAAATGAGTCGTGGGAAAATCTGCTATCACTGAACGCGCCGCGCTCTCTCTCTCATGTTCTCTAATTTGCTGCGTGTCTGATGAGATGACAGGAGAGGTGCTTGACAATCACAATAAGGATCCAATTATTTTTGACATTTTTCAAAAACAATGTTGCTGGTCTGTTTCCTCTCAGTGGACTGTTATCAGCTGTCACTCAAGTGACAGCCCACCCCCTCAGAAACACAATACAAATTGGATATCAATCACACGCAGCGATGTGTCACTGCTACCTTTGTCACAATAATATAGGAGACATTCTACCTGAAGACACTTCCTTGAATGCCTGCATGCAGTTTTCATGAGAGACCTCTCTGCTGTGTATTTGTTATTTTTGTACAGAGGGAGCGATCGCTTCAGCTACAACATTTACAGCCGTGCATTATTTACACACTCTGACTGGAGGCAGGAGCTGAGTATAAGTCAGCCCTGAATGAAGGCCCACACAGTTGTATCCCTTCCAGCATGCAGATCTGGGTTTTGGCTGCGGCCGACGGGTCACCGGAGTGAGTGCATTAGCATCATTATTCCACCTCTGCAGTCTTTGGGTACTGACAAGCCGTCCGGAGTAAAATGGTTTATTGATAAAATATGTGTGGCTGTCTGCCCGAGTCTTTTGATTTGAATCAGTACATCTGAACATGCGATGGAGAACTATTATTAACATATTTATAATCCCGGAGAGCTGACACACAACCAGGCCACACTAAATTGGTTTATTGATAAACTATCAGTCCTCTAAATCTGCAGGAGCAGTCAGCCGCGGGAAATGTTTCAGCGTGTGTGTGAACTCCTCTTTCAAATCCATTAAAAATTGTCTGCCTTCCTCAATAGGTGTTGACCTTACACAGGTTAGCCATTTTTATTTGTCAGTTTACAGGTTACTTATTTATTTATTTTCCCTCCTGGGACATTTGCTAAGCTGACTGTGGTTACTATGGTAACAGCAAACGGGTATATTTGAAACATGAAATTACAAAGTTACCAGTTCATGGCTTGACATTATTTTGATCGTCCTCGACTGCATTTCATTTACGTTGACACATTTTTATTAACGAATTAAAGTGTAAACAGATGGATGTAGCCAGCATTGGTTTTGGAGCGAGGAGCGAGCCTACCCGAGGGGTGTATTATTTTTTCCCATCTTCCTTCTCTCACCCCAACTGGTCGTGGCAATTGGCCGTCCTTCCCTGAGTCTGGTTCTGCCAGAAGTCTCTTCCTGTTAAAAGGGAGTTTTTCCTTCCCACTGTCGCCAAAGTGCTTGCTCACAGGGGGTCATTTAATTGTCGACTTTGGACACAAAAGAGAGCCACTTTATGACACTGAATATTCTTTTGACTTTCAGCTCGCCGCAGCTTCCTAACCTAATTATTTCTAAGTGCTAAGTTTACAACTAAGGCTTGTTAGCCCTGTATCAAAGCTGCATCCATAAACTGAATACGTTTATGGTAAGCTAATCAGAGGAAAGTAATATAAAAATAATCTCAAGCACAAGCTTCCTGGAATGGCTTTTAGTGCAATGAGTTTTATTATTGGTCAGAAACACACTCAGACAAAAACTGGTTCATCCCAAAGAAAAAACTCCTAAACACAAACTTAACAATGTAGTGTATGCTGCACAGTGCAGTGAGGACTGCCCAGACCTCTACATTGGAGACAGCCAAACAGACCAACGCATGGCACAACATAGAAGAGCCACCTCCACGGGACAAGACTCGGCTGTCCATCTGCATCTAAATGACTAACTACACACTAAAAGTGTGAATCTTTACTTTTCTGCTGTAAATTTTAACACAAGTCTGTGGAGATTTGGTCTGTTTTAGAGAAACTCTCAAACAACCATCAGAGAAACTGTTTGAGGCGCTTTTATCAGCCTCAGAGGTTTCTGCTTGGATTACAACATTAACAAGACAATTTGAGTCCAGCATGGGGAAAATCACTAACAGTCAAAGTGGCTATGTAAAGATGGACACACACTGTCAATAAATTTAATTGGAGAAAAAGTGCAGACTGTGTGGGAGGTAATTGTATCAACAATGCTGATGCTTTATGTCATGTTAACACACACCTGACCTAAGCTGGGCAGGCAGAGACTACACACACCACGAGGGAGAGCGCGACAACGAACAGAGGAAGACACAGACAATTTATACACAGGAGAGTGATTAAGGGAGATGGAGACACATGGGAACACAGCTGAACTAAATCATAACTAATGAGACGGGGGAAGTAAAACTGAACATCACTCCCACAAGACAGGAGTCTGTCAACACACACACACACACACACACACACACACACACACACACACACACACACAGAATAAGACATGTGAACTTGACACTGGGACTGGGGATAAACAGACATGGAGACATGACAGACCGGGAAGACAAAGCGGCAAAAGACAAAGAGATAAACATGGGAACAGGAGGGGAGACACGTGTCGCGACCACAAACGTATTCACGGAGACAGAACACAGAGACACCAGACAGACTCGGGGACATGACTAAGGAGATTGCAGGGAAACCCGGGGACACTGATGACAGAACACAGAGACGAGACAGAGATGGACTGAAGGAGAATAAAACAACCAAGCCAGAAATCAAAGACCCAGAAAATGACACAAAATGTCTGGAAAGTAAGGGTTATTCAAGAAAACGCACACCTTTGCTACACAAGGGCTGCCCACCACCAGTGTTGGGTGTAACACATTACAAAGAAATCTAAACTGTAATCACACTACATTTTTTTCAGTAACTCGTTAATGTAATAGTGTACAACATTCAGTAATCACATTACAGTTGCAATTATCTTCTTACTAGCGTTACAGACGTTCATTAGATATCTGCATGCTGGGTGGAATCAAGCAAACATGCTTTTTTCTTCCTGCCTTGCTACAATCAGCTGTAGGAGTGGCGATGTGGACATCACCCAAAACAGAAACAACTGCAATATGTTGCTAACACAACTTCTGCTCTTTGCAAGAACCTGCACAGAAAGCATGCTAATGCTACGCTAGCCAAGAACCCAGAATAATGATAAAGGTCTTGTTATCTGTTGAAGTTCAGGGCAGCAGCATGTCATCACTCTGGGTTCTTGGTAAGCTTAGCGTTAGCATGCTGTCTGTGCACGTTCTTACAAAGGACAGAAGTTGTGTTAGCATTGTGCTCTTGTTCGTTTGTGCAATAAAAATAAAAGTAATCTTCATATCACCACTGGGAAAGGGAATTGACAAGAATTTAGCAATTCCTGTTCCATTATCAATATCACTTATCAATTCTCACTGGCTCCACTTTCCCCATCACAACAATCACTGAGCAGCATTTCACTAGCAGGGACCACATCCTTGGTAAAGGGATGAGGAGTGTGAATAGTGCTACGGTTTGGGGAAGGCTTGAAGGGGACTGGGGACGGCTCTCAGGCCAGGCAGAACCCCATGTACTAACGAGAAATAAAGGGAGGAAAGGAAGAGAGGAGAGGAGAAGAGAGGAAAGAAAAAGGGGGGGCATGAAAATGAGAACAGCAGGTATTGGAGAAGGGGGATTTTTATAGCCTGAGGCTGGAGGGTGCGTGAAGGAGGAGTGGTCCCGCTCCTGAAATTCAGATGATATCTCCACATCAAAGATGTTACATTCATGCAAATAGAGACAATCTTCCTCTAGTGTGTGGCACTATAGCCTCAGGTTTACATGGTTAACTGTAATTATGAGGTAATGCACTTGGCCATTTTACAAATAAATGATAATGTAATGAGTAGTGTAATACTATAAGTCACTCTCTCTGGCAAGTAATTAGGTAAATGTGCTATATTACTTTACTTTGTGCTGTCTCCAGCCCTTCCCATCTTGCATTTCTATACAAGCTTAGTGGGCACTAGCAGTTCCTCGATAATGACCACCCGTCTCTCCTCAGTAAGTCCAGTTCCATTGTCTTGGACTGCGTCGATGAATATAGTCCTTGCTCTACTCTAAGAGTTGGAGGGGCTACAACGAGAACGTGTGGCAGTGGTTAGGAGGGGGACAGGGATTATCACTGCCTGCTGCCACAATTAGAATCTAATTCAGTGGGACGCACCGAACAGACTCAGCAGAGAAATCAACAGTGCAATCTGCATCTTGCAGTCCCTTCCTCAACAGTTATTTTCCTCTAACAGAGCACCTTGTGTATTCTTTCTCACACAGGCCTCGCTAATGTGTTCAGCAGTAACAAACTGAATGAGCCGCAGTCATCTGTTCACACGTGACGCAGCAGAATCTCATGCTGATGAATCATCCATCTTAGCTGTGCGCTCGCCACACTGTTGTTGTTAAAAGAGTTCAAACATCACAATCAGCAACCGAATCTTCTACATGCACAATGAGAGGTCATATAAGGTAGTAATATTCTGACACTGAAGAAGTCCAAATCCAGCCTGAAGCCCATGTAATGAAACCCAAACATGGAACTTTAACCCCTCTCAGCAGCTGTTTGATTTGGGTTTTTGAACCAAAGCTGTAATCCTACGCACACTTTGACCCTGAAATCATAGATCGCAACTTTTAACCGATTTTAACCAGACTGTCGATCCTCAAGAATTTACATCCCAGACCATCTCATTCATTTTCACTGCAGCCTCCCTTTTTACAGTGCTGGCACGTGAAGGTTCTGTAAAACAAAGGATTTCTTATGGAAACAAAACAAAACAGAAAAAACTCATTACTGTGTTGTCACACACGACTGGATTAACCTTCGAGGAGGCCTGGGGTAAATAAAATAAGCTGCTGGTCCCTACTGATTCCCCCATTTCTCTCTCCAAGCGCTGCATATATGGTAGTAATTAGCAATTACTTTGTGTTCATTGGATTAAGTGAAATTTCATTTAGTAAAATGCGCCGTGGAAGCACGAGATAAAATGAAATAATCACGGCCTTGAAACCACATCTAAACTCTGTAACCTTCTACATGGAAATTTTGAAAACAGGAGACTACTCGGGGCCCCTGGGGGTGTTAGTCCAAGGTGCAGCCGCCCTGTTGGTATTCCAGCCTGAACTCTCCTTCACACCGGACTATAATATCAGATGGTCTGGTCTTGTAATTGGTGAAAGTGGACCTGTTATACTTTCCCTTGTCTTCTGTTAGCTGTGGATGGTTATATTGAACATGGACAGTTATAAATAATGAGCAGGCCAAAAGCTCAGGGTTAAGCATGTTTTTAGAGCAGAGTCTACATTTTAATCCAGTGGACCGAGGAACAACAAACCACAGTCAGTGTGGAAGCAGGTTGTTCATCTAAAACAAAAAAAAAGGAGCGAAGAAGAATCATGTTATTCAGGTTGGTCCACTCTGTTATCATCACAGACAGAATAAAAGTTTTATAAATATATAAAGTTTTTATATTGTCTGTTAGATGAATGTGCAATAATTGTACATTTGATTTTTAAATGTAATTATTCAGCCTTAGATCATTTAACCGGACAGGGACAAAATGTAGGAGACAGGAACTGAGTACAAGCGTAACAGTTTACTGATGGAACAGTGAGATTAGTGATGCATCCAAAATGAAGGTGGATGGAATGATCTAGAAAATGTCTGGAGCTGAACTGAATCTCCGACCCTTCTCTGTCTGACCTGACAGCTGGGATAGGCTTCAGCCCCCCCGCGATCCTAAACAGGATGAACAGAAGAGCATGGAAAGTTATTTCAGCCTCATCGTCATTCTAATATCCACATAATCTAACTGTGACAGACATTTATTGATCAACGTGACCGATTAGAACGCAACAAATATTGAAACACTGATTCTACAGTAAAGTTCAGAGTCTGTTAACTGCTGATTGTCCACCTGAAGAGGTGTGGATAAAGTTATGCCTGAAGTCAGTTTGTAAGGAAGATGCATACTTCTTGCCTGACGTCGTCATGAGCTCTTGTCTGTCATTTTTAGCTGAGATTATTAAGCAAAAATAAAACCAGGTTTTCTAAAAACTTTGGGCTCACTCTCCTCATTATGTAGCAGCTGTCGAGCTGTTGGCCATCACATAAAGTCAGAATTTAATACTATATATCTGAGGTAAGAAGAAGAAGTGTTATTTTGAAATGTAGATCATGCAAAGTCACTCTGGTAGAATCTGACTACAGAAACATGGAGCTGGGAATCGGCTCAACAGGTCCAACTTTAAGAACTAAAGATTAAGGTTTAAACCCAAAGAGCCCCTATCTTCATAAAGGAAGAGCTCCTCAAGGTTAACACTTCTTAGGTGGAACTGCAAAAATCTGATCTGCAGCTCTAAACGCTAATATAACTTTAAAATTGTTTTGATCTAAATTTAGATTGAGCTACTTTTTGATATGTAAAGCTTTACAGACTTTTGTCGTCAAACCAATACTGTGCTTTACACCTTCTTTTTGTCCAACAAGTGCACTTCATTAAGTACCATTACAGTCACAAGATGACTTACTTCCTCGTGCATACATAGAAAGCCGAAGATGTTCCCCATCTGAGCAGGTCTCAGTGAAAACTTGGATGACCACTGGTTGGGTCAGATAGAGCTGGGGTCGAGGAGGGCTTGTTTAGAAGTGTAAACTCAGATCAGCTGATCAGGATCAGAAGCTTGATTTTGTCCTCAACATTTAACCATCACTGCGTAAACAGCATCAAGGTGATTTCAAGACCAATGCACTCAAATTGAATCCACAAAAAGAATTACCATGTCATAGCATTTCATGAATTTTGTGTTTTCCTCTTATGATACATCCTGTGTTTTATTCTCTCTCACTCACTCACTCACTCACTCACTCACTCACTCACTCACTCACTCACTCACTCACTCACTCACTCACACACACACACGTTTTCAGATCTGAATGAAGACATCTAATTGACATAATGCTTTCCCTGGCTGCTTACCCTAACCCTCCACCAGAACCTCCACCATGAGCTAACTGTAACCCTGACACTAAAACCACAGAGTCTCAAAAATTCCTTCAAACTTGTGGGGACGGGAAATTTGTCCTCACAACTGACTGTTGGTCCCCACAAGTACAGTAGCAAGCCAATGTTTTGTCCTTACAAAGACATCTTTGTAAGGACAAAAAAAAAAAAAAAAACCACACGCGCAGACACACACACACACACACACACACACACTGTGAACTATCTATCTAATCTAATCTAATCTAACTGTCTTTTTGCCTTTTTGAAAACATGTTCTATAATTTAAAAGGTGTACATTTCTGAGTTGTCTTCAAGTGTAAAAGAATACAGTGGCTTGCAAAAGTATTCGGCCCCCTTGAACTTTCCCACATTTTGTCACATTACAGCCACAAACATCAATCAATTTTATTGGAATTCCACGTGAAAGACCAACACAAAGTGGTGCACATGTGAGAAGTGGAACGAAAAACGCTGTCCATCTAATCTGACTGGGCTGGAGCTGTTTTGCAAAGAAGAATGGGCAAAGATTTCAGTCTCTAGATGTGCAAAGCTCTCATATGGAAAAGAAATAGTAAAAACATATATGATTTACTCGTGAAAGTGGCCACTTTCTCATTACTTTCATATATTTTTTTAGTAAGTATACAAAACATACAAGTTTCATTATATAATTTTTCAAGGGATCTTATATGTGTTTTCACTCTTGTATGCTTTTCATACAAGTTTCATACAAGACAGATACAAACTTTATAAGATTTATATATATCTTTTCCATATGGGCTAGTAGAGACAGACCCTCAAAGACTGGCAGCTGGAATTGCAGCAAAAGGTGGTTCTACAAAGTATTGACTCAGGGGGCTGAATAATTACGCACACCCCACTTTGCAGTTATTTATTTGTAAAAAATGTTCCACTTCTCACGTGTGCACCACTTTGTGTTGGTCTTTCACGTGGAATTCCAATAAAATTGATTCATGTTTGTGGCTGTAATGTGACAAAATGTGGAAAGTTCAAGGGGGCCGAATGCTTTTGCAAGCCACTGTAAATAGCTATTCCCCTTCTTAAATAATTCTCCTCATTCCAACAAAACCCTGCTGGTACTGAGAATGTGTAGTTGGCACCTCAGATTACTTTCTTTGACTGCTCCAAACTTCTGTCGTTCTGTCAGTGCTAATCAGGAAACGCTGGAGAGTGTGGACTCCACATGAAGCTCTGTCAGTCTGAACCTGATCTGAACTGTAGATAGTCCACCTGGACTGGTTAATCTACCTTAGCACTTTAGGACAGAAGATAAAGAGAGAGAGAGAGTCCCTGTCACTTTCTATTTTCCCCCTGGCTTCATCCGACTCTCCCTCCCTCCTCCCCTCAGTCAGATCTCTTCTCCAAAAAGGTTCCCCAGTAACTACATTCAGCATTCACCAGAAGTGCTCCAGCGCTCGGTGGAAAGTGTGAGACTGTGGCTTTTACTCATGTACCTGCATTAAACGCAGCGACTCGAGGTCAGTAAATATTTTCACATCTCCAGGGATCGGAGGTCCTCCGGGTCAGTGAGGACTCTCTGTTGGGCTGAACACTGATGTTAATATCCGGTGGAGCTGTGAAAATGTTGTGTCTGGAAATGGACTATGTGAATGTACAACCGAACATGAGAGGGAAAACGAACTGAGCATAGTTTCAGTTTTTCTACTTTCCAGTCAAATGAATCAAATAGACAGAAAATATTAAAACGTATTAATGCAGTGAAAATGATAATGAGAAAAGTTCAGGAAAAATAGTGAACAGACCTGAGGTAGAACAAGTTACACATGTCAAATACTCCAAAATGCTCACATCGCCTCAAAAGTCCATCTGAATTCACATTGAAAGTAAATGAAGCAAATTAAGATTCATTCATGCGTTTGTGCCATTCTGATGGAAAATAAATCTTTCCTGCAAAGTTCGCAGAGGAAACACATTTGAAATTCGATTCCAGGCTCTTTTTGTGTTATCTCGACATCTTTGGTATTGAATATGAGGATCTCCAAGTATATGAGACTTATTCTTATTCACTGCTATCAGGAATGTTTCCAAGTCTCTCTCCATCCTCAACAGTTTGATCGCAAGATTGTAATTTAGATATGGATACGTCTACTCATGTATGTAAATATATTACACTGACAGTCGAGCGCTCTGCTTTCAGAGTGGGGGCTGTTTTTAATTCACTAGAGACGGAAAAGAGGAAATTAGAAAAAAAATGCAAAGTAGAGGCAACTAATGGCATACAAGTGAAGTGGTCTGAAAGCATCTCTCTACTGTAAATTCTCTACACACATATTACTCATAATACTAATTAAACTTGAAACAATGATCAGCAACTTTGTAACTGGAGAAATGACAGATGTGAGAGTGCAACGTTTTCACCCTAACAAGAGATTCTCTTTGAAAGACGTCAATATTTCACCAAGATGCTTGACCCTGAAGGTGATATCACAAGAGCAGCAAAAACAACAAAGAAAAAATGCATTAAAAGTTAAACACATTAAGCTGTGAAGGTTTACAGTAGGTGACATTCCATGTCCCTATTGCCAGTCTTGGCAGCCGGGGGTCAGTCCGCCAGGGCCTCCACTCCTGGCCGCCACCCGACACACAATGCACCCGACCCCTATGGCGCCTCCTGCGGGTGGTGGGCCTGTGGGAGGATGGGCCCATGTCTCCTCTTCGGGCTGTGCCCGGCCTGGCCCCATGAACTAAGGCCCGGCCACCAGACGCTCGCCCTCGGGCACCCTCCCCGGGCCTGGCTCCAGGGCGGGGCCCCGGTAACTCTATCCCGGGCAGGGTAAACTGTTCCCTCGATGTTCTTTTCATAAGGGTCTTCTGAATCGCTCTTTGTCTGGTCCCTCACCCAGGACCAATTTGCCATGGGAGACCCTACCAGGGAGCAAAAGCCCCCAGACAACATAGCCCCTGGGATCCCTGGGACACACAAACCCCTCCACCACAATAAGGTAGCGATTCAAGGAGGAGAATCGCTAGGAGGAGTTCAAGTATCGCGGGGTCTTGTTCGCGAGTGATGGGAGAAGGGAGCCGGAGATCGACAGACGGATTGGGGCTGCAGCTACAGTAATGCAGACGCTGCACCGGTCCGTCGTGGTGAAGAGGGAGCTGAGTGTAAAAGTGAAGCTCTCAATTTACCGGTCGTTCTACGTCCCTACCCTCACCTATGGCCACGAGCTGTGGGTAGTGACCTGAAAGAACGAGATCGCGGATACAAGCGGCAGAAATGAGCTTCCTCCGAAGGGTGGCTGGCCTCTCCCTTAGAGATAGGGTGAGAAGTTCGGCCATCCGGGAGGGGCTCAGAGTAGAGCCGCTGCTGCTCCACATCGAAAGGAGCCAGCTGAGGTGGTTCGGGCATCTGACAGGTGCCTCCTGGGCGCCTCCTGGGTGAGGTGTTCCAGGCATGTCCCACCGGGAGGAGGCCCCGGGGCAGACCCAGGACACGCTGGAGAGATTATATCTCTCGGCTGGCCTGGGAACGCCTTGGTGTTCCCCCGGATGAGCTGGAGGAGGTGGCTGGGGAGAGGGAGGTCTGGGCCTCTTTGTTTAGGCTGCTGCCCCCGCGACCCAGCCTCAGATAAAGCGGATGAAGATGGATGGATGGATGGTTTACAGTAGTACTCATTCTGAAACTCTTTACTCTTCACATATTTCTCCAGACAGCATTAAGATACTGCTCAACACAGCCGTGAAAAATAGCACAATAACACATCCCTTACTGCTACACCTCAAATACACTCAATTAATTGATTATCAACAAATGTAACCGCCGCTCTAAAAGCAGGAGTTTGGTTAGTTTGCTTTTATATTGTATGTATTCCTTAATTGCAAATGACACCTGAATTGTATTCAGAATTGAGCCTCACTTATGGAGGTCCACAATTCTAAAGTGTGTGTAAATATCTGGTTTTAACTGTGAATATACTGCTGTGTAGAAATTCCTCTTGTTTTGCATAGAAATATACTGAACATCATACAAAGCATAATATATAAAATAACATCTACCTGAGTTTTTTCTTTGAAAGAAGCTCCTTATGTCCATTGTTGTGTTCATCAGTACATAACTGAAACTGATTTATAGAGTTTGTTTAGCCGTGGAGGGAAACAACTGAAAATATGAAGTAAACACACATGTGAGCTAAGACTCTCTAAAGAAACAGCATTGTTGTTGTTCAGCTTTTCATTTCACCATTTGTTGATTCACTCGAAGAGCAAGTAACGTAATATGAGTCAAGTGATCAGTTTGATATCAATCTTTTGTGATGCACCGTCATATTTACATTATTTGTACAGTACGAATGATTTGCTTTGCTACCTGGTCAAACTTAAGCTCTCCTCTGTCTGCAGCAAATTACACTCCAAAAGACCCCGGGCTTCTGAAACAACAACCTGGGCTTAAGCCCAGTAAGACACCCCCACCACCCTCCCCCGCTCCGCCGATGCCACACAGTGAGTGTTCTTCAAGGATTTATGAATTAGTCCTCAGACTTGTAGGGAGGTGAAAAACCTGAAAAAGTTGTCAGAGTTGCTCAGGGCTCTTCTCAGTGTGAAAATCACTATGAAACGTTATCATAGATCACATTTGCGTTAGATTTAAATGACTTCCATCATCTACATCCAAAACGCTACCTGCGCATTTCTGGCTGCAAGCCCTCAGCTACCTTTGCGTGATCATGACCACAATACTTAAGGGCAGTCACTGTTGTTTCATTTCATACGACCTCTGTTCCCCATCTGCTTTCACCCATAAAACGTTTTCATAATACTCCAGGAAGCAGAACAAAAGTATAATGGTGAAGCGAAAGGTCAATGACCAGGGGAAATGTTAAAGGACACAGAAACACCAACACAAAACTGTCTGCAGACGTCACAAACTCATACAAGTTTGCAGCCATTACTGAAGCTCTAAACTTTAACTTTAAATTAAATGTCAGTGGTCAGAACACGAAACATATTTTTGGAAACATATCAACATGGCCGTCGTTTGGAACTAAAGGCCATCCTCAGGCCTCTGGTCAAGCTAAGTTTAGCTTTTGGTAAAACATACAGCTCTGGTTGTTTACCCAAGCCAGACGGATGCCAGCTGTTGCACAAATTGCAGTATACTTCAGAAAGACAAGCGCACAATCAAATCATTTCCAAATGTGAATCCCCATGTTCACTTGGAAGGTTGCCCCAAATGATGGAATAAACGTGTTGTGCATCTTTCAAGGCCATGAAGGATATCCTCTATGCAGGTCTCTGAAATGTTCAAATCTTTGCATCCAAAGTTTATGTTACCTCAACAAAAGACTAGCTGCAGCCGCTCAGTCTGTAGTCTTTACTTTATAATATAAAGCTCCTTGAGGCAACTGCTGTTGTGATTTGGTGTATAGAAAAACTGCATTGAACTGATATTAAAGCTGACATCAGTGCCTGTCCACAGAACAAAGCTGTACTGCCAAATAAATCATCGTGGATGGAAACAACAATGTTCTTCCCCCAAAACAAGTCTTTTTGGCAGCACCAATAATTATTGTGCACAGGATGGTCATACTGGTGGACATGGTCTCTCCACCTTCAGTTTCTCCCAGGCTCCAACTTCTGATACATAAAGATACGAAACATTTGGTCCTCAATCACGTTGAGGTTTGGGTTGATCCTAAAAAAAGGCACCAAACAGAATTTGCTCTTGCATTAGAGTTTATTTCAGCTCAGCCACTTAATGGCTATTTTTGGAAATTACCTCAAAGAGCTCCTGTTCTTATTTTAGAGACTCTTCATGTTCTAAATCTTAATCCTTAGTATTTAAATTTGGACCTATTCTGCACATTTCTAATTTATGTAATAACTGTTTTTCAAAGTGAAGACTGACACCTGAATTTTTAGAAATGCTGATTTTATTTTAAATGAATAAATAATATCAGCTAGAAATGACGTCCAGGAGAGCATGGCTGCTCCAGGAATGCTGTTCCATCAACAGTCAACACAGTTTTGTTTCAACCATGGCACTAATACTTCTCTTTCAGTGTAGTTATATTTTGTGGTGCGATTTGGAAAAGAACAAAACCAAGATTTCAAAGTGTCCATGTCCCTGAGCCCCTCTGTGACTGCAGGGTCTCACGAAACTGCTCAGATTTTATTTCATCAGCAAATTCAGTGAGTTGAGAACATGTGTTGACCTACTGTGTGAACAGTTTCACCCTTTTCCACTTGATGTTGCATGATCTAATGAGGCAAGTAACATCTTTATACGTGATTTCCCTTTACACTAGGTCAAGCTTCATCCCCGTCTGCCTCCAGCTAGTTTTCCCCCAGGAAAGTTGACTGTTTCCATCCAACCACAAAGCTAAAAAATACTGCTTCTTTTTGTCATCTGAACTCCAAGTAGGTCCTTCTGAGTAATGTGAGGTTCTGAACACGCTCAACAAAAGTCCTTAGCTGAAAAAAATAAATGTTAATGTAATTCAGTGCACTCAATCACAGCAATTTTCATTTGATCTCTGGGCCTGACCTGTTCTTTCTTTCCTTTTACTGACTCTGAACACTCCAGGCGGCTGGTGGGAATTAATAGGTGTTAAATGCAGGTTCAATAGCATTAGACTGTGACAGTCCACGCTATGCATGGAACCAAACTATATTATTACTGGCATAAAGAGCAGGACGGCAATCTGTTCAATGATGAAGAGCACATATTACATTTAGAAGCATGCAGCTGAGGCAGCAGGACACACAGATACAAACCATAATCATGAGATGGAAATAGGTCAACATGCTCAGATAAACACGCACAGCAGGGCTGCAGGCTGCAACAGTCTGGTGGCATTTAAACTGGGCACAGTGACGCAGTCACTGGTCAGCAGATCTGAGAGGTCTCTATTTGGGCTATCAAATGAGCAGTCCACAGATATAACCTGGTGCTGATGCAAAACAAAAACATTTAGGTTTTAGCTACGTGTCTTGGGTAATCCAGGAAGATAAGCCAGGACAGGACAGATATGGTCCCTCTTTTTTGTACCGAGCTTCACTCCTACACTTTGATCAAGCTGCCGACAAGATAAAACTGACTAAGCAAGTCCTACCAGGAGAGAATGACAATTAACAAGTCAAGGAGAAATAAAAGGTTGAAGTATAGTTTGCAATTTTTGCTCAGTTTTTGAGCTAATCTATAAAATGAAAGAAGCTGGTGCTGATAACTGAGGTGGATTTGCTGCAAAGGGTTCAATATTGGCGCCGAGCCCCATTTTAATTTGGAAAACAAAATTAAGTGTACAACCAATAGACTTTCAGTCTATTCTTTTTTTGTTATTTAAAATGAAACAGATTTATGGCTTAGTGCGGGTCTCTCATTATCTTTAACACTTAAATTGATTCTACAGTTGGGAGACTCAGATTCAGTCAAACGCAACAAAGTTGGCTGGATTATATGAAAGCGACTCAAGACGTTTTGAAAGCAGAGCAGTGAAATATTCTGCCCAGGCAGTTTGATCTCATCTCATTCGGTCCACATTTCACTCACGCAATACAAAACAATTCAATTCAATTTTATTTATATAGCACCAAATCACAAATACTGTCTCCTCAATACAACAGATAAAAAACCCAACAATCATATGACCCCCTATGAGCAAGTACTTTGGCTACAGTGGGAAGGAAAAAGAGAGAAAAAAGAGATGAAAAACAGGATAAAGACATGCTGTGGAAGAGAGACAGAGATTAATAACAGATATGATTCAATGCAGAGAGGTCTGTTAACACATGTTGAGTGAGAAAGGTGATTGAAAAGGAAAAACTCAATGCATCATGGGAATCCCCGGCAGCCTACGTCTATTGCAGCATAACTGATCCACCTGATCCAGCCCTAACTACAGTGGCTTGCAAAAGTATTCGGCCCCCTTGTGTGTGATCTAATGTCAGTACAAATACAGCTGCTCTGTGACGGCCTCAGAGGTTGTCTACGAGAACATTGGGAGCAACAACACCATGAAGTCCAAAGAACACACCAGACAGGTCAGGGATAAAGTTATTGAGACATTTAAAGCAGGCTTAGGCTACACAAAGATTTCCCAAGCCTTGAACATCCCACGGAGCACTGTTCAAGCGATCATTCAGAAATGAAAGGAGTATGGCACAACTGTAAACCTACCAAGACAAGGCCGTCCACCTAAACTCACAGGCCGAACAAGGAGAGCGCTGATCAGAAATGCAGCCAAGAGGCCCATGGTGACTCTGGACCCAGTTGGTGCGGGGACAGAACAACGAACGCTGTTAGCGGCTGACATCTTGCTTTAGTGATCCATAAAATGTGCAGATAAGCTGTGGCTGCAGTGAAGCTGTAACTGAGACAAAAGAAAGCCACAATAAACTGCAAAGACAGTCTGTAACTACAACCGGAAGTCATCATCTTTCATTTTGTTTAGTATCACGGTTATTGCCAGTGCAGAGGTGTCGTGACGCCAGAGAGAACAGAGCTGAGACAAACGTCCTCCTGCTGTGTGCTTCACGAGAATGATGTCTGACCTCATCCACCTGACGTTCACCATGGCTGACGTGAGAAACGGAGTTAAATGCAGAATATTTGTCACTGTGATTGGATTTAACAGCCAGTATATGTTATTTAAATCTCCTGGTGCCTTGGAGTTTGAGAACAGGGGAAAGCAAGTAAACCTTTAGTTTATATTTAGAACCAATAAACATCTGCAGTTAATAAAAAATGTGTGTTAAATATTAGAACAAAAGCATCTGAGACCTCACCATTCATGAAGTGCATCCCTGTGTGCACAGGGTATCGGAATTAGTCACAATGTTTGCAAATTTATGTTTAAAACTCATAATCATAAAGAATAGTTTCAAACACTTGTGCATGCAGACCACAGCTGACTCGAAAAGCCAACCACTCTGAGCTGGGCTGAGCATGAACTCTGACTGTTCATGCAAATCTGCCCATGACGTTATGAGTAATTCTGCTAACAAACAAACAAACGAACCAAAACAATCACATCACCTCCATCTTTCATAATGCGCATGAAAAGCTGCGTCATCATTGAAAAAATGAAAATTAGAAGTTTGTGGTGCTGCATCTTTAACATGTGTGCAACTCCAGCGCTCTTCTGTAGCTTGTTAGGTTTTACTTGGAAACAATCAGACTTGGGCAGAGCGATTAATGAGTTGTATAAAAGAGCATAATCTGAATAATCTGAATGTAGCATTGCCTACTTGAAAGATTGAAATCTTGAAAATGGGAGCTGTCAGAAAGCACAGATTCATTTAAGAGTTGTTTTAATAAATTAAAAGTTTGCATCCTGTTGCTTTGTGGGATGAATCAGCTGCGTGCTATGAAAAGATCAGTGCTACAGTTTTCTAACTCAATCTGCCAAGCTCGAAACCTCTTTAGTGCCCGAGCTTCCTCCCCCGTAGAGCCTCGTTTCATAATGCTGATACCTCTCATTTCCTCTGTGTTCTGCTCTGCTGATTTGATTTGATTGATATGACTGTTTGACCACGCGTGCTTATTTACATACATCTACTTTTCAGTGCAAAATTTCTTTTGATGTTACAAAAACCTCATTTGCCCTTCACCTATTCCCGTGCCTCCGATTTATCCTTTTACCACCTACAGATGCTGCTGCAGCCCACTTTCCCCTCAGGGATGACAACTAATCAACTAATCTGGTCTATTGATATTTTCCAGTAGCTTTATCTTACATAATCCTAACAAACTGCTCTGAGCTCACTCCAGCTTCTTGTGCAGTTTTCACTTTGTCAGTCCCCGAGGTAACCGTTTACAGATGGAGTGTGTGCGTTTGTGTGCACATCCTAATCTGAAAAGGCTGTGCTCGAGATCCATTATCAAGATGATTTCTAAAAAGGCCAATACCGTGGAGACTTTTATGATCTATAAGGTGTTTTTATTGTGTCCCCAGTGAGTTAATTTCAGGGAAACGTGGATTAAAAATGATTAGTTGGTTAGAAAGACCTTCGCAGACTTAAACGCAGACAGATTGTGTAATTGCCAGAGTGTCCTTGAGCAAGATATCATCCAGCATGAAATGAAGCAGCGACAGTGTTCTTGAGAAAAAGAATACAGTACATCTCAGGTCAGGTTCTGTCTGCTCAGGCTGCAAGATTTACAGCTCGAAACTCAAGGGAAACATAACGCAGGAGGGGCACAGCGGCACCGTGTCGTACAGCTGACGATAGACCTTCAGATTTTGAGTTAAAACCCACTTTTCTGCTACTTTTCTACAAAGTGTCCCCCTTTTAAGGTCAGTTGCAAATAATGGATGGAATGTGAAGTGAGGAAGTAATTTAAGGCTTCCAATTTCAACTTTCTTTCGATTTTTCATACCTGATCCAACAGAATTCATTTCATCTGACATGATTGAAAAGTGCAGGATCATATTCAGAGTTTTGCACACTTTCGCGGTTACTAAGTTCCACTTAAACAGTGGCACGAATATTAAAACTGCATTCATGCTACTTGATGGAGACACTTAGGATCAAAGCTGCCACCAAATGGCAGATTTCACGTAAATTTATAGCCACAGTACAACATTGGTAGTCTTGGAAAAGGTTAAAATTGTTAGAGGAAGAAGGTGAGTGGTACAGAACTTTTCCCGGGGGCAATTAGTGAACTATTCGTGAGGCAGAGAATATGCTGATCCTTTTAAAAGGTGTCCAAATATAATAAGATAAACTAAAAGAGACTAAATTTGATTTGCAGTGGTATGCACACAGCTTTGGCAGGCGGCACAGGGATCATTGTCACCCACAACTATTCATCTCCTGTAATTCTACTTCCTGTACATTATGTAAATTAATTTTCTTAGCTTTGACTTTTCACTCAGATGGTTCAAATCCTCACATTCACCTGTGGGCACTGACCTTTGTCTGGGCTGCTTGTACTCTGTCCAACACCAAAAACCAAACATTTATACCCCTTTATACCTTAAACTATACAACCTTGTCCTCTTCTGGTTGTTTGTACCATTTTTAGTTTTGGATGAAGTTTTAGTTGTGAGCACAATGACTCCTGAATCTGTGACGTGAGCCCCCTGTCTCCAAAAAAAACTTCATTTTCATTTGAGGAGAGAGGACAAGGCTGTAAGAAGCTGGTGAGTACGACAGATGATAAGCAAAGTGTATTTTGGTGATTGTGCTGTATCCCTGTGCACGATACATGCAGGACAGTATAGTCTTAACCACGATAACCACAAAGTAATCACACGAAACACCAAGACCCTAACCCATCGAGTCACCAAAATGAGCGTGGGCACATCTAGGCCAAATTTGGTGCCTTTAGGTTAATGTTTAGTTTTAGCTGCCATTTAAAAAGAGTGCGTTGGGGTTAAGCCTTAGTCTGGATTAGAGAGACAAAGATTGCCTTATAACCCCTGCACTGTCTGCCAGCGTTGCATGCTCCCAATGCACCACTGGCTTCAACACTTTTGACTTTTCTACTGAAATCTGCTATTTGGTTTCCTGCTTATAGTCCCAGTGATCACCTTTGGAGTGAAAATCAGGTCAGTTGGATATAGAAGCTGACATTTGCTATTTAGACGTGCTTTTGGTTCATCGCAGAGGTGCAAGTGGACTTTAAGATGAGACACTAACGAAGCAATATTAAACAGCTGCAGGGGTTCAGAGGTGCATAAGGAGAGAAGGCTGAGCTGCAGATTGGTTCCACTTATGATATGTGTACAAGAACCTATGGGTATTATTCATTTCTAACAATAATGATTCATAAATGTCCAAAGCTAGAAAAAAACTAAAGCTTCTTTATAAGACTGGACACTGGAGGAGAGATGGTAGAAAGAATGAAAGAGTCTTAGGTATTCAGAGTAGAGGCAATGATGTATTCCCATCATCCCTACCATAAATTAGGCCTTCGATAAGTATAATATATGTGCTTAGTTGTCGATTATCAGTTGCACCCACAATGCACAATCCGTGACGTTGTTTCGCCCACCGTTAATCACAGACCAACGTATTACACCAACAAACTTTAGTTAAATCCTAACGAGAAGTTCTGCTCTGGTAAAATAAGTTTGGCTGGTGACTCACAGTGAGTCAGTGAGTTGCATAAGGTTCTATTCTCAGTAGAAGAGTTTCTATGTTTCATTGTGGATTTATAATGTTGTATAATTATTTGAACCATTGTGTATAATCTCAATAATAATTGTAATTTGGGCTGGAATAATGAGTTAGACAGGACCGAGACTGAAGGCAGAGCCATGCAAAGTGTTCCTTTCTTTTAGGACGTTTAAATGAAACTCAAATGTAGGTAATTTCTATGAACTGTTAAAACTTTGACCTCATTAAAAAGTGTTTATCGATCCAAAAAAACGAAGCAGTTCTCCAAACCTTCATCATGTTCAGTGTAAGCGCTGCTTCACGTCAATGACACCATGTCATTGAGTGTCCTTGTGAAGTTTATCAGCTCAAAAGCCAAACTGAAGGAGAAAGTATTCCTGTCACCATAGCAACTCTTTCACTAAAGTACTTGTAGGGCAGGATTTTTCTCAGTGATAATTCACTGGAGTTTTTTACCTTCCTCTTCAGATGAATGCTATCATGACAGAGGATTTCGTTTTTAAAAACCATAAAAAGTTACATATTTAATGAAGGTTATTGTGGTGCAACTGTCAGTTTCAGGCCGTGATTGAAACAAAACAAAACAACTATGATCTGATTAGTCAGCAAACTCATTAGAGGAAGGCAGTGCTACACCCCTTCCATCTTATTTACTGAGGAAGAAACTGCTTATTTCATCCTGAATTGCACAGAATGTGAAAGCTAATTATTTTTAGTGCTTTCCTGTTGGCAGCTGCTGCTGCTTCTTTGTTCATCTGCTTGAAAAGTGGAACATAATGACACCGAATGTCTCATCCATTACTCTTCAGGGTTTCAGAGTATGAGACTGTTCGTTGGGGGGGAAACACTGGGAATCGCAGAGCTGCAGGACTCGTGCCATCCCTCACATCATCCAGACTTGTGACAACGTGTCCTCTCTGGGCCTCGGGGTGTTTTTGTGGGGCAGGTGGCCTCTGCAGCAGGGATGTCACAGTCACTCTCATACCGATGCCTACTAAAGCAGCAGGGACAACCCACCCGATCACCACATGCTGCACGATGGCATCCAGTCCTGCACATTCTTCTCCTCCACTGCACTTAAAAAAATTTCATGGCAGTTATTTTAGCACTTTATTAAATCCACAGACATATGAAGACTCCTTAAAGTCATCTGTGTAAGTGTAAATAAATGCTGAACAAATAAAATTCCCAAATGTCAGCCCACCATGTATTTGTCACTGCTGCACAGGAGGCTGCAGGAGGTGTTGCTGAATAAAGACCAACTATGGCCCAAAAAAAGGACTAATTTTTGTGCCTTCATGGTGGAGAAGTTCTAAGACCTGCTTTCATTTTATGAACAAATATGGTTTGTAACTTCACTTCTGGTTAGGAGACAGAAATAAAGCATTTCCACCTTAAACGCACTGTTTTACTGCAGATAAATAATCGCTCTGTAAGCCTGAGCTCTGGTCTCCTGCTCTAAGCATATTTGGCACCATGACAGACAACTGACTGCAAGAAAACAGACAAAAGAAAACTAGGGCAACCGCTCTCTTCAGGTCACGCCACAGCATCGCGGTTGGGTCAGGGCCATCGAGACGCATACATTTTATAGTATTGTGTGAGCTAGCTTCTGCTGAGCTTTTTAAGTGTTTGGTTTGATCTCCATTTTAAAGTAGCAACAGTGCTGAACTTCCTAGAAAGGTTTTTGTGGCTTCATAAAAATCCAGGACATTAGAAATATTTGTTTCAAATGTCGTTGTGATTGAGGCATGGTTCCCATTAAGCTTTCCTTCTCTTGACTTTCCCAGTAAAGACTGTAGGGTTAAGTCTCTTTATGACCCAGTCTCCAATCTCATCTTAACTGGAACACAAGACAAGAAGTCAGACAAGCACAGAGGTTCACTCACTTTTCCCAGATTTGTCCCAGTAAATACTCACTTTCTTAGTCAATCCAAAGGAGGCTAATACTAATGGAAAGGTGGAAGAAAAGAAACAGATGTTTTATTAATGCATGATTACAAAGACAGCTTAAAGCTACAAAGGTGTAAATATAGAGGAAAGTTCTATGATTTCATATTTTACTGTACCTGTTCATCTAATATCAGTCCGCTAAGGTGGACTAAATGAGTCATTACCGTACGTAATGCAAGCGAGGTCAGCTGTGAGTCAGTGCTCTGAAAGAGGGAAAAAATAACTGGTGTCTCTCTCTTGAAATCTTCCTCATACTTGTAACTACGTAGCTCAGGAGGAAATGGATACATGAAATAAATGCATGAAATGAGTGAAATGAATGACTTCTGACCCATTTACAAAACTTTTTTTTTATCAACTAGCTCTGGCTATTTAAAATAATGATCTTGAACTGGAACTTTTATCTCTGGAAGATCAGTCAACTGACAATTACCACAAATGACCACCATTACTAAAGGAACCGAGACGCTAAAGCACGGGACATATGTGGAAAATCAAAGTAAGATTTATGTCTTTTAAGTGCAACACACAAACACAGACAGTAAATATCCTGCGTCAGACCACTGCCCCGTCTCTGGCTTTGACCGTCAGCAGCACTAAAGAAATGCAGCACGTGGAGCACGTGCAGCCTCTCAGCTGTAGCTGCTTATTCAGTTAATCACTACTGCAAAGCAACTGTGTGTTGCACTAAAGGGTGTTAACATGGAAACAGTAGCATTTACTAGTGTAGCTTAATGAAACAGAGACATTCGTTAGAGGTTTACAGGCGCTGCCACACATCACTGAATCAGAGAAGTCAGATCGCAAATACTCTGAATGCTTCGTAGCTGCGTTGCTTGCCTGCAGACTCCTTTTCTCAAAGCGACAAATACCACTGCTGCTTCACTGTTTTAAAAAAATGGGGGTTTAAAGCAATGAGTCAAAACAAACAGTCATGTTCTCGACATCTTAAAAAGTGTGCCATCTTCCTGCTGCTTTGCCTGTGTTTGTATATAAATTCTAAAACTGCCTGGATTAAATATATATATAAAGTCTATTTTGGCCAGAACACTGAATCTAATGAAAAGGTGTAAAGCTTTCTCATATATCCAGCTTAATGTTCGCTGTATTCCACTTTGGACTGTAAATTCAGGCCGTTGCCGCCATAAAAATGGCTGTTAATGTTGAGATGACTATGAACCCCTTCAGCTAAATCACAGTTAAAAAACACTTAGCAAAAGGGCACCTTAGAAAAAAAAGTTAAGAAATTGCTTTCCCCACTCTCTCTGACACCTTGTAATAATAAAACTGGGTTTGTAAAAGATCCAACAGAAGCAGGACGAGGATGAGGCTTCGAGGGAAGTACAAAGTCAATGAAACCATTGTGACTACTCAGCAAGAGCTGAAATTATTTATGCCGAGTACATTTTTCATCAAAGAGTGAGTTCAGTGGCCTCTAATAAACAACTTTGACTTAATTGGTGTACTGTTATAATATATCAAAGGAGAGAAAATTAGGTTACATCCACTGATTGGTGCGAGTTGTAAGGAAGCAGGGAGGCCTAAAGGTTAAAATCACTGGAAATTAGGCCTCTCGCCCCAGAGTTCAAGGAACGAGCACAACGTCCTCAATACAAATGTGCAGGGTGGCAAAGGCGGGTGTGTTTAACGGCTCGGGTGCACTTAGAATGAAACACCTACAACATAATAACAGAAAATAAATGATGTAAATAATTTTATAATCATAAAGGAAACAAGGAGTGAAACTAAACGTATTTATGCAAATATTACAATTACATTGATTTTTTTCATTATATTAAAAAAAATCTCAGCATTTATCCAATAAAAGCCACAAAGTTTGTTTTTGTTCAATATAAGCATTTCCTTTAAGTGCAGCTTTGTCAGCAATCTTTCATGTACAGTAACTTCATGTGATCAAAAAATAAAGGTAATCTTGACTAGTCGTGTTTCTCATATCAAAGAGGCCAAACGTTAAACTTCAGCGGAGCTGCTGCGTGCGCCTTTCGATCACACGCCCAGATTTTGACAGGTTTGAGAACCGATTCGTTTTAAAATGTCGCAGACAAAATTTACTGGTGCATGTCTTGCTCTCACCTCTACTGCAGCCGCTGGCATCAGCCTTTGCAGCTTTGGCCCAGGAGTTTGATGGTGCCAGTCTGGTGAAAGTTTTTTTGGCTAGCTTAAAACCATTTTCTCGATTGGGTACCGATGAGTGGGAAAGGGTACAGTTACTTTTACTGATTTACTAATTACATTTGTGCTTTTAGCAGGAAATCACAATTTTGTTCAAAATGTGTACGTGGGTACTTTGTAACTTTTTTGGATTTTTACAGTTTATTGAATAGCTTTAATAAAATGAAGCTTAGCAACATTAACCTGTGTGTCTAACACAGTGAAAGGTGTGTATTTTCACTCAGCTGTGATTTCAAACTTGATTGCTTAAAACTTTTATATATTTATAGTTTTATATTTACTGTTTATTATCAGTCCACTACTCTGCGCTGTTTTTCTGCTATGAAGAACCTTTCTTGACACAGAGTGCTTCAACTTTACTGCAGCCGCAGGGATTATAAATTTAACCATACACAAGGAAGAATTGCCCGTCTCCTCAGTCTCCTCCCTTAAAGTGATGGATTACATCCATCAGTGCAGAAGGAATTCTTTTAAAGTAAATATTATTCATAGAATTGGCCCTTGTGACAACAACAGGATGAGAAAAAGGGAACATCATCATCTTCTCTTTGGGGAAAATAGTAGGTTTGGCTGTTTAATATCAAATATTTTATACTTAATATCATTTAATTTGAATTTACTCCCAGGCTTTGTTTGTTTGTTTCCCCCACCAAGTCTTAGCTCGAGCTCCTTTTTCATTCATCCTCAATTCTTGCCAGAACACATAGTGAGCTTTAGAGCAGGCCAGACTACAACGTTTTTTATTTGATGTGGTGTCCTGAATCGAGAAAGGAAATAACGGCTGATTTTGAACCTCTACCGGCTGTTTATGTCATGGTTCTGGGTTTTGACCCGGTGTTTCGAGTTTTGAGTAGGGGCCATGAAGTTAGTTAGGTTCCAGTTATTCATTGTTTCATCCTTTGTACTCACTCTGGTGTTTGCATCCTCAGGTCCTAGGCTATGTTCACACTGCAGGTCTTAATGATAAATTCAGATTTTTTGATCAAATCCGATTGTTTTGTCTGCTTGTTCACACTACAAATAAAATGCGACAGCAAACGCGCTCTAGTGTGAACGCTCAAAGCGGCCGCATGCGCAAAAGAGGACGTCACACACAACGCGCTCTGTTTAGACCCAGAGCAAACAGTATTGTTTGACTGATGGCCTTAATATAAAGACTTGTTTCCCAATTTTGCTTTAAGTTATAAAGTTATTTTGTTATTTACATTTGGCCTAATAATGATCCTTATTGCTGTTTTAGAGGAGCGCTGCTTCAAAGGATAGTTGCAGATAAAATGTTCACGTTTCTCCAACGTTGTCTTCCCAAGAGTTTCACTGACATCTACACTGGATAGCCAGGAAGCGTTCACGATGTCTTCTCCGGCGCTGATAATTGGCGTCCGTCTTGTGTCAGTGACGTAAAAGACGGATTTAATGCAACATGACCATCAAACAGCAGTCGCTTTCTAAAACATCAGATATGTATCGGATTCAGTACCACATACAAAAGTGACCCAGATCGTATTTGAAAATATCGGATTTGTGCCGTTCACACTGTCACACCATGATTGTATAGATGGTTGCATAGGGTCAAAAAAGTCAGATTTGATGCGCTTTCGCCTGCAGTGTGAACGTAGCCTAAATTTGTTATGTAGCCTTTAAGTTTCTCTCATCAGTCCTCCCTGTGTTGCCCGTTCTCTTGTGTCTAATTTCCTGTGTTAGTAATTTCGGTCTCCCTGTGAAGTCTCGTCTCCATGCTTATTTGCCCGTTTCCCCAATCATGTCTCGTCGTGTACTTCCTGTTTTATTTTGTCAGTCTCTCGTCTCATGTGCATTCTGTTCAGTTTTGCTTCCCCTGTCTTGTCTTGATTTGTCCCTCCTGTGTTCCCATGCATCTCCACATTTCCTAATCACCTCATGTGTATATGTGTTATGTCAGTTCCCCATTGTCCCTTGCTGGAACGTCAGCTCATCTCCCTCCATGTTCCAGGTTGTTAGGTTTGGTTAGCATACGCCTTCATCACCTTTTGCCTCTTGTTTTGTATGCGTGATGGCTGCAATTACAGGCACACATATTGGGTAATATCTACCAAACATCACAGAGCTACAATAGACTTACACATAACACTACACTTTTCTTTCTTTAAATACGGAATTTAATTTACAGAGTAATACAGAATTGGTTTTGGTTTAGAACTTATTGACTTATACAATCACATAATAAAATAAGTGCGCACATTTTAGTTTACACTGGAGGTGGAAAAGGGGCGGAGCAAGCCTATTTGGACCTTCAAATTGGGTCATACCACAGCTCTGGATCACGGAGTGAAATTTTATTATGTTACTTTCAGTTAAGTTTGTGTGTGTTTTATCCCTTTTTGTGCTTTTGTGGGTGGATCGGCCACTATTTAAGTTTCCCCTGTGTCTCATTTAGGTCAGTTTGTTTGTTGCCAGCTTTTGAGTTCCTTTACTTTGACCCCTTTTATGAGCCCAAGATTTTGATTTTCTGTATAATTTAACCAAATTTGCTTTTTGGGTTGAATTAAAAAATGTAAAATTGGAGTTTAACCTGTGTTGGACTTTCCTTTACTGCTCGGTCCATCACAGTATTCTTGGCTGGTTTTCATTCAGCCTTTAATAAACGGCTCACCTTTTATTAAGATCAAGCTCCATCTTCACGTGTCTGCGTTTCTGCTCTCTCTTCAACAACTTCGCTGCAGATTGTCACCGCTTACTGCAGAAAAGAATACAAGTGACTTTAAACAACTCAAAACTGTTTAAAAGTCTTGGAAAGAGGATTGTGTAAATGCCATGTTGGATTATGACGTTCTTTAAAAAAGAATTAAATAATGTTGCTTTTTCCATTGTGTAATCCCCCAAACCCCCAAGACACTTTTTGAGTGTCTAAATTTTTCCTGTGTTCCTCCTGTCAGGATGAGCAGCCGTCTCTAACTTTGTCATTTTTGTTGAAGAAGTTTTACTTCACCAACAGTTTATTGTACTGGACCACAGTCTATGCCCACAGTGCTTCCTGCAACAAATAAAGTATTGAATTAAGTATGAAGCACGCTACATTCAAATTGGTGCTAACACCAACATTATGTATTTGGAAACAGAATGGGTTAATGTCATATAAGAACAGAGACTTCCTTATGAGTAATTTGACGAGGCTTAAAGGCAAAAAATCAGCACTATTTTACCCCTCTGAGTAATTACTGCTTTTTCCCCACCTCTTTGTAGTCCTGCCTCTGAGTCAGTGGGTGTAATTTGTTGCTTTGTGGCCCAGAAGAGGTGTTTTTTTTTTGTGCTCTGTGATAAGTCAATCATACTGTATGTAAACCTCAGCTATCTTAACTAACCCAGCAACTTATTAATCTACACATATAAAAGGAACGGCTGAATTAGTATCTACAGAGTCTCTTAAGTAGTGCTCATCAGTAGTGCACAGATATATGTCACTCACTCACAGTCAGTTAGATGTCTTCATACGAACCAAATATGTGTACACGCAGCTACATGCACAGTCGCAAGAGCATAAAGCATGAATTATGCATCATGACATCAGTGGATAAGAACAAGACTGGTGTGCTTACATACATTGTACATAATGGAAAGAAGAATGTCCTACATTTAAAGGAGCTGTGGGTAAGCACTCACACTGCATTCCCTGCTGTTTACTTGATCTAACGTCTAATTAATCACCTTACCACTAATTAATCATTTGGCTTTGTTGTGCACTGCAAGGAAAACTACTGCTGTGAGATACAGACCATTTTCTTTCTCGAGAATGAAGTTATTTCAGGGCTATGTTGTAATTATCAACCCAAGTAGGAGCACAGAATGTGCTTTAACAAGGGAGGCCTAAAAATAGTACAGAGATTAGATGGCGTCAGCGCCCTGACCCACTGGTGTCCAGACAACCATCTCACCCTCAACGTCGCAAAGACAAAGGAGCTGATAGTGGACTTCCGGAGGTGCAGAGAAGTACACACCCCCATCACCATCAACGGTGCTGCTGTGGAGAGAGTGAGCAGCTTCCGGTTCCGTGGTGTACATCTGGCTGAGGATCTTACGTGGTCAGTACACATGAACAAAACAGTTCTTCTTTCTCAGGAGACTGAAAAGATTTGGCATGAGCCCCCGCATCCTCAGGACCTTCTATCGCTGTGCCATTGAGAGCATCCTCACTGGATGCATCACCACCTGGTACGGCAACAGCACCGCCTACAACCGCAAAGCTCTCCAGCGAGTAGTGCGGTGCTCTGAACGGATAATTGGAGGTGAGCTTCCCTCCCTCCAAGACATCTACAGGAAGCGCTGCCTGAGGAAAGCAGGAAGGATGGTAAATGGCCTGTATTTATATAGCACTTTACTAGTCCCTAAGGACCCCAAAGCGCTTTACATATCCAGTCATCCACCCATCCACACACACATTCACACACTGGTGATGGCAGCTACATTGTAGCCACAGCCACCCTGGGGTGCACTGACAGAGGCGAGGCTGCCGGACACTGGCGCCACCGGGCCCTCTGACCACCACCAGTAGGCAACGGGTGAAGTGTCTTGCCCAAGGACACAACGACCGAGACTGTCCAAGCCGGGGCTCGAACCGGCAACCTTCCGATTACAAGGCGACCTCCCAACTCTTGAGCCACGATCATCAAGGACTCCAGTCACCCCAGCCATAAACTGTTCAGACTACTTCCATCAGGAAGGAGGTTCTGCAGCATCCGGTCCCGAACCAGGAGACTGAGAGACAGCTTCTTCCATCAGGCCATCAGACTGCTGAACACTTCATAGACACCTCAGCTTCACTACTGGAACTTCAACATTATGCACTACATACTGTATATAAATGCCACTTGCTTTGCACAATATCCAACTACAAACCTCTGTATATTTTATTTTAATTTGTAAAATATGACTCTTATATTGTACATATATTCATTGCTCTCAGATTTCTTATATTTTGCTTGTTTTATGTTATTGTAATTTTGCACACCTCTGTTGCTTGTGAAGCTCGCACACAAGAATTTCACTCGCATGTACTGTACCAATGTACCTGCACATGTGATGTGACAATAAAAGTGATTTGATTTTGAGATTACATTATATGAAATGAAACTGTAAACTGAGACTCAGTCATTCTGTAAACTCATATCTTATTCACAACGTAACATAAAAAATATGAACGTGTTGCAACAGAAAATGTACAATTTTAAGAAAAATAAAATTACGTCAGGAATTTGGCGACAGCGACACATCTCAAAGAAGTTGGCAGAGGGTCAAGCAGACACAGGTCACAGAGCTTTATCCTGTATTTGTGGACGGCACAGAGAACTGTGTTTGCAGGCAGGGATTTCTGGAAGTCTGCTATAAGCCATGCATTGATTTCATGACAGGGCTTGAGTGCCCAAAGGTCATTCAGTACTGATATTTTTAATTGTCCCAGATTCTTTTGATGATATTACGTACCAAAGATGATGAGATATTCAAAGTCTTTGCAATTTTATGTTGAGGAACATCATCACATGGTATGGTTTTACTTCTGAGAAACTGCCTATTAAAATATTGTTTTTTAATTTTTTTTATAGCTAATAATGTTGCTGACCTATTGCTAATTAACCTACATGTAATTACCTGCAAAAATGTTCCTCCAGCTGTTTCTTTTTAGTACTGTTACTTTTCCAGCCTTTTGTTGGTCCCCTCCCAACTTTGCTGCCGCCAACTAATTCAGAATTTTTCTTAAAATGTTACAATTGCTCAGTTTAAAAACTTGAGATGTTTTCCGTGTTCTGTTGTGAATACAATGTTGTTTAATGAGATGAGATTAACTACATTCCATTTTTCATTTACCATGCCTGTCCAACACAAAAACACAGGCATGCTAATTTATCATATTGTTCTTTTCCTGTTTCACTGTACGTAATCACTGTAAAAGATAAGGTAATCAGTGAGTGTACTGGTCACTATTAGCATCACTGTTTGATGAACACTTTTACAGATATGGGACCAAAAGTGGCCCCAGAGTGTCGCTGCACTCGTTGTTTAGCAAAATGTGTTTACAAATAACATCATCATCAACATAACGTACACATCATGTAGCTGTGACGTTGCCATTCATACAGACCATCTAAAAAGCATTTTACATTCCCACACTCTGCTAAGCAGCCTTGCTATACTTAGCTGATAGTGTATGGTCAAAACAAACAAAACAGTGACAGTAAAGTTCTGACTCTACAAATGAATGTGTGATGTCACAATGACCACCATAAGAACATTCAGAAGGAGGCTCCACCGTTGTGGACTGCAGTTGCTACTAATAGTCCTTAGTTATCCTTTGCAACCCTTGTTAGCTCATAAAACAAGGTCTAGCACTGGTAGCTGCAGACTACAACAGTGAAGATAGAGCATGCCTAAGTGCGAGAGAAGAGACTTTTCTACAGAGCCTGAATGATGTTGAGGGCCAATGCATCAGACTCAGTAAGGAAACACGAGATGGAAACGGTTAAGGCTAACCACTTAGAAATGGTAACATGGCAAAATCGGTTAATTGTGACCGAGTCAAGAAATAAATATTAAAGTATTTTTAAAAAGAAGGGGGGAACAATGACCCATGGAAGTTTTGTATGTTTGTGATATTGGGTGTATCTCAGAAGCACTAGTTAGATTTTCACAGATAAGATCTAAATTTGCCTTAATGGATTTGGCTTCAGTAGATGTGCACAAAAAATGTTAGTTAGAAAGGCAACTCAAAACGCAACCATGAGCCCCCATCATTATCTTCTACCATGCCAAACGCCAGCATCGGGAGCGTGTGGAGTCTCGCTTCCGCCAGGGCGACACACAGAGCATGTGACACTGACTACGGACAATCATGGATCATAAAGCCAGAGACACTGCAACGATCAACGCAGAATCTGCTTTCACCAATGAGTTGAACATGTACTACGCCCGCTTTAAGATTAGCCAGGCGGTTAATGCTAACAACCGCCTGGCAACTGAGGACGGTGACATCATCAGAGAGGTACTGGTGAACAGCATCGCAGAGCACGACGTCCAAGCGGCACTGAGGAGACTGAGCACAAGGAAAGCGGCAGGACCAGGCGGCACCGCCAGCCATCTGCTGCGTTGCTGTGCTAACCAGCTAGCAGGTGTGCTCACTTCCATTTTCAACGAGTCCCTTGCTAAGAGATCATGCAAGAGATCCACCATCATCCCTGTGCCCAAGAACAACAAGCCGTCATGCCTGAATGACTACCAGCCAGTTGCACTGACTTCGGTGGTAATGAAGGTGTTCGAGAGGCTGCTGAAAAACATCATCTCTTCTTCCATCCCAGACACCACAGATCCGCTCCAGTTCACCTACCAACCCAACAGATCCACAGAGGATGCCATCGCCCACGTCCTGCACAACACCCTCAACCACGTGGACAAGAAACAGGGTAACTATGTGAGAATGCTGTTTGTTGATTACAGTTCAGCGTTTAACACAATAGTGCCCGGCAGACTGAAGCTGAGGGATCTGAGACTCAACAGCTGTCTGTGTGCATGGGTGTTGGACTTCCTCACTGACAGAACTCAGGCGTGAGGGTGGGTAGGTGAATTTCCCGACAGCATCATCATCGACACGGGAGTGCCACAGGGGTGTGCACTCTCGCCCCCCCATCAACCATGAGTGACTGAGATAGGACTCATTGTTATCAAATTCTCATATTATGCCTGATCCTTCTGGCTTCACTGCAGTTCAAGTCACTTTAACTCCCCACTCACACAATGTACATCACCAAATTTTGTAACTGTAAATTTCCAGATTGTTTTATTTTATTTACTTAATGTATATAATTCACTCACTTACTGCACATAATGTCCACTTTGTATATATTTACTTACTTACTGTATATAATGTTTTCTCTCTCTTTTTGCCCAGTCGTGGAGCGTAACAGGACACATTTCACTGCATGACTTGTATAACTATGCACGTGACAAAAAGAAGATTTTGAATCTTGAATCTACCATGTAAGCTAAAGAGAGGTTCTCCTCTCGTAAGAGCAGAAAGCAAACGGAAGCTAATGTCCACAAGGTCAGTATACTTCATCCAGATTTTGACCAACACGCCAAAAAATGGCTTCATATCTCAGCCTCTCAGTCGACAGGAAATCTCGGTTGCAGTGCTGAAATAACCTCCTCAGAAAAATCAATAACCGAGCCCATCTTGGGTCGACAACTTTCTTCTCCTGTCTGGTGTGTGATACAAGGCCTAGCGGTCAAACGTCAGTTCTGCTCTTCCTCGCCGAACAACGTTAAGCGTGAATTCAATAAACTGGAGTCAAGTCACATCCCTTCAGTCCATTCATTTTGCCCCTCATCTTTGCCCTGCTTCCTCTTATCTCCCTCTGAAAGCACAAAGGACGGGAACATCCGTGGGGACTGAAACTCAAGTTGAATTACATCCTTTTGCACTGTAGCCTTTCAACCCCTCCGGTGAGTACAAGTCAGACTGTGCTTCAGCAATATCAATCACAACTTTGAATGTGAGAGACTACTGAATGCGACTCCACGGGGGCAGCGCCCAACATCCTTCACTCAGATTTAACCCACAGAGTTTCCAACGACCCTTAGGGGTGAATGTTGTTAGGTAGATTATCCGTGTGGCAGTTGTGGTCAACACAACTCCCCCTTTTCTAATCGGTTAAAGCGATCCAATGACATTATAAGTTTTGTTTCAAGTGCAGGATAGCCCTACATGAATAAGGGACATGATTTTGAATGCAATTCCTTAATATTGGACAATGACTGGAATTCAAATAAGTAAGTTGTTGATTTCAAATTCTGTGTGGTTTTGGGTTTATTATAGAAAGTCAGTCAGAAGTCTAGCCAAGTCTGGTTATATTAACGTACGACTGTCTGAAAGAAAAAAAACTTTCAAATGTCATCAAATATGTCATCCGCCCTCTATGAAACTTTATGCTTACATGTTTATTATTTTCTGCCCCAGTTGCAATTCTGTTGTTCCTCTAATATTAATAAGAGTCCACCTTATTGAACATTAAACCAAATTTTACTCACAATATTATTCACGCCTAGAAGCAGTGAGGGGGACTTAGCTGCTCCCCTCAAAGCTTGTGTGCAAAGGCTGTCTACCCTCCAGCAATCTCCTTTGAACAACTGCTTTAGGGCACAGATTGTTACGGACGGGTTAGGAGGATAGTTAATTCAAGGGTCCTCAAGGCAGAGGTTTCACCAAGCTTCCATGCAAGAGCCTCAGCCATAAATCAAATGGGGGGGGGGGGGGGGGGGGGGGGGGGGGGGAGAAATCACAGCTTTCTGGTACAATCTGTCCTAAAGAATTTCTCCAAGTTTTTTGTTCTTTTAAAGTAACAATGGGAAACTTTGGCTTTTGTTCCAACAAAGACTTGAGTCTGACCAACTATAAGTATAATATCAGAATCATCGCCACTTCAAAGGCTGGAAGATCATTAAATGTATTATTATAATAGTAAGAGTAGTTAGTACATAGATCCACCAGCAGTCTGTGGCTAGGTTTCATCATCACCAGTCCAGCATAGCTTAGAAACATTAAATGTCATCATTTTCCTAGGCACGTGCCTCACATGTGTGCCATCTGTGGTCATGTGGTCATCTTGAACACAGGAAAACATCAGATTCACAGGACGGAACAATCGATGGGGGTCAAGGCAGCCTCACGACTCGGTCCACGAGGCAAATGACAAAGTGGGAGGTCAAGTGATGATGGCTTGACAGAATGAAGGAAGACGTGACAGACAGATGTCATCCCAGGATATAGCCAAGAGTGAAAGAAGTGCAGAATGGCACAAAAAGCAGCGCATCCGGATTGAAAACAGGATAAACACACGGAAAGATGAACAAAGAGTAGAGCGAGCATGTTATCTCTGCATAAGCACAGCGGAAACTAAAACATACCCTTTTTAAACAAGCCACACATGCTTAACTTACCTAGCCTTAAATCTGGGATCACTCTGAGATTACTCAGATATGGGAACAGCACAATGCCAGGTTTCAGCTGAATCGCACTCATTCATCGTACATGAAGATAACTCCACCTTAATTACATACAACAGTGATTCCTTAATGAGAGTCTCATAAATGAGCAAAATAAATAAAACAAACAAGAACGATGCAATCGTACAATCACCCAACTTTCGGGGACAGTTACAGGCGGGGTTATTTAGATGCCAAACATCCTTTTGTGTTAAACCTGTCATGTGATAAAACATTAAATTGAGACTAAACCTATTTAGACTTTTCTCACAGTGAAGGCATGTCGCTCTGATTGATGACATGTAAAACCTTCCACACAGTTTTAAGCTGTGGAGAAGTTTTAAATATGTTCTTATTCTTTTATATTGAATACAGAACAGAACTGTGCCTGAATTGAATCATTATTCACCCGGTGAGATTACACAAGAGGTAATATTCTTAATAAAATTGATGTAGAGACATTGTCATTTACATACGGCACCACCACACAGCCTGACTCATATTAGCCAGATGACAGGACCTCATTTGTTCTGCATGTATTCAGTCCAAATCCACCTTAAAATTTACATTAACAAATGAATTCTGAATGCAGACAGAGAAAAAGGAATAAGAAAGGGGGAGGCTTTTGAAATGTGCCTCTGGAGACCGCCATGACACTTTGATAAATGCCTTTTGCTTAGAGAGCTACTAAGAGTCAAAGACAGAGGGAAGATCCTGAGCAGGTTCTCAGCCTCAGGACTGAGACCCATCAGGCAGATACATGATGATGTTGGAGGGGCTGCGATGTGACTCGAGAGCCAAATCCATCTTCCTTTTATGATTTCTGAATGTCTGTAATAAAAACACTCATTTGCAGCCATTAGTGGTCCAGGTAGGCTCTGAATATCTTTGGTAATTTGTTGAGCAAAAACTGGAGAGAAAAAAAAATCCTAATGCTGGGTTTTTATTTCACCGAGGCTTTGTTATGGATCTGTGAGGCACCGAGGTGGAGCATCACATCCCCCGTGCTCGGTACACTGGGGAACAGAAAGAGAGCCATATAATAAGTCTGTATCTGATACAACATGTCTGGTGGGGATGAAAGGAGGTTTCATTCTCTTTCTGGGTCTTGCCTTATCTCTGAATCACATGTATGCATGCATATGATTTTTGTTCAAACCTTTTCTGGGCTGGTGCGCTCATTCATGTTTGTCTCAATTACTTGCTTAGTGTTTATACCGTTCTGGCTCCCTGACAGCAGCAAATAAAGGAAATGATGAGGGAGCATAGTATTGTAATTACAAGGTTCCAGCTGGGTTCAAGAGTAGTTGAGATAATGAGCAGTACAGTTTTCACCTCCAATAGACCAAAACCAGGAGAAACTTTTTAATTAATGCCTTTTACACCCTGGAAAAAAAGTGTTTTGAAAGCCATCCTCAAAATGTGTTTATGGAGATGTTTGCCGGAAGCACACAAAAAGCAGGAACAAATGATGTTATCCCAAGTCCAGAACTATTACATAAGTGATGCCATTTTTAGCCAGCAAATGCCAATATAAGGAGTCCAACCTTTAACCTTCAAATTTCAGTTGACTTCACTTTCCTATATGGCTTTCATCATCATAAATCATGAAAACAAACTTTCTCATTTTCTGCACGATGATAGCGCTGAAATAAAAATAAATCTAAGAGAGAAACTGAATCTGTGCGGCATGAATGTTTCATGAGGTCAGTGTTTTGACTGTGCAGTGAAGTTTTTTACAGCTTCTATAGTTATTCATTATGGGCATCTTTGTAAATGCAGGTCAAAGGCCTGACCCCCAGATTTGCTAAATCATATAGAGTATAACACAGCCAGCCTTCCTGTAAATTAGATTCTGCTATGACACTGAAAGTCATGAAGTAAAGTCATTACACAAGGCTAACAAAGGGTAAGTCTCAGTCAGAGATGCTTTGAATCTGTTACATCCATCCATCCATTCGCTTCCGCTTATCCTTTTCAGGGTCGCAGGAGCCTATCCCAGCTGTCATAGGGCGAAAGGCGGGGTACACCCTGGACAGGTCGCCAGTCTGTCGCAGGGCCAACACACAGGGACAGACAACCATTCGCACTCACATTCATTCACACCTAGTGGCAATTTGGATTATCCAATTAACCTATCCCCACAAGCTGCATGTCTTTGGACGGTGGGAGGAAGCCGGAGTACCAGGAGGGAACCCACACGGGGAGAACATGCAAACTCCACACAGAAAGACCCCGGCCTGATGGTGGAATTGAACTCAGGACCTTCTTGCTGTGCGGCAACGGTGCTAACCACCGTGCCACCGTGCTGCCTGAATCTGTTACATTTATCCTAAAATGAGTGCAAACACAAAGTCAGCGTATTATCATTGAGCACCGCCGCGACACCAGTAACATAAATAAACAGGCTCTACAACAATAAAGTCATTCAGGGTTCACCGCACATAGATTTTTCTTGGGCAGGCTGCCCAGGTCTATTATTGGTACTCAAAAAATACTAACAATTAATTTAAACATAAAAATACTGCACATATGATAAATATATACAGTGTTTATGCACAACTCTGCATTCAGTCATGAGTTATTATTAAGCACTGGCTCTCTTCCACAGCGTGTCTTTGTCCCCGTCTTACTCCCCTCACCCCCATTGGTTGTAGCAGATGGCCACGCCTCCCTGAGACTGGTTCTGCCAGAGGTTTCATCCTCTTAAAAGGGAGTTTTTCCTTCCCACTGTCTCCAAAGTGCTTGTTCTTAGGGGGTCATATGACTGTTGGGTTGTTCTCTGTATTGTTGTAGGGCCTGTATCTTACAATGTAAAGTGCCAACAGTTTTTATTTGGTGAAAACTGAACTGAATTTCATTTTAATTCATTTTGGATGCAGCTAGTCTCCTTGTCCCAGCCCTTCCCATTCTGAGTTTTCCCCATCAGCACGTTCCCATATTGTTATCCAGCTACATCCCTAAAGAGAAGCGCTAATTGGCCATACTCCAATTCCACCAGCTTGAATTCCAGCTGGCTCTGAAACAGTTTTCTAACCAGAAGCAGCAGCAGGTGGTTCCATAGAGTTCCCTGAAGTTACAGAGAGGAACGAGGGCAGCAGGAGCCAACAGTCGTCTAAGTGGAGTTGGAATTCATCCACAGGACGACAGACTGACTGGAGAGGAGGCTCGTTGTCCTCCCCAGTTATTTTTTTGACACAAAGTCATAAAATAAATCTTCCAAAGAACCGAGAATTAATGGGAGCTATGTTATGGGCTCATTACAACTAATATGAACATCCTCCAATGAATGTACATGAACTCTGAACAATGTACTGAATAGATTCAAACTGTCACCAAAATCATTGTAGTACACTCAGGTAAACAATGTGTGCAAGAAGTATTATAATCTAATATTATTACATTAATTATGGTTTCAGGCTCCAAAAGTTAAATCAAATAATTAACATCACACACATAGATACTCCGTGTGTTCTGCTGTTTTTAAATTCAATGCACATCTTTATTTTATTTTTAATCTGTGTCGTTAACCCATCCATGAGGAGGAGGCACAAGCCTAGGCAAACCACAAAGAGCGAGGAGGCAAAGGAAAATGCTTGTAATGAATCGAATGTGAGGGTGGACAATAAGGAACAAGAAAATCACTTCGTTAAGAGAGATAGAGAGTTCAAGTTGGAAAGGATGTGCAGCAGGTTAGGCTGATTATTGTGAAAATGTTTTGATGAAGTGAAGAGTATGTGTTGATGAGACAGAGGTATAGTTTGAGGAATTGAATGAAGAAAACAAGAAAGAGAGAAGGGACTACGGATGGTAGGAAAGTTAGGGAATCAGGAGGTGCGGAAGATTAGCAGGGAGGAAGTGAGGGTAGCTACGAAGAATACGAAGAGTGGAAAAATCCAGGTATTGATGGAGTTGTAAGGGTATGGACCGAATCTGATGGAGCAGTGGACTTTTACCAGATTGTTTTAACACAGGTTTGGAGTGAGAGGATGTCTGAGGAACTGACCTGTTTTCAAGAACAAGGTGATGTGCTGAGCTGTGGTAACTACAGAGGAATAAAGCTGATCAGCCACACCATGAAGATGTGAGAACGAGCTGCTGAAGCTAGTTTAGGAAGAAAGGTGATGATCATTGAGCATCAGTTTGGCTGAAGAAGAGTACTACTGAAAAAAAAATTAAAGGGAGAAGATGGAAAAGTACGGCGGTCGGAAGGAGTTGAAAATATATAATAGGATGCTGAGAGAAACACTGTGATACTGCACGAACAAGTCAGGAGTGGGAGAAAGGTGTATGGAAGAGCCATATACAGGACATGCATGAGGTAAGGTGTGTGGGGGGAGTGATAGATGGGTTTAAAAATGGAGGTAGGATTACGTCAGGGATCTGCTCTGAGCCCCTTCTTGTTTGTAGTGGTTGAGGAAAGGATGACAGATGAGGTCAGGCAGGAGACTTTGTGCCTATGATCTTAACATATGACATCGTGATCGGTAGTGACAGAGAGCAGGTGGATGAGAGCCTGGAGAGGTGGAGGTATGCTTTAGAGAAAAAAAGAATGTAGAAGTGAGGTAGAAAACATGTAACAGACCATGCATAAGAGAGATGAAGCACTGTGCAGCCAGCACTGGATAAGTGGAGACAAATGTCAAGTCAGATTTTTGACACAAAAACACCAAAACTATACAGCGAGAACCGACGTGTTGCCATACCCCTGCAGTAGAACGGTAAGCTTTACCAGATGATAGCGAGACATCCTGTGATGTATGTGATGTATGGTTTGGCACTGACAAAAAGATGGGAGGCCAGACTGGTGGTGGCAGAGCTAAAAAGGTTACAAGTTTCAGCAAGAATGACAAGGATGTACGGGATTAGAAATGGGTACATCAGAGGGACAGGTCAGCTCGGGCTGTTTGGAGACAGGCAAGTTAGAGAGGCAAAGATAAAATGGTTTGGATATGTGCACAGGAGGGACAGTGGATGCTGGGTGTTGAATATAGAACTGCCAGGCAGAAGGAAGAGAGGAAAACCACATAGAATATTCATGGATGTCATGAAGGAGGACATGCAGATGGTTGTGAGACAGTGGAGGATGCTGGGATAGGATGAGATGGAGGCGTATGATCCGTGGTGGCAACCCCTGAAGGGGAGCAGCAGAAAGAAGTCTTCCCTAGAGCCCAAACTGCCCACCAGGTAGTGGCATGTTTAGCTCTTTTAAGGTCTTTTTTAAGTTTAATTATATAAGTATTTAAAATGAGTGTTCCTGCTTATTTTATTCATTTTTTCCAAGCAATAGTTTGCTGTGACCCACACACCGTTTGTTGTATTTTTCTTTTGAACTAAAAAGAGATTTTTATGCAAATGTAATGCTTTGTGTTGGTGTACAATCTCACTGCAGAGGAGGGGTTTGTTTGCTTTGTGATTCTGCTCTTGTTTATTGTGCTGCTGTTAAAATTCTGTTTAAAACAAATGTTTTTAACCTTACTTATGGTACTACTAGCATTACTTTGGTAATCCATTTGCCTTTGCAGCTGTTCAGTCTGCCCACTCCTGCAGTGTCCATTAAAACAGGAGTTGGCTTAGAGGACATTCTCTGCCTTCTCCATCTAAAATAGAAACACACACTGACCCTGTACAAGGTATAAAAGGAGAATCAAAGACATAACGACTCTAAAAGTGATGTAACATTGTCCCTGATGATGAAGAAAAAAAACCCTCCACCCCTTTAAGCACTTTCCTTTCAGTATAGCACGCTTAAACTGATGTAGAGTGTTATAAAAGCACACTGACACATAAATCTCCATAGAATACACTTACATGGTCTCCACTGGAAGCACAGACACCTGAGAACACGCCTGTGTTTCTGCGTCAGCTGTGAGGAAAGTGCCTGCAGTGCTCTGAGTGGAAGGATGGATTTATGACTCCCTTGGTTTAATGTTTATGCCATATGGGTGATGATTATGTGTAAGTGTAAGCTATGGAGATTTAGGTGCCTGTGTGCTTTTATAAAACTCTATATCAGCACAGCTGATCAAATCATCACCTACTAACTATAGCTTTGATCGCTGCACCCGTACAAAGAGGGGGTGTTTGGCTGGTTGTGATGTATAAAACCCCAAAAATGTCAGCATCCTGAAACATCTGGACACGCAGTCACAGAGACCTTTGACCACTAAAATCGAATCAGTTCTTCCTTTAGACCAGTCAGATAAACCCTGATGCCAAATGTATTCAAAAACTTCATGACAGTGTTTTGGAGATAGTGACTTCACATGAATGGGACAGATGGGACAACCCATGAAGCAGGTGTTAAGATAGGCCGCAACAATCCGAAATGTTAATCTTGGACCTTTAATTAAGTCTGACAGACAGGTTAATGCATTTTACTGTTGAATGAGTTAATATTGTGTGATTAATTTGAGATACTGTACTTGCTCAGTAATAAAGAAATAAAAATATTCCACTTCCTGTTCCACCCCCAAAACCTCCTTTCTTCTCTTTATCTCTGTAAACTGTTCATGGTGCAGATGTAAAGTTGTTGCTGGTCCTTAAGGCGCTAGCTAGAGCTACAGAATCAGGAGGTAATGTCAATTCAATTCAATTTTATTTACACAGCGCAGATGTCTCAGGGCACTTTATACTGTAAGGTAGACCCTACAATAATACATACAGCCCAACAATCATATGAGCTGCCATTTTTGAATCCCCCCCCCCATGTGCAACATTAATAAATAATTAAATAAATAAATAAATAAATAAATAGATAACACAGTAAATTAAATTATTAATAAACCATTAGAGATCAGAGACTAGACAGAACCTGTCGTCAGGACTACAATGAAGATTAAGAGCCAAAATATTAACTGAGCACTTCCTGCTGCTGTTACTCTGGGGCACTATTTTTGCACTTGAATTGGAAGTGATCCTCTCTCCCAGAAGAGAGCTAGCAGCTGTCGCTCTTCACACTGGTCTGATCTGCTAATGAGAGCATTCTGTTAGCCGCTTTATTTGCGACAACACGAGGCCTTGGTGGTAGGGTATCTGGAGGTTCATGCAAACTGTTTAACCTGATTCAGACCTCAACAAGACATGGGTCAGCAGTCCGGCTAGCCTACGTATCATCTCTGACCCCTCTCTGAAATTTGTGGCTCGCCCTCCTCAGGCTGTGGATTCTGGGCATCAACCTGGACATCACGTTTTGATCCCGGCTGACCCTCCAAACCTCGGCCCCAGATGCTGCATTATCTCTCCTGAGATTGATTGGTCAGAGTTTCAGCTTAGTCTGTCTTGTTTTTGTTCTCCTCAGGAGCTCAGCTGTGGAGCAGCGCCGTGTGCACCCATCCTTATGCTGCAGATGAACAAGGACGTGAATGTTTTTCTCAGTATGACTAAGAAATTCTTCCAGACCCGACAAACAGTGTTATCAAGTGGCTCTCGTGTTATAAAAGAAAGAATGAATTTCCAAAAATAAAACCATAAAGAAAATCTATTCAATTCACACTTTTTCAAAAACATAAGAGACAAAATTCACCTTGATTTTTGAGTCGGTTTTGTTGTTACAGTTTGTCAGACTAAAAGCAGCATCACACAAAGACAAATACTAAAGCACACAAGAGGAAAAAATGTTGGTTTTATTTCGGTGAGAGGCTCACTGAATAGTTCAGTGAGTAAGAAAAAGATGTGACTCTGATAGAGTGTGCAGAAGTGAGATAAATAAAAAGGGCAGAGTCTGGTCAAAATTTAAGATAAGAGCAAGGTCACAGAAGTAATAAAAACAGTGACACTTTCAGCGTGGCCTCCACTCTCCCCAGAGCTCCTCCTAACGAGACACTGTTGGTATATTCTGCTGAAAAGACCAATGAGGGAAGATCTTTAAGGAGGGCTGGTCCCTCTATTATGGGGATGAACTCTGTCTGTGTTTGCTTAAAAGTTGGAAATCTAAAACATAAGTAACAACTCATGTTTTAGATTGATGGCAGCAACAAGTTTCAATCTTCTTTTAAAGACAAATCTCTGGGAGCTGCTTGGGATATAAATGCTGTCGCGTTCTTGTCTGAAGGAGTATCCTAGCGGCTCAACATTCCCAAATCTCCATTTTTATACTTTTCATTTTACAACGTGTCAAATTTCTTTTTAAATTGTTGAAACGCCTGGACGTCAGGCGGGCCAGTTCAGCACCCGGGCTCTTCTACTGTGGCGCTTTTTCAGGTGGTGCAGTATGCAGTTTAGCATCAACTTGCTGAAATTTTCAAGGCCTTCTCCAAAAGAGACCTCTGGATGGATGCTTACGTTGCTCTAAAACCTGTATATAACTTTCAGCATTGATGGTGCCTTTCCAGATGTGCAAGTCCTCTGACACTAAAGCACTCCAACACTGTGCAGGCTTTTGAACTGACTGCTGAGTACGAGCTGGATGATCCCTCATCTCTCAAGACAGAATTTCAAATTTCAGTTTGTCAGCTCACAGAACAGTGTCCCACTTTGCCTCAGGCCGTTTTAAATGAGTTTGGTCCAGAGAAGCCGGCAGTGTTTCTGGATCATGTTCACAGTTGCTGCCTTCACTGCATGACGACCTTTAACCTGCATTTGTGGATGTCACAGTGAGCCGTGTTCACAGACACAGAGTGGGTGCATTGATTTCCATTACAGAGTCATGTCGGGTTTTAATGCACAGTTGCCGGAGGGCCTGAACATCAAGGACATCCAGCACAGACGTTCAGCCTTGTTCCATGCACACAGACATTTCTACAGATTCTCAGAGTCTTTTGATGACATTATGAATTGTAGGTGATGACATATTCACAATTTTAATATTTATTTGCTGAGAATCAGAATCTAAAAGTTGCACAATGTTTCCTTTTAGTAGACTTACTTCTCCAGCCTTGTTTGTTAAACATTCTACAGAGAATGAAGTTTGGGTTTGTGAGCTGGGACAATGGGACAATGGGACATCATTTAACAAGGAGCCGGCTGCTTACACACCTTTTAATGTCTGATCAGACTGTGTTGGGCTCTCACACACACACACACATCGTCTGAGTGACGTCTAAAGAGTTCATGGCTGCAGTGCGAGTGTGAGCAGTTTAAAACTTTCTTTACCTGGAAAACTTCAAATTAAAACGTCAACATGAGCTAAACTCATCTTAGAGCAAAACCTTTCATTAATACTGTTAGGGTCCCTGGGTCGTTGACCCAGTGTTTTGTGTTTTTGGTTCTTTGATTTTGTTATTTCATTATATTCTAGCTTTGCTGTATGGGTTTTAGGATTATTCTTAGTTTAGGTTCTCTGGGTGGGGTTTGGTTAGAGTTTTAGTGTTCTGGTTTTCTGTCTGTGTTCCATGTTGCTGTCTCCCCTTTCTGCTGTATCCCCACATCCAGTCAGTGTCTGTGTCTGCCCTGGTCCCACGTCTCTGTTCCCTTTGTTATAGTGCCTGCCCGTGAGTCTGTGTTATGTTTCCTGTTTTACTTTGAAAGTCCATGTCTGATGTTAATGTGTCTGGTTTTGCTTCCCCTTGTCTCGTTAGGCCTGATTTGCCCCAGCTGTGTTTCCCTCCTGTTATTCATTCCCTGATTGCTCCCTCTGTGTATTTAAGCCCTGTGTTTCTCTGTGTCTGTGTCGTGATCTACTGTTTACTTTGCTGTGTGTTTTGTCATTTTTCTAGTTTAAGTTTGTTTTGAGTTTTTTCAGTCATGTTATATTTTGAGTCTTAAATTAAAGCCTTTTTGAGTTCACGTCTGTCTCCGGAGTCTGCACCTTGGGTCCTATTCCTGCTTGCACACAGCCTCACCTAACAAATACACCGGTCAAGTTTGAGATTTTAGGTCAGGTTGCATCGCTAATACATGACATCTATAGAACATATACGCAGCTTGGCGCATATTATCTGAAATTACACCTCATTTATACATTTAACCTTAAAATTTTCATTTTTCAAGTTTCATAGTTCATAGTTTTTTCAGAAAAAAAAGACTATTTCATCAGATCAGGCTGCCCCCCGCAGAAATTTACACATTTGTAGAAGATGAATTATATATGAAAACTGCTAAAAGTAATAGGTTCACCCCACAAAATTTACATTTCTACATGATAGCCAAGAAAAGGCCTCCATTCATTCATATGAAACCAAGAGTAAAGACAGTGGAAGTCCTTGATTATATTAGATGATCTCATTATGAAAAAAGTCAAGAATATGAAGCTGGCTCTAATTAACCTAATTAACACTTTTTTTTTTTTTTTAGCAGAATTAATGGTGTTTATGGTAAAAATCACCAGTAGTGTCTCCCTGTAAGTTGTCAGAGGGTAGGAGATGGTTAGAAGAATGTCAACGAGTTAAAAAGCAGCCAGACTGATTGGTAACACATCCAGGTTAGAATCAGCTAAAGACAAAAAACTTACTCTGCAAGTGATCCGTCAGAAGGATTTGAAAACATTCCTTTAACAGACTTGAAGCAAACGAACAGTCTCCTCTAATTGGAATACCGGGCGCAGCGTGACATAACATCAGCTGTAAGCCTCTGCAGGGGGACCACCTCGGGAAAATGCGATGTGTAATGAGAGATGTGCTGCTACAGCAGACTGGAGCAAGTTACTAAAAAACAATAGACAAAGGTCAAACCTACAGTGTGCAGGAGGTAGATATAATGAGAAACCGTAGAACGGATTTCAAACATTCACCAGCAAAAAGAGTCTTCATCATAGCCTCTGCCTGTTATGTTTCTTCTAGGTTTGATTAAAGCACCGAAGAATGCGATGCAGTGTAGCAGCCCTTCAGTGTGGCATGTAAACCTGTAACAGGCATGGATGAATACTGATCTTCACCAGTGGCAGAAATCCCAGTCCGGGAGCAGCCTCCAAAAACGAAGTGGCCTGTGGGCCAGTTGGTATTCAGCTGCCATATTTCAGCCAAATCCGTTTGGGTTGTTCTTTAGAACAAGTCGTTTTCAGGCAGCCGGATGCTCACACTGACTCTGGCATCTATATACACACAGGAGAGAGTGTGGGTTTACAATTACAGTCACAGCAATATGTTTGTGCCGAGCTTATTTGCACTTCCACACAGCTTCCCTCATTCCGTCCAATGCATCCCTGCCTGCTGGATGAGCCCCCTCATCTATAAGTCTCACACCAGCTCCCCGTTTGGGTATACAGCAGGCAGAAGAACACAAATCGCGCACGGCGTACAGCCAAAATACACTTATAGAAACACATTTAGTTAATTTATGCTGCTCCGGTCACAGGTGGAGCTAAAAATTCCAATAAATTTCAACATGAACAATTTTACAGTTAAAATGAAGGAAATGTTTTGCCTTCAGTCTTATTTCTATTTGATTTCTGTTCAGTTGGTGCAGTAAAACACTTCACTGCACCTGTATTACTTAGTTAACCACTTCATTATTATTCATGACTTTATTACTACTCATGTTCTACTTTCTCCCTTTCTTTTTATTATGTTTTAGAAGAGTGCTGTGTAAGACAACGTGTAAAAATAACATTTGAGCTATAGATGGTATTTCTTTCATCATAAAATTCTGAAGGCTGCATATTTAAATCTTCATTTAAGAGCTCTGACAGCTGTATGTGTTTCCAAAAGGAACCATAAATTTACCATTAGGCTGTTTCTCCTAATGAAAGGAAGCTTCCTCTGCCTGAGTCCAGCAACACTATAAAAAACAACAACAAAAACACACCCTGGTAGGCTGCAAAACCAACATCACTGAAGACACATACGCCAGACACCATTTGGAAGTTAGCCAAGAGGCACCATTGTCCTTTCTTTCCTTTCATCCTGCCAGCAAAGGGACGATCTCATCCTCAGTCGGTCTCATTTAAATCACCAAGCACACCCCCAGGAAGACACCACGGTAGAGGCTGATGAGTGCAAGAAACGATGCTACGCTGCAGTTGTAGGTGATGCAGCACGGCTGGAAAACCAACGTCTGACTGGTTTAAGTCGGTAGCGGAGAGTTTGTTAGAGTCGTTTAACCCGCTGGCACAGACTAAACTAAATATTCATTAATTCACGTACAACACCAATCAACTGTCAGGTGTTACACGGTCACTGGACAACAGACAGCAGAACTCGCTCTGGGAGAGATGTCAGCAGATTTGGAGCAGCTGTATAAAAGCTGTGTCAAAATGAACTGCTGCTGCAGCACGTAGCCACACTGCACGTCAACCTGCAAGGTGCAAGCGCTGCTAAGATCATCAGCATTTGGCAAACTGATCTGACATCATCTGTGTGTTAAACAGCACAAAGTGACCGAGCTCAAGCACATTTACAAATTTATGGGATTATTTAAGAAACAGATGTTTTCAAATGCTCATAAACACACACGCTCTTTCTAAAGACAATGTCTAACTTCTGCCTTCAGAGCGTGCTTAATATTTAGTGTTTTCTGAGTGCTTTTAGACTCTTCAGCAAGTAAATTAATAAAGGCATCCTTAGTCTGTGAGTGATGGCCTACTAACAAGCTGTCAAAGACCTCAAAAGAGCTGCACAAGTGGGTAATTTATGGCTGTACATGAATAGAGAGGATTTCCTGGATTCTAGGAGGTTAAGCCAGGATGCTGAGAATCACCACTGACCATCAACAACACATTGGAAAGCAGGTTCCAGCACTCCATTGGCCTACAGCATCCAGGCTGCATGTCTCGAGGGCGTAATTAAGGAATATTAACTACAAAACCACAAGCTCTTCATCTTTCTTGCAGACTGTAGCTCGTCTACAGTGGGTGCTATACTACAGAGAGTGTTGAGACAGGTACATCTGTGTAACTAACCGTCACATTTAGCCTGTGGAGTCTCGGCTGCGTGTCTCAGGAGGGCAATTAAGGAAAATTTACAGCTAGTGCTACATAACACATTTTTCTTCTTGCCCTCGTCAGAACGCTGTTACCACCTCACCTGGAGCTGTAGTGAATATACCGACATTTGCCCGCCTGTGACATTTTCCACAGCAGTTTGGCAGCGTTTAGAGGAAGCTGTCGGTGTAGGAAACAGGGAGGTTTCCATAAGACACGTAACCAGTACATGTTTTCTTCAGTGGAAGTAACAAATACTCTGTCCCCTGCATGCTCAAACATTACAGAGATGTTCCGCTTTCTTAATAAGGCAGGAAACTGGGGCACGCATGAAGAAGGCCTCGAGTTATTTACAACTTTGTCACCCTGAATCAAGTCTCTCTTGCACCTTTAGAGGACACTACGTTAGGAAAGAGGGTGCAAATGAACTCTGGCAGGAAATAGTCATGACTGTAGACACAGACAGATGCATTAAATTCTCAGATGCTGGTCTAAATTATGCACGGTTTGACTGAACCTGGAAGATGTCCATAAAATAAGATGGATTTTTTAAATAAACAGATGGTACTTTTTAAAAAAATGTAATCAATATGACAAAAACACCATTTTGTGCTGTCACCCTCCTCATAGCCGGAGACTTATATGGTAAAGCCAGATTTTGGGTGTTCAGGACATACAAAGCAGGCATATGAGCAGCGAAGAAGAATAATGCCAAGAGTTGGAGAAGTCGTACTGGACGCTTTCATACTTTATTGATATATAAAATATATTTTTGTTGGTATTCATGATAAAGATGTCAAGCTGGCAGCAACTTTCTGAATGAAAAAGAAACCCAAAGCATTGAGTAAGACAAATCTACAACTCACATCCTGATCTGAAGTTTAATTTACGTTGAGCTTTGACTAAACAAACAAACAAACGAACAAACAAACAAACAATCTCGTCCTTTTGGAGCCAGCACCAGTCACGCCTGTTGTCTTTCAGGATGAGCCTAATGTCACTGGAAAGGAGGCAAACATGTAAACCGACAACCAAAGCAGCGTGTGTGATGCTCGCTGTCTAGTTAATTTAACAGTTGGGACATTGTTCCATTTTTGCTTCGTCATCTTCACAGGTGTATGGAGCTAAGCAGGAGAAACCTCACTGGCTGGTGGGTAGCTCTAGCTCACAGAAGTGAAAGATTCATGAAGAAACCGGAACATGCACGATTTTCTGTCTGGACATCGAAAACTGCGAAAAATGCAAAAACTGCATTTGGGAGGCCTCTCAGATATCGTGATGCATCAGGTACTATTACATGTATAAAGCTTATTATCTAATAGTCGTCTAATTGTCTGGGACAGGTTGCCACTGGCTGCAGGTACAAAGTAACTGTCCCGAGCAAAAGAAGGAAAATTTGATAAATATGTGTCTAAATTATAAACCATTAGTATTTGCATAGCACTTTACTAGTCCCTAAGGACCCCAAAGCGCTTCACACTACATTCAGTCATCCACACATTCGTGATGGCAGCTACATTGTAGCCACAGCTGCCCTGGGGCGCACTGACAGAGGCGAGGCTGCCGGACACTGGCGCCACCGGGGCCTCTGACCACCACCAGTAGGCAACGGGTGAAGTGTCTTGCCCAAGGACACAACGACTGAGACTGTCGGAGCCGGGGCTCGAACCGCCAACCTTCCGATTACAAGGCGAACTCCCAACTCTTGAGCCACGGTCGCCCCTGGTGTTTACCTGTGGACGATTTAGCTTTTTGTTCACTTTTTCATGTGAACGTATCTATTTCTGCGTCAAGAAATATTGACCCAGGTATCCGCCGGCTACACCTGAAGACCCAGAAAATTAACCAGGAAGCCTAAGAGCAGCTGGCCAACAGCTCCCAGATTTCCCTCAAGTTGACTTCAGATGAAAATTGAGTTTAATTGCGAGTGTTTCATGTCTGGAACATTTGTGCACTAAGCCGTACCATCATCGTAATTGTAGAGCCAAAAGATGTACGAGGTCAGGCCAGTTCCTCCGTACTTTCTGTGTTTGACTGGAGTCGTACACAATAAGCACAGAGCTCTGTCTGGGACAGGCTTTTTCCCCATCAACAGCAACATAACAAGTTGTTATCAGCTTGAGTAATGCAATCTTCACTGAAGCAATGATAGGTGCGATTACCGTCTCCATCCTAGCCGGTATTTTGCTTCAGAGCTCTTTCTGCAAAGCTCTCCATCTTTTTTTCCGCCATTGTCAAACTGGAGAAACTTCAATAGTGTAATTAGTGCAAATACATCTTTTTCAGCAAATCTGCCATCATTTTCTTTGCTTCCCCCACAACCAACTTTAAAACTTAATTTCAAAACTTTAACAATTTACTATGATTATCAAAACTTGAGCAGCTGAGAACAAAAATAAAACGACGAGCTGTTAAGCACATTACACCGCTGCTCTAAAATGAATTATGTGGTAACAGCTGCAAATACATGCACAATTTTCCTCCACTCATAAGAAAAAGTGGCAGCAGCTATAGTTGAATTTTTTACCCTTTTACCCAAAAAAATGTGAAAACATTGTTCCCATGTTACAGGGGTCGCCTGTACTAATAAAGCTTTAGTGAAAATGACAACAGTGATCCCAAGGTGCTTTAGACTGCAGGGTTACAGAGTTACAGAGAAAATCCCAACAATCAGGAGACCCGCCAACCAGTAAAACTCCATTTTGACCCATTTTAATTTCACATACTGTCGGAACCACGACTAAACCAGCAGTCTGAGAGTGAAGTCCTCTGTTTGGGTGATACTATGAGGTCTTTAAGATAATTGATTATTCAGGAAGATTTGAAATTAAATTCAGGATCAGCAGCGAGTCGGTGCAGAGAAGCCAACTCTCTCCCTTTACATCCCTAAATGATGATCAGTCCTATTCTTTCCTGACACAGCCCTCGTCAGTTATCCAGGTCTGGTACTAGAAAAACACTCATTTGTGTTTCTATATATTATATGTTGTATTATTTTATTATAATTATTAAATCAGAGTATTTACAAGCCAGATGGGACATTCTATCACTCCAGGAAAATAGAGATCTCACAAACGCATCGTTTTCTGATGGCTGGTTTGCTTTGCTCGTTTTGTAAGCAGAGAATGAGCATTATGGATCACAGATTAATCAACAGCAACAAAATCTGGCAAAAATACCAGAAAGGAGAAGGAAAAAAAAAAAACACCTTTTCTACTTGAACTCAAAAATCACCTCTTAAGGACAGTGAGATTAATGTGACAGCAAAAAATAAACAGAGCACATATTTCTCCACGACGGGGTGTTTTTGTTGCAGGGAGCCTCGGCTCACAGTTCACCTACTGATGTTTTCCAAAGGGATTTATTCATTTCCGGATCTTAAATCCCTGACTATCTCCTTTTTGGTTCCATGGAGCATAAATATTAAAATCAGCCCACTAATGCGTCCTGAAAGAAATTATCTAGGCAAGGTTGTCCCCTTGTTTGTCATGGAGCTTGAAACTATACGGGATTCAAAGGGAGTCGGTGCCGTCAGTGCAGATGAGGCAAGAAGACTGCCAGACGATAGATGCAGGGTTACTTTTGGTTTATATCCTGTTTTTCTTTTCTTCACCTTTTGATTTTTCCTCAAGCATATTTTCAGACTCAGAGGCATCCCGGGACAAAGACAGCACTCTTGATAGGACACACATCAGACCTCTGTGACCACTCATCAGAGTCACCCAGCTTTAAAGTTAAGCCCTGCTCAGGGTTATCTGCACAATGTTTCAAATCAAATGTTATGCTTGTTAACATCTTTAAAACAAAGAAAACTTTATACCTTTTCTAGAGCAGAACAAATGCACTTCAAACACAAAAACATCCTCTTCTAAGAATAAACATTAACAGCATGCAGCCCAAAAGCAACAGAGAAATCAAAGCCTCTTTAATGACCCCAATCCTACCCACATATTTAATCTACATGGACGACTGACTGAAGAATGATCTGCTCTCAAACACAATCGCAACAGCAAAATAATAATAGAAAAACTCATTTCTTCCTAAGGCATTAATAGTTATGGAATTAATGTCATCAAAGTAAATAGACTATTATTATAAAAACAATCTAAACTTATCTTTAATACACTGTTCAGACATGCCTAAAAAACACCACCTAAGAGGCGCCCAGGACAAACCTGTTCTGAATCTCCTCTGTTGGCTCCTTTCGGTGTGGGGCTATAGCAGCCCGACCCCGAGTCTACCCCAAAAAACTCAGTTCCTCACCCTATTTCTAATGTGATCCCAGACATCATTTGGGGAAAGCTTATTTCTGCTGCTTGTATCTGCAATCTTCTCATTTTGGCCACTACCCAGTCTATGCTTGTGAGTAAGAAAGGTGATTAAATATATAATCACTGGAGATTGGCCCACATGATCCTACATCGATCTGGTAAAAGTCCCGTCCTTCCCTACGAGGTTAACTTTATTAATAACACATTTCTAAATATTCAGCTGAATGAAACTTCCAAATCTTTCAGTATATTTTTGGAGAGTCTCACAGGAGGCAAACTCAACTAAATAGGACTCGGGTGAAAACAGAGAGTGATATCAATATAAAAAAAAGCTTGCGTTATTTCACAGCCCTGTGATCTCAAGTAATTTGTCTGAGACCCCAGAGACAATTTCTCTCTGATCCACAAAAATTTCACTCTGCTTAAAAAATGTATCAAGGTCTGTTTGAGTGTTAATGTCTCTCTCAGAGAAAGAGAGAGAAAAACACAACTATGCCCGAGTCTTTAACCAAGCCGTGGAGAGGGAATTCAGCGCTCTGAATCCAGGCAGATGAAGCAAAAATGCAACAGAAGGTGCAAAGGATGTGACAAATGTGCCCACGCTAAGACTGTCAATCAACAGCTAATAACTGTAAGCTTAATTATGATTATTTGCACTAAATCCAGCATTTAAGACACATGGTGATATTCCATAATGCATCGCCTTCAACTTCAAAGATCTTCAGAATGGCACGCAGCACTGCGTCTGTCGCATTTCAGAGACGCCTTTATATTTACCTAAGAGGGAAACAACAGTGTATCGCACAGCTCGAGCATTTCATATTCACTCAATCATGTGGGATCATCGTCAGCACACTGTTCTCACTATGATCCTATTATGTACTTATATTACAACATTTTTCTCTTTAAGTACATTTAGTGTGGCATTTAGGATGCACGCAGGACACATCTTTGCTGTTACCAGTGCATGCATGATTCTGCTCTACTTCCCTGAGAAACATATCTTGTTAAAACGTTGAGTAGAAAAATGTTATTTTCATTAAAACTGTCATCTTGTCACGTTACCCAATGTTTACAAGTTCAAGCTGTAGAGTTAAAGGCATGGCTGCAACTGTAACTGAGCTGAGTTTCACACATATTTTTTTTTGGCTAAATCCACACACAAATTCTTTTTACACATACAAATCCTGATTTACAAGTACAAAATATTTATGACCACAATTTAAGCCCATAAAAGACGGCGGTGGGTTTGAAAACGATTTGCCGGGAGTCCGGTGTTCTCACAGGCTCTAATGAGCCTTGCCCCCGGCTAGCTATCGAGCTAGTGGGTAACAGACGCCTCCGAAAACGTCGGAGCGCTTTTGAAAATATGTCTTGATAAACTGAGCAGATATTTGAGGTTTACACAGCTACATTCTCTCCTGAAAATATGTTAAACTTTATTTTGTGACCCAGAAAGAATAATAAGAGTAATATTAAAACTAACTAGCTGCCGCCATTGTTGACAACTGCGCTGGGCCGCGCTATGAATTCTGGGACAGAGCTACTTCTTCTTCGGGGTTTAATGGCAGCTGGCATCCTTGTACATGCAGTGCTGCTGTCTTCTGTTTCAGTCCGTTATTACACTCTTAAATCCAACTGCTTATTCCTGCGTCTTTTGTGATCTTACAAAGCTTCAAACGACGCATCCACTATTAAATTAATCGTCGACGTATTGTCGACGTAATCGTGACTAGTCGACTAATCGTGGCAGCCCTCATTTTGGCCACATAATCCAATTCTAGTACCTCAAATACAACAAGACAATACATAAATAAATGAAATCTTTTTGGCAGCAAACAGCAAACGAGACAGACTTTGTGTGTGGTCCTGTGTCTTGAAACACAATTCTGGGGAAGAAGTCACAATGCCATTATCCAGCTAATCCCAAATGACCACTCTTCCATCAGACACACCCAGGCCTCTGAAAAGGCAGCACAGGTTTGGGGGAATCTGTAAAATACCACGACTGGTGCAACCTGAGTGGGATCATGCCACAGGGATAAAGGAGACAGGCTGGAGCATCAGAAAGGATGCCAGAGCAATGAGCTTTGATCTTTGTTTCCTCTTTATTTTATATTTGCACCTGTTTTCTTTAATGGTGGTTACACCTGTGCGGACTGAACCATTTGTGATAAGCAGGGGGGTGCAGGAAAGACTGAGAACCTCCTGTATTTGGTACAGACATCTATTTCAAATCACAGTTCACAGTCATATAAAACTAAGGTCTTATCTCAAAATTATTTCTCACTATTTCTTAATTAAAGGTCACATTAAACATTTCTATCTATAGAGCTCTTGAATAGCTCAGCTTCTCATCTCTGTGGATTTGAATTCATTCTGGAAGTGATTAACATCTTTACCTGATGAAATGATGTTGGTCATTTCTTCTGCCCAACAGTTTGACCTTTCAAACAACAACAACAACAACAACAAGGCTTTAAAAGCAGGAGTGACTTTATAACGAGTGTAAGAAGCCCAGTGTAACAAAACCTTGGATTAGTTTGAACAGTGAATCATGCAAAGCTACTCTAGCGGAGTCCAAGAATACAACTATGGAGCTGTAAATTGGCAGAATATTTCCACTGAGTACACATTACAGCGTTCTCTGGCTGAGCCTGATAGCACGTAGGCAGGACGGTCTCCTATAAAGAAAGTAGGAAGTGCAACAGGCGAGACAAACACGAGCACGGACTCAGCTGATGTTTAGTGTTTCGCTCTTTGGCTCGGCTGTCGTGTGGGTGGTACTTAAAGCGATAACTGATTATTTCTTGGAACGGCAACTGTTGATCTGCTTTCAGTTCCTCAGCATCTATGGCTCTCGTGTGTCTCGTTGGAATTAAAAGAGCATCTGTCATGGTCCTGGGCCGTGTTGGCCCAGTATTCTTAGTTCTCTTGTATTTTTGTATTCAGTTCCCTGTTTAGGTTCTGTTTCCTGAGTTGCCCTGTTATGTGGTTCCCTGTGTGCTTTCCCTTTGTGACTCTCACCCCCTGTGTGCCCCTCTATGTATTCATGAGCCCTTGTCCCCTTTCGTGTTTTATTCCATGTTTTCCCCAGCCTGTTATGTCTGTGTTCTCCCCGTGCTCTCTCCTCCTGTCTGAACCTCTGTACTTCCTGTTTTACTTTGACAGTCTCTCGTCAGTATGCGTCATGTTGTGTTCACTCCTGCCCTGTCTCGTTATGATTATCTGTGTCAGCTGTGTTCCCCGTGTGCTCCCACTTCCCTCGTTAACCCTCTGTGTATTTATGTCTGCGTCTCCCTCAGTTCTGTGTCGTAGTCTCCCTCATGCTGCGTGGATTTCCCTGTGTCTCTCTCCAAGTATTAGTTTATTGTGCCCAGTTTAAGTTTTGTATTTTCCTGTCATCTTGTCAGCAATAAAGCTGCCTTTTGAGTTCATCCCTTGAGTCCGTGAGTTTTGCGATTGGGTCCTCATCCTGCCTGCCACACAGCCGACCATGACAGAAGACTACGACCACGACATGGACCCAGCAACTCACAACCCCTCCGCTGAGCTCCGGGAGGATTTAATCTACACGGTGGAATATCACTGTCAGGAGTGGGAAGTGCTGCCAGGAGACGAACACCGGGAGGTCGTAGCCGTCCGTCTACAGCGGATGGTGTCCGGACTCCCGTGGCTGTTCGGCTCGCTGCACCCCCACATCCGGGACTTCCTCGTTTCCACCGTAGGCATCCGCCCGGAGCTGCCTCTCCAGTGTGAAGAGTCGGAGGACGTTCAGCCCGGTCCGCTGGAGGATTCGCGGTCCGGCTCGTCTCCTCCCCCTTCCCAGAGAAAACGGCGTTCACGTCGCCGGCGTTCCCGAGCAGCGGAGCAGTTTTCATCCCTGGGTGAGAGTGACTGTACGTCACACTCTCAGCCCAAGTTTTCTGGACCCGGACTTCATGACTTTTCCACCACTGTGAGTAACTCTGTTTTGCCCGCCATTGTGTTTCCTGAATCGGATAACTCCACCACTGTGTGTTTGGACTCTGGAGACACTATACAGCGAGGCACCTCGGTGTCGGATCATTCACCAGTTGCTAGCAACCTTTGTGTTTTTGAGCCCTCTGATTTTTGTAAAGCTCGCAGTATGTCCTTTGATTTAACCGATATGAATGTGTTACATGTAGAGACAGCTGAACCTAAGACAGCTATCCTACACCAGACTCACCCACACACTGCTACCAGCATTGCAGCCCCACAGAACTGTTTTAACCAGCCTGTACACTCTGGGGTTTTCCAGTCTGAACTCAGCCACACACCACCACCATCATCAGCCAAACCATCTGAGACTGAGTGTTCTGTAACTGATGCTCCTTCTAGTAACTGTTTCATGTGCCAACCCGTTGTGTCTTTTGACATGTCCAGTGGTGCCCAGTCAGGTCCACAACCAGTGTTTAATCATTCAGTTTCTCGAGTGAGCGGTAACAAGATGGTCGCTTCCTTTGCTAAGCTAACTGAAAGACTAGGGTTAAGCGTTAAAGAGTTGCTTGATCAGGTCAAGTTTTGTGACCCACGGCAACGCATGCTTGATCCTGTTCGCTACTCCTCTGAACCTGTTGCTGTGAAAACGGTTGTGGGTGTTACTTCGTCCCTGGACTGTGTGGCTCCCCATCCAGTTCAATCTGAGTCAGCCTGCCGAGTTGGTTCACCTATGGACTATATGAAAATTGACTTTGTTTCTCAACCTGTGTTTGTCCTTCCAGCCTCGATTCTGAAAAGAACTGTCTCTGGCGTTCTTCCTTCTCTGACCTGTGTTAGACAGCACACCGTTCCTCAAGAGACAGTTGTTGATGTTGTCTGTTTTGAAACTGCTTCGGTGACTGTCCCTGAGCTAACCTCCTCCAGGACTGCTAGCGCTAACCTGGAGAGTGTTATAGCAGTGGATTTCCTAGGACCTGCTTGCTTTAAACCTAGATCTCCTAAAACTGAGTTTGGCGTCAATAACTTGGTTTTCCCAGTGTCTGTTGCTGCTCCTGAACTCTGCTCTCAAACTCCAGTTCCTGTAACCAGGGCAGCGCAGGCCCAGCTTTCCCTTGCTCCCGTATCAGTTCCTCGGGAGAGGGTGGCTGAGGTCCAGCCGGTCCCTGCTTCTATCCCCAGCCTGGCAGAGGCTCCGTTCATCCCGGCACCCGTACCTGCTCCTCGGGTGGGGTTGATGGACACCCAGCCGTCGCCTGTGCCTGTTCCGGTTCCCCGGGTGAGGTCAGCCGTGACCCTGCCGACTCCTGCACCCGTCTCAGTTCCTCGGGTGGGAGCGACAGAGGTCCAGCTAGCTCCTGCACCTACACCAGCCCCCAGGGTAAAGGCAGCCAGAGACCAGCTCGTCCCTGCACCCGTATCTGTTCCTCGGGTGGGGATGACTGGTGTTCGGCCAGGCCTAGCACCTGTTCCTGTTCCCAGAAGGAGAGCAACCCAGAGCCAGACACCTAATCTACCACAAGCGCAACTACCACTACAACTGGCATTGCTGTCCATAACTCAGTCAGTGGCTCAGTTATTAGCACAGTTTCCTGTTTTGTCACCAGTTCAGTCTTCAGCACAGTTAACGGCTCCACAGTCTGCCCAGTCATCCGCTCCGTTACCGCCTCAGTCCTTTGCCTCATTGCCTGTTAGTTTGTCAGCTCAGTTATTGTCTCTGTCACCAGCTCAGTGCTTAGCCCAGCAACCCGTTCAGTCACTGCCCACCTCAGCTGGAAGCCTTAGTGAGCCTTCTTCACCAGCTGAAGATTACGCGGTGCTGACACACTTTAAACTGACTGTTTGCCCTACACAGCCCCAGCCGTCGCATCCTAAGCCGGCTGCGTGCCCTGTGCCGCTACAGTCAGCGCCCGCGGTGCCAGAGGACCCCGCACCCGCTGGCTCTGCATCCGTCTCCGCTGGGGGTTCAGGAGGACCCCTCCAGCAGCTCCTCGTCTCCGCTGGCGGCTCTGCCCAGCCCGGCCAACACCTCCTCGTCTCCGCTGGGGCTTCAAGGGAACCTCTCCAGCCGCTCCTCATCTCCGCTGGGGCTTCAAGGGAACCTCTCCAGCCGCTCCTCGTCTCCGCTGGGGCTTCAAGGGAACCTCTCCAGCCGCTCCTCGTCTCCGCTGGGGGTTCAGGGGAACCTCTCCAGCCGCTGCTCGTCTCCGCTGGGGGTTCAGGGGAACCTCTCCAGCCGCTGCTCGTCTCCGCTGGGGGTTCAGGGGAACCTCTCCAGCCTCTCCTCGTCTCCGCTGGAGGGTCCGAGGGGCCCGTTCAGCCTCCTGTCTCCGTTGGAGGGCCCGTCCAGCCGCCATCTGCTTCTGGCCCAGCCTCGTCCGAGACTTCGTCCTCGTCTGGGCCAGCCTCGTCCGAGACTTCGTCCTCGTCTGGCCCAGCCTCCGCTTCGCCTGCTGCAGCTCCATCTCCGTCTGGTCCGGCCTCTGCATCGCTTTCAACGTCGCCCGGTCCAGCTTCGGCCTGTGCTTCGCCCAGTCCGGCCTCAGCCTCAGCTCCTGCTTCGCCGTCGCCTGGTCCAGCCTCAGCCTCTGCAGCGACGCCTGGTCCGGCCCCCGCATCGCCACCGTCTGGTCCTGCCTCGTCTGGTCCTGCCTCGTCTGGTCCTGCCTCGTCTGGTCCTGCCTCGTCTGGTCCTGTGCCCACCAGGCCATGGCCAGCATGCCTAACACTGGAGAGCCGCCGCTGCATTCCATGCAGCCGGCCTCCTGAACTGCTCCGTCGTCTCCTTCGCCGCCGCCGCTGCCTTCCGCGCGGCCGGCCTCCTGAACTGCTCCGTCGTCTCCTTCGCCGCCGCCGCTGCCTTCCGCGCGGCCGGCCCCCTGAACTGTTTCCACGTCGTCGCCGTTGCCTTCCGCATGGTCGGCCCCCTAAACTGCACTGTGTTTTGGGTTGTTTTTCTTGGGCTCCGGTGTTTGCTGTGCTCCTTTGTTTTCTGTTCCGTGCCCTCCGTCCTGGGCCCCCGCCGCCCGCCCTGGGTCGTTTTCTGTTTGGTTTTTTGTTTTCCTGTGTTTGGGCTGTCTGGAGCCAGCCCTTAAGGGGGGGGGGGTGATGTCATGGTCCTGGGCCGTGTTGGCCCAGTATTCTTAGTTCTCTTGTATTTTTGTATTCAGTTCCCTGTTTAGGTTCTGTTTCCTGAGTTGCCCTGTTATGTGGTTCCCTGTGTGCTTTCCCTTTGTGACTCTCACCCCCTGTGTGCCCCTCTATGTATTCATGAGCCCTTGTCCCCTTTCGTGTTTTATTCCATGTTTTCCCCAGCCTGTTATGTCTGTGTTCTCCCCGTGCTCTCTCCTCCTGTCTGAACCTCTGTACTTCCTGTTTTACTTTGACAGTCTCTCGTCAGTATGCGTCATGTTGTGTTCACTCCTGCCCTGTCTCGTTATGATTATCTGTGTCAGCTGTGTTCCCCGTGTGCTCCCACTTCCCTCGTTAACCCTCTGTGTATTTATGTCTGCGTCTCCCTCAGTTCTGTGTCGTAGTCTCCCTCATGCTGCGTGGATTTCCCTGTGTCTCTCTCCAAGTATTAGTTTATTGTGCCCAGTTTAAGTTTTGTACTTTCCTGTCATCTTGTCAGCAATAAAGCTGCCTTTTGAGTTCATCCCTTGAGTCCGTGAGTTTTGCGATTGGGTCCTCATCCTGCCTGCCACACAGCCGACCATGACAGAAGACTACGACCACGACATGGACCCAGCAACTCACAACCCCTCCGCTGAGCTCCGGGAGGATTTAATCTACACGGTGGAATATCACTGTCAGGAGTGGGAAGTGCTGCCAGGAGACGAACACCGGGAGGTCGTAGCCGTCCGTCTACAGCGGATGGTGTCCGGACTCCCGTGGCTGTTCGGCTCGCTGCACCCCCACATCCGGGACTTCCTCGTTTCCACCGTAGGCATCCGCCCGGAGCTGCCTCTCCAGTGTGAAGAGTCGGAGGACGTTCAGCCCGGTCCGCTGGAGGATTCGCGGTCCGGCTCGTCTCCTCCCCCTTCCCAGAGAAAACGGCGTTCACGTCGCCGGCGTTCCCGAGCAGCGGAGCAGTTTTCATCCCTGGGTGAGAGTGACTGTGCGTCACACTCTCAGCCCAAGTTTTCTGGACCCGGACTTCATGACTTTTCCACCACTGTGAGTAACTCTGTTTTGCCCGCCATTGTGTTTCCTGAATCGGATAACTCCACCACTGTGTGTTTGGACTCTGGAGACACTATACAGCGAGGCACCTCGGTGTCGGATCATTCACCAGTTGCTAGCAACCTTTGTGTTTTTGAGCCCTCTGATTTTTGTAAAGCTCGCAGTATGTCCTTTGATTTAACCGATATGAATGTGTTACATGTAGAGACAGCTGAACCTAAGACAGCTATCCTACACCAGACTCACCCACACACTGCTACCAGCATTGCAGCCCCACAGAACTGTTTTAACCAGCCTGTACACTCTGGGGTTTTCCAGTCTGAACTCAGCCACACACCACCACCATCATCAGCCAAACCATCTGAGACTGAGTGTTCTGTAACTGATGCTCCTTCTAGTAACTGTTTCATGTGCCAACCCGTTGTGTCTTTTGACATGTCCAGTGGTGCCCAGTCAGGTCCACAACCAGTGTTTAATCATTCAGTTTCTCGAGTGAGCGGTAACAAGATGGTCGCTTCCTTTGCTAAGCTAACTGAAAGACTAGGGTTAAGCGTTAAAGAGTTGCTTGATCAGGTCAAGTTTTGTGACCCACGGCAACGCATGCTTGATCCTGTTCGCTACTCCTCTGAACCTGTTGCTGTGAAAACGGTTGTGGGTGTTACTTCGTCCCTGGACTGTGTGGCTCCCCATCCAGTTCAATCTGAGTCAGCCTGCCGAGTTGGTTCACCTATGGACTATATGAAAATTGACTTTGTTTCTCAACCTGTGTTTGTCCTTCCAGCCTCGATTCTGAAAAGAACTGTCTCTGGCGTTCTTCCTTCTCTGACCTGTGTTAGACAGCACACCGTTCCTCAAGAGACAGTTGTTGATGTTGTCTGTTTTGAAACTGCTTCGGTGACTGTCCCTGAGCTAACCTCCTCCAGGACTGCTAGCGCTAACCTGGAGAGTGTTATAGCAGTGGATTTCCTAGGACCTGCTTGCTTTAAACCTAGATCTCCTAAAACTGAGTTTGGCGTCAATAACTTGGTTTTCCCAGTGTCTGTTGCTGCTCCTGAACTCTGCTCTCAAACTCCAGTTCCTGTAACCAGGGCAGCGCAGGCCCAGCTTTCCCTTGCTCCCGTATCAGTTCCTCGGGAGAGGGTGGCTGAGGTCCAGCCGGTCCCTGCTTCTATCCCCAGCCTGGCAGAGGCTCCGTTCATCCCGGCACCCGTACCTGCTCCTCGGGTGGGGTTGATGGACACCCAGCCGTCGCCTGTGCCTGTTCCGGTTCCCCGGGTGAGGTCAGCCGTGACCCTGCCGACTCCTGCACCCGTCTCAGTTCACAGCCGACCATGACAGCATCATGTAATCTGACCTCTGTCAGCCTGCTGAATGCCAGAAATGTCAGCTGCCGGTGCAGAAAACAGAGTTTTTGGCACTGATAAACACAGCTGTCAGCCACGCTGAGCTCAGTTCATGATGCTGGACACTAAATCTGTATTCATTTGACACTTTATATAAGCCGCGACATTTCGCTACTTTAAAACGTCACATAAAAGGACTGAGAATCAGTTGAAGATAAACTAAACTAGGAGACATCAGACAAAGGCGTCTGTTACTTCTGGTGCCAAGATTTCAGATCCCCGCAGGAAGCTGAAATGAAAGGACTGCACTTTCATTTAGTTTTATTTTTTTGTGGGATTTTCTTGCTCTGGGTTCAACAGAATTTAATGCTACATCAACCGTGTGCTTCCA